>NC_133528.1:67018695-68364409 GCF_048544455.1 Silene latifolia | reverse complement strand
GCAAACTCTCGCCGAGAAATATATGATGTCTTGATTGTCAACAGCAGCACTGCGAAATATCGCTGGAGAAGCATGTATCGACGGCTACGAACATCTTGATCGCCATGGAAGAAATCTTGAGTGAGCAACACTGCAAAATACTGCTGTACTGGGGAAAATATGAATGACTCTGTCTGGATTGAATCATTCTTGGGAGATCTGCTTGCATCTGCTTTCAAACAAACTCCACTCTTTGAGAAGTACATCGGCTGTCATGAACTCTCGCTGGAATATAAATGTATTGATAAAAGGTGTGTTAAATACCGTCGGGGAAAATGAAGAGGCTTGACTGATAGTGGCGCGTCCTAAGCACCTCCGGAAATCCGCTCGTTGTTGCAAGCGAAATCCTGATAATAAAGGATGAGCTTGTGAACTGGGTTCAACCAAATCCTTGTTGTTAACCAAAACGTGGTGACGGCTTTGCATCCTGTTTAGATAAATACGGGTCCGGACAAAAAGAAATGCCCAAAAGAACCAAATGTATAATATAAGGTGTCGGAGAAGAGGCGCACAAAACTTGGGCCCACAAATAACAAACTTATAACGAACTTTCAAAATTTGAGCTGGAATGACGCTGGGGAACAGGCGCAGCAAGAGCTGCGACATCTGGAAAGAGCTCAGCTAGTGCTGCGTCTTTTCTTGGGCTTGTCCCTGTCTGGGTAAAAACCCGATAAACCGTACGTTTATTTCATAATAACAAAACACAAATTCCTCTCAAATTCACTCAAATTCCAACCAAAACTCTTCAAAACTTGTTCAATTCGTGCCATTAATCATGACTAATCGAGGCATGTATCTCATTCTTGCTTTAAATTCGCGTTTTTTGATAGAATTAGGGCCGAAAAATTAGGGTTTCTTCCCCTTAATGTCGAAAAAATTGGGGCTTTTTCCTCAAATGTATTTGTTTGGTAAAATTGACATTAGAAATGGGTAATTGGCAATGTTAGGAACATAACCATGTATTCTTTTTGAATTTTCGTCAAGTTTTGAGCATTTGAGCGAAAATGAGACGGTTTCGCTGTTTCCAAAATTGCTTCGAAAATGACCTTAGGATTGTCCATTTTTGATGAAATTTGGTGTTTTGGAACCCTTGTCTAAAGGGTAAACTTGCTATCATGTCAAATTTTATATTTGTGACAATTTTTTCAGGACACTTTTCTAGGGCATAATCGCTATTGTAGCAAAATGCTGCCGAATTTTCGACTCAAACCCGCGACTACGCTTAAACTTAGACTTGACTTGCCCCAACCTACCACATGTGTGGTCGCGTTTGTTGGAGTAGTGTCCTCCACAATGAGTGTGTTTACATATTAAATCTCGTAAAAGGAATATCAGGGATTTATCTTTTTATTTGTCAGCTGGTCATCGTTAATCGGTAATGATTGGCTGACTAGAGTTTGACATTACTGTCGTGTGACGGCGGTGATCAGCTGATCCCTTTAGGCCACACCTATAGGATGACGCCCAAATAGAATAAATTAATTATTTGTATGAGATACGAGATAATTAATTCCTTGTATTATTTGACTTTTAGTTAGTCACATAAATGTATTATTTGATGACGGGTTACGAACTCGGGAAAAGGAGATTTATTATTTAATTATGTGATATTAAATAATAAATAAATGAATTAAAATTTATTAATTAATAGTTAATTAATTAATTTTATACGATATGTGTATATGTTTTAACGTGGAATTAATTAGCTATTAAATTTTACAAGAGGTTGTAAAATTAGCTAAGTGGGATAATATTGACACATTGTATGTTGATAAAATAGTCTTATGACCACTTAATAGTTAAGTAGTCATTGGTAGTTAATTTGTATTATTTAAGTGTTAAATAATAAAATTAATATTTAATTATGTAAGATAATTAAATATAAGACTTATAAGTATTTGTGGGGAAAATGTCAAAAATCGAAATGGACCCAAAATGGTCCATATGGACTGATTTTTTAGGGCATTACAAGTGTTCATTTGGTGGCATTTTCCACTCATAATTGTCCTCCCCAAATTGCCTATAAATACCACCAAACTCCACCATTTTTTGTTGTTGGAAAAATTGGAAGAAAAATTGGTCTTTTCTTGTTGTTTTGTAAGGCTCACTTGGAGCTTTTAAAGACCATTTTTCTTCTTATTTTGTTCATCTTAAAACATTTAGAACACATATAAAATAAACTAATAATATTATCAAAGTAATAATATTATCTATTACATCAAATATACAATAAACAAGGTTTACTACTACATATACATAGTTAGTATTTTAGTTGTATTTTGGGTTGATTCTTGGGTGCTTCCTTACGAGACTATCTATTTTGGTGGTTAGTTGTCTTGGAGGATCATCCATTTTTATAGCTCAAGAACAAAATCAAGGAAGGTGTCCTTGAGTTGTGCCCAAAACTTACCTTATACAATGTAAGGATTTTCTTATCTTAAGATGGTTTAATACCATTTTTCTTCCTTTTATTTGCATGCATGCAGATTTAGACCATATTAAATTAATTTAAAATTTTAATATCATAAGATGGGTATTAACATGGTCTAAATAACTAACAAGTGGTATCAGAGCATTGTTAAATAAATGCATGTTGTCTTAAGACGATTTTAGTAATTTATGAGATAAATTAATAAAATTGATATTATGTTACTAAAATTAGTTTTATCACATAATATGGTCTTGCATGTAAATAATCTGGTCTTAGGATGATATGGGACGAAAATTTGATTTTTGTTAAATTTTTCCACTTTTTATAACTTAAAATGGCATAAAATTGAGTAAAAACGCATTAAAATTAATTAATAGTTAATTAAATTGGGTTGCATGTTAATTTTCTGCATATTTATTTAGAAATAACCACATGCATGTTCTATTTATGATATAAGTAGATAATTTAAGTTAATGTGATTAATTTAGATAGTTTATTGATTTTTATTTGATAAAAATTGGTAAATAATGGTTATTTTGCAAATAAATATTGATTTAATTTTTGGGCTCGAAATTTTTGAATTTTTAGATCCTGGAAAATGTTCCAAAATGTATAAAATTTAATTTTAAAGTTGTTTCAATTTTTATGGTTTGATTTAGAATTAAATCGTAAAAATTGTCCGTTTATCGATTAAATTGTGAAATCGTTTTAAATAAATTTTAAAAACACAAATTTTCACATGCATGTCATTTTGGTGAAAGACCAGAATGTATAAAATTTTAAAATTTATTTTTCCATAAATTTTATAATTAAATAGAGTTTTTCCATAATAATTGAGAATTATTATGTCTTTTTGTCATAATTTATGCTTTAAATCCCATATAAATTCAATATAATTGTTGAGAATAATTATTTTGATATTAGAATAGATTAGTATCATTAGCATATCTTAAAATTATTTTAAGAATTGATTATGAATTTTTATTGGTAAAAATTCCGTCAAAGCAAGCTCAAATGATCGTTGTTGGTATGTTAGACGATTTGGTATGTCATTTTCCATAATGCATTTTATTATTCATTTGGATGAAGGTTTTTTTTTTGCATTATAATTATGTAATTTTTCCTAATATGGCCATAGGTAGAAGTTGGTATTTCCCGTCATATAAGGGAATATCGACTTGTTTTGTTATTAATTGCGATTTTGTATCGCCTAATTTGTAATTAATTAATAGTTTTTATTTTAATTTTACAAATTGTATAATAGGGTATTGTTATGTAATTTAATTATTAGTAATTAGATGAAGCATCTAAAGACAGAGTTTTCATGAAGACGGTGTTTTCGGAAAGGCGTTCCGAAATCCTAAAGAAGGAGGCCAATTTATGAAGACTCAAGGGACCAAGGAGTTGATTTCCGAAGTGTAATAATTTTAGTTAATTAGATTAACTAGGTGGTCATATTAGGACTTGTTTGTTTTAATTCTTATATGCATTCATGCCAAATCGTCACTACATGTTTTTTTTTTGTTATCGATTTAATTGTCTAGCATTCACCAATTTAGTTCACTTAAAAGTGATAGACAATTAAATTGATAAGATCTCTCACATTTGTTTAAAATTGAGATTAAGCCTTACCAAATAATAGCACCTATGAATCCCTTCTTCATTAGAGGTAGGTTCGGATCACCGAGGTACACTCTTTTTACGTTGGGTAAGTAGGGTAATAAAAGTTATTACGCGTGAAAATTGGTTGGACTCAACGGGATAAATATGGGTTGAATCGGTCCACCGTGCCCATATTTATTCTGGGGCAAAAAGATAGATTTTAAGAAAATCCGTCAACCAAGAGTTCTAGTAGTAGAATCAGTCAAAATGTTGACTCACCAAATTTATATAAATATGGGTTGAATCGGTCCACCGTGCCCGTGTTTATATAAAATTGGATCTTGGAATCATTTATATAATTCAGTGGGAGATCATTATATAAATGGGAACTTGTTAAAATAGTTTCACAAGTTAAAACATTTTTTTGACGATAAATGTTAATCTTTCTTTTATTTCCTTTGTAGTAATCACGATGACTTCTACTAGTGAAACCGTCATCATAGCTAGAGATTCATGGCTACGTTCTTTTATGGACAAATATGTATTAAAATCCGACGGTAGTAATTTTAAAGATTGGGAGGAACAACTTCGATTAGCTGCCGTAGGTGATGGCAAATTACGCTACCTTGTCGATCCCTCTTCCCCTTCGCCTAGTACTAGGGCCACTGCCGATGTAAGGGAGGCTTTTTCAAATTATCAAAAGGAATCCGCTGCAATTAAAAATGATTTGATTTTTTCAATGGATCCTGCTTTACAAAGGCAATGTGTCAAGTTTCGTGATGCACATGAAGTATTCTCGAGGCTTTCAACTATGTTTTCTCAAGCCCCGAGAATAATTCAATATGACACCGCAGTTCGTTTATTTGAGGCTAACCTCAAAGATGGTCAACCTGTAAGTTCACACGTACTTAAAATGATTGAGTACGTGGAAACTTTAGAGGGGTTGGGATGTAAGATCCCCGACGAACTAGTGGTGGACCGAGTGCTCCACTCTCTCTCTCACGTCAAAGGATTTACCCAATTTAGGGTAAATTATAATATGACAAACATGAGAAAGAGTTTACATGAGCTCCATTCTCTGCTTGTGCAAGCAGAGAAGGACATGGGATTGAGTGGGAGTACAAGGAAAGATGTGCTTGTGATTAACGTGAAGGGGAAGAAGCAGTTTAAGAGGAACGCAGGTAAGAAGCCCGTTCAGGTAGAGGGCAAAGGTAAAGCAATTGTGAATTGCTCTACCAAGCCAAAACCTATAAAGGGTAATCCTCTTAAATATACTTGTAATTATTGTAATAACAAGGGACATTGGAGGCGTAATTGCACGAAATACTTGGATGACATCAAAGCTGGCATTGTGAAGCCAACATGTAATTTCTTAACCGAATCTTTTATGATAGACATAAATTATGCTTCAAATACAACTTGGGTATTAGATACTGGTTGTGGTTCTCATTTATGCAATCATTTGCAGGGCCTAAAAAGCATCAGAAAGCTAAACAAGGGTGATGTCGATCTCCAAATGGGAAACGGGTCTAAAGTAGTTGCCGTCTCAGTAGGAACTTATGTACTTAGTTTAGCTTCGGGGTTGGAGTTGCATCTTAATAATTGTTATTTTGTATCAACGCTATCTAGAAATATAATATCCGTATCTGTGTTAGATACATAAGGGTTTTCCTTTGTAATTAAAGACAAGTGTTGTACTTTTTCCCTTAATGGGATTGTATATAATCAAGCTATTTCAATCAATGGTATTTATATTCTAGATACCTGCAACGATGTTTATCATTTAGATAATAAAAGACTCAAAACAGGTGATCCCGATCAATCTTATTTATGGCATTGTCGATTAGGACACATGAATGAGAAGCGCATTAAAAGACTAGTGTTGACTGGTGTAATTAAACCTTTTGATTTCGAATCATTTGGTACATGCGAATCTTGTCTTCTTGGCAAGATGACTCGTTCACCTTTTCTCGGAAAGGGATCCCGAGCTAGTGAGTTGTTAGGTTTAATACATACCGATGTATGCAGTCCAATGACAGTCACTGCTAGAGGTAATTATAACTATTTCATTAGTTTTACCGATGACATGAGTAGATATGGGTATATCTACTTAATGAGGTATAAAAGTGAAACTTTTGATAAGTTCAAAGAGTTTCAGAATGAAGTAGAAAACCAATTAAATAAGAAGATTAAAGCATTAAGATCAGATCGTGGTGGGGAATATTTAAGCAATGACTTTAAAGATCACCTTAAAAACTGCTGTATTGTATCTCAGTTAACTCCTCCTGGCACACCACAATTAAATAGTGTGGTTGAAAGGAGGAATCGAACTTTATTAGATATGGTTTGATCGATGATGAGTCAAACAGAGTTACCTAAGTCATTCTGGGGTTTTGCCATTTTATCTGCGGTACAATCACTTAATAAAAGTCCCACTAAAGCACCTGACAAAACTCCATATGAGATATGGAAAGGGAAAGTCCCGAATCTGCGATACATGAAAGTATGGGGTTGTGATGCTTATGTCAAGAGCAAGTCTGACGATAAGCTTGCACCTCGTTCTGTAAAATGTATTTTTATAGGTTACCCTAAGGAAACTTGTGGATATTACTTCTACAATAGTAACGAGAATAAAGTGTTTGTTGCTCGTGAAGCTGTCTTTCTAGAAAAGAAGTTTATTTCTAGAAGACAGAGTGGGAGAAAATTTGAACTTGATGAAGTTCAAGAGCCACAAACTGATGTGATAGTGCAGGAAGATGTTCCTTCATTGTCAGAATCGGTTATTGTTCCTGCTGAACCTAGGAGGTCAGAAAGGGATAGTCGCCAGCCTGATAGATACCTTGGTATTATCGAGGAAGATGGTGACTATGAGGTTTTACTTTTAGAAAGTGATGAACCCAAGACCTATAAAGCAGCTATTACGAGTTCTGACTCTAAGCTATGGCTCGAGGCCATGCAATCCGAAATGGATTCCATGTACGATAATCAGGTATGGGACCTGGTTGACTTACCTAAAGATGTTCGACCTCTTCAGTGTAAGTTGATATTCAAGATTAAAATCGGCATGGATGGACATAAGGATGTCTACTGATGCGTGTCTTTTATATGATGTTTTACATCCCATTTTACACGCATTTCAGAGCTCATTCTTGTAGTTTATGCTACATTTCTCCCTATTTCCGTCTACTTCCGTATTTTGTACATTATTGCAGAAATGTGGAGAATTCAACGGGAAATCAAGCTAAATCCGTCCCCGAGTAATCTGCTTTGCAAATGACGTAAAGGAATTGCTTAAGGAACGAGCTTGGTGCGCAATCCAAGGCCCAAAAGACAAGTCCACGAGTTAAAAGAAGTCAAGTAGCAGCTCCATTAGTCGATCGACCATAATCCTCAGTCGATCGACCAATGTTCGGGTTCCAGAAGCTACTTGTTTGCTTTGAGAGCGATCGATCGACCAGCCTTATCGATCGATCGACCAGATTGCTATTCCAGACGAGAATTAGAAGACCGAGAAAGCGCAAGCCCATGATGCTAGGTTTAGGAAATAAGATGTTACGTTATTTGCTATACAACGTAACATGAAATATTCAGTTTAGTATCAAGTTTTTATCTCAGTTTTAGATCCAAGTTTTTATCACAATTTCATACAGTAATTTTCAGTTTGGTTCATTCGAGTAATTAGGGTTCGGAACATCGTTTTAGTATTGGATTTCTGCTCTTGTTCTTAATCTTTCCTCTGAAATCTCGGTATTCTTTCTGCCCTAATTCCAGTTTATTGCTTTACTTTCATCATTAGTATTGTTTTGCTAGTTAGTATCCCAAAGCCAATTATCGCATCATCGTTATTTGCTATCTACTTTAAGCATGAATTCAGTAATCATTATTAGTTTAATTGTTGTTTTTACCCTTAGCATGAGTAGCTAATTCTATAGTGCTAGGATGTAGGCGATTTATGGCATAGGCGGCATTAGATTAGACACGGACCGTCTCGCGTGTTGGTCGATCGACTGACATTGTTAGTCGATCGACTGACCTCGTAGGGTTTCCTTCGTTTTAATTGAATTTAATCTTGTATTTAACGAATCGAATGCATGCGACCAGTTAGATACCTATTTTGTGACCGACCCATTAGATCGAAAGATAGGGGAAGTTATAGACCATCAATTAAATCGACTAGACTGTGCTAAGATCGAAAGATAGGTATAGTTTAGACCGTTAGTCACTTTTCAGGACGAGAGTCGGTATTAGTGACATTAGGGACCTATAGCGAGATCGAAAGATGCTATTTGTTAAGAGTGGACCGAGAGGACCTCTTTATTTCACGCCTTACCTGTGTTTGATTCAGACTGACTTAGTTTGCTGCCGCCGAAGCTATCCTAGTACCCTTCTTTTATCTGTTTAAATCGTTTATTTAGTTTATTATCTTTGTTCACTTTTAGCTGTAGACCAATTCAATTCAACCCCCACAATAGTTACCTCAGACTGAACAAAAATCAACTAAAATTTACAACTGCCTCCTTGTGGTTCGACCCTGTTACCACTAGCCTAGGTTAGTCTTAATAAGAGATTATAAATTTAATTTTGGTACTAAACGACGGGTATCAAATTTTGGCGTCGTTGCCGGGGAGGCAATAGTCCTGATTTTAGTTGTTTTTATTTTTAGTCTTTCTTAGTTTAAGGGACATCTGTTCCTTAAACTTTTCTTATATCCTTTTTGTAGTTTCTTCTTATGCGCAGGTCACAGGGTGGAGAATTAGTACCGTTGAACCCTGAGCTTGAAAGATCCTTGCGCGAGTTGAGGCGAACACAAAGAGTATTACCGACAGAGGAAGAGCTGAGTACTCTGTCAAGCTACTACGAAAATGAACTGTTCGAAGATAATCCACCATCTTCGCCCGTTTCCACTTCTTCAGCCGAGACAGTTACTTCTCCGGAAATTCCAGTCATGGCCGAGGAGGCAAGTATAGCTAGTTATTCTGAGCCGACAGCCGACAATTTATACAAGGGGTTCGAACTACCGGGAGATGCCAGGAAGTTCGAACCAAAGCCTGCCTACATTACTATGGTCGAGAGAAATCAGTTCGGGGGAGCTGCAAATGAAGATGCAGCCAAGCACATGGAGACCTTTATTGACTACTGCTGTTCCATACCCCCACCAGCTGGCGTGATCCAGGATCAAATCAAGGAGACCATGTTCATCTTCTCCCTTCGTGATGCTGCAAGGGAGTGGTATAGAGATCTGGACCGAGCTGTCCAAGGGATCACTGATTTGAATACATTGGCACTGGCATTCTACAAGAAGTACTTTTCTGCTTCAAGGACGATTGCGATTAGAGCTCAAATCACGGGCTTTAAACAAGGGCCAGATGAGAATTTCCACGAGGCATGGGTCCGATTCAAGAAGTTGGTGCGAACCATACCGCACCATGGGTTCGAAAAGTGGAGTTTGTGCAACCATTTCTACAATGGGTTGTACGACGATCAGAGGGCCATTTTGGATGCTGCAGCCAATGGGAGATTCGCTGAAAATTTGGGAGCAACCAAGGGGTGGAAGATCATTGACGATCAAGCCACCCACAAGGCCGAGTATGGGAATTCGAGAGGGAACCAGAGGAGAGCTGCTGAATCCTCCTCTGTCGCTGCACTTGAGGCTCTCACTGCGAGATTTGACAAGTATGAGCTAGAAGGAGCTTCTAAAGGTGGGATGTACCAAGTTAATGCTGTGTCAGACAGTCCTTTCGTCTGTGAAAGGTGCGGAGGTGAGGGCCATGTCTCGAAAAACTGCCCTAGTCCCTTCGAATCATGTGCTGCCTTTCAACACTATAGGCAGACCAACACCTACTATGAGCCGAACACCCATCCGAACTTGAGTTGGAGGAGCCAAAATGTCGTTAACCCAACTCAAGCTCCACCGCAGCAACAACCTTATATACCACCTCATCAAAAGCAACAACAATATCAAAAGCCCCCTTATGTGCCGCAGCGAAAACAATCACAGTGCACTGAATTTTCCGAGCTCAAGAATCTGTTGCTAAAGGAGTCCCAAGCAAGAGAGGCCGGGATGAAGCTACTAGAAAGCCAAATTGCTCAATTGGCTAGCAAAAATAACACTCGAGCTCCCGGACACTTACCTACTCAACCGGAACAAAAGGAGGCCCTAAATGCCATCACTTTGAGGAGTGGGTCCACTCTTGATGGTCCTGCCATGGTCGAGAACGCTGTTGAAAAAGATGAGCCGGAAACAAGTCAAGAGAAAGCTTCAACGAACAAATCAAAGAAAAAGACGTCTGCCAGGTATTTCAGTCGATCGACTGATATACCTAGTCGATCGACTGAAGCACGGGTTACTGAGAGCTTAAGAATCGTACATCTCGGTCGATCGACGAGGACGATGGTCGATCGGCGAGATCGGCTGCGATCTTTGAGGAGTTTCGTCCTTTGATGCCAAATAACCTACGAGACCACTTATTTCAAGGTACCACATCCAGGGTGTTAGGACCGGACTCGAGTCGATGGGTCGATCCCGCCCCAAAGTTCGACCCAATGATGGTTAATGGTTCTCATTTGAGACGGTCCGAGGAGGGGTCTAGCTTCAACAAAGAGAAGGTGACGGACTTTCAGCCTAAGTCCAAGGACGCCGGCGCGCGTGAGTTGGAGGAGAGGGCTAAGGTACTCCTCACACCCCATATCCGAGAGAGACTCGTGCCGACGAAGGAACAGTATCTTTCAAGTAAGTTTGAGAAAGTTATCCGTAGTCTGAATGTACAAGTCCCCTTCCTTGAGTTAGTTAACTAAGTGCCCGCTTATACTAAATTTATGAAACAACTGTTGTCCAAAAAGCGGTCACTTGAAACAAAGTGCACACTTCACCGCACTCACCAAGGAGTCTTGCTCCTATCTGTCTCACACTGCGCTCCATAAGTTAGAGGACCCGGGTAGCTTTTCTGTTCCTTGCAAAATAGGTACCTTCTCAATTGAGAAGGCATTGTGTGATCTAGGGGCTAGCATAAGCGTCATGCCCTTGAGTTTAGCTAGAGGCTTAAGTTGACCCGGTTTGCTATCACGGATATGACAGATTCGATGGTGACCGATCTGCGGTCGAGCCTATAGGAGTCCTGGAGGACATACCCGTCCAAATAGGGAAGTTTTTCTTCCCTGTTGACTTTGTTGTCCTTGACATGCCCGAGGATGCCCATATACCGATCATCTTAGGAAGGCCGTTTTCGCACACTTCTTTGTGCGATTATTGACGTAGGCTCTGGAACTTTGACCTTCAAAGTTGGGAAACATTCTATTATTTTTGCCCAACTCTGCTAAAAAGAAGGACCCCATGTGGCTCTGTTACATGTAATACGGTTTACGAAAAGAAATCGTACTTTGTGCTTCCCGAATTGCCTTGTCCCTATTACTACTTCTTTGTGTTAACCCCTCCGCCCCATATTGGGAGCAAAATGGAGGAAGAATCTGTTGTTTTAGATAATGCAGGAGCTGGTTTGGGGAAGGATGAGCTGCAGGTCACTCCAGCCACGACAAAGCCTATCATTCAAAGAGGAGGTCTTGGATGCCTAAGCTATGGGACCGATGAGGAAGTGGAAGATGAGCCAACCAAGGTGAGACGGTCTGACTTGGATTCCGTTGAACCCAAGGAAGCCTTTGATTGGGGGGATGACGAAGTTGATCCATTGAGCTCTCCGACTGTTGAAGCTAAGAAGGGTGCAGCTGATGAGATGAGCACCATTGAGGCTACCTCTAGTAGCCAGAAGCCGACGAAGTGGGTCATACCGTGGTCCTTCTTGATCAACTATTAGTTGATCGATCTCGTTATAAACTTCTCTTTATTTGCTTTGTTAAGACAATTTTATTGCCTTTTGTGTGTGCGAAAACTTCGCTTTTATTTTAATTGCTCAGGATTTTTAAGTACTTTAGGCTTTATTCTGGGTTTTGCGCAATTTTTGGGCGCGTTTTATTGTGTACTTGCAGGTATTTAGAGCTTGTTAGCTCAAATTATTGAGCTAATACGAAGAAATTGGAGGTTGCAGCAGTGTTTTCAGTCGATCGACTGGTCTTTATGGTCGATCGACTGATTTGCAGGTTTACAGGAGCTACTGTTCAAGCCCACCTGGTCGATCGACTGATCTCAGTGGTCGATCGACCACTTCACCTTTGCTATATTCGTTCACGACCTCTCCCCTGCTGTGTTTGGTCGATATGCGGACCTAAGGGAGTTTTCTACTCCGCTTTATTTTCCGTCATATTACTTCTTTCTTCAAGTTCTCTTATTTGTGCACAATTTTACCGTTTCAAAATTGTTTTCTCGATCTTATGCGTGGTATTTTAAATCTTTCGGGCACTCTTATTGGTAGCATCTTTGTCTGCTGAAACCTCCTAGCTCACGCTGGTTTGGGGAGGTTTCCTCTTTGCACTTAAAGTCTTGTGAGTTCCATATCTTTCCTTTGTGTCTTGCTTATTTATTTTCTCGCAAATTCCCATTTCTCTTTTCTTCACTATATGATTTTGCACAATGGGGACATTGTGCGATTTGGTTTGGGGAAGGGTTTTGCGTCGCATATCATTTGCTTACATTCACATTTACATTTTGGTTTGCATTGTTTATTTCATTTTTCTTCATATTCACCAAAAATTCAAAAAAAAAATTGAAAAAATTCAAAAAAATTCCATAAAATGCACATTTATTTTTAGCATATAGGTCGAGTCGGAACGGTAGTATTTCTATGATGATTTTGCATTCGCGTCTGTTTCGCCTGAGCCTTGCTAGATTAACATGTTATTAGTAGAATCGTAAATGCATATCTACGAGTTTTCGTTAATTATCTTGCTAGACTTGAGACTTGACTTTAATAATTGGCAAACTACTTATACTTTCCGAGAACTAGAGCCTATAACTGGTGACATTCTTGACCGGTTTATTTAGGAATGTGAGTAGTACTCCTTATGAGACATGTTTTCCTTAATTTGCATGAATATGAATTTGATCTACTTAATACCTGTATGCATTCGGTCTGGGGTTTATTGACACATGTGGTAGAGGTTTCCTTTTCTCATTTTACCCATAAGCTTCACACTGCCAAAAATACCCCTTTTTGTCCCATTACTACATCCTACATTTAGCTGTCCCTTGTCAAGCTAGTAGTCTGTGTTTTCGGGATTGTTACTCATTTTTGGTGGCATATGCTCTGTTGAGACGATGGTTGGGAAATGAAATGAAAAAAGGAAAGAAAGAAACAAAAGAAAAAAAATGAAAATGAAAAAAATGATTCGGAAAAGAAATGAAAAAAAAGAGGTTCTATACTGTTCAAATAGGTCGATCGACTGCCACATATGGTCGATCGACTGAGATTCGAGAAAAGAGATCAATTCGCATAATTTAATCCTTATCTTTTGGCGATTTTTGCTCCCATGTTTCATTTATATCCTATGGGGAGTTTATTGATTTGATAGTTTGGAGATTGTGAGTTTTGTGCTTGCTATAGCACCGTTTCGCTTGTTTATGAGCAAGAAGCTGGATGTTGCCACTTGGTTCCGTTTTGGTACTAGCTTGATCACCTGTACCTCCACTTTACCATAAAATGTTTTGCCTCTTCTTACCCATACCTCACATATCCCATATATACCTCGGCATGTGTCATTGGTCATCTGTTTGGTTGGAATGCGTATGTACGGTCGTAGAGGTCATTTTCATATTTTATTGCTGGCATGTTTTCAAGGTCGTAGTTAGGTGAGAGTCACTACAAAATTACTTCTTTCTATCTTATACATTATTCACCTATGCTTATTTGAGTGATTTGAGCGACCCGTGAGAGTCCAATTTGATAAGTCTCTACAGTTGACGGTTCAGCAATCTTTAACGACTTTATAATTCGTTTGCATGATTCGCATTACTAATTGATTGTTGGTTTTGCATTAAATTGGTTTAGGTTTAACAGTTTGCATTTCGCTCTGAGATTGAACTCGTTCCATTAGGTCATTAGATCGAGTCTAGTTCTTGCTTGGGGACAAGCAAGGGTTTGGTTTGGGGAAGTTTGATGCGTGTCTTTTATATGATGTTTTACATCCCATTTTACACGCATTTCAGAGCTCATTCTTGTAGTTTATGCTACATTTCTCCCTATTTCCGTCTACTTCCGTATTTTGTACATTATTGCAGAAATGTGGAGAATTCAACGGGAAATCAAGCTAAATTCGTTCCCGAGTAATCTGCTTTGCAAATGACGTAAAGGAATTGCTTAAGGAACGAGCTTGGTGCGCAATCCAAGGCCCAAAAGACAAGTCCACGAGTTAAAAGAAGTCAAGTAGCAGCTCCATTAGTCGATCGACCATAATCCTCAGTCGATCGACCAATGTTCGGTTCCGAAGCTTACTGTTTCTTTGAGGAGCGATCGATCGACCACCTTATCAGTCGATCGACCAGATTGCTATTCCAGACGAGAATTAGAAGACCGAGAAAGCGCAAGCCCATGATGCTAGGTTTAGGAAATAAGATGTTACGTTATTTGCTATATAACGTAACATGAAACATTCAGTTTAGTATCAAGTTTTTATCTCAGTTTTAGATCCAAGTTTTTATCACAATTTCATACAGTAATTTTCAGTTTGGTTCATTCGAGTAATTAGGGTTCGGAACATCCTTTTAGCATTGGATTTCTGCTCTTGTTCTTAATCTTTCCTCTGAAATCTCGGTATTCTTTCTGCCCTAATTCCAGTTTATTGCTTTACTTTCATCATTAGTATTGTTTTGCTAGTTAGTATCCCAAAGCCAATTATCGCATCATCGCTATTTGCTATCTACTTTAAGCATGAATTCAGTAATCATTATTAGTTTAATTGTTGTTTTTACCCTTAGCATGAGTAGCTAATTCTATAGTGCTAGGATGTAGGCGATTTATGGCATAGGCGGCATTAGATTAGACACGGACCGTCTCGCGTGTTGGTCGATCGACTGACATTGTTAGTCGATCGACTGACCTCGTAGGGTTTCCTTCGTTTTAATTGAATTTAATCTTGTATTTAACGAATCGAATGCATGCGACCAGTTAGATACCTATTTTGTGACCAACCCATTAGATCGAAAGATAGGGGAAGTTATAGACCATCAATTAAATCGACTAGACTGTGCTAAGATCGAAAGATAGGTATAGTTTAGACCGTTAGTCACTTTTCAGGACGAGAGTCGGTATTAGTGACATTAGGGACCTATAGCGAGATCGAAAGATGCTATTTGTTAAGAGTGGACCGAGAGGACCTCTTTATTTCCCGCCTTACCTGTGTTTGATTCAGACTGACTTAGTTTGCTGCCGCCGAAGCTATCCTAGTACCCTTCTTTTATCTGTTTAAATCGTTTATTTAGTTTATTATCTTTGTTCACTTTTAGCTGTAGACCAATTCAATTCAACCCCCACAATAGTTACCTCAGACTGAACAAAAATCAACTAAAATTTACAACTGCCTCCTTGTGGTTCGACCCTGTTACCACTAGCCTAGGTTAGTCTTAATAGGAGATTATAAATTTAATTTTGGTACTAAACGACGGGTATCATCTACAAAGCTATATTGGTTGCAAAAGGTTTCACTCAGGTTCATGGTTTACACTATGATGAAACTTTTGCTCTAGTTGCTATGCTTAGATCTGTTCGGATAATGTTAGCGATTGCTGCATTTCATGATTATGAGATATGGCAAATGGATGTCAAAACCGCTTTCCTGAACGGGTTTCTGGAAGAGGAAGTGTTCATGACACAATATGAGGGTTTTGTGGATCCTAAAAATCCTAACAAAGTATGCCAACTTAAGAGATCCATTTATGGTCTTAAGCAAGCGTCAAGGAGTTGGAATCATCGTTTTGATCATGTTATTAAACAGAATGGTTTTTCTCGAAGTATTGAGGAACCATGTTTATACATGAAGTTTAATGGGAGTAGAGTTATTTTCTTACTTCTTTATGTGGACGACATATTACTCATTGGGAATGATGTTGATATGCTTGCTTCTGTTAAGAAGTGGTTAGGAAATCACTTCCAAATGAAAGATTTGGGAGAAGCTCAGCGCATCTTGGGTATCCGGATCTATAGGGATAGATCCAAACGGATATTAGCATTGAGTCAAGAAGCCTATATCGATAAGATTCTTGACCGATTCAATATGAAAAACTCCAAGAGAGGTTTTCTACCTATGGGCAGTCAGATCACTTTGAGTAAGTCACAGTGTCCTACTGAGTCTAAGGATATTGAACGCATGAAATCGATTCCCTATGCTTCCGCTGTTGGATCGATCATGTATGCTATGATGTGTACTCGTCCTGACTTCTCGTATGACAAGTCGTTTTCAGAAAACTCCAGGTGAGAGTCACTGGATAGCCGTCAAGAATATTCTAAAGTACTTGATAAGGACTAAAGATTTATTCTTAGTGTTCGGAGGAGAATCTGAATTACGTATAAGAGGTTATACGGATGCCAGTTTCCAAACCGATAGGGATGATTTGAAATCCCAGGCTAGTTTTGTCTTTTTCTTGAACAGAGGGGCGGTTTGCTGGAGACGTTTCAAAGAGTCTGTGAGTGTTGATTCTACAATGGAAGCTGAGTACATTGCAGCCTCTGAAGCTGCAAAGGAAGTTGTTTGGATTAGGCAATTTTTAGAAGGACTGAAGGTAGTTCCTGCCGCCGAGGATCCTATCACTTTGTATTGTGATAACAGTGAGGCAATTTTTCAAGCAAAAGAGCCCAAGTCTAGTAACAAATCTAGACATGTACATAGGAAATTTCATGTAATTAGAGATTTAATCGAAAGGAAGGAAATTACAGTTTGTAAGGTTGGGACAGCAGACAACATCGCTGATCCTTTAACCAAACCTTTGTCTCAAGCTAAACATGATAGTCATGTAGTTTCGATGGGGTTGAGACGAATGCCAGAACTGTTGTAAATTATATGATATGTAATAATAAAAATATTGTATTTATTATTTCATATATGATAAGTTGCAGTTATCGTTATATTCAGTTTTATGTCTGAATTTATATACTTTGTTTTCTCCAAATAGGTTGTAAAGACAATGTCGAACCCTATTAAGTGAACTGGATTAACATTGTATTTTGTCCCTAGTTACTTAATGAGGTGACGTCTCGGAGTGACTAGATTGTAAGGCGATAGATGACAGGTTCGACTGTCATATGGTCATAGTGATGACTGGTCGATTACATTGGCATATTGTGAGGCAATTTGTCGGACAGTGACCGTTTATAGAGTCCTTTTGTTGTTAGGTCGTGGCAAGAATTTCTATTTATTCCTTTGAGTCAGTTCTTTAGACTGGTGACTATTTGTCTGAGTTGGTACGGTTTTCCGGTGGCTTTGGTTTTTGTTCTAGGTCGCACCATAAAAGGAGGCCGATGAGCATTTACTGGATCATTGTGATCTGTATCGAATGAAGAAAATAGGTCAACGGGATTGTCCTTTTAAGTCATATTTATCTCAAGGCCACTCGAGGAGAGATGACTGTGAATGCGTGGCCACGCTCGGATGCGATATATAGTAGATTATCCGGTCAGACAGTCATTCTCCTGATCGAGGAAACCACTTTATGATATGATCACGTGCAAGAACGGCCTGAAAGACATCTTGCATTGAGTGGGAGATATTATCGGACAAGAGAATTGGTAACGCACACTTGTGTCAGACAAGTGGGAGATTGTTGGAGTAGTGTCCTCCACAATGAGTGTGTTTACATATTAAATCTCGTAAAAGGAATATCATGGATTTATCTTTTTATTTGTCAGCTGGTCATCGTTAATCGGTAATGATTGGCTGACTAGAGTTTGACATTACTGTCGTGTGACGGCGGTGATCAGCTGATCCCTTTACGTAACACCTATAGGATGACGCCCAAATAGAATAAATTAATTATTTGTATGAGATACGAGATAATTAATTCCTTGCATTATTTGACTTTTAGTTAGTCACATAAATGTATTATTTGATGACGGGTTACGAACTCGGGAAAAGGAGATTTATTATTTAATTATGTGATATTAAATAATAAATAAATGAATTAAAATTTATTAATTAATAGTTAATTAATTAATTTTATACGATATGTGTATATGTTTTAACGTGGAATTAATTAGCTATTAAATTTTACAAGAGGTTGTAAAATTAGCTAAGTGGGATAATATTGACACATTGTATGTTGATAAAATAGTCTTATGACCACTTAATAGTTAAGTAGTCATTGGTAGTTAATTTGTATTATTTAAGTGTTAAATAATAAAATTAATATTTAATTATGTAAGATAATTAAATATAAGACTTATAAGTATTTGTGGGGCAAATGTCAAAAATCGAAATGGACCCAAAATGGTCCATATGAGGTTGTTTTGTAAGATGGTTTAATACCATTTTTCATGCTTTTACAAGAGGTTGTTTTGTAAGGCTCACTTGGAATTAAATATAAGACTTATAAGTATTTGTGGGGCAAATTTTACAAGAGGTTGTTTTGTAAGTCTCACTTGGAGCTTTTAAAGACCATTTTTCTTCTTATTTTATTCATCTTAAAACATTTAAAACACATATAAAATAAACTAATAATATTATCAAAGTAATAATATTATCTATTACATCAAATATACAATAAACAAGGTTTACTACTACATATACATAGTTAGTATTTTAGTAGTATTTTGGGTTGATTCTTGGGTGCTTCCTTACGAGACCATCTATTTTGGTGGTTAGTTGTCTTGGAGGATCATCCATTTTCATAGCTCAAGAACAACATCAAGGAAGGAGTCCTTGAGTTGTGCCCAAAACTTACCTTATACAATGTAAGGATTTTCTTGTCTTAAGATGGTTTAATACCATTTTTCATGCTTTTATTTGCATGCATGTAGATTTAGACCATATTAAATTAATTTGTAATTTTAATATCATAAGATGAGTATTAAAATGGTCTAAATAACTAATAGGGTTTTGAATAAAATGGCGAAATATGGCGAGAAAACCGTTTTCAGCGCTCGAAAAAATGCTTGAAATGTCTTCGAAAGGGCTTGTCATGGCTTGACATGGCCTTGTTTACCTTGGTTTTTCAGGTGACGTGCCTTCTACGTCAGGGAGGGCTCCCATGGACGTAGACTTCGATCCTTCTTGTGCCCTCGTAGAGGGAGAGAGGCAGGAGGAGGTTGAGGAGGAGGTTGAGGAGGTCCCGAGGAGGGCCAACGTGGGGCGAGGTAGCTGCCAGCTTGTGGGTGCACCCGAGTGGGCCGAAAAATGGGATGGTAGGCATCTCATTTGGGCGGAAGAGAGCCACCTGTCTTACAGGACGGCGAGGAGTTTGGTAAGTTTCAAGCTTGCCACTTTCCATTACCTATCACATTTGTCTATTGTTTCATTTCTCATTTGTTTTTAGCTAAAGATAGCTTTTGCTTTGAATTGATACAGGAGGCCGGGAACATGAGGTCCTTTTCCGGTTACACGACGATGATGGACGCCTTCGGGAGGCTATCAGAGGAGGAGAAGGCCATCATCGAGTTGGGAGCCTTCGGGGCTTTGGTGGGAGCTTGGAGGGCGATCAGGGAAAGGAAGATTCCAGCTAACCTTAGCCTGATTTGAGCTTTTCTTGATCGGTACTGGGACACGACCTCGACTTTCCATATGCCTTTTGGAGAGGTCGGGGTCACTTTGGAGGACTACGGCATGATCTCGGGTACGCCGTGTGGAGAGGAGGCTTTGGTGTGGCCGTCGACGGCCATGAGAGTGGACTCAGCCAAGGCAAGGAGGTTGATCGGCTGGAACCTAGCGGCAGGTGCTGCCAGCGTTCATGGGTTGGTGTCGAGTTCTTATGTCAGGGATTAATTTGCGGGTAGGACCCCAGCGACGGTGATGATGGACGGGAGGAAGGTGCCTCCTCCTCCTTGTACTGCTGAGCAGAGGGCTTGCCTGTGGTTGTGGTGGTTCTTGTCTTCGATTTACCTCGGAGACAAGGGGGAGAGGCTGTCGACAAAGCTTCTTCCTTTTCTTTCTGACCTTAGTAGCCTAGGTCGGTGAGACTGGGTGACTCCTGGCTTTGCGGTCCTCACTCGCTACATGAGGGCCATGGTATGTCCGGAGCTGATGGAGAAGGGGACTTCTCCTGCTACTGTCGGTCCGGGACTCTTGTTTGAGGTGAACCTTTCTTTTGCATTATGAAAGATCACTATTTCTTCATTTCTTTATTGCCATGTAGAAAAAATATATTATTGTCTGGTCTGCAGGCGTGGGTGTAATCCTACTTTGCCGGCTTTGCGCCCAAGAGTACGGAGCCTGAGCCGATGGCGTACCCCGTGGTGAGGGACTGGGTGGTGTGCCGTAGGTAGAGCCGGCGCTCTTCTTATGATATTTGTCGACGGGGCGTGAATGCCCTGACGTTGGACAGCGTAAGTGCTTTTGATCCTCATTTGATTATTTGTCTTTTCTTTCTTGTCCTTTATTCAGAAGTGGTCATAGAAATGACCCCTTTCCCTTTTAGAGTCGATCATAGGAATGACCCCTCGTTTCTTGCTTTAGTGGGTGCCTAGACCTTGGGAGAGCTACCCTGAGGCTCCAGCTTTCGTGGCTGAGGTCCTTCCTCCTAGGAGCTCGAGCCGGTTGTTGCTGAGGATGCCCATGGGACCTGTGTTGTACTTGGGCGAGCGTTTGACTCGGCAATGCTCTCGTGACACATTTACGGTTCCCATTGATCCTCCACGGACGATGTTTAGGGAGACTTCTGAGGCTGAGAGGGGGGCTGACTTGGCCGACGCGGGTGGTGACGCCCTCCTTCTTCCTGGCGAGGAGCACTCTGAGTTTGTTTGTCAGAGGCTGGCGTATTGGCCGATTGTGGTAAGCATTTTACCTTTTTCTTGTTTTCGAATTGACTTGATGAATGATCATCAAATAAAGAATCATTTGAACCTTATAGGAGATCGAGGTGGCGGGCGTCGAGCCCCCAGCTTACCCCGAGGTGTTGGAGTACACAGACGCGACGGGTATAACGATGATCTAGGAGATCCGTGACTTTGGTGAGGAGGTGACCGACGCTGGCCTGGACGAGTGGTAACACATCGTTAGGAGGGTAAGCCCCCAGCTTTGGCTGTCTTTATTATTTCATTGCATAGGAATGCTTTTGCTCCTTTTTGAACCTTCTTTGTTATTCGAATGCAAGTGGCACCGTCTCGGTATGTGGCGCTGTGGAGGATGGCCAACCGACTGCGGGCTACAACCATCGAGGCAATTGTAGGTGGTCGGGGTCGACAGGTATGAACCTTTCATTCCGTTTCTTATTTTATTTTTATAATTTCCAATTTCGTTGCAACGAAATGTTTCTTCACTTTATTGAAAATGATTGAAATGAGGCATTTCTCAATTTTGTACGCAGAGAGAGCGTGACTTGGAGCGCGAGCGTGACTTGGAGCGCGAGCTGGCGCAATCTCGGGAGGAGTCGGCTCGTTTGTTGAGGGAGCTTGAGGTCAGGGACGCCGAGTTCGCTGCCCTCGAGGCGACTATAGCTGAGTTGAGGGGCCACCAGGCCTAGCTGCTTTTCTTTTTCATTGTCGTCTTGTATATCGTGTACATTTTTGGACTTTTTGGACTCTGTTTTGGGCGAAAGCCCCCAGTTTGATGTATATACTGTCTTTGGTTGTGTACATAATGGCCTGAGTGCCTTTGCTACTAGGTGTTCGTTGTTTCTGCAGGTTAGCTTAAAAAACAGGTTTGGTAGGTGACGGTTTGCGCCGTCATGCTGCCGAAATTTACATAGCATTTACACGTAAAACATATAGCATGTAGGTGGCCTAAATTGGCACAAAATAAGATGCGCAAAAAAAGTGCCCGAAAATGAGCAAAAATGACAAAATGTCCAAAAATGACAAAACAAATGCTCAGAAATGCGCAAAAAATGCCCAGAAATGAGTGTAAATGACCGGACATGTAGGGAGGGCTACCCCCTAAAATAAATTAAAAAGAAATGGTTAAGTGTGAAATGTGAAATGTATTGAAAAAGATGAGTGAAATGATTCCCCTAAAAAAAGAAAGAAATAAAAAAATGGGTAAGTGTGCTCGTTTGGTGAAAATGTCGACTTTGTCTCGAAAAGTGAACCCGAAAAGAATTAGGAAACATAAAACTTGGTAATTTGACGGAATTACCAAATTAAGATCCTATAGGAATAGGAAATTATAGCAAAAAAGTAAAATAGGAAAGATCCAAAGCTGAGAATCACGGAAAAGGCCTTGAGGAAGAGGCGCAGCATGAGCTGCGACCCTTTGAAGAGGCGCAGCAGATGTTGCGTCATTTCTCCAGTTAGTCACACCTCGACATAAATTAGGAAATAGCGAATAGTATTAATAGAGACTTCGGGGAAGCCTTTATTCACACAATTCCTTCTTCTTTCTTCCGCCTATCACATAAAACTCTCATATCTTCTCAAAACAAATTCAAAATTATGGATGCCTTTGAAAACCGTCTGAAGGAGTGGACGAATGAGTTTAGAAATGTTGAGAAACACGACATGGGTGCTTTTAATTTAGGATCGATCTTGAGCCTCAAATTAGTGAAAGTGGTGAAGCCTTTCTTGGATACTTGTCTTGAGTATTGGGACCCAAATTTTCACATGTTTGCCTTCCCTGGAGGCGAAATTTGCCCTTTCCCTGAAGAAATAGCTGCTTTTGGAAGATGGGACCCATAAAATGCGCCGGCGATACCCTCTATCTCTCAAGGATATAAAAAAAAATTTAGGGACTTGCTTGGATTGACCAAAGCTGAAGTGGACCGTCTTGTGACCTCAAAAGGTGTCCGTATGTTCGACTTTATCGATCGATTTATAAATAGGGAGGACCCTACTATTTCTTATGCTGCGAAACGCAGGGCCTTCGGGTTTTGTCTACTTCATTGCTATGTCCTTCGAGGGCATGTTAATGATGATATAAGAGCCGATCCTCGTTTTCTGAGCCTAATGGAACAAATGGAGCTGCGCAAGAGCCCAGCATGCCTTTGCTTAGGGGAGACCATTCTTGGTTTAAATAACAGAAAGGCCAACAGCGAGCTTCCTTATTTGGGAAGTCCCGTCATTCTGCAGGTAAGAACCTATTTTCTTTTTTCAACCGTCTTTTTTTTTTTCTGGCCCTTCGTTTTTTTCTTTTTTTTCTCGTTTTTTTTTTCGGCTTTTTTTTTCGGTTGAAACTTGGGCATTAATTCCCGTCTTCTTTTGTAGGTTTGGCTGATGGAGCGGCTGCGGTTGATTGAGCCCCTAGTTAATGAGCCAGGATAACATGCTCGATTAATTGCAATGAGACTGCATTGGCAAATACATCGGAGTCTTGTTGAGAGTGGGTAATTCGGTGGGTCCAGAGGAACATGTGGTTCATACCAGTTCCTATTGGCTCCTTATGGGTATCTGACTCATATTTGCAATGGAGAAAGGCTGGTACTCCTGAAGAACGCGAGAAGCTGAGGAAGCACGAGCCCGTGGATTACAAAATCCGCGAAGCAGCAAAGGAGAATCAAAATTACTTGACTGAAGAGGAAGAAGAGGCCGGATTCCTAGTTACTCGTCCGTCGAAGAAACCGATAGCTGCTTCTGTCGTAGAGATGGTGGTGGATCGAAAAGGTAAGACTAGACCGCGAGAACGATCGTTGGTGATTAGGTCGGATACAACCCAAGAGCGCCCGGATTGTGGTCGAGATAAGAAATATGACAAAGGTGACAAAGGCAAAGGGAAAATGGAAGAATAACCTTAGTCCTTAGTCCTTTATTATTTTATTATTATTATTATTAATTAAGTTGTACTAAACGGCGGGGTTTTTAAAATCTTAGCATAGCATTTATTTTCAGCATTTTATTTTATATGTATTTGGTATATTATTACTATTTATAGAACAATGAATAAAAGATTTATTAGTTAAGAAACTTATATGATTTTCTTTTATTATTCTTGTCGAATTTCAAATGCAAATGCAAATGTCCTTCTATTTACATTAAAATAACGGGTTGTATCCCAGGAAGGATTGCCTACGTATTCATTACAAAAAATGAAATCAAACGATGTGCGTAGTTCGAGTAAATATAAACGCATAATTGTTCGTAGCAAGAGCTTGTAATGAACTTTAGAAAAATAAGCATGTGCTTTACTTACTCCCAAGGGAAGTACAATTCAATTTATTTGATGATATGAGAATGTCGAAATGTCAAGATGCAAGAGTATAGTGACATAAGTTTTAGCTGGCCAGGGGCCGGTTTTATTTCGTGTCGCATGAGCGGCATGTGGGTTACGCAAGGCGCGTTTTCTGCCCTATGCTAACGGTAGTACCGTTTCAATTGGTCTAGGTTGGCCGGATAGAAAATTTATTCCCATCTAGGTCCATAATCCTAACCGCACCCCCTGAGAGTATGGACTTGACTAAGAAAGGTCCTGCCCAGTTAGGTTTAAACTTTCCTCGTGGATCGACAAGTAGGAGAGCTCTGAGTGATTTGAGCACCAAATCTCCTTCTTTGATGTTCCTGAGCTTAACCCGTTTGTTAAAGGCTCGTTTGATACAGGCCTGATATGACTGCACATTATGTAGTGCATGCAACCTTCGTTCATCCAGGAGGATGAGTTCTTCATATCGATCCCTATTCCATTCAGTTTCTAGGATTTGACTTTCGAGCAAAATGCGTAGGGACGGGATTTTTAATTCAACTGGTTGCACATCTTCCATGCCATAAGTTAGAAAGAAAGGAGTAGCCCCAGTGTGCGTCCTAACCGATGTGGGATAACCCCATAGCGCAAAAGGTATTTTGCTAGGCCAATCTCGATAATTGTCGATCATTTTCTTGAGGATCATGACGACATTCTTGTTAGCTGCCTCCAGCGCGCCATTAGTTTGGGGTCTATTTGGCGAGGAATGGTGGTGCTTGATTTTCTATTTGGTTAGCAATTGTGCAGCTTCGGCCTGGAAATGTGATCCGTTGTCACTGATGATCTTATGTGGCAACCATATCGATAGATGATATTGGTTTGTATGAAACTTGCCACATGTTTAGCTGTAAGAGCAGTGTAGGATCCTGCTTCGACCCATTTAGTAAAATAGTCGATAGCTACCAAGATGAAACAGTGACCTCCTGGTCCAGCTGGAGTGATGTTCCCAATGATATCGATTCCCCAAGCAGAAAATGGCCAAGGAGATGTCATGGTGTAAAGCATTGAGGGAGGAACATATTGCACGTTCCCGAAGATCTGCCAATTATGGGAATGTCTGACGTATTTAATACAATTTGATTCCATTGTCGTCCAATAGTATCCTAGACGCGTGATTTTCTTTGCCATCATGGGTCCACTCATGTGAGGACCGCATTCTCCATTGTGAACTTCTTCCATCACTTTCCGTGCCTGTGAATGATCAAGGCAACGCAAGACGACACCAAGAGGTGTTCTTTTGGACAATTATCCCTGGATGAGGAGGTATTGAGAGGCTAGTAGGCGTATGGCGCGTTGTCCCCTCTTATCCATATATGGTGGGTATGTACCATTGAGTTTGAAGTTTAGAATGGCTTGGAACCAGGGTTCCTCTTGGCTTTCTTCTTCATCTGTAAGGTGGTGTATGGAGGCTGGTTCTGATCACCTTTCGATGCATAAAGGCATTTCAACCTTGTTGTCTGGCTTATTAATCAAGGCTGCAAGTTTCGCAAGAGCGTCTGCAAATTGATTTTCTTCACGAGGTAGGTGTAAATAAGTGACCTGATCGAAGAATTGGGCGACTTGATCTATTTTAGCCTAATAGGGTGCTAGACTTTCACTTCGGATTTTACAAGATCCTGTAACTTGGTTAATGATCAAGGATGAGTCTCCGTGAACTCGAAGATTCTTAATGCCTAAGCTCACTGCTGCTTGTAGACCAATGAGGCAAGCTTCATACTCTGTAGCGTTATTTTTCACCTCGAAGTCGAGTTTGACAGAAAGTGGTGTATGCTCTCCTTCAGGATAAATGAGCAACACTCCTATTCCAAATCCGCTTAAATTCGATGCTCCATCAAAATAAAGATCCCAAAGAGTCTACATTGGTCTGTAGGATGTCCTCGTGTAGAAATGACCACGTTTCTATTTCTTGGGTATCGTTGATAGGATTATCTGCGAAGAATTCGGCAACGGCGCTCCCCTTTATGACCTTCAAAGGCACGTACTTGAGATCTAACTCGGAGAGCATTAAGGTCCACCTTGCCAAACATCTGTTGAGAACGGGTTTCTCGAAGAGGTATTTGACAAGATCCATTTTAGAATACACCTTGACAGAGTAGCTAAGGATGTAGTGGCGTAGCTTCTTTGTTCCCCACACAAGAGCGAGGCATGTCTTTTCAAGAGGTGTGTATTTAGACTCGTATTCTAAGAACTTCTTACTAAAGTAGTAGATAACTCTCTCTTGTTTTCCAACAGTCTGTGCGAGCATAGCCCCCATGGCTATTTCGGTGACTGTGAGATAGAAACCAAGAGGTTGATCTCGTTTGAGAGGCATTAGCACTGGTGGCTTAGCCAGTATCTCCTTAATCTTGTTAAATGCCTTTTGACAGTCGTCGTCCCATATGGTATGATCTGTTTTCTTGAGTTTTTTTGAAAATGGGTTCGCAGATCATAGTGAGCTTCGATATGAATCGGTTGATATACTGCACTTTGCCTAGAAATCCTCTAACCTCCTTCTCCGTTTGGGGTTGTGGCATTTCGACTAAATCTTTGATCTTGGGTGGATGAATTTTTATTCCCCTATGGCTGACGACATATCCCAGAAGCTTGCCTGACGTTACTCCGAATGCAGATTTCTGAGGATTGAGCCTCATGTTGTACTTGCGCAGTCTAAGGAAGAATTTGCGAAGATTATCTATATGCCTCTTCCTATCTTTGGATTTGACGATCATATTATCTACGTACACTTCTACTTCTTTATGCATCATGTCATGTAGCAATGTGGTCGCAGTGCGTTGACATGTAGCTCCAACATTGATTAGCCCGAATGGCATAACTGTATAATAATATGTGCCCCACTGAGTGATGAAGGCTGTCTTATGCATATCTTCTATGGCCATTTTGATCTGATTATACCCTGCATACCTGTCCATGAAGGATAACAATGTGTGATCTGCTGTATTATCTACCAATATGTTGATGTTTGGTAGAGGGAAGTCATCCATGGGACTTGCTTTGTTCAAGTCTCTAAAATCAACACAAACTCTGATTCGCCCATCCTTTTTGGTTACGGGGACTATATTAGCCACCCAGTCTGAATACTCGGAAACTTTGCTGAACCCGGTTTTAAATTGCTTATCGACTTCTTCTTTGATTTTAAGAGCCCACTCGGTTCTCATCGGACGAAGCTTCTGTGTTACAGGTTTGAATCCTGGTTTTATCGAAATTCGATGTTCTGCAATATCCCTGTCGATCCCTGGCATGTCCTTGTAAGAACCAGCGAAAACATCCTCGAACTCGTGTAGGATGTCGATAAAATTTGCCCTTTCAATTGGGTTCAGGGTCGTCCCTATTCTAAGTTCTTAGAGTTCTTTTTCGGTTCCTACATTGATGGGTTCGGTGTTCTCTATAACTGGTTCCCCTTCCCCCTCTTGTAGTATCTCTTTAACTATATAGGGAGGTAATTCGACTGAGTCTGGGTTAGGATTATCCTCATTATCATCGTAAATAGAATTGCATTCAGAAAAATACAAGGAGTAAGCAGAATCTGATTTATTCCTATTAAATTTTGAAAAGAGTTGAAACAAAGGAGCCATATGTTCATTAGTCAGTGGCGGTAAAGGGACAGCTGCTGGGACATTTCACATGCTGTTGTTACTATGCGATGTTATGCTAGGAGAAACAAAGGGATGGGGAGTGACGATAAAAGAAGACTCTCTAGCGACTTCTCTAGACTCAGACTCTGATTCCGACTCCGACTCCGACTCCGACTCTGACTTGAATTCGTTGTCTTCGGGTTCTCCTTTGAACATATCTCCTTCTCCAGTAGTGACTTTGAAGAGCTTTCCTTGGTTGTTAGTCCACTTGATCGACTTTCTCCATCCTTTCTGCTGATTTGTACTGGTGTCGGTAATTATCGCTGTCGGGTTGAAATGGTCATCTTGAAGTATCATGGTAATGATCTCATCCTGTGCTGCCCTGATGAATCGGTCTTCTCCAAACAGAAGGATAACAACTTGTTCGTTTAAACAAGGTGTTTGACGAGTTTTGACGGTAGGAACCATTTCTGAAGGGATGAAGTAGCAATTGTGGAAGACCTCGATTCCAGATAGTTGTATTCCCTTACAGCGCCAAGGTTCGGGAAACCCATGAAAGTACTCTTAACTCCCTTCTCTAACGAAGCATCCATTTAGGGTAGGGAGATAGGATCGCATCTAGATTCCTTTGTCTTTACGGTTTTGGAACTGAGTAAGCATTTCTAAGGCTTCCGCTTTCGTGGGCTTGTATCCCAAACCTAATGGTATCCTTTGAGAGTTTCCTTCTTTGTAAGGTGCAAAGGTATTCTTCTTGATGGGGTTTAATGGAATTCCTATGAAGTATCCCTGGGACTTGAGTATGTGGTTGATCGCTAAATTGGAGTATGGGTTGAAGTATAGAGGTGCCAGTTCGCTCTCTACAAGATCTATACTCTGAAATCCCCATAGCTCGTATACTGGGTCTGTGACTACTTGATTGCTTGACATTTTGTCTCTCACAGCCTTGATAGGTGACGAAGTGATCGTCACTACTTTACCATCTAGAGGAATTTGATTTTCTGGTGGAAGGTGGATGTTACCGCTTTGGAAGCGTGAATCCAAGGCCTTCCCAGAAGTATATTGAAGGATGCCTCGATGTCCACTATCTGAAAGTTAACATTTCGCTCGATTGGCCCTGTGGCTATAGTGAGGTTAATTAGCCCTACTACTTTACGTCGTGTTCCATCGTATGCTCGAATAACTTGGTTGGTAGGAGTCCAATCTGATTCTTTCATACCTAACTTATATGCGCTCTTTAGCGGTATGACGTTGACTGCGGAGCCATCATCCACCAAAGTCATTGGTACGTTCTTCTTTAAGCACGTGACTGTAATGTATAGAGCGAGGTTATGACTGGCGCCGAAAAGAGGTAAATCCTCATCTGAAAAAGTAACTGGGTTACTTAGCTTAATTGAGTCTTGGAAGACTAGGTTGACTACGTCATCAAGCGTAGAGTTGTGCGCTACGTTCAGTTTAGCCAATGCTTGCAGTAAAGCTTGATGATCGGAAATGAACTCGCAACTAATTGCCAAACTGAAAGATCAGCCTTTGTCTTCTACAGTTGTTTTAATAAATGGTCAGCAGATGTATCGTCGCCATCATTTGGTGTGATGACATTGGTGTTAGTAACTGGACCATTAACGGTAGGACCGTTATGAGAGACATTTTGATATGGACGTCCTGAGCGAGTAAGGTGGTCTAAATCTTGATCTTTGCAAGCCTTCACTATATCCTCACTGACCTTGACTAGATAGTGTTTTGTGAGGTATTCGTCTTCATCGTCATCTGCCCATATTCCGTTGACGATATTGAGCTCTCTCAACCTGATGATTTCAGCTTTTAGACTAATTATTTGCTCGACTAGATTGTCAACTACTGCAATTACCTCTTGCGTTGAAGACTCTTGAGATAGAATTGGAGCCAATGGTGCACTTCCCTTAGGTATGCTGCTTGGATTGCGTAGGGACGCCACTACAGTTTCCAACTCTGAAACTTGCCTACTCACAATCTTTGCCCATGCGATAAAATCAGCAATGGTAGGGGAGATTGGTCGTATCGTAAAACTCGTCATCAAAAGTTACTCAACCAAAACAATATTTATAACTTCACCAACTACTCTTAGTAAAGAGGCAAGTAAAGGTCGGATCCCAAGGGACGGGTATTGATGTAGGATTTTCAATTGTAAATGGTCGTGTCTTAGGGTGTCACAATTTGGGGTTGAGATAAGAGATCAATTAAAACTAATAAACAATAAAAACAAAGCAAGGTAGATAAAATGAAGGTGTAAACAATTGATTAAAAACACTAGGGTATCATGAGTTCATAGGGGAATACATGGGAGTTGATCATACAAACATGTTCTTAAATTATAAGCAAGCAATTATTGTTGTGATGGGATCGAGTTAGTGTATATCTTATAATCCCTACGAAGGTTTGGGTCCCAAAGCTGAATCGATTAGATTGTACAATACCTACAAGTCGACTTAGTCCTTCCTATTCAACATTATGCATGGTCTAATGAGACTCGAGTTGGTTTATATCTTACAAGCCTCATTGAAAAGATAAGTGATGGGTAAAAAATGCAAGGATTCATAGGCTCGTATTTCATCCAACATAACATGTGCATAAGTTGAAATCACAACAAGCAAGCAAATAAATTATGTGAACATATTAGACTAAGCATGAATCATTACCCATGTTGGTTTCCTCTAATTACCGATTAACTCTAGCTAAGGAAACTACTCACTCATGGTCAAGTTTAACATGCTAACAAGATTGTCAATCACATTAACAAGGCAAAACATGATAAATGAAAATGATTAACAATAATTAATGCAAGGATTAAGAGAATTATACCTATGGACATCCCAAAATAATAATGCAAAGAATAATAGAAGTACTTGATGATTGATGGAAGGTTGTCAATCTCCCAATAAACCCAAATGATCTTCTAATTACCCAAAATAAATGATGAACAATAAAGAAATTAAGGAAAGATTAAGTATTGAGATTTGTATTAAGACTAAATTAAGAGTTGATTACATGATTAAGGTTAGATTACTAATTGATTACAACTTGATTAAGAGAGCATGCTGATCTACGTAGTACAAAGGGGTATTTATACTAAAGATTAGGTACATAAATTAGGGTTACTAAGGGCTTAAATGAATATTAAGACCCTTAAGAAAAGTTGAGGAAATGCTCCTCTCCAAGGAGATGAGCATCTTCGTTTTGCTAGTCCCGTATGGATATGCTCGTCCCGAGCGGCTTGGAAGCTGGCACGGTGGGTTCTGTCAGGAGATCCGAGCGGATCATTAGGGGTGACTCTCGGATTCTACGGCTTCAAGACGAGGGTCTTAAGCTCGGGACGCTCGGATTGTGGTGCAGGGAGACACCCGGATTGCTGGCAATCCACTCGGATCCTGGGTTAGACAACTTCTCTTCTCTCCATTCCTCAAAAATCCGCGGGGATCTAGTTGAGGATGCAAGGATCCTGTCATCATTGCCCAATCTACTTTATTATCTACATAGGTCTCCTAGTATCGTCTTCCCTTTGATGCTTGGACATTGGATGCGATCAATTTAGCTCCATTTCGCCATGTAAATGCAAGGTTTGCACTACTCTCCTACCAAGGAAACAAAACCTCAAAGAATATGCAAAATGGGAAACTAAAGATAGTAAATGACCCAATTATACACTATAAAGCATAGGAACGAGGCTAATTCGGGGACTAAATGTGCTCAAATATGAGTCACATCAAACATCCCCAAACCGAACCTTTGCTTGTCCCGAGTAAAGAGGTGACAAAAACTAGGACCCTTATTCAAACTAACCTACTAATATAGCCGATGTGAGACAATTAGCGGGTCTCACTCCGCCCCTTCCACTCACAACAAGACAACCATGAGGTAGGATGCCTTCTTGCAAGGCAAGGTGGGGCTTGCCAAAATGGCGATACATCCAAGCATTAAAGCACACAAAACAAGTAATGGATGCATCTACAAAAATGAATAGCCACTTTCCTCATCTAAGTGGTGGAAATTATCTAAAGGGGAAGCAATCTAAGGGTACACATTCCATCATAGATATGGTTTCTTCAAACTACTAAGCCTAGAAGGATACCAATAAATCACCTCCAAGTTGTGTCAAGCTGGGGTACTTTTGTCCTCAATCGTTAAATGCTTTCGTCAAGAGTGGACTCCCTATGGCGTTAGAAACACTGGAGGATCGCGGAATTCCCCTTCTTGCCTAGACAAGAAGAAGGGTCGTCCCCTCTCTACCATGCATAAAAGTGTATACGATGGAAAAAGGGATCAATAGAACTTGAGTTTTAAATGGGAGTTTGCTTTTTGTTGTTGTTTTTCCCCCCAATTTGTTGTGGCATTTGACATTTGAGAACACTTTCTTTTTGCCATTTCTTTGATGTTTGGCTTTTCAATGCTTGACAACTTTCAACTTTTTGCATTTTCTTTTGAACATTTTCAAAGTCATCCCAATTAGTAACGAGGGTGCCTTATATTTGAAGCTTATGAGTTCTTATTTTTGGACTCCTCTTTTATTTTTGATGCATTTTGCAAACTTTTTTACTTTCATTTCAATTCTTGAACTCAATATTTGAACAATTTTTGTACCCATTCCCTTTTGTTGACAAAATGTGGTAGAACATGGATGATGGTTGCATGGTTTCAAGGGTCACCTTGGAATAAACGGTAGCCAAGGAGTTATCACACCACGAGGTACTTTTGACTAGTCCTTAATTCATGGGTCAAAGGATACTAGCATGACACATCCTAGGGTGTTTTACAAGTATTCTAACAAGCAAAGTCTCAAGAAGAAAAAGTATCAACAAGGGCCTATATACACTTGTCAAGTTTCCCAAATAGATGCTTTCACAAAATTTTTCCTAAATACAACTATATGCCATGATGCAACTATCATATATACAACCTAATGCACATGCTTCTACCAACTAATATGCCAAATAATCTAAATGCAATCCTATAATCACATTGTTTATACAGCATCAATCAAAATAAAGCCACATAGTCATTAACATAAAGAGGAAAAAGGAGATTGGAAAGATCATACCATGCGGTCTTCAATATCCTCATGTCTCGGATGTGGTGTAGTCGATCAATGTGAAAAAGGATGAACAAACACAATATATACAAAACAATATATACAATACTACACTATATAGGAAATGAACATGTTTTTAAATTTTTGCATTTTTCAAATTTTTATGGTTTTTATGTTTATGAAATAAAAGACATGTTTTTGTATTTTTCAAATTTTTTTCAATTTTTATCATTTTTGTTTAGCAAGTCATGTTAGAATTTCCCATCCCCACACTAGTATGGGCATTGTTCTCAATGGCCAATACGATAGGAAATTATGCAAGCTATATGAAAATGCATGATTCCTAAGCTAAATGCAAACTATATGATATATATATATATATATATATATATATATATATATATATATATATATATATATATATATATATATATAGATAAATAAAAGTGAATGCAAACTAGGCTATGCTATATGATGCATGAATTTTTGTTTGGTTGGAGAGCATAATTTAAATTAACTCCCAATGCATATGCATTAACTTCCCCAAACCAAGTGAGAGTGAGGGAGTTCATGCATTTAGAATGCTATGCATGCAACTAAACTTGTCATTTTGGATTTTTCATGGTGGGAGTAATAAAAGACACCTCAAAGGGACCGAGGTGGGAGTCCTCTAAGTGTTGCTAGGAGTCGAAGAAATGGTCAAGATAAAAAAATTTAAAAACAAGAGAAATGAACAAAGCTAAAGGAGGTGTAGGAGACTCACAATGTATTGTGGCATCCTCCCAAGAGCTTGCTAATCCTCAATTGTCGCTCATAGCGACATCACTTCCATCTCCATCATCATCATCCTCACTAGCATCTTTGTCATCATCTACCTCCATAGACCCGGAGGCTTCACCACTTTTACTTGAGCTTTCTTCTTCTTCCTGACTTTCCTCTTCTTCTTCACCATCATCTTCTTCATCACCACTCTCAACAATAACCTCCTCATCATCCATGCTAGCATCCCTTGGAGCATTAGGAAAGAAAACTTCCTTATCCGCCCAACTAGGCAAACGACATGATGGGTCAAGAAGCCCTTGCCTAGCTAGGTGTAAGAGGGGCGAATATTGAGCTCTATATGCATTTAATCGGTCTTCATGGGCTTCCTTATGCATTTCTTGCATCAAAAGAGTCAAGTAATCATTTCCCACTGTAACATTTTCGGGTTGGAATTCATGGTAGGTGAACGGGTAGGGTGGAGTGATAATAGATGAGGAGGGCTCGGCAATGGCCTCCCTATGGTGTTGCATTATGGACTCGGCTTCCTCGGAGAGTGGGAGAAGATAGTGTGGTCTACGGACATTGAGCCGGCAAATTTTGTTCGGTAGAATGAAGGACTTGGCATCTTTTGTAAGCCACTCAAATTTATTGTCAAGATTGTCATTCTTGACCCAATGGAATTTGTGAACCATAGTGGCTAGATCAATGAGGTGGCCGCCCTTAACCGGCTTATAAGTACCATCTTTGTTGAAATTCCGGTTGAAGTGCTTTGTTAACCAAGTTACCAATCCCCCATTTACTATAAAGGCCGCACCTTCCTTGCCATCATCGATATTAAGCCACCTTTCGATCAAAAGTTGAAGAATATTGTACTTCGTGGTGAACTTTCTATCAACATTCAAGGTTGACTCGAGATAGATAAAATCAAGTTCGGTGAAGTGGTTTGTTCCCTTCCTAGCAATAAGAGTATTTCCCACTACCTTGTGCCACACCCTTGTGCCCGGGTGATGAACATAAAGAGCACGACATTCATGGAAGGACTTGAATTTCCTCCCGGTAATAGCTTTCCACAAAGGGGCGGGATCATATTTTGTTGAAGGTTTCTTCACATAAGTCGAGTCATTATCAAGACCAAAAACTTTGCCAAACTCATTAAAGGACATCTTCCTATCCACATTCTCAAGGCGGAATTCAATATTCGTTCGAGTCTCCACCTTTGTAACTTTCAATGAACTTAGAAATTCCAAGGTGAGGGAGGGGTAGGTCAATTCTTGCATATTAAACAATGTAAGCAACTCCATAGACTCAACGAAGTTCTCGGTCCTTTCAAGGACACCCAATTTGGTCAAGGTATCTTGGCAAATAAACTTGGTGGGTAAAATCGATTTCTTAGCAAGAGACACAAAATTTTTCCTATGAGAATCGGATGTGAAAGTTACCTCCGGATATTTTTCTAGTTGCTCAATAACCGTGATAGAAGGAGTAGCTTCTACCATAAGAATAGGAGTTTCTTGAAATTCCATTCTTGCTTGTTGAACCACCAAAGCCTTTGAAGCTTGAAGTGCTTGTTGCCTTTTGGAAAGGTTTGGTTTTGTAGGTGCCTTGCTTCCACCTTTGGTCCTAGCCATTGTTCTTCTCCTTGTATGTATCAACAACCAAAGATTTGCTTGAATTCTTCTAGTATCCTCAAGCTTCAATGAATCCCAAATCGATTTAGGATTTTTAAAATTTGCCTTTAACCCTAGAAAATCGATTCAATTTTTGAGGATTTGGATGTTGAATGGCTTTTTGTTGATAGAGGAGTGATTTGTTTGAGTTTTGAGGAAGTTTGGATTTGATTTGGGTGAATTTGGTTGAGGAAATTGATTTTTGTGGATGGAGGGATTGAGGGTTTTGAATGTATGTTTATGTTTTGAATGAAGGAAATGAACTGGGAAAGGGGGTTTTAATCCCGTGATTTTATATTGCAGCAAGGGAGACGAGCGTCTGCAGCACGGGACGCTCGGATTCTTTATCAGCCAGTTTCAGAAAATGCAACCCGTGCTGAGACGAGCGTCTTCAGCAGAAGACGAGCGTCTTTTTGTAAGGAGACGAGCGGATTCTGTTGAGGATGCTCGGATTCTTGGTCAGGGAGAAATCCCAGATTTTAATAGAAGCAGGACGAGCGGATCTTCACTGAGACGAGCGTCTTTGTTGAGACGAGCGTATTTCTTTAGGACACGCTCGGGTTTTCAGTCAGAGAATATTTTTCCTTTCCAGCTCTTTCAGGACGAGCGTCTTTCTCACAGGACGCTCGGATTGCAGTCAAGACGAGCGGTTTCTTCCTTAGACGCTCGGATTGCCACTGTACCTCACGGACTCAGTTCCACCCGTGGGTATTTCGTAACCCAAGTCATTCCGTCTTCGTTCCTTTGGTCTTCATTGTGGGGGCACTACGAAGGCTTGGATAACGTAGGCAATTGCTATCCCCACACTATGTCAAAACACTACACATCAATAAACATATAAGTCCCTCCCTCACTTTCTCTCAAAATGATAATCTTGATCAAAGTATAAAAATATAAATCCAAAATTGACAAAAATGCAATACAATAATTAAAATGCAGGTTAAGGGGTTAGGATATTTACAAATGGTGGTTTAGGAAGGACTCCAGCAAACTCTCATTCATGTATGAGATGTCAAGGAGGCATAGCCAAGATGTTGTTGATGTTGCTCAACACCTTGAAGAAGTAATCGAAGGCTTGTTCATTGTCATTATAAAGATCTTCAATAGACCTTTGCATATGTTGTTCTTCATTGTGGTGACTTGAGTTCACATGGTCACCAAAGCCTTGGTCTTGGGTCATAGCATTACCAATATAAGGGTTGACTAACCCTTCAAACTCATCATCCCATAGACCACATACTTCATTAGCTTGCTTCCCAATAGTATCATGAGTTGATGAGAACAACTCCTCTTCTTTCTTGTCATTATGGACAATGAGGCCTTCTTCTTCTCTTGTCATGAGTGGTGGTGAGCTATTCAAGCTCTCATTCTTGTTGAAACATTCTTGCTCTATGGATGGAGCATCTTGGAGATTACCCACTTTCTTCTCCCATATGGGTGGTGATTCTTTGCCCATAGCTTGTGATTTGCATTGAGATGCCAACTTCTTCCTATCACTTTCTCGACTATAATGATCAATCATGAAACATGGCTCATGTAAGCGGGGAGCTCTAATTGTCTTGTCAAGCTTAAAAGTGATTGTTTCATCTCCCACTTCAAGTGTGAGCTCTCCATGTTTCACGTCAATCACCGCTTCCGCGGTGTGTAAGAAGGGCCTTCCTAAAATGATAGGAATGTTGGAGTCTTCCTCCATGTCAACAATAACAAAGTCCACCGGGATGAAGAACTTGCCAATTCTTACCGGCACATCCTCCCATACCTCTAAAGGTGTCTTCGTTGATCGATCCGCCATTTGAAGTGTGATATTAGTGCACTTGAGTTCTCCCATTCCTAGCCTCTTGGACACCGAGTATGGCATGACACACACAGTTGCCCCAAGGTCACATAGAGCTTTGTTGATCGTAGTGTCGCCAATGGTGCATGGAATGGATAAACTTCTCGGAACCATGAGTTTTGGAGGTGAACTTCATTGCAGGATGGCACTACTCACTTTAGTGAACGCAATAGTCTATAGCTTCCGGATGGATTTCTTCTTTGTAAGAATATCTTTCATGTATTTCGCATAGGCCGGAACATGATTTTTTAATTCCGTAAATGGAATTGAGACATCCAAGTTCTTCACAATCTCCATGAATTTTCCAAGTTGTTCATCGAACTTAGGCTTAGCTTGAGGACTTGGAAATGGAAGTCTAATCACAATGGGCTCTTTCTCCTTAGCCTTCTCTTCATTCTTCTTTGAAACTTCTTGAATGGTGGTGGGTTCTTCTTCTTTCTTAGAGTTTTCAACTCTTTCCTTATCACTAGCATTCACAACATCTTCATCAATGGGCCTCTTCGGCCCTTCATACCTTGTACCACTCCTTAAATGGATGGCACTCACCGACTCATGTCTTGGGGGATTACCTTGAGGTGGTAATTGCCTCTTTTGTCTTTGAGAACTAGAGGATGATAATTGAGACATTTGGGTCTCCAACATCTTTGTGTGAGCTAGTATATTGTTGATGATGATGTCTTTTGCTTGGCTATCCTTTTACATTTGAGTGAAAAACTCTTGTTGGTTCTTTTGCATTTGGAGGACCGTTTTTTGAACATCAAAACCTTGGTCATTTGTTTGATTGTATGGAGGTTGATTTTGATAACTTTGGTTTTGATTGTAAAAGGGTCTTTGAGCTTGGTTTCTCATTGGAGGTGGGGTGTATGTTTGAGGGTTTTGAACATTTTGGCTTTTTTATGAAAGATTGGGGTGGAATTTGGTGTTTTCATTGTAATAGTTGGAATAAGGGGTGCCACTTTTGTATGCTTGGAAAGCATTCACTTGTTCACTTGCTCCCCTACATTCATTTTGGTCATGTCCCAAAGTTCCACAACTCTCACATACTCCACTTGGAATTGATGATGATGCTACTATAGCATTAACATGTTGCTTGGGTGATTTGGATACCTCTTCAAGTTTAGCCATGGCCTTCTCAAACTTCAAATTAATGGTATCAATATGAGCACTAAGTTGAGCACCCAATTGAGTAATGGAGTCAACCTCATGTTTTCCTCCTCTAGTAGGCTTCCGAGGTCTACTATATTGTGAGTTATGGACCGCTATTTCCTCAATTTTGTTCCATGTTTGATTGTCATCGACTTCGGTGAACATACCATTTGATCCCATATTAAGAATGTTTCGGGAGTCTTCATATAGACCATTCCAAAATTGTTGTACAAAGAACCACCCGCTGAGTCCATGGTGTGGACAAGATCGACAAGTGTCCTTAAATCTCTCCCATGCTTCATGCAAAGATTCCTCATCCCTTTGTTTGAACCCGGTGATTTGGGCTCTCAACATGTTAGTCTTTTCCGGAGGATAGAATTTTTTGTAGAAAGCAAGTGCCAATTTCTTCCAAGAATCAATACCAAGAGTAGCCTTATCTAGACTCTTCAACCATTGTTTCACGGTACCAATCAATGAAAAAGGAAATAAGACCCATTGAATTTGGTCTTGAGTAACTCCGGTTTGAGAAATCGCATCACAATACTCACAAAAAGTCTCCATATGAGAATGAGGGTCTTCACTAGGCATCCCTCCAAATTGACTTCTCTCAACCAATTGTATAAATGCGGATTTGGCAATGAAATTACCGGTTAAATGTTGTGGTGTAGGAGTACCATTTGGTAGGTTCTCCTCGGTTAGTACGGAATATGATAAAAATTTAGGCATTGTCGGTTGATTTTGTGGTGGGTTTTGTATTGGGTTATCCTCTCCTTCTCTTGCAAAAGGGTTGATGAACTCAATGTTATTTGGTTGGATGTTCACAATCTCACCAATACCTCACAAAGTATTTCTAACAAGTCTTCTATTGCTGGTCAAAGTTCTTTCGATTTCAAGATAAATGGGTAACAAGTTACCTTGTGATCTCCTAGACATGCAAAATATCAAACAACTTGAAAACAATTAGAACAAACCTTGAGGAGATTGACCTCCCCAAGGTAAAGAAAGACACAACCAAAAACAATTAATGAAAATCAAATCAAGTTAACACCGTCCCCGGCAACGGCGCCATTTTTGGTCGTATCGTAAAACTCGTCGTCAAAAGTTACTCGACCGAAACAATATTTATAACTTCACCAACTACTCTTAGTAAAGAGGCAAGTAAAGGTCGGATCCCTAGGGACGGGTATTGATGTAGGATTTTCAATTGTAAATGGTCGTGTCTTAGGGTGTCACAATTTGGGGTTAAGATAGGAGATCAATTAAAACTAATCAACAATAAAAACAAAACAAGGTGGATAAAATGAAGGTGTAAAAAATTGATTAAAAGCACTAGGGTATCATGAGTTCATAGGGGAATACATGGGAGTTGATCATACAAACATGTTCTCAAATTATAAGCAAGCAATTATTGTTGTGATGGGATCGAGTTAGTGTATATCTTACAATCCCTAAGAAGGTTTGGGTCCCGGAGCCGAATCGATTAGATTGTACAACACCTACAAGTCGACTTAGTCCTTCCTATTCAACATTATGCATGGTCTAATGAGACTCGAGTTGGTTTATGTCTTATAAGCCTTATTGAAAAGATAAGTGATGGGTAAAAAATGCAAGGATTCATAGGCTCGCATTTCATCAAACATAACATGTGCATAAGTTGAAATCACACCAAGCAAGCAAATAAATTATGTGAACATATTAGATTAAGCATGAATCATTCCCCATGTTGGTTTCCCCTAATTACCCATTAACCCTAGCTAAGGAAACTACTCACTCATGATCAAGTTTAACATGCTAACAAGGTTGTCAATCACATTAACAAGGCAAAACATGATGAATGAATGAAAATGATTAACAATAATTAAAGCAAGGATTAAGAGAATTATACCTATGGAGATCCCAAAATAATAATGCAAAGAATAATAGAAGTACTTGATGATTGATGGAAGGTTGTCAATCTCCCAATAAACCCAAATGATCTTCTAATTACCCAAAATAAATGATGAACAATAAAGAAATTAAGGAAAGATTAAGTATTGAGATTTGTATTAAGACTAAATTAAGAGTTGATTACAAGATTAAGGTGAGATTACTAATTGATTACAACTTGATTAAGAGAGCATGCTAATCTAGGTAGTACAAAGGGGTATCTATACTAAAGATTAGGTACATAAATTAGGGCTAATAAGGGCTTAAATGACTATTAAGACCCTTAAGAAAAGTTGAGGAAATGCTCCTCTCCAAGGAGATGAGCATCTCCGTTTTGCTAGTCCCGTATGGATATGCTCGTCCCGAGCAGCTTGGAAGCTGGCAGGGTGGGTTCTGTTAGGATATCCGAGCGGATCATTAGGGGAGACGCTCGAATTCTACGGCTTCAAGACGAGCGTCTTAAGCTCGGGACGCTCGGATTGTGGTGCAGGGAGATGCCCGGATTGCTGGCAATCCGATCGGATCCTCGGTCAGACAACTTCTCTTCTCTTCATTCCTCAACAATCCACGGGGATCTTGTTGAGGATGCAAGGATCCTTTCATCATTGCTTAATCTACTTTATTATCTACATAGGTCTCCTAGTATCGTATTCCCTTTGATGCTTGGTCATTGGATGCGATCAATTTAGCTCCATTTCGCCATGTAAATGCAAGGTTTGCACTCCTCTCCTACCAAGGAAACAAAACCTCAAAGAATATGCAAAATGGGAAACTAAAGATAGTAAATGACCCAATTATGCACCATAAAGCATAGGAACGAGACTAATTCGGGGACTAAATGTGCTCAAATATGAGTCACATCCGAGATGGTGGAATAGCTCTCTTCATCTAGTGCATGAATCTCATCCTCGACTGGAGAAATGAGGTGTTAACAATCCAAGGTGGATTCTTCAATTGTGATAGTCATAACTCCAAGAGGATTCTGAGTATTGTTTGGCTTGGTTGCGGGAGGTATGGGTAAGCGACCATCTTCAATCATATCCTGAATGACATGTTTCAATTTGAAGCATTTCTCTGTATCGTGTCCCTTACTTCTATGATATTCGCAGTATGCATTCTCATCCCATAATTTGGATTTCTTCTCTAGGTCAGGTGTAAGTCCTATGGGTTGTAGCTTACCTTGTTTCGTGAGCCTTTTCAGGGCAGTGGAATATGATTCACCAACATAGGTAAATTTCCTTAGTGGGTTATTCTTCTTAGCTGATGATTCGACAAGGTTAACCTCATCAGTCTTGCTAGTAGAGCCATAAGAACGACTCGTTGAACCCTAATATCCGCGACATACCATTTTGGACAAGAGCCCTTTACGAATGTCGTCTTCAATTCTCGTTCCTAGCACAGTCAAGTCTTTGAAAGACCTTATATTTTGGTACCTCAGATGGTTTGCATAGATGGGCCTCAAATTATCCACGAACTTTTCCACAAGAGTGGCTTCGTCTGGGCGTTCAACAAGTTGTGTGCTAGTCTTTCTCCACCTACTTTGGAAGTCGGTGAAGCCTTCTTTCTCATTTTGGGTAAGAACCTCTAGGGTGCGCATGTTGACTTGGATTTCAGCATTATCCACGTATTGTTTAGTGAACTCAATTGCGGCATTATCCCAGGTAGCAATTTTCTTATGTTCCAAAGAGTAGAACCATGTCGAGAGATGAAGGAAAGATCCTTAAAAACATTTCTGGTTTAATGCCTTTGATAGACATGTAATCTTTCAAGGAACGAATGTGGTTCGAAGGGTTTTTCATGTCTCTTGAACTTTGGAATGTCAGTCATGTTGAAGTTGGTTGGCAGTTGAGCATTTATCGCCTCATACTTGCGATTGTTCTCCCTGTAGATATCATCTCCCTTAAGGTACATTAGTTGCTCCTCCAAGTATTGGAGTCGCTTTTCAGCTTCTGTGAGACCTGGAGTGGTTTCTGGTTGTCCAACAAAAGGTGGAGGATTATCATGCACGACCATGTTGGGAATATCATTCTCTACAGGAGGAAGCCTGGTTTCTACAGCGACAATTCGGCCTTCAATAGCATTGAGGCGAGCATAAGCTTGGTCTTGGCTTGTTTGGAGACGGATGAACGTAGCTAGGATTAGATCATTACCATTTCTGGGTTGTTCTGGTTGACCATTAACGCCTGCGTGACTAGTTCCAGGCATCTTGGAAACTTGGAAAAGAGATCGATGACGAATCAAACACGATCGACCATTTTAGCACACTTACTAAAAAAAGACTTGACTCGTGAAGTGGGAGTGTGCCACTATGTCAAGTGTGGTTTGAAAATGACAAATTTTGAAATGTTTATCCTAGGTAACTGGAGTGTAGTTGTAGGGGTGCTGACTCAATGTGAAGTTTTTAAATTGGGTTTTGAGGCCCGAATTTAGACTGGACAATTGGACAGAGTTTCGACTCATTTTGCGCTATTTCTGGCCACTTTTTAAAGTATTTACCTTTTAAAAGGGATTTTATTTTACAGAAATTTTGTCATGGTTTTGTTTACAAAATGGTGATTCCGTATATGATACAAACATTCATACATGCCTTATAACGGTATGCTGAGTGAATTTTAAAGGGTTTTGGCTTAAAAGGTTGGTTGCCATACCAAGCAATCAAACCCTGGTCTGTGGAGATGTCCGAGCCAAACATGAGTAAGGTCGGTTCCTAGTCCATTTCCTCGAGTAGTGAAAGCCCTTGATATAAATAAGAGTATGTACCACGGTATGGTTGACGTCAATCGCTATGTATCCTTAGGCCCAGATAATAATTTGGACCGTCCAGAAGGGACGATTGGTCGAATGGGTTGGGTTGGGCCTAAGAAGGCCGAATAAAATGACCTAAGAAGGTCGAGTAATGAAAACCGATAACTGTCTCGTATAGTTTCCCTAACCTCGTTCAAGTTTCACCCTGGGTAACACGTAAGTGTATCATCCCCAGCGGAGTCGCCAAACTGTGGACATTGGCCACCCGCGCGTTGTGTATGTTTAAGGCGGCGGCACTTCTACCACGGAACCTTGGATAGCCAAAGCATGTCATGGGTCGTTACCGATTTGTGAGGCATTGAAACCGGTGAAAGGTTGAATAAGCCTGCATTTCTTGAGTCGCCAGCAATTTTTATGGGAAATTGGAATCGTTCGAATACCTCGTCCCATGTCAAGACACAAAGTAGTGACATGAACACTAAGAACTCGTTACCCTTAGCATTCTATGTCTAGAATGACTCTCGTGGATGCTAATGAACACGGATGTTCACAGAGGTCTGGAGTAAGGGGTGAGGGTACGTATTAGGAAGTCCTTTTACTGAACACCTAATCCTACCCGCCTCGATAGCGGCCACTACTAATGATTAGGGAAATCGCTCGTAGTTGATATGTCATCGATTATATGCATGCAATGCGACATGCAACGTTTTAATCCTAGCATGTGAGATTAACTATGTCAGTGAACAAATAGTTTAGCAAACAATTATGTCGAATTGGGATTTAGAATTGATTACATGTGAAGAACAAGAAAATAAACCATACAATAAATAAATACAATGAATAAATAACGATAATTGAAATTACAATGAATTACAATGATTTAATTGATTTACGTCAAAAGTACACTAAAGACGGAATTTCGAAGAAAGAAAGAAAGGAAAATAAAAGATTAGCAATTAAAGTAATAAAATAAGGCAGATTAAAGGCGATATTATGATTATTAGTTAATAAAAAAAGTAATTAAAGCTACGTCAAAGCGAGAACGGAAGTTCAGGGACGGAAGTCATCTCAGAACAAGCACAACATCTGTTGCGTCCCTTGGAAGAGGCGCAGTTATTCCTGCGTCTGTTTTTGAGTTGAGCTCTGGCTGTGAAGTCAAAACCGCGGGTTGTTAATGTTCATCGGTGTATTTACGATTAATTATCGATGTTAGACTCAAGTAAAGATGATTTAGCATATTAATTAGATACTGACATCGTTATAAAAGCGATAAACACGAACTAAAATGAATGAAAACAAGTTAAAACGAATTAAAAAACGAATTAGATTCATTTACGATAAAGGGAAGCATAAAAGGAATGAACTTTGAAAGAATTTGATAAACTGAAAATAAACAATGGAAATTATGTACAAAAGGCGGATCCCAGAAACTTGATATGGACAAATTGAGTCTCTGAAAAAGAAGTTTGATTTAATGACGAAAACCCGCAAATATCGAGTTATAAGGAATTTAAGTTGAAAATAAAATGTTATAATTAAAAAGGAATATTAAAGCATGGTGTATGTGCTTAAGAAAGAAAGAAAATAAGAAAATAAAACAAAAGGAACAAAACCACAGAAACCCGAGGAAGAAGAAGAAGAGCAGGAGCAACGGCAGCCTCTGGAAGAGGCGCAGCAGATGCTGCGATACTTCGAAGAGGCACAGCTGCTGCGTCGTTTCTTCTCGACGTCTGGTATCCGCTGTTTCATAAAAACAGTTTTATAAAGGGGTTTTAAAAGTCGGTTTTGAATGTACTTTTGACGTAAACCTTACATTAATTGATACAAAAAATAAAATACAATAAAAAAAAGATGGGATTTACATCCTCAGACTTACATGCTTGACGAAACGAGATTGACTAAGTTAACGTTAGTGATTGCTCGACTCGAATGTATGTAGAAAGTGCCCTCGTTGGAGGATTTTAGATTAATTAATTTATGTGTAGTGGTTAAATTGGTCGGTCATGCAACGTAAATGGTACTCACAATGATCTGAGCTTACGTGGTCGATTGATCAAGCACGTAGGCGTTGAAAGCTTAGAGCAAGGTCTAGAATGCAAAGAGAGAAGAGAAGGGCGGACACTCGCGTGAAAAATATGGAGACCGAAGGTCTCTATTTATAGCAAAAAATGCGAAGAGTTTTGAAATGATACGAACTTTAGAAAGAAATCACGGAAATATTCCGTAAACAGCAAAAGAGGGCTGGAGAAGAGGCGCAGCAGCTGTGCGGTCCTTCCAAGAGGCGCAGCAGCTGCTGCGTCATTTCCCTAGAGGTTTCCTCTTGCGGTAGAAAGATTTCCGCATTTCTATTATGGAATTGCGGTAGATCTCTACTTCCTTATTCCGTAAAATATGATTTATGGATTATATTTTACCAAAAGATATAAAATTTAATTATGGAATAAATATCTGGAATATTCTAGAACATTCCGACTCGGCATTTTAAACAGTTTCTTAGAAAAGGAAGCGGTTTTTGACCCGGACTCCAAATGAACTCTAATTACTTTCAAAACGACCGTATCGGCACATAGATGACGACCAAGGGGTAGACACAAGTGTTTGAGCTATCCCCTGATGATAAACTTAAGGATTGTCATAAATCGTTCCGTGTACCAAACATGTGGCCCAATCATCACTGGGTGGTTCGCGGAAGGTGTAGAAATGAGGTATCTACAGTATGATGTGTATTTCGTTCTAAATTTGTTTTCAGCCTTCGTTCTTACGGATCTTGTGGATACGTGTTCCCTAACTTGGATTGGTGACAACATTTTCGTATGTTAAGTATGGTTTATGAAGTCATATATAGATGTGGTTTATACAATATGGGTTTGATTCATACACTTTTGCATGCTAGATCGATTTGCCTCAAGTAACATGTTGTACGATGGTTATAGATATTGTTGCATATTTTGTGTGGTCACATAAGAAATTAATTGATATCATGTATGATAATGGATGACAAAATGTGTAATTGTGTGGTTCACTATTCCGATGGTTTTCATATAAGAGACTCATATCTTTGTAATGTCAAGGAAATATCGTGGTCATGGTGAGTCTCAACGTATAGCATAATTGGTTCGTAATGCCAATGTGGAATAAAAGTTATTGCCTTGTATAATAGTTATAGTTGTCTTGAAGGTGAACTTCGGGGACGAAGTTCTTTTTAAGAGAGGAAGAGTAATGTCGCATGGGAATACGATTTAATTATGACAATCTCATAGTATTTTGAGTAGTAATTGTTGGTAATTGTTGTACTGTTGTATGATTGTTGGCAGGTGTTGACTAAATTATCATGTCGTTGTATTTCGTTTCCAAGTAATTGTTCACAAAGTTGTTATATAATTGAAGTGTGGTTGCATGGTGGAGTAATAGAAACGACATAAAAGAATTAATGTAAATGAATGCTATGTTGTTGTGTGTAAGTGATCGATAATCTATTAATAATCTACTGCTTTTGGGTGTTTGATAACTAACGATTATTGACAAGTAAGTAATGGAAGAATAAACAGATAGTCGTCTCGGCTTATATTTGAGTAATAACATAAGATAAGTGCAACTGATAGTCGAGTTGGACGTTCTTATATGTAATGTGTGCTTTGTGATTTGATAGAAAGTCGTGTTGAGGGGGTGTGGGCTAAGGTAGATGATGATGATGGTTGATGAACATTCGTATCAGAGTGGTATTCTTAACGGTTGTGCTGGTCCTTGTCGGGGTGGAGAGTGGTAGGTTATCTTGGTTCCTTCGCCTTATGAGTTAAACTTCGGGGACGAAGTTCTTTTCAAGGAGGGAAGACTGTAATACCCGTCCTTTTAGAGACCCGTTGACCGATGTTGACTGATCTGAGACACCTATCTAGACCTTTGAAAACCTTACGAGTGAAGCCTTGTGACGATGTGAGTCTTTGAGTTCGGGTTACTCGATCTAGCGGAGGCTATTTGATGCGTGTCTTTTATATGATGTTTCACATCCCATTTTACACGCATTTCAGAGCTCATTCATGTAGTTTATGCTACATTTCTCCCTATTTCCGTCTACTTCTGTATTTTTGTACATTATTGCAGAAATGTGAAGAATCCAAATGGAAAATCGAGCTAAATCCGTCCCCGAGTATCCTGCATTGCATTTGGCGTGAAGTATTCGCTTAAGGAACGAGCTTGGTGCGCAATTCAAGGCCCAAAAGACAAATCCACGAGATTATAGAAGTCAAGTAGCAGCTCAAGCAGTCGATCGGCCACTGCCATCAGTCGATCGACCAACTTGCGGGTTCCAGAAGCTACTGTATACTGAAGATCAGTCGATCGACCGCCATGCTCAGTCGATCGACCAATCTGCTATCCCAGACGAGAATTAAAAGACCGAGGAAGCGCAAGCCCATTATGTTTAGGTTTTGATAATAAGTGTTACGTATGTTTGCTATATAACGTAACCTAGAACATCAGAATAATGATTGAGTTTTTATGAAGTTTTAACATTAAGTTTTACAGACAATTCTTTAGTTTTATCACTAGGGTTTGGAATATTGTTTAGCATTGGAATTTTCGTTCTTATTCTCAATCGTTCCTCTGCAATTCTCGGTATTCTTCCCCTTTTATTTCAATTCGTTTTTTTCATTGTTAGTGTAGAATTGCTAGTTAGATTCCCGAAACCATTTTATCATTGCATGTTAATTGTTTGTCTTACCGCTTTAATTATGAATTCAGTACTTTTATGCCCTAGTTTTATTGTTGTTATCACCTTCAGCATGAGTAGCTAAATTAATTGTGCTAGGATGTAGGGGAATTATGGCGTAGGCGGCGTAGTATTAAAATTGGACTGATACCGCGTGTCAGTCGATCGACCGCCATACCTGGTCGATCGACTGACCACGTGAGGTTACCTTTCGTTTTAATTGATTTTAATGTTGTATTTAACGAATCGAATGCATGCGACCAGTTAGATGCTTAATTTATAACTGACCCATTAGATCGAAAGATAGGGATAGTTGTTAGACCACCAATTAAAATGACTAAACTGTGCTGAGATCGAAAGATAGGTATAGTTTAGACCGTTAGTCACTTTTCCGGACGAGAGTCAGTATTAGTGATATTAGGGACTTTTAGTGAGATCGAAAGATGCTATCTGTTAAGAGTGGATCGAGAGGACCTCTTGTTTTCCCGCCTCACTTGTGTTTGATTCAGACCGACTTAGTATGCTGCCGCCGAAGCTATAATGAACCGACCATCCTAGTACCCCTTCTTTATCTGTTAAATCCGTCTTTTTATTTTATTATCTTTATTTACTCTTAGCTATAGACCAACCCAATTCAACCCCCATAATCATTACCTTAGACTTTTATTTGACAGCTAGAAATTACGTCTGCCTCCTTGTGGTTCGACCCTGTTACCACTAGCCTAGGTTAGTTTTAATAGGAAATTATAAATCTTATTTTTGGTACTCACAACGACGGGTATCAAATTTTGGCGCCGTTGCCGGGGAGGCAATAGTTCTAATTTTTAGTTGTCTTATTTTTAGTCTTTCTTAGTTTAAGGGACACCCATTCCTTAAACTTTTCTTATATTCTTTCTGTAGTTTCCTCTTATGCGCAGGTCACAGGGTGGTGAACTAGTACCATTAAATCCTGAGATAGAGAAATCTTTGCGCGAGTTGAGACGATCACAAAGGGTACTGCCGACAGAGGAAGAGCTGAGTACTCTGTCAAGTTACTACGAGAACGCTCTATTCGAAGAAGACCCACTTACATCTCCTGCTTCTATTTCTTCAGCTGAGACAGTTACTTCTCCAAAAATTCCAATCATGGCTGAAGAAGCAACTATAGCTAGTCATTCAGAGCCGTCAGCTGAAGATCTTTACAAAGGGTTCACATTACCAGGGGAAGCCAGGAAATTCGAGCCGAAACCTTCTTATCTCAGTTTGGTTGAGAAGAACCAGTTCGGAGGAGCTGCAAATGAGGATGCAGCTAAGCATATGGAGACATTTATCGATTATTGCTGCTCCATATCCCCACCAGCCGGCGTAACCCCAGACCAGGTCAAGGAGACCATGTTCATTTTCTCGCTCCGTGATGCTGCAAGGGAGTGGTATAGAGATCTGGATCGAGCTGCTCATGGGATTACCGACTGGAATTCCTTGGCATTGGCACTCTACAAGAAGTACTTTTCTGCTTCAAAGACGAATGCTATTAGAGCTCAAATCACGAGTTTCAAACAAGGGCCGGATGAGAACTTCCACGAGGCATGGGTCCGATTTAAGAAGCTGGTGCGAACCATACCGCACCATGGTTTCGAAAAATGGAGCTTGTGCAATCAGTTATATAATGGACTGTATGACAATCAGAGGGCCATCTTGGATGCTGCAGCCAATGGCCGATTTGCTGAGAATATGGGAGAGACCAAAGGGTGGAAGATCATTGATGATTTAGCCACCCACAAAGCTGAATATGGAAATTCCCGGGGAAACCAAAGAAGAGCTGCTGAATCTTCTTCTGTGGCTGCACTTGAAGCTCTCACTGCGAGATTTGACAAGTATGAACTAGGAGGAGCTTCAAAGAGGGGTATTTACCAAGTAAATGCTGTGTCAGACGGTCCTTTCGTCTGTGAAAGGTGCGGAGCTGAGGGACACGTTACGAAGAATTGCCCTACTCCCTTTGAGTCTTGTGCTGCCTTTCAACATTATAGGCAGACAAACACCTACTATGAGCCTAATGTTCATCCCAACCTGAGGTGGAGTAGCCAGAATGTCCTAAATCCAACTCCACCTCCGCAGCAGCAACCCTATGTGCCCCCTCATCAAAAGCAACAACAATATAAAAAACCTCCTTATGTGCCGCAGCAGCAACAACAATCCCATTGTTCTGATTTTGCTGAGTTCAAGAACTTGTTGCTGAAGGAGTCTCAAGCAAGAGAAGCCGGGATGAAGTTACTAGAGAGCCAAATTGCTCAATTGGCTAGTAAGAGTACCACTCGAGCTCCGGGACACTTACCGACTCAAATCGACCAAAAGGAGACCCTAAACTCTATCACGTTGAGGAGTGGGTCCACCCTGGAGGGGCCTGCCATGGTCGAGGACGCTGTTGAAAACAATGAGGCAGATCCGAGTCAAAAGAAAGCTGTAACGAATAATTCAAAGAAAAAGGCGTCTACCAGGTATATCAGTCGATCGACTGGTACACCCGATCGATCGACTGATATGCGGGTTACATGAGCTTCTGGAACTGTACATCTCAGTCGATCGACTGAGCAAGGTGGTCGATCGACTGAGACCCCTGCTGATATTGAGAAATTTCGTCCTTCAATGCCCGATAATTTGAGAGACCATTTGTTCCGGGGTTCGACGGTCCCGAAAATATTGGGGCAAGACCCGAGTGCTGATGGGTCCGTCCCGGTTCCGAAGATTGACCCAATGTCGGTCAATGGCTCACATTTGAGACGGTCTGAGGAGGGTTCAAGTTTCAACAAGGAGAAAGCAGTGGACTTCCAGCCTAAGTCCACGGATACCGGCATGCGCAACTTAGAGGAGAGGGCTAAGGTACTTCTTACAGCCCCATATCCGGAGAGACTATTGCCGACAAAGGAACATGTATCTTTCAGTAAATTTGAGAAAGTCATTCGTAGCTTGAATGTACAAGTTCCTTTCCTTGAGTTGGTCAATCAAGTGCCTGCCTACACTAAATTCATGAAACAACTCTTGTCTAAGAAAAAGTCACTTGAACATGTGCATACTGTCGCATTAACCAAAGAGTCATGCTCTTACTTGTCTCACACTGCACCCCATAAGCTAGCTGACCCGGGTAGCTTTTCTGTTCCTTGCAATATAGGTACCTTCTCTATTGAGAAGGCATTATGTGACTTAGGAGCTAGTATAAGCGTCATGCCTTTGAGTTTAGATAGGAAGCTCAAATTGACTAGGTTCGCAGTGACAGACATGACAGTACAGATGGCTGACCGATCTGCGGTCCAGCCAATAGGAGTCTGAGAGGACATTCCTGTCCAAATAGGGAAGTTTTTCTTCCCTGTTGACTTTGTTGTACTTGACATGCCTGAGGATGCCCATATTCCCATTATTTTGGGTAGGCCATTTACGCACACTTTTTGGTGCGATCATAGATGTCGGTCTAGGAACCCCGACTTTTTTAGTGGGCAAGCATTCTATTGTTTTTGCCCGACCAGGCTAAGAAAAAGGACCCCATGTGGCTGTGACTTGTAACACGGTTTCGACAAGAAATCGTACTTTGTGCTTCCTGATTTACCTATCTCTATTCCTGTTGTAACCCCTCCGCCCCAGACTGGGAGCAAATTGGAGGAAGATTTGTCTATTTCTGATATTGCAGGAGCTGGTTTGGGGAAGGAAGAGCTGCAAGTCACTCTAGGTGCGAAGAAGCCAATCATCTCACGAGGAGGTCTTGGTTGCCTTAGCTATGCCTCCGATGAGGAAGTTGATGACGAACCGGTCAAGGCAAGAAAGTCCGACTTGGATTCCGATGAGCAAGAAGAGGTCATTGACTGGGGAGATGATGGAATTGTTGATCCATTGAGCCATACAGACATGGAAGCTAGGATGGGTGCAGCTGAGAAGATAAGCACCGTTGAGGCAACCTCTAGTAGCCAGAAGCCGACAAAGTGGGCCATTCCGTGGCCGTTCTTGATCAATTACTAGTTGATCACATGTTTTCCGAACTTTTTATTTGCTTTTGTTGGACACTTTTTATTGTTTATGTGTGCGCGAAACTTCGCATTTTATTTTGCTTGCTTAGGATTTTTAAGTACTTTAGACTTTATTTTGGGTTTTGCGCAATTTTGGGCGCGTATTACTGTGCATTTGCAGGTTTTTAGAGCTCACTAGCTCAAATTATTGAGCAAATACGAAGAAATAAGGAGTACAGCAGTATTTTCAGTCGATCGACTGGCTACATTGGTCGATCGACTGAGTTGCACTTTCCAGGAGCTACTGTTCCTAACACATTGGTCGATCGACTGCCATCCTTAGTCGATCCACCAAGGACGCTGCAGTACCTATTCACGACCTCTCCCCTGCTGTGTTTGGTCGATATGCGGACTTAAGGGAGTTTTCTACTCCACTTTATTTTCCGTCCAATTATTTATTTCTTCTAATTTTCTTAATTATGCACATATTTACCGCTTCAAAATTGTCTTCTCGATTTTATGCGTGGGTTTTATTTGTCTTTCAGGTACTTATTAGTAGCACTTCTGGCTACTGAAACCTCCTAGCTCACGCTGGTTTGGGAAGGTTTCCTTTGATGCGTTTAAAGTCTTGTAAGTTCCCGATTTCCACTTCATGTCTTATTTCATTTTACGCAAATTCCCATTTCTCTTTTCTTTCATTACATGATTTTGCACAATGGGGACATTGTGCGATTTGGTTTGGGGAAGGGTTTTGCGTCGCATATCATTTGCTTGCATTCACGGTTACATTCTGTTTTGCATTGTTCATTTCATTTTATACGAAATTCAAAAAAAAAATTGAAAAATTTGAAAAAAATTTCCATAAAATGCACGTTTATTTTAGCATATAGGTCAAGTTGGAACGGTAGTATTTCCATGATGACATTGCATTTGTATTTGTTTATGCCTAAGCCTTGCTTGATTAACATGTTATTAGTAGAATCGTATAAATGCATACCTACGAGTTTTCGTTAATTATTTGCTGAATTTGAGACTTGACTTTGACATTTGGCAAGCTACATCATATTTCTGAGATTTAGAGCCTATAACTGGTGACATTTATGACCGGTTTATTTAGGAATGTGAGTAGTACTCCTTATGAGACATGTCTCCTTAAATGTGCATAAATATGAACTTAATCTACTTAATACCTGTATGCATTCGGTTTGTGGTTTGTTGACACATGTGGTAGAGGTTTCCCTTTATTCGTTTTGCCCATGAGCTTCACACTGCCAAAAACAGCCTTTTTGTCCCATTACTACATCCTACACTTAGCCTGCCCTTGTCAAGCTAGTAGTCTGTGTTCTTGGGATTGTTACTACGTTTTTGGTGGCATATGCTCATGTTTGAGATATTGTTGGGAAGATGAAAAGGAGGAAAGAAAGAAATAGAAAAGAAAAGAAAAAAATTAGAAAAGAAAAATGATTCGGAAAAAACTGAAAAAGAGGTTCTGTACTGTTCACAGCAGTCGATCGACTGCCCCTTTTGGTCGATCGACTGAGGTTCGAGAAAAAGAAAAAGAATCAATTCGCATAATTCAAAATCCTTATCTTTTGGCGATTTTTGCTCCCATGTATTATTCATATTTTGTGGGGAGTTAGTTGATTACTTTTATACCTGGAGATTGTGAGATTTGTGCTTGCTATAGCACCGTTCCATTTGTTTTTGAGCAAGAAGTTGGATGTTGCCATATGGTTCCGTTTCGGTACTAGCTTGATCACCTGTACCTCCACTTTTCCATAAATGTTTTGCCTCTTCTTACCCATACCTCACATATCCACATATATACCTCGGCATGTGTCATGGTCTCTTGTTGGTTGGAATGCGTATGTACGGTTGTAGAGATTGCTTTCATATTAGATTGCAGGCATGTTCTTATAGGTCGCAGTTAGGTGAGAGTCTTTACAAAACCAATTCTTTCTATCTTTACGTTATTCACCTGTGCTTGTTTGAGTGATATGAGCGACCCGTGAGAGTCCAATTTGATGAGTCTCTACAGTTGACGATTCAGTAGTTTTAACGGCTCCATAACTCGTTTGCATGATTCAATTGCTAATCGATTGTTGGTTATTGCATTAAAGTGGTTTAGGTTTTACATGTTGCATTTCGCTCTGAGATTGAACTCGTTCCATTAGGTCATTAGATCGAGTCTAGTTCTTGCTTGGGGACAAGCAAGGGTTTGGTTTGGGGAAGTTTGATGCGTGTCTTTTATATGATGTTTCACATCCCATTTTACACGCATTTCAGAGCTCATTCATGTAGTTTCTGCTACATTTCTCCCTATTTCCGTCTACTTCCGTATTTTTGTACATTATTGCAGAAATGTGAAGAATCCAGCGGAAATCGAGCTAAATCCGTCCGCGAGTATCCTGCATTGCATTTGGCGTGAAGTATTCGCTTAAGGAACGATATTGGTGCGCAATTCAAGGTCCAAAAGACAAATCCACGAGATTATAGAAGTCAAGTAGCAGCTCAAGCAGTCGATCGACCACTGCCATCAGTCGATCGACCAACCTGCGGGTTCCAGAAGCTACTGTATACTGAAGATCAGTCGATCGACCGCCATGCTCAGTCGATCGACCAATCTGCTATCCCAGACGAGAATTAAAAGACCGAGGAAGCGCAAGCCCATTATGTTTAGGTTTTGGTAATAAGTGTTACGTATGTTTTCTATATAACGTAACCTAGAACATCAGAATAATGATTGAGTTTTTATGAAGTTTTAACATTAAGTTTTACAGACAATTCTTTAGTTTTATAACTAGGGTTTGGAATATTGTTTAGCATTGGAATTTTCGTTCTTATTCTCAATCGTTCCTCTGCAATTCTCGGTATTCTTCCTGCCCTATTTCAATTCGTTTTTTTTCATTGTTAGTGTAGAATTGCTAGTTAGATTCCCGAAACCATTTTATCATTGCATGTTAATTGTTTGTCTTACCGCTTTAATTATGAATTCAGTACTTTTATGCCCTAGTTTTATTGTTGTTATCACCTTCAGCATGAGTAGCTAAATTAATTGTGCTAGGATGTAGGGGAATTATGGCGTAGGCGGCGTAGTATTAAAATTGGACTGATATCGCGTGTCAGTCGATCGACCGCCATACCTGGTCGATCGACTGACCACGTGAGGTTACCTTTCGTTTTAATTGATTTTAATGTTGTATTTAACGAATCGAATGCATGCGACCAGTTAGATGCTTAATTTATAACTGACCCATTAGATCGAAAGATAGGGACAGTTGTTAGACCACCAATTAAAATGACTAAACTGTGCTGAGATCGAAATATAGGTATAGTTTAGACCGTTAGTCACTTTTCAGGACGAGAGTCAGTATTAGTGATATTAGGAACTTATAGCGAGATCGAAAGATGCTATCTGTTAAGAGTGGATCGAGAGGACCTCTTGTTTTCCCGCCTCACTTGTGTTTGATTCAGACCGACTTAGTATGCTGCCGCCGAAGCTATAATGAACCGACCATCCTAGTACCCCTTCTTTATCTGTTAAATCCGTCTTTTTAGTTTATTATCTTTATTTACTCTTAGCTATAGACCAACCCAATTCAACCCCCATAATCGTTACCTTAGACTTTTATTTGACAGCTAGAAATTACGTCTGCCTCCTTGTGGTTCGACCCTGTTACCACTAGCCTAGGTTAGTTTTAATAGGAAATTATAAATCTTATTTTTGGTACTCACAACGACGGGTATCACTATTCGATCGAGTAGCTTGGGAACTCGATCGAGTAGAGGCCACTCGATCGAGTAAGTGCGTTACTCGATCGAGTAACGTGAGTTCAGCGGGGAATTATAAATCGTAAATCGTGAAACCCAAATCATTTCTCTACCTTTCCTCCTAAACCTAGATGCCGTTATTTCACTTCTCCTTCACCATAGTTCATCTCCTTGAGGCCATTGATAGTGGTTACACCATACGGATGGGATGCTTGAGTCAGGTAGCGGTCTTGACGCCAGATTGCTTTACATAGCTATGTTGTCTTCATCATCATCGTCTCCCTTGATTTCAGTATGGTTATAGTAGTGGTAATAGATGGTTATACTGGTTGTTATAGGTGGTATTGGTGGTTGCTTGTTATCTTATGGTCGTGCATGGAATCGTTGTGGTTGCCTAAGGTAGGTTTTCCTACTCAGTGTTGTTGGTTGTCTAGAGTGTCTATTGTTGTTGGGTAATTCAATTAGTGTCGTTGTTGGTGGTCTAGATTGGTTGTTGTTGACTGTTGTTGTTGTCTAGTGTGGTTGATTGTAAGTGGTTGTCTGTGGTTCTCGAAGTGCGCCCTCGGCTGAGTGGAGTCACTTACGGGAGTGGCTTCACGCCCTTGATTCGCCCTCTATGGAACCCGCCACAGAAGGGGATGTGCACATTAAGGAACATGGGTTATCGCTCGGACAAGATGAGCGGGGCTCAGGTGGGAACGGCTGCGGGCCCCCACTGGCAGGACTGGACCTTCGGGCGGTCAGAGATGCGAGGTTGGTTGGAGGAGGTGGTGTGTGTGTGTTGCAGTATTTCGGTGTGTCTGCTTTTGTACTTGTTACCTCAGTTACTGACCTTGTGTGATGTTGTTGCGTTGTCTTCTTGTGTTGTGTCTGCCGTGATCCACTATGGTGAGCAGTCAGTTTTAGCAAGTTGTTGTATGGATCTTAGCTGGGTGCTTGGAGGGACAGGTCTACCACGACTCTTGGTAGAGATAGTGTCACCTAGTTGATAGTTATCACGAGTTGTATCTTTTGTATCATTTGTTTGGTTTAAATCACTTGTAATTTAATATAACCGTTCTTTTATCGACATTTGATTATTACTGTTCTCGGGCAACCGAGATGGTACCACCCTTATCTGCTAGGGAAGGTCTTGTTAAGGCTCCTTGGTAGATGGGGGTGTTACAAGAAGTTCTTGTAGGGTTGATTATTGTGGGGTGCATGCCAGAATGGTCGCGGGAGCAATCATTTTCGGTAATGGGAGTTTTGGGTGCTTGGAGGACCCTCCCTTGGGCGTGGTGTTGGTGTTTGTGGGTTGAAAATCAACCGGTGGTAGGCGTCCTCAAGTCGGGTAATCATTTCTGAGTGACTGACTATAGCTTCTTCAACCTGTCAGAACATGGTGAGCATGGTCGGAGCGTTGAATACGAATAACCCGTCCAGGGTATTCTTTTCCAAGGCGTTCACTTCGTCATCAATAGGTATGATGAGGTGTGAACAATCCAGAGTTGGCTCGTCATTAGAGATTGCATGGATTCCCAAGGGTTTTGTTGTGTTATTTGGTTTGGTGGGTGTAGGTAAAGGTAATTCCCCTTTCTCAATCATATCTTGAATGGCGTGTTTCAGTTTGAAGTAGGCCTCTGTGTCATGACCTTTGCCCTGGTGGTATTGGCAGTAGGCATTGGGATTCCTAAAACGGGTTTTCTTGGCCTTAGACGGATCTAGAGTGGGTCCAATTGGCTGTAGTTTCCCCTTGTCCATGAGTGTTTTTAGGGCGCTAGCATTGGTTGTTCTCAAGTTTTTGAATACCCTTTGAGGACGTTCAGTTTTCTTTGTGGTCGGTTCGAGGAGGTTGACCTCATCGATTTTTTGTCTCACCATAAGGGCGAGATCCAGTTGATGTAGATCCCTGGTAGCCTCTACCAGTGGTTTTGGCTAGAACACTCTTGCGGAGGTCGTCTTCAATGCTGGTTCTGAGGATTTGTAGGTCCTGGAATGTTTTGATGTTTTGATACCTCTCCAGGTTGGCATAACTTGGACGGGGTTTGTTGACAAACTTCTCCACCAAAGCTGATTCACTCGGCTTACTGACCAATTGAGTGCTTACTCTCCTCCAACGGGTTAGGAATGCTGTGAACTCTTCCTTATCATTCTGAGTCAGGACTTCAAGAGTACGGGTGTTGGCTTGGATTTCGATGTTGTCGGCGTACTGCTTAGCAAATTCGACGGCGACTTCGTCCAATTAGTAATGCTCTTGGGGTCGAGGGAATAGTATCATTGGCGGGGAATCGGTTCCAGGTATGATGGAAAGATCCGGGTGAAGAGTTCCTGTTCGACCCCCTTGATAGACATGTAATCTTTGAAGGCCCGAATGTGGTTGAGCGGGTCCTCCACTCCCTTAAACTTGGGTACATCAGTTAAGGTAAAGTTTTCGGGTAGTTGATCCCCAACGGGTTCGAATCTTCAATTGTGCTCAGGGTGGATGTTGTTACCACAGGCTAGGAGTCGTTCCTTCAAGAGCTTGACCTTTTCTCGGTTTCAGTCAAAGGCGGAGTGTTGTGTTCTCCGGTTTCCTTGTTTCCAAGGTGTCGATAAGGGTCTCGACACGATCCAGGGTGACCTTAAGAGCTGTGAGTAGGCTGGCTAGCTGAGCAATCGGGATATCTCTGTTGTCATCTTGTTGTTGGATGATGCTGAAGATGGGGCCATGGCTCTGAGGCAGAAAATGGCTTACGTTACATCCCAATCTGACACAGTTTTACGACTAAACGCAGACAACACAAAAGACGGAAAGACACTTCAGACTCAACAAGACGAGGGTAACCATGTGTGGTGCCTCGGTGCTGACTCGATTCATGATGTTACGGTGTTGACCGGATTTTGATTTGCGTCCAACATAGTGGCGTAACGCCGTCGGACGAGTCTCGAGGTGAGACGACTCGTAATTAAAGACCCGTAAGTACGTTTGCTTTGACTCGATACACACGAGGCAGAATTGGAATGGTGGACTGAAATTTTCGAAAATAGAGATTTTCAAAAAGATTCATTTGTCGTTTTACGGCTTCCGAAGAATAAGGATCTTCAGAAGTCGGTTAGTTGAAAAGTTGTCTTATGTTTGTTTTCAAAAGACGGTTTGAGTTCGAGTTGTCGCGACTCTGAAAAAAATGTGTTGTTTCCAAAGACGGTTTTTGAAATCCAAAATCGTACGTTTTGAAAATCGAGTTTTGAAAGGTTTGAAAAGGTTGTGGTCCCGGGGACATTGTAGGGTCCTCGGGATTTCAAACAAGTCTCGAAAAAGGGGTGTGTGCCATTTTCGGGTTTTGAAAGAGCCATTGCGTCGGCGCGAGACGGGTTAAAATCCGTGTCTTGACGCGGCGATTATGACGGCGTAAAAAGGTGTTTTTGAAGTGGTTGAAGAAAACCTGGTTTGAAAATCGTCATTACGACGGCCTAAAAAAAGGCGTGCTTTTGAAATGGTTGTAGAAAACCAGGTTTGAAAATCGTCATTACGACGGCCTAAAAAGACGTGCTTTTTGAGATGGTTTATGGAAAACCAGGTTTGAAAATCGTCATTGCGACAGCCTAAAAAAGGCGTGCTTTTTGAAATGGTTGTAGAAAACCGGGTTTGAAAATCGTCATTACGACGGCCTAAAAAGGCGTGCTTTTTTTGATGGGTTGTAGAAAACCGGGTTTGAAAATCGTTATTACGACGGCCTAAAAAGACGTGCTTTTTGAGATGGTTTGTAAAAAACCGGGTTTGAAAATCATCATAAAGACGGCCTAAAAAAGGCGTGCTTTTGAAATGGTTGTAGAAAACCGGGTTTGAAAATCGTCATTAGGACGGCATGAAAAGGTTTGCAACGGTCGGTGAAAGACCGAGATTTGAAATGGCCATTATAACGGCGCAAAAGGTGTTTTTGAAAGTTTGAAATGACACTGATAACATAACACATAAGCACTCGCAGTTTCATTATATTATGCATAATCGTGACACGGGTTTTGGCTTAAAAGGGTGGGTTACACACCAAGCGATCAAACCCCGATTTTCGAGAGGGATACCAATCCAAAAAAAATGTGTAAGGAGGGTGCCCTAGCCTCGTGCACGAAGGAAATGAAAGCTCTTTTACGAAATAGAAATGTGTAACGTCAACGGTATGCTTGACTAAATCGGGATTCGAAATGCGGGGATGAGAAAACTCACGCCGACGAGACGAGCTAATTGGTCGAAAAAGGTTAGGCTGTGGGCCCGGACAAGGTACCCGACTTATGACCGTAATATCAATTGATGCATTTCAACCAAGACCTCATTCGAGTCTCACCATCTAGGGATCACAAAGACAAAAGTGGCCTAGTTATATCCAGCGGAGTCGCCAATCTGTGGACGTGGGACCACCTACGATGCCCAGCCGATCTGTGGGCGCGGAAGCGGTCTTTCGAAAGCCACACTCGGCAGCGTAATAGGGGTATGCTTTCGACCGGATCGTTTTAGATCGGTCGGTTTCGTCTCGGCAAGGATCTCGAAACGATGCAAGAGATATTCACAGTCGCCACCAAGTTTTTGTGGGATGCTTGGACCCCGTTCGAATCCACTTTATAACCTAGGTCAACCAAGGCAAAAAGCGGTGTTTGACATAGCTATTAAAGATAAGGAGTCGTCCCTCTTTAGCATTCTATCTCTAGAATGACTCTCGTTCGCCCTGGATAAGGTCGTCCACTATCCAAAGTTTCTGAGTACGAGGTGAAGGTACGCATTGGGAAACCCTTTAATCGGACACCCAATCCTGCCCTCGGTAACGACCTCTACTGATCGATCTTGGTTGCTTAAATGCAAAAGTTGATAAAATGGGTAAATTCACGAATGCGGATCCACAAGTTTAAAACCTAACATGTGAGCTTTCTATGTCGGTTGTTTTATCCAAATATCAAGTAAGTGATGTCAAGTTTGATTTATTGTTGATTTGCATGCAAGACGGAAATTAAACATCTATTTACCGAGTTAGGTTTATGGTGCATAACGTGATCCATTTGTCTTAGAAGGCGTTTTGCAAATACAAAGTAAAAGGCCAGTCTTGCCATCTGATCCGTCCTGTATTCGGGTTAACCGAAGTCGGGTTCGTCCTAGACAAGTGCTGGAAACGGAGCAGGACCTGCATCAGGCAGCCTATTGAGGAGCGAGCCGTCAGGCGATGCAAGTAGGCCTGTCCTGGTTTGAATACTGGCAAACAGTTGGCCTGTTTAGGCGAGAGGCAGCTGACTGTCCAAAGGGCGTCTTCTGACTGTTGAAAACATTTGTAAAACGGTTTGTAAAGGGGGTGTTTGAACCCGTCTTTGTTTGAAAAGGTCGTTTAGACCGCTTTTGTGTTAGTATGGAGAATGAGACTTGAATAATCATCATTATATTGACGATATTCGATGTCGGGTTCGGTTTTGCAAGCTTGACATGAATATTTTTGAAAAACAATTATGAAATAATTGTATTAAGTTCAATTTTTTGTAATTAGTCAATGTTTATCATCGTACTCAGGTTTAAAAACCGACATGGTATATGGAACCAAGTATGACTTTGCATGTATGACTAATATGGTTGTTTTTAAATGTAAAGAAATGAAATAAAAGGTTTAAAAATACCTTTTAAAATATAATTAACCAAATATTATCACCGAAACATTGAATGAACAGTCATAGTATAAGGAACCAAGGGTGAAAATGTTTTATGGTTAAAAAGTTTACCATCAAAATGATTTTGAATGATAAAAACTAGTTGTAAAATGAACAGAAAAATGGAAAGAATGAACTCAAACACGTTTGAGTTTTGACCTGGACACCCCCATTGAGGCGCGAGGTACCTAGTGGTGACTAGGGCTTTCTGTTTTCGGTCAAAACTCGGTTTTGGCTCATTCGATCCGTATTTTGGACCATGTTATGCAAGTTTTAGCATGTTAAGGTCATAAAATAGATAAAAGACATGAAAGAAAGGATTATTACACCCTCATACATACATGATAGGTTTGAGATGAGCAATCGACGGAAGTGTAACAACTTGTTAGGTCGAAAAACTAGCTTGAAAACCGTTTAAGTAATGTAAAGAGTGTTTTGTTTAGTTTAGTGAGTGTGTAGTTGGTTGGTACGATTCTAACCGTGTCTTCTAAGCTAACCAACCAAAACAATATTTATAAACTAAACAAACTACTCTTAGTAGAGTGGCAAGTAAAGGTCGGATCCCTAAGGACGGGTATTGAATTAAGTTATCGGTTGTAGAAAGCTATGTCTTAGGGTGTCACAAATTGGGTTGAGATTTGAGGTATCAAACTACACTACTTAACAATGAAATGTAAAGAAATGAAGGTAAAACAAGCAAGTAAATTAGGGGTTTGTAAACAATAGATTAAGGCACTATGGTGTCATGGTTTCATAGGGGATTCATGGTGGTGATCATACAAACAAGTTTACATAGTTGTAAACAAATTATTGTTGTACTGGAATCGAGTTAGTTTATGTCTTACAATTCCTAGGAAGATTTGGGTCCCGGAGCCGAGTCGATCAAGACTGTACAACACCTACAATTCGACTTATTTTCTTTCTATTCAACTTTTATGGATGGTCTAACAAGACTCGAGTTATTTTATATCTTACAAGTCTTGTTGAATAGATAAGAGATGTATGCATGCAAGGTTTTCAATCAAGCAATTTATCAAGCATAACATGTGCATAGGTTGAAGCTACAACAAGCAAGAAATCTTCTGAAAACATATTAAATTAAGTATGGATCTAACCCAATGTTTTAGTTCCCCTAATCTCCCATTAACCTTAGGTAAGAGACTACTCACTCATGATTATGGTAAACATGCTAATAAAGGTGTCAATCTTACTAGCAAAGTTAAACGTGATGAATGAGTAAGCAATAATTAATTAAGCAAGGGTAAAAGGGATTATACCAACTTAAGGATGATCCAAATAATAATCAAAGAATAATAGAAGAACACTTGATGGATGATGAAGAGCTGGCAAGTCTTCAATAAACCCAAATAGTCTTCGAATTACCCAACTAGAACTAAGAACACTTGAATGATTAAAGAGGAATTAAGATTTGATTAATATTGAATTGATTAATACAACTTGATTAATAATGTATAAACTTGACTAAAGCTAAATGGGGTATTTATACTAAGTACAAGTATTAGGGTAACTAAGGGCTTAAATGATGATTAAGTCCCTAAGAACAAGATTAGTGCTTTGCAAGTCCTATAGAGAGCCGCCCGAGTTGGCCTTGAAACAAGCTCGTGTTGCTCAGGGATCTGCTCGACCTAGCGGTGAGACGCCCAGATTGAGGTTTGAGACACCTGACCTGAGCTCGGGACGCCCGGATCTTTGATCAACTCTTCTTCTCCTTCTTTGACTGCCTAAGGATCCTTAGGGATCGTTGAGGGGTCGTCGGCCGGGGGTCTTCATCCTTGCCCCTTTCTACTTGATTTATTCACTTAGGCCTTTAGTAATGGTCTCCTCTTTGATGCTTGGTCATTAGATGCACTCCATTTAGCTTTACTTTGCTCCATAAATGCAAGGCTAGCAATCATCTCCTACCAAGGACACAAAACCTCAAAGAATATGCAAAGAAGGGAACTAAAGATAAAAAAACGACCCTAATAAGTACTAGAAAGCATAGGAAAGAGACTAGTTCGGGGACTAAATGTGCACAAATATGAGTCACATCAAATATCCCCAAACCGAACCTTTGCTCATCGTCCCAAGTAAAGAGGTGACTAAAACTATGACCTTTATTAAATACTACTAGCCGTTGTGAGACAATTAGCGGGTCTCACTCCGCCCCTTCACGCACAATAGGACACCTATGAGGTAAGATGCCTTCTTGCAAGGCAAGGTGGGGCTTGCCAAAATGGCGATACATCCAAGCATTAAGCACACAAAAGAAGTAATGGATGAATATACAAAAGAATTGCAACTTTCCTCATCTAAGTGGCGGAAATCATCTAAAGGAGAAGCAATCTAAGAGTACACATTCCATTGTAGATATCATTTCTCTAAGCTACTAAGTCTAAGAGGATACCAACAAATCACCTCCAAGTTGTGTCAAACTAGGGTAATTTTATCCTCAATCGCTAAATGCTTTTGTCGATAGTAGACTTCCTATGGTGTTAGAAACATTGTAGGATCGCGGAATTCCCCCTCTTGCCTAGACAAGAAGAAGGGTCGTCCCCTCTCCACCATGCAAAAAATGAAGGATCATCAATGGATAAAAGGGATCATTATGCTTTGAGTTTCACAATGGTAGTTTGCTTCTTTTTTTCCCCGCAATTTCTTGTGGTATTTGACTTTTGAGAACATTTTTTTGCCATTTTTGATGTTTGGAAATTTCATACTTGGCAATTTCTTTGCATTATTTTTGAACATATTCAAAGTAACCCCATTTTGTAGCAAGGGTACTTTTATTGAAGTATAGGAGTCTATTTTTGTTCCTCTTTTTATTGATGGAATTTTTGCAAACTTTTTGACTTTCACTTTGGTATTTGAACTCAAATTGGAGATTTTTGTGCCCATTCCCTTTATATTGACAAAACATGATGAAAGAAATGAAAGAACGGTTGCATGGTTTCAAAGGTCACCTTGGAATAAACGGTAGCCAAGGAGTCATCACACCACAAGGTACTCTTGACTAAGCCTTAGTCCATGGGTCAAAAGATACTAGTATGACACATCCTAGGGTGTCTTGAGGGTATTCTAGCAAACAAAGTCTCAAGGAGAAACATTATCTACAAGGGCTTATATACACTTGCCAAGCTTCCCAACTAGACATTTTCACAAATTTTTTTCTAAAATGCAACTAGCATATATACATCCTAATGCAAATGCTACTATCACTAGTATGCCATATAGTCTAAATGAAACCCCTAGAATCACATTGGTTTGTACCGTATCAAACAAAAAGAAGCCACATTGTCATTAACATATAAGAGGAAAAAAGATATTTGGAAAGATCAAACCATGTGGTCTTCATATTCCTCATGTCTCGAATGTGGCGTAGTCGGTACAAACCGATAGGAGTGAACAACAAACAACAAATATATACAATATATACATTTGTATACTACAAAAGGGAAGAACATGTTTTTTAGTTTTTAAAATTTTTATCATTTTTGAATTTTCGAGTTAGATAGTGTTAGAATTCCCCATCCCCACACTTAGAATGGACATTGTCCTCAATGGAGAAAACAATAGGGAATTGTGTAAATGCAATGAAAAGAATGATGCATGATTCTATACTAGATGCAAACTATATGCGAAATATTCTTATGTGATAAATATATACAAGTGATGCAAACTAAGCTAGACTACATGATACATGCTTTCTATTGTTGGGAGAGCTAATTTGAATTAACTCGGGTTGCTTATAAATGAACTTCCCCAAACCAAACCAAAGACTATTTCTAATGTAAAAGAGAAAAGTTTATTCACAAGCATGCAAATGCAATGCATGAAAGGTAAGTTCTCATTTTGGATTTTACATGGTGGGAGCAAAAGATAATCACCTCAATGGGACCGAGGTGGGAGTCCCTTGAGTGGTGCTAAGACTCCAAACTCAAAGCTACCAAGAGTCCAAAGTGACTCTCAAAGTGATGCAAGTTATACATTATACAAGTCAAAGAAACATGAGATAAAAAAAAAGCAAAAAGAGGGGTAGGAGACTCACAATAGAGTAAGTGAATACTAGCATAAGTGATCAACCCCGACTGTGATGCCCTCTTTCAAGCTTTGTCAACCATCAATTGTCTCTCATCGCGAAATCATCATCATCCACCTCCATGGAACAAGAGGTTTCACCATCTTCTTCTTCACTAGAACTTGAACTTTGCTCTTCTTCCTCATCATCTTGGCAAGACCCACTACCTTCCCTACTCTCATCATCAACTTCTTCATCTCCCCTTGTTTCCCTATCTTCATCTTGAGAAGCATTAGGAAAGAACACTTTCCTATCCACCCAATGTAATACTACAAATGTTTTGAGTTATTGTTGTGATATCTTGTGATAAGATTGTCGTGATTGATAATCGTAAATGGATAATTGTGTTATAATAAGTTGGATGGTGCTTAGTTATGAGGATGTTTATAAATGTTGTGGTAGTAGTTGTGAGCGAACGTCGGGACGAAGTTCATTTTAAGAGGGGAAGACTGTAATACCCCTTATTTTGATAGTAATTTATGAGAATAATTTATGTGATTTAAATAGTTGATTAAAGGCATTTCTAATAATAATTACAAATTAAGACGTTAATTAAATAATAAAATAAGTAAGCAAGTCGGGATTTGGGTTTAGCAAATAATAGGGCTTTGTGCCGTGTGATCGTATGGTAAGGGTAGAGGGCCAAAAATTATATAAATATGATACGGGATTTTGTATCGGGATTTAATAAATAAAAATAAGGAAATAATAAAATATAAATAAAGGTAAAAGGTAATAATAATTATATCAAGAATAAGCCTAATAATAATAGTCTTATTGTAATAATAAAATTAGTGAAGGTAGTATGTGGAAATCCGACTTATGGTAAGATTAATATATGTAGTAGTAGTAGTAGTAATAATAATAATAATAATAATAATAATAATAATAATAATAATAATAATAATAATAATAATAATAATAATAATAATAATAATAATAATAATAATAATAATAATAATAATAATAATAATAATAATAATAATAATAATAATAATAATAATAATAATAATAATAATAATAATAATAATAATAATAATAATAATAATAATAATAATAATAATAATAATAATAATAATAATAATAATAATAATAATAATAATAATATAATGGTAATTATAATGGCAATTCCTATAATAATCGGAATAAGGCAATAGTTTCCTAATTGGCCTCATATACTCCCTAAACCTAGACTATAAATACATAATAAATCTGAAAATAATTCATAAAAGAAGAAGGAAGAGATCTAAAAGAAAGAAGAAAAGAATTAAGGGAGAGAAAAGCAAAGGAATTAACTTTAATATCGCCTCAAGGTAATACTTTAAGACCGTCTCATGTATATACTTTGCTTTGCTATAACTCGTAAACTAGGCCACCGTAGGACAAGCCGTGACCGTGGGATATCCGGGAATGGCCGGACCCATCGTTGACCACCATTGACCGACGTGAAAGGGGTGCTTGAAGGGTATTTCGAGGGTGGTTTAAGGGAGTACGGAATTTATTTAACACGGGTTTCGAACCCTTATCTAGACTCGACTTGAGCTGGGCATGGTTGGGTTGAGACCATGGGTGAGAGTCGACTATGGTGGTGGTGTTGAGGTGGCTATACGCGGTGGTTTGTGCGATGGCTTGCCGGAAAACGAAAACAGGGGTATTTGCGTTAATGTGGTTAGTGGCGCTGTGGGTGTCGTAGGTAGGGTAACTAGGGTTGGTAGTTGGTCATGACGGGTTGTGTCGGGTCAGGCGGAGTTGCAGGTAGTGGTTGACTGGTGGCGTGAGGTGGTTATTGTCAAGTTGATAGTCATTGTTGTTGGTGTCGGTTCTGGGTGGTTCTGGGGTGTCGTGAGTGGTCGTTTCTGGTGGTGGGACCACCGTGGGTCAAGGGAGACCACGGTGGTGGCCACTGGTGGTCGTAGGGTAGTTTAAAGAGGTGAGTGAGGGTGTAGTGTTGGTTGTGTCGCGTTTTCTGGGGTCTGTTTAGGGCGCGGTTGTGTGGCTTGGATAGGGTGGTTAGGCTAGTGCCTGGTGGTCGACGGGATTGGCTGTGGTGCGAGCTGGGTTGTGGTAGGTTTCGGCGGTGGTGTCGGTGGCTAGGAGTGTCATGGGACGCGGGTTTTGGTGAGGTAAGGGAACGGTAAAACCGTGGTTGGGGGGATGTGGGGTTGGTTTGTTACGGGATTGTGTATATGAGTGTGGACGGGGGATTGTCTTCACGGGATTGGGTGTGGGTGTGCATGGGTTTGTTTAATTAATCATTAAGTCGGGTTTACGTAATCGTTACACGGGAATATAATTAATTAAGTTAAATTGTAATCAATTAAATTAATATAATGAGTTAAATAATAAATAATTAATTTGGATAATTAGTAAGTATAGTATAATATTTGTGATAGGTCGATTTATGAGGAATTTATAATCGGGTTCAGATTGCTTTAATTATTTGGATTGCTTGAGCTGCTTAATTGGAATCGCTTGCCAAGTAGGGATAAATCCTACTCAACTCTTGTTCGATAATATTTGGTATAATGGATGGTTTATGTTAATGTGGAATTGATCATATGTCTGTTGTGTTGGTTGATATTATTATAACTGTTGGAAGGGAGAATTATATTGTATTGTGTTGGAAGATTTTATCGTAATTGTTAGAAGGGAGAATTATAATGTGTTGCGTTGCGTTGGTTGATATTAAAAATTGTGATGAGGTGATTTGAATTGTTATCGGTTATTGTGAATGTGGAAATTGTGAAAAGCTGTGCTACAGTCAGTTGTACGTTGTTGAGGGAGTTTGTACACTGGTGTGATGGTAATATGTACGTTGTGAGGGAGGGGTACTAATACATGTTGGCGGTACGTTGTTAAGGGAGGGGTACCAAAGTATTGTGAGCACGTTGTTAAGGGAGGTGTCCTTAAGTCATGGAAAGGAGCACGTTGTCAGGGAGTTGTGCCATGAAAATGGAAAGTGGATTGTTATCATATATTCTTGTTGTTAGTGTTTATTCCTACTCAACCTCGCGGTTGACTGTGTATTCGTGAACACCTGTGATGAACCATAATGGGGAGCAGATTTGACAGGTACTAAAGTTTAGCTGACTTGGGAGCATTCGGGACGTGAGCTTGACTTGGACCATAGTTGCTGTCTAGATCACTTGGATTAGTTAATCACTTTATTTATTTCCGCTGCGAGTTGTAATTATTTTATATTAAGTTTTAGTTGGTTAAGTTGTAATAAACCTGTAATCGTTAAGTTTTAAATTAAACTGCTTTGCTGAGTTGGACTTTGTTATTCACTACCTCGGGAAACCGAGATGGTAACAGTCCTAATTATTTGGGAATTTCTAGCTAAAGGCTCCTGAATAAATGAGAGTGTTACAAAGTGGTATCAGAGCAAAACGATCCTCAGGCCTAACCAATGAATAATAATGAACTTAGGATGTGTCTAAATAAATGAACCCTTGTTAGAAACTGTTAGGTGCCCCTCTTAGTGCGGTTAAGAAGGATCCTTTAATTCGTACCTTGGCCCTTATTGTTTTGAACCGGTTACCTTGAGAGATATTACAGTGTGGGGTAATTTAAAATGAATATTGTTTATTTTGCCTTGGAAGTTTTGTTTCCTTGTTTGAATATTGTTTTCATTGATGATTGCGGTTACGGGACATAACCTTGCTTTTACGGTGAAGAGATGTGATATGATTTTTAAACATTGGTATATGTATGTGGTTATGAGAAAAGTATGTTGGATTGTATTAGGGAGGTGTAACTATGATTAACATGTGAAGTATTACGGAAATTGCGTGAAATTGTGAAGTATGTAATTTGGTTGATTTCCCGTAATTTTATCCTTGGTTGTTTTGACTGCCGTTTACTGGCTGTGTAATATCCTTGTACGAAATATTTATGTGTGATAGCCTTGTGCGTTAGCTGTCATATGCTGCTGGTTTCATGGTTAAATAATATTTGGTTTAGGAGAAATAAATATTTTAGTGGACAGTGGTCAGAATATTCTTGTACAGTTATGTTTTCGTCGTATGTTTTTGTTAAATTTTCCATTTAAAACTTACTTATTGTCTAGGTGTGATTCCAACTCCACTGTTTTCAAAATTTGTATATGTTTCTAAATTGATAAACCACGTTGCAAGAAAATATTTTGGCAAATTATAGTGATTTTTACAATTTAACCTAAGTTTCTGACAAATTGCTGTAAAATTTCTTTTTCGACCAAATAATTTGTAAAATGCATTATAAATTGGCCTTATGAGTTTTTGACTTAATTATTTCTCTCATGAATTGTTAACTCTCTGTACTTTCTAAAAAGTATAAATTCTCAAGAAGTAATTATGCTATTATTTATTAATGATTTTTGGAAGTTGTAACATGTTTTCCTTATCCATGAAAATGTAAGTTGTGCTAAAAGTCTAAAGAATTGTTTCTTATTTCTTTCACCTTGGCATTTTGATGTTGTAAATTTTATAAAGTAGAATAACATGTCTAGTGATATGCGGAATATGTTGCTCTATGCCTATATATATATATATATATATATATATATATATATATATATATATATATATATACTGCATCCATGTTTAAGTTACATGTTATTAGTAAGAAATAAACGCGCAAGTAATAAATCTAAATTAATTCAAAGGTTGAAAGGATTCTATAACCCTCTAATTAAACTTATTTTAATTAGATCTAAATTAACCATTGAATTAGTCTTTGTGAATCTAGTGCATGCATAACTTAAAACAAGAATGAAGAGAAAACGGTTCTCTTACAGTGGTGATGAGACGAAAATGGGCACAAGCAAGGACACCTTCCTATGCTTGTTCTTGAGCTCACTAAAATGGGATGATCCTCCAAAACTCCATAGGTCCAATAATATGAACACCTCCTCTTAGTGGCACCAAGACTATCCCACAATACTAATATTATTACTAACTAGATAATAATATTAGTTACCTTAAATTAATTTCTAGTACTAGGATTGCTACTTCTAGTAATATATTATTGATGTATTAGAAATTATAGGACAAATTTTTATGGCTTTCTAACTATTAAAGAGAATGAGAGAGAAAATAGTTGAATGAATATTATGAATCAAGTATTTTTTTTGGTGAAAAAATAAGAAAAACTCTTTCTTATTTTGTCCAAAGAGGGCCGGGCAGGTTGGGTGCCAAAAGCCAATGCATGGCCTTTACCTTTTCCCTTTTTCTCCTATCAAAGAGTGTAGGCTTAGGGCTAAGACTATTAGGTAATGATAATGTCTTCTAGCAATTTAAAAGACAATTAAATAGAACCCTAAACACCCCATCCATTTTAGTCCATTTCATAAAATGAAAATCTATTTTATTTTGTCAAAATGTCAATTGTCACACACAAGATGTCCCATGTAGCATGTAATCATGTAATTAATTATATTAATGCATATTTAACAATTAAATATCATTATATAATTTAATTAAATTACATATTATAAATTATCTAGTAATTCATAATTACATGTGTATAAAATGGGTCATGTTAATATAATTCACAATATTTTGTAATTATAATTAACCATTCATTCTTGTCTTAATTGTTTTTTTTTTTTTTTTTTTTTTTTTGGAGAAAGTTAAGTATATATATCATCATCAAGGAGCAAAAAGTGTAGAGTACATCAGGCCTTTACAAAATTATACAACCAAAGAATCAAAAATAGAAAATCTATAAGGATTGAAACCAATTTTTATCTCTTGCACCCATGACACTGAAATTTTGCTTCAAAAATCTCGTTTTGACTTCCTGTAAAATTTGATGAATAATCTGCTCAGGTCTCCTAACAAGATGATCCAACCGTGCCTCATTCCGTACTCTCCAAATCCAGTAAATCAGTGCCACATGACAAGCACCAACATACCTCTTTCGCATTTTAGAAATCCGCCTGCCTGCAGAAAACCAACAGACTAAATCATGCAACCTGGAAGGCTGTTTTGCAGCAGACTAGTACATGTTTTAGCATAAACACAGTCATACACCAAATGACCATGACTCTCATCAGCCAATAGACAAATTGGGCAAAACTTCTCCACTGCTAAACCCATTCTATCCAGCATATCTCTTGTGGGTAATCTCTGATGCATAAATTCCCAGAAGATGAAAGAGCATTTGGGGATGTTTAAGGAGTTCCAGCAGAGAAACCTCCAAGAGACCTTAGGTTTTTTCACCCGCAACCACTCATAACCTGCTGCCACATTGTAAGGAGCAGGAGCATTCAACCAAAGGTTAGTGGTGTAAGCTTGCTAAGTATGCATTATATAAGTGATCTTCTTCCATGGCCAACTGCAATCAGAGGGGGCCATGTAATCAAACCAATTTATACCTTTCATATACACATGGTTCACCCATCGAACCCAAAGGTGATCTTTCTTATTAGAAAGCCACCACACATAATTCCCTAGCAAGGCTTTGTTCCACTTTTTTATGTCTTTGATACCCAAACCACCCTCCTCTTTTGGATAACAACAAGTATCCCAACTGATATTAGGAACTTTGCTATAATCAGACTTGCCACTCCACAAAAAGTTCCTGCAGATTGCATTGATTTTATTCATAATACAGCTAGGAATCAGAAAAATTGTAGCCCAATAAGAGTGCAGATTGGCCAACACAGCATTCACCAAAGTCACCCTGCCTGCATAAGAGAGATGCTTAGCCCCCCAACCTCTGATCCTAGCTACTATTCTCATCAATTTTAGCCCCTCATTCTTAGTCAACTTCTTAGAAGAAATGGGAACTCCTAAGTACTTAAAAGGAAGGGACCCCCTATGGAATCCAGAGACTTGCAGAATAGACTCAACAACATCATCCCTGACTCCATTAAAGTAAATATCTGATTTGCTCCTATTTAGTTGAAGCCCAGAAGCAGCGGAGAAAGTAGAAAAAGCTCGTAGGAGCCACATGATAGAAATATAAGTCCTCTTGAAAAACAGAAGAAGATCATCTGCAAATAGAAGATGGTTCAACTTAATATGACCACACATGGGATAAAACTTGAACCCATCCTGCTGAGCTACCACACCTAGAATCCTTGATAAGTACTCCATGCAAATGGTAAACAGCAAGGGAGAAAGAGGGTAACCCTGCCTTAAACCCCTCCTTCCTTGAAAGAATCCAAAATTATTACCATTGACAGCAAGAGAATATGAAGGGCTAGTCACACAAGTCATCACCAACTCAATAAATTTCTGAGGGAAATTCAAAGCAACTAACATCTGAGAAAGGAAAGACCACTCCACTGAGTCATAGACTTTCCTAAGATCAATTTTAATCAGACACCTAGGAGAAGCACCCTTTATGTTATATAACCTAACCAGATCTTGGCAAATGAGCACATTTTCTACAATACTCCTTCCTTTAATTAAGCCTCCTTGATTCTCACTAATTATATCAGGCAACACTCTACTCAATCTTTTGCAAATGACTTTAGATAAAGTTTTATAAATGGTATTACAACAGGCTATTGGACGGAACTCTAAAACACTAGTGGGATTAGAAATTTTTGGAATAAGGGTAAGTGTAGTAGTGTTAACATGTTTGAGAAGCTTACCAGTTCTGAAAAAATCTTGGATTGCCAGGGTTACATCGTCCCCTACAATCTCCCATGAGTCCTTAAAAAATTGGCTATTATAGCCATCAGGACAAGGAGATTTTGTAGAAGAGATAGCAAACATACACTCTTTAATCTCAGCAGCAGTCACAGCAGCCAATAAAATATTTCTGTGTTCATCAGTGACCAACTTACCAGTCCTAACAGTAGTGGAATGAACATGTTTAGTAGGCAAAGAAGTGCCCAACAGACTTTTGTAATAGTCTAAGAAGGCACCTTCTATACCAGCATAGGTATTATGCACAACTCCATCCACTCCTGCAATGCTCATTACCAGCACAGGTATTTTTGTGTTCATAAGTGACCGGAATTAAGGCACCTTGTCTTAATTGTTTCATAAACAATAATCAATTTAAGTAATATAACATATTAATTACTAAAATGAATCTTATTTAATCAGATTACAATAAGATATAATAATCTCTCTCTCTCTCTTATCTTATATATATATATATATATATATATATATATATATATATAGAGTAAAGTTCTAATGAGTCCACCATATATTTTGAGTCCCTAAGTCCTCACTACATCCCTTGGATATCCCACTAAGGATGGTTGAGATTGAAAGCAAAAAAGTATACTTAACACTAATGAGTTTCCTATACACTAATTAATCCACTTTATCTCTCTAGCTTTAATTATACATTCACTAATGGATTAATTATACAAAAAAAAAATTTTTTGAGCATAATTTTTTTTTTGGACTGAAACTTTTATACAAATGTTACTACACTTTCACTGTTTTAAAAGTGTAATTTCAACGGAAAAAAGTGTAATTTCAACGGAAAAAATTGCGGTTTGACGGATTTTATTTTCAAATTTCAACGGAAAAAATTTTGAAGTTTATGAAAATTTTGTTAACATTTTTCCTGTTTCGTTTTTTTTTTCATTTTTTTTTTCGAGACAAGTTTTCGACATTTTAGGATTTTACGAGTGTAATTCTAACAGCAAAAAGTGTAATTTTAAGGAATGTTTTAATTTTTTGTAATTTTATCACAACTTATTGTAATTTTAGCATTTTTCGAGTGTTATTTTAACGACAAAAAGTGTTATTTTAGTCAAGGAAAGTGTAATTTCATTCCAATGAGAGTGTTATTTTAGTCCAGGAAAGTATTTTTTTAGTCCAGGCAAATGTAATTTCAGTCCAATGAGAGTGTAATTTTAGTCCAGAAAAGTGTAATTTTAGTCCAGAAAAGTATAATTTCAGTCCACTGAGAATGTAATTTTAGTCCATTGAGAGTGTAACATTAGTCTAATGAGAATATGAGAATATGAGAATATGACCAAGTCCATGGAGAGTGTAACATTAGTCCAATAGTAGTAAGAGTAATTCTAGCAGAAAAAAGTGTAATTCTAACAGGAAAAAGTGTAATTCTAACAACAAAAAGTGTAATTTTAATAGAAATAAGTGTTATTCTAGCAAAAAAAAAAGTATAATTTTAACAGAAAAAAGTGTAATTTTAATGAAGAAAAGTGTAATTTTAACAGAAAAAAATGCAATTCTAACAGAAAAAAGTGTAATTCTAACAACAAAAAGTGTAATTTTAGCCGAAAAAAGTGTTATTCTAACAAAAAAAAGTGTAATTCTAACAGAAAAAAAGTGTAATTCTAACAGAAAAAAGTGTAATTCTAACAACAAAAAAAATGTAATTCTAACAGAAAAAAGTGTAATTTTAATGGAGAAAAGTGTAATTTTAACAGAAAAAAGTGTAATTCTAACAGAAAAAAGTGTAATTTTAATTGAAATAAGTATAATTTTAATAGAAACAAGCATAAAATGGAGTAAAAATATCGCATGAAAACATTGGAGGCGGGAATTTCAAAATTTGAATTTTGAAATTATTGGAAGCATAATTTTTAGCACACAATAGGTAAATTTAAACAAAATAAATTAAAAAAACGAAATAAAAATATAAATGCGAGATTTTTAGCACACAATGTGTAATTTTTAGCACACAAGACGAATTAAAAGTGTAATTTTAGCCGAAAAAAGTGTTATTCTAGCAAAAAAAGTGTAATTTTAATGGAGAAAAGTGTATTTTTAACAGAAAAAAAGTGTAATTCTAACAGAAAAAAGTGTAATTCTAACAACAAAAAGTGTAATTTTAACAGAAAAAAGTGTAAATCTAACGAAAAAAGGTGTAATTCTAACGAGAAAAAGTGTAATTTTAACGAAAAAAGTGTAATTCTAACAGAAAAAACTGTAACTTAACAAAAGTAAGAGAAAAAGACGAGATCTTGAAAGAAAAACAAAAAACGTGTTATTCATCTACAAACCAAAACAAACAAATATGACACAAACAAGTATGACACAAACAGACGGAGGGACATAAATATGACATAAAACATTAGAGGCGGGATTTTCAAAATTTTAATTTTGAAATCACATAAAACATTAGAGGCGGGATTTTCAAAATTTGAATTTTGAAATCATTAGAGGCAGAATTTTTAGCACACAATATGTAAATTTAAACAAATAAAATTACAAAAACGAAATAAAAGACACAAAATAAATAACAAAAACATAAAACAAAACAAAAAATAAAACAAACAAACAAAACAACCAAAATAAAAGACACAAAATAAATAACAAAAACATAAAACAAAACAAAAAATAAAACAAACAAAACAACCAAACAACCCACTGATAAACACAAAAGAAACACAAAAACAAAAAAACAAAACAAAAAATAAAAACAAAAAACAAGGTGGTGTCGGGTTGTTGGTGGTTGTGCATGGCGGGTGGCGGCTTTGGTGGAGGCGGCAGAAACAGAAGGGAGGAGGAAGGCGGTTGTGTCGGTGGTGAGGTGGAAAGAGGCGGCAGTAGGGGTGTTGTCGGTGGGTGCGTGGGGGTAGTGTGGGTGGTACGGGTTTGTGTGGGTGGTGCAGTGGGGGGTGGTGGTGCGGGTAGTGTGGGTGGTGCGGGTAGTGTGGGTGGTGCGGGTTTTTTTGAGTGTTTTTTTTGTTTTTTCAGATTTGTGTGGGTTTTTTTAGAGAGGGGATTTAATTTGGTTTTTGGGAGAGAATTCTATTGTGAGATGAGGGATTGTATTGTGAGATGATGGAAGAATGAAGTAGAGAGATAAAAGAAAAGCTATATATATTAAATTAGTGAGAAATTAGAGATTAATTAGTTTAGTAGAGAGAGACAGTGTTAAACACCTTATTAAACACACTTTTTGTGTTTCAATCTCAACCCTCCATCTCTCCCATTCAATGGTCATAAGGAGGACTTATGGACTCACACTTAGGAGGTGGACTTACTAGATCTTAACACTATATATATATATATATATATATATATATATATATATATATATATATATATATATATATATCAATTTGTTCAATTAAGGATTTAATCAATTTGTATCGTCATACAATCGATTAACTTTACAATTGAGGGAATCGTCTTTTAGGTGTGACCTTAAGGGATCAATTGATCACCACCGTCAAACGACAGTAATGTCAAACTCTAGTTAGCCAATCATTACCGATTAATGTTGATCAGTTGACATATAAATGAATCATCCCTTTACGTATTCTTATCTTGAGATTTAATAATGTGATCGCACTATTGTTGAGGACACATACTCCAACAATCTCCCACTTGTCCGAGACAAGTATGCGTCACCAATTCTCTTGTCCTATTACAATCTCCCACTCAATGCAAGGTGTCTTGCAGGTCGTTCTTGCAAGTGATCATATCAAGTGTGGTTTCCTCGATCTAGAGAGTAACTGCCTGACCGGAATTATCTACCATAGATACCTTCCGAGCATGGCCACGCATTTTTAGTTCACTACTCCTCAAGTGGCCCTGAGATTCAAAATAACCTTGACAAGGGGGTGGAAAATTCCTATAGAACTATTCTCTTCATCTAGCCCCAACTGATCATGACCCAAAAGATGCCCATTTGACCTCATTTACGAAAGTCGTAGAGCATAATTTAAAGTCACTCAGAAACTGTGCCAACTCGGGTGAACAGTCTCTAGTCAAAGAATTGACTCAAAAGAATACTATAGTAGCTCTCGCCATGACCAGGCTATATGAATTACCAGAACTCTATAAGCGGTCACTGCCCGACAGAGTGTCCCAAACAGTCTGCCTATGTGATCGACTAGTCATCCCTTATGACCCTATGACACTTGAACTTGCCATCAATCGCATCACACTCTAGTCACTTGGAGACGTCACCTCATATAAGCAACTAGGGGTCAAAACTATGTTATCCCAGTTCACTTTAATAGGGTTCAATATTGTCTCGACAACCTATTTGGAAAAATAAGGTATTAAAGAAAAGAGTTTTGTATAAAACTCAAACGATGAATGCATTATCACATATGTAAAATTGATACCATATCAATTACTACATAATCTATAATCCATACTTAACATTGTATATAACTATACATCTCAACTCAATTGAAATGGCATGACTTATCATGCTTAGCCTATGAAGAGGCCTTGGTTAGCAAGTTGTAACAACACTTTGAAGTTCCCCTAACCTCACTATATACTATTTCCCATTCTTGTGTATAATCTAGTATTATAAGAACTTCTTTGAGTACGTGTCTAGATCCAATATGGACATAGGCGTTTTTTGCCTTTGAATAACTGCCACTGTCCTCACAGTGTGTAGAGGTAGGACCTTCGGTTATTGGAACGAACTACAATAGTTCCTCCAATTCACAAAACCGAATCCTAATATCATCCCTTACTTCTTGCATATCTCATTATTTCAAGTGTACTCAATTTCTATTGTGTATATCTCATTTTTCAACTGCCTAGGATGTTTCTAACACATATCCTCCTTAAATAATATAGCCAAGATGGTTCTCTAACCATCCTTATGTGTTTTTGAATATGGTTTTTGTGTAACTCCTTGCACATAAATCCATCTCATTTCTAAATGCTTAGCTTCATATCTTTAGTAATTCCTGAGTACTAACTAATGAACTATGTGGCTATATAGAGAATTCTCTCAAAGATTCGATTTGTAACATCTCGTCGTACTCCAAGTATAAGAAGTTTAAGAATGGTAATACATCTTAGCGTAATGAATTAATCCCGCAGCGGAAGCATGTGGATTCAATTTCTACATGTTCAAAACCTTTGAACTTGTCAAGATTCTTATTAACATAAGAATAATAACTTTATGCTAATATCCATCAAACTAGTTATCTTAGAGATGTATTATTCTTCTCCTAAGTCTTTCATCATTCAGAATGATCAACATGTCCCTTACATATTAGACTAGTAACACCACATTACACCCACTAAACTCCATATATAAACAGAACTACTCGACAATTCGAGACATGTTTATCACATGATCAAAAACATATAATTCAACTCCTTAACTTCTACTTAAGATTTCTTCTTAAGTTTGTATCCTACCTTAGGATAGTTGCGATTTACAAAACTCATGCAAGATGATTTTAAAATCCAACTATATTAAATCATATCCAAATACGATGAAGCGTTGTTGTTGCGTGAAAACCCCTTTGCCACTAACCAACCAAGCTAAATAAAGATTTTCATGTTTATGCTTACTTCGGACTCTTATGGAGTTGAGACAAGATAACGCATCTTAATAAGTTACAGGTTCGTTACTTTCAAAAGGTAATATGACTCCTATTAACTTAAGTTTCGAATAGATTTCTAACGATTTTGACCAAGAAGCTAGGAACATCTTCCTACGTCTTATTCTCAGTTTTTGGCTCTTGAACATTTTCTCCCACTTTGTCTTTAAGTAAAAATCCTCTTTTCTCAAAAGACAGCATCACGAGCCACAAACCTGTTGTTCTCGTGATAGTTGGGTTACAAAGCCATATGCTTTCTTCCGAAACAAGCTACAACTTAGGTACCATGCCTAATCATATCATATATGAATTGTACTTGATTGCTTTAACTATGTTTTATTTTAGTGGAATAAATAAATATTAGACAAATTGTGATAGAAACTACTTTCAACTTTATAGTAAAGATTCAATCATATCGTATAGGATTCTTGTATCCTTATAACACACCTTATCTTTATAGGGTGTGATTATGAAAGTGATCTTGTTATACCATATCACACTCTATTTGGTGTAAATCAAAGTCATTACTTTATTTTTCCAACCTTAACAAAGTAATAATACTTTGATTATATAATCTCTAGGTTTCGATACATCATGTAAAGAGTTCATTGAACTTATTCAAATAATTTCTCTTCTTACCTCATTAAGTGGATATCAAGTATCTAGCTAATTCGTTCATAAAAGAGATGAAGATGTAATAACCTTCTCTGATTGAAATTGTATTCGACCATACACTTCAAAGTGTAAATACGGCGAAAGACTTGCTCTATTCACAATCCTTTTCCAGAAAAAGTCATGAATTAACTTGCTTTGAATACAAGATTCGCACACACCAAAAGATTCCCAATCAAATGGTTTGGGAGACTAGTCAGAACTAGTTTCTAAATGTGATTTTCAATCGAGAATTGAGAAATGATTGGGGTCACCAACTTGCGTTCTTGTAAATATGACATTTATTTCTAGTTTGAATATAATTGCCTTGATTATTTATGGTCTCACCATAAACTTAATCGTGGTATGTAAGGGCACAACGCTTGTTTTAATTGCATAATAGAGAAACCCTTTGCTTTTGATATTAAAACTTGAATTATATTCTTATTTAGACATATTGTACTTCATAACAATTATTGAGGTACATTTCTAAGTACAAAACTAAAATGAATATACTACATCATTCATATGTTCATGGATGAAATGGCAACTACCCAAGTTCCATTCATGCAAATTTCTGAACTTATTCTTGCTAGTCATCAGACGATAATGCCAAATATTATGATGAAATCCACAAATTTGAATTAAATACTCATGATGTGGTATTTGGCAAGAATGCAATGTCAATGTCATAGATTTTCGAGAAGGAATATGTTGGAGTCACACGACCAACTTCCTTGATCTTTAGTTATTGGGGTTTGTATTTAAGTGTCTAACACTTTCTCTTTCGAGTCTAGTTCTATCCTTAACAATTAAGATAGGTACTTACTCCTTATTTCTCCCACTGACTTCAAGAATTTCTACTTAAAGAAGACTTATCTTCATTTAAATTCCTAGTTAATCCTTCACAAGGATGAACTTTATTGTGGTATTTGGTCAATCAAAATTTCTAACAATTCAATTTACCAATTTTACATTGTCATGTTCGTAACAACTTAAATGCTTGATGACAAGTGTTTAGGTTGAGCAATAAGATATTTGAACCGTGGAAACATAGAAGATATTATCAAAACATATTTTGACTAATCATTACCTCTAGTCATATTTGTTCACAAGAAATCATTGTTTAGGTATTTTTTACCAGGTTGATTGATTAGGGTTAATGCGGTCTTACTCGTTGGTTGATTGTATGATCGTTAGTACGTTAATAAATAAATAGAGCACGTAATGTAAATTGACACGTAAGATTTTGGTGACGCGGAAAACCCAATGTGGGAACAACCGCGGGAGGGACGGTACCCTGCCAATTATTGCACTATACTTGAATGGGAGGATGAATACAATCGAGGTATAAAGCTAATCTTGCTGGCACTAGGCGTCCGGCCTACAAGATCTTGGACGGATGTATATTTGAGTACAATATTATGTTAATGTCGTGGTGTTGATGTGAATGCGTGAATGTGTGAATGTGTGCATCCGTGAATGTCCTTCTTAATTTGCTTTCTTGGCTATTTATAGGGTGAGAACCCTAGATATGTCCTACTTTGAATATGGAAAGGGAATATAATTTCCATAAGAACTCTTTCCAAATTCGGCCGCCTTTCCCAATTCTCCCTGATCTCCCTAACTTCTCCCTAACTTCTCTTTCCTTAATCCGGACGCCTTCTATGATGGGCTCCTGATCTTCCTTTAGCCCGTTTCCCCTTTCTCCCAATTTCGGGCTTCCTTCCTCCTTGTCACTTCTCCCTTAGCCTTTTATTTTATTAAGTGGGCCTTTCTTATTGCGCCATTTTTAGCCCAAACAGTTTGCCCCAAATTTCTTGTGAAGTATGCTTTAAGATGTCGAGCAAGGAATTTACGTAATCGAATGCTAAAAACCATAAGCCGTCTTTTACACTCCTTCTCATGCAACCCATCACGTCAGCCGCCCTATTCCTCTTTTCTCGCACCCTACTCCCTCTCTCCTCTTTATAATCCCAACTTCGACTTTGTACTTTCATTTATTCCAATCCATTTCAAAAAATATTTTTCTCTCTAAACCCTCAACCTTCCTTCTTCTTCATTTTGCCGGCTTCACTGTTTCACTCCCTTCCGTCTCTTTCACCAGGTATTTCTCCCTCTTTCCTTCTTTTAATTTCCATTTTCTCTCTCCACCATGGGTAAAACTCGACAACCTTCATCAACGTCCACACCCTCCGATCGTAATCTCGACCCAACCTTTCCTTCTCGGGGACTTTTTAAGCATCCCCACGACTGTGATTCCACTTTGACTCCGGCCGACATTCCCATGATCAAGAGTCTGCTTGGTCTTGGTGACGGGGTTGACATCGCCACTCCTGAACCGGGACAAAAAGCTGACGCCCTCCGTCCAGGGTGGGTTAGTTTTTATCTGTACCCATTTAGATACGGCCTCCGTTTTCCTTTTCCTAAACTCATCCAAGATTTCATCTTTACCAACAACTTCGCCATGGCACAAATTTCTGCTGCCATTTGGAGAGTTCTTCTCTATTCTCGGCGCGCCGGTCGAATATCGTAATCTGTCACTCTGGGCGATCTAGCCCATATGTACGACATCAGATCCCTGGGCAGGGGTCAATTCTCATTCCGGGGCCATGGAGAGGCTCCCTTCAAACACGTGTCCAAATCCCGTGATGAGAAATGGTTTGAGGACTTCTTCTTTGTGAGGAAGGACTCCATACAGCCTCCTGCTGATTACATCTTCGAGAAATGGGTTCTAACTACGAGTATGTAGCCTTCATGTCACCTGATTTATTTTATCTCGCCGCTTACTAGCTTACTTCATCGTTTTCGTGTAGGCCCCTGTGACCTGACCCGCATTGGTGCCAAGATCCTCGCCCGCAAAGAAAACTTCAAAGATCTCTAAATCGAGAGAAAGTTCCCGGACTGCTCCCGGGTTTTCACCGATTCCTCCTCCAATCCTCCTCGATCGCTCACGTATGTCTTACGGTAAGACTTCTACAACCGTTTTAATTTGCATGCGTTCCTCCCGATGCTTTAAGTATCCCGTCGTGCGAGACTACATCCGCTTGCGAGTTCAAAAGTTGATCCTTTAGAAATCATCCTCCAAAGCGCCAAAAGGAAGAGACCTTCTGCCAGCCCTGATGTGGCCTCCGCCTCCAAGAGGAGTGCTCCTGATGCTTCCTTCTAGACTCCTGCTACATTCTCCAGTTCTGCTGCACCCGAGCCCTTGGAGGTCGACCCATTATCTCGTCATCCGCCTACTCCTTCTGCCAGTTCTCGTGCTTCATCCAGTGGAGGCATTACTGATCATCTCCCAGAGGGCTTTGGGAATGTGGACAAGTTACCTTACTGGCCGGAGATCGACCAGCTGCTCTTCCTTCCTCTGAAGGAGACGTTTTCGAAGTTCTCCCTAGAGGAGATGGCTGAGAACGACGTGCATAATGCCTTCATGGTAAATACTCTTCATTTTCTACCTGTCTGTTTGCTTTTGCTTAGGTTCCTCTTGCTGACTTCTGACTTTCTTGCCCCAAACCCTCCAGTCTGCACTCTATAATAGGAAGATGATCAACATAGTGCAGACCACCAGCCGTGCTACCAACGTCAAGAACCAGGAGCTGAAGGGGACTATTGCGATTTAGCGCGCAGCGGGGGCGATCGAAGGAGCGTGTGGTGGAGCTGAAGACTAAGCTTGCTATCACCAAGAAGAAGCTGAAGGAGGGGGCTGATTAGCTGGCTCGTACTCAAGCGGTGTGCAACACTTTCTCTGACTCCTTCAAGCGCTCTGATGAGAAGATCAACTAGCTGATCTCCCTGGCCACCAACGTTGTTGCCTATGCTACCTGGCGGGGAAAAATTAGCGGGATGCGGGCTGCTCTTGAGGAGGCTCCCATCCAGCAACCCATAGAGGAGGAGGAGAAGCAACTGGAGATGCTTTACCCCATCCAACCTGATCTGAGTGCGCTGATGCCTGAAGTTCGGGAGGTGTATTCTCCTGCATTGGCTGAGCAAGCTGCTGGGGGTGACGCTAGAACGTCCCAGGATGCTGCTGACGGGGCTCAGGGAGCTATGGCGACTGAGGATGCGTAAGCTGGTGTGGTACCTGAAACAGGAGGTCAGTAGGCAGAGGAGATGCCAGAGGTAGAGGTCATTAATGTGACCGATAATTAAGTATTTTTATATTTTGATGAACTTTTTGGCAGTCTGGCCCAGAGGTGGCAGACTTGTAAGTTTTAAAATTCTCTTTTGTGATTGCTCCGCCAAGGTGGCGGTTTAAACTTTGAGGCCGTATTTTGGCCATGTTTTGGAATGCCCCTTGTCATAGTTTGGCAAGGTTTTAGCTTACATATCGTGTGCTTGTTATTTATTTTCCCTAGTTTAGGAAGTTTGCCGTGTCAGCCTGTTTGACTGATTTAGGCGAGTCTTGTCATCCTGAAAAGGCTGACGTTCGACTCGACTAGGCTGTGTGTCGGCGATGGGCGATTTAGGCATATCTTGCAATATAGGGAGGAGTGGCCGTGTCAACCTAGGAGGCGATTTAGACCGGCTGGTCGGCTGAAAAGGTTGTTCCGGACTCACTAGGCTGTGTCGACCGATGGGCGATTTAGGCGTATGCCGCAGGTTTGGATTACTTAACCTTGTTCATGACGCAAGGTGTGTTCATCACGTTTAAAGCCAGCAGGGGCGTAATTTAGGCAAGTTTATCGTCATTCTAGGACCAATGGGACGCTGCAGGATTCTGGTAGCGCAGATATCCCTACGTTCCATGTTCGTGTGCATGCATGCTGGGGCCCTGATTAATTGCGATTAGTGCGAGCTAAGTCCAGGGGGTGGTATCAGGGGTAGCTGGATAAGCGTATTCAGCAGTCAACCAGGCTCCCTTTCGTATGTTCCACAGTCCGCCTGGTGAGGGTGCTCCTTGTGGAGAAAATAGGTTAGGCATGGGGGAGTGCCATGTGCCTTTTCACCCCACGTTGGCAGTTGACAGTCCTGCTAGACATCCTTTCAAAGTACCATAGACACTAGGATTCAAAGTGATGTACTTAGAGAAGCCTGAAAATAAGAAAGTCTATTAAAATGATGTGAAGTACCTGTCGCCATCTCATGGGGTACCAGAGCAATTGTGGTCCCAGGACGCTGCCAGACCACACCATCTAATAGTAGTTTAAAGTTTTGAAAGAGCTAGAGACACCAGAAATAAAAGTGAAATTGGCAGTATGCCTACTACCGGATTTTTATTTTAACTTTAAAAGTGATTTGGCTTTTCATAGTACATCATTCTGAAAGCTAAAGTCTACTTATTATTAAAAGTAATATCTCTTCAGGTGAAGTATGTTCCATGGGCGTTGTATGATTCGACCGTCTATAGTCATTAGTCTGTATGCACCATGGCCAACAACTCCTTCTACCTGGTATGGTCCTTCCCATTTGTAGGCGAATTTGCCTGCTTTTCGATTCTTGGTATTTTGAAATACTTCTCGGAGAACCAGGTCTCCTACCTAGGAGCCTGACTTTCACATTCTTGTTATAACTCCTGGCCACTGACTGTTTGTAGGCAGCCAGACGGATTTTGCGCTTGCTCGCAGCTCGTCAATTGTGTCCAGGCTTCTGACCATTTCTGTATTGTTTAGTTCCCCTGTCATATTTTCATACCTGTGAGTGGGAACTAGAACTTCTGACGGAATGATTGCTTCTGCGCCACACACCAGGCTGAAGGGTGTTTGACCTGTTGCTATCTTTGGCGTCGTTCTGTCTGACCATAACACTAGTGGCAATTCATCTGCCCACTTTCCTCCTAACTCCTGTAACCTCCTTCTTAGATTATCCATGATGATTTTGTTGCTGGATTCAGCTTGCCCGTTGGACTTTGGAGTCCTAGGTGCTGACGTTTTTAAGGTGATGTTCCACCTGGCACAGTATCCCTCGGTATCGTTGGAGATGAATTGTGAGCCATTGTCACATATGATTTCTGATGGGATACCAAATTTGCAAATGATGTTTCGTTTTATAAAAGAAATGACCTGTTTATCTTTCACTTCCGTGAATGCTTCTGCCTCTATCCACTTAGAGAAATAATCTGTCATTGCCAGCATCCAGGTTCTGTTTCCTGTGGCTCATGGCAGAGGTCCTACTATGTCCATGCCCCATGTCATGAATGGCCAGGGAGAAATGATAGGGTGCAAGGGTTCTGCTGGCTGATGGATCATTGGTGCTGAGCGCTGGCAGGCGTCACATTTACGTGCGTACTCTGCTGCATCTGCCTTCATTGTAGGCCAATAGTATCCCTGTCTGAGGTCTTTATTTGCCAGACTCCTGCCCCCTGCATGGTTTCCACATTCGCCACTGTGGAGAGCATGCAACACAGTCTGTGCCTCTTCCTTATCCAGGCACCGTAAGTAGGGGCCTGCTAGTGATTTTATGAATAATATGTCATCAATGAGTATGAACCTGGAGGCCTCCACTCTGAAAGCTCTTACTTCTTTCTTGTCGTCCGGCAGTTTGTTATGGCGTAGCCAGTCTAGGTAAGGTGTGCGCCAATCCCAGTCATCTGCCTGTTTAGATGTTTGATCAGGTGACTGTGAACTCTCACCTTCCTCTGTAACCGCCTGGGCTCCTTCTCCATTCTGTGGATCCTCCAGTTCTCCTTTCTCTACTTCATCTGCCTTCTGGATAGAAGGCTCCAGCATGTGTGCTATTGGAATGCTGGATAGCTCTGTTGGTTTAAATGTTGCCCCCAGAGTTGCCAAGGTGTCTGCCTCTACATTCTGGTCTCTGGGAATCTGCTTAAGCTTGCAAGTTGCGAATTTCTGTTTTAATTCCTTCGCTATTTTCAAGTATGCAATCATCTTTGAGTCTCTGGCTATGAACTCATCTTTCACGTGGTTGACTATTAGTAAACAGTCACTGGATATGTGCAGGTGTCTGACCCTTAATTCCAGAGCTAGCTTCATTCCCAATATCAAGGCCTTGTATTCTGTTTCATTGTTGGTTGCCTTGAATTCGCATCTTACTGCTTGCGTTATTAGGTCTCCCTGTGGTGATCGTAGGATTAATCCCACACCTGCCCCCCTTTGGTTGGAGGCTCGGCAATATGCATCTGCCAGACTTCTGTCTCCTTGCTTCCCTCTAAGGTGAGGATCTCCGTATCTGCCGGTTTCGGATGGTTGGTCAAGTCCGACACGAAGTCGGCCAAAGCTTTGCGATTTGATTCTTTGTGCCGGGGTCGTCTTCGGATATCATACCCACCGAGGTGTACGACCATTTTGACATTCTCGCCTGATTTCGGGCTTCCTCAAGATAGATTTCAGCGGGTAGTTGGTCACGACATGTATGACGTGGGACTCAAAATAGGGGCGCAGTTTGCGAGATGCAACTACCAATGCTAGTACTAATTTTTCAAGAGATGTGTACCTGGTCTCTGCCGGCAGCAGAGACTTGCTCACGTAGTATACTGGCTTCTGCTCCTTTTCCTGCTCTCTGTCCAGGACAACACTTACTGCCACTTCCGTGACGGCCAGGTATAGGAATAGTGGTTCCCCTGGCTTTGGTTTTGACAACAGCGGTGGACTGCTGAGATAGTGCTTCAGTTCTATGAAGGCTTGCTCGTGCTCCGAGGTCCATTCAAACATCTGGCTTTTCCTTAGTATGTCGTAAAACAGCCTGCATTTATCTGAAGATCTTGAAATGAACTGTTCGGGTCGCTACCTTTCCAAACTAGTCTTTGAACATCCTTAGGCTTTTCAGGTGATTCTAGTTGTAAGACAGCTTTGATCTGCTCGATGTTGGCTTCTATCCCTCTTTGAGTTACAATATAGCCTAAGAATTTCCCAGAAGATACTCCGAAGGTGCATTTAGATGGGTTCAGCTTCATTTTGTATTCCCTGAGGGTGCTGAATGTTTCTGCTAGATGCCGCATGTGATCTTTGGCCTTCTTTGATTTCACCACCATGTCATCAATATATACCTCCATTGTTCTTCCTATCTGTTCTTTGAACATTCGGTTAACCAGCCTTTGATATGTGGAGCCTGCGTTCTTTAGGCCGAATGGCATGACGTTGTAGCAATATATTCCTCTTTCGGACATAAACGTCGTCTTCTCTTGATCTGCAGGATCCAGTTTAATCTGAATGTAACCAATCCACGCGTCCAGGATGAAGGAAATGTAGATCTTTATACATACTAACATACTCATATATGTTTAAATTAATTTGTCACAAAATTAAAGATGGATTTTATACATGCAAACATTAATAAAAGAAGATAAGAAAACATTTTCTCACCATAAAAACGGATCATAAAGGGCACAAGTGGAGAACTCCTTCCTCCACTTGATCTTGAGCTTTCCATATGTTAGGATGATCCTCCAAGCACTCAAAGTAGAATGCCTCCAATTAGTTGCACCCAAGACTAATCCCATAATCCTTACACTATTATTAACTAGATAATAATATAAGTAACCTTAAAATTATTCTAATATTTTATGATTACTACATTGTAATCTTGAGAATATATTAGATATTGAGAACAAATTTCCATAAAAACAATTTTATGTATTTAGAGAGAAGTTAGAGAGTATTTTCTTTTCAAAAACATGTGAAAAAGAAAAACACCACACTCCTCAAATGAGAGGGTGGGACGGTTCAAAAGAAAGAGCATGGGGAGTGCAATTTTGATGTTATTTATGCCCAATAGCTTTTGACATAGATTAGAGAAAAATATGGAAAAGACAAAAGCCAATCAAAAACAATGGCTTGTCTCATGTGTGTCTAATTGTGTCTAGTGCACACAATTCAAGGCACATTTTACACGGTCAAAATGACCTATTTACGGGTCCATTTTGGTTCTTATATTTGTCGCACAAATACGTGTAATTTTATTTTAAACATCGTCTCATGTTTTAAATAATTCCCAATTAATTTCGTCTAACATCACTCTGCAAATATACGTGTACAACTGCACATATATTTTACGTACCAATATTAATCACATTAATCGATTAGTACAAATTTAATAATTAACCGCTTAATTATTAATTCCTGTCTCAAATAATCATTATTCAATTATCGCATAATAAAAATAATAATTTCCGTGCCTTGAGTTCAAAAACTCGAATTCTCTCTAAATAATTTGTTCGACTACCTTTTAGTCAATTTTAAGGAATTAATTAACTCGTATTGTCATACAATTAATTAATCTTTTCTATTATGGGAATCGTCCTTTAGGTGTGACCTCAAGGGATCAACTGACCACCACCGTCAAACGACAGTAATGTCAAACTCTAGTCAGCCAATCATTACCGATAAATGTTGGTCAGTTGACTATATATAATAGAATCATCCCAAGCGTATTCTTGTAATGAGATTTAATAATGATATTTAAATCATGTGATCGCACTATTGTTGAGGACACATTTCCCAACAATCTCCCACTTGTCCTCGACAAGTGTGCGTCACCAATTCTCTTGTCCTATTACTATCTCCCACTCAATGCAAGGTGTCTTTCAGGTCGTACTTGCAAGTGATCATATCGAGAGTGGTTTCCTCGATCTGGAGAATAACTGATTGACCGGAATTTATCCACCATGGATACCTTCCGAGCGTGGCCACGCATTTCCGGTTCATTACTCCTCGAGTGGCCCTGAGATATTGTTTTAACCCCGACAAGGGGTGGACAATTCCTATCGCACTTATTCCCTTCGACTAGCCACACCATCATAACCCAAAATATGCCCATTTGACCCCATTTACGAAGGTCGTAGTAACACAAATCAAAGTTAATCTGAAAATCGTGCCATCTTAGGTGAACAGTCTTTAGTCAAAGAATCGACTCATTAGAATACTATAGTAGCTCTCGCCACGACCAGGCTTTATAAATTTGCCAGAACTCTATAAGCGGTCACTGCCCGACAAAGTGTTCCCAACAGTCTGCCTATGTGATCGACTAGTCATCTCACATGACTCTATGGCACTTGAACTTGCCATCAATCGCATCACACTCTAGTCACTTCGAGACGTCACCTCATATAAGTGACTATGGGCGAATACAATGCTAATCCATGTTCACTTTAGCGGGGTTCAATTGTCTTTACAACCCGTTTGGATGTAACAAAGTATAATAAAAGAGTTTTAAAGTAAAACTCGAACGACAAATGCGATTATCACATATGAATAGTCAATGCCTGATTACAAGGTATAAAATGACTATGGGCGAATACTATGTTAATCCGGGTTCACTTTAACGGGGTTCAATATTGTCTCCACAACCCGTTTGGATGTAACAAGGTATAAAATGAGTTTTTAGATTTTAAAAACTCGAACGACAAATCTGATTATCATATGAGTAGTCAATACTTGATTACTACTTCATATTCTATAATCCAGTTTGATCTTGAATGTAGTTGTTCATCTCAATTCACTTGAAATGACATGACTCATCATGTTAAGCCTATGATAAGGCTTTGGTTAGTAGGTTTTATCAACTTCTTGTACCTTACTCAACCTTACTATATACTCGTTTTCCTTTGTAATGTATACATTTGCATTACAAAACTTTCTGAGTACGTGTCGAGATCCAATCAAGACATAGGCCTTCTAGCCTTAGAATAGCTCCCACTGTTTTCACACTGTGCGGGACTCATCCTTCTTGCACATCCCATGATTGCAAGTGTACTAAATTTCCATTGTAAATATTTCTCATTGTTCTTTATTGCCTAGAACGATTCTAGAAAATCTATTTCTTAAATAACATAGCCACAATGGTATCTTAACCATCCTAATGTGTTTTGATTATGGTTTTGTCGAAAACCATGCGCAATCTCAATTGTCAATTGTCACTTGTGTAACACCCTTACACAATATTGCATCATAAACACTTTGCTTTACTTCCTTAATGCTTCTGCAAGCACTTAAGGGTAATCTTCATAGCTTACTTGGTAAAGATTACTTAAATTTGATTTTGAAAACAATTCATCATACTCAAAGCATATGAAGTGTTATACATCATTACTCATTTAATTGATCCGGCAGCGGAAGCAAATGAAATCAATCAAATATGTTCAAATTAATTGAACTAGTCATGAATCTTATCAACATAAGACTTCTTATTGACGCTAATATCATGTGGATTTATCTTCATAAATCCGGATAATAAAGATGTATTATAATACTCCAAAAGTCTTATATCATTCGCAATGATCAATATGTCATCCACATATAAGACTAATTAAAACTTCCGTAACTCCCACTAAACTCCATGTATAAACACAACTTCTCGACTTATCGAGAAAAGTTTTATCACATGATCAAAATGTTGACTCCAACTCATTGATGTCCTACTTAATATTCTCTCTTAAGTTTCACATTATCTTAGGATTGCAAGAATCTAATAAACTCATGACATGTATTGAATACATTCCTTCTATTGAAGAAGTGGGTTTTAGATTCACTCGCCATGTATTTCATAACCTCATAATGAAACACAATCCCTAAGAAGATCCAAATAGACTTAAGCATTTCAATTAGTGCAAAACCCTTTGCAACCAATCTTGCTCTGAAATATCTCTTTATTAGTGCAAAACCGTTTGTCACTAATCAAGCCCTTTCGTTTCGGATTTTCATGGCTCTAAGTCTTGTATTGAGTTGTGACTTAAACACTCTTATGTAAGTCATATGTTCATTACTTTCTAGAAGTAATCAACTTGAATCAAACAATTTCTTTTGTAAGTTATAAGCTCTTTACTTTCTTAAAAGTAGCATGAATTCATCATTTTTAACAAGTGACGAATTTAACCTCCTAGGTTTTGAAGAAACAATGTCTTACACAAAACGTCTCATGTAGCCAAGAAAGACCAGTTTCTTGCGACATAACATGCTTTGTGGCATTCTTTGTGGCTCTTGAATAATTTCTCCCACTCTGTCTTCTAAAAATAAACTTGTATTTTAGAAAGACAGCTTCATGAGCCGCAAACCCGTCGTGCTCGTGATAATTGGAAAGGGAAAAATGAGCATTTGTTTCTTGTGAAAACTTACAACCATGGTACCCTTACCATTTCATATCTCATATGATTTGATTTAGTGGAAAAATAATTTAGACAAAAATGATAAAATCCCCAAAAGGATCAAGTAACTCAATGTAACTTGATTGAAATCCAAACCATATCGAATAGCGTTTGATTTCTTATCTAATCACACATTATTCCATAATGCGTGCTAAGAGAGATTAACTTGTGATACTATATCACATTTCCATTGGCTTATATCAAAGTCTTCACTTTGATAATCCCATCACGGCTAAATCGTGATTCCTTGAACTCTTGAACTTCTTCAAAGATTTCTCTACTTACCTTATTAAGTGAACACACTAGTGTCAACTTAAATCGTTGGTAAAAGATGATGATCAACCTATTTTGGATCGATGATTTATGACCTCGATCTCCTTTTCAACCAAAAGGCACGAGACATCTTGCTTTGAATACAAGATATGCATATACCATTAACAATCTAATGGTTTCAAGAGTACTCGATAACTCTTTGCGTTCATCATTCCAAAATTTAAGGTTTAATCTTGGGTTACCAATTTGAGTCTTACATCATCTACATGATATATATTATACTAGTTTGGTTTAGAATATAATCACCTTGATGATGGGCTAGCCATACATCAAATCATGGTGTATAGGGTCACAAAAAGTGAAAACCTCTTTTGTATCTTAACAAGTTTATATCCTTATTTAGAGTTTATCCACTTAATAGTCATAATTAAGTACAACTTTAAATCTAAAAACTAGATTGAGTACACAATTACTCTATCTCTCGACATTATTGTTGCTAGTCGTCATATTCTTATCATCCCATGTATCAAACATAATGATGAAAACCACCACCGGTTTCTAATATTGACGAAGTAGTACTAGCAAAATTTATGTTTAATCAAATAAACATTTAAAGAAGAAGGTCCCATTAGATGTCCCACAACTAACTTGTTGATTCTTCAATAATTTGGGGTAGTTTCCTTTCTCGTGTCCAACATTTAAGACAATGGAAACTTTATCGGTCGGGATTGATAGGTTTAGTATCGTCATTCTCAACAACTTTACCTTTAACATAACCTTGTATCAATTCCATTCTAATTTTACTTCTTTAACCTCGTCCTCATCTTAACGGTTTAAGAGAATGCTCCAACTCATTTCAATGAGTCTTTGCTTTGAGAAGCAAAATTGAATTCATGAAGATTACTCTTCATTTGTTCGTTTTAGTCTTAAAACTTTCATTGAAGTGGTTGCGTTATTTTGGTCAATTACGAATTCTGAATATCTAATCACCAAAACAATTTATCGCTTCAAGGTACTTAATTCAATTAAGTATATGAAACATAATCCATTGTAAGTAGAAGTGTTAGTCAAGAATCAAAAACCTGTTTGATAATGAATAACTTTAATCTATACTCTTTACAAGAGATCCTTAACAATGGTTCGTTTGAGGTTTTAGAAGCAATTCAAATTTTTGTCTTTAGTTACGATGTTTTAATGGAGATTTGTATCAAAATCGAAATGATATCGTATATGAATTGTGGTAAAGAAATAGAACAATATGATAACGGAATAATGGAAAACTTGACATTTATCGTTTTATTAATACTTGTAAATAACAAGTAAAGCATTTACATAGTGACCTCTACCCAACTATGATAAATGATTCCAAGACCCAAATTCATATTAACTTGGGCAAGGTATGGCCGATGAAACCCTTATCAATATAACTCGGTGGATTAACGCTTTAATCGATTCTACTTTTAGAACTCTTGGTCGATAAAATTACTCTAATATTTATCTATTGCCCGGAACACATGCAACTACGGTCGGGAATACTTCCGTTGAGTTCAATCCAAATTTCGAATAAATGTGTCCATGATCCAAATCCACATCAACTTGGGCACGGTATGGCCGATGAAACCCTCATCAACATGAATTCGGTGGATTAACACTCATCACCCACTTCCCCTACGTAACAAGGTTTGTACCCCGGTAGGGCCAAGTGCACTCCCTCGCGAAATAGGTTTTCATGGTTTCTACTATTTGGTAAGGCTATGTCTCAATTGTTTATTTTAGCGAGAGGTCATGTCAATTTATTATCTATCACGTTTTAAGTGAACTAAAGCGGTGAACTACGATAATTTTAATTGACACGGTCGATAAACTCGATAAAATAAGGATGCATGTTTTAGTTATGGCGATTTAGCGATGCATGTGACATAAAATAAAATGCAAGCATAAAGATAAATAAATCCTAGTATGGCCTATCCTAAAATAGAAAAACTATTTAACTATTACATATTCGGAAACCAACTCCATTGGTCCCTTGAACTTCGGTTGTGGCACGCATCTCGAGGTAACACCGTCTTTATGTATTGCCATTCTTGAAGAAATCCGTCTTTAGGAACTCCGGAATGAATAAAATTACATAATAAATTACATAATTTCCTGTTATACATTTGTAACTAAAATAAAATAAATCTATTAAATTACAAAACGGTGATACGAGATCACAATAAAATTACAACCGAATCGATATTCCCATACATTTCGGGAAATACCAATTAAAAAACTAAGGCCATACTAAGTAAAATTACATAATTCAAAATTACATAAATTAAAATTATGACAATCATAAAGAAAAATGCAGCATTATAATATGTATGAACATGCCCAATTTTATGCTAAATCGCCTTTAAATAGCCAATATCGTATATTACTCGGTTTTTACGGATTTGCGTGATTTCAACATTTTTATAATCACAAAAATACATAAACTCATATTTATGCATAAGTTAATTACCCTAACCTCTTAGGACTCAAAATTTAGTCTTCACTAATAATTTGACCATAATTAACCCATATTTTATAAAATTGTTCATAAATGGACCAAAAATTTCAAAAATAAGCTATAAACATCAAATAAATCACAAAATTTCAAATAAATTCAAAATTTGAAATTTAAACTCATGAACATTCTGGAAAAATACCATGACACTCATAATGTTCAAAATCTTAGGTTAAAAAAATTTCGAAATTTTCCCGGAAAAACAATGTTGCGGTTTATCGATTTTTTAATAAAATAATCATAAAAACATGGAAAAATTATATTCATTAACTTTTCAATTTTAGATCTGAAAAAGATAATAAAAAGCAACATTAGACGGTTTTCCTAAGTCATAGATTATGTTTTATTAATTTTTCACTAATAATGTCACTATTTATGCTATTTTTCTTCAAAAATCCATAAATCATGCAAAAGGACTTCTTTATAGCCAATTATTTTACACACATCTTGTAAAATTGCATGTGACAACATATTAATTTTCTATGACCAGATTCGAAATTTATCTCATATTAACCTATTTTTCACCTAAATCCGAATTTAATAATGAAAAATCCATTTTTCGAGCATAACAAGTCCAAAAATTATGAAAATTTACAGGTTATCTCAAAATAATATATGTGACAACATATCCAAAAATCAACTGAAAATTCGAAGTATAGCTAATTTTAGACCAAAAATGACATTTTTACTCATAAAATCATATTTAAATGTCATTATTGAATTATATGAACAATAAAAATCCGTAAAATTAACCAAAATATCCTAAAACATTTTAGGACCAGAAATATTAACATGCATGAATTCATTTCGTGATATATCATAATAACACAAAATTTACAAGTTTTATATGTTATTCTTATAACTCGGAAAAACTTTTAACCGATTTGCATGCAAACAACCGTGGCTCTCGATACCGATTGAAGGAAATGTAGATCTTTATACATACTAACATACTCATATATGTTTAAATTAATTTGTCACAAAATTAAAGATGGATTTTATGCATGCAAACTTTAATAAAAGAAGATAAGAAAACATTTTCTCACCATAAAAACGGATCATAAAGGGCACAAGTGGAGAACTCCTTCCTCCACTTGATCATGAGCTTTCTATATGTTAGGATGATCCTCCAAGCACTCAAATTAGAATGCCTCCAATTAGTTGCACCCAAGACTAATCCCATAATCCTTACACTATTATTAACTAGATAATAATATAAGTAACCTTAAAATTATTCTAATATTTTATGATTACTACATTGTAATCTTGAGAATATATTAGATATTGAGAACAAATTTCCATAAAAACAATTTTATGTATTTAGAGAGAAGTTAGAGAGTATTTTCTTTTCAAAAACATGTGAAAAAGAAAAACACCACACTCCTCAAATGAGAGGGTGGGACGGTTCAAAAGAGAGAGCATGGGGAGTGCAATTTTGATGTTATTTATGCCCAATAGCTTTTGACATAGATTAGAGAAAAATATGGAAAAGACAAAAGCCAATCAAAAACAATGGCTTGTCTCATGTGTGTCTAATTGTGTCTAGTGCACACAATTCAAGGCACATTTTACACGGTCAAAATGACCTATTTACGGGTCCATTTTGGTTCTTATATTTGTCGCACAAATACGTGTAATTTTGTTTTAAACATCGTCTAATGTTTTAAATAATTCCCAATTAATTTCGTCTAACATCACTCTGCAAATATAAGTGTACAACTGCACATATATTTTACGTACCAATATTAATCACATTAATCGATTAGTACAAATTTAATAATTAACCGCTTAATTATTAATTCCTATCTCAAATAATTCATTATTCAATTATCGCATAATAAAAATAATAATTTCCGTGCCTTGAGTTCAAAAACTCGAATTCTCTCTAAATAATTTGTTCGACTACCTTTTAGTCAATTTTAAGGAATTAATTAACTCGTATTGTCATACAATTAATTAATCTTTTCTATTATGGGAATCGTCCTTTAGGTGTGACCTCAAGGGATCAATCGACCACCACCGTCAAACGACAAGTAATGTCAAACTCTAGTCGACCAATCATTACCGATAAATGTTGGTCAGTTGACTATATATAATAGAATCATCCCAAGCGTATTCTTGTAATGAGATTTAATAATGATATTTAAATCATGTGATCGCACTATTGTTGAGGACACATTTCCCAACAGAGGAATGTCAGCATCTCATGTCCAGCTGTTGGGTCTACCATTGCGTCAATATGAGGCAGCGGGAATGGATCTTTAGGGCATGCTTTGTTGAGGTCGGTGAAGTCCACACATACTCTCCACTTTCCATTCTTCTTTGGCACCACCACTATGTTGGACAACCATTCTGGATATTTTACTTCTCTTATTTTCTTTGCTGCCAGCAGGCTATCTACCTCTTGGTTGATCACCTTGTTTCTCTCAGCTGCAAACTTTCTTCTTCTCTGCTGGATGGGTTTACACTTTGGGTCCACACTGAGCTTATACGTTATGATGGATGGATCTATTCCTATCATGTCATCATGTGACCACGCAAAACAATCCATGTTATCCTGTAAGAACTTGACTAGTTGCTGTCTTAAGCTTCCTGTGCATCCTTCTCCAATGAGCACGGTTCTTTCTGGGTACAGCTTGTCCAGGTTGATTTGATCCAGCTCTTCTGCTGGGGGTTCGATGTATTCGTCCTGGATAGGCTGCTTCTGTAATTGCTATGCGGGTGGACTGGCAGTGCACTTGAGTGCCTTCTTATAGCAGCCTCTAGCTTCCTCCTGATCTCCTCTTATTGTTTCTACTCCTCATGGTGTGGGGAACTTTATGCACTGGTGGTATGTTGAGGGGACTGCTTTCATCTGGTGCAACCATGGTCTTCCCAAGATGACGTTGTAGGTGGAGAGGCCGTCTATAACCAGGTACCTGACTTACTTGTTGACTCCTCCCACATAGGTTGGGATGACTATCTCGCCTAGTGAGCTGGTTGTTTCTCCACTGAAGCCTACCAGCGGAATAGTCTTCTTCTGCAAATCCTTCTCGCTGAATCCCATGTTTTCTATAGTTTTCATCATGATTAGGTTGACCGAGCTTCCTGTATCTACCAAGACCTTCCTGACTGTGCAATTGGCCATTTATAAGGTGATAATAAGTGCGTCGTGATGTTCTCGCTCGTCGTATGTATCTCCTTCATCAAAGCTGACTTGTGGTAGGTCACTGTGAGAAATTCTGCAAGAATTGGCTGGCCTATCTCCTTTGATCTCGATGGCACGTCTTTTAGCTGCTGAGTATGTCAGCCCGCTTAAGTCTAAGCCGCCTGTTATCACGTTTATGATTTTGATGCATGTGGGTGGGTCTGCAGGCTTGGCGGAGCCTACCTTGTCTTGCTGCTTGCCCCCACGTGGTAATAGGTGGCTCAGCTTTCCTTGTTCGTATAGGCGCTTGATCTCTCTTCGTAATGTATAGCAGTCCTTAGTGTTGTGCCCAATATCACGGTGGAACTCACACTTCTTCTTGTTATCCTTTCTCCAAGCTTGCTCTCCTACTGGTGGGTTGGGCCACCTGACTCCATCTCCCATCTCCCTGAGTGCCTTCAGGATTCCTCCTATACCTGTAATGAATCCATATTCTGCCAGAGTGGGGAGTAGCTGATTTTCCTCGATTCTGTTGACTCCCCTTCCATATGGTCTGTACCTCTCATCCTTCTTGCTGGTGGTTTGCTTTCTTCCTGATTTCTCCACGGCTAAGGTACTAGAAATATTTGGTGTGCTCAATAAGCTGGCTCTGGCTAGGATATCTTCCTCCAATCTGATTGTGGCAGTTGTCTTCTCCTGTACCGCCTCGAAACTATGGCATGGATGCATGGTTAGCTGCTTGTATAAGTCGGAGTCGTGGTGGAGGCCTCTTCTGAAGGCTTCTACTGCAGTTGAGACATCACACTCTCGTACTGCTACCTTCTCATTGTTGAACATAGTATTGTATTCTCCAATGCTCTCTCCTGCCCCCTGGACGATTCTGTACGGATCTCCTGCGTGCTTCTGTGGTTTTCTGCTGCTTGCGAACTGTTGAGTAAATGCGTTCACAAATTCAACAAATGTAGATATCGACCTGTTGGGCAGGCACACAAACCATCGAAGTGGCGGTCCTGTTAGGGTGGATCCAAACCCTTTGCACATGCAAGCCTCCTTGACTTGCCCTACAGTTGTTACTGTCATCATCTTCTACTTTTACTGGCTTATATGATCGAAGGGATCTGCTGTGCCGTCGAAGAGAGGCATATTTAGATTCGTGAATCCCTTTGGCATAGCTGTGATGGATATGGTGTCTACGAACGGTGAGTCGGCATAGCTATCTAATGCTGCTTTCTCGAGTGGGGGTGGCAATCCTGGGACCCTGCTCAGTATTTCTTTTAACTCCAATCTTCTTGATTTGTTATCTTTGCTGAATCTAGGGTTCGCCATTGTCACGCCTGGCGATTCAATATCGCCTCCTGATCCGAGCTCTTGATGGTTCTGGTGTGTTCCAGCTGCTAGAGGAGTTGTTGTAACGACTGTCCCCTGCTGCCAGTCCATTTGTTGGTTTGACTCGGATCCTACTCCAGGTGTCTGATCGATCGTGGCGGGGCTACTGACGGGGATGCCACCTGCTCGTGCTTCCATACAGCTAGCCGCGGGCCAGTTATCCGGTGTGAGGTATCCCAGCCCTTGTGGGGTTATTCTTCCATCTGATGGTATTGTGGACAAATCCAACCTGGTTACCAGTTCAGTCGGTATCTGTCGGATGCCCCCTGTGTCAGATCTACTAGTGGAGACCTTCCTACGTCTGCCCTGTTTGCTGGGATGGCAGATTGCTGTTTCAAGATGTATGTCTGTGCCCAGAGCTCTCTGTCCCTTTTTTCTTGCTTCAGCTTCAGCTTTCTTCTGGTCCTCTCTCATGTTTTCCATAGCTTTCTGAAGATTTTCTACGCCAGTGAGCAAGATTTGTGTGGGACTAGGTGGCGGAGTGAGACCTGAACTTGTTGTTCCCTTATCTGATCTGGCTTGGGCCGCGACAACAGGAGTCCTAGGAGGTAAAGAGGTTTTGGTTGTCGGTATGACTCTTGAGGTGTGTCCGGGAGCCTGTGTAGCCACTGTTGATGTTGGATTTTGAGTGGAGGGCACTGGCCGCGATGGTTGTCTGCTCCCTGACACGGCTTCCGTTGCTTGCTTATCCATTGTGTATCTAGAGTATCAACGATTGACGACCACAATGCCCCACGGTGGGCACCAAACTTTTTAGGTATTTTTTACCAGGTTGATTGATTAGGGTTAATGCGGTCTTACTCGTTGGTTGATTGTATGATCGTTAGTACGTTAATAAATAAATAGAGCACGTAATGTAAATTGACACGTAAGATTTTGGTGACGCGGAAAACCCAATGTGGGAACAACCGCGGGAGGGACGGTACCCTGCCAATTATTGCACTATACTTGAATGGGAGTATGAATACAATCGAGGTATAAAGCTAATCTTGCTGGCACTAGGCGTCCGGCCTGCAAGATCTTGGACGGATGTATATTTGAGTTCAATATTATGCTAATGCCGTGGTGTTGATGTGAATGCGTGAATGTGTGAATGTGTGCATCCGTGAATGTCCTTCTTGATTTGCTTTCTTGGCTATTTATAGGGTTAGAACCCTAGATATGTCTTACTTTGAATATGGAAAGGGAATATAATTTCCATAAGAACTCTTTCCAAATTCGGCCGCCTTTCCCAATTCTCCCTGATCTCCCTAACTTCTCCCTAACTTCTCTTTCCTTAATCCGGACGCCTTCTATGATGGGCTCATGATCTTCCTTTAGCCCGTTTCCCCTTTCTCCCAATTTCGGGCTTCCTTCCTCCTTGTCACTTCTCCCTTAGCCTTTTATTTTATTAAGTGGGCCTTTCTTATTGCGTCATTTTTAGCCCAAACAATCATACATAGGTATGTTTGGAATTTAAGATGCTAATCTTATATGACATAGGACAATTCCTATGGAGTTCTATGGAATAGAACGATTCCTATGGAACTAGTCCATCCCTTATTTAAACGGTTCATTAGAAAGAGATTCTATTTATCGTTAGTAATAGTGGTTTAGCGGAGACTCGTGTTACAATCGAATGATATCGTATATGAGTAGGAGGGATGATAAAGAACAATATAAAACAACGAAATAGTGGGAAAAGAAACATTCATCGTTAAAATATGAAAACCTTTTAGCATGTTTTAACATTTATATAATGACCTCCACCCAATTATATAAATGATTCCGAGATCCAAATCCATATTAACTTGGGCACCGGGAAACGGATACATCCCACACTAATATAACTCGGTGGGTAACTCTTTAACCCGATTCTACAATTAGAACTCTCGGTCGATGAAATTACGTTAAGTTCATCTCTAGCCCCGGAACATAAGACTAGTCTTCATGTCCCGTTGAGTCCAACCAAATTTCCCAAGTAATAACTTGTATTTACCCCACTTACCCGATGAAAAATGAAAGTACCCCCGGGAAACCGAATCTACCCTAAATGTCAAAGGGATTCATGGGTCTTACTATTTGGAAAGGCTAATCTCAATTTTACATATGTGAGAGGTCTTGTCGATTTATTATCTATCACTTTTATGTGAACTATATTAGTGAACTAACGATTATTATAATTGACACGGTCGAAAAGACGATATATAAAAATGCATGTGACGTTAATGGCGATTTGGCAATGCATGTAACATATAAAGAGAAATGCAAAGAAATAAATTAATTTCCTAGTATGGCCTTCCTAAAATAGAAAATCTAATATTCTATTACAAATTCGGAAACCAACTCCTTTGGTCCCTAGATTCTTCAAGTGGCACGCTTCCCAAGGACTCCGTCTTGATCGGAACGCCTTTTTGATTGGCACCGTCTTGAAGGAACTCTAGAATTGCAAGTATAATAAATTACATAGCTATTCCTATTATACATTTGTAATATGAAAAGGTAGTAAAATAAAAGTGATACGAGATCACAATAAAATTACACCCGAATCAATATCCCCTTACATTACAGGAAATATTGATTAAAACTAAGGCCCTACTAAGATAAAATTACATAATTCAAAATTATATAAATAAAATATGACATTCATCAATAAAAATTGCAGCATAAATATGTGTCTAACATGCCAAATTAATGTGCCAAATCGCCCTACTTAAATATTATATCGTATATAATCCGGTTTTATGGAAAAGCATGATAACAACTAATTAAAATCAGAAATTAATACTTAAATCAAATTTAAGCTCAAGTTAATTACCCTAACTCTCTTAGGACTCAAATACTCAATTTTTGACAATAATTCAACTTGGTTTTCAATTATTGCTTATTAAACTTCTTTTAATCATAACAATTATGAAATAATTCCCAATAAATCATAAAATTTGGAAAAATTCGAAATCAATTTTTTGTAAATACTAGAATATTATCAAGATTCCAAAAACTTAATAAAATTTGCCCACAAAATATTATAATTTATTCCATCAATAAATCGTATAAATCATAACTTTTACCATTTAATCCAAATTAAACATAAAAATTATGAAAAAATCAAAATAAAAATTTTGAACATTCTTAAATAATTTCCAGAACCTAGAAATGGCAAAATTTCAACCAAAAATTTTGAATTAATTTTTATGACCAGTAAAGTTTTCCTTTTATCGATTTTATCACATAAAAATCAATAAACATACCAAATCAATCAAAATTAATCATGGAACTTTAGATCTGATGTCCATATCTTATATACAACATTAGGGAAAAATTTCATGCCATAAAATTTATTTTAGCTATTTTTGCTAAAAATAGTCACTATTTATATCATTTTAACCATTAAAATTATAAATCATGCATAATAAATCACATTTATCTCAAATTTTACGCACAATCTGTAAAATATGCATGTGACAATATTAAAATTTCGTGGCCTGTTATGAAGTTTAACTAATTTTAGTCATTTAACCTCCATTTATAGCATTTTTATCTCATAAAAATTATAAATCATGCAGTATTAATCACATTAATACGAAATTTTACATACAATAAGTAAAATATGCATGTGAGGTTATACTAAAGTTTCATGGTCAGAATCGAAGTTTAACTATTTTTAGTTAAAAAATGTCATTTTATTCATTAAAATGCAATGATTTCACTAAAAATCATTAAAATGCAATGATTTCACTAAAAATCATTAAAATAAGCAATAATCATCCATAAATAATCAATATGACCTAAAAAAATTTTAGAACCATAATATATTACATGCAAATAATTTCGTGGCTTTATCCTTATAAATCACAAATTTTAGTTTTAATTAAGTTACATTTAATTCGGAAAAACCAAACCGATTATGCATGCAACATTCTATGCTCTAATACCACTTGAAAAGATTCCATAACCCTCTAATTAAACTTATTTTAATTATATCTAAATTAACCATTGAATTAGTGTTTGTGAATCTAGTGCATGCATAACTTAAAACAAGAATGACGAGAAAACAGTTTTCTTACAGTGGTGATGAGACGGAAATGGGCACAAGCAAGTACACCTTCCTATGCTTGTTCTTGAGCTCACTAACATGGGATGATCCTCCAAAACTCCATAGGTCCAATAATGTGAACACCTCCTCTTAGTGGCACCAAGACTATCCCACAATACTAATATTATTACTAACTAGATAATAATATTAGTTACCTTAAATTAATTTCTAATATTAGAATTACTACTTCTAGTAATACATTTGATGTATTAGAAATTATAGAACAAATTTTTATGGCTTTCTAACTATTAGAGAGAATGAGAGAGAAAATAGTTGAATGAATATTATGAATCAAGTATGAATGAAAAAATAAGAAAAACTCTTTCTTAATTTCTCCAAAGGAGGCCGGGTAGGTTGGGTGCCAAAATCTAATGCATGGCCTTTACCTTTTCGCTTTTTCTCTTATCAAAGAGTGTAGGGTTAGGGCTAAGACCATTAGGTAATGATTATGTCTTCTAGCAATTTAAAAGACAATTAAATAAAACCCTAAGCAACCCATCCATTTCGGTCCATTTTATAAAATGGAAATCCATTTTATTTTGTCAAAATGTCACATGTAGCATGTAATCATGTAATTAATTATATTAATGCATATTTAACAATTAAATATCATTATATAAATTAATTAAATTACATATTATAAATTATCTAGTAATTCAAAATAACATGTGTATAAAATGGGTCATGTTAATATAATTCACAACATTTTGTAATTATAATTAACCATTCATTCTTGTCTTAATTGTTTTATAAACAATAATCAATTTTAGTAATAGAACATATTAATTACTAAATTGAATCTTATTTAATCAGATTACAATAAGATATAATATTCTCTCTTATATATATCAATTTGTTCAATTAAGGATTTAATCAATTTGTATTGTCATACAATCGATTAACTTTACAATTGAGGGAACCGTCCTTTAGGTGTGACCTTAAGGGATCAACTGATCACCACCGTCAAATGACAGTAATGTCAAACTCTAGTTAGCCAATCATTACCGATTAATGTTAATCAGTTGACATATAAATGAATCATCCCTTTACGTATTCTTATCTTGAGATTTAATAATGTGATCTCACTATTGTTGAGGACACATACTCCAACAATTTAATTTCCATTTAGTAACTTTTAATATATCATCAATCAATATTATGTTGGAAATAATAGTTGTCTTGTGTTACAATGGTATTTCATGTTTGTGGGGTTGCAACAAATGGTTTGTTTATTCCTGTTGTTTGATATCTCGAACTTCGAGGATGAAGTTTTTTTTTAGGGAGAAGGAATGTAATACTACAAATGTTTTGAGTTATTATTGTGATATCTTGTGATAAAATTTCCGTGATTGATAATCGTAAATGGATAATTGTGTTATAATAAGTTCGATGATGCTTAGTTATGAGGATTTTTATAAGTGTTGTGGTAGTAGTTGTGGGCGAACTTCGGGACGAAGTTCATTTTAAGGGGGAAGATTGTAATACCCCGTATTTTGATAGTAATTTATGAGAATAATTTATGTGATTTAAAGGCATTTCTAATAATAATTACAAATTAAGACGTTAATTAAATAATAAAATAAGTAAGCAAGTCGGGAATTAGGTTTAGCAAATAATCGGGCTTTGGGCCGTGTGATCGTATGGTAAGGGCAGAGGGCCAAAATTTCTATAAATATGATACGTGATTTTGTATCGGGATTTAATAAATAATAATAAGGAAATAATAAAATATAAATAAAGGTAAAAGGTAATAATAATTATATCAATAATAAGCCTAATAAAAATGGTGTTATTGTAATAATAAAATTAGTAAAGGTAGTATGTGAAAATCCTACTTATGGTAAGACTAATATATGTAATAATAATAATAATATAATGGTAATTATAATGGCAATTCCTATAATATACTCCCTAAACCTAGACTATAAATACATAATAAATCTGAAAATAATTCATAAAAGAAGAAGGAAGAGATCTAAAAGAAAGAAGAAAAGAATTAAGGGAGACAAAAGCAAAGGAATTAACTTTTATTATCGCCTCAAGGTAATACTTTAAGAACGTCTCATGTATATACTTTACTTCGCTATAACTCGTAAACTAGGCCACCGTAGGATAAGCCGTGACTGTGACCTTGACCGTGGGACATCAGGGAATGGCCGGACCCATCGTTGACCACCATTGACCGATGTGAAAGGGGTGTTTGAAGGGTATTTTCGAGGGTGGTTTAAGGGAGTACCGAATTGATTGAACACGGGTTTAGAACCCTTATCTAGACTCGACTTGAGCTAGGCATGGTTGGGTTGAGACCAAGGGTGAGACTCGACTATGGTGGAGGTGTTGGGGTGGCTATAGGCGGTGGTTTGTGCGACGGCTTGCCAAAAAACGAAAACAGGGGTATTTGCGTTAATGTTATTATTGGCGCTGTGGGTGTCGTAGGTAGGGTAACTAGGGTTGGTAGTTGGTCATGACGGGTTGTGTCGGGTCAGGGGGAGTTGCAGGTGGTGGTTGACTGGTGGTGTGTGGTTGTTAATTGGGTTTACATTGTTTATTGTCAAGTTGATAGTCATTGTTGTTGGTGTCGGTTCTGGGTGGTTGCGGGGTGTCCTGAGTTGTCGTTTTTGGTGGTGGGACCACCGTAGGTCAAGGGAGACCACGATGGTGGTCACTGGTGGTCGTAGGGTGGTTTAAGGAGGTGATTGAGGGTGTGGTGTTGGTCGTGTCGGGTTTTCAGGGGTCTGTTTAGGGCGCGGTTGTGTGGCTTGGATAGGGTGGTTAGGCTAGTGCCTGGTGGTCGACGGGATTGGCTGTGGTGCGAGCTGGGCTGTGGTAGGTTTGGGCGGTGGTGTCGGTGGCTAGGAGTGTCATGGGACGCGGGTTTTGGTGAGGTAAGGGACACGGTAAAACCGTGGTTGTGGGGATGTGGGGTTGTGTTTGTTACGGGATTGTGTATATGAGTGTGGACGGAGGATTGTCTTCACGGGATTGGGTGTGGGTGTGCATGGGTTTGTTTAATTAATCATTAAGTCGGGTTTACGTAATCGTTACACGGGAATATAAGTAATTAAGTTAAATTGTAATCAATTAATTTAATATAATGAGTAAAATAATAAATAATTAATTTGGATAATTAATAAGTAAAGGATAATATTTGTGATAGGTCGATTTATGAAGAATTTATAATCGGGTTCGGATTGCTTTAATTATTTGGATTACTTGAGCTGCTTAATTGGAATCGCTTGCCAGGTAGGGATAAATCCTACTCAACTCTTGTTCGATAATATTTGGTATAATGGATGGTTTATGTTAATGTGGAATTGATCATATGTCTGTTGTGTTGGTTGATATTATTATAATTGTTGGAAGGGAGAATTATATTGCATTGTGTTTGCTGATTTTATCGTAATTGTTGGAAGGGAGAATTATATTGCGTTGCGTTGTGTTGGTTGATATTAATAATATTGATGAGGTGATTTGAATTGTTATCGGTTATTGTGAATGTGGAAATTGTGAAAAGCTGTGCGACAGTCAGTTGTACGTTGTTGAAGGAGTTTGTACACTGGGGTGATGGTAATATGTACGTTGTGAGGAAGGGTTACTATTACATATTGGTGGTACGTTGTTAAGGGAGGGGTACCAAAGTATTGTGATCACGTTGTAAAGGGAGGTGTGTTAAGTCATTGAAAGGAGCACGTTGTCAGGGAGTTGTGCCATGAAAATGGAAAGTGGATTGTTATCATATGTTCTTCTTGTTAGTGTTTATTCCTACTCAAGCTCGCGGTTGACTGTGTATTCATGAACACCTGTGATGAACCATAATGGGGAACAGATTTGACAGGTACTAAAGTTTAGCTGACTTGGGAGCATTCGGGACGTGTGCTTGACATGGACCATAGTTGCTGTCTAGATCACTTGGATTAGTTAATCACTTTATTTATTTCCGCTGCGAGTTGTAATTATTTTATATTAAGTTTTAGTTGGTTAAGTTGTAATAAACCTGGAATCGTTAAGTTTTAAATTAAAGTACTTTGGTGAGTTGGACTTTGTTATTCACTACCTCGGGAAACCGAGATGGTAACAGTCCTAATTATTTGGGAATATCTAGCTAAAGGCTCCTGAATAAATGAGGGTGTTACACCCAATTTGGCAATGAACTCGAAGGATCAAGGAGTCCTTGCCTAGGAAGATGGTTGATGCGTGTCCTAAATATGATGTTTTACACCCTATTTCACACGCATTTCAGAGCTCAATTATGTAGTTTATGCTACTATTTTCTCTATTTCCGTCTACTTTCGTGTTTTTGTGTAATAATGCAGAAATGTGAAGAATCCAGCGGAAATCGAGCCGAATCCGTCCCTAAGTACTTAGCATTGCATTTGACATGAAGTAAAGACTCGGGAAGCGAACTTGGTGCGCATTTCAAGGCCTGAAAGATATATTTGCGAGAGTTTCAGAAGCGGATTACCAGCTACAGTGGTCTATAGACTGACCTACATGGTCTATAGACTGTCAGAATGCTGAACAGAAGTCTGCAAGAAAGAGGGGCAGTCGATCGACTGGTCCCAGTGGTCGATCAACCACCCCACAATCTGACGCGGAAATTAAAAGAAGAGTTCAAGCCCGTTTGTAATTAGGTTTTAGGAATAAGTTACGTAAGATTATCTATATAACGTAATCTGAGGTTTCAGAAGAGGGGGTAATTAATTTGGGTTCAATACACAGAAGTTGAACTTGGAGATTATTTCATTAGTTTAGATTAGTTTTCAGCAATAAAGTTTACTTTTCGCATTGGGTTTCTGCCTTTTCTCTTCTATTCTTCTTTACGGTATTCCTCTGTTTATTCGTTCAAATTCGTTGCTTTAATTCTTCCGTAGTTTAGAATTGCTAGTTTAGATTTCCCAAAGTCGAATTCTCATTTCATGTTAGTTATTTATTTAGTTAATTCAATTATGAATTCAATTGCTTTATTTGTTAATATTACTGTTGTTATTATCACCATTATGAGTAGCTTTGTACCCTTTGCTAAGATGTAGGGGAGCTATAGCGTAGATGGCGTAGAACAGGTGACCCCGAATTAGGGCATGGTCGATCGACTGGCTTAACTGGTCGATCGACTGTGTCGTGTGGTCGGTCGACTCAGGTAGTTGGTCGATCGACCAGACCCGTGTTTGATTAGCATCGTTTGATTCGTTAAGTGCTATATTTAACAATGAGACCGAGAGGAGACTTGTTAGATGCTTAGTTTTGACCATCCCGTAGATCGAGAGATAGGGGAGGGCATTAATTAATGAATTAAGACGACTAAATTGATAAAATCGAAAGATAAGTAATTTAGGCTTTAGGAATCACTTTTCAGGGCGAGAGCTAGTATTAGTGAGACCTAGGGACTAGTAGCATAGACCGAAAGGAGCTACTAGTTAACTTGGACTGAGAGGACATGTTTTACCCATCCTACACGACTGTATTTCGGACTTACCTAGGATTATGTGCCATCGTAGCTATAGTGAACCGACCATCTTAGCTCCTTTTTGTAATTTGTTTACACTTATTTTTATTACTTACTTATTTATTTTTGCATTTGGACTTAGATATAACTCAAATCAAACCCCCCCAGAAATTCATAGACTGAAATAAAACAACTTAACTCCCTACCTCCCTGCGGATCGACCCTTACTACCGCTTGCTAGTTGTAGTTTGGAAAATTATAAATATTATTTTTGATACTCACATTGACAGGTATCAATGGTAAAGGGGTGGATATTGGGCGTAGTAGGCATTCACCCGATCATTGTAGGCTTCCTTATGCATATGTTGCATTAATTGGGTCAAGTAGTCATTGCCCACCGTAACATCACTCGGTTTGAACTCGTGGTAGGCAAAGGGATATGGTGGTGTAACAATTGAGGAGGAGGGCTCTTCTCTCGGATTTTGTTGTTGCTTGATGACGGTCTCGGCTTGCTCGGAAACGGGAATAAGGTACTTGGGTCGGTGGGTGGAGATGAGACAAATCTTGCTTGGTAAGATAATGGAATGGCATCCTTGATGAGCCACTCATAGGTATGGTCTAAGTTATCATGCTTGACCCATTGAAATTTGTGGATCAAATTGCTCATATCCAGAAGGTGGTTTCCTTTAACCGCTTTGTAAGTGTTGTCTTTGTTGAAATCCGGGTTAAAATGCCTTGCCAATCTCCTCACCAAGCCTCCATTAACAATGAAAGCCGCACCATCTTTCCCATTCTCAATATCCAACCATCTCTTGATCAATAGTTAAAGAACATTATACTCACTTTTGGGCTTCCCACCAACATTCAAGAAAGACTCAAGGTAAACAGGGTCTAATTCCGTCAAGTGATTGGCTTCTTTTCTAGCAATCAAAGTGTTGGCCACGAACTTGTGCCAATACCTTATACCCGGATGATGAATGTACAAGGCATGACACTACTTGAAATTAGTGAACTCACGACCGGAGATAGCTTGCCAAAGTGGTTTGGCATCAAACTCTAAGGGTTTCTTGTTGAATAGGTTATGGTTCTTCAGCCCAAACACTTTACCAAAATCACTTTTTTGCATTGTTCTAGTCTTGTTTTCTAGACGGAACTCTACATAATCTCGAGCCTCAATTTTATACTCCCTCAAGGAACTATTGAATTCCAATGTCAAAGAGGGGTATGTCATTTCATTCATTTCAAAGAGGGTGGATAACCCCATAGACTCGAAGAATGCCTTTGTTTGCTCAAGGATACCTAATTTACTCAAAGCATCTTGACATACAAATTTTGTAGCTAGAATCTTTTTCTTGGCTAGGGATTCGAATGCAAGCCTATGCTTATTGGATATGAAAGTTACCTCCGGATAATTCTTCAATTGTTCCACCTCCGGGATAGAAGTAGTAGCTTCCTTGATAGCATTGACGGTTGATGGTGCTTCCTCCCTTTGTTGAACCAAGACCAATGCCTTTGATGCAAGAGCTTGTTGTCTTTTAGACAAATTTTGTGTTTTTGTTGCCTTGTTGCCTCCTTTAGTTCTTGCCATTGCTATTCTCCTTTCAAAGTAGTATCAACAAACCAAGTTTATGCTTGAATGCTCCTTTCCTCTTCAAGTTTCAAGTGAATGCCCAATCAATTTGGGGATTTTTGGATTTCTCCTAACCCTAGAGGGATTGATTGATTTTGTGAATAAATTTTTGTTTAAATGGTCTTATTGTTGATAAAGGAGTGATTTGTTTTTTATTTGAGCAAGTTTAGACTTGATTGTGGTAAATTTGGATGAGAGATTGTTTGTTTTTGGATGAGGGTTTGAAGGTTGAAGTGAGGGAAAATAATGTATTTATGATTGAATGAAATGAAATGAAATGAAATGAAGGAGAGGGTTTGGTCCCGTGTTTTGTTGATGTAACAAGTAGGGACAGGTGAACAGGGGCGGAGTCGGGCGGATTTTCATCCAGTGAAAAATCAACAATCTGCAAGGCTTTGAAGTCGGGCGTCTTGGAGGCAAGTCGGACGGATTGTTGCTTGGTCGCTCAACTTATGCCTGAGACGGGCATATTGCTTTACAGTGCGAAATTTAACATTTGAGAGCTCTTTCAACACCTACGACTTGAGCTGAGATCAAGCGACTTTAGCAGTGGGTCGCTCGGGTTGAGGTCGGCTCGGGCATATTTCCTTCCAGAGTAAAACTTTACTTTGCACTCCTTTCCCAGTCCCCGCAAGCTCAGGTCTGCCTGTGGGGATCTTCTCCCCGTGTCATTTTTTCCTTTTTTCGTCATTTCTTCTTGAGTAGCATTACAAAGGCTTGATTTAGCCTAGGCATGTGCTTTCCCACACTTGATCATCAAACACTACACATTAGAAGCACATTAAAATCCCTCCCTCACTTGCTCTCTTGTCACATAAGTTAATCAATAGTGTAGAAGTTAAATAAAATGCAAGTTAAGAGGTTAGAATATTTACAAATGGTGGTTTAGGGAGGACTCCACCAAACTCTCCTTCTTTTGAGAGGTGTCAAGGAGGCAAAGCCAAGGTGTTGTTGATGTTGCTCAACACCTTGTAGAAGTACTCAAAGGCTTGCTCATTTTCATGGTAAAGGTCTTACATAGACCCTTGCACATTATTGTCTTCATTGTTGTAATCCACGTCAAAGGGTTGACAATGATCCATCAGGCCTTGCTCTAGAGTCATAGCATTCTCAATGTAAGGATTAAACAATCCCTCAAATTCGTCGTCTCATAGACCATATACTTCATTCGCTTTGTCCCCAATGTTGGGTGGATCATGAGTTGACAAGACCAACTCTCCTTCCTTGTTATCATGGCCAATGAGGCCTCCATCTATACTTGTCATGGGTGAGCCATTCAAGCTCTCATTTTTATTGTGAAAAATTTCATGCTCTCCGAATAGAGCCATTTCAACATCACCAATATCTTTCTTCCAATTGGGCGGTGTGTCTTTACCCTTCTCTTTGTGATTTCTATCTTTCCCTTGTTCCTTGAATGGAGATTCAGTCTTCTTTTTGCCACCCTCCCGAGTATAGTGATCAACCATAAAGCATGGCTCAAACAAGTTGGGAGCTCTCATAGTCTTATCAAGATTGAAGGTGATTATTTCATCGCCTACTTCAAGTGTGAGCTCTCCATGTTTTACATCGATCACCGCTCCGGCGGTGTGTAGGAATGGTCTTCCTCCAATGATTGGAATGTTGGAATCTTCCTCCATATCAACAATGACAAAGTCCACCGGTATGAAAAATTTTCCAACTCTCACGGGTACATCTTCCCATACCCCTAGTGGTTTATTTGTTGAACGATCCGCCATTTGTAAGGTCATGTTGGTGCACTTGAGCTCTCCCACTCCTAGACTTTCACATACCAAATATGGCATCACACTCACACTTTCACCTAGATCACATAGTGCCTTGTTGATTGTGGTATCACCAATGGTACATGGAATAGAGAAGCTTTCCGGATCTTTGAGCTTTGGAGGGGAACTCCCTTGTATTATTACACTACTTACCTTAGTAAAGGCAATGGTTTCCAATTCCCTTGTATTATTGCACTACTTACATTGTGGATTAGCTCCGTGAATGATATAAAAACTTCTAAGTTCTTCACAATCTCCATGAACTTTCCAAGTTGATCATCAAACTTGGGCTTAACTTGGCGACTTGGGAATGGAAGTCTAATCACAATAGGCTCTTTCTCAACTGGTTTAGCCCTTTCTTCACTTCTCTTCTTTGATGATTCATTGGTATTTGTCTCTACCACCTTAGGATTTCTCCTTAGTGGTTCAATCACATCACTTTGCTTGTCATTCTTCTCAACAATGTCTTCTTCAATTGGCATCTTTGGTCCCTCATATCTTGTACCACTCCTTAAGTGGATAACATTGATGGTATCATGTCTTGTGGGAGGATTACCTTGAGAAGGTCATTGTCCCTTTTGTCTTTGGGAGCTGGAAGAGGCCAATTGAGACAATTGCGTCTCCAATATTTTGGTGTGAGCAAGGATATTGTTGATGGTAGTGTCTTTGGCTTGGCTATCCCTTTGCATTTGAGCAAAGAAATCTTGTTGGCTCTTTTGCATTTGGAGGACTACTTTTTGAACATCAAAAGCTTGGTCATTGGGTTGATTGTAGTATGGTCTTTGAGTAGGATTTCTCATTGGAGGAGGTGTATATGTGGGTTGATGGTTTTGGACATTTTGGCTCTTGTATGAAAGATTTGGATGGAATTTGGTATTCTCATTGTAGTAGTTGGAATAAGGTGTGCCAATTTTGTATGCTTGGAAGGCATTCACTTGTTGATTCGTTCCTCTACATTCGTTTTAATCATGTCCCAAGGTTCCACATTTTCACACACTCCATTTGGGGTTGAGGATGTTGTCATCATAGCATTGACATGTTGTTTGGGTGATTGGGAAGCTTCATCAACTTAGCCATGGCTTTCTCAAACTTCAAGTTTATGGTGTCGATGTGAGCACTTAGTTGAGCACCTAATTGTGTAATGGAATCCACCTCATACTTCCCTCCTCTAGTGGCCTTTCGTGGCATACTATATTGGGAATTATTAACCGCCATCTCTTCGATTTTATCCCATGTTTGGTTGTCATGAACCTCGATGAACCTCCCATTGGAGCCCATATTAAGCACATTTCGTGAGTCCTCATATAAGCCATTCCAAAATTGTTGAACAAGGAACCATTCACTAAGTCCATGGTGTGGACAAGAGCGACAAGTATTCTTAAATCTCTCCCATGCTTCATATAATAATTCCTCATCCCTTTGTTTGAACCCGGTGATTTGGGCTCTCAGCATGTTAGTCTTCTCCCGAGGAGCTTTGTCTAGGCTCTTTAACCATAGCTTTGGGGTTCCGATCAAGGAAAAAGGAAATAACACTCATCGAATTTGGTCTTGGGTTACTCAGGTTTGAGAGATTGCATCACAATAGTCACAAAAAGTCTCCATGTGTAGATGAGGATCTTCACTAGGCATCCCTCCAAATTGACTTCTCTCAACTAATTGTATGAATGCGGATTTGGCAATAAAATTACCGGTTAAGTGAGGTGGTGTTGGAGTACCATTTGGTAGGTTCTCCTCGGTTGGTACGGAATGAGATTATAATTTAGGCATTGTAGGTTGATTTTATTGTTGGTTTTGAATTTGGTTCTCCTCTCCTTCTCTTGCAAAAGGGTTGGTAAACTCAACACTATCCGGTTGGATCCTACCATTGTCCACAAGTTCTCCAATACCCACACTTGTCGAAGTTCCTCTAACAACTCTACTAATATTGGTCAAGGTCCTTTCAATCTCGTGATCAATAGGCAAAATTCTACCTTGTGATCTCCTAGACATGCAAAAAGCAAACAACTACAAAACAATTAAAACTACCTTGAGGAATTTGACTTCCCTAAGGTTAAGAAAGACACAACTAAAAAAACAAATGATAACAATTCAATTGAACACTATCCCCGGTAACGGCGCCATTTTTGGTACGGTTCTAACTTTGTCGTTTAAGCTAACCAACCAAAACAATATTTATAAACTAAAAAAACTACTCTTAGTAGAGTGGCAAGTAAAGGTCGGATCCCAAAGGACGGGTATTGAATTATCGGTTGTAGAAAGCTATGTCTTAGGGTGTCACAAATTAGGTTGAGGTTTGAGGTATCAAACTAGACTACTTAAATTCGATAATACCAGTAATAACACGATGTTTGCCCTAGAGATAGAGAGAGAAAGCCGTCTTCTCTAGGGTTTGGCAAAATTTGTGCAGATTTCTTGATCAATGACAAGCCAATCTAATCATTCTAAACAATTTAAACATCGTAGATCAATTACACGTTCTACTTCTAAAACTACAATTAAGGAATTGAAGCAGAGAATCATGCAAGGGCCAGATGTGGAAGTTGTGCAAAAAACGAAAAATATACATGAGATTACTAGTATTCCCACGTTGGAATTGGATGGCTTCACAGTTGAAGATGTTGATGAATCTGAATCAGAGGCTGATGAGGATTCAGAAGAGCCTTGGTTTCAGAGGCATAGTAAGAAGGTTATGCGGGTTATTGAGGATGACCCTGCTGATATCCTGCAACTCTCTGATGAAGATGTTCAAGGTGAGTTAGAATATTGGCAGAATGCTGTGTATGGTTTTCTCGTGGGGGCAAACCCTCCCTGGCAAATTCTTGAAGGATTCCTGAAAGACATATGGAATAAATTCACGTTAGATAAGATATCATTTTTGCCCAATGGTATTTTTCTTGTGAGGTTTCAGACTGATGAGATAAAGCAAAAGGTGCTGAATAGTGGTCACTTTTTATTTGATAACAAACCACTGATCATTAAGCCTTGGATGCCTGATATTGAGTTAACTAAGGAAGAAGTTAAAAATGTCCCAGCTTGGTGATCGTGGGCGTGTCGTTGTACACCCAATCAAACACATTTATAATACTCAACAAACAACTAGTTACGGTAAGTCGAGGTCGATCCATGGGACGGTGTGCTTTGGGTTCTAAGTCTATCTATCTCAATTTATGCTAGTATCACAATTTGTTTGGGTTTGTAGTTGTGTTCTAGACTAATGAAAGCAACAAAGTAAAGCAATCAATGAACTAGGAAATGTAAACAAATGACTAAAAGCACTAGGATGTCATGGGTTCATAGGGGATTCATGGTGTTGATCATACAAACATGTTTACAAAGTTGCAAGCAATTAATGTTGTGGAGAAACCGAGTTGGTTTATGTCTTACGGTTCATAGGAAGAGTTGGGTCCCGGAGCCGAATCGATTAGATTGTACAACACCTACAAGTCGACTTACTTTCCTCCTATTCAACTTCTATGCATGGGCTAACAAGACTCGAGTTGGTTTATATCTTACAAGTCAAGTTGAGTAGATAAGAGATGGTAAAAATGCAAGGATTCATAGGCTTAGCATTTCATCAAACATAACATGTGCATAAAGTTGACATCACAACAAGCAAGCAATTTAATCATGTGAAAACATATTAGATTAAGCATGAATCAATCCCATGTTGGTTTCCCCTAATTGCCCACTAATCCTAGCTAAAGAGCCTACTCACTCATTATCATGGAAAACATGTCATTAATGGTGTCAATCATCACAACAAGTATAAACAAGATAATGGAATGAAGAAATGAACAATAAAGAGTAAAGAGTAAAGGAATTATACCAACTTAAGATGATCCAAATAATAAAGCAAAGAATAATAGAAGAACTTGATGATTGATGGAAGGTTGTCAATCTCCAATAATAACCCAATAATCTTCAATTACCCAATAATAAACTTGAATAATAAACTTGAACAATGATTAAGGAAAGATTAATGTGTAATTTGTGGAAAGATTAAAGAGTAATCTATTCTAATCTACTCCTAATCTAATCTAAGAAAGCTTGATTTAATCTAAGGAAATTTGATTTAATCTAATAAAACTTGATAAAAGCCCCCCTTTGATTATTTACAAATGGGGTATATATAGTGGGGATTAGGTACAAGAATTAGGGTTAACTAAGGGCTTAAATGACGATTAAGTCCCTACTTAAGGAAACGCCGGTATTTTTGGAAGGATGGGCATCTTTCTTGAAGTTTTGAAGAAGACGAAATGCTGTAAGGAAATCCGGGCGTCCAAGGAGGAAGACAGGCGGATTGTTGAGGTGGTGCACGAGCGTCTTCATGGGAATCCGCTCGGATTCTTTGGAGGAATCCGGGCGTCTTCAGGGCTGGGACGCACGGGTTGTCACTGCAGGACGGGCGTCTTCATGGGAATCCGCTCGTCTTCTGTGACAGGACCCTATTTCTTCACTTCCTTTTTATTCTTATAGAATTGGTCTTTAGTTCTTGCTTCCTCTTCATACTAGTTCATCAAATATCGTCAAATAGCTTCCGAATACGCACGAAAGACGGGAATTTCCGCCTTATTATCTTCTTTCCTACAAAACATATGAAATGCGATAGAAAAGCAAATAGGAAGGTTTTGACGGATAAAATAGCCATAGAATGTTATAATAGTATGCAAAATAGGCTCAATTAGGGGACTAAATGTGCGCAAATAATGATCACATCAAATATCCCCAAACCGAACCTTTACTCGTCCCGAGTAAAGAGGTGACAAAAACTAGACCTTTATTTAAACTATCCTAATAATATAGTCGATATGAGACAATTAGCGGGTCTCACTCCGCCCCTTCAACTCACAACAAGACAACCATGAGGTAGGATGCCTTCTTGGAAGGCAAGGTGGGTCTTGCCAAAATGGCGACACATCCAATCATTAAAGCACACAAAATCATATAATGGATGCATCTACAAAAGAATAGCCACTTTCCTCATCTATGTGGCGGAAATTATCTAAAGGGGAAGCAATTCAAGGGTACACACTCCTTCATAGATACAATTTCTTCAAACTACTAAGCCTAGAAGGATACCAATAAATCACCTCCAAATTGTGTCAAGCTAGGGTACCTTTGTCCTCAATCGTTAAATGTTTTTGTCAAGAGTAGACTCCCTATGGTGTTAGAAACACTGGAGGATCGCGGAATTCCCCCTCTTGCCTAGACAAGAAGAAGGGTTGTCCCCTCTCTACCATGCACAAAAATGGATACGATGGATAAAGGGATCAATAGATATTCGAGTTTCACTTTGGGAGTTTACTTTTGTTGTTGTTTTTTTTCCCCCAATTTCTTGTGGCATATAACATTTGAGAACACTTTCTGTTGCCATTTCTTTTGATGTTTGGCATTTCAATACTTGACAACTTTCAACTTTTCTTTGCATTTTTCTTTTTGAACATTTTCAAAGTCACCCCATATGTAGTGAGGGTGCCTTATATTTGAAGTTTTAGGAGTCTATTTTTGCTCCTCTTTTCATTTGATGCATTTTTGCAAACTTTCTTTCACTTTTCATTTCATTGAACTCAAATCAATTTCTTTTTGTGCCCATTCCCTTTTTGATGACAAAATGTATGGTAGAACATGGATGAATGATGGTTTCATGGTTTCAAGGGTCACCTTGGAATAAACGGTAGCCAAGGAGTTATCACACCACAAGGTACTCTTGACTAGGCCTTAATCCATGGGTAAAAGGATACTAGCATGACACATCCTAGGGTGTTTTACAAGTATTCTAACAAGCAAAGTCTTAAGAATAAAAAGCACCTACTAGGGCCTATATACACTTGTCAAGCTTCCCAAGTAGACGGTTTCGCAAAATTTTTCTAACATGCAACTACATGCCATGATGCAACTAGCATATAAACATCCTAATGCAAATGATTCTACCAACTAATATGACATATACACTAAATACAAGTCCTAAGTTTACATTGTTATACCGCATCAATCGAAATAAAGCCACATAGTCATCAACATAAAGAGGAAAAAGGAGATTGGAAAGATCATACCATGCGGTCTTCAATATCCTCATGTCTCGGATGTGGCGTAGTCAATCAATGTGAACAAGGGTAAAACAAACAATAAATATATACAACAATATATACATGACTACACTACAAAGGAAATGAACATGTTTTTGAGTTTTTCAATTTTTCAAAATTTTATGGTTTTTATGTTTATGAAACAAAAAGACATGTTTTTGTATTTTTCAAAAAAATTCAATTTTTTTGTGTTTTTGGAATATAAATTCCCATCCCCCACTTTATTTTTGACATTGTCCTCAATGTACATGTAGGAGTAGGAATAAAAAAAGAAAGTACATGTTTTTGGATTTTTGAATAAATGCAATGATATGATATGAATGAATGCATGCTCTAACTAAATGCAATTCTATATGACATATATAACAAATGAATGCAATCTAAACTATATTATATTATGAATGTTTTAAACTATTGTCACTTATGATCAAACCTCCCCAAACCGATTTAAACACTATTTCTAGTGTAGAAAAGAATAGGATTGGTCATTAGTGGCTATGCATGAATTCTAGTCTATATGCAACTAACTACATGAATCATGTGAGATATATTACAATGCAACTATACAATATGAACTAACTAATGTAAATGCAATATGAAAGATAATACAAATGCAAGCTTAATTTATATGTAAATAACTAAATGCAAGTGGAAATGTAATGCAAAGTGAAAGGAAAGGATATCTTACAAATGGTGGTTTGAGGGAGGACTCCACCAAAATCATTCCTTGTTGAGGTCCTTTGTTTTGTCCATAGAGCTCAAGGCTCTTAGAAGAAGATCAAAAGCTTGTGAACAAGCTCCAAACAAGCATAAGTATGGGTTGCTCCATTTAAATGTGAAATCAGGCCAAGGAAGCTTGCTATAAGTTCTTTCTTTCACCTTGTCCTTGGTACTAGATCTTTCCCAATGCTTCAAACCAATAAGCCCATGATTCTTATCAACACTAGGTATGAAGTATGGTTTATTTTCGTCCGGAGACTTCCACTTACCACCTTCTCTTTCACTTTCGGTGATGATGATAGCATTTGAATTTGTCAATCCTTCAAGAGTAGAAGGAGATTTCTCATGGCATTGATGACGGGGTACCTTAGAAATTGACATTGTGGGTGCCAAATTTCCACAAGTAGCTTCACGTGCAAGTTTCTCTTTAAGCTTTTCCACCAAGTACCCTTTGTATGATGCTTTGACTTTTTGGAAAAGATCCACCATATCATATCCAACAATCATAGGTTCCATGGTGGGTGCAAAAAGGTCTTCATGGTCAATAGGAGAGAGGAATTCATCTTCTTCATGGAAGCATACCTCAAACTTCTCAAGGATGGGCTCCTCAAGTGAGGCAATCTCATAACTCCATTCCTCTTCTTCATTCCATGAGTCATTGCAAGACACATATTCCGCATAAGCTTCTTCCATAGGCTTGTCATCATCGCTATCTCCATATGAATCATAAATGGGGGCTTCATTCCTCTTCACCAACTCTTTCTCCAACACCTCAATGTTCACATCAAAAGTCACACCCTCATACTCACAAAGGCTAAGAGTATTTGGCTTACTCAACCTCATGTCTTCATCATCAAATACCACACTTTCATATTCACAAGAGCTCAAGAAGATTGGCTCTTCCCACTTCTCATCAAAGGTAACTCCTTCAAACTCACATTCATGGTCAATGTCTAAAGAGTGGTGAGGGGTAGTTACTTGGGCTTCTTTTATTTGGGCAATTTGAATTTCCAACTCATCACCTTGAATAACAATGCCTTGAAGAACAATGTTCCTTCTTTGGCTCTCATCTAGCATTTGTTTGAAGAAGTTTTGTTGATCTCCCATCATTTGGAGAATCACATTTTGAATGGGTTCATCTTCTTGTTGTGGGTAGGTGTGAAAGTGGTTGTATTGTGGCATTTTGAATTGGTTGTAAAGTGAGTTTTGGGTGGTTGGTTGTTGTGGGTATTGGATGTGGTGATTTTGGTGGGGAAAGTTGGGGTAGTAGTTAGGATTTTCATTGTATGAGGTGTAAGATAGGTTTGTGTTGACTTGCTCCTCAAACTCCCCATACCCATAGTCATACTCAAAAGATCCACCATATACTCCATATGTCAAGTCTTGAGTCATCATCATAGCCAAGATAAAGATACAACTACAAACATGGAAACTACAAGAAAACGGTAAAAACAATCCTTGAGGAACAAGTTCCTCAAGGTGAAAGCAAAATCAAAATAGACAAACAAGTAAGAACTTAATTACATAGCACCATCCCCGGCAACGGCGCCATTTTGATCGTGGGCGTGTCGTTGTACACCCAATCAAACACATTTATAATACTCAACAAACAACTAGTTAGCGGTAAGTCGAGGTCGATCCATGGGACGGTGTGCTTTGGGTTCTAAGTCTATCTATCTCAATTTATGCTAGTGTCACAATTTGTTTGGGTTTGTAGTTGTGTTCTAGACTAATGAAAGCAACAAAGTAAAGCAATCAATGAACTAGGAAATGTAAACAAATGACTAAAAGCACTAGGATGTCATGGGTTCATAGGGGATTCATGGTGTTGATCATACAAACATGTTTACAAAGTTGCAAGCAATTAATGTTGTGGAGAAACCGAGTTGGTTTATGTCTTACGGTTCATAGGAAGAGTTGGGTCCAGGAGCCAAATCGATTAGATTGTACAACACCTACAAGTCGACTTACTTTCCTCCTATTCAACTTCTATGCATGGTCTAACAAGACTCGAGTTGGTTTATATCTTACAAGTCAAGTTGAGTAGATAAGAGATGGTAAAAATGCAAGGATTCATAGGCTTAGCATTTCATCAAACATAACATGTGCATAAAGTTGACATCACAACAAGCAAGCAATTTAATCATGTGAAAACATATTAGATTAAGCATGAATCAATCCCATGTTGGTTTCCCCTAATTACCCACTAATCCTAGCTAAAGAGACTACTCACTCATTATCATGGGAAACATGTCATTAATGGTGTCAATCATCACAACAAGTATAAACATGATAATGGAATGAAGAAATGAACAATAAAGAGTAAAGAGTAAAGGAATTATACCAACTTAAGATGATCCAAATAATAAAGCAAAGAATAATAGAAGAACTTGATGATTGATGGAAGGTTGTCAATCTCCAATAATAACCCAATAATCTTCAATTACCCAATAATAAACTTGAATAATAAACTTGAACAATGATTAAAGAAAGATTAATGTGTAATTTGTGGAAAGATTAAAGAGTAATCTATTCTAATCTACTCCTAATCTAATCTAAGAAAGCTTGATTTAATCTAAGGAAATTTGATTTAATCTAATAAAACTTGATAAAAGCCCCCCTTTGATTATTTACAAATGGGATATATATAGTGGGGATTAGGTACAAGAATTAGGGTTAACTAATGGCTTAAATGACGATTAAGTCCTTACTTAAGGAAACGCCGGTATTTTTGGAAGGATGGGCATCTTTCTTAAAGTTTTGAAGAAGACGAAATGCTGTAAGGAAATCCGGGCGTCCAAGGAGGAAGACGGGCAGATTGTTGAGGTGGTGCACGGGCGTCTTCATGGGAATCCGCTTGGATTATTTGGAGGAATCCGGGCGTCTTCAGGGCTGGGACGCACGGGTTGTCACTGCAGGACGGGCGTCTTCATGGGAATCCGCTCGTCTTCTGTGACAGGACCCTATTTCTTCACTTCCTTTTTATTCTTATAGAATTGGTCTTTAGTTCTTGCTTCCTCTTCATACTAGTTCATCAAATATCATCAAATAGCTCCCGAATACGCACGAAAGACGGGAATTTCCGCCTTATTATCTTCTTTCCTACAAAACATATGAAATGCGATAGAAAAGCAAATAGGAAGGTTTTGACGGATAAAATGGCCATAGAATGTTATAATAGTATGCAAAATAGGCTCAATTAGGGGACTAAATGTGCGCAAATAATGATCACATCACTTGGATTAGACTTAATGATTTGCCTTTGATGTTTTGGGGAAACAGTTTACCTAAAATTGCAAATTTGATAGGAAAATACACTAAAAGTGATACACCAACTGAAATGAAGACTAGATTGGGATTTGCAAGAGTAATGGTTGAATTGCAATTGGGACAAGCTTTCCCAACAACGGTCAAATTCCTTGATGAGAAGAAACAGATGGTTAATATTAAGGTAGATTATGAATGGAAACCCAGTATTTGTACTATCTGTAAGAGTATTAGGCATGAGAAGGGCAATTGTAGGAGGGGTAAACAAGCAGGTAAACATACAAATATACACAAACCTGTGAGGAAGGAATGGAGGCTTGTCCAAAAGCTGACTATTCCTACTGCATCTGCTGTGCCACAGCAACCTGCAATAACCAAGGAGCAATTAGTGAATCCAGAATGTCCCTTGGAAAAAACTCCTGAATCAAGTCCTAGGAATGTGAATTGTGGATCAATGTCCTCTGTCAAGATTACTAGACAGGGTAACCCTAATGTGAATAGGGTTCTGCAGACATCCCCAACATACATGGAAGTTTTGAGTGGTTCCAAATCCCCCAAGGCAGGCATTGGCACTGTGAATGGTAGTGACAGATCATCAACAGAGTCATGATGCAACTAGGATTTTGGAATGTGAGGGGGATGAACAGGGAAGAGAAACAGAAAGTGGTAAATATTTTTTTGCATAATATTAATGTGGGTGATGTGACCATAATTAGAGCATATTTAGTCCCCGAATTAGCCTTGTTCCCATGCTTTTTAGTGCATATTTGGGTCATTTATTGTCTTTAGTTCTTTGTTTTGCATATTCTTTGAGGTTTTGTGTCCTTGGTAGGAAAGGAGTGCAAACCTTGCATTTTCATGGCAAAATGAGGCTAAATTGATTGAATTCAATGACCAAGCATCATGGAGAGACAAGATTAGAAGGCCTTTGTACATACTATAGTAAATGGGCAATGATGAGAAAAGATCCTTGCATCCCCGAGGAAATCCTCAAGGATTTTATGAAGAAAAAGGAAGAAAAGAAGCGAAAGAAACTGCCTGACAATCCGTGCGGATTGCCCTGAAGACGCCCGTCCACCACCACAATCCGTGCGTCTTCCTCCCCAAGACGCCCGGGCATAAGCTCCCAACAATCCGCCCGTCTTCTCAACAATCCGCCCGTCTTCATGCCTTGGACGCCCGGATTCCCTTACAGCAACTTTTCGTGCTCCTCTTGTTCTATGAAGGATGCGCATATTTTTCAAAGACCGGCGAAAAGGAGACCGGAGTCTCCCTTGAGACCGTCGATTCCCTACCCAACAATTAGCATTGTTAAATTACTATTTTACCCTTGCTTAACCTAATGATGCTCTATTATATATACCCCAATTGTAATAATCAAACCATCAAGTTATTAGATTAGAATCAAGTTTTCATTAGGTTAAATCAATCCTTACTTAGATTAGATTAGGAGTAGATTAGAATAGATTACTCTTTAATCTTTCCACAAATCTCACATTAATCTCTCCTTAATTATTGTTCAAGTTTATTGTTCAAGTTTATTATTGGGTAATTGAAGATTATTGGGTTTATTGGGAGATTGACAACCTTCCATCAATCATCAAGTTCTTCTATTATTCTTTGCTTTATTGGATCATCTTAAGTTGGTATAATTCCTTTACTCTTTACTCTTTATTGTTCATTTCTTCATTCTATTATCATGTTTACACTTGTTGTGATGATTGACACCATTAATGACATGTTTCCCATGATAATGAGTGAGTAGTCTTTTAGCTAGGATTAGTGGGTAATTAGGGGAAACCAACATGGGATTGATTCATGCTTAATCTAATATGTTTTCATAATCAAATTGCTTGCTTGTTGTGATGTCAACTTTATGCACATGTTATGTTTGATGAAATGCTAAGCCTATGAATCCTTGCATTTACAACCATCTCTTATCTACTCAACTTGACTTGTAAGATATAAACCAACTCGAGTCTTGTTAGACCATGAATAGAAGTTGAATAGGAGGAAAGTAAGTCGACTTGTAGGTGTTGTATACAATCTAATCGATTCGGCTCCGGGACCCAACTCTTCCTATGAACCTTAAGACATAAACCAACTCGGTTCCTCCACAACATTAATTGCTTGCAACTTTGTAAACATGTTTGTATGATCAACACCATGAATCCCCTATGACCCCATGACATCCTAGTGCTTTTAATCAATCGTTTACATCCTTCCTTTTATTGTTTGCTTTACTTTATTGCTTGCATTAGCCTAGGACACAACTACAAACCCAATCAAATTGTGACACTAGCATAAATTGAGATAGATAGACTTAGAACCCAAAGCACACCGTCCCATGGATCGACCGCGACTTACCGCTAACTAGTTGTTTGTTGAGTATTATAAATGTGTTTGATTGGATGTGACCCGACGACATCACCCACATCAAAATGGCGCCGTTGCCGAGGATGGTGCTATGTGATTAAGTTCTTGCTTGTTTGTCTATTTTGATTTTGCTTTAACCTTGAGGAACTTATTCCTCAAGGATTGTTTTTACCGTTTTCTTGTAGTTTCCTTGTTTGTAGTTATATCTTTGTCCTAGTTATGATGATGACCGAAGGCTTGGCACATGGAGTATGTGGTGAATATTTTGAGTATGACTACCATGGGTATGGGGAGTTTGTGGAGCAAGTTAAAACAAACCTACCTTACAACTCATACAATTAAAGTCCTAACCACTACCCCAACTTTTCTTACCAAAGCCCCCACATCCAACATCCACAACAAACACCCTCCCAAAACCCACTTTACAATCAATGCCAAATGTCATCCTACAATGAACACCCATACCACCAAATTCCCATGTACCCACAACAAGAGAATGAGCATAATCTTGACATGCAAAGTGTGGTTCTCCAAATGTTAAGGGACCAACAAAATCTCTTCATGCAAATGCTAGAAGAGAGCCAAGCTAGGGACAATGTTCTCAAAAACATTGTTACTAATGGTGAGAAGTTGGCAAATCAAATTGCCCAAATGGAAGCCACCCAAATGATAAATGAAGAAGAAGGGGAAGATAATGAGGGTGAAGAATAATTTGGATGGCATTATGAAGCTACTCTTGTGAATCCCCCACCACCTCCTAAATTCATAAGTATTGAACACCCCATATTCCAACTTGTACCCAACTTTACAAACATTCATGATGGATGTGAATATGAAGATGTAACTTTTGAGGAAGGGGAGTGCTTGATTGATTATGGACCAAGACTGGATGATGAATTGAAGCATGATGAAGTTGGAGAGGAGAGCAATGGTGAACATGAATTGGAGGCCAATTATGAGACAAGCACTTTGTCTAAATTGCCTCATGTATCTAGCTCCCACACTAGACTTGCTTCTCCAATTTGGGACACCTATGATGATGATGAGGAAGACCTCCCACCACAATTTCCCTCTATGACCCATGTAGAGGAAGTGTGTTCCCTTGACACTTATGGGAGTGGAGGTAAACCTTGGAAAGAAGAGGTTGATGAATTTGAACTTGCAATCTTTGGGGAATTGAGAGGCCAAGAGGAAAACTATGATGTTGGCATCTTTGATCATAGTTTGGAAGAAATTGAAGCTCTTTTCTTTGGAAATGGTTCAAGTTCTAAGGAGGGTCAAGAAGAAAGTGAAGATAATGAAAGCATGAATGACCTCAATGGTGAGAAGTTGACTCCTCCACATCTTATCCTTCAACTATCCCCTCATCAAAGAAATGAGAACTCTCCTTCTACCATTGAAGGATTGATGAATCAATGCTCTATCATCATAGAATTTGAAAGAGATGGTGACGTGAACGATGTCGTCACTCACCCAATCAAACACATTTATAATACTCAACATACAACTAGTTAGCGGTAAGTCGAGGTCGATCCATGGGACGGTGTGCTTTGGGTTCTAAGTCTATCTATCTTAATTTATGCTAGTGTCACGATTTGTTTGGGTTTGTAGTTGTGTCCTAGGCTAATAAAAGCAATAAAGTAAATCAAGCAATAAAGGAAAGATGTAAACAAACGATTAAAAGTGCTAGGATGTCATGGGTTCATAAGGGATTCATGGTATTGATCATACAAACATGTTTACAAGGTTGCAAGCAATTAATGTTGTGGAGGAACCGAGTTGGGTTATATCTTACGGTTCTTAGGAAGAGTTGGGTCCCGGAGCCGAATCGATTAGATTGTACAACACCTACAAGTCGACTTACTTTCCTCCTAATCAACTTCTATGCATGGTCTAACAAGACTCGAGTTGGTTTATATCTTACAAGTCAAGTTGAGTAGATAAGAGATGGTTGTAAATGCAAGGATTCATAGGCTTAGCATTTCATCAAACATAACATGTGCATAAAATTGACATCACAACAAGCAAGCAATTTAATCATGTGAACATATTAGATTAAGCATGAATCAATCCCATGTTGGTTTCCCCTAATTACCCACTAATCCTAGCAAGAGACTACTCACTCATTATCATGGGAAACATGTCATTAATGGTGTCAATCATCACAACAAGTATAAACATGATAATAGATTGAAGAAATGAACAATAAAGATTAAAGAGTAAAAGAATTATACCAACTTAAGATGATCCAAATAATAAAGCAAAGAATAATAGAAGAACTTGATGATTGATGGAAGGTTGTCAATCTCCCAATAATAACCCAATAATCTTCAATTACCCAATAATAAACTTGAATAATAAACTTGAACAATAATTAAAGAGAGATTAATGTGTAATTTGTGGAAAGATTAAAGAGTAATCTATTCTAATCTACTCCTAATCTAATCTAAAGAAGGATTTTCTACTCTAAAAACTTGTGTAATAAAACTTGATGGTTTGATTATTACAAATGGGGTATTTATAGTGAAAATTAGGGAGGATGCATTAGGGTTAACTAAGGGCTAAACTAGTAATTACACTTTTTAAGTTGAGCAAGGAGACTCCGGGATTCTCCGAGAGAAGGGCTTCTCTTATCGTTGTTAGAAGAATGAAAACGTGCTGTGCTGGAATCCGTGCGGATGGGAGTCGGGACGGCCGGATCTGGGCTGAGGAATCCGAGCGGATTCTTGGGCAAGACGCTCGGATTGGCGAGGGGGAATCCGAGCGGATTTAAAGCAAGACGGGCGGATTCTCCTCCAGTGAATTTTCTTGTTTTTCCCAGCCAGAAGACGGGCGGATTGGGGACAATCCGGGCGGATTGGGGAAGACGAGCGTTTTCTTCTCGGGACGCGCGGATTCCCGAACAGCTTCTTTGTTTGACCTCGGATTGTAAAACGGACGTTATTTTCTCATCCGGACTCCTATTGGAGTGATTCAAAAGCCTAGATCACTTGATTTTTCGATGCCGTTCCATCTAGCATACTTTCAGAGCCAAATGAGCAACCCTTGGTTCAGTTTCCGAGCAATTTCTTCATAAATGGCTTCCTTCTCGTCATCCTTGCTTTTAACCCTTATGAGTCTTCTATAAACTCTTTATTCCTACATACTTGGACATCATTCTTGCCTCCTATTCATACTTGTCCATCTAATATCATCAATAAGCTTCCAAATATGCACGAAAGACGGGAATTTCCGCCTTATTATCTCCTTTTCTACAAAACATATGAAATGCGATAGAAAAGCAAATAGGAAGGTTTTGACGGATAAAATGGCCATAAAATGTTATAATAGTATGCAAAATAGGCTCAATTAGGGGACTAAATGTGCGCTAATTATGGTCACATCAAATATCCCCAAACCGAACCTTTACTCGTCCCGAGTAAAGAGGTGACAAAAACTAGACCTTTATTTAAACTAACCTAATAACATAGCCGATATGAGACAATTAGCGGGTCTCACTCCGCCCCTTCAACTCACAACAAGACAACCATGAGGTAGGATGCCTTCTTGCAAGGCAAGGTGGGTCTTGCCAAAATGGCGACACATCCAAACATTAAGCACATAAAATCACATAATGGATGCATCTACAAAAGGAATAGCCACTTTCCTCATCTAAGTGGCGGAAATTATCTACAAGGGAAGCAATTCAAGGGTACACACTCCTTCATAGATGCAATTTCTTCAAACTACTAAGCCTAGAAGGATACCAATAAATCACCTCCAAGTTGTGTCAAGCTAGGGTACCTTTGTCCTCAATCGTTAAATGTTTTTGTCAAGAGTAGACTCCCTATGGTGTTAGAAACACTGGAGGATCGCGGAATTCCCCCTCTTGCCTAGACAAGAAGAAGGGTCGTCCCCTCTCTACCATGCACAAAATTGGATAAGATGGAAAAGGGATCGATAGAATTTGAGTTTCATTTGGGAGTTTGCTTTGTTGTTGTTTTTCCCCCCAATTTCTTGTGGCATATAACATTTGAGAACACTTTCTTTTTGCCATTTCTTTTTGATTTTTGGCAATTCAACACTTGACAACTTTTCAACTTTTGCATTTCTTTTGAACATTTTCAAAGTCACCCCATATGTAGTGAGGGTGCCTTGTATTTGAAGCTTTAGGAGTTCTATTTTTGCTCCTCTTTTCATTTGATGCATTTTTGCAAACTTTCTTTTCATTTTTCATTTCATTGAACTCAATTTTGAACAATTTTTGTTTTGTGCCCATTCCCTTTGATGACAAAAATATGGTAGAACATGGATGAATTGGTAGAAGTATGCATGGTTTCAAGGGTCACCTTGGAATAAACGGTAGCCAAGGAGTTATCACACCACAAGGTACTCTTGACTAGGCCTTAATCCATGGGTCAAAGGATACTAGCATGACACATCCTAGGGTGTTTTACAAGTATTCTAACAAGCAAAGTCTTAAGAATAAAAAGCATCTACTAGGGCCTATATACACTTGTCAAGCTTCCCAAGTAGACGGTTTCGCAAAATTTTTCTAACCATGCAAACTACATGCCATGATGCAACTAGCATATAAACATCCTAATGCATATGCTTCTACCAACTAGTATGCCAAATAATCTAAATGCAAGTCCTAAATTCACATTATTTATACCGCATCAATCAAAATAAAGCCACATAGTCATTAACATAAAGAGGAAAAAGGAGATTGGAAAGATCATACCATGCGGTCTTCAATATCCTCATGTCTCGGATGTGGCATAGTCAATCAATGTGAAAAAGGATGAACAAACACAATATATACAAAACAATATATACAAGTCTACACTACAAAGGAAATGAACTTGTTTTTGGATTTTTCAAATTTTCAAATTTTTATGGTTTTTGTTTTTATGAAATTAAAAGACATATTTTTGTGATTTTTCGAAATTTTTTCAATTTTTATGCATTTTTGGAATATAAATTCCCATCCCCCACTTTATTTTGGACATTGTCCTCAATGTACATGTAGGAGTAGGAATGAAAAAGAAATACATGTTTTTTTTGAATTTTTGATTTTATGGAAATTAAAGTGCAAATGCAATGATATGGTGTGAATGAATGAATGCTCTAACTAAATGCAATTATATATGACATATATCACAAATGAATGCAATCTAAACTATACTATATGATGCATGATAAATGCTTAAGTCACTTATGATCAAACCTCCCCAAACCGATTTAAGCACTATTTCTAGTGTAGAAAAGAATAGGATTGGTCATTAGTGACTATGCATGAATTCTAGTCTATATGCAACTATCTACATGAATTATATTACAATGCAACTATATTATATGAACTAACTAATGTAAATGCAATATGATATATAATACAAATGCAAGCTAAATGTATATGTACATAACTAAATGCAAGTGGAAATGTAATGCAAAGTGAAAGAAAAGGGTATCTTACAAATGGTGGTTTGAGATAGGACTCCACCAAACTAGTTTGAATTGTTAAAGTTCTTTGTTTTGTCCATAGAGCTCAAGGCTCTTAGAAGAAGATCAAAAGCTTGTGAACAAGTTCCAAATAAGCATATGTATGGGTTGCTCCATTTGAACACGAAATTTGGCCAAGGAAGTTTGTCATATATCCTTTCTTTCACCTTGTCCTTGGCACTAGGGCTTTCCCGATGCTTCAAAGTAATAAGCCCATGATTCTTGTCAACACTAGGTATGAAGTATGGTTCATGTCCATCCGAAGACTTCCATTTACCACCTTCCTCTTCAATTTTGGTGACGATGATAGCATTTTGATTATTCAATCCTTCCAAGGTAGAAGGAGAATTTTCATAACATTGATGATCGAGCTCCTTAGAAGTTGGCATTGTGGATGCCAAATTTCCACAAGTAGCTTCACGTGCAAGTTTCTCTTTTAGCTTTGCTACCAAGTAGCTCTTGTATGATGCCTTGACCTTTTGAAGAAGGTCCACCATATCCTCTTCAATAATCATTGGCTCCATGGTAGGTGTCAAGTAGTCTTCATGGGAGATAGGGAAAGGACATTCACCTTCATGATAGGATATCTCAAATGTCTCAAGGATAGGCTCCTCAAGCAAGGTGATATTACAAGTCCATCCCTTAGGCTCGTCATCATCGCTATCTCCATAAGAATCATAAATGGGGGCTTCACTCTTCTTCACCAACTCTTTCTCCAACACCTCAACATCTACTTCAAATGACATACCCTCATACTCACAAAGGCTAAGAGTATTTGGCTTACTCAACCTCATGTCTTCATCATCAAATACCACACTTTCATACTCACAAGAGCCCAAAGAGGTTGGCTCTTCCCACTTCTCATCAAAGGTAACTCCTTCAAACTCACATTCATGGTCAATGTCCAAGGAGTGGTGAAGGGTGGTTTCTTGGGATTCTTTCACTTGGGCAATTTGAATCTCCAACTCCTCACATTGGGCAACAATGCCTTGAAAAACAGTGTCCCTCTTTTGGCTCTCCTCTAGCATTTGTTTTATGAAGTTTTGTTGATCTCCCATCATTTGGAGAATCACATTTTCAATGGGTTCATCTTCTTGTTGTGGGTAGGTGTGAAAGTGGTTGTATTGTGGCAATTGAAGTTCATTGTGAAATGGGTATTGGGTGGGTGGTTGTTTTTGATATTGGGTGTGGTGATTTTGGTGGGAAAAATTGGGGTAGTGGTTAGGATTTTCGTTGTACAAATAATAAGGTAGGTTTGTGTTGACTTGCTCCTCAAACTCCCCATACCCATAGTCATACTCAAAAGGTCCACCACATACTCCATGTACCAAGTCTTGGGTCAACATCATAGTCAAGATAAAGATACAACTACAAACATGGAAACTACAAGAAAAATGGTAAAAACGATCCTTGAGGAACAAGTTCCTCAAGGTGGAAGCAAAATCAAAATAGACAAACAAGTAAGAACTTAATCACATAGCACCATCCCCGGCAACGGCGCCATTTTGACGTGGACGATGTCGTCACTCACCCAATCAAACACATTTATAATACTCAACATACAACTAGTTAGCGGTAAGTCGAGGTCGATCCATGGGACGGTGTGCTTTGGGTTCTAAGTCTATCTATCTTAATTTATGCTAGTGTCACGATTTGTTTGGGTTTGTAGTTGTGTCCTAGGCTAATAAAAGCAATAAAGTAAATCAAGCAATAAAGGAAAGATGTAAACAAACGATTAAAAGTGCTAGGATGTCATGGGTTCATAGGGGATTCATGGTATTGATCATACAAACATGTTTACAAGGTTGCAAGCAATTAATGTTGTGGAGGAACCGAGTTGGGTTATATCTTACGGTTCTTAGGAAGAGTTGGGTCCCGGAGCCGAATCGATTAGATTGTACAACACCTACAAGTCGACTTACTTTCCTCCTAATCAACTTCTATGCATGGTCTAACAAGACTCGAGTTGGTTTATATCTTACAAGTCAAGTTGAGTAGATAAGAGATGGTTGTAAATGCAAGGATTCATAGGCTTAGCATTTCATCAAACATAACATGTGCATAAAATTGACATCACAACAAGCAAGCAATTTAATCATGTGAACATATTAGATTAAGCATGAATCAATCCCATGTTGGTTTCCCCTAATTACCCACTAATCCTAGCAAGAGACTACTCACTCATTATCATGGGAAACATGTCATTAATGGTGTCAATCATCACAACAAGTATAAACATGATAATAGAATGAAGAAATGAACAATAAAGATTAAAGAGTAAAAGAATTATACCAACTTAAGATGATCCAAATAATAAAGCAAAGAATAATAGAAGAACTTGATGATTGATGGAAGGTTGTCAATCTCCCAATAATAACCCAATAATCTTCAATTACCCAATAATAAACTTGAATAATAAACTTGAACAATAATTAAAGAGAGATTAATGTGTAATTTGTGGAAAGATTAAAGAGTAATCTATTCTAATCTACTCCTAATCTAATCTAAAGAAGGATTTTCTACTCTAAAAACTTGTGTAATAAAACTTGATGGTTTGATTATTACAAATGGGGTATTTATAGTGAAAATTAGGGAGGATGCATTAGGGTTAACTAAGGGCTAAACTAGTAATTACACTTTTAAGTTGAGCAAGGAGACTCCGGGATTCTCCGAGAGAAGGGCTTCTCTTATCGTTGCTAGAAGAATGAAAACGTCTTTGTCTTTGGAATCCGTGCGGATGGGAGTCGGGACGGCCGGATCTGGGATGAGGAATCCGAGCGGATTCTTGGGCAAGACGCTCGGATTGGCGAGGGGGAATCCGAGCGGATTTAAAGCAAGACGGGCGGATTCTCCTCCAGTGAATTTTCTTGTTTTTCCCAGCCAGAAGACGGGCGGATTGGGGACAATCCGGGCGGATTGGGGAAGACGAGCGTCTTCTTCTCGGGACGCGCGGATTCCCGAACAGCTTCTTTGTTTGACCTCGGATTGTAAAACGGACGTTATTTTCTCATCCGGACTCCTATTGGAGTGATTCAAAAGCCTAGATCACTTGATTTTTCGATGCCGTTCTATCTAGCATACTTTCAGAGCCAAATGAGCAACCCTTGGTTCAGTTTCCGAGCAATTTCTTCATAAATGGCTTCCTTCTCGTCATCCTTGCTTTTAACCCTTATGAGTCTTCTATAAACTCTTTATTCCTACATACTTGGACATCATTCTTGCCTCCTATTCATACTTGTCCATCTAATATCATCAATAAGCTTCCAAATATGCACGAAAGACGGGAATTTCCGCCTTATTATCTCCTTTTCTACAAAACATATGAAATGCGATAGAAAAGCAAATAGGAAGGTTTTGACGGATAAAATGGCCATAAAATGTTATAATAGTATGCAAAATAGGCTCAATTAGGGGACTAAATGTGCGCTAATTATGGTCACATCAGATGGTAAAGAGTGGAAGCCTCCGGATGAATATGGGCAATGCTTCATACATTGTATTGACAAGAATCATGTGCTTGTTGGTTTGAAGCATTGGAAGAAGCCAAGTGCCAAGGGCAAAACAAATTGGAGAGTGTTTAGCAAGTTATATTCCAAGCCAAGATGGCTAAACTACGTTTTGACATCGCCAATCTCCTATTTGTGCTTATATGAAGCCCATTCAAAAGCCTTTGACCGGTTATTGAGAGCATTGAGGAACATGGACAACATCAATAACCATGGCAACAAGGAATGAGTTTGGTGGAGTCCTCCCTCAAACCACCATTTGTAAGATACCCTTTTCTTTGACTTTGCATTACATTTACACTTGCATTTAGTTATATACATCTACTTTTAGCTTGCATTTGTATTATATTACATTCATACTAGCTAGTTCATATAGTATAGTTGCATTTAATATATCTCACATGATTCATGTAGATAGTTGCATATAGACTAGAATTCATGCATAAACACTAATGACCAATCCTATTCTTTTCTACACTAGAAATAGTGTTTAAATCGGTTTGGGGAGGTTTGATCATAGGTGACCATAGCTTAATAGAAATCATGCATCATATAATATAGTTTAGATTGCATTCATTTGTTATATATGTCATGTAGAATTGCATTTAGTTAGAGCATGCATTCATTCATACCATATCATTGCATTTGTACTTCAGTTTCCATAAAATCAAAAATTCAAAAACATGTATTTCCTTTTTATCCCTACTCCTACATGTACATTGAGGACAATGTCCAAAATAAAGTGGGGGATGGGAATTTATATTCCAAAAATGCATAAAAATTGAAAAATTTCGAAAAATCACAAAAATATATCCTTTAATTTCATAAAAACAAAAACCATAAAAATTTGAAAAATTGAAAATCCAAAAACAAGTTCATTTCCTTTGTAGTGTAGTCTTGTATATATTGTTTGTATATATTGTGTTTGTTCATCCGTGTTCACATTGATTGACTACGCCACATCCGAGACATGAGGATATTGAAGACCGCATGGTATGATCTTTCCAATCTTCTTTTTCCTCTTTATGTTAATGACTATGTGGCTTTATTTTGATTGATGCGGTAAAAACAATGTGAATTTAGGACTTGCATTTAGATTATTTGGCATACTAGTTGGTAGAAGCATATGCATTAGGATGTATAAATGTTAGTTGCATCATGGCATGTAGTTTGCATGTTAGAAAAAATTTTTGTGAAACCGTCTACTTGGGAAGCTTGACAAGTGTATATAGGCCCTAGTAGATGCTTTTTCTTATTAAGACTTTGCTTGTTAGAATACTTGTAAAACACCCTAGGATGTGTCATGCTAGTATCCTTTGACCCATGGATTAAGGCCTAGTCAAGAGTACCTTGTGGTGTGATAACTCCTTGGCTACCGTTTATTCCAAGGTGACCCTTGAAACCATGCATCCATCATCCATGTTCTACCACATTCTTGTCATCAAAGGGAATGGGCACAAAAAGAAATCAATTTGAGTTCAATGAAATGAAAAGTGAAAGAAAGTTTGCAAAAATGCATCAAATGAAAAGAGGAGCAAAAATAAAACTCCTAAAGCTTCAAATATAAGGCACCCTCGCTACATATGGGGTGACTTTGAAAATGTTCAAAAAGAAATGCAAAGAAAAGTTGAAAAGTTGTCAAGTGTTGAAATGCCAAAAATCAAAAAGAAATGGCAAGAAAGTGTTCTCAAATGTTATATGCCACAAAGAATTGGGGGGAAAAACAAAAACAACAAAGCAAACTCCCAAAGTGAAACTCAAATTCTATCGATCCCTTTATCCAACGTATCCATTTTTGTGCATGGTAGAGAGGGGACGACCCTTGTTCTTGTCTAGGCAAGAAGGGGAATTCCGCGATCCTCCAGTGTTTCTAACACCATAGGGAGTCTATTCTTGACAAAAGCATTTAACGATTGAGGACAAAGGTACCCTAGCTTGACACAATTTGGAGGTGATTTATTGGTATCCTTCTAGGCTTAGTAGTTTGAAGAAATTGCATCTATGAAGGAGTGTGTACCCTTGAATTGCTTCCCTTGTAGATAATTTCTGCCACTTAGATGAGGAAAGTGGCTATTCTTTTGTAGATGCATCCATTACTTGTTTTTGTGTGCTTAATGTTTGGATGGGTCGTCATTTTGGCAAGACCCACCTTGCCTTGCAAGAAGGCATCCTACCTCATGGTTATCTTGTTGTGAGTTGAAGGGGCGGAGTGAGACCCGCTAATTGTCTCATATCGGCTATGTTATTAGGTTTGTTTAAATAATGGTCCTAGTCTTTGTCACCTCTTTACTCGGGACGAGCAAAGGTTCGGTTTGGGGATATTTGATGTGACCATAATTAGAGCATATTTAGTCCCCGAATTAGCCTTGTTCCCATGCTTTTTAGTGCATATTTGGGTCATTTATTGTCTTTAGTTCTTTGTTTTGTATATTCTTTGAGGTTTTGTGTCCTTGGTAGGAAAGGAGTGCAAACCTTGCATTTTCATGGCAAAATGAGGCTAAATTGATTGAATTCAATGACCAAGCATTAAGGAGAGACAGGATTAGAAGGCCTTTGTACATACTATAGTAAATGGGCAATGATGAGAAAAGATCCTTGCATCCCCGAGGAAATCCTCAAGGATTTTATGAAGAAAAAGGAAGAAAAGAAGAAGGAAAGAAACTGCCTGACAATCCGTGCGGATTGCCCTGAAGACGCCCGTCCACCACCACAATCCGTGCATCTTCCTCCACAAGACGCCTGGGCAGAAGCTCCCAACAATCCGCCCGTCTTCCCAACAATCCGCCCGTCTTCATGCCTTGGACGCCCGGATTCCCTTACAACAACTTTTCGTGCTCCTCTTGTTCTATGAAGGATGCGCATATTTTTCAAAGACCGGCGAAAAGGAGACCGGAGTCTCCCTTGAGACCGGCGATTCCCTACCCAACAATTAGCATTATTAAATTACTATTTTACCCTTGCTTAACCTAATGATGCTCTATTATATATACCCCATTTATAATAATCAAACCATCAAGTTATTAGATTAGAATCAAGTTTTCATTAGGTTAAATCAATCCTTCCTTAGATTAGATTAGGAGTAGATTAGAATAGATTACTCTTTAATCTTGCCACAAATCTCACATTAATCTCTCCTTAATTATTGTTCAAGTTTATTGTTCAAGTTTATTATTGGGTAATTGAAGATTATTGGGTTTATTGGGAGATTGACAACCTTCCATCAATCATCAAGTTCTTCTATTATTCTTTGCTTTATTATTTGGATCAACTTAAGTTGGTATAATTCCTTTACTCTTTACTCTTTATTGTTCATTTCTTCATTCTATTATCATGTTTACACTTGTTGTGATGATTGACACCATTAATGACATGTTTTCCATGATAATGAGTGAGTAGTCTTTTAGCTAGGATTAGTGGGTAATTAGGGGAAACCAACATGGGATTGATTCATGCTTAATCTAATATGTTTTCATAATCAAATTGCTTGCTTGTTGTGATGTCAACTTTATGCACATGTTATGTTTGATGAAATGCTAAGCCTATGAATCCTTGCATTTACAACCATCTCTTATCTACTCAACTTGACTTGTAAGATATAAACCAACTCGAGTCTTGTTAGACCATGCATAGAAGTTGAATAGGAGGAAAGTAAGTCGACTTGTAGGTGTTGTACAATCTAATCGATTCGGCTCTGGGACCCAACTCTTCCTATGAACCGTAAGACATAAACCAACTAGGTTCCTCCACAACATTAATTGCTTGCAACTTTGTAAACATGTTTGTATGATCAACACCATGAATCCCCTATGACCCCATGACATCCTAGTGCTTTTAATCAATCGTTTACATCCTTCTTTTTATTGTTTGCTTTACTTTATTGCTTGCATTAGCCTAGGACACAACTACAAACCCAATCAAATTGTGACACTAGCATAAATTGAGATAGATAGACTTAGAACTCCAAGCACACCGTCCCATGGATCGACCTCGACTTACCGCTAACTAGTTGTTTGTTGAGTATTATAAATGTGTTTGATTGGATGTGACCCGACGACATCACCCACATCAGTGGGCCTTTGTTGCTTACTGGAAACCAAAATAAAGTCGAGTAGTTTGAATAAAGCCTTGAACTCTATTTTCAAGGATTGGTGTGTATCAACCAATAATGCCTATCATCAAGGGGGGAGAGTGTGGGTGCTCTGGAAACCACATCTTTTTGAAGTAAACTTCTTAGAATATAACGCACAGTTTATACACATGCAAGTATATGACAAGAACTCTCAGATGCAGTTTTATTATACAGTTGTCTATGCTTTCAATGCTATAATGGATAGAGAATATTTATGGGCCAATCTGAAGAGAATAAACAATCAGCAGCAGGGTCCATGGGCCATAGGAGGAGATTTTAATTGTGTGTTGCTGTCTAATGGGAGGCTAGGGGGCAATTTTAATCTGGCAGAAGCAGAACCTTTTCAACAATGTTTGGATGATTGCAATGTTATGGATATACAAGCCTCAGGTGCTTTCTATACGTGGAACAATAAACAATCTCCTGAGACTAGGGTGTACAGCAGGTTATATAGGTTTCGAATTAATCATGATTGGATGGTACAATGGCCTGATTACTTTGCCAATTTCTTGCCTGAAGGTCATTTTGACCATACACCTTGCCTAGTGAGGTCAGCTAATGCTCCTATTCAATCCAAAAAACCTTTTAAATTCCTTAATATGTGGAGTACAGCTCCAGGTTTTCATGCAATAGTGCAAAATATTTGGAGTCAGGATGTTTATGGCACAAGTATGTTTAAGGTTGTCAAAAAATTGAAGGCTTTAAAAGTTGAACTTAAGAAGCTAAATAAAAATAGCTTCTCTGATATTGAGAGCAAGGCTGACCTAGCAATGACAAATCTGGTCCAAATTCAGAGGAAGCAAACTCTAAGCCCAGGTGATAAAGATTTAATCAAGCAGGAGATTGAAGTCAGTGATCAAGCCAGGGAGCTTCAAGTGTCAAAGCTGGCTTTTCTCAAACAAAAAGCAAAAGCTCACTGGCTAGCAGAAGGAGACATGAATTCAGCATATTTTCATGGCATTATCAAGGCAAGGAGGAATAAAAACTTCATCCATCACATTATAGACCATGAGAATAAGTTACACACTGACAGAGAGGGGATTCAGGAGGGCTTCCTGAAGTATTATCAAATGTTGCTAGGCTCTCACAGTCCCACTGAAAAGGTGAATAAGACTATTGTTAGGAAGGGGGAGGTTTGTAGTGATGCACACATTCAATCTCTTTTGTCTCCTGTCACTCCTGAAGAAATCAAATCAGTAATGTTCAATATTCCCAATGACAAGGCTCCTGGTCCAGATGACTATTCTAGCAAATTCTTCAAGGATACTTGGGGGCTTACAGGGGATGGGATAACTCAAGCTGTGATGGATTTTTTTCATTCAGGCTGCTTGCTCAAACAGGTGAATACTACTCTCATTACTCTGATCCCTAAAATTGATAGGCCTACTACTGTGCTTCAATTCAAGAATATTGCTTGTTGCAACGTTCTTTATAAGTGCATTTCCAAACTGTTGTGCAATAGACTGGCCAATGTACTCCCTGACTTAATTTCCCCTACTCAGGGAGGATTTATTAAAGGAAGGAGTATTATGGAGAACATTCTGATATGTCAAGATATTATTAAGCTTTATGAGAGAAAAGCAGTTTCTCCTAGATGCCTGATTAATATGGACTTACAGAAAGCCTATGACACTGTTGAATGGGGTTTTTTACATTAAATGCTTAAAGCCCTAAGATTTCCTTCTCAATTTAGACATTGGGTGATACAATGTGTGACCACAGCAACCTATTCTCTCAACCTTAATGGAGATATTTTTGGACTCTTTTAAGGTCAAAGGGGTCTGAGGCAAGGGGATCCTCTATCACCATTGTTATTCACAATTTGCATGGAATATTTGTCTAGACTGATGGCTTACATAACAAATACTCATGAATTCAAATTCTACCCTCTATGTAAGCCTCTGAAGCTTACTCACATGATGTTTGCAGATGATCTTTTGCTCTTTTGCAAAGGAGACTCTTATTCTATGATGACTGTTCTAAGAACCTTTGCTATCTTTTCTAAAGCTTCTGGTTTGAACTTAAGCAAAGGGAAATCTAATGCCTACTTTAATCGTGTCCCTGACAGTTTGAAAGCAGAAATTATGCAGGTGTCAGGCTTGGTGGAGGGAACCTTCCATTTAGGTATCTTAGGGTGCCTATAAAAACTACAAGGTTGACTGCTAATGATCGCAAGCCTCTCATAGACAAAGTCATTAACAGAGTAAGGGGTTTGGGGACTAGAAAGTTGTCCTATGCAGGAAGGTTAACTCTTATCCAATCAATCCTTAAAACTCTACAAAACTACTGGGCTTCAATTTTTATCCTACCTAATGGAGTCATTGCTAGAATTGAAAGTATCTGCAAAAACTTTCTAGGGATGGAGGTGTTGATTTCAGAAGATCTCCTTTAGTCTCATAGGACAAAGTTTGCAGACCTAAACAAGAAGGGGACTTGGGGCTAAAGAATGACAGTATTTGGAACAAAGCTTCAGTTGGAAAACTGGTATGGTGGTTAGTTACTAAACCTGATCACCTTTGGGTGAGATGGGCAAATCATACTTATCTAAGAGGACAGGATTGGCACTCGTATTCCCCTAACACTGCCACAAGCTGGTGTTGGAGGAAAATATGCCAAACGAAAGAAACCTTTACTGCAGCATATCAGCAACAAATTTGGTGGACTCAAAATGGCCAGGAATACACTGTAGCAAAAGATATGAATGGCTAAGGGAGAAGGGGCAAAAAGTTCAATGGTACGGACACATTGGAACAAATGGTCCATTCCAAAACACAGCTTCATATCATGGATATATCAACTGGGGAATATGAACACTAATGCTAAATTGTGTAATTTAGTGATCAAAGGCAACATTACCTGCTATATCTGCGGCAGTGGAGTGGAAGATCTGGACCATCTTTTCTTCGAATGCAGGTACAGCAGAGAAGTCATCACCCTTGTAGGGGAGTGGCTGCGAATGGATATACCTACTGATGACCTCTTAGCTTGGAGATTGTCCAGAGGAGGGACCAGAGATGAAAAGGGGATAATTAACGCCGTGCTCAACGCCTGTATCTACAATATTTGGCAGCAACGGAATAACTGCAGGATGAATGCATATGTTATACGACCGTCTCCCCTTGCAAGACAACTCATTATGGACTTAAAGGCTCGGTTCTTTTTTGCAAAGAAGAATGGCAACCTGAGAGATGGAGGAATGGTAAGAGTTCTCCTGGATCGATGATGAAGATGATGATTCGCGATTTTTTAGGGTTCTAAATTGGGGATTTTCTGGGATTTGTTGTCTTATCCTTTTATGATTTGTTTTGTTGGTTGACTTTCCCCTGATTTTGTTTTGTTTATTTGGGCTCGGTTTAGGGCTATGGTGTATTGGGCTGGGTGTGGCATGTTGTGTACGAGTCCGTTAAACGATCGCACATATTGCTGTATATGGTTACGTTGCTTTATTAATATACTTACATTTTTACCGAAAAAAAAAACTACACTACTTAACAATGAAATGTAAAGAAATGAAGGCAAAACAAGCAACTTATGTAGGGGTTTGTAAACAATAGATTAAGGCACTAGGGTGTCGTGGGTTCATAGGGGATTCATGGTGGTGATCATACAAACATGTTTACATAGTTGCAAGCAAATTATTATTGTAGTGGAATCGAGTTAGTTTATGTCTTACAATTCCTAGGAAGATTTGGGTCCCGGAGCCGAGTCGATCAAGACTGTACAACACCTACAATTCGACTTAGTCTCTTCCTATTCAACTTTTATGCATGATCTAACAAGACTCGAGTTAGTTTATATCTTACAAGTCTTGTTGAATAGATAAGAGATGTATGCATGCAAGGTTTTCAATCAAGCAATTTATCAAGCATAACATAAGCATAAGTTGAAACAACAACAAGCAAGCAATCTTATAAAAACATATTAAATTATGTATGGATCTACCCCCCGTGTTTTAGTTCCCCTAATCTCTCATTAACCCTAGCTAAGACACTACTCACTCATAACTATGGTAAACATGCTAATAAAGGTGTCAATCATACTAGCAAAGTTAAACATGATGAATGAGTAAGCAATAATTAATTAAACAAGTGTAAAAGGGATTATAACAACTTAAGGAAGATCCAAATAATAAGCAAAAAATAATAGAACACTTGATGGATGATAAAAAGTTGTCAAGTCTTCAATAAACAAAAATAGTCTTCGAATTACCCAACTAGAACTAAGAACACTTGAATGATTAAAGAGGAATTAACATTTGATTAGTATTGAATTAAGTAATATAACTTGATTAATAATGTATAAACTTGATTAAAGCTAAATTCTAACTTGGTGATTAATCCCCTAACACAATGGGGTATTTATACTAAGGCCATGTTCTGTCTGGCTTATTTTCAGCCCACTTTAGTTCAAATCGGCTCTATTCGATTCGATTCGATTCATTTCTATCTATTCGATTCGATTCGATCGTTTAGTTCAGCTTCTCTATTCTTATTCGATTCGATTCATTTCACTCGCTCCATTCGATTCAAATTCACTCACTTGATTCACTCCACTAAATTCAGCCAATTTCAATTTTGCGAATCTTAAACTTAATAGTTTTATTAATATTATTAATATTATATTATTATTATTATTATTATTAATATTATTATTATTATTATTATTATTATTATTATTATTATTATTATTATTATTATTATTATTATTATCATCATCATCATCATCATCATCATCATCATCATCATCATCATCATCATCATCATCATCATCATCATCATCATCATCATCATCATCATCATCACCCCCACCACCACCATCATCATCATCATCATTAATTTATTATTAATTAATCATCCTCATTATTGTTATTATTATGAATATTATGGTTATTAAAATCAATAATATTCATATTAATATAACTATTATTATTATTATTAATATTAATATGAACATGAATATTAATTAATAATAATATTATTAATAACATTGTTAATTTTAATAATACTATTATTAATACCTAATTATTTGTTCATATACGAACTTTACTCTTTCACATACACTTTTTCATAACGTTCTATTTTGTACCCTTTTCACCTAAAACTGAACCAAGTGAACTCTTAAATCCATATTTTCCCTAAAACTTAATTTAATTGCTCAAATGACTTAAAACTCACAAGATGGATTCTAATTTACCAAATAATAAATTAATTACTTGTTATCAATTATTAATATTATTTGTTGAGTTTTAATTAATCAACCAAATTTTATTTATTTGTTAAAGATGAAATTAGGGTCTGTTAATTTTTATTTATCTAGTTAATTAAATTAGGATTGTTGGTGCTTCGTGATGGCTACCTAATCAGACAAATTAGGATGATAAATGGCTAGATTTTGAACATCAATCTAGCAAATCGGTGCTCCATTATTTCACCTAATTAGATTGACGGTGAACCGTGGTTCATGGTGGCTACCTAGTTAGTCTTTCAAATTAGTATAATTACTAGTATTATTATTATTATTATTATTATTATTATTATTATTATTATTATTATTATTATTATTATTATTATTATTATTATTATTATTATTATTATTATTATTATTATTATTATTATTATTATTATTATTATTATTATTATTATTATTATTATTATTATTATTATTATTATTATTATTATTATTAATCTTCTTCTTCTTCTTCTTCTTCTTCTTCTTCTTCTAATAATATTAATAATATTAATAATAATAACTATAATTGTTATAATAATAATAATAATAATTATTATTATTATTATTATTTTTATTATTATTATTATTTTTAAGAAAAATAAAATAAAACGCAAACTTTTATTCATCAATTATTATTATTATTATTATTATTATTATATTTAGTATTTATATTATTATTATTTCAGTTCAATTCTCTCAATCACTCTATTCATTCATTTCAAATTCCCGATTCGATTCGGCTCGGCTCCATTCATTCATTCATCTCAATTCATTCATTCACTCCATTCGATTCGATTCATGCGATTCAGCTCCATTCATTCATCGATTCGATTCGGCTCTAAAAAAAAAGCCAGAAAGAACGGGGCCTAAGTACAAGTATTAGGGTAATTAAGTGCATAAATGACGATTAAGTCCCTAAGAAAAAGATTAGTGCTTTGCAAGTCCTATAGAGAGCCGCCCGACTTGGCCTTGAAATAAGCTCGTGCTGCCCAGGGATCCGCTCGACCTGGCGGTGAGACGCCCGGATTGAGGTTCGAGACGCCCGACTTGAGCTCAGGACGCCTGGATCTTTGATCAACTCTTCTTCTCCTTCTTTGACTGCCTAAGGATCTGTGGGGATCGTTGAGGGGTCGTGGGGGTCTTCATCATTGCCCCTTTCTACTTGATTTATTCACTTAGGCCTTTAGTAATGGTCTCCTCTTTGATGATTGGTTAGTAGATGCACACTATTTAGCTTTACTTGGCTCCATAAATGCAAGGCTAGCAATCCTCTCCTACCAAGGACACAAAACCTCAAAGAATATGCAATGTAGGGAAATAAAGATAAAAAACGACCCTAATAAGCACTAGAAAGCATAGGAACGAGGCTAGTTCGAGGACTAAATGTGCACAAATATGAGTCACATCATTGGTCGAGATGGTCGGTCAAGTTGTTTAATGCACGATGACGGTACCAAACAATGTGTATGGCTTGTATTTTCGATCAGTAGGTCAAAAACACTTGTCGATTTGTGACTTAAGAAGTCGAGTCTAGAATTTTTAGGGAGAAATGAAGGTGCGGACACTCGCGTCCTTTCAAATTGTGGCATTTGAGGGGTACTAATAAAAGATTGAGTGGTTGTATGCATTTTGAGCGACGTGGCCGCATGGGCTACTCAAAGAGGCGTAAGCCATTTCGCGGGTCTTCGAGCTGTCTTGTCACTATCACGCAATTGAAATCATGATTTGTTCAATCCCAGGTTTTGGATGGCATGATTGTACTTGACCATTCAAACATTTCGGGTATACTTAACATGGAAGCTTTGTGATGTTTGTTTTTTGTGTTTGACTCGTTGTTGGACTCGGGATTTGAATTTTTAAGTCGGTTTTTGGTCCAGTGTCAGTTTTGACTCTAGTTAGTGTCATTGCGACCCCGTCGTCGTGCATAAAATACTCCAGGTACTTTAGACAAGTTTGAAAATGTTTTGTTTTCGAAAACGTTTTGAGTGTTCCTACGTATAGTTATACAAAACTGTCGATTAAACGTATCGATTCCTAAGCATGTTGTACTCCGATACTCATCGGGTGTTTGTTGGAGACTCGGCATATACTGGGTATCGACAGGACCGCATCCGCCTTGCCCACCTAAGGCCGCTCATCAACGAGCGATAACCCTGTTCGTTAATGTACACATCCCCTTCTGTGGCGGGTTCCACAGAGGGCGAATCAAGGGCGTGCAGCCACTCCCGCAAGTGACTCCACTCAGCCGAGGATATGCACCTCGCAAACATCATCAACCATCTAAACTCCAACACCCAAACTCCAATACACCAACAACAATCAATCACAATATCAATCAAATCAATTAATCACAACAATGCATTAAATTAGTTATACATTAAACTGAGTAGGGAAACCCTACCTTAGCACAATCTGAAACTAGACAATCAAGCAAGCTAAAACGGCTCCTCTACGAAGTCTCCAACTAACAATAACTATACACTTCCAATTACAATCATGCCAAAATCCCCTTTCCCCAAAAATCACAAACTAGGGCAAACCCTAAAAAACAAATTGACAAAACTCATAGAACTAGAGGCTTACCGACACAATCGACACGAAAGAAGGATTAACAAGAATCACGAGAGATCCACGAACTTGAGGGAGATTTGGGATTATTAGAGTTACGTTGAAAGTTTAGGTTTTGGGAAAAAAGTGATTAAGAAATTGTAAATCTCGTTTATATAACTCTAATCCTCTCTAAATCAAACTGCTCAAATAAACGCCGTCAGACCGGATACTCGGTCGAGTATAGAGTATACGCGGCCGAGTATCCCATACTCGGTCGAGTATTCCCATACTTGGCCGAGTATTCCTGGACAGTAGCCTGACCAGAAATACACAACGCATTACTAGGCCGAGTTAGCCATATTCAGCGGAGTAATAGACTTAGAAAACCGTAGTATTACAATCTTTCCTCCTTAAAAATAACTTCGTCCCCGAAGTTCACACTAAACACAAAACAAAACCAACAACCACAACACAACAACTACTCCAAGTACCAAACAACTCCTAGTATAACAGACAAAACATCCAACTCAAACAGGAAATATGACAAAATATAGCGGAGCTAACTCAAAATAACCCAAAAACAAGCATGCGACCATCCCGTACCCCCTAAAAAGACAACGGTTACGTCCCCGTAACCAAACATACCTGATCAAAAAGGTGAGTAAAACGCTCTCTCATCGACTCCTCTGGTTTCTATGTGGCCTCTTCCACATTTTGATTAGACCAAAGTACCTTTAATAAGACGGTCTCACCGTTCCTTGTCTTGCGCACTTTTTGTTCAAAACACCTTAGAAACCTATGCATAAGTTAGAGACTCATCAAGCTCTATGTTCTCAACCTCAAACACATGTGATGGATCACTCACATAATTCTGGAGCTGCGAAACATGAAACACGTTGTGGACTCGATCCAATGTTGGTGGTAAAACTAGCCGGTAGGCTACTTCTCCTACACGATCTAAGATCTCATACGGGCATCATAAACTTCTGACTCAACTTCTCTTTCTTGCCAAACCTCATCACCCCTCGCGTAGGTGACACTTTCAACAAGACCATGTCACCCACTGCGAACTCGGCGTCCTTGCGGTGAAAATCTGCATAACCCTTTTGGCGATCTTGAGCTGCTTTCATCTTTTGATGAATCAGACGAACTTGCTCAATCATATCCTGCACCATCTGTGGTCCTAAAACCACCGTCTCTGCACTGTCGTCCCAACAAATCGGACTCTTGCACTTCGTGCCATACAAAGCCTCAAACGGTGCCATTCCAATGCTGGTGTGATAGCTGTTGTTGTAAGAAAACTAAATCAAGTCCAGCCTATCTTCCCAACTCCCACCGAACTCCAAGGCACAAGCCCTCAACATATCCTTCAAAGTCTTTATAGTTCTCTCAGTCTGAGCATCTATCGCAGGATGAAAAGTTGTACTCATCTTTAAGGTCATTCCCATGAAATCCTGCAACTCTTGCCAGAACCGTGATATAATCCTCGCATCTCGATCCGACACTATATCCTTTTGCACACCATGTAACCGAACCACATGTTTTCTATAACACAAAGCTAGCTGTGTCTTGGTCCAAGTATCCTTCATCGGAATGAAGTGAGCTGACTTTGTTAAACGATCGACGATCACCCAAATCATATTGTTACCCTGCTGAGTACTTGGTAACCCCACGATTAAATCCATAGAGATTGACTCTCACTTCCACTCTGGTACCTCAAGTGACTGAATCTTATCTTGCGGTCTTCGTTGCTCACCCTTTACTCTCAGGCAGGTTAGACACTTAGCCACGAACTCGGCCACATCCTTCTTCAGGTTAGGCCACCAAAATGTCTTCTTTAAGTCCTTATAGAGTTTGTCACCCCTGGGTGAACTGAATAAGAAATGCAATGAGCCTCAGTTATGATCACCCTCCTCAAATCTGTATCACTAGGAACACACCATCTCCCATCAAAATGAACACTCTCATCCGTGTGGATAAAAAGCCTCGAAACCATGCCACTCTCTACCCGTGACTTCCATTCTTGAATCTTTGGATCAAGCTCTTATTTCCTCATTATATCATCATACAAATCTGGTTCGATCATCATGTCCCCGATGGTATCCGCTTTCCGAATCATATGAATCCCCATCTTGGACATCTTATCCCTCAGCTTCAGTAAAGACATAGATGTACAGAACAAATCAACACTCTTTCCACTCAAATCATCTGCCACAACATTGGGCTTATCCTCGTGATAGATGATCTCCATATCATAGTCCCTAATCAGCTCCATCCATCTCCTCTCTCGCATGTTAAGCTTTTTATGAGTTTAGATATACTTCAAACTCTTATGATCTGAAAACACCTTAAATGTTGCCCCATAAAGATAGTGCCTCCAAATCTTAAGAGCAAAAAAAAACTGCACCCAGCTCCAAATCATGGGTAGGATAGTTCTCCTCATACGGTTTCAGCTGCCTCGACGCATAAGCTATAACCTTCCCATTCTGCATCAAAATAGAACCCAAACCATTCTTTGAAGCATCGATGTACACTTCAAAGTTCTCACTTCCCTCAGGTAGAGCTAATATAGGAGTTGTGGTCAAACGCTCCTTTAAGGTTTGGAATGTCGTCTCACAACTCTCACCCCAACGAAATCTGGTCTCCTTCCTCATCAAAGCGGTCATAGGCCTCACGATCGTAGAAAAATATTTCACGAACCTCCTGTAGTAGCAAGATAAATCCAAGAAACTCCGAATCTCAGCAACATTCTTTGGTGATTCCCACTTGATCACTGCCTCAATATTGCTAGGATCCACCGACACACCCTCTTTAGATATCACTTGACCCAGAAAAGCCACCTTCTCTAGCTAAAACTCGTACTTGGATAACTTGACATATAGCTGATTATCTTGCAAAGTTTGCAAAACTAATCTTAGATGCTCCTCCTTAGTCTTAGAGTAGACCAAGATGTCATCAATGAAGACAACCACAAACCTATCCAAGAACGGGCTGAAAATCCAGTTCATAAGATCCATGAAAACTACTGGTGCATTCGTCAACCCAAAAGGCATCATTACGTACTTATAGTGACCATAACATGACCGAAAAGTTGTCATAGGAATATCCTCATCTACTATCCTCAACTGATGGTAACCCGGCCTTAAGTCGATCTTTGAAAACACTCATGCACCACTTAGTTGGTAAAAAAGATTATCAATCCTTGGCAAAGGATACTTTTTCTTCACCGTGACATGATTCAGTTCTCTATAGTCGATGCATAGCCTCATGCTCCCATCTTTCTTTTTCACAAACAACAGTGGTGCTCCCCACGGTGACAAACTAGGCCGGATATACCCTTTGTTTAATAAATCATTCATCTGCTTCTTCAACTCTTCCAACTCTTTAGGTGCCATACGGTACAATGCTTTAGATATAGGACCTGTCCCCGGTTTGAGGTCAACATTGAAGTCGATATCCCTCTTAGGTTGTAAGCCCGGTATCTCATCTGGAAATACATCACTAAACTCCCCAACCATATGTATATCGGACGTCATCAACTTCTCCATACTTGTATCTCTCACTTATCAAAGAATCAAGGGACACCTCTTCCTTAAACATGACTTTAAAGTCCATCACAGCGATGAACTTACACTTTGGCCTCACAACAAACCCCTTATATGATACTCTAACACCCTTGGGACCCTTTAATGATACTTTATTTTGTCTGCGATCTATCTTAGCATCATACTTACCCAACCAGTTGACCTCAAACCTATCTATAGGAAACTCTAACAAGTTGACCAGTAAGTCTACCTCTCCTACCAACATGAACACATCTCTATACAACTTAAAACAAGACACCGACTCCCCAGAAGGTATAAACACATTATCCTTTACAAGTTCATACTCCCCCAAACCCATAGCTAAAGCATGACCCCTAGACACAAAAGAATGGGTTGCCCCTGAGTCAAACAAAACAAAAGACGGTGTATTATGAACAAGAAAGGTACCGGTAACCACATGAGCATCGTTCTCTGCCTCCTGTTTTCCCATCATAAAGAGCTTCCCGCTGCTTTTCAGACCTCCACCCTGGATCGAGGTGTTCGAAGTAGTCGGCTTAGCTGCCGAGTTCTGAGTCACACTGTTGTTCGGGCGCTGATAGGATCCTCCACTGTTGCGGTTGAAACCGCCATTATTATTGTTTTGCCCTCCACGATTGCCGCATGACCCAGATGGCTTGTTGCTAGCAAAACTATGGCTCGGAGCCTGAGAAAAGTTCCCCTGGTAAGCTCCCGAAAAGCCTCCTCCAACTCTGGCACTAGTACAGTCAGGGGCGGACCCACCTGGTAGCAAGGGGTGGCGTCCTCTACCCCAAACGTAAAAAAATTGGCTGAGCGGATTGATTCTTGCTACCCCAAATATTGCGTAATAGTGGATAAATACATATTGGCGCATTAAATAAATAGCAAACATCATGTGGTTCAGTGGTAAAGGCTTTGTTTTCATACCAATGGTCCTCGGTACAATTCCCATAAAGTGCATATACCCTCTTTTTTTATGCTCCTTAAATGCATTTAAGTAAATGTTTATTCGAAGTGTCAATGGGTAGAATATCTAAAGTTAACGCATTGATACTTTTGGTACCACATTTTTATGTTCTCGAATCATATTGTAAAGAGTTTATTTTTTGTGGTATTTTACAAAGCAAGTATAAAAAATTCTACGTATATAAAACGAAAGCAATAAAAATTCGTTAAATTGCAAGATAAGTTTTTTAGAAATAAACTAATAAATCATAAATTAGTAATGAATATGACATGAATTAATTATTTTAGTTGGGAAGCAACAAAATTTTAAGTTATTATGTAAGCTGTCATTTTACTCGTTATATATATTGTGAATTAGATTAAACAAGCTATGTATTGTATATTTTTCTCGATCCTAAAACAGTAGGTCTCATGAGAGACTGTCTCCCTCTAAATTTTTTTGCTGCCCCAGACTTTAAATATTGGGTCCACCCCTGTACAGTCGTGCCTCTTGTGACCCACTCCGCCACAGTTGAAGCAGGCAAGGTTGGAGTTGTCACTAGTACTCCGACTAACTCCTCTTCCCCATGCTCGAGAACCCCCTGTATAGCCGGACCCTCCAGAGAAACCCTAGACTGACCCTGGTTGCTTTTATTATGGCCCGACTGATTGCCACCCTACTCTCTGCCTTTCTCTTTTCAGTGTTTCTTTCCTTAGCCTCCTTGGCCAAGTCCATCAACCTCTCGGCATGCCCCGCTCGTGCATATACCTATTTCAGATCGCTAAGTACCCCAACCGGTAGTCTATCCATGATCTTAGGAGCCAACCCCTTTTAGAAACGAAGAGATAAACCTCGCTGACCCAGCTGCATATCCTCTGCGTAATGTGATAACTCTAGGAACCGGTGATAGTACTCCGTGACAGTCATATCCGAGCCATGGTGAAAGAATCAAACTCGGCCCTTAGTTTGTGACGGATATGATCCAACACAAAATATTCCCTCATAGCGCTCTTTAGACCTGCCCACGGTATAACATCGTATCCCGCGTCCTTGTAGTATACTCTGACATCCTCTTTCACGTTATGCCAATAAAACCCGGCCTCACCTCTTAGGTAGTAAGCCACCTGTTCGACGGCCAACTCCGCCGGACACTTCACAACCTCAAGAAGACTCTCCATCTCGTGGTGCTAGTTATCGAGCAGCTTAGGCTCTCCTCAGCCCTCATAAGTCGAAGGGTTGAAGCTAGCAATTATAGTGCTTAGATGGGTTGCGTCCACCGGTTTTTCACCTCCCTTTCCCACGTTCTTTTGAGCCTCCAGGAATGCATCCTGCTGCTCAATCATATGAACGACCTCATCCACATTCATCTCAGTGGCTCGGATGTATGCTGCTGACTTCTTTGGCGGCATTTTGAGCTGATAGAAGCAAGGAAACGTAAGCATATAGCCTACGACTCAAAATAAACAAGACTATCCGCCAAAGAAGTACTTGGCTGAGTACGGTTAAATACTCGGTCGAGTACGGACTACTCGGTCGAGTACTGTTACTACTCGGCCGAGTGTTACACTCCAGTAGCCAACGCCAAAAACACAGAGAACATACTCGGCTGAGTATGTATACTACTCGGTCGAGTATGCCTAATACTCGGCCGAGTAATCACAACCAGTAGCTACTGCTACGTACACACCAACTAACACTCGGTCGAGTGCCTGGTTACTCGGCCGAGTATCCCCTACTCGGTCGAGTACCCGCCCTGCTCAGCCGAGTCATGACAAAATGCGCTATAAACTTCCGTGAACATACTTTATCATGCAATATATATAATACTTCACTACCCTTTTGAAAGCCAAGTAATAAACACATATCATGCTCAAAGTCTATCATATTCAACTACGCAATTCACTTCCTCATATATACCATGTTCAAATTACACAATTTTCTTTTCACTTCATCCAACGATTCACAAGATTCACAGTTACAAGTACGACACTCATAACTTTAAACACACAACGGTCCCCAAGACTCCCCCATGTTGACCGGCTCGAGATTGTAAGGGCCTCAATGCGACTTCGGGACGTCTCCCAAGTCTTTGCGGTAGCTCCAAACAACTCTCCCCGGATTCATTTTAATTAGAGAACCTATGTTCATTAGGTTCATTGGTTTTAGGTTTCAGAATCGTCGCTCTGATACCACTTTATAACATCCCCACATACCAAGGTGCCTTACCAGGACCACCCTAGCATGAGAGACTGTACCATTTCGGTTTCCCGAGGCTAGTATATCAAAAGTTACCATTCCAAAACATTTATTTAAGTATATAGTTAAAGTTAACGATTACAAGTTCCAAAACGAAATCCAAAACAAATGTTCACTAGTACTCAACAACTGAATCTAAACAGCTAATCTTGTGACAGCGGAAGCTAGACTCGAAGTAATGACTCCCCATCTCGTCCCCATAGCTATAGACCATCATCACCTATCACAATCTGCTCACCATCCACGAATGGGTCACCACAGATTTTACAAAACAACAACGGGGTCAGTTTACTGCATAATCAAAATAAGACAAAGTACGATAAAGATAAACATCTGTTCCACAATCCACCTCCAACTCCCAATCACATCTCATAACTGACTACACACTAAAGTGTGTAGCCCTTCTAGTGGGGGACCGCAACCTTGCCCACCTAAACCTCGCTTATCAAAGAGCGATAATCATATACATTAATGTGCACATCCCCTTCTATGGCGGGTTCCACAGAGGGCGAATTAAGGGCATGAAGCCACTCCCGCAACTGACTCCACTCAGCCGAGGACGCACCTCACGAACATCATCAACCATCTAAACTCCAACACCCAAACTCCAATACACCAACAACAATCAATCACAATATTAATCAAATCAATTAATCACAATAATGCATTAAATCAATTATACAGTAAAATGAGTTGGGAAACCCTACCTTAGCACCATCTGAAATGAGACAATCAAGCAAGCTAAAACGGCTCCTCTGCGAAGTCTCCACCTAACAATAACCATACACTTTCAATTACAATCATGCCAAAATCCCCTTTCCCCCAAAATCACAAACTAGGGCAAACCCTAAAAGACAAATTGATAAACTCATTGAACTTGAGCCTTACCGACACAATCGACGCGAAAGAAGGATGAACAAGAATCACGAGAGATCCATAAACTTGAGGGAGATTTGAGATGATTAGAGTTACGTTGAAAGTTTAGGTTTTGGTAAAAAGTGATTAAGAAACTGTAAATCTCGTTTATATAACTCTAATCCTCTCTAAATCAAACCGCGAAAATAAACACCATTAGACCGGATACTCGGTCGAGTATAGAGTATACTCGGCCGAGTATCCCCTACTCGGTTGAGTATTCCCATACTCGGCCGAGAATTCCTGGACAGCAGCCTGACCAGAAATACACGACGTATTACTCGGCCGAGTAAGCCATATTCGGCAGGGTAACAGACTTAGAAAACCGTAGTATTACATAAAACTCCTTCTAACAACCTAGATTCATTCTCACCCTATATAAACAAATTAGCTACTTATACTAATGATGATAACAACAATAACAATAAAGAAAATCATGTTTAGAAGCATGTAAAATGAATGGCAAAGTAATAATGAAATTATGACTTGAATTAATGAAGAAAGATTAATAGTACCGTAGTAAAGTATATAGATTTGAAACTGATGTGTCTAGTTTATATATGATTTTACTCCCTATTTTAGCTCGATTTTATTTGATTATTGAACTTTTATAAGTGTATTTGTGAGCTGATTTCATGTTCTAGGTGTTTTTGCTTGTACTCATTGCATTTTGTAGGAAATGAAGCATTCATTGGCTTTATCCCGTTAAATTAGCAAGCACCAAAGTTCACAAAGTTAATGGAAACAAGACTTGACCATAGAAGGGCATTTTGGGAAGAATTGGAAAATTCCGAGCATGAAACCAACTTGGGTTGGTGCATAAGTAAAGAAATAAAAATGAAAGCCCAAATGAAGTCCAAATAATCAAGTGAGGTTGCAAGCTTAGGATTCCCTTTTGTGCATTTAGTCGAGGAATTAAGAGGTATTAAGAGGTGTCATCGGATTCCATTTGCTAATTAATCAAGAATTAAAGGACAATAACTCGGATTACCACGTCCCCAACCGGGGTGGGGTGTCCCCGATCGGGGTGACCCATAGTTAAGACGCTTACGTTTTAACCCCTTGTTCTTATATATTGGGTGTTGAATCCGTCATTTAGGACATACTTTCATACGCTTAAGCACACAAAAACTTCAGTTTTCAAAATAGTTTAAAATTCCTTTAAGCATTTCCTTATTGATATAAACAATTTTCCTTAGCATTTGAATTTATTCATTCAAGCTTTCCATTCAAGTTACTTTGGTTTTTATTTGTGTTCTTATTCAAAGTTCCATTTCCTTTGTTACATAATTTCATTTCTAGTATTATTTTGTTAATTCATTAGCCATTTTCGTTGTTCCATTGTTTTTATTATTGTTTTTAGCATTTCCATATTGTTATTAGTTGATTATATTTTATTACTAAGTTATTATCATTATAGTTTTTTTCTCTAGGAATTTCATATATACATTTCATCATAGTTATTTTGCTAATCACATGTCATTATCATCAGGGTAAATTGATAACTTATACCTATTATAACATAAGTTTTCAAAATTTATACCTAGGATAAATTTTTTTCAAAACTTATACCTAAAATCTCATTTTTTTTCCAAACTTAATACCTTATTTCAAAAAACGACATAAATTGACCGTTTTATCCTTGCTAATTAACTCACCCATCTTTCTTCCACCAAATTCATCCATTAAAACCCGGCTCCACCACGTATATCCCACCGGCCACCATCATCACCCAAGACCATCTCCTCCCCGATCAACATCATCACCAGTGCCGCCGCCAACGTCGCCACCCCAGAGAACATTCTATCGGCAACTCCTTTTTGCACCACTCCCACTGCTTTTGAATCTGGTCAATAGCAAGACCTAAATATAATTGGTCTTTCAACTTTAAAAAAGGGCGAGGGAAATCGTGGGAGGGCTAGAATTTTTAGATTGTTAAATTCTTCATATTCTCCTACTAGAAACAGCCATCTAGAGGCCATGTGGGGTTGTGCCTACACCAAAAATTACACGTGCGGTGGTTTTCGTCATGAGGTGCTGGTGGTGGTTGTAGCGGCTGTGGTGGGTTGATTTCTTTTGAGAATATCATAAAAAGAAAGACGGTTTGGGTCGAATAAGGTTGTGGGTGTTCGATTGGTTGGTTGAGGGTGTTAATAGGAGGGGTCGCCAAGGGGAGGACATTAGTCGGAGGTGGTGGCGACACCAATGGTGGTGCCGGTGGGAGAGAAGGTAATTTATGATGATGGTTATTGTGGATGCGTGAGTTAATGAGGTGGGAGTGGAGTAATGTTTAATTAATAAGGGCAAAAGCGTCAATTCATGTCATTTTTTGAGATATGGTGTTAAGTTTGTAAGAAAATAAGATTTTAGGTACAACTTTTAAAAAAACGTTATTCTAGGTATAAGATATGAAAAGTCGTGTTATAATAGGTATAAATTATCAATTTACCCTTATCATTATCTACTGTTAAGCATCACTTTTAATTATTTATGTTTTAAACATCTTTTAGCATTATTTTAATTCTTAAATATTCATTTAGTTATAATTCTATTATCATCATGTTTATCATATCATAGGCTATTAGTTTAATTTTCAATATGTGTGAGTAGTCTATTTTGTCTAGGGATTAGGGGAGTCATGCATAAGTAGTACTTGTAAATATTGAATTAGGATGTTATAATATCGTTTAATAGTTTCTTTCACATGCTTGTTTTAATTGCTAGTCTTTGATAATTGATCACTATCTTAGATTAAATTTGCTAATTCACGTTTAAAAGTCGAGAGGCACAAAACTGAATTAGACTAAGCATGTTTCCGTAGACCGATCTAGTAATGGAGAGAGCTCGCTAGAACCCGTTCTATGGTTGACAATAAGGCCGAGAGGTGGTTGTCATTAGACCTAAACAATTATCGTTATTATAAATTCCTAGTTTGACATAAGCATTTACATAATTACATGTGCGACACGACTCCCCTAAACTCTTTTATCATTATTAATTTTACAACATTTTATCACAAGTTTACCAACCAAACCAAACAAACAATCGTAACCGACCTTGATAGAGTTCTATTCATAGCATTTCACTACGCAACTTCCGTCTCCTTGTGTTCGACCCCTACTTTACTACATTCATTTGATAGCCAAGTCTAGGGTATTTTTATTAGGTGTGCGATAGCCTATCAGAAACAATGCATGATAATAATAAACTTGAAGATTTCTTATTGTAACACGTTGATGGAAAAAAATAGTTACCAGGATAAGGAGTTGCGGGGCAAGAAAGCTAAGTTATGCAGGCAGAATGGTACTTGTTCACTCTGTATTATCTTATATGCACTCATGCTGGGCCAGAATAGATCTTATTCCCACCACTGTCGTCAAGAACATAGAGGGGATATACATGAATTTTCATTGGTCTGGCAATGATCAATTTAAAGCTCCACTTGTTTCCTGGGGTCAATGCTGTAGTAATAAGAAGAATGGTGGATTGAGGTTTCTGAACTATGCAGATTGGAATAGAGCTTGTATTGCTAAGTCTACCTCGTGGTTTGCCAATAAGCAAGACCATCTCTGGATAAATTGGGTTAATGCAATCTATATTAACAAGATATCCTGGTGAGATTACTAACCTTCAGCTAACACTAGCTGGGCTTTGCGACAAATATGAAAAGTCAAAGAGGTCATTAAGGCAGGATACTGCAACAATGCCTGGCATGCTGGTGAATACACTATCCAAAATGGTTATAACTGGCTCCATACAGACAGTCCTAAAGTTAGATGGTGGCCTGTTGTTTGGAATAGAATGAATGTTCCTAAGCATTCCTTCATCCTGTGGTTGTACTCACTTAATAGACTTTCAACTAGAGATCGTCTTGTTTCTCATGGGATCTGTAAGGAAACCAGATGCTTACTGTGTTAGCAAGCATATGAAACTAGGACTCACCTATTCTTTTAATGTTTGTTAAACGAGCAATGCCTGGACCTGGTTCAATTATGGTTAGGGATTAGCTCTCAAGGAGAAGAACCTGTCAACTACTGCTAGAGATGCTCTTCTCTCTTAAAAAAACAGATTGTTATGACTGGGGCTGCCAACTTAGTCTATCATGTTTGCATTGCACGAAACAAATGCAGGATGGAAGGACTTGTCCCACACCCAGATGCTCTTGTTCGTAGCATTAAAAGAATAGGTTATTGTTAGGGTACAAGATAAAGTCAAATACTGTAAAACTCGAATTGGTTAGAATTAGCTCCAAAGTATAGGTGTTCAAGGTTAGATTAAGTCTGGTTTTGTAGTTTGAAGGAAGGAGGTATTGTGTATGGTGATGTAATATTTTCATGATTATTAATATCAAGTTCACATTTCCCTGAAAAAAAATTAATAGAATTGTAAGACTCATATATTCTCTATATTTTATCTCTTGAACATAGATCTTTATTCCCTTATTTACTGTTATGATTATTGATTATCCTTCTAACTTGATCACCAAATTGTTTTATTACTATCTATTGCTAGTATGGTCAATGAATCACTTGTTCATTTTACCATAACAAGTGTAGCAACTATAATTCATCAATTCGTATGCCAATCAATCGTTGTTAAATTGTAGGTGAATAGTTATCATATGAACCAAAGTGTAAAACCTCTTGTGTCTATTATTTCATGTTTGCCTACTTCTCTAGTTATATTCCACGGTGTAATTAAATTTCGTACATTTAGACTATATTATCATGACCATCGTGGTTGTTTAGGTACACTTCTCTCAACGAATAACTAGAGCCCATAAGATTTTTTCTTATTTTTGAGTTTTTGATGATATTGTGGTTAGTTAAATTATGCTTGTTTCGTACGCGTATTATTTTTTTTGCAAAAAAAATTATCATTTCATTTCATAATGAAAAGAAATTACAGATTTTGCAATAATATCACACTAAACAATAGAAACCACTAGCCTAAGCACACAATACATCGACCATTGTGGAATAGGTAGGACAATTTTTGAGCATATACATTCGAACACTTACAACAAACTTGACACGGTCTATAAGAACAGATGCAAAACTTTCTTTTTGCTGAAAGATTATTGCGTTCCTTTAAGTCCAAAGAGTAGAAACAACAGTTGAAAGGGTAACCTTTAGCCAAATGATCCTCCAATGATGAACTCTCCCTTGTTGAGGGATCCATCTGAACTCAGAAATTACGTTGTGGGGTTGATGAGACTGGTCATCCAATGCTATAAACCACCCCTAACAGCCTGAGAAAAGGAGCAACCAAAAAAAATGATGTTGATGATCCTCTTAAGCCTGTTTGCAGAGTACACAACGATTTGCAAGATGAAATCCTCGAGCTTGAAGATTATCAACAGTACCTTATATATTATGAATTCCCAGAGAAGTAATAATCCTGTGACTGGGCACAATTTTAGGGTGCAACAAACCTATGTACCAGTCTTCTTGAAGAGGGACATTAAGAAGATAGCCATAATGTTTACTAGTTTGGAGATGCTGAGCAGAGCTGCAAGAGGTCAGCAGTTGCTGAACAGCTTGAATAGAACCTGTTTTTGCAACAAGATAATCACGAGCAGCTAACATCCCCTTAAAACTAGAGGAGAAATCGGTTTTTGGCAAGATTGACCAGATATTTTCATGTTTGAGAACATAGGCCTGATGCCATTTAACCTAGAGACCAGAATGATTCTCGGAGAGCTTACAAATCCATTGAAGAATCAAGGCCATGTTCCATCTCCCAAGGTGTTTTATGTTAAAACCACCCCTTTCCTAAGGAGAATAAATGTGAGCCCAACTTTGAAAAACTAGCTGTATGTGCGCATCCTGGATACTCCAAATTTTTTTTTTACACAGTCTATTAATCTTTTTGATCACCTCCTGAGCCAGAAGACAGCTTGAACACCAGAAATTTTCCAATCCAAAGACCACAGCATTAATAAGCTTTACCTTACTAGCATAAAAGAGCAGATTTGAAGACCAATGCTGAATGGACTGCTGAACTTTAGTAATTAAAGGATCAAATATACTAACAACAAATCTAGAAGTTCCCAAAGGCATACCAAGATACCTAAAGGGAAAGAATCCCTCACTGAAACCAGTGTCTTGAATAATTTGATGTTTAAGAGCCTGAGAAACTCCCCCAAAATAATGTTTGTCTTATAAATATTAGCTTCCAGACCAGAGATCTTAGCAAAATCAGCTAAAGTGTCCTTGACTGCCATGACAGAGGGTATATCACCTCTAGTAAAAATCTTTAAATCATTAGCAAAAACCAAGTGAGTCAGATTGAGTTTGCTACATTTAGGATGGTAAGACACTTGGTGTTTATAACAAAGCACTCTCAAAGACCATGAGAGAATCTCCATACTTAACAAAAAAAAATAGGGGGATAAAGGATCTCCTTGCCTTATACCACTCCTACCTTGGAAAAAACCAGACAAGCCATCATTAATCTTAAGAGAGTACGAAGTGCCATTAATACATCCCTTCACCCAGGTTATAAACTGAGGTGGAAATCCCAGAACTCTTAACATATCAGTAACAAACTCCCACTGCAAAGAGTCAAATGCCTTTCGAATGTCAACTTTAATTAGACACCTAGGAGAGATGAACTTCTTGCTATAGTCCTTAAGAAAGAAGAATACTCTCAAAGATACTCTGACCCTGAATAAAAGTTGCTTGTTCCTCACCTATAATATAAAGAAGGACATGCTTTAGTCTGTTAGCAAGAATCTTACTGACAGTCTTATGAAAACTGTGCAGCAAGAAATGGGTCTGAAGTCAAGGACAGAACTTGGAGTAACTTTCTTAGGGATAAGAGATATGTCAGTTGAGTTTGCCTGCTTTGACATTTTGCCAGTTCGGAAATAACTGAGCACAGCTTTACAAAAATCCTTCTCTATGATGCTCCAAGCTGATTTGAAGAAACCAGCAGAAAAGCCATCCTGACCTGGACTACTCTGGGAGTCCATACTAAAGACAGCAGACTTAATTTCCTCACAAGTAATAGGAGTAACTAAACCCTGCTTATCATTCTCTGCTATACAAGGCCCCTGAGAGAAGAAATCAGCATCAAGGTGCTGAACATCAGAAATTCTACCTAAGAGATCCTTATAATAATCCTGGAAAGCAGAACCTACAACATCTAAATCATGATGATCTTTACCATTTTTATCTTTTATGGCCCCAATAAGTTGTTGGTGTTTCCTTTCCTGGTGCTTAGCAAAGAAATATTGAGTATTACTATCTAAAGCTTGCACATGTTTAATTTTAGCTCGATGTTGTAGAGTATTCATCTAAGCAACTTTTAAAGTGTTATACTGCTGCAACAACTGATGCTCTTGCTGAGTCAGAGGAGAAGAAAAAGGATGATTCTGGAGCTCTAGCTGACATTGCAATAATTCCCTCTTAGCATCAACAACACGAGAAGAAATGTTATTATAAGCTTTGTGATTATGCTTAGTCAGAGCATGTTTTACAGACTTCAATTTCTTAAAAAAACTAAAGATAGGGCTCCTAGGTTTATTAGAGACCCAAGCATCCTTAACAGTCTGAAGATAGTCTGGATGCTCAATCCAACTATTTAAAAAACTAAATATCTTAATAATTTTTTGATCACTAGAGGTGTACACCATACTAGGAGAATGGTCAGAAATACCAGTTGTAGGGAAAGTGGCATAAGAGGTAGGGAAAGCAGTTGACCAAGCATGATTACTAAAACCCTGTCAAGCTTGGACCAAACTCTGGTGGAAGACTCTTGCTTATTCGTCCAGGTGAGATCACACACAGTACTACTAATATTATCCAAATGACAGACAACCAAACAAGAATTAAAAGCCATCATATCCTGTAAAACTGGGGGATTTGAACTTAGCTTTTTCTGAGGACACCTAACAATGTTAAAGTCTCCCAAGACCAGCCAAGGGTCAACAGTAGCTGCAGCAGATAAGTTTTTCCAAAGGGTTTCCCTCCTTGTAGCATTATTACTTCCATTGACTAGACTGAGAAAAAATCCTTATTGGTTTCAAAATGATGAACCTTGCAAGTAATGATCTACTTTTCCATGTCAATATTATTAAAAGCAACAGTTTTAGGGTTAAACAAAACCGAAATTCTACCATTATCATGCTTATCATAGTTGCAAACACCAATCCAATGAGAGAAAGTATTTTTGAGGCTTTGGACTGCTTCACCCTAGTTTCTAGAATAGCAATAATGTCGACTTTATTACTCCAAATAAAACAAAAACCTCTTTTTGCTTTATAGGATTATTGAATCCTCTGACATTCCAGGAGGAAACCTTCATGTTTTATCAATATCAGGGGGAACTGTTGCCTGATGAGCCACTAAAATACCCTGAGAACATACTGAGTGATGCTCAGTGAAATCCATAGTTAAAGAAGAAGCTGATTCTAGGGATATCTGGCCTAGCTGAGTGCATCCTGAGCCTACATTCCCTAGGACAACATCCCCTTCTAACTGAGAGACCTCTGAACAAGCACCTTGTTCTAGTCTGCCAACAACATGTTTAGTAGTAATATTATCCTGAATGTCATGTGCGGGAGCCAATAGAGCAAACTGATTCGAAGTAACAGGAATAAGGAGCTCTTCTTGAGAAAGTTCCCGAGAATCTGGAACAGGAATCAAATCCTGATCCTGAGAGCATGCTGAGTGCTTTACAGAAGCCAGTTCTAATAGATCTCTATCAGTAGGTGAGGATCTCTGACCTGGTCCTTGGCTTACTGAGTCTACATTCCTCACTGTTGATGGAGAAACTATTGAAATTGGCTCTAAGGTACAACCTAGCTCTGGATGATCTGTTTCAACAGAGGCAATAATGGATGCAGAAACCTGAGATGTCTCCTGAACAGAAACAACCTCAGCAGTAGGAGTGTTTTCCTTGCCTTTCTGCCATTTGCAGAAATCAATTTTGTGCCCCAACTTACCACACCCATGATAAAAATAGGGATACCATTCATAAACTATCTTCTGAGAGACAGAACCTAGACCCGGGATGTTGATAACCACATGATCAGATAGAGTTTTGGAGACATCCATTTTTATCAAAACCCTAGCAAACGATAGTTTTGATTTAGAAGTAGTGGCAGGATCAGCAAATAATGGATGGCCAAGCCTGCTAGCTATCTTGCTTAGAACCCTATCAGACCATAGGTATGGATCTAATCCACGAAGAAGAACCCAGACAGTAACCTTAGCAACTCTGTCCATCTCATAAGAGGAAGAAGGAGACCAATGTTTAAGGACTAAGGAGTTTGCCCCAACCATCCATGGACCCTTCCTTAGAACATCATCCATGGCCTCTTGAGTCTCAAATCTAAAAGAAAACCAACCTTTTTGAAAGTATTGAACTACTGGTGATGCTATTTTTCCCCAATTTTTAGAAACAAAATCCTGAATTATTGTTAGATTTGGCCGTGCTCCCACAACATTTCCCATTAGGGTATGTTCCCAAAACTTCAATTCCTGAGCAAAATCTGCTTCCTATAAATCAATAGTGTCAGCATTTACACTTTCCTCACATAGGAACAGATTCATTCCTAATTGTTTCTGGTTACCAACAACAGTAGAGCATTTTTTCTTCACATGAGGGATTTGAGTATTTTTCACAGTGTTATTAACAGGTTCACAAACAATGGTGATATCAACAGAATCACGTATAGTATCAGTATTATGCACAGTATTATCAACCAATTCAACCAAATTTGCATCAGAATTGGGCACAACTGGAGGAAAAACGGCTGACACTTCATGAATAACAGGGGAAGAACAACGAACAATTGAGGAAACACAATTACCAACAGCAGAAGTTTTTTTCTGGCAATTAGTAGTCAAACTCCCTCTAGGAGAAGAAGAAAGAGTTTTACCAGCTACAGCAATGGCCGAAATTATAAGATCATTAACTGTCCCCGTTTTTCGCGGCTGGGTTTAAGAATTGTCCACATTTGCTTCACCATTTTCACCAATTAAAGCTTCATCAAGATCCTTAGCAATTGTAGGAACCATTACTACCTTCGATTGAGCTAATCGCGCTCGAGTTTTCGCGATGAAAGGAGAAATCAGAAGAAAAAATAGGGGTTAAAAATGGATTTATCAAGAAAAAACGAAAAAAAAGGTTAGTTGACAGAAAAAAAATTTAGAGAGAGAAAGTTGTTATCCGAAAGTTAGTACGAGTATTATTTTTAGGTTTTCTTATGTTTTTTTATTTAAGAGCCTTTAGCAAGACATTTCTAAAAAAATAGGACTGTTACCATCTCGGTTTCCCGAGGCAGTGAATAACAAAGGTAACAAACTAAAGTACTTTATTGAATTCTAACTTTAAACGATGTTATTACAATAGATCTGATTAAATGAATTAAAAATAGATTACAAAACTTGTAGCGGAAATTAAAATAACTAAACATAATATAATTATCGTGTGTAACTAAGTGATGCTAGACTCTAAGTCTTGTTCATGTCTTACGCCCAATTGCTCCAGCTCAGCTAATCAAATACCTGTTATTTAATTCTGCTCCCCATTTAACCGGAAATATTAAATGGTTCACCACAGGAAGACATCAATTATAGCAGGCATCATTTTATTTTATATGACAACACGCACCCGTCAACCAATGGTTGAGGAGAACAACTAAAAACAGTAAATGACAAGAATTATATGATAATGCATGATATGATATGATATGATATGAAAATGGAGCTGAGATCATCACCCGAAACACCCGTTCGTCCCGCCAATCCCTAGCCCTAGCAAAATAATGCAATCATCCAAACCTAAGTTGAGATCTACTCATCCCAGAAACAAGTCATGTAGAACCAGCCTATGGAAACCAATGCAAATGTCCTCCCGCTATAACAATTCATTCCAGAACGAGTAAGAGGTAACCAATGCAAATAATATGCCAATGAATAATAAATAACGATAACCAATAATCTTAGACATGAAGCTGAGGCATCCAACAATAGTAATAATCTACATCCAATCATCCGTCCAATTCCACAATATTTTATATTTTGCACAAAGCATCAATAATAACATGAGTTGAGTAGTTATCCTACTTGATAGCAAATCTCCGAGTCACACAAGCAATCAAATTGATCCCTTTACAAATCCATGACCTACATAACATAATTATGTACAATTACTACATAACCAACAAACTAATCATGCACTTATCCTATGCCCATCAAGTCCTAATCTTTTTGACAACTTCAAAGCTAAATCTCTAATTATACCGTTTTACAACAAAGTTCAGTCCCACTATAAAATTCATAATTAATTAAATAAAAATCTAAACAATGCAAGACTACTGGGGTGGGAACCCTAATACATATATCAACAGTTCTTGTGAAATAGACTTTCCTCAAATTCCATACTTATTAAGGTTTTCTTTAAAGATTTATAAATACTGACGAATTCCGTCGCATAAAAAGTATCGATTCATAAAACAAGTTTAATATATGATTTTTGAGAAATTCCAATTCCTAGCATCAGATAGACTCTTCAAAGTTAATGTATACAAAAGACCCAAATATGTTTCAATTAATAAATTAGGTTTACGAAATACACTTTAGACTACTAGTGCATTCGTGGATTCTTAGTCGACATGTTCATAACGAATTTATTCTGAAAAATCTACAAGTCCAATTGACACAAAATTCTTTCTAATTTAAAAGATAACAATTTTAAAAGGGTCTGATCATTCGTTTAAAACAACTTACAGATTTACAGAATTGCTGTAACTTTACTCTTTAATCAATTCGCCACAAATTTTACCATAGATGATTATATTTAATCTAGACATGATTAGGTGATGAATTAAAACTTAAACAATGCTTATAAGGATTAAAGATTAAAACTTTGAAAGATTAAAGATGACCTCACATAATAAAATATTGAATTCAATGGAAGTAGACGCAAAATCCTCAAATTGATTGCCCAATTTCCTTTCTCCTCTTTTCTCTCTAGGTTTTATTTAAGTTTATATTGAATAATAAAAGTCATGGTGAAAATATTGGGTATATATAATGACAATGTAAACTTTTAGGAAATTATAAAATTAATAAGAAATTAGAATAATAATTTAATAATAAGGTAGTTACCAAATACTCCTCCCCTTCCCCTTTTTTTTATATTTATTTTAGGATCATAATCATTATAAATAACTGTATTACCTATTTTACCTATTTCTCATTTTCTAATTCACAATGATCAACATTGACTTTGACTTTGACCAAGTTTGATTTTTACTTTGACTTAAAAATACGGAGTATTACAGTTTGTAGGTCTTATTTTGGAACCAATTCGTCTTTTTAAACATAACCTCTTTAAAATAAAATAGATGAGCTTCGTTTGTGAAAGATTATATACGTCATTCATCTACCGTGGAGCATAAAAACCTTCAGTCTAATGGTAATGAAGCACCACAAAAAAAGAAGCGAAATGGTTTACTGGTGCTTGATCTTGCGGTCAGTTACGAGAAACTGTTTCTCATGAAAATGTCTGAACATTGAGTCTAGCGATACACAACTAGCGTTGTTAAAATTTGGGCAATGTTGGGTTTATACTGTATGTGGGTAATCATTCTCAAAACGTAGACCATTCTAGAATATTGAATTGCTTAATTAAACTTAAAATTAAATTTAGGTTTTATTTAGATCATTGGTTGATGATTGTAAGTTATTTTAATCATATAAAACCTTATTTGAGTCATATTTTTATTTATAGAAAATGCCTTAAATAGGTTTTTTTAACAACTAAAATGTCGGTTTGAGACATTTTATTTGAAAGAAACTCCTACAATAGGACCATTTATTTGAAGTATTTTTTTTAATAAAATCTATTTGAGGCATTTTTAAAAAGTCAAATATCTTTGCTATTTGGCTCTATCCCAGTTGATACTACGTCATAAATACCTCAAATATGCCAAATTTTGGAGCCGCAAATTAGTTTTTTTCCCCCTATTAGTATGTATTCAAGAGTAATTAGAGAATATTGAGTCAATCATCAACCTGTAATTCTTTAGTGGAAGTTGTTAGTTTCGATACCCTTTCTTTATTTGTTTTCACTTCAAGTTATTTACGTTTTTTTTTTGTTAAATCTAGTGTCAAATCACAAACAAATCTCCCAAATTGGTTATATTAGAGATATTTGTATACACAAAAATTTGATGGAGATATTCGTAATGAGATTGATCCTTACTTACATTTGTTACTAATTAACGTTTGTACTGCATAAAAGTTGTGAATTTCAATGCTCTTAACAAACATAGCAATGTCAATCTTTCCTTTCACAATTACATGTAGACGGGTAAAGAAGGTGTAAAATGCTAGTTTGTCTTGCAGTTCAGTCAACTACTAATTCTTAAGTCCAATCCTTGACGTGAAATTCAGGTCGATTTCAAAAAATGTTCACATTTGTACGTGCATGGGAATTCCTCTAGTTCGAAAGCATGGAAAGCCCAAAAAAAAGGAACCTATAAGAGGTTCTAATAAGCATAAAACTTGTAGTCTGAATCATTTATTTACCGTTGAGTAAAGTATCTCTCTGAGTGAAAATAAAAGGTAAACAAATGATTGAGATAGAGAGAGTAAGTTATAACCCAACCTTCCCTTGCTGCGGTTATTTTGGACCCTTTCTAATGTTACTCTTATGGAAAACAACATAAATGGCGAAATGTATTACCTAATTTTAAGAATTTGTGATCTAGAAAAGTAACATATATCACACACTGTGAATTCACAACACCTTACGGTCATCAACCTATTTTAAATTTATGACGAACATTCACTTAAACAGCTTCTATTTGTAAGTAATCAATGTGATTTGTATGTTGTTATACCTTTCATGTTTCCGATTTCCGCCGTTATTTTTTGAAGTGGACCCTAAAACTTGATGATGTATCCGTCAAATTTTGATACCTATCTAGATCTTTTCTTGGGATTTGACCTACAGTGACCAAACATTTACTAACAGGAGAGTATATGAATTTTGTAGTAAATTATCACTAAGAGATTAGATCATAAGGTAGCCACTTTAATCAGCCTTCAAATTGTCCTCCTCCTCTTACTGAAAATGGTGAGTTTATGAAAGATGACCTGTTGACTTGAATCTGATCAAGGAAGATCACTATAACTGTAATGTCGTCGTGAAAATGTCTCCTAACACCCGCGTCAATCTTTTTAAGGTCACAATATCTCATCTCTCTTTTCTTAGCTGCTTGATGAAGTGCTGCTTTTATTAACCTCTTTGCAATTCCCTATTTGACAAATACACGTCAATGTAAGAAAATGTTATGTAATTGTCTACTCAATTATTTAAGGACAATTCTAGGATGCCTTGTCATCTCATTTTCTATAAATAAAAGCTATTTTTGTTCCGTTGTTTTTCCTTTTTAAATTTGACCCCACCTGAACTATCTTACATTGACCCTGGGTGTCACTAATGAGATGACAAATAAATAATCAAATAAAAGATTTAGGCTAATAATGATCTAAATCAGTCCAGCCTAATACATTCACTGATTAATTAAAGAAATGAAGTCTACCAAATAATCACTTAGATATTCTTACAAAAAAACTTACAACCCAAACGTGAAAATGCTAATTCAAGCCATGAAGTAACCTAAAAAAATGACTGATATTATCTGCGCTAAAACTGAACGAAATGAAGACAACCAATTGGACACAAAATTTGACTTGACACATATGGTGTAATGATCTATATCAATCCCAGTTTGATGTGAATGATTATATCCTCGAAATTTAACTGCCGCTTTTTATTTTAATGTCAATTCTGATCGCCAAAATTCAACAAGAATATTATTCCTAATTTTCCCAAATACTAAGTCCTAGATCCACCGGCAGTTTTGCAAAATACTACTTTGTATTTCGTATTTGTTTAACTTGTAGAATTATATTATAAAATCATATATTATATCATTATAATAATTCACACGGTTCTGACAAAGAATGAACATGTTGGGAATCTTACATTACGTGGGTTATTGTCAACAATATCGACTGCCTCTTGGTTGGTTAGATGCTCCCACAAACCGTCAGAAGCAAAGATGAGAAAACGATCTTCAGGCTGCAATTTTAACACTGATATTGACGGATCTGCCCTCAGTATTGGCTTCATATATGGTTCTGGTACTCTGTACTTTGCTGGCAATGGCTCTCTGTTGAATTCTGTGCTCTTTAAATATGAATCTCCTATTGATCTTGTTACCTTCATTTAGTTGCAATTATTTTGTTTTGGCTACCAAACATTTATACTCATATTGCATCTATCTTATTTTTATCGTCTCAAGTTTAATATTGGTGATGAAAATATCCGAGTTAATACATATAAGTACACGACTACCAAAAATAAATAAGATAATATTAGCGAATATATTTTTTTTATAAGTTTTTGGAATTCGTTAAAAATTTGAAAAGGGTTGCACGTGTATCTAGTGATTAAGTGCAAGTTTTATGATATTAAAAGCTCATATATCATAAGTCATAGACTCATGGGCATGTATGAGTTTTAGAAATCGTGGGAGAGGTGGGCATGAGTTACTCGTAAATAAACTTGCTAAAGTTGAGTCGAGACCTAAACATAACCCAAAAGTTCATAACTCAAATATGACCCAACTACGTATTTGAATTGAAACAACTTGATACATACCCGAATTCACCCAACTTAACCTAGACCTGACCCGTACTTTCAACAAAAAGTAGAGTCGATCCTTAATGAACTGACATGAAATAACGCACCCCTTAATAGATCCTATCTGAAATTATCTATCCAAAGTCTCAAAATGACTACTTGTAAGTCATAATTAATATAGACATTAAAATAAATGTCAAATGTTTAGAATACTCTATAAAAAATAATTAATTTTGCAAAATATTTTTTGTTAGTCAAATTATTACAAATTAAAGCGTTTAATCATTGACGAACATGGCCAAGACCCGAAGTGACCGATATCCAAAATGACCTGACCCAACGTGATCCGACCAAAGATAACGACAACCTAAATTCGCATGACAAAAACACATCCGAAATTGATCCAAGAGCTAAAATAATAAGACACGACGCGAAACAAGTTATATAGGAAATCCGTTATGTTCTAACCAAAACAGAGCCAATCCAGACACACTTAAATTGGCCTCATTTGTCATGTCTACTATAAAGCCTTATGTAATAAAATTACGAGAAACATCATACAAGTTAAATGAGACTTATTTTTATCTCAAAATAAATAGTCATATTAATTATTTTATTAATTTAATCTCAAAACTGATAGTCTCGATTAAATGGAAGTCCTTATGACAAAAGTTCAACTATCATTGATCGAGTTATATCTCAGTCAAGAAATTTATTTTAAGATATAAATAATTGATTATATATCAACTTTTTAGTTTATATTATTTTCTTACATAAGGATAGATGCCTTAATGACCTTAAGATCTAAGATATGGAACTTCTTCTATTATTAATACTATGTAACATATTGATTCGAGAACATTTTAGAATCATGATGAAAAGTATTACCTGAATGATGCCTTTGACGCGCCAAACCTTGTGCTTTTGAACAACTATGTCAGGATCATGAGGGTGTAGTGAATGAAGTTCATCTCTTTCTGTTTCCATTTTAGCATTATGATCAGTTGACAGTTGCATAGCTCTTAAACCTCTTGAGTACCTCTCGGTTCTCCCAAGAACCACCCTAGAATCACCCGCATTTGCGACAAACAAGTGTCCGTTACATATAATTCCAACCAAGCAACATGAACCTTGTGAAGCTATATGTGGCTTTTGGTTCCATTGTTTTCTCACTATCGATATGAATTCATCGTCCGTTTCCAAGAATGCCTTCTTTACTACTTCTTCTGATACCTCCTGATGTTCACATACAAACCCTGTAAACACAATGTAGCCAAGCACCTTAGTTAAGTTTGGTACATATAAGGGGAAAAATTATGGTGTACGAGTACACAATTGTAAGATTTGTTCTTAGTGGCCGCATGTTTCAAAAAGAAAACAAAGAAAATGAATTCAGTAAGGGTTGTGTTAGGTACTCTAGAAGCAACTAAGGTCCAAATGTCATTATAATTAACACATGGATAACACTATTTCCTCGAATAGGTTTTATGATCTTTACGGGGTCGAACATGATACAATTTACCCATTAGTTGAAGACATTTATCATAATAATAGGTCATTAATGAGGTGAAAATGCCAACATATTGAAAAGAAAAGGAGTTGAACATAAAAGCTTATGTATGTGTTAGGTACATCAAACAAAGGTATAAAACTTTTGATTGAGGTTCAAGAATGCATAACTTAGCTTTTGGGCAAGATGGTCTTATCACAACCACAAAACCTAGTGCATGTACGTAACAAATCCTCTTAAAAATAAGCACAAAATTATATAAAAAAACATAAATACGAATTAATATTGTTCAAAGGTAAAAGATGCATACTTTTAAAATTGAGGAATAAGTTATTATTGGTAAAGTAAGCTGCTTGTGGTCCTCCGTGTCCGTCATATACGCCAACAAAGGTCCCAAAAGGACCTTGATTCAAGGAGCTAAACGCCCCCGATTCGAGTTGACATTGATCTTCAATTACTCCGTTTGCTTGCATCACTGCCATTGAAAACTCTCCATTAACATGTTCTCCTAAATCCTTATACCACATTAACCCTTTAACTTTTCCTTTAGGGTCTCTTTTCTCATCAACTAAACTACTTTCCCAAAATGGCTTCCAACAAAAAGACAACACCATTTTTCTTAGATATTCTAAACAATTCACTCTTTTTTTTTCTTTTTCTTTTTATCAAAAGACCCGGTTATTATATATGCTTGACCCCAAGCTTTGTAACCACACCAAGAAAAAAAAAAAAAAAGAGACAATATTACAACTTTTGCATATGTTTCAAAATTTGTGTAGCCAACTCGCACAGTTTATCTTGGTCACCATTAATCTGCACAAAATGTATGAAACAAATAAAAGATCCATGGATAATTATTTGTTTCTTCTTTTTACTAGTTCGGAGAATTTGGGATTGTGACGGTTTTGGTACCTTAAATATGGAATAACTATGTTTAATGTTTTATCTTTTGCGCCATGTTTTGGAAAAAAGATTCGTTGTAAAAACCCATATAAAAATATTGATGTCGATTGAGTTTTTCTGAGATCAGTGAGACCAAGTGGATAAATTATGTGTTTGCATGTTTTTTTTTGTTAGAAAATCTTCATATTCATGTTAGAGGACACCAAAACTATTCCACATAATTGCATAAAAGAGAGGTGATTTGTTGAATTAGTATTAATCTTCAAACAACGTATTCTCTTTCAAAAATTAGATAAATTTAAAAATGGTGAGAACGCATTGATAATTTGATTTTTGCATTTCTAAATATGGGTATTTTAGGTGATAACCCCCTTGATTTTGAGGGTCAAGTGGGTATGATTTTTTGAGACTAATGTCTTGATAAGGGATTCTAAATGAGATTTTATTGATTAGTAACCCATTATATTAGGCATTTTTTACTCTCCTTGGTACATTTCTTTCTTGCAGCTGTGAATTGTAAGGGAGCATCAGTATTTTTCAGTTAGTTTAAGACATGTCTTGAGAATATTCTGGCTTTTTAGCCAAAGTTAGAAGAACTCAAACTAAAAATATGGTTTCTTTTGTTTTCCCTGTCTTAGCTAAAATATCCTTTGATTCCTATTTTTCTTTTCTTTCCTTTCTATTTTTTCTTTTAAGAAACCTAACATGTACTAATTCATTGATAATAAGCGACGCCATTAGTGGCCGTCGGCCAGCAGGGGTAACGCATCAGTCTAAACTCGTCTACAAAGAACATATGGTGTACCATGTGCTAAAGTGTAAGCCACCATATTAAGAGTCCTATTAATAAAAAAAACTACAAACAAAATCAAAAATTTCAAAAAAAAAAAAAAGAATATCTAAGACTAATTAAAACCGCTTCGGCCCTTTGTTTCGTTCTTGAGTGCCTCGATTAATTACAGAGAATCAGTTTTGACAATCATCTGACAATATCCCACCTCACGGTCGTAACGCTTCAATAACAGCTACTGCTTCCTCTTTCTTGGCTCCCACGCCTCTCTTTGTTGTCGAGTCACGCCCTATTGCACCACGCCTCTCTAGTCCCTACACACAATCCCTACAACCACCCGTTCCTTTACCCATGCATTAACACTTACTTTGACAGTTCCCACTGGTAGTGGCTGTCACCCTTCCTGGCCCCCTCCCCACTCCCCAAACTTGTTACTTCTCCACGCATTCTAGTTCGATTCACACCTACTATATCCCTCGCTTAATCATGTCCACACACACACATGCTCTCCCTCAAACACACACCTCTTCCTTCCCTCCCAAATCGCCCAAATCTAGACCATGAACCTATCACCCTTCTCCTCACCGACTTCCCTCCACTTCGCCTCCACGCAGTCCCTGTGAACCCTAACGGTTATAAAATAAAGTAAACACAAATGTTGCAGCGAAAAATGCGATATTTTAAAAACTTTAATGATAAAAACAACAGTGTCACTAAAACATGCACCAAAATTCAAGTTTAAGAAATCTTTTAATACAAGTTACAAGTTAAATGAATTCAAGGGATCCCGATCCCTTGATAATACACAAATATAATACTAAACACGACTGTAAACTTCCACGTAAAGGTCAATTGTTGTAAGTACAACGCTCGCTAGCTCACTCATCGAAACCCCTGAAGAAGCACCAACTCGAACCTGTTCATTCATTAAAAATGAATGCCATAGTCAGTGGAGAGTAACTCAGGGTTCTTCAAGCCATATTACATCAAAACACACATAAACAAGAACATTTTAAAGCATGTACAACATAATCAATTGACCTAACCACCATGCTATAAGAATAGTAATCAATACATGTGAAGTCAACCGTAGACAATGGCATACAAGACATTCATATGAGATAATCCAATTAAACCATCATAAATGATATCACAACACAAAGTCGATACAAACTTCAGGTGACATGGATAACGAGAGGCTAACAATTTAATACATTTGAGTGAAATCTGTAGCCATTTCCTTAGAAAGCATTTTAACATATAATGTATGGGATGTGGTTTTTAACGTCACACACATACTTATGGCTTTCATCTCACCACAGGTACTAATAGGAACATCAATTTTGCCAATCATATCGATACTAGGTGGTTTGCATCTCACCCCTAGTGCTCAATAGGACCAAAAGACTTTTACCAGCCAAAGCAAACCATCCAAGACATAACTAGCACGGTAAATGACATTTGAAAGCATCGACTAAGAAAAGACTTACACCAAAATCTTGGGATAAACATTTCCCAAGTCAACATGCGATAAACATTTCACATCCTCTAAACCCAATCCTTCTGGTAGGACGACGATAATAATACGGTACTAGTCTAAACCTGGCCAGACTCTCTGGATGACAATTTCCCAACTTCGCATACGATAAACGTTTCACATACAAGACTAGCTCGATGCAATAGAACGGAAGCCGAGTACCCCGAATTCGGCAGAAAGACACGAAAGGGGTAGAAAAAGAATGAACATACCAAATCCGGCAGAACAACATAGAAGTAGTGTAAACAATGTCAAGCTAGCATGCAAAGCATGATGACACTTATATATGTAGAGAACATGTCGTAAAAGGCCACTCAAGCTATACGTGCCACATTTGAGCCAAACAACCAAAACCGTTAACAAACATGTAAGTGACTCGCATAAGAAGTACCCATAGTTCCATTATGCATAAATAGTACCAATCACTATAAACATGACGTACTTAGGTTGTACAAAAACATCACTTAACATGTGAATGGGTGAAATATGATATACATGTGTGAAATATCCCAAAGCTGTCATTTAACATATGAATGAGACATAATCAAAGTGCTCAAATTTTAAAAAAGTGTTAACATACCACGCATAAGCATTAGAATCAAGATTAAGGGGCATAATCAACAAGAAACATAAATCCTAACCCCAAACCACAAGTTTAGAACCCGACTACAACAAGGGACAACTTTTTTTTTTTTGGTAGAATGTAAGAATTCTATTAATAATAAAAGGGCCATTACAAAGTTTTTATCAACCAAACAACATATTAAGAGTTGTGTGACACAACTCTACTCAACTTACTCTAAGAACATATTATAAAGAGCTTCAATCCAACATTATCCTAGTCTTGCACGTCTTACCCATTCTAATTTGAACTTCACTCTTGATTCTTTGAAGTAAAAAATCTAGCCTCCACACTACATGATTAATTCTACCATTATTCCGAGCCCACCATAAGTGATACACCAATGCCATCAACACCAATGACACAAAGCTCCTCATGTGCTTGCTCTGACCCTACCACCAAATCAGAACATTGTATTCTGGAATATCCAACGTGCTCCATTCTTTGATCAAGTGAAGACATTGCTTGGTATAGGGACATGAGAAAAACAGATGTTCATAGGCTTCATCAGCTACACTATATAACATACATGTTATCTAACTACAAATATTCATTCTTTGAAGCTTCTCCATTGTCAATAAACGTTCTTGTACAAATAACAAACTTATAAACCGATGCTTAGGAAAGCCAATTGAACTCCAGACACAGCTATGCCAGTCCACTGTATCTTCCTCTGTACCAAGCCAAATGTATCCTTTGGTAATAGAGTACACTTTATCCCATGCCAGCCATCCATTTTCAACATAGTCGGGGAGCAGTTTTTCCTTAACCCTACAAATCCTCTTCCACACCCTACTACATCCTTGTGGAGGTTTATAAACAGTCCACTCCATACCATTTAAAAATGTGCAATGCACCCATTTGACCTACAAATGGTCCTTCTTATCCATCAACCACCATACATATTTCCCTACAGCTGTAACATTCCATCTCCTAATGTCACATATCCCCAAACCCCCTGTTCCTTAGGTAAATAGACTCTAGCCCATGAGACCAAAGCTGGGGATTGAGTAGATGCATCTCCTTTCCAGAGAAAACTTTTGCAAATACCCTCTATTTTTGCCATAACACATGATGGAACGATATAAATCCTGGCCCAGTACCTATGCAGAGTACCAAGCACACTCTTTATCAAAACTAACCTTCCATCATAAGATAATCTCTTAGCCTGAGAGCTCTTATTCTATCAACAACCCTTTCTACCATCATATTACAGTCTAGACACGATATTGAGGTGAAACCAATTGGAGGAGATATTTATCCTCATATGGTTGTAACATTAGGCCATTTTACTAAAACATGGGAGTTATGACCATTTTACTAAAACCGGTCCAGGCTGTAATGATTCTGAAGTCCATCCCGGTCAGGTATGAGTTGACCCAGCAAGGGATGGGGTTATGCACAAGTAATAGGAATCCTGAGGTCCATCCCGGCCGGGAAGGTGCGACACGTGGGAGGAACATTAGGACGGGTTTGGGAACGACTCGTTTAGTTCCGAAACACGTTCCGATGATGTTAGACACAAAGGAGAGTGCAATTGAGCACTAATTACAACACTTAAGAATTAACATAGGATTTGATCCTATAAACAAGCAATTAAGTCATCCAATTAACACACCTTCATCTAGTTGATCTTTTTTGCAATGACCAAACTAAAAATCATACAAACACAATTAAAACACCATATCATCAAACAACAATTATCCAACAAAATTCATCATCAACAAATAAATGTAGTAACTATACTAATTAAAGAGTAAGGTTCTAGCAGGGAAGTTCACATAAAATATGTAATACCGAGTAACCCATCACCATTGCCTTAATTAACATTTGTGGACCAGGCCACTCGTGTCGCGCACACCAGGACGTTTTGATGTTTGAGGCGGCGACACTTATCCTACAGAAGCTTGGTCGATCTAAAGTACGTCATGGACCATTACCGTTTTTAAAGGCATTGAAACCGGTGAAAGGTTTGAACAAGCCTGCATTTATGGAGTATTCGCCACCAAGTTTTATGAAAATAGGAACCATTCGAATACTTCGTGCCATTGCAACACACAAAGTAGTGACAGGAATACTAAGAAATTCGTTACCCTTAGCATTCTATATTGAGAACGACTCTCGCGATGCCAATGAACACGGATGCTCACAGATATATGTGTAAGGTGTGAAGGTACGTAGAGGTGGCAATTATTGACACGACACAAAAACACGACACGAACCCGACACGAAGTTAGTGGGTTAGGGTTAGGACTTTGTGGCCCATTTAAGTAATTGGGTCGACACGGGCACGACACGAAATATAAATGGGTCGGGTTAGGGTTGAGCTCTTTTGACATAAAACCCGACACGAATAACCCGTTTATTTAAAAGTGTCATAATATATTTGGATTGAATCAATAATTCAAACAAACAACTTAAAAATATGCAATTTCATTCATCATTTTTGGGATAATAGGGCTATAAAGCTTAATTTAGTTTATTAGTTTATTGGGTTAAATTGGTTAAATGGGTTAAGTGGGTTAAAAATGACCTGCTAAAAGATAAACGGGTTAAACAGGTCGGGTTGGGTTATGGAAAAATTAAATGGGTTGGGTTAGGGTTGAGACAAATGACCCGTTTATGTAATTGGGTCGGGTTAGGGTTGGGGTGGTGATGACCCGTTTAAAGTTGACACGAACACAAACACGACACGACCTGATCTGTTTGCCAGGTCTAAAGGTACGTATTAGGAAGCTCTTTATTTGAACACCTAATCCCGCCCGTCTCGACATCGACCTCTACTAATGATCAGGGAAGTTATTTATACTTTATATGTTTTTTATTATATGCATGCAATGCTACATCAACAGATTAATCCTACCATGTGAATGTTATCTAATTCGGTTGACATACAGTTTAGAATTCAATTAGAGTTGAAGTAGAAGGTTATATTTATTACATGTGAAAGCCAAATAAAAAATAAATCATAAGAGATGGATATAAACAAATACATAACGAAAAATAAATTAAAATGATTTTGATGAATTTACGTCATAAGTACGCCAAAACGAGATTTAAAAAAGGAAAAAAAAAGAAAAGAATAAATTAAAGATAGAAGGAGATAAGAAAATATGAAAAATCTGTCGAATTATAAGTGATAATAAAAATAATAGTTAATTAAAATCCTAATTAGAATACCCTACGCCAAAGCGCGGCGATTTCAGAACCAGAAGCTATCTCAGAACAGGCGCACCATCTGCCGCGTCCTCTGGAAGAGGCACATCAGTTTATGTGCCTGTTGTCGAGTTGGATTCTGACTGTGAAAGTCAGACTCGCTATTCGTTGTCGTTCATTGAGTGATTTACTTTGATCATTAGTGCATAACTTGAGTGGAAGTGATTTAGTCAGATTACATGCATATAAGATCGTTATAAAATGGAAAACGAGCGAATTGGACAAGGTATTATAACGGTTTTACATGAATTACGATTGTGATGTCGTATTTTACATTGAGTGAAACATGGACTATAGATAGACGAAAACAGAGTTAAAGATTGGCGAAACTGGAAAACAAGGGATTGAAACCAAAAACAAATTGAAAACATTATAAAAAAGAAGGACCCAAAAGACTTGATATGGAAGAATTGAGCCTCTTAAAATCCAGGTTTGAATTAGTGACGAAAATCGCAAATATTGAATTATAAGGGATCTAGGCCGAAAAGGATTTTATGAATAAGTAAAGAAATTGGGAAACATTTGAATTTTAAGAAAAAAAAAGGAGAAAACGAGAAAAGGACGAGCAACAGGTAATCGAGAAAGAAGAAGAAAAGCAGTAGCAGACAAGGAGCCTCTAGAAGAGGCGCATGTGGCACCCTCAATTATCGCGGAAAAGTAAACACGTAATTCTAGAATAAAACAGCATGGATATGTTTGTAATAGGTTCATTTGGGTAAAAACCTGTAAGTTTTTAAAAAAAACCTGAACCTGTTATAAAGATATCCAAATTGGAAGGTGTCAAAACATACAAGGTCTAAATAGAAGTTTCGCAACATAACCATTGCTAAACTCGCGAATAGCAAACTTATACAACCAAATGTAAAGAGGGAGACATATGTCCCTAAAATGTATGTGACATAAAAAGTGTTTAAGGGTCACAATAAAATAAAGCCAATCTAGGTCCCAAGGTTACTTTGCTCGCTAGCTCGTCCATGTACCCCATATATGCATCACCTACCTGTCATTCGCATTTTATACAAATACGAAATCCACAGTCAGTGGGGAGTAACTCCGAGTTCTCCCAGCCACGAAATGTCATAATTAATATAACATGTAAACATAAGAATATGAATATGAATAACACATAGCCTTAGCATATAGTTGCTAGACAATCGTGCTTATCATGTGAACAACAATATAAAAACACATAGTCCTAGCATGCGAATACTAGACCGACTCATACTACACTATCATGTGAATCACATAACATCCAGGAATCCAAACTCTATCAACCATAGCCGGCTTGCATCTCACCTTCTATGATTCATAGAATCATCAAACAAGAAAGGACAATATATCTAGAGACAGGCATAAGTTACTAGTACAGTCAATAGTCACTTTGTAACTCGAGTCTATACCACGAGGTAGGGAAGCTAGTATTTTGGCTCAGAGGTTAATATGAATAAAACATGGCCAAAACACGACTCAACCCTAATCCTAGACTGCGCAGACCTAGAGAAATGCGGATAAAACCACCGCACCCAAGACTCATGATAAAACCACATGAGTACCCTAAGGAGTCCACCAAAGGGTTGGCTAGTACTTAAGCTGACCATCTCCTCAAAAAATAGGCAGAAAGGTCATGCCCCAGCTTGGATATAAACCCACCAAGCCAGGAACACAAAGGCTATTAAGCCGCAAACATATACTCGTCAAAGACTATAATGGCCTATCTATGACGAAGGCCGAAATACTCACCTAGGACCTAGTCCCAGCTTGAATACTTTAGCCCACACCACACAAGACAAGTAGGACACCCAATTAACCATAAAAGGGGCAAAGAGTCCAAACTTGTACACACAAAAGATCATACACACCCTAGTATATGAAAGGCTACGCAAGAGCATATTCAGCTGACAATCTAACAATATCTCCAATATAAATAATAACCCAAATTCCAGCTAACCGTTAATCTCATAATTCATGAGAACAAGCTAAAATGGCAACAAGACAAGAAGACTCAAGTATAAGGCAACCAATTCATCCAACAACCAACATGTGAAATGATAGTCACAAATATTAAGGCATCAACGTAAAACATCCAATCTCACCTCAAAGACAAACCCTCGACCCGAGTCCCGCGACGGGTCATCGATCAAATCGAGGCTGACCGGTTTAAATCTAGTTTGACCAAACTCGTTCGGTCAATCTGGCCAAGTTCAGAGTCTTGGCCTACTTTGGCCCAAATTACAAAATGTATCACAATGTCATTCTCATGCTATTTCCAATTTCTATCATGTGAAAAACGAAAGTAACACATTATCAATCACCTAAACACTTAACAAACACCAAACACAACATCAACTACTAATGTGACATTAATTCGTCGAGTAACTCGAAATAGTTACCTTATGCTAGCAAAGAGACAAGTAATAACTTGAGAAAGCTTCTAAAACCCAAAATTACTCTTCATCTTCAACCACATATGAGGCACCTAAAATAATTATGTGAAAGGACGATATTAACGAATTATCTTTATATAAAAAAATGAGACGGAAATTAATTTAATTATATTTTAAATAAACCAAACTAGCGTCAAAACAAATTATAGACACGGCTCAAAAGTTATTATGACAACCTCAAACTCGGCCTAACCACCAACTACACATGGCCTCAAACTCGTGACTTAGCTAGGCCACTGCCTAGGCCACGGCCAGGCCACTGCCAAGCTACAGCCAGGAACACAAATTAATATACAATACCCCAAATCCATAGTCCAAATCTGAACCTCAAAGCCATTAATCAACTGACGGTACAAGGGCTATGAATATCTCTCTGCAATTCAACGTATAAAGCTTTATATATCCATCATGATCTCTATCGTCTCACATATCCCACCTCCTCTTCCATTTATAAATTTGTTACACCTAACATGGCAACCATCCGTAAGTCCTTTTATTATTCTAACACAATCATCTTTATCCCAAATAGCATCCCAAAACAATCAATACATGTCAACATACACCGTCTTAAATATACCACTTACTAGCTAGCATCCCAAATGATCCCTACAGGTCAGTATACACCGTCTCAATCATCTCCACATATCAGTATACACCGTCTCAACTATACAACGGACTAATTAACATCCATAATGATCCCAATATATAATTATACACCGTCTCAACTATAAAACAGACTAACCAGCATTCGAAATAAACATATTTTATAAGTAATATCGAGTAACCTATCATTGTTACCTTTTTCCGATTGAACTAATCATTTATGACTAACAAATCTTCTACAAGACCGCCTATCTCAGCATATACAACCGTCTTATAATAAATAAAGCTGAAAGTATAAATTGGGTTTGTAAAAATATATGACGAAAATGAATGTTACTTACATCGGAATGACGGGAACGACGAGAGGAGCGCTATGGAACAAAAATAGTTGAAAACGGTTGAGAAACGAAGCGTCGGGACGGGTTTATAGACGCGAAATTGTAAAGGGGAAAAAAAGAAGAAGAACGAAAGAAGAAGAAAGAAGATGGAGGAACAACGTAGAAATGAGTGACGTGCTTGCTTGCTAGCTATTTATTATACGTATCTTTCTTCATCGTTAAGTAATTTCGCTAGTTTTTAAAACCGTCTCGAGTTAATAAAATCGGTTTTAGAAAAAGTCTCAGTAATAAAACGGAATCAATAATAAATAAATTTAATGAGTGAAAATAAAATAAACTCAGCCAGCTAACGGAAATAATACAATATCAGCTTGAATCGGAATTATTAGCGATTTTTACAAAACTAACAGATATTAATAAAAATTGCTAATTTAGTGAAATAAGCTCAAAATAGCTAATTGGACGGTTTTGTTCCCAAAATCCATCTCGGGTTCACTTAAAACAACTTTCATAAGGACTCGTAAAGAAACGGAAATTATTAAATAAATAAACTCGAACTAACTCCAATAAACTCGAACTAACTTTAAATAAACTTATTAATGATTATTAAAATTAACGTATCGAATTATGATGAAATTAATTAATTAGCTAAGCATATATATATAAATCGTTAAATGATGTAATTAAATTCAAAATAGCAATTAAAAGAATTTTATCCAACATAATAAAATACGGGGTGTTACAATCACCCCATCTTTTAAAAAGTTTCGTCCTCAAAACTTGAAAGTATAAATGAAAGGTTATAAAAATAAAACTGGAATTGGAATAGGTAACCAAAACATTTTAAAGGTTATTTATCGTAAGAATCAAAATTCTTTCAAAAGTTTCAAATAAAATTTTCCGACAGAACCAGATTCTCATCAAGGGAACGAAAGTGTTCTCGTTACGTATTCAAGAACATCACATTCCAAATCAAAGATAAGGTCAAAAGGCAAATCATTTGTATAAATCAAAAATCAAAATACCTTCAAAAACATTAATGAAGAGTTTTCAAAAATATAAGTCTCATTCATGGAACGGAATTGCTCTTGTCGTGCACACAAGAACGCTAACTTTCCAAGTCAGAGACAAATTTAAAACAAAAACTATTCGCCGACAAGCGTAGAACAAGTTATCAAACGTTTCCAATAACTAGTTCTAACATCTGATCAACGTTAAAATCAAAATAAGAAAAAGGTAATCTACTCAAATTTTCTTTTGCAAAAAGCCAAAATAGAAATAAAGGTTTCACCTTTAAACTAAAAGGGGAGTTAAATTCTTGAAATATAATATTAAACTTTAACAAAGGCATCATGATTAGGTCAAAGTGAATAGAAATTGGATAAAATTTACAAAAATCTCAGGTTTAGCAACTCAAAACCATGATAAAGAAGTCTATACTCAAAGAACAATTAGAGAATTAAATCAAATTTTCATTTTCAAATCTTTAAAAATAGGTTAGGTTTGCAGAAGTGACATAAACTTTTAAGAATGAATCGAAACTGGTAGCTTGAAAGTTTAGAAGTTGTACAAAAAGGAAAGTAACTTAGATAGCATAAAAACAAAGTATGTTAAGAGAGCTCAAACTTAACCAACAAGAGAGCTATAATGACTTTCATAGGGTAAAAATTGAAGTCAAAATTACAAGGATGTCAAAGATAGAGTTTCACAAGATACGAGTGTCAAACTTAAAGGAGGAGCAAGATGAAGCGAGGAAATGAGGTATGAACGGTAACGCTTATGATCAAGGAGAAAGGGAAATTAGACAACAAGGAAACGCCAGATACTCAAATCTCAAACAACAATGTCATCACTCCACTAAGGAAACAAAGGGTAATAACCAGGTCAGGAAATGATAGGAAATTTAAAAAGGGATATATGAACATGTCAAGATGTGAGACTAAAAGAGTCGAATCATAAAGATAACTAGTTACCAACCAGTAAGATATATTAGAATTAGGGAGGTATTCAAGACAAGGAAATAACGAGTTAACTTTTAAACTTAAGAATCAAATCCAACCAATGTATGAACGAAAGGGAGGAAAACGATTAATGGTACGAAAGAGGATTTTTAAGGCTTAATCCATACGCTTCCTAAAACTTAAGGTTCTCTCTAACAAGGTCACGCCTATTAGGGTATTGTACCTTCATGACAAAACGACCAAATCCTAAACAAGGGTCAAGGTAAAATAAACGCTCGCTTAAAGGGTGATAAATCAGTTAGATACTTCTTCCACCTATCTTATCACATATTAGGATTTCCTTAAATCAAATCTACCACTCAAGTATAAAAGCATCTCTTTATCTCAAGCACTCGACACAACCTCAATGTTTTAAAAACCAAAGAATGAATTGACAAAGACTTCTCAACAAAGTTCTCAAGGAACAACTAACACCAAATCACATTCCCAATCTATACAGGATTGTTAACATCTAAAAAAATGGGTTTTCTTCCAAATTCATATTCTAAACTTATCTCATGTTTACTCCTAAGGCGACGACGCTCAACCTACTAAGCTTTCAAATCCCAAACATAAACAACAAAGCCAAGTTCTATAACTTTAATTACATAGGCAACTCATTCCTAACACAAAGAATCCACCAATCGATTATACTCACTTTGTCAAGGAACTAGGTATAAGAATCACTAAGTATGTCTCATCACATTACCTAAGTCTTTCTAACATCACGACTTCTCAAAGCCAGGGTTAAGGATCAGACACAAACAATCTCCTCAAAAGTCGAATTTTCCAACCAAGGTCAACATTCCTCACAAGAAAGAGTACTATCTAATGGCGTTAAGTGAGGATAAGCAAAGAACAAAGGACAAGTTAGGAGTACAAGCGTAGCTTTTAAAGTAAAACAGAAGGGAGTTTAGAAGGAGGATAAGCACCAAGAGATTAAGAATAAGGCGAGATACAAAAAGAACGAGAAACATCTTCAAGGAAGTAGAAGCATTCTTCAAAGGTTGAACAAATCTTCAATCCTCAGCAATAGGCACTAAATCTTGATCTTCTTAAAATATAAGTGTCCTTTCAATGGAACGGAGATACTCTTGGCGATCACTCAAGAACATCAATATTACAATTCAAAGACATAAAAATACATTTTTACACCAACAAATGATAAAACTAATTATCAGACGTCTCCAATAACAAGCTTTAACATTAATTGACGTTAAAACCAGTGAAAAACATTAAAATATTTTCAAAACCTTTAGTTCAAATTTTTTTTTTTATAATAAGGGTAATAGCTCCATTAGCTATAGATAAGCTCACGGTCATTGATCCAAGAACGCAACAATTATTAAATGACAATCAACAAACAGGTTAGTACCTAACAAAGAGCAAACACAAAGAGACTACAGCATAAGGTCCTAAGTCTACCCATCTTACCCATATCTCAAGTTTATTATTTTAAGGTCAAGTTATTTATATTGGGGTGCACAAACGTGCGTCGGGAGCAAATATGCTCTGATACCAACTGTGACACCCTCAATTATCGCGGAAAAGTAAACACGTAATTCTAGAATAAAACAGCATGGATATGTTTGTAATAGGTTCATTTGGGTAAAAACCTGTAATTTTTTAAAAAAAAACCTGAACCTGTTATAAAGATATCCAAATTGGAAGGTGTCAAAACATACAAGGTCTAAATAGAAGTTTCGCAACATAACCATTGCTAAACTCGCGAATAGCAAACTTATACAACTAAATGTAAAGAGGGAGACATATGTCCCTAAAATTTATGTGACATAAAAAGTGTTTAAGGGTCACAATAAAATAAAGCCAATCTAGGTCCCAAGGTTACTTTGCTCGCTAGCTCGTCCATGTACCCCATATATGCATCACCTACCTGTCATTCGCATTTTATACAAATACGAAAGCCACGGTCGATGGGGGGAGTAACTCCGAGTTCTCCCAGCCACGAAATGTCATAATTAATATAACATGTAAACATAAGAATATGAATATGAATAACACATAACCTAAGCATATAGATGCTAGACAATCGTGCTTATCATGTGAACAACAATATAAAAACACATAGTCCTAGCATGCGAATACTAGACCGACTCATACTACACTATCATGTGAATCACATAACATCCAGGAATCCAAACTCTATCAACCATAGCCGGCTTGCATCTCACCTTCTATGATTCATAGAATCATCAAACAAGAAAGGACAATATATCTAGAGACAGGCATAAGTTACTAGTACAGTCAATAGTCACTTTGTAACTCGAGTCTATACCACGAGGTAGGGAAGCTAGTATTTTGGCTCAGAGGTTAATATGAATAAAACATGGCCAAAACACGACTCAACCCTAATCCTAGACTCAGAGACCTAGAGAAATGCGGATAAAACCACCGCACCCAAGACTCATGATAAAACCACATGAGTACCCTAAGGAGTCCACCAAAGGGTTGGCTAGTACTTAAGTGACTATCTCCTCATAAAATAGGCCAGAAAGGTCATGCCCCAGCTTGGATATAAACCCACCAAGCCAGGAACACAAAGGCTATTAAGCCGCAAACATATACTCGTCAAAGACTATAATGGCCTATCTATGACGAAGGCCGAAATACTCACCTAGGACCTAGTCCCAGCTTGAATACTTTAGCCCACACCACACAAGACAAGTAGGACACCCAATTAACCATAAAAGGGGCAAAGAGTCCAAACTTGTACACACAAAAGATCATACACACCATAGTATATGAAAGGCTACGCAAGAGCATATTCAGCTGACAATCCAACAATATCTCCAATATCAATAATAACCCAAATTCCAGCTAACCGTTAATCTCATAATTCATGAGAACAAGCTAAAATGGCAACAAGACAAGAAGACTCAAGTATAAGGCAACCAATACATCCAACAACCAACATGTGAAATGATAGTCACAAATATTAAGGCATCAACGTAAAACATCCAATCTCACCTCAAAGACAAACCCTCGACCCGAGTCCCGCGACGGGTCATCGGTCAAATCGAGGCTGACCGGTTTAAACCTAGTTTGACCAAACTCGTTCGGTCAATCTGGCCCATTTCAGAGTCTTGGCCTACTTTGGCCCAAATTACAAAATGTATCACAATGTCATTCTCATGCTATTTCCAATTTCTATCATGTGAAAAACGAAAGTAACACATTATCAATCACCTAAACACTTAACAAACACCAAACACAACATCAACTACTAATGTGACATTAATTCGTCGAGTAACTCGGAATAGTTACCTTACGCTAGCAAAGAGACAAGTAATAACTTGAGAAAGCTTCTAAAACCCAAAATTACTCTTCATCTTCAACCACTTATGAGGCACCTAAAATAATTATGTGAAAGGACGATATTAACGAATTATCTTTATATAAAAAAATGAGACGGAAATTAATTTAATTTTTTTTTATATAAACCAAACTAGCGTCAAAACAAATTATAGACACGGCTCAAAAGTTATTATGACAACCTCAAACTCGGCCTAACCACCAACTACACATGGCCTCAAACTCGTGACTTAGCTAGGCCACTGCCTAGGCCACGGTCAGGCCACTGCCAAGCTACAGCCAGGAACACAAATTAATATACAATACCCCAAATCCATAGTCCAAATCTTAACCTCAAAACCATTAATCAATTGACGGTACAAGGGCTATGAATATCTCTCTGCAATTCAACGTATAAAGCTTTATATATCCATCATGATCTCTTTCGTCTCACATATCCCACCTCCTCTTCCATTTATAAATTAGTTACACCTAACATGGCAACCATCCGTAATTCCTTTTATTATTCTAACACAATCATCTTTATCCCAAATAGCATCCCAAAACAATCAATACATGTCCGCATACACCGTCTTAAATATACCACTTACTAGCTAGCATCCCAAATGATCCTTACAGGTCAATATACACCGTCTCAATCATCTCCACATATCAGTATACACCGTCTCAACTATACAACGGACTAATTAACATCCATAATGATCCCAATATATAATTATACACCATCTCAACTATAAAACAGACTAACCAGCATTCGAAATAAACATATTTTATAAGTAATATCGAGTAACCTATCATTGTTACCTTTTTCCGATTGAACTAATCATTTATGACTAACAAATCTTCTACAAGACCGCCTATCTCAGCATCTACAACCGTCTTATAATAAATAAAGCTGAAAGTATAAATTGGGTTTGTAAAACTATATGACGAAAATGAATGTTACTTACATCGGAATGACGGGAACGACGAGAGCAGCGCTATGGAACAAAAATAGTTGAAAACGGTTGAGAAAAGAAGCATCGGGACGGGTTTATAGACGCGAAATTGTAAAGGGGAAAAAAAAGAAGAAGAAGAAAGAAGATGGAGGAACAACGTAGAAATGAGTGACGTGCTTGCTTGCTAGCTATTTATTATACGTATCTTTCTTCATCGTTAAGTAATTTCGCTATTTTTTAAAACCGTCTCGAGTTAATAAAATCGGTTTTAGAAAAAGTCTCAGTAATAAAACGGAATCAATAATAAATAAATTTAATGAGTGAAAATAAAATAAACTCAGCCAGCTAACGGAAATAATACAATATCAGCTTGAATCGGAATTATTAGCGATTTTTACAAAACTAACGGATATTAATAAAAATTGCTAATTTAGTGAAATAAGCTCAAAATAGCTAATTGGACGGTTTTGTTCCCAAAATCCATCTCGGGTTCACTTAAAACAACTTTCGTAAGGACTCGTAAAGAAACGGAAATTATTAAATAAATAAACTCGAACTAACTTCAATAAACTCGAACTAACTTTAAATAAACTTATTAATGATTATTAAAATTAACGTATCGAATTATGATGAAATTAATTAATTAGCTAAGCATATATATATAAATCGTTAAATGATGTAATTAAATTCAAAATAACAATTAAAAGAATTTTATCCAACTTAATAAAATACGGGGTGTTACACGCAGCTGATGCTGCGACTATTCCAGAAAGCGCATCTGTTAGAGCGATTCTTCTCGACTGAGTTTCTCTGCTGGATCGTCAAAAAGGGTTTTAAAAGCAAGTTTTTGAAAATGATTTTGAGCTTATTTATGATATAAATTTGTACATAAATAATCAAATACAGAAAATATAACGGGATTTACACCCTCAGACTTACATGGTTATGAAGCGAGATTTAACTAAGTTGTTTTTTAGTGATTGCTCGACTCGATGAAGGATTGAAAGTGCCTCTGAAAAAGGATTTTAGTAAAAAAACGATTGATTGATTGGGTGGAGTTAGTCAAGTTGGTCGGTCTATCCAAACGAGACTGGTACCCATAGAACCTGGGCTTACGTGGTCGAGTAGATCAAGCACGTAGGCGTCAATAGCAAAAGCCCGTGGTCTTAGAATGCAAAGGGAGAAGAAAAGGGAGGACACTAGCGTCAAAAATATGTGAGCCGAAATCCTCTATTTATACTAATCACGAGGGAACATTCTAGGAAAAGATAGAATTTGGAAAGAATCCGAAAATATTCTAGAAACAGACGAAAAACCAGCCCTAGAAGAGGCGCAGCAGGCACTGCGACCTTTCCAAGAGGCGCAGTACCTACTGCGTCCTCTCCTAAGGCCTTTCCTCCTCAGCAAGAAAGATTTTCGCGTTTTATTTAGGAATTAGGGAAGATGTAGGCTTCCTTATTCCGCAAGACAAGATATATTCCGAGATTTAAACACCAAAAATAATATATTAGGAATAAAAACTCTAGAACTTTCCGACTCGGTTTTAAGACGGCTTTAGAAAATGTAGACGATTTTTGACCCGGACTCCAAATGTACTCTAATTACTCTCAAAACGACCGTATCGGCACGTAGATTATGACCAAGGGGCTGACACGACTAGTTGAGCTATCACTTGTTAATGAACTTACAAAATGTCATAAAATCACTCCGTATGTTAAACATGCGGCCCAATCATCACTGGGTGTTTGGCGGAAGGTGAAGAAATGAGGTATTTACGGAGCCCCCTCTTTGACTAAGGCTTGAATCAGGTGAAATTCAATATATAGCTCTCAGATCAATAGAAATTAAAACATGATGACTATGGCGGCGCGAGGCGGCTCAAGAAGTCTGAGCCAAGGACCTGTCCTCGAAAACATTTTAGATTCTGAAGTCCATTAGACTACGTGGGTGATGTGACTCCTATTTGCGCACATTTAGTCCCCTAACTAGCCTAGTTCCTATGCTTTTTAGTATGTATTCGTCGTTTCATGTCTTTAGCTTCCTTCTATGATATTTTATGAGGTTTTGTGTCCTTTGTAAGAGAAGAGCACTAACTTAGCTAGACGGAGTGAAACGAAGCTAAATTAATAACATCTAACGACCACGCATCAAAGAGGAGACTAACACTAAAGGCATAAGTCAATAAAACAAGGAAATGAGCAATGACTAAGGACCCTCACGGCTCCTCAATGATCCCCATGGATCACGAGGCAGCCAAGCAAGAAGAAGAAGACAAGCATTTGAAGACGGGCGACCCAAAGTCGGTCTGGGCGTCCCCAAGCTCTGGACGGGCATCCCCCATGCCAGGTCGAGCGTCTCACCATACAACATGATTATCTTTGAGTAGAGGTCGAGCGTCCCCTCCCAGGACGTGCAAGGCTTTGGACGTAAATTAAAGGGTCTAATCGTCATTTAAGCCCTTAGTTAACCTAATCCTTGTATGACTATATATACCCTCTTTGTAATAAATTGAGGGTTAAGTCCTCTTAGTTGTGATTAAGCCCTCTTAGTGAAGGCTAAGTCCCTTTTAGATTAGATTAAGCTCCCATTAGGAGTAGATTAGAATAGATGAACCTTTAATCATTCCACAAATTGCACTTTAATCTTTCCCTAATTATTGTTCAAGATCTATTTGGGTAATTGAAGATTAATGGGTTATTATTGGAGAATTGACGACTCTTCATCAATCAATCAAGTTTTCTTCTATTATTGTTTCCTTTCCATTTATTCATCTTAAGATTGGTATAATTTCTTTACTCTTTACTTAATTATTGCTTATTGCTTTACTCTTCCATCATATTTATACTTGTTAAGATGATTGACACCATTGTTAACATGTTTTCCATGATAATGAGTGAGTAGTTCCCTAACTACGGATTAGTGGGGGATTAGGGGAGTAATTATGGGATAAATATATGCTTAATGAGTTCATATGAATGCTTACCTATTGTACTTTCAACTTATGCACATGTTATGCTTGATAAAATGCTTGATTGACAACCTAGCATGATTCTATTATCCTTTCAACAAGACTTGTAAGATATAAACTAACTCAAGCCTTGTTAGACAATGCATATAGTTGAATAGGAAGAATTAAGTCGACTTGTAGGTGTTGTAAAGTCTTGACCGACTCGGCTCCGAGACCCAAAACTTCCTAGGAATTGTAAGACATAAACTAACTCGATTCCAACAATAATAATTGCTTGCATCTATATAATTCATTTACGCTATTTCACCATGATTCCCCCTATGATCCCATGATTCCCTAGTATTGTTAATCATTTGTTCACATCCTTGTTTTTATTGCTTGTTTTACCTTTCATTGCTTTTTATTGCTTTCATTAGTTTAGAATTATCAACCCAAACCAATTGTGACACGAGCATAAGTTAAGATAGATAGACTTAGAACCCTAAGCACACCGTCTCGTGGATCGACCTCGACTTAACCGCTATCTAGCTGTTTGTTGAGAATATAAATGTGTTTGATTGAGTAAACAGCGACTCGCTCACCATCAAAATGGCGCCGTTGCCAGGGACGGTGTTTTGTGATTAAGTTCTTGTTTGTTTGTCCATTTCAATTTTTCTTTAACCTTGAGGAACTTGTTCCTCAAGGTCGTTCTGACCGTTTTATTGTACTTTCCGTGCTTGTATTTGTTTTCTTGTCTTAGCTATGATGATGGCTCAAGACTTGACACATGGAGTATGTAGTGGATCTTTTGAGTATGACTATGGGTACGGGGAGTTTGAGGAGCAAGTCAACACAAACCTACCTTACAACTCATACTAAGAAAATCTAACTACTACCCCAACCTTCCCTACCAAAATCCCCACATCCAATATCTACAACAACCATCCACCCAAGACTCACTTTACAACCAATTCCAATGCCATAATATGACGACTTTTACACCCACACACAACAAAAAGATGAGCCAAACTTTGACATTCAAAATGTGGTTCTCCAAATGATAGGAGACCAAAAAAATTCTTCAAACAAGTGCTCGAAGAGAGCCAAAATAGGAACGATGTTCTCCAAAGCATTGTTACCCAAGGTGAGGAGTTGGCAATTCAAATTGCCCAAATGAAGGCAACCCAAGAAACCACTCAACCAACCACTCCCTCACCAATTTTTAAGCATTGACCATAAATGTGAGTTTGAGGTAATGACCTTTGATGTGGAAGATATGAAGTTAAAAGAGCCAATCTCCTTGAGATCTTGTGAGTATTAAAGTGTGGTATTTGATGAAGAAAACATGAGGTTGAGCAAACCAAATACTCTTAGGCTTTGTGAGTATGAGGGTGTGACATTTGATGTGGAAATTAATTGAGGTGATGGAGAAAGAGTTAATGAAGAGAAGTGAAGCTCCTATTTATGATTTGTATGATGACGAATCTATGGAAAAAGATGATGCGGGAAAGATGGACTCAAATAATGAATGGAGTTGTGGAGAATCCTCACTTGAGGAAACCATCCTTGAGAATTTTGAAGACTCTTTCAATGAAGAGGAAGAATGTCTCTTCATTATTGAACATGAGGAACTTCTCACACCCACTATGGAACCCATGATAGTTGGAGATGACTTTATGGACCTTCTCATGAAAGTCAAGTCGTCATACAAAAACTTCTTGGTAGAGAAGCTCAATAATAAATCTAAGCAAGAGCCTATTTGTGAAAACTTGGCACCCACAATACCAACTCCCAAGTTACCCTTCATCAATGCCATGAGAATTCACCCCCTATTCTTGGAGAATTGATTAGTCCAAGTATTTTCGTCATCAACTTTGAAAAAAATAGGAGCAACCGTAAACCCCTCTATGCCAAGAATCTTAAGTTTGCTAGTTGCAAGAACCGGGAAGGCCATCATGACAAAGCAAAGGAGAAAGGGAAAAGGTTTAAAGAGAGGCCTTTAATGGATTGACCATACTCTATTTTGAAATGGTTCAAAATTTACTCATGCTTACTTGAGGACCATTCACAAGCTTTTGATCAACTATTGAGAGCATTGAGCACCATGGATAATGAAATTTGTCATTTCAACTTAGATGGTGGAGTCCTATCTCAAACCACCATTTGTAATATACTCTTTCCAAGCCTTAAATTGTATCATAATAGTAGTTGCATTTTAGATTAGTTATATGTATCCTTTAGTCCTTACATAAGAGTTGTGAGGGAGAGTTCTTATCTACTTTCTAGGCCATTTTTCAGGAAAAAGCAAAATAATAAGAAGGGATAACAAAGGGTGCAATATAAAGGCTTAATCTAAGCCTTATTTTCGAAAGAAGAAGCGGGACGATTGACCCGTAGCTGGGGGAAACAAAGAAAATGTCCTGATACAAAAAACGCACGACCGGTTCCCAGGACGCCTGTCCCACTCTGTGAAAGAACATAGAACCTAATTAGACTCTCTAATTAGTAACAAATTATCTCATAATATGTTCATTTAGTGATCTATGTAACATGCATGCAAATATAAAAGCATAAAAATAAAGATTGAGGAAAAACAATTTCCTTACATTGATATTTATGGTAAAAATGGGCACAAACTAGATCACCTATCTAGTTTGTTCTTGAGCTAAATAAAGATGGATGATCCTCCTAGAAAAACCTTCAAAAAGAAAGTCTCCTTCAAGTTGCACCCAAGAACAACACCCAAAATAATCTTACAAGTATTAACTAGATACTTGTAAAATTAACCCTTGATAATATTTATAATATTACTAACAAGCTTAGTAAATATTTATTTTGTATACTAACAAGCTTAGTAAGTGATGAATATTTATTTTAGAGAGATAAGCAATTTTTGTTCACATGCAAAAACAAGTGAGCTTGCATATGTAAAAATGAACAAAAATTGGTCTACATTGGAGGGGGAAAACCGGTGGGAGAGGTGGAGTAAGAGAGTGGACTTGTTTCAATTTTTGTCCAATCTTTTTCACATGCATACTGATCATATGATAATTTATGGAAGAAAAACAAGCAAAGTGAAATAATTATGATTATAATCATCCACTACACTCCATTTACACGGTCCAATGTCCCATTTACGGGTCCATTTTGGTTCTTATATTTGTCGCACAAATACGTGTAAATTTATTTAAACATCGTTTTATGTTTAAATGCTACCCGATTAATTTCGTCCGAAACACACCGAAAATATACGTGTACCACTACACATATTATTTACGTACTAATATTAATCACATAAATCAATTAGTACAGTTTTAGTGAATTAACAATTAATTAACTAAAACCCGTCTCCCAAAATTTATTATTCAATTATCGCATAATTAAATAATAACTGTCGTGCCTCGAGTTCTCAATTCGAAATCTCTCTAAAAATAATCGATTAACCTTTTAGTCTATAAATCAAGGGACTAAATAAATTGTATCTCATACAATTAATTAGTTATCAATTGGGGTTCGTTCCTATAGGTGTGACCGAAAGGGGTCAGTTGATCACCGCCGTCTCACGACAATAACGACAAACTCTAGTCAGCCAACCGTTATTGATTTACGTTAATCAACTGACGAGGATCAAATAATTAAATATCCTGATGATATTCCTTTAATGAGATTTATTATGTAAACGCACTATTGTGGAGGACACTAACTCCAACAATCTCTCACTTGTCCGACACAAGGTGTGCGCTACCAACTCTCTTGTCCGTTTTAATCTCCCACTCAATGCAAGGTGTCTTTCAGGTCGTACTTGCATATGAACATATCACGAGTGGTTTGCTCAATCGGGAGTGTGACTATCTGACCGGAAAAATCTCCCACAGATTACATCCGAGCGTGGCCACGCATTTATAGTCATTAACTCCTCGAGTGGCCTTGAGATATAGTTATCCAACGTGGGTGGACAATTTTTGTATGCCATATCTATCTTTGCCCAATACAGCTCATCATGACTCAGAAGATGTCCTTTTGGCCTCCTTTCACGGCACGACCTAGGATAAAAAGCAAAGTCACTCAGAAACTGCATTTACTTGGATAATAGTCTCCCGTCAAAAGAATCGACTCATAGCAACATCTTAGAGATCCCTGCTAAGACCAGGCGTCTATAATAGAACTTAGGGACTCTCTAAATGGTCATTGTCAAGCAAAATGTCACACACTCTGCCTATGTAATCGACTGGTCATCATATATGACCTCATGGTGTTGAACAACCATCAATCGACTTACAATCTAGTCACTCCGAGACGTCACCTCATTAAGTGACTAGGGACAAAATACAATGTTCATCTTATTCACTTAAATAGTGTTCAACATTATCTCCATAACTTATTTAGATAAACAAGGTATTAAAATTTTAGTCACACTAAATAAAAGATTCATAAAGAATGAATGCAAAAATTATGAATGTGATTATCATATATATAATAAGAGATACACTATCTAATTATTACATATTCATAATCTAAAGAAAATCTAGTACTCGTCTCAATCCCATTGCGATGACATGACCATCATGCTTAGCCTTTGATAAAGGCTTGGTTAAAGGATCAGCAATATTCTCGTCTGTCCCAACCTTACAAATGTCAATTTCCTTCCTTTCCACATAATCTCTAATTACATGGTATATCCTTTCAATGTGTCTAGATTTGTTACTAGACTTCGGCTCTTTGTCTTGAAAAATAGCTCCACTGTTATCACAATATAGAGTGATCGGATCTCCGGCGGAATGGACTACTCCTAGTCCCTCCATGAATTGCCTAATCCAAACAGCTTCCTTTGCAGCCTCAGACGCTGCAAGGTACTCAGCCTCTGTTGTAGAATCCGCAGTAACGCTTTGCTTGAAGCTCTTCCAGCAAAAAGCTCCTCCATTTAGCATAAACACATAGCCGGATTGGGATTTCATATCATCCCGATCGGTTTGGAAACTTGCGTCCGTGTAACCTCTTACACGCAACTCAGTTTCTCCTCCAAACACTAAGAACGAATCCTTAGTCCTTCTCAAGTACTTAAGGATGTTCTTTACGGCTATCCAGTGACTCTCACCAGGCTTGGCTTGATAACAACTTGTCATGCTCAAGGCATACACAACGTCGGGATGAGTGCAAATCATAGCATACATGATAGACCCAACAGCGGAAGCATAAGGGACGGTCTTCATGTGTTCAATCTCCTTAGAGGTAGAGGGAGACTGTGACTTGCTCAAAGTAATCCCTTGGGCCATAGGTAGAAATCCTCTCTTGGAGTCTTTCATATTGAACCGGTCAAGAACTTTGTTAATATAAGCTTCTTGACTCAATGTTAGTATCCTTTTGGACCTATCCCTATAGATCTAGATACCTAAGATTCGTTGTGCCTCTCCCAAGTCCTTCATCTGGAAGTGTTTCCCTAGCCACTCCTTAACGGAAGTGAGAGATTGAATATCATTCCCGAGGAGCAATATGTCATCCACATATAGGACAAGGAATGCAACCTTACTCCCACTAAACTTCATGTATAAACACGGTTCTTCCACACTTCTAGTGAAACCGTATTATTTAATATCTTGATCAAAGCGATGATTCCAACTCCGAGATGCTTGCTTAAGACCATAGATGGACTTCTTGAGCTTACACACCTTCTTAGGGATAGATGTATCCACAAAACCTTCAGGTTGTATCATGTACACTTCTTCTTCTAGAATCCCATTCAAGAAGGTGGTTTTGACATCCATTTGCCAATTCTCATAATCATGAAACGCGACAACCACTAAGATTATCCTAATGGACCGAAGCATAGCGACAGGAGCAAAGGTTTCATCATAGTGTAAACCATGAACTTGGGTGAAACCTTTTGCCACCAATCTAGCTTTGTAAACATCTACATGTTTATTCACGCCGAGCATAATTTTATATTGCTAAGGCTCTCTTATAGTTGAGATTGAGAGAGTTTCCTTCTCTCTCTGCCTGGACCGACCAACCATTGTGAAGCAGGTAATGACTCATTATCATTATTCATATGTAGCATTTGTTGGAGCTTGTGACCTCCACAAATTAGTGTGATAACATTTGTAAATCTCTTACAGGTTCACAAGGGTATACTTCGTATTTTATCAGTTGATTAACGATTACCTAATAACGGTTGGCTTGCTAGAAAGTTTGACGTTATTATCATACAGATGGCGGTGATCAACTGGTCCCTAAAGGTCACACCTAAAGGATGTGTTTGAGAGATGTGGCTATGGAAATGTAATCACATTGATGCCTTATATGACTAAACAGTTAGTCAATGTGTTGATGAGACAATTATTAATGAAGATTAAATAAAATTAGTTGAGACGAATTAACTGTCAATTCGTAAAAATTGAATATAATAAGTTATATTTAATTAATGTATATAATGTTAGCTTGGACGAATTAATATGTTAATTCGTACTTAAATGTAATCGGTTATATTTAATCAACAAGATGAATGTGTCATAGTAGTAATAGTGAGGGTACTCAAACCAAGAGGTTATGGGATCGATCCTCACTAGATGACAATTTATATATAACACATTTTATACATTTTTGGAATAACCGAAAATAAAGAAATTATACTCTCTTATTTTCGGATATGGGCCGGAAATTAAAAAAAGAAAAATCTACCCTAATTGCTCAACCTACACGGTTTATAGGTAGATTAGGAGTAGCTTTTTCTAACTGAATTCTCTTCCCATTTTCATGCCTCTTGTAGACACCTCGTTTCTGCACCCCTCGCAAACCACCCGGTGATGATTGGGCCGCATGTTTGATTCGCGGAACGATTAGTGACAGTTCGTAAGTTTATCGTCAAGTGATTGCTCAAATATAAATGTCAACCTCTTAGTTGTCATCTACGTCCCGATACGGTCGTTTTGGCGAATTAGAGTACATTCGAGTCCGGTCAAAAACCGTCTCCATTTTCTGATAGCTGTTAAATTCCGAGTCAGAATGTCCTGGAATGTTCCGGATGTTTCTATTCCATATTCATCAAATTTTATCTTTTGGCAAACAATATCCCGTAATATTCAGAAGATAATCAAATTAAATCCGTCCTACCATAACTAAAACGCGAAATCTTTCTTAAGCGGAGGAAACCTCCGGGGAACAGACGCAAGCAGTTTGCGCCTCTTCCAAGGGACGCAGTGGCTGCCGCGCCTCTTCCCAGGCCCTTCTTTGCATGATTTACGTATCTTTTTATATCTTTCCGAGATTCACTTCCAAAGAGTCTCCGAAACCCTATTCCTTCACGTGATTAGTATAAATAGGAGCTTTCGTTCCTCATATTTCTCACGCGAGTGTCCGCCCTTCTCTTCTCCCTTTGCATTCTAGACTTCGTTCTTACTAATTGGCGCCTACGTGCTTGGACTTCCGACCACGTAAGCTCGGATCCTTCCGGGTACCGCCTCTCCGTTGCATGACCGACCAATTTGACCACTACACTCAATCAATCTAATTAATCAACTTGTTAAATCGTTTTCCTCTTACGAGGGCACTCTTTCCTTGCATTCGCGTCGAGCATCACTAATCGATCTTCTTAGTTCTTCTCGTTCCGTCAACATGTAAGTCTGAGGGTGTATAATCCTCTTTTATTTTATTGTATTTTGATTATTGTATAACAATTGTAAGGTTTATGTCGAAAGTACCTCATTAAAACCGATTTCTAAAACCGTCTTTTAAAACCCTTTTTGCGGATTTCCGGTGAGACGGATGTCGAGAAAAGACGCAAAGAATCGCTGCGCCTCTTCAAAGGAGCGCAGCACTGCTGCGCCTCTTCATGAGGCCGCCGCAGCTTCTCGCTTCTTTTCTTCTTCTTCGTCCTCTGTAATTCGTCTTTCGTTTTTATTTGCTTTCAATTGTTTTCTCATTAATTCGTTCACATGATCATTAATAAATTATTCATTCATCATTAATATGTTTTATTCATTGTTGTTCCGACTTAAATCCTAGATAATCAATATTTACGGGTTTTCGTCATTAATGTTCAAACCCGGATTTTTAGGGATTCAATCTGTCCATATTGAGTTTCTGAGATTCGTCATTGATATATTTGCATCCATATTCATTGATATTTCGTCATTGTTTAGTTTGTTTCACCGATGTCACTAATTAATCGTTCATTAACATCGACCCTTCACATAATTAATCCGTTTAATTCCGTCTCATTCATGTTTTACTGTTTTTTATGACCTCAATCATATGTAAATAACATGCTAGTCACTTTCATCCGAGTAAATAATTAAATCAATCCATTAAATTCATCAATTGACATTAACAATTGCGATTCGGCTTCACGACCTGAACTCACCCTGGAACAGACGCAAAGAATCGCTGCGCCTCTTCCAAAGGGCGCAAGATGTCTCTGCGCTGTTCGAGTGAATTCTGTCCCTGAACTCCTTTCTGCCTTGACGTAGTTTGATTAGTTTGCGTATTAACTAACTAATATCCGTAATATCGCTAATTCCTGTTCGTAATTTTATTCTTTTATTTCTTTTTATCAAATTATCCGTTTTAAAGGTATTTTCGACATAAATCGCCTATTCCGATGTAATTATTGTAATTTTCATTATTGTAATTTATCATTATCATATTCCTTTTATTGTTTGTATGTTTTCACATGTAAATCAATATTAAATCCTATTTCGACCCAATTGTTTGTTAAATTAATTGTTCACCGACCTAGTTAATTTCTTACATGCTAGGATTAATCTAATGGATGTTGCATTACATGCATATAGCCGACGATATATCAAGTACGAATAACTCCCTAATCATTAGTAGAGGCCGCTATCGAGGCGGGCGGGATTAGGTGTTCGATCAAAAGAGCTTCCTAATACGTACCCTCACCCCTTACTCCAGATATCTGTGAGCACCCGTGTTCATTGGCATCCACGAGAGTCATTCTAGACATAGAATGCTAAGGGTAACGATTGCTTAGTGTTCATGTCACTACTTTGTGTCTTGACATGACACGAGGTATTCGAACGGTTCCAATTTCCCATAAAAATTGGTGGCGACTCCATACAAATGCAAACGCTTGTTTTCAAGCCCCTTCACTCCAAGCGCCCCCGTGGGCGGCCCGCTGTCCACAGTTTGGCGACTCCGCTGGGGATAATACACTTACGTGTAGCAAGGGTGAAACTTGAACAAGGTTAGGGAATAGTTTGTACAAGACAATTGTCGGTTTTCATAACTCGGTCTTCCTAGACCGTTTAAATCGGCCTTCCTAGGCCCAACCCAACCTATTCGACCAATCGTCCCGTCTAAACGGTCCTAATTCCTATTTGGGCCTAAGGATGGATAGCGGTTGACGTCATCCATACCATGATGCTTACTCTTGTTTGTATCAAGGGCCTTCACTACTTGAGGAAATGGACTAGGAATCGGCCTTACTCTTGTTTGGCACGAGCCTCTCCACAGACTTCGGGTTTGATGGTTCGGTATGGCAACCCACCCTTTAAACCAAAACCCTTCTAAAAGCACTCAGCATCCCGTTATAATGCTTGTATAAATATGTAAACCTTACGTGATCACCATTTCTAAACAAAACCATGACAAATTTTCAAAAAATCAAAACCCGTTTTCCAACAAGAATTTCGAAATAGGGCCTTTAATTAGTACAAATCCGGTCAAAACTCTGTCCGTTTGTCGTGTCAAAATTCGGGTCACAAGCCCATTTCAAACCTCACCTCGAGTCCACTCCTACAACTACACTACGAGTTGACCGGGACACACATTTTCAAAGACCTTGTCTTTCTTCAAAACTCACTCAACACAAGTGGCACACACCCACTTCACGAGTCAAAACTTTTCCTCTTTTAGCAAGTGTGATAGAATGGTCGATCGTGTTTTGATTCGTCGCCGATCTCTTACTCAGTTTTCAAGATGCCTGGGTCAAGTGATGATACGAACCTCCAGCAAATTCAAGAAAGTAATGATCGAATCCTAGCCGCGCTAGCCCAAATGCAAGTTACCCAAAACCAAACCTATGACCGCCTCGAGCTCATCGAAGGCCGTATCTTTGACGTAGAGGGAAGGTTACCTCCCATTAAAGGTGAAGTACTACAATTTTCCGATGACGAGTCTAAGGATGAGAATCCTCTCATGGGGACGACCGCAATGAGAAAAGGCTCCAATACCTAGAGGAGCAATTGATGTACCTTAAAGGAGATGACATTTATAGGGAGAACAATCGTAAGTATGAAGCCGTCAATTCCAAATTGCCCACTAACTTTAGCATGACGGATATCCCTAAGTTCAAGGGACACGAGAACCCTTTGAACCATATCCGTGCCTTCAAGGATTACATGTCTATCAAAGGCATCAAACCCGAGATGTTCTTAAGGATCTTTCCTTCATCTCTCGACACCATCCCAAAGCAATGGTTCTACACTTTAGATCACAAAAAGGTCGCTACTTGGGAGGACGCCGCGATCGAATTCTCAAAACAATACGCGGATAATGCCGAGATCCAAGTCAATATGCGTACTCTAGAGGTTCTTACCCAAAATGACAAAGAAGGATTCACCGACTTCCTAAGTAGGTGGAGGAAGACTAGTACTCAACTAGTTGAACGCCCGGATGAGGCCACTCTTGTGGAAAAGTTCGTGGACAATCTCAAGCCCATATATGCCAACCATTTGAGATATCAAAACATCAAGACTTTCAAGGACTTAACCGTATTAGGGACACGAATTGAAGATGACATCCGCAAAGGACTCTTGTCCAAAACGGTAGGTCGGGGATACCAAGGGTCCACAAGTCGTTCATACGGCTCTACTAGCAAGACCGACGAAGTTAACCTTCTCGAACCATCCAAGAAAACTAGCCCACCAAGGAAGTTCACAAACCTTGGGGATACATACTCCAATGCTCTAAAAAGGCTAGTGAAGCAAGGCAAACTCCAACCCATTGGACCTACTCCCGAACCCGAAAGGAAGTCCAAATTCTGGGACGAAAACTCCTACTGTGAATACCATAGGGGCAAGGGACACGACACCGAAAAATGCTACAAGTTGAAACACGTGCTTCAAGATATGATCGAAGACGGTCGACTTCCAATTCCACCAGGAGGTAAGCCCAATAACACTCAGAATCCTCTTGGAGTTCTAGTGATTACAAGTGATGAATCTACCTTAGATTGCTCACATCTCATTTCTCCCGCCGAGGATGAAATTCATGCAATTGAGAAAGAAAGACTCTACTCTACCATCTCCCCTACCATTTCCGACTTCATCGCATGGGCAAGAAGTGTAGATAGACAAGTGTGGGAACTGGAAAACATGGTAACAATCTTGCGCAATCCCAATGCAACACCTAAAGAGCGCGTACCATTGACCTTCTCTCAAAATGCCACTATGCAAGAAGTAGTCGCCGCGGTCGACAAGCTAGTCGATCAAATCATACAACTAGAGAATGACATCATGAGGATGAGGGAACTAGCCGCAATCAATGGGGTTTGGGCCGATGACGATGAAGACGAATATCTCATTGAAAACTCCTTAGTCAAAGAAATAGTCCAAAATGGCGAAGACCAAGATATAGATCACCTAACTCGCTCGGGTCGTCCATACCAAAGCACTACTCAAAACGGTCCAACCAATGTCATCACACCAAATGACAACGAAGATGACCCCACTGATCATTTGCTCAAGCAATTACAAAGAACCAAGGCTGATCTTTCAGTCTGGCAACTAGTGGCAAGCTCATTTCCACACCGCCAAGCTTTACTGCAAGCTTTGGCCAAATTGAATGTGGCACATAACTCTACTCCCGAAGATGTAGTCAACTTGGTCTTCCAAGAATCACCGAAGCTAAGTAATCCTATTACTTTTTCAGACGAAGACTTGCCACCTTTTGGCGCCAATCACAACCTTGCTCTATACATCACCGTCATCTGTCTAAAGAAGAATGTGCCAATGACCTTGGTAGATGATGGCTCCGCGGTCAACGTCATACCCCTCAAAACGGCACACAAACTAGGCATGAAAGAGTCAGACTGGACCCCTACAAATCAAGGTGTACGTGCATATGACGGTACACGTCGAAAGGTGGTAGGACTTGCTAACCTAACCATAGCAACGGGACCAATCGAACGAAAGGTTAACTTCCAAATAGTGGACATCGAAGCTTCATTCAACATACTTCTGGGAAGGCCTTGGATTCACGCTTCTAAAGCAGTAACATCCACCCTTCATCAAAAGATCAAGATCCCACTAAATGGCAAAATTGTGACAATCACTTCGTCACCCATTAAAGCCATAATCGAGAAGCAATCAAATAATCAAGTCCTTGCGGATCCCATATACGAACTTGGGGGCTTCCAAAGTGTAAATGTCATAGAAAGTGAGTTGGCACCCTTATACTATAATCCCTACTCCAACTTGGTGGTCAACCACATTCTCAAAAACCAGGGATACTTCCCTGGAATGCCTTTGAACCCAGTTCGGAAGAACACCTTCGCGCCATACAAGAAAGGCAACTCATCGAGAATACCACTTGGACTAGGGTACAAACCCACAACAGAAGAAGTTCTCGAAATGCTCGCCCAAGTCCAAAACCGCAAGTATGTAGGAGTCCAAATGAGGCCATATCTCCCTACCTTGAATGGATACTTCGTTCAAGAAGGAAGTTCGGAACTCTTTCATGGATTTCCCGAACCTTGGCATTACCTCGAGAAGAAGTTAGCCGGAATCGAGATCTTTCACGATTGCTACTTCATCCCTCCAGAAACGATTCCTACCGTCAAAACCCGTCAAGCACCTTGCTTAGACGAACAAGCTGTTAGCCTCCTGTTTGGAGAAGACCGATTTGTTAGGGCCGCGCAGGATGAGATCATTACTACGATACTTCAAGACGATCGCTTCAACCCCACCGCCTTGATCACAGAAATCGACACGAAGCAGCAGAAAGGGTGGAGAAAATCAATCAAATGGACCAACAATCAAGGAAGGCTCTTCAAGCTCACCACTGGAGAAGGAGAGATGTTCAAAGAAGAACCAGAAGACGACGAATTCGAATCAGAGTCGGAGTCGGAGTCGGAGTCAGAATCTAGAGAAGTCATTGGAGAGTCTACTCCTGTCGTCATCCCCACTCCCCTCGTTTCTCCTAGCTTATTTTCAAGTAGTCACAGTAGTTCGGGAAATGCCCCAATTGCTGTCCCTTTTGCCGCCACTATCCATCGATCAGTTGGCTCATTTGTTTCAACTTTACTCAAATCTTAATATGAATAAATCAGGTTCTGCTTACTCTTTGCGTTATTTTGAGTGCAATTCTGTTTATGATGATACTGAGGATGACCAAAACCCAGACTTGACCGAAATACCTCCCTACGTAGCCAAAGAAATACTACAGGAAGGGGAAGGGGGACCAGTAATTGAGGACACCGAACCCATCAATGTAGGAACTGAACTAGAACCCAAAGAACTTAGGATAGGGACTACCTTGAGCTCTACCGAACGGGCCGACTTCATAGACCTCCTAAATGAATTCAAAGACGTCTTCGCTTGGTCCTACAAAGACATGCCGAGGGATCGACAGGGGATATCGCCGAACATAGAATTCCGATTAAGCCAGGTTTCAAACCTGTGAAACAGAAGCTTCGACGAATGAGAACAGAGTGGGCTCTAAAGATTAAGGAAGAAGTTGACAAGCAATTCAAAGCCGGGTTCATCAAAGTTTCCGAGTATTCTGACTGGGTGGCTAACATAGTACCCGTACCCAAAAAGGATGGGAGAATCCGAGTTTGTGTTGACTTTAGGGATTTGAACAAAGCAAGCCCAAAAGACGACTTCCCTCTACCTCACATCGACATATTGGTGGACAATACTGCAGACCACGCATTACTATCCTTCATGGATGGATATGCGGGTTATAACCAAATCAAAATGGCCATGGAAGACATGCATAAGACCGCGTTCGTCACCCAATGGGGAACCTATTGCTATACAGTAATGCCGTTCGGATTGATCAACGCCGGAGCTACATACCAACGCACCGCGACTACACTCCTACACGACATGATGCATAAAGAAGTCGAGGTATATGTGGATGACATGATCGTCAAATCCAAGGAAAGAGAGGGACATATTGCGAACCTTCGCAAGTTCTTCGCAAGGCTACGGAAGTACAACATGAGACTCAACCCTCAAAAATGCGCATTTGGGGTAACATCTGGCAAACTCCTGGGATACGTCGTTAGCCAACGAGGCATAGAAATAGATCCGTCCAAAATCAAAGCTCTGATCGAAATGCCACAACCTCAAACAGAAAAAGAAGTCAGAGGATTCCTGGGAAAAGTGCAATACATAAGTCGATTCATATCGAAACTTACGATGATTTGCGAGCCTATCTTCAAGAAGCTCAAGAAAACAGACCACACCATGTGGGGACGACGACTCAAAAGGCATTCGACAGAATCAAGGAGATATTGGCTAAACCACCGGTGCTCATGCCACCACAACGAGATCAACCTCTTGGTTTATATCTCACGAAATCGAAATCGCCATGGGTGCTATGCTAGCTCAAATCGTAGGAAGTGAAGAAAGAGCTATTTACTATCTAAGTAAGAAGTTCTTGGAATACGAGTGCAAATATTCACAACTCGAAAAGACATGCCTCGCTCTTGTGTGGGCAACAAAGAAGCTACGTCATTACATGCTTAGCTACTCAAAGATATTCTCCAAAATGGATCCAGTCAAATACCTCTTCGAGAAACCCGTCCTCAACGGACGTCTGGCGAGATGGACCATGATGCTCTCCGAATTTGACCTCAAATATGTGCCACTGAAAGTAATAAAGGGTCGCGCCGTCGCCGAATTCTTCGCAGAAAATCCCATCAACGACGCACAAACCATAGATACTTGGTCATTTCCCGACGAGGATATACTTCAAACTGATGTAGACTCTTGGGATCTATACTTTGATGGAGCATCAAACCTAAGAGGATTTGGGATAGGAGTGTTGCTCATTTCCCCTGAAGGTGAGCATACACCGATTGCTGTCAAACTCGACTTCGAGGTGACAAACAACGCTGCAGAGTATGAAGCTTGTCTCATTGGACTACAAGCGGCAGTAAGCTTAGGTATCAAAAACCTACGAGTGCATGGGGATTCGTCACTGATCATCAACCAAGTTACGGGATCCTGGAAAATCCGAAGTGAAAGCCTTGCACCCTATCAGGCCAGGATAGACCAAGTGGCTCAATTCTTTGATCATGTAACCTACTTACACCTACCTCGAGAAGAAAATCAATTTGCAGACGCTCTCGCGAAACTTGCATCTTTGATAAATATGCCAGACTACATGATGGAAATGCCTTTGTGTATTGAACGACGGTCGGAGCTTGGCGTATGTCCATCAAATTACCGATGAAGAAGAAATCGCACAAGAACCCCGGTTCCAAGCAATCCTAAACTTCAAGCTTAACGGTACCTATCCGCCGAAAATGGACAAAAGGGGACAACGAGCTATACGCCTACTAGCTTCCCAATACATCCTAATGCAAGGAGAATTGTACAAAAGAACACCTCTTGGTGTAGTCCTACGTTGCCTTGATCATTCACAGGCACGAAAAGTGATGGAAGAAGTCCACGACGGAGAATGCGGTCCTCACATGAGTGGACCTATGATGGCAAAGAAAATCACACGTCTAGGGTACTATTGGACCACAATGGAATCCGATTGCATCAAATATGTGAGGCATTGCCACAACTGTCAAATCTTCGGGAACGTACAACACGTCCCTCCTTCGTTGCTCTATACAATGACATCTCCTTGGCCATTCTCCGCGTGGGGAATTGACATAATTGGGAAAATAACCCCAGCCGGAACAGGAGGTCACTGTTTCATCCTAGTAGCGATTGACTACTTCACCAAGTGGGTAGAAGCGGCTTCCTACACCGCTCTTACGGCCAAAAACGTGGCCAAATTCATACAGAATAACATCATCTGCCGATATGGTTGCCCACATGAGATCATTAGCGATAATGGGTCCCACTTCCAAGCCGAAACCGAACAATTGCTAGCCAAGTACAAGATCAAGCATCACCATTCCTCGCCCTATAGACCACAGACTAACGGCGCGGTAGAAGCGGCTAACAAGAATGTCGTCACAATCCTCAAGAAAATGACTGACAATTATAGAGATTGGCCAAGCAAAATACCCTTCGCTTTGTGGGGGTATCGTACATCGGTCCAGGGACGCCCACTGGGGCTACTCCTTTCTATTTGACCTACGGCATGGAAGCCGTACAACCAGTTGAGCTAGAAATACCATCCTTGCGTATTCTGCTAGAAAGTCAAATCCCGGAAGCCGATTGGAAAAGGGATAGATATGAAGAACTCATCCTCCTGGATGAACGCAGGCTACGTGCCTTACATAATGTCCAAACATACCAAGCACGTATCAAACGAGCTTTCAACAAAAGAGTTAGGCCAAGAAACATCAAAGAAGGAGACTTAGTACTCAAATCGGTTAGAGCTCTTTTACCTGTCGACCCGAGGGGGAAATTCAAACCTAATTGGGCCGGACCATATCTAGTCAAATCCATACTCCCAGGGGGTGCGGTTAGAATCACAGACCTGGATGGAAATGAGTTTTCAAACCCCACAAATCTCGACCAACTGAAACGATACTATGCCTAGGATAGAACAGAAACGCGCCTCGCGTAAACCCACGTGTCGCTCTTGTGGCACTAAATAAACGGCCCCTGGCCTATTTGAATGTCACTATGCTCTTGCATCTTGGCAAACTTGTCATCCTCATATCATCAAACAAACTAAATTCGCACCTCCAGAGTAAGTAAAGCTCATGCTTATTTTCTATGTTCATTACAAGCTCTTGCTTCGAACAATTATTCTTTTACATTTACTCGAACTACGCGCAAGGGTTTGATTTCGCTTTCTTTAAGTGAATACGTAGGCAATCCTTCACGGGATTCAACCCACAACTATATTTAAAATGTAAATAGAAGGACATTTGCATTGCATTTGAAATTCGACAAGGATAAGTAAAGAAAATGCCAACGGTTTCATAACCATTTAACCTTTTTTTATTATTCATCCATTTTCTAATAATAATAGTACGACAAATAATAAAAATAGATAGGCTAGGATTCTAAAAATCCCTCCTTTTTATTACAACAATAATAATAATAATCAAATAATAATAACTAAGACTTGGGCTATTCCTCCATCTTTCCCTTGCCCTTGTCGTTCTTGTCATATTTCTTGTCACGACCTCGAGCCGGCGCTCTTGCACCACTCCGGACCTAATCACCAACGGTCTTTCTCGAGGCCCGACTCTCCCATTCTTGTCAACCACCATCTCTCGCGACAGAGTAGTCTTTGATTTCTTCGAAGGATGAATGACTTGAAACCCGGCTTCTTCTTCTCCTTCGGTCAGATGCTTCTCTTTCTCTTTCTCTCCCTCGCGCACCTTGTAGTCAACGGGCTCGCGCTTCCTCAGTCTTTCGCGCTCTTCCGAAGTTGCGGCCTTTCTCCCACCTCGGATAAGAGTCCGACACCCACAAAGCATTGGCGAGAGAAGCTCAGAACCACATGTTTCTTTGGGCCCATTTCATAGCCCACTCTCTTCGCATCTCGGTAGTCAACGCCATAGCAGATCAAGGGACGGTGTCAAGCCTAGGGATCATCTCGCTTCAACCCTACTTGCCTCATCAACCTCTCGGAAAGATGCACACCATAAACTCCAATCCGGGGATGCGCACGGACCTAGTGGGATCTAAAGAAGACACCCCAAAGGACAGACTTGAGGTGCCACCACGGTACAACCCACCCGATCAAAGGGCCGTCATCGCCTCTTGACTTGTTCTTCCAATAGTCGCAGACCCGGGTGAAATCCACCATGTACAGCCGTGTCCTCATCGAAATCATACGGGCATGATAGGAAAGTGCATGAACTGGGGGCTCGAGCAATCGGAGCCGTTCCATGAGCCAAACCTACCAAGACAGGTATTAGACACCAAAAAAAAAAAAAAAAAAAAAAAAAAAAAAAAAAAAAAAAAAAAAAAAAAAAACAACGAAAAATAAAGAAGAGGAAAAAAAGAAAAAAAAAGAAAAAGTGTCTTTTACCTGTAGGATAACGGGACTCCCCAAAAATGGAAGATCGCGGTTGGATTTCCTATTATCCAAGCCCAAGATAATCTCCCCTAAGCACAGACAAGCCGGGCTCCTGCGCAGCTCCATTTGCTCAATAAGGCCCAATAGACGGGGATCACCTCGCAGTTCTTCGTCAACATGTCCCTGAAAGACATATACATGAAGCAAACAGAAGCCAAACGCTCTCCTTCTAGCAACATAGGAGACAGTAGGGTCGGCCCTGTTGATGAATCGATCTATAAAATCCAACATCCGCACGCCTTTCGGAGTAACAAGGCGATCCACCTCGAGTCTAGTAAGTCCAAGCAAATCTCTAAATTTGCTCTTATACCCTTGAGCAGTAGAAGGGATGGCAGGTAGATGTTCAGGGCCCCACCCGCCAATAGCAGCAATTTCCTCTGGAAAAGGACAAATATCGCCTCCTGGGAACGCAAAAACATGATAATTTGGATCCCAATAATCAAGGCAAGCATCCAAGAACGGCTTTACAACTTTAATGAGTTTCAAACTCAACAAGGACCCAAGGTTATAAGCACCCATATCATGTTTCTCAATGTTTGAGAATTCATTAGTCCATTCCTTCAAACGGACCTCCAAAGTATTCATGATGATAATTTTCTCTTGAAAATTTATTTTGAGAATTTTATGTAAGGCGACGAAGAAGAGGCGGAAGAATTATATAATTTAAAGCTTCGTCGACGCTTCTATTTATACCAATTGCTGTTTCCAAAAATCCGTCAGAACCGACCTGCTTGGGAACAGGCGCAGCACCTGCTGCGCCTCTTCAAAGGGACGCAGCTCATGCTGCGCCTCTTCCCCAGCCTAGCTTTCTGTGATTTCCGTGTTTGGATCTTTCCTAATCCTATATCGAATAATTTCCTATTCCTACGGGATTTTATTTTGGTAAATCCGAGACAATTACCATGCCTCAGGTTTCCTAAATTCGCAAGCACGCATTTCGAGGCGACATCGACACTTCCGCCATTTCAGCACACTTTAAATCATTTTCTTTTTGACATATTTTTTATTTTCATTTTAATAAAATTCAATATTTATATTTCTCCATTTTCTAACTTATAGATTTCTTTTTTTTCTTTTTTTAAGGGGGTAGCCCTCCCTACCGTCCGGTCATTTCGACAAAATTTTTGCATTTTCTGCGTCCTTTCGAGTCTCATTTTGCACGTTTGCACTAATTAAAGGCCTTATGTGTATATAAAATGTATATGCTGCGTGATTTTTTTCTATGTAAATTCCGGCAGCACGACGGCGTAAACCGTTGTCTACCAAACCTGTTCAAGAACTAACCTGCAGGTACAAACAACACAACCCAGCAGCAAAGGCACTCAGGCCGTCATATATACAACAAAAAGCAAATGTACGAGCAAACTGGGGGCTTGCGCCCCAAACAAGGTACAAACGTACAAGCAACTGGGGGCTTCGCCCCAAACAAATCCAGATCCAAGTAAACTGGGGGCTTGCGCCCCAAAACCAAGTCCAAACAATGTTCAAAATCAGATGTACAAGTCTACAAACTACACAAGCTACTGCTGGGCGCCCTCCAGCTCGGCAACCCTCGCCATAAGAGCAGCGATCTCGGCATCCCGAAACTCGAGCTCCCTCGACAAGCGAGCCGTCTCCTCCCGAGCCTGGGCCAACTCTCGTCCCGACTCACGGTCACCCCCAAACAAGCAATGAAATTGGCTCATGTCAATCAACTCAATTGGAAAACCAAAATTTTCAAAAAAAAAAAAAAAAAAAAAAAAAAAAAAAAAAAAAGAAGATCGAAAAATGGATATAAAGGTTCATACCTGACGACCTCGACCGCCGACGAGTGCCTCAATGGCCGTAGCTCGTAGCCGGTTGGCCACCCTCCATAGTGCCACGAACCGAGATGGCGCGACCTGCATTTCAAAAGGAAATTCTCAAAGAAATTAAACAAATCCGATCAAACGTGTTCTTACACGAAAACTATGCAAAATGGGAACTCACCCTCCGAATCAGATGCTGCCAGTCATCTAGGCCAGCATCCGTCACAGCTACGTCAAAGTCACGTAACTCGGAGATCGTCGTCCTCCCAGTAGCGTCAGTGTACTCGAGAGTCTCAGGGTACTCTGGGGGCTCGATGCCCGCTGCCTCAACCTCCTACAAGGACAAAACGACTCTCATTAATCGATGATCCTTCGTCGTAATTTTCAAAATCAAATCAATAAGAAAACAAAGGATACTCACCACTACCGGCCAATAGGCCAACCTCCCGTAAAGGAACGCTGAGTAATCCTCCTCAGGGAGAAGAAGGTCGTCGCCATCGACACCGGCCAAGTCCGCCTCCCTCTCAGCCTCGGAAGGCTCCCTGAACATCGTCCTAGGAGGATCGACGGGAACCGTCAACGCACCCCGAAAGCACTGACGTGCTAACCGCTCGCCCAGGTACCATACAGGACCCATCGACGTCCACAACAGCAGCCGACTCGAGCTCCTAGGACGAAGGATCTCAGCAACAAAAGGAGGCGCTCTAGCGTACTCCGCCCAAGGTCTGGGCACCCACTGCGACAATATGAAAGCAAAGGTCATTCCTATGATCAGGTTAAAGCCAAAATATGAATGAATACAAATGGAATACTCACGCTGCTCAGCTGAAGGGCGTTCACATCCCGCCGGTAGACGTTGTGAGAAGAACGCTTGCTCTTCGTCCGGCACATGACCCAATCCCTCACCACGGGATAGGCCCTCTCCAACGGCTCCGTCCTCTTGGGCGCGAGGCCCGGAAAGTAGGAGTACACCCACGCCTATAAAACAGAATAGTCAATGACGATCTTTTGATTTTTGATAAAAGAAAGGAATTTACGTTGATCTAAAGGAAGGTTCATACCTCCAACAGTAGTCCAGGTCCGACAGCGCCAGGAGAAGTCCCCTTCTCCATCAACTCCGGACGAACCATGGCCCTCATAAAGCGGATGAGGACCGCAAAACCAGCAGTGACCCAGTCCCAGCGCCCTAGGGAACTCAAGTCAGAAAGAAAGGGAAGAAGCTTCGTCGACAGCCTCTCACCCTTGTCTCCGAGGTAGATCGAAGACAAGAACCACCAAAGCCACAGACGAGCTCTCTGCTCGGCTGTACAAGGAGGAGGAGCCGTCTCCCTCCCATCGATCACCACCGATGCCGGGGTCTTCCCCGCAAAGTAATCTCGAACATAGGTACTGGGTACCAAACCCGGCACCGCAACAGCCTTTCGGCGACGGTTTCCACCGATCAACCTCCTCGCCTCGGCCGAATCCGCCCTCATGCCGCCTCTCCGGCCACGTCATCTCCTCAGTCCCGCACGGCAGACCAGAAATCATGCCGTAATCCTCCAAGGTGACCCCCACCTCACCGAAAGGCAGGTGAAAAGTGGAAGTCGTGTCCCAGAATCGATCCAAGAAAGCACGGACCAGGCTAAGGTTGGCCCGCAACTTCCTCTTCACGATGTCCCTCCAGACCTGCACCAGAGGACCGAACGCTCCGCGCTCGATCATGGCCCTCTCCTCCTCCGACAGCCGCTCGTAATGCTCCATCGCTGTCGTATACCCCGAGAACGACCGGATGTTCCCGGCCTCCTATTATGATTTGAAACAAAGCTATCTTTAGTTTTGAATTGAATTTGAAAGAGATTTGAACAAAATAGAGAAGGATGGGTAATGAGTTAGGGAATTCCTATTTACCAAGCTCTTCACCGTCCTGTAGGACAAGTGACCCTCTGCGCAGCCCACACAAGGTGCCTACTCTCCCGTGTCTCGGCCACGCAGAGCACCTCTCGGCTGGCGACCCCCTCGTCCGAGGTGGGCCCGTCTCGGGATCTCCTCCTCGTCGCCAGCCTCCTCCTCGGGGACCTCCTCTGCGGCAGCCACCATCACCGCGCGGTGAAGGCCTGCTCTAAAGCCTCCTCAACAACCGCGGCGTCTATGTCCATGGGATCTCTCCCGGAAGTAGAAGCATCGTCACCTGCAACGATTAAAGCAAATCCAGGCCGCATCACATGATGACAAGCCTTTGTTAAGTAGTATTTCGAGCCTTCAAGGCCCAGAAATCGCCCCTTTCTGGCCATCCTCGGCCATATTCCCACCAAATCAATCACTCATGCGATGGACAGGGTCAAGTCAAGCCCAAGTCAAAGCCTAGTTCCGAGTTCGAGTCGAAAATTCGGCGGCATTTCGCTATAACGACGATTATGCCCTTAAAGGTGTCCTGCAAAAGTTGTCACCAACCAAACTTCCGAGATGGTAGGAAGTTTACCCATCATCCAAGGGTCCCTAATATCAAATTTCATCGCAAATGGGCGATCCCAAGGCCATTTTCGAAGCAATTTATGATCTAGCTGTGAAACCGTCTCAAAATTCGCTCAAGGGCTCAAAACTTGATGAAAATTCGAAGTAAATACATGGTTATGTTCCTAACATTGCCTACTACTCATTTCTAGTATCAATTTGGCATGACAAATCCATTTGGGGGAGAAGCCCCAAATTTTCGATCAAAAGGGTCGAAAACCCTAATGTTCGCGGCTCAAAATTCGACAAATATGGAAGATTAATGCAAGATTAAAACACATACCTCGATTAGTCATATTCCAAGCAAGCTTTTGAATCCAACCTCGACGAAAATGGTGAAGATTTGAGAGAGAAATTGAAGGATTTGTGTTTCGAAATAATGAAATGAAACCCTTCGATTTCGCGTTTTTACGCGAGAATTGCCAAATTGGGGAACAGACGCAGCAGGTGCTGCGCCTCTTCCAAGAGACGCAGCTCTTGCTGCGCCTCTTCCTTTGTTTCCCTCCTGGCGGATTTTCAAAAATCCGTTATGAGTTCGTTACCCGTGGGCCCATCTTTGGTGCGCCTCTTCCTCGATGACATTTTATCACTTTGGTCCGTTTCGACGATTTCCTTTCGTTCCGGCCCATGTTTTATCCAAAGTCGACAATATTTCGCAGTATTGTCCGAATTCATTTTATCCCGCACAGCAAAGATTTTCATATTGCTCAACCATTTTATCCGGCGCGGTAGTATTTTGCAGTACTGCTCACTCGAGACTTTCTTGCATGACGATTCAGATGTTCCTAGTCGTCAAATCATTTTACCCGGCGCAGTAGTATTTTGCGATCTTGCTCATTCAAGGTTTCCCCTACGACGATTCGGATGTTCCTAGTCGTCGGCGTATTTCGCGAGTTCGCTCGAGACCGACGCAAGCGGATTCCCCCAGCGGTTTCTACGACGTCCCGCCGCTTTCAATATCTCTTATTCCCGCAAAGTTCGATTAAGTCTCAGGTATGATCTCTTCTTATGGCTGGCGAGCCTCCTTACGTAGTCTAATGGACTTTAAACGACCCTCCCCGATAGTCGACAGACTCTAAAATGTTCCCGACGACAGGTCCTTGGCTCAGACCCCTTGAGCCGCCTCGCGTCGCCATAGTCGTCAGGTTGTAATCTTCGATTGACCTGATGGCTATACTTTGACTTTCGCCTTGTCCAAGCCTCAGTCAAAGTGGGGGCTCTGTAGACACCTCGTTTCTGCACCCCTCGCAAACCACCCGGTGATGATTGGGCCGCATGTTTGATTCGCGGAACGATTAGTGACAGTTCGTAAGTTTATCGTCAAGTGATTGCTCAAATATAAATGTCAACCTCTTAGTTGTCATCTACGTCCTGATACGGTCGTTTTGGCAGTAATTAGAGTACATTCGGAGTCCGGGTCAAAAACCGTCTCCATTTTCTGATAGCTGTTAAATCCCGAGTCAGAATGTCCTGGAATGTTCCGGATGTTTCTATTCCATATTCATCAAATTTTATCTTTTGGCAAACAATATCCCGTAATATTCAGAAGATAATCAAATTAAATCCGTCCTACCATAACTAAAACGCGGAAATCTTTCTTAAGCGGGAGGAAACCTCCGGGAAACGACGCAAGTCTTTGCGCCTCTTCCAAGAGACGCAGGGGCTGCTGCGCCTCTTCCCAGGCCCTTCTTTGCATGATTTACGTATCTTTTTTATATCTTTCCGAGATTCACTTCCAAAGAGTCTCCGAAACCCTATTCCTTCACGTGATTAGTATAAATAGGAGCTTTCGTTCCTCATATTTCTCACGCGAGTGTCCGCCCTTCTCTTCTCCCTTTGCATTCTAGACTTCGTTCTTACTAATTGGCGCCTACGTGCTTGGACTTCCGACCACGTAAGCTCGGATCTTTCCGGGTACCAGCCTCTCCGTTGCATGACCGACCAATTTGACCACTACACTCAATCAATCTAATTAATCAACTTGTTAAATCGTTTTCCTCTTACGAGGGCACTCTTTCCTTGCATTCGCGTCGAGCATCACTAATCGATCTTCTTAGTTCTTCTCGTTCCGTCAACATGTAAGTCTGAGGGTGTATAATCCTCTTTTATTTTATTGTATTTTGATTATTGTATAACAATTGTAAGGTTTATGTCGAAAGTACCTCATTAAAACCGATTTCTAAAACCGTCTTTTAAAACCCTTTTTTGCGGATTTCCGGTGAGACGATATGTCGAGAAAAGACGCAAAGAATCGCTGCGCGCCTCTTCAAAGGAGCGCAGCACCTGCTGCGCCTCTTCATGAGGCTGCCGCAGTTCCTGCTTCTTTTCTTCTTCTTCGTCCTCTGTAATTCGTCTTTCGTTTTTATTTGCTTTCAATTGTTTTCTGTTAATTCGTTCACATGATCATTAATAAATTATTCATTCATCATTAATATGTTTTATTCATTGTTGTTCCGACTTAAATCCTAGATAATCAATATTTACGGGTTTTTCGTCATTAATGTTCAAACCCGGATTTTTAGGGATTCAATCTGTCCATATTGAGTTTCTGAGATTCGTCATTGATATATTTGCATCCATATTCATTGATATTTCGTCATTGTTTAGTTTGTTTCACCGATGTCACTAATTAATCGTTCATTAACATCGACCCTTCACATAATTAATCCGTTTAATTCCGTCTCATTCATGTTTTACTGTTTTTTATGACCTCAATCATATGTAAATAACATGCTAGTCACTTTCATCCGAGTAAATAATTAAATCAATCCATTAAATTCATCAATTGACATTAACAATTGCAGTTCCGGCTTCACAGCCAGAACTCACCCTTGGAAAGACGCAAAGAATCGCCGCGCTCTTCCAAAGGGCGCATGTCTTTGCGCCTGTTCCAGGGTGAATTCTGTCCCTGAACTCCTTTCTGCCTTGACGTAGTTTGATTAGTTTGCGTATTAACTAACTAATATCCGTAATATCGCTAATTCCTGTTCGTAATTTTATTCTTTTATTTCTTTTTATCAAATTATCCGTTTTAAAGGTATTTTCGACATAAATCGCCTATTCCGATGTAATTATTGTAATTTTCATTATTGTAATTTATCATTATCATATTCCTTTTATTGTTTGTATGTTTTCACATGTAAATCAATATTAAATCCTATTTCGACCCAATTGTTTGTTAAATTAATTGTTCACCGACCTAGTTAATTTCTTACATGCTAGGATTAATCTAATGGATGTTGCATTACATGCATATAGCCGACGATATATCAAGTACGAATAACTCCCTAATCATTAGTAGAGGCCGCTATCGAGGCGGGCGGGATTAGGTGTTCGATCAAAAGAGCTTCCTAATACGTACCCTCACCCCTTACTCCAGATATCTGTGAGCACCCGTGTTCATTGGCATCCACGAGAGTCATTCTAGACATAGAATGCTAAGGGTAACGATTGCTTAGTGTTCATGTCACTACTTTGTGTCTTGACATGACACGAGGTATTCGAACGGTTCCAATTTCCCATAAAAATTGGTGGCGACTCCATACAAATGCAAACGCTTGTTTTCGAGCCCCTTCACTCCAAGCGCCCCCGTGGGCGGCCCGCTGTCCACACCTCTCATCTAAAAAAAAACACAAAAACGAAAAACCCTAATTAATTTACAGAAATTAAGGGATCGATTCTAACAACAAGTTAAGGGCATATCTCATATCGTCTTGGGTGCAACTAATAGGCGAATATCATTGCGATATTGTTCTTAGGCCGAATTTGCTAGGACCGAAGGTTATTTCTTAATCCTTTATGCTTTTGTTTATGCAATTTAGTTTTATGACTCGTAATCATCACTTTATAATTCGTTATAATCCTTAAATTTAAAGGGATGCATACAGATAAATCCCACAAGTGGTATCAGAGCCAAGGCCACAAATTTTATTTTGATGATTTTCATAAAATTGTTTGTATACAACATTAGGGTTTCGAAGATAAGAAAAAAAAAACAACACGGCTGGAAAAAAAAATTTTTGCCGAGATAAAAATTTTTTTGCAGCCGGTTATGTTCTTGTTTTTTTTTTTTGATGATTTATTTCCATTTGATTCATACATATTATTGTTTTAATCAGTTAAGATGATAATAAAATGAATTTGTAGATACTTTGATTTAATTCGGATTAAATTAAATTGTAAATTGAATCGTCATGTTGATGATATAAAATTCGTATTTGCTATATATTTTTTAGCATATAAGTTAATCATGTTTCATTAATTTGTATGCTAATCTTGTTCTAATAGCTACTATAAACGAATTAATTCATCTACAATTTTTGTTTTAGGGCATTTTTGCCGCAAAAGATAAAATTTTAGGGCTGTTTTTTATTTTTTTTTCGGCCGAATGCATTAAGAAAAATATAAGTTTCTGTTTCTTTTTCCATGTATGCCGTAAAAAAAAAAAAAAAAAAAAAAAAAAAAAAAAAAAACTGCTGCTGTTATTTTTGTTCCAGCCGAAAAAAAGAAAAAAAAAAGGAGGATTTTCTGTTTTTTTTTTTTGCCGTGAGCAACAAGAAAAAATAAGGAAAGCTGTTTTCTGTTTTTTTTAGTTTAGCCGTGCTGAAATTATTAAAAAAAAAATTATTTTTTTTTACTGTTCAGCCGAGTCCAAAAAGGAAAAAAAGGTTTTTATTTTGTTTTTATGGCCTATTATGATTATACATTAAATTTGCAATGTATGATAAATAATTGTAAAGAGGTTCATAATTCATAGATACCTAATTATTTTAAAGCAGTTTAAAATATTGATGGATTAAATTCATATTACAAGTTTAATATGAATTAAGATTGAAATTAATGTAATTAATTGAGGAATTGTCACTTAATTTGATAATTTAAATAGGTGGTTTGGATAAAATTAATCTACATAATTAAAGAATTATGTCTTGCATGTTTAATTTTTTTTAGTTGATGCTTTTCTTTTGTTGAATGAATTGTTGAATGAATTTATTTACGTATTTTGCAATCGGTTGTAATTTGTAATACTTAGTGTGGCCTTAGTTAATTATGTTTTCGTAATGAAGGAAACATAATTTTTATGTAATTATGAGATCTCGAATCTCCTTTATTTTTCTTTAGATTTTGGGTTTTGAAATTAGAATGTAATAAATAGGTTTATTATGTAAATTTATTTATTGTAATTTTTCAAAGAAGACTAAAGATGGAGATTGGAGCTCACTCCCGCTACATGGATCAAGATAGAACATCGAGACAAGTTTCTCGGGTCCAAGGATGGATTCCAAATTTGTATTTAATGTTCATTTTGATAGGATAGGCCACACTAGGATTTTATTATTGCTTTTACGTTTTTCATTCCTATTGCTTTTCATTCACATGATAGTTTATGCATCATTTTCCGCCTAAACCAAACCACCTACTACTAAAATGCATGAAAATTGACACATATAGGTTGTATGTTAGTTTTTATAGACATACAGATGTCACATGTTTATTAAGCCATCACCTTAGTTTATTCATTCACGCATGCTAGATATTAGTTCACTTAAAATGAATTAAAATAAAGTTGATGGGATCTTCCTCTAAAACGGAAATTGAGATTAGTCTTTATAAGAGCAAACAACTATGAATCCCTTCTTCGTCGGTAGGCATAATATGACCCCTTCTACGTTGGGTAAGTAGTTTGTGTTGACTTAGTTTATCTCAACATTATAGTCCGAAGAGTTTCTCGTGATTATGATGGACTAAAGATAGAATTTACAGAAATTTATCGACCAAGAATTCTAACAGTAGAATTAGCCAAAAGGTTGGCTTATCAATTTACAGATAATTGAGTCTTGGGATCATTTATATAATTCTTGAGGAAGGTCAATTGTATAAATGTATTGAGTCTTCGCGTTATGACACTAGTTCATTAGACTTAAATTAAAATCGATGCACATGCTTATTATTTATTCTTCTTTATGCAGTGTAGAACACGTTTATATTACTGTTACAACAAATGGCTGGAAATAACGAAATCCCAATGCCGAGTGTCACACTTGGACGCGAGTCCTGGCTTAAAATTTTTATGGACATCATGAATCAGTTCACACGTCTGAAAAATGACGGGTCTAACTTTGCGGACTGGGAGGCAGCACTACGGAATGCTGCCATTGCTGACGGTAAGCTCAAGTACCTAACTGAGCTAATACCGCCAAACCCAGGCCCAAATGCAAGAATCAACGATATTGATGCTTATAGTGACTTCGCTATGGAAGCGGGTGCGATAAAGAACGTACTCATCTTTGCAATGGAAACCAATTTGCAAAGACGCTTCATTGCCCAAGGTGCAAACAAGATCTTCACCACGCTCACTAACGAGTTCTCAAAAGCACCGAGAATCGTTACTTATGAGCATACATGTCGCTTCTTTGATGCGAAACTCCAGAAGGGCCAACCGGTTAGCCCACACATTCTTCACATGATTGAGAATGTCGAGAAGCTGGAGGCACTTAATTGCAAAATCAGTGAGAGCATTGTCATTGACCGAATGCTTCATTCTCTTCATGATGGTTTTGCCCTTTTCAGGGCGAATTACTACATGAATGACTTAAAGAAAAGTCCTCATGAGCTACACTCACTTCTCGTACAGACCGAGAAGGATATGAAATTGAGTGGGAGCATGAAGCAGGATGTTCTCACGATTTCCAACAAGGGTAAAGGTAAGGGCAAGGCTCATGGCGACCTAGCTGTAGGTAAGTCAAAGTTTAAAAAGCCAGGAAACGGTAAAAGTGGGCCCGGTGAGACTAGTGGCTCACAGGGCAAGGCAAAGAGCAAGGGCGGTGACATTGAGTGCCACCATTGTCACAAGACTGGACATTGGAGGAGAAACTGTCCCGTGTACCGTGAGGACATTAAAGCAGGCCACGTCGTTCCTGTTGGTATGTCATCTTATATTCATATGATTGAGATTAACCATGCAAGTTTCGGAACTTGGGTACTTGATACTGGTTGTGGTTCTCATCTGTGTAATCATTTACAGGACCTAAAGAACATCATACCTCTCGAAAAGGGTGATGTGGACCTGCGAGTCGGGAATGGAGCACGAGTTGCTGCAGTCTCGAAGGGAACATATGTAATCCAACTCCCTAGTGGTTTTGAGTTATTTTATATAACTGTTACTATGTACCCAGTTTATCTAAGAACATTATTTCTATTTCCGTACTCGATATAGACGGTTTTGCATTTTCAATAAAGGATAATAGCTGTATTTTCTTTTTAATGAAATGATTTATGGCAAAGCAGTTTCCATGAATGAAATTTACATCTTAGATCAAACCACGGAAGTATTACACGTGAATAATAAGAAATTAAAGGTTGGTGACAAAGATCAAACCTATCTATGGCATTGTCGAATGGGACACATAAATGAGAAACGTGTAAAGAAACTCGTCGATAATGGGACTACTCCCACATTCGAATTTTCTACATATGGCACGTGTGAATCATGTCTCATTGGCAAAATGACTCGAATTTCCTTCAAAGGTGTTGGAATACGCGCTAGTGACCTATTAGGACTCATACATACTGATGTTTGTGGACCTATGTCAATTACCGCTAGAGATGGCTATAGATATTTTATCACTTTCACGGACGATTTGAGTAGATACGGATATGTCTACTTAATGAAGCATAAAAGTGAGTCCTTTGAGAAATTCAAGGAATACCAGAACAGGGTTGAAAACCAACTGGGTAGAAAGGTTAAAGCACTCCGTTCAGATCGGGGTGGCGAATATCTTTCCAATGAGTTTGATCAACACCTTAAAGACTATGGAATCGTTCTACAGTTAACTCCACCTGGAACACCTCAATTAAATGTTGTTAGTAGGGTTCGAACCCGTGGTGCATCAGAAGATAGTTAGTGTTTGCAAATAGCCTCATAACCAATTATGCTAGGGGGATCAACCGACTACTTACTGATTGCATATCATTATATTGTAAATGAAAATAAATGGAATTAATAAAATAAAAATAAGATCTCCCAAAATATGATTTTTGAAACTGTAATTTTTAGTAAGCTAGTTTCCTAATTTTAAGCCCTAAACTTGGCCCAAAATATAATTTCCTAATTGTATTCCTATATTTCAGCCAAAATATATTGGCTTAATTAAAAAAAACAAAACAAATATGAATATATTATAGTAAGATAAAATAAATACTCAATAAAACTAAAAATGGAAAATATATCCTAATTGAATATGAATATAATATATGAAGATAGTATATAAATTGAATAAAATTTAAAACGAATAAGATATCCAATAAAAACGAAAAAATAAAAAGTCTTAACTTAAGTTGAAAATCCTAAACCCTTAACGGATATTCTTAGGTGGAAAAAAAACACTTGTTATTAGTACGGGTCGAACCCGGGATGTATAAGAAGAGAGTTAGTGTTTGCAAAATATAGTTCCTAATTGAATATGAATATAGTATAGGAAGCTAGAATATAAATTGAATAAAATCGTAAACCCTAAACGGAAAGTCTTAGGTTAAAAAGAAAAAGAAAAAGAAAATGTTGTTAGTAGGGTTCAAAGAAAATGTTATTAGTAGGGTTCGAACCCGTGATGCATCAGAAGAGGGTTAGTGTTTCTAAATAGACTCGTAACCAATTAAGCTAGGGGGATCAACCGAACTCTAGCTAATTTCATTTCATTATATAACTCACACAGAGCAATTTATGAAAAGTCAAAGTTTCCAAAATTGAAATCCTATTTTTCAGCCATAATTGTTGCCTTAATGGTTTATGATTTTATTTTTTAATTTTTATAACTTGAATATTAATAGCATATATAATCTCCATTTAATGGAGGTTAATTTGCAATTTGAAATTGAAATTGAAATTTAAGATTAATGATCTCTAGTTGTAAAAACTATTAGATGTAGATTAGTTCTACTGAGTTTTTACCAGTATGATTTTAGCCTATATGAACTTATAATAAAATATTTGGAACTCAATTTTTGGTTCGTAAATTGACTAACTCAAATCGATTGTCAATTTGAAACTACATTTTTATTTTTATTTAATTGAAATTTTTGAATATGTATTTGATTTTTAAATTATAACTAGTTTGGCGTAAAATTTATTTTAACTAACACAGTCAAGTTCACAAATTTGAAATATTGTAAATTTGAAACTTGGTAGCATTCAACACAATTGGTGCAAATGTTTTTTTTTTTTCAATTTAACACAATTGGCGCCAAGTTGAATGTTAGGATTTGGTTTGGAATATAGAGTTTAGGGTTGTAGGATTTAGGGGTTAGGGTATAGATTTATGGGCTGTTTGGTTTGGGGTATTCAGGAAAGGGCAAGAGTGTAACACCCCCATAATCCAAGTGCCTTACCAGGACCACTCAGGTATAAGGACGCTACCATCTCGGTTGCCCGAGGTATGATAATCAAATAGACAAAACAGAAACAACATTTATTATAAGTAATTTAATGAATAAGTACAATCCTCGAAACCAAACTGAAAGTACAATACATTATTCCAAACTATCTTTCTCAATCGAAATGTAAATAAATACTAAACTACAAAGGAAGACTCTATCGTCATGTCGTGGCCATCCCATCTATCCCAAAGATCATCTCTATACCTGTTCAATATCTGCTCACCATCCCCGAATGGATCACCGCAGTTTTACAAAACAACACCGGGTCGATACTAATCACACAATCAATATAGACAACAATAATAAGACAAACAGACAAATGAACCGTCACACACACACACACACCACCAACTCCCATCATCTCAACACCGATCGTCCACCGGACCCGCCACGCCAGATGGGGGACCGCAGCCGTTCCCACCTAAGCCCCGCTCATCGTACGAGCGATAACCCTGTCCATTAATGTGCACATCCCCTTTCGTGGCGGGTTCCACGAAGGGCGAAACTAGGGCGTGAGATCACTCCCGCAAGTGACCCCACTCAGCCGAGAACGCATCTCGAGAACCATCCACAAACACAACCACAATCACAATCACAATCACAATCATCATATCAAACAACTAACTACAGCACATCACCAATATCCCATTATGGGACTAATACTGAGTAGGAAATCCTACCTGGAAAGCACAACACGCAGACGGTATCTACAGCTGTCTCAAAACGCCTCTTCTACGAATTCTCCTCCTAACATATAACACATAAAGACTACCAATTACTTACTATTCATAAAACCCCCAAATCCTAAATTAGGGTTTGACCAAACCTAGCAAAACATTATATAAATTATATTAAAAGCTTACCCTCGACGCAAAGAATCCAACGACACGAACTACGACACGAACTGACCGTCCGAACTCCGGAATTGTTAAGGATGCGATTAGGAAGATGATCGATCGCTTTCTCTCTTAAAAAGGTTTTAGGTTTTGGTAAAAGTGAATTAAAACAACGACGATTATGTTTAAATACCCTAATCGCATAATTAACAAAACCCGCGAAAAACTCCCCGTAAACCGGACACTCGATCGAGTACCCAAGGTACTCGATCGAGTACCCCCCTACTCGATCGAGTGCCCAACTACTCGATCGAGTGCCCAACAGGTCAGAAACTATTTTGCTTCGCCACTTACCCTTACTCGACAGAGTAAGGCCTACTCGATAGAGTACCCCCAAGACTATAAATACGGAGTATTACAGTCTTCCCTCCTTAAAAGGAACTTCGTCCCCGAAGTTCAAACCACCACTAAACAAAGGTACTCCCATAAGCCTCCCGACTCGAAGGTCAAACAAAACACGACGTAAAACATGATACTAACCCCAACCTATCCCGACAATCATACCGACACAACATATAAAAGGTGTATATAGAACTCTTAAAAACTCTCGCGATCATCTCCTACCCCCCTAAAAGAAACAAGGTTACGTCCCCGTAACCATACATACCTGATCAAAAAGGAAAGGGTAACGCTCTTTCATGATATCCTCTGCCTCCCATGTAGCTTCCTCAGTCTCGTGGTTAGACCAAAGGATCTTAAGCAGAACTGTCTCACCACTCCTGGTCTTTCTAACCTTTCGGTCTAGGATCTGCTTAGGCACCTCCAGATATGATAAAGACTCATCCAGCTCTAAGCTCTCTGCCTCCAACACATGTGACGGGTCACTCACATACTTCCGCAGCTGCGATACATGAAACACATTATGCACTCTCTCCAACGCAGCCGGTAAAGCCAAACGATAAGCCACTTCCCCAACTCGCTCTAAGATCTCATAAGGCCCTATAAACTTCTGACTTAGCTTGCCTTTCTTCCCAAACCTCATAACCCCACGCATAGGAGACACTTTCAGAAGAACCTTGTCCCCAACCTAAAACTCTATGTCCCGACGATGTAGATCTGCATAACTCTTCTGTCGATCCTGGGCTACTCTCATCCGTTCTCTGATCATCTTAATCTGTTCCACCATCTCATGTACCATCTCTGGTCCTAAAACCACTTTGCCTCGACTATCGTCCCAACAGATCGGACTCCTACATCTCCTCCCATACAAAGCCTCAAACGGTGCCATACCAATACTGGTGTGATAGCTGTTGTTGTAAGAAAACTCTATCAAGTCCAACCTCTGCTCCCAGCTACCACCAAAATCCATCACACAAGCTCGCAACATATCCTCAAGAGTCTTGATTGTTCTCTCGATCTGCCCATCTTGCGGGATGAAATGTTGTACTCATCTTCAAAGTTGTTCCCAACAATTCCTGCAACTCCTTCCAAAACCTTGATATAAACCTCGCATCTCTGTCAGACACTATGTCCTTAGGGACTCCATGTAACTTAAGCACGTTCTTTCGATAGGCCATAGCCAGTTGTGCCTTAGTCCATGTATCTTTCATTGGAACAAAGTGAGCTGACTTGGTCAGACGATCCACTGTCACCCAAATCATATTGTTACCTTGTTGACTCTTCGGCAAACCCACAATGAAATCCATGGAAATGGATTCCCACTTCCACTCCGGCACCTCCAAAGACTGAACCTTACCTTGTGGTCTTCTCTGTTCCCCTTTAACTCTCTGGCATGTCAAACAACGGGACACAAACTCAGCTGTCTCTTTCTTCATCCCAGGCCACCAAAACGTTTTCTTCAAATCTTTGTAGAGCTTGTCTCCACCCGGATGCACTGAATATGGTGTGCAATGCGCTTCTGTCATGATTGTCTTTTTCAACTCCTCATCATTAGGAACACACCACCTACCATCAAACCTCAAGCTACCATCTGTATGAATGGAAAACCGGGACACTGTCCCTTTCTCTACTCCAGCTCTCCACTCCACTATCTTAGGATCCAAAGCCTGCTTATCTCGAATATCATCATAAAACTCCGTGTGTACCGTCATATCACCCATAGCATCTCCTTTCTGCATCATATGAATCCCAAAGCTCGCTACCTCATCCCTCAGCCTCATCAAAGATAGAGCTGTACACAAGGAATGTACACTCTTTCTACTCAAAGCATCAGCAACAACATTGGCCTTCCCTTCATGGTAGATGATTTCCATGTCGTAATCACCAATCAGCTCCATCCACCTCCTCTGTCTCATGTTCAACTCCTTCTGCGTGAAGATGTACTTGAGACTCTTGTGATCAGAAAATACCTTAAAGATTGCTCCATAAAGGTAATGTCTCCAAATCTTGAGAGCAAACACCACTGCACCCAACTCCAGATCATGAGTAGGGTAGTTCTCCTCATAAGGCTTCAACTGCCTAGAAGCATAGGCAATCACTTTACCATTCTGCATCAACACACACCCCAACCCATTCTTCGAGGCATCTGTATAAACCTCGAAATTCTCGCTCCCTTCAGGCAATGCCAAGACAGGAGCTGTGGTCAAACGCTCCTTTAAGGTTTGGAACGCCGTCTCACAACTCTCATCCCAACGAAACCTGTTCTCTTTCCTCATCAACGCTGTCATCGGTCTAGCTATCTTGGAGAAATCTTTCACGAACCGTCTGTAGTATCCAGCTAAACCCAAGAAACTCCTCACCTCAAAGAACATTCTTTGGTGCTTCCCACTTTGTCACTGCCTCAATCTTCGCCGGATCCACAGCTACCCCATCTTTAGAGATTACATGCCCCAGAAAGGCAACTTTCTCCAACCAGAACTCACACTTGGACAGCTTAGCATACAACTCATGATCCCTCAAAGTCTGCAACACGATCCTCAGATGCTCCTCATGCTCCTCCTTAGTCTTAGAGTAGACCAAGATCTCATCGATAAACACTACTACAAACTGATCCAAGAACTGTCTGAAGATCCTATTCATCAAATCCATAAACACTGCCGGCGCATTAGACAACCCAAATGGCATCACCACGTATTCATAATGGCCATACCTCGACGTGAAAGCTGTCTTCGGTATGTCCACATCTCTAATCTTCACCTGATGGTACCCCGACCTCAAATCAATCTTAGAAAAGACTGTTGCACCACTCAACTGATCAAACAGGTCATCTATCCTTGGCAAAGGATACTTGTTCTTTATCGTCACACGGTTCAGCTCCCGGTAATCTATGCACAGCCTCAAACTCCCATCTTTCTTCTTCACGAAAAGAACTGGTGCTCCCCAAGGCGATACACTTGGTCTAATGTACCCCTTCTCTATCAAATCATCCAACTGTCTCCTAAGTTCTTCCATCTCCTTAGGACCCATACGGTACGGTGCCTTAGAGATTGGCCCCGTCCCTGGCTTCAACTCAACGGTGAAATCTATCTCCCTCTTCGGTGGCAACCCCGGAATCTCCTCTGGAAAAACATCTGCAAACTCTCCCACCACTGGTATCTCATCAACTGCCGGGCTCTCTATCCGGTCATCTCTCACATGGCACAGGATCAAAGGACATCCCTTCCTCAGATACGACTTCAAAGTGACAGCTGCAATCAACTTAACTTTGGGTTTGACTAGAAACCCACGATAAGACACACTTACGCCCTTAGGACCTCTAAGGGACACTCTCTTTTGATGACAGTCTATCTTAGCCTTATACTTTCCTAACCAATCCATCCCAACTATCATCTCAAAACCATTAAAAGGAAACTCTAGCAAGTCTACAGGGAAATCGACTTGCCCAACTATCAAAGATACATCTCTAAACAACCTCCCACACGATACAGACTCACCTGAAGGTATGAAAACTTGCTCCCTAACAGACTCATATACTCTCAAACCCAACTGTTTTACATGACTCGAAGACACAAACGACTGAGAAGCCCCCGAATCAAACAAAACAAACGTAGGAATACCATTAACAAGGAATGTACCGGTGATAACGTGCGCATACTCCTCACCGCCTTCTTGTCCATCATGAACAACTTGCCATCGGTCTTCCGCCCACCTTCCCGGACAAGATTAGGCGATGCGGTCGGCTTAGCACCCGACCCTTGATTGTTGTTGTTGTTCATCGGTGTCTTCGGATAAGAATTACCGCCGTTGCGGTTGCCTCCACTCTGTAGCTCGACCTCCCGGTTTGGCCATGATCCAGGTGGTCCATTTGCTCGCAAAGCTCTGCGCAGTCTCCGAAAGGATCCCGGTGCACTTGTGCACTCATGTCTCTTGTGGCCTACGCCACCACAACCAAAGCGGTCACTCCCCGGCTATTGCTCACGCTCCCACGACCTCGCCCAAAGGAAGTTCCAAAGACTAAACCCGGACCCGAAGAAAATCCCTTAGATTGATTGTGGTTGCCTTTCTTGAAATTAGATTGGCCACCACCCTCGCTCTCGACTTCCTCTTCTCTCCACCGACCTCTCCCGAGCCATCTCCACTAGTCTCTCGGCTCTCCCGGCCCTCTCATACGCTTCCTTCACATCGCAAGGACTCCCACGGGTAACTTATCCATAATTTTCGTGGTTAGCCCTCTCTCAAACCTCAAAGCCCGATTCTCCTCACTCAAACCCATATCCTCGGATATCTGGATTTCTCATTGAACCGCTGTAGTACTCACCACGACATCTCAAATTGTCATCTTAAACTTGTCGAACTCCTCTCTCAACTTACTTCTCACATGTTCGTACGAACTCCTTCCTCACAAATTTACGAAACTCCTCCCAAGGTATAGCAGGTAACCCCTGGTTGGTATATATCTCCTTGGCACTCACTTTCACCGAATCCCACCATTTGCCACCGCCTCCCTCGGATAGAATGCAGCCTGATCCACTCTCATCTCATCAGGACAGCGAACTAAATCTAGTATGTTCTCCATCTCCCTCAGCCAACTATCAAGATGGTTAGGCTCCTCCACTCCCTTGTACTCCTTCGGGTTAAACCTCGCAATATAGAGGCTGACTTTAGCATGGTCAACCTCCTTCTCCTTACTCTTATCCTTGTCCTCATTCACTCTCTTCAGGGTCTCAGTAAGAGCGTCCTGGTGTTCCAACATCTTAACGATGTCATCCGTAGTCATAAGCTCAGCTCTCGCGTACAAAGCATTTCTCTTGGGCGGCATCTTGAAGCTATATAAGAAAGGGATAAACATAAACACGCGTACTAACCTCAAAACACGAAAACGCATTGCACAGAACCTACTCGATCGAGTATCCAAACCCACTCGATCGAGTAACGGGCTACTCGATCGAGTGCCCCCATGTACTCGATCGAGTACCCAAACTTCAGAACCAAACAGACCTTCTGATCTCTAACCCACTCGATCGAGTATCTAGGCTACTCGATCGAGTGATTTCTACTCGATCGAGTACCCCTAGTTACTCGATCGAGTGCCCCAAAACTCGATTCTGGACTCAAAATCGCCAAAACCTACCCGATCGAGTCAGCCTCACTCGATCAAGTACCACCAATACGTAAGAGCTACCCGCATATTACGTCGTATACTAACATGCTAACTTTATAAATCACAGTATATCATAACAATCATGCTATTAATTGCCACGTTGTAAAACATTTCATCATGCTATCATTTCATCAACAATGTCTATATATATAACATTACTTTTCTTTCATCTCATCAACTTCCAATTCGAACATCCAACCATCAACACATTCCATCACATTGTTACGCAAGTTACTAAGCACACACATGACTCAACACACATTTCCCCCATGTGACCGGTTCAAAGTTGTAGGGCGATCCCCGCGACTTTAGGACGTCTCCCAAGCCTTTGCACTAGCTCCTACAACTTTTACCCCGGGTTCATTTTAATTGACTCCCTATGTTCATTAAGTTCATTGGTTACAGGTTTCAGAAACCTGGCTCTGATACCATTTGTAACACCCCCATACTCCAAGTGCCTTACCAGGACCACTCAGGTATAAGGACGCTACCATCTCGGTTGCCCGAGGTATGATAATCAAATAGACAAAACAGAAACAACATTTATTATAAGTAATTTAATGAATAAGTACAATCCTCGAAACCAAACTGAAAGTACAATACATTATTCCAAACTATCTTTCTCAATCGAAATGTAAATAAATACTAAACTACGAAATGGAAGACTCTATCGTCATGTCGTGGCCATCCCATCTATCCCAAAGATCATCTCTATACTTGTTCAATATCTGCTCACCATCCCCGAATGGATCACCGCAGTTTTACAAAACAACACCGGGTCGACTAATCACACAATCAATATAGACAACAATAATAAGACAAACAGACAATTTGAATCACACACACACACACCACCAACTCCCATCATCTCAACACCGATCGTCCACTGGACCCGCCACACCGCGATGGGGGACCGCAGCCGTTCCCACCTAAGCCCCGCTCATCGTACGAGCGATAACCCCGTCCATTAATGTGCACATCCCCTTTCGTGGCGGGTTCCACGAAGGGCGAAACTAGGGCGTGAGATCACTCCCGCAAGTGACCCCACTCAGCCGAGAACGCATCTCGAGAACCATCCACAAACACAACCACAATCACAATCACAATCATCATATCAAACAACTAACTACAGCACATCACCAATATCCCATTATGGGACTAATACTGAGTAGGAAATCCTACCTGGAAAGCACAACACGCAGACGGTATCTACAGCTGTCTCAAAACGCCTCTTCTACGAATTCTCCTCCTAACATATAACACATAAAGACTACCAATTACTTACTATTCATAAAACCCCCAAATCCTAAATTAGGGTTTGACCAAACCTAGCAAAACATTATATAAATTATATTAAAAGCTTACCCTCGACGCAAGGAATCCAACGACACGAACTACGACACGAACCGACCGTCGAACTCCGGAATTGTTAAGGATGCGATTAGGAAGATGATGATCGCTTTCTCTCTTAAACAGGTTTTAGGTTTTGGTAAAAGTGAATTAAAACAACGACGATTATGTTTAAATACCCTAATCGCATAATTAACAAAACCCGCGAAAAACTCCCCGTAAACCGGACACTCGATCGAGTACCCAAGGTACTCGATCGAGTACCCCCCCTACTCGATCGAGTGCCCCAGCTACTCGATCGAGTGCCCAACAGGTCAGAAACTATTTTGCTTCGCCACTTACCCTTACTCGACAGAGTAAGGCCTACTCGATAGAGTACCCCCAAGACTATAAATACGGAGTATTACAAAGAGAATCAAAGTTAACAATTCCCTTTGTTTGTTTTTGTTTGACACAAACAAAGGGAATGAGTTTTCCTCCCTTACTCCCAAACTCCTGTACCTCCTTACCACTCACCCCCCAAGGGAATGGAATTTCATTTCCCCTCTTCTAACTTACTTTGTACCAGCCACCAGCCCACCATCACTAATCACAACCACCAACATACGACCACCACCACCACGACAGCCGCCTCGTCACCCACTGCCTACATATTGATGTCCCCGCCTCCAACACCCACCACCACCACGATAGCCTCTCTATCCTGGCGTCCAACATTCACCATCATCAACACCTGCCATCAACATCAACCAACGACGCTAACACTAGGCACCGTCGCAGGCACTCCCCCTTATCCCAACCGTCAGATCGCCATATACAACACCCCATACCCCATTTCGAAACCGAACTCTAGCACAAGAAACACCTCCTCTAACACCCGAAAAACCCTCCCCCACCCATGAAAACACCCAGATCTGGTGGTGTTTTCATTAGTAGGGGAGGGTTTTTCGGGTGTTAGAGGAGGTGTTTATGGTTGTAAGGTTGGAGTTTGCATTGGGAGTGAAGTTGTGTATCGTGGGAGACAAGAGGACGCGCTGGCGATGGTGAGAATAAAGCAGGGAGACGCGCCGGTGACGGTGGTTGGGATGTCGGCGCCGTTGGCAGAAGTTAAGGTGACAAACGGAGTTCTGCATGGCTTTAAGTGGTGTGGGTGGGTGGGTGGGTGGTGGTTTACTGGTGTAGGATGTAATGGGTGTTGTTAGGTATTCCTTAATGAAACAACTAAACAACAATGTAAAGTTTGGGTGATCCCATTCCTTACCTCTTCTTTCCCTTTCTTGATTTCATTCCCTTACCCTTTGATAAACCAAACGCCCCCTTAGGTAGGGTTTCTATGACATAGATTAAATCGAGAATGTAAATGTTTATACTCCCTCCATACCACACCAATGGTAACTGACTTTTTCACACTTGTCGAGATATGTTTTGCAACGTGAATATATATTTAGTTACACATTATTAAAAATTATAAAAATTTGATATTCTTATAGCATTCATGACGATAAATAAAACAAAATCTCACATGACTATATTTTGTCATATAGATTAAGAATAATATCGAAGATTCTCTACGATCATGAATAGTGCCAAAATTCTCAATGTTACCATTGGTGTGGTATGGAGGGAGTATGATATTTTATGTAAACGTGCACTAAGTTATTATAACTTAAAATTGATATTTTATGTAAACGTTGTTGGAGCTAGTGTCCTCCACAGTTAGTGTGATAACGTATATAAATCTCTTATAGGTTCACAAGGGTATATTTAGTATTTTATCAGTTGATTAACGTTTATTAATAACGGTTGGCTTGCTAGAAGTTTGACGTTATTATCATACTGATGGCGGTGATCAACTGGTCCCTAAAAGTCACACCTAAAGGATGTGTTTGAGAGATGTGATTATATGAAAATATAATCACATTGATGCCTTATATGACTAAAAGGTTAGTCAATGTGATGATGAGTCGGTTATTTAATACAATTAAATAATATTAGCTGAGACGAATTAATTGTTAATTCGTAAATTGAATATAAACTGTTATATTTAATTAATGTATATAATGTTAGCTTAAACGAATTAAGATGTTAATTCGTAATTAAACGTAAACGGTTATATTTAATAAGCAAATTATAAATATGCGATATTTATAGTTAATGTATATTTTATAAAAAATTGTCATAATAAATGATGACAGACCGGTAATAATAAATCGACTACAAACTGTTGTGTGTGGACTTATTAATACGAGACGACATAAATGACAATTGATAAATAATACACATTTTATACATTTTGATAATAAACAAAAATAAGAAGATTTTCTCCTTATTTTTGGTGGTTGGTCAAACCAAAAAAGGAGAAAAAAGGAAGAAAAAGATCTTCCCATTTTACTCTCCATTTACACGGTTAAAAGAGGAGAAAAAGGGGGATCATTTCTCTCCTTGTTTTTCCCTCACACTCTCATCAAAAACCCTAAACTCATTAGAAATTAGGGATCTCATTCTAGCAAAAGGAGAGGCATTTCTCAAAGCATTTTGGGTGCAACGATTAGGAGAATATCGATCTCGATATTTGTTCTTAGGCCAAATTGCTAGGACCGAAGGTTAATTCTAATCTCTACTCTTTTTGTTTATGTAATTTCGTTTATGACTCGTAATTTCATAATTATAATTTCGTTATATTCCGAATTTCTTGATGAAGTATACCGATATTTCCCACAAGTGGTATCAGAGCATAGGCCATGAAATTATTTTATATGATTTTCATAAATGGATTTAAACAAAAAAATTTGAGAAAAAAAAAAATAATTTCGGCCGAAACATTTTTTTTATGCCGAGATGATTTTTTTTTTTTTTTTTATGCCTTGTTTCCATTTTGATTTATTGATATTGTTGTTTTAATAAGTTAAGATGATAATATGATAAATTTGTAGATGTTTTGATTTATAAGAATTAAATTAAAATGTAAATGGAAATTGTTTTTAATTGTTGATGATTTGTTTTTGCTATATAGTTTTGGCATACAAGTTAATTTAATAATGTTCAAATCAATTGTGATGAATCAAATATTCGGATAATCGATTTAATCATAATTTAGATATTCATTTTAGGAGGTTAAATTGAATCATCTAGTTTGAATCTATGTTTAAATTAAAAGATGATGATTATGCCAATCTTGTTATATTAGCAACATTAAACATTTTTGTTCACATATAAAGTTTTTTTCGAGAAAAGAAAGAAAAAAAACGGCTGAATGCCGTGAGCTTTGTTTTTTTTTTTAAAAAAAAAAAAAAAAAAAAAAAACCCTGTTTTTTTCGTATTTAGGGCAAAATGCCGAGGGCATTTATAATAAAGAAAAAAACTGTTTTTTTGTTTTTGGAAATGCCGAGAGCTTTTATTAAAAAAAAAAAAAAAAATTTTTTGTTAGTTTTGGCCAATAATTATTATACATTAAATTTATAATGTATGATTGTTTGTTGTGAAAAGGTTCACAAATTTTAGATACCCAAGTATTTTAAAGAGGTTTAAAATAATGTTGGATTAATTCATATCACTAGTTAATGTGAATTAAGATTGGAATTATTGTGAGTAATTGAGGAATTGTCACATAATTTTGATAATGTTAAAATAGGTGGTTTGGATAAATTAATCTACATAATTAAGGAATTATGTCTTGAATGATTAATTTATTGTTGATGCATTTTTATTTAAGTTGTATGAATTGTTGAATGGTTTATTTACGTATTTTTGCAATCGGTTGTAATTTGTATTACCTAGTGTGGCCTTAGTTGATTATGTTTTCGTAATGATGGAAACATAATCTTGATGTAATTTTGAGATCTCGTATCTCCTTTGGGTTTCTTTAAGTATTATGTTTTTGAAATTAGAATGTAAATAGGTTTATTTTGTAATTTATTAATTGTAATTTTGAGAAGACTAAAGATGGAGATTGGATTGCTCACTCCCGCTACATGGACCAAGATAGAACATCAAGACAAGCTTCTCGGGTCCAGGGATGGATTCCAAGGTTGTATTTATGTTCATTTTGGTAGATAGGCCACATTAGGACTTTGTTTTTATTTTACGTTTTTCCTTTCATGTTGCTTTTCATCGCATGATAATTAGTGCATCATATTCCGCCTAAACCAAACCACCTACTAATATGCATGAAAATTGACTCATATAGATTGAATGTTAGTTGTCATGGACATAAAGATGTCACACTATTTTAAGCCATCATCTTAGTTTATTCATTCTCGCATGCTAGATATTAGTTCACTTAAAATGAATTAAAATAAAGTTGATGGGATCTTCCTCTATAACTAAAATTGAGACTAGTCTTTATAAGGCCAAACAACTATGAATCCCTTCTTCGTCGGTAGGCATATAGGACCTTACTCTCCATGTGACCCCTTCTACGTTGGGTAAGTAGTTTGTGTTGACTTATTTTACCTCAACATTATAATCCGAAGAGTTTCTCGTGATTATGATGGACTATAGATAGAATTTAAAGAAATTTATCAACCAAGAATTCTAACAGTAGAATTAGCCAAGAGGTCGGCTTATCAATTTACGGATAATTGAGTCTTGGGATCATTTATATAATTCTTGAGAGAGGTCAATTGTATAAATGCTTGAGTCTTCGCTTATAACAGTTTTGCATTAGACTTAAATCATAACGATGAGTATGCTTATTATGTTTTTATTCTTCTTTTCGCAGTGTAGAATTCGTTTTATATTGATAATACTGCTTACAACAAATGGCTGGAAATAACGAAATCCCTATGCCAAGTGCCACACTTGCACACGAGTCCTGGCTCAAAACTTTCATGGACCACATGAATCAGTCCACACGACTGAAGAATGACGGGTCCAACTTTGCGGACTGGGAGGCATCATTACGGAATGCTGCCATTGCTGATGGTAAGCTCAAGTACTTAACTGAGCCAATACCGCCAAACCCAGGCCCCAATGCAAGAGCTAACGAGTCACTTGCTTATAGTGACTTCGTCATGGAAGCGGGTGCGATAAAGAACGTACTCATTTTTGCAATGGAAACCAATTTGCAAAGACGCTTCATTACCCAAGGTGCAAACATGATTTTCACCACGCTCACTAATGAGTTCTCAAAAGCACCGAGAATCGTTACTTATGAGCAAACCTGTCGCTTCTTTGATGCGAAACTCAAGAAGAGCCAACCGGTTAGCCCACACATTCTTAACATGATTAAGAATGTCGAGAAACTGGAGGCACTTGATTGCAAAATCAGTGAGAGCATAGTCATTGACCGTATGCTTCATTCACTTTATGATGGTTTTGCCCTTTTCAGGGCAAATTACTACATGAATGACATGAAGAAAAGTCCTCATGAGCTACACTCACTTCTCGTACAGACCTAGAAGGATATGAAATTGAGTGGGAGCATGAAGCAAGATGTTCTCATGATTTCCAACAAGAATAAGGGTAAGGGCAAAGCTCACGGCGACCTAAATGTAGGAAAGCCAAAGTTTAAGAAGTCAGGAAACGGTAAGAGTGGGCCTGGTGAGACTAGTGGCTCACAAGGTAAGGCAAAGAGCAAGGACGGTAACGTTGAGTGCCACCATTGTCACAAGACTGGGCATTGGAGGAGGAACTGTCCCATGTACCGTGAGGACATAAAAGCAGGCCGCGTCACTCCTGTTGGTATGTCATCTTATATTCATATGATTGAGATTAACCATGCAAGTTTCAGAACTTGGGTACTTGATACTGGTTGTGGTTCTCATCTGTGTAATCATTTGCAGGGCCTAAAAAACATCAAACCCCTCGCAAAGGGTGATGTGGACCTGCGAGTCGGGAATGGAGCACGAGTTGCTGCAGTCTCAATATGAACATACGTAATCCAGCTCCCGTGTGGTTTTGAGTTATATTTATATAACTGTTACTATGTACCCAGTTTATCTAAGAATATTATTTCTGTTTCCGTACTTGATAAAGACGGTTTTTCATTTTCAATAAAGGACAATAGCTGTATTTTCTCTTTTAATGAAATGGTTTATGGCAAAGCAGTTTCCATGAATGGAATTTATATCTTAGATCAAACCACAGATATATTACACATGAATAATAAGAAATTAAAGGTTGGTGACAAAGATCAAACTTATCTATGGCATTGTCGAATGGGACACATAAATGAAAAACGTGTAAAGAAACTCATTGAGAGTGGAACTATCTCCACATTTGATTTCTCATCATTTAGCACGTGTGAATCATGTCTTATCGGCAAAATGACTCGAATTTCCTTCAAAGGTGTTGGAATGCACGCTAATGACCTATTAGGACTCATACATACTGATGTATGTGGACCTATGTCAATCACCGCAAGAGACGGCTATAGATATTTTATCACTTTCACGGATGATTTGAGTAGATACGGATATGTCTACTTAATGAAGCATAAAAGTGAGTCTTTTGAAAAATTCAAAGAATACTAGAATAAGGTTGAGAACCAACTGGGAAGAAAGGTTAAAGCACTACGTTCAGATCGTGGTGGCGAATATCTTTCAAATGAGTTTGATCAACACCTTAAAGACTGTGGAATAGTTTTACAGTTAACTCCACCTGGAACACCTCAATTAAATGGTGTGTCCGAATGGAGAAATCGAACACTACTTGATATGGTTCGATCCATGATGAGTCACACGGTAGTACCTGATTCATTATGGGGCTTTGCTCTTTTGTCAGCTGCTCTTATACTTAACCGAAGTCCGTCTAAAGCTGTCGACAAGACTCCGTATGAAATGTGGAAGGGAACGGTCCCTAACTTGTCCTTTATTCGGGTTTGGGGCTGCGAGGCTTATGTCAAGTGGAGACACGAGGATAAGCTCGGCCTGCGATCGGTCAAGACATACTTTATTGGTTATCCAAAAGGAATGTTTGGTCATTACTTCTACTCGCCTACCGAACATCGAGTTTTTGTTGCGGCTAGTGCAAAGTTCTTAGAGAAAGAATTTCTCGAGAACAAGTCAAGTAATAGAACCTTCGAGCTGTCGGAGATTCAAGAACCAACAACCGAGGAACAGATAGAGGAAGTTGTTCCTTCAACTAATGATACGGTTAATATTCCTCAGGAACCTAGGAGGTCGGGTAGAGTCTCTAATCCTCCAGACAGATACATTGGTATGGTCGAGGAAATGACGTTTTGCTCCTAGAGAGTAATGAACCCGCTACCTATAAAGGTGCCATGACCTGTTCCGACTCTAAGCTATGGCTTGAAGCCATGCGATCCGAGATGGACTCCATGTATGAGAATGACGTATGGGATCTTGTTGATTTACCTAACAAGGTACGACCCCTTCAGTGCAAATGGCTTTACAAAATAAAGCATTCTGTAGACGGGCAACCAGATACCTATAAGGCATGACTAGTGGCAAAAGGTTTCACTCAAGTGCACATATTGCATTATGATGAAATTTTTGCACCCGTAGCTATGCTGCGTTCCATTCGGATAATCTTAGCGATTGCCGCTTTTCATGACTATGAAATTTGGCAGATGGATGTGAAAACCGCCTTCTTAAACGGTTATTTGGAGGAGGAATTGTACATGGTACAACCCGAAGGTTTCATAGATCCTGAAAATCCTAAGAAAGTGTGCAAGCTTAAGCGTTCCATTTATGGACTTAAGCAAGCTTCTCGAAGTTGGAATCATCGTTTCGACCAGGTGATAAAAGAGTATGGTTTCACTCGATCGGTCGAGGAACCATGCTTATATGTCAAGTCGAGTGGGAGCAAGATTGTTTTCTTGATATTGTATGTCGATGACATACTCTTGATTGGGAATGACATTCCTCTCTTATCTTCGGTAAAAGGATGGTTGAAGAACCATTTCCAGATGAAAGATCTGGGTGAGGCACACGTCAATCATGTATGCCATGATATGCACACGTCCAGACGTGGCATATGCATTGAGTATGACGAGTATGGTTGAATGACATTCCTCTCTTATCTTCGGCAAGCTTAAGTGTTCCTTATGCATCAGCCATAGGATCAATCATGTATGCCATGATATGAACAAGTCCAGACGTGGCATATGAATTGAGTATGACGAGTCGGTACCAAGGCAATCCAGGTGAAACACACTGGATTGCTGTTAAAAACATCCTTAAGTACCTACGGAGGACTAAGGATTGGGTATTGACTTATGGAGGAGATACTAAGCTATGTGCAATCGGTTACGCAGATGCTAGCTTCCAAACGGATTGAGATGATTCGAAATATCAATCTGGATTCGTCTTTACTCTTAATGGTGCTGCGGTCAGCTAGAACAGTTCCAAACAGGAAGTTGTAGCAGATTCTACTACTGAATCCGAGTACTATGCCGCTTCAGAAGAAGCAAAGGAAGCTATATGGATGCGTCAATTCTTACAAGGACTAACCATAGTTCCTAGTTCGAATGACCCAATCACCATCTATTGTGACAATAGAGGTGCCATCTTCCAGGCCAAGGAGCCTAAGTCTAGCAACAAGTTTAGACATGTACATTGGAAGGCTCACCTGATCCGTGATTACGTGGAGCAAGAGGAGATAGTGATTGACAAGATTGCTACGGATGACAACATCGCGGATCCTCTCACTAAACCATTGAAATATGATAAGCATGAAGGGCACGTTATTTCCATGGGAATTAAACGTGTTCCTGAGTTGTACTAGTTGCTAATGGATTCGATACATTATCTTTTTCATATGCTATTTATAACTTCATCGTATTATTTCATATTTTGTTTTTCATGTGGATTGTACGATAACTTTGAACGCCACAAAGTGAACTGAATTACATTATATTTGTTTTGGTCCGTAATCGCCTACATGAGCTGATAACTCTGGCTATTATATTGTGAAGTTGATTGATGGTGGGTTCAACGAGCCATAAGTCAAACGGTTGGCTAATCGATCACAAATGCGAGTTATAACGATACCTCGTAGGACATTGTGACAACGTAATGGAGTCCTAAATGTTTAAAAACATTCGGTGCCAGGTTGTGGATTGGACGTCCATTGTGTTCCTAGAGTCGATTCTTTGGACTATCGACTGTCTCTTGAGATTAAGGCAGTTTTTGGGTGACTTTGGTTTCTTTCTCATGGTCGACCATAATAGGAGGCTAAGCAGATTTTTACTGGGTCATTTCATACTGTGCTTATATCTGCAGGATTCGAGTTGAAGAAAATATCCAACCTTTATCAGGTTTAGTCATTTCTCAGGGCCACTCGAGGAGTTGTAACTGAAATGTATGGCCATACTCGAATGATGCTTCGTTTATCAGTTAAGTTACTCTCTAGTCGGGAAAACCACTCTTGATATTGATCACTTGTAAAATACGACCTTTGTGAATACGGACTTTACAAATTGTTTTACATTGAGTGGGAGAAATTTTAGGATATGAGAATCGGTTATCGCACATACACTTGTAAGGACAAGTGGGAGATTGTTGGAGCTAGTGTCCTCCACAGTTAGTGTGATAACGTATATAAATCTCTTATAGGTTCACAAGGGTATACTTAGTATTTTATCAGTTGATTAACGTTTATTAATAACGGTTGGCTTGCTAGAAGTTTGACGTTATTATCATACTGATGGCGGTGATCAACTGGTCCCTAAAAGTCACACCTAAAGGATGTGTTTGAGAGATGTGATTATATGAAAATATAATCACATTGATGCCTTATATGACTAAAAGGTTAGTTCATGTATTTGACTAAAAGGTTAGTCAATGTGATGATGAGTCGGTTATTTAATACAATTAAATAATATTAGCTGAGACGAATTAATTGTTAATTCGTAAATTGAATATAAACTGTTATATTTAATTAATGTATATAATGTTAGCTTAAACGAATTAAGATGTTAATTCGTAATTAAACGTAAACGGTTATATTTAATAAGCAAATTATAAATATGAGATATTTATAGTTAATGTATATATTATACGAAATTGTCATAATAAATGATGACAGACCGGTAATAATAAATCGACTACAAACTGTTGTGTGTGGACTTATTAATACGGGACGACATAAATGACAATTGATAAATAATACACATTTTATACATTTTGATAATAACCAAAAATAAGAAGATTTTCTCCTTATTTTTGGTGGTTGGTCAAACCGAAAAAGGAGAAAAAAAGGAAGAAAAAGATCTTTCTATTTTACTCTCCATTTACACGGTTAAAAGAGAAGAAAAAGGGGGATCATTTTTCTCACTTGTTTTTCCCTCACACTCTCATCAAAAACCCTAAAATCATTAGAAATTAGAGATCTCATTCTAGCAAAAGGAGAGGCATTTCTCAAAGTATTTTGGGTACAACGATTAGGAGAATATCGATCTCGATATTTGTTCTTAGGCCAAATTGCTAGGACCGAAGGTTAGTTCTAATCTCTACTCTTTTTGTTTATGTAATTTCGTTTATGGCTCGTAATTTCATAATTATAATTTCGTTATAATCCGAATTTCTTGATGAAGTATACCGATATTTCCCACAAACGTGTACTAACTTAACCCGATCATAGCTTAAAATCGATATTTTATGTAAATGTGTATTAATTTAACCCGATCATATCTTAAAATCACTACTACAAATCCAGGCAACTACAACGCCCCTTTAACAATGATTATTCACGAAAATCACAATAGACGTTGTAGAATGTATGGCGCGAATTTTACTAAAATCAATTACAACGGGTATGGTTATAAAAACCGTTGTTATTAGTTTTAACAACGGGTCACACATGCACAACCGTTGTTAATAATTTGGTGCAAAATTGGCGCAAAGTTAGTGAAAAGTAATCACAACGGTTACTTTTTTAACCCGTTGTTAAAACATATTTCACAACGGGTGTTTTTTACAACCGTTGTTAAAACATATTTCACAACGGTTGTTGTTTAATAACCGTTGTCAATACCTTCCATACTATAAACCACACAAACAGTCTGCTGCGACCACAAAAACACAACCCTTAATACACAAACACAAACACAAAGAGACAAACAAACACAAAACACACACTTTCTCTTTCTCTCTTTCTCTCTTTCTCATCGTCGCTTTATCTTCTCGCCGTCACTTTGTTGATTTCATCGTCTCTTACGTTCGTATTTATCGGGTAAATCTCGCCATCACTTTGTTAGTTTCATCGTCATTATTTTCTTTTTCTATTTATTTATTTTGCATGTATGTGTTTTTATCGACCATTATGTTATTTGTTTAAGTATTGTTCGCATAATTAGTTAGTAAAACAATGAAGAAGCAAGATGAAGAAGCAAGATAAACATAATTAATATATATATATATATATATATATATATATATATATATATATATATATTTATAAATACATAAATTAAAAAAAAAAAAAAATTACATATATAAAAATGCAATTCTTATATTTTCATAGAGGATCTTATTCCGCTCTATCGTATCCGTCCTCTCCTCCTTGGCTATTTGGAGGTTCCGTTCGGCCATTGCTATATCGTCATATATAGCCGCAATCGCTTCTTTGCTCCGTCAAGCCATCTTCTTTGGCGTGCTTCAGTGCGGATCGAGCATCCGCAAGGTAGCTCCTGAAACTTTCCTCAATATGGAGGAACCGGCGGATGAAGCTGTTGTTGTTCTCGATCATGGTAAGAGTCTTAAGGATGAAATCATTCATTTTGTTGGAGTTTTTTGGAGTTTGTTTTGAAAGATTAAGTAGAGTTTGTTTTAGCGGTTAGGGTTTGGAGATGTATATATTGAGATAATGGAAATGTTAGTTGAGATAATGCAATGTATTTATACTAAGCAATGTGTGGGTCGAGTTGTTTTTTAATTAATATATATGTTAGGAAGTTGTGCCATAATCATCATCATTTCTCTCAATCTTTGCTTCAAATCTTATTACTAACCCTTCTCATTCCATATTGTCCGTTCATATGCACAAAGGATGATGTCGGTAATAATGCATGCATCGGAATTCTAACGGGCCGTAATTATGCATGCATCTAGTAATATTTAATTTAATTTTTTTTATTTTTTAAGAACAAACAACAACGGTTATTTACAAACAACCCGTTGTCTTTAGTTATAACAACGGTTTTGTATATTAAAACCCGTTGTTATAACTTTCCCCCCAAAATTGAGTCACACTTTCCACAACGGGTTTTTATACTTAAAACCGTTGTTAATATTTTTAACAACGGTTTCCTTAAGAAAACCAACCGTTGTTAAAACCTTTAACAACGGACGCTTTAACAACGTCCGCTTTTTTATATAACAACGGTTTTTGACCGTTGTTATAGCCTGTATTTGTAGTAGTGAATCGATATTTCATTTAAAAGTGTTCTAACTAATTAACCCGATCATAGCTTAAAATTAATATTTCATGTAAACGTGTACTAACTTAACACGATCATAGCTTAAAATCGATATTTCATTTAAAAGTGTACTAACTTAACCCGGTCATAGCTTAAAATTAAAATTTCATTTAAAAGTGTACTAACTTAACCCGATCATAGCTTAAAATTGATATTTCATGTAAACGTAACTTAATCTGATTATAGCTTAAAATTGATATTTTATGTGAACGTGTACTAACTTAACACCGATCTTAGCTTATTAGCTTTATTTCATGTAAAAACCTACTTAGTTATACCGATCATAACTTATTAACTTCATTTCATTTCAAAACCTACTTAGTTATATATACCAAGCATAGGTTATTAGCTAAATTTCATGTAAAAAATGATCATAGCTTATTAGCTATGATTCATGTAAAAACTATTTATTAACTTGTACCGACCATAGTTTAAAATCGATATTTCATTCAAATACGTACTAAGTTGTACCGATCATAGCTTAAAATCGACATTTCATTCAAATACATACTAACTTATACCGATCATAGCTTAAAATCTAGAGAATATACCAAACATATATTTAGTTTTAAAAAAATGTAATTTAAAAATTAAATATAAAGATTAATTAAATTGGATTTTCTATAATTTAAGAATAAATTTAAATAAATTGTATCATAACAAATTCCTAAAATAATTTATTTACATAAATAATAAATATGAAAAAAACCATAAAGGAAACAATGATGGGCGAAATTAGGGCAATATATTAGGAAAGTTTTTTTTTTTTTTATAAATTAAGATTAATTAACAAGTTATATAATGAAATGAAATTGATTAGATTTTGGTTGATCCCCCTAGCTTAATTGGTTACTATTATACTTGCAAAAACTAATTCCCTTCTAATGCAACGCGTGTTCGAACCTTACTAACAACACTTTTTATTTTCTTCCTTTTTCCCCTAATTGCACGCAAATTTATGCCACTATTGACGAATTAGGGTTCATCATTAATTAATAATAATAATAATAATAATCAAATTAAACACTAGGGTTCATCCAATTTAACGAATTGAATTAAGGTTCATCATCAATTGATTGGTCGATTTTGCTGATTAATTGAATTAGGCCTCTATTGACGAATTAGGGTTCATCATTAATTAATGATTAAAAAAATCGAATTAAATACTAGATCAAACAAATTTCAGGAATTGAATTAGGGTTCATCATCAATTGATTGAACGATTTGTTGATTAGTTGAATTAGGGTTCATCAATTTTATTAATAGAATTCAATTAGGAATTGATTATTTGTTTAAGGATTCATCAATTTTGGCTTACTCTCCGTTGAACGATTTTGATTATTTGTATAAGGATTCATCAATTTTATTAATAGAATTCAATTAAGAATTGATTGATCGAATAAAATTAGGGTTCAAATAATTACGTTTTTTTCGAAAAATAAATCAATATAAAAAAATTACTAAATCAGAAAAAACAAAGTAATTCCTAAATTCTTTTAATCAATCCCTAAACTCGTTGAATCTAAATTAGGAATTCAGAAAAAAAAAATGAAATATAAAAAAAAACAATTAACCATAAAAAAAACTAATCATAAATTAGTTAACTACATTTTCAAAATGACTAACCTAACCCTAAATTAATCTAACCTAACTAACTATGGTTGGCCACGTGTCAAGTAGCTATTGGGTTGTGTACAAAGAATTTGTACACAATGTGTATGTGTATCATCTTCCCCGAAACGGACATGTGACATGACATCCATGAAATTTAGGACACGGGACACACATTTAAATTTACAGCAAGTCTTATTGAAAATAGACATATGCGTCATAAGCTGAAGATGGGTTAAATAATATCCAAGTGAGTAGATAAGACAAAAGCAGAATGATAAATGCATCAAGTACAGGGGTACCATGGGAAATGGCAAACTTTTATTTTTATTTTATATTTTTCATTAATTTTTAATTTAATAATGATTGCCACGACATCAAAAGTTAACGTTCCATTCCCAGCCGTTACATTAAAGGGTATCATGGGCACAAAAATGGAACCTTAAGAGTACCATGGAGGATTCATAAAAGTAGGGGTACCATGAAAATTCTGACAAAATTAAGGGGTACCATGGGAAATTTCCATATATGTTTTATAGGTAACTATAGACGATTTTATGTTGAAAGAACATTCACGTGGTACCCTCGAAATTTGCCATTTTGCACATGGTACCCAACTTTTTAAGTTTGTGTACATTATACCCTTCATGTTTGATTTTCATGCACAACATACCCTTTTTGTCGCTGTAAAAAAACTCAATTACGCATAACTCCTAGATCGGAATTCACAATCGACCAATTTTTTTCCGTTAAATGAGTATCTCGTCATAATCTATGATTTGAGAAAAAAAAAATTGCCGACTGACATTTTATAGGTTTTTTTTAACGAAAATCTCAAATCAAACATATCTTCGATCATAAATTTCCGAATGATCATTTTCGTTTTATCAATTTATAGATCTCGAAGAGTTAATGTAATACTACGGTTTTATGAGTCTCTGGGTACTTTATCGAGTGGGCCATACTCTGTCGAGTAGGGGTGTTTTGATTTACGAAACAGTATTCTGTCTGTAGGGTACTCGATCAAGTAGCCTTGGCACTCGATCGAGTAGCTCGGTTGACGGGTTATGTTTTGACGGGTTTTTTTTAATAATGCGGATTAGTATATATATTATGTCGTCATCTTTATTAAACACTTTTTATAAACCTAATTCACTCAAAGGAGATTTCAAACTACGTTATTCTCTTCATCCGCATTATTGGCAAATCCCGGAGCTTGAGAGGTCGGATTTCATTGTTCTTTGTGTCTTTGTGATCCTTGCGTCAAGGGTAAGTCCTACATACCAATTTTATAGCGTTTGGTTAAGATTGTTTAAACCCTAATTTGTGGATTTGGGGGTTTTATGATTAGTTGTGTATGTAGTAATTGTATGATTATGTGATAGGAGGAGGATTCGTAGAAGAACGATTTTGAGACAGCTGCTAGATCGTCTGCTGTTTGTGATTGCATTTCAGGTAGGGTTTTCCCTACTCAGTATTAGTTACATGATATGTGTGGTGAATTGTGTTGTAGTTAGTGATTGTTGTTTGATTCAGACGGTTGTGATTATATCTTGTTGATTTTGGTGTTATGGTTACTGTTTGTTTTGTTGTGTTCTTCGGGGCGTGTCCCTGGCTGAGTGGAGTCACTTGCGGGAGTGGCTTCACGCCCATGATTCGCCTTCTGTGGAACCCGCCACAGAAGGGATGTGCACATTAATGGACTTGGGTTTATCGCTCGATGGAGATGAGCGGGGATTTCGTGGGTACGGCTGCGGTCCCCCACTGGCGGTGTGGAGTATCTGTTGCGATGGGTACTCTGGCAGGGCTACACACTTTATTGTGTAGTTAGTTACGTGGAGATTGATTATGGAGACCGGGGTTTGATGTGACGATTGAGCTGTTTGGTAATTGTTGTATTGTATCTTGTTTTGTGTAATTAGTACTGACCCCGTTTAATTGTTTTAAAAACTGTGGTGATCCATTCGGGGATGGTGAGCAGTTATTGAGCAGGTTTGACTAGAGGCATTTGGGCTAGCTGGGATGTGTCACCACAAGCTGATTGGAGTCTTCCTGATCGAGACAAGAGTTGGTCGTCACACATCCAATCAAACACATTTATAATACTCAACAAACAACTAGTTAGTGGTAGGTCGAGGTCGATCCATGGGACGGTGTGCTTTGGGTTCTAAGTCTATCTATCTCAATTTATGCTAGTGTCACAATTTGTTTGGATTTGTAGTTGTATTCTAGACTAATGCAAGTAATAAATTAAAACAAGCAATAAAAGGAAGGATGTAAACAAATGATTAAAAGTACTAGGATATCATGGGTTCATAGGGAATTCATGGGAGTTAACCATACAAACATGTTCACAAAGTTGCAAGCAACTAATGTTGTAAAGGAACCGAGTTGGTGTATGTCTTACGGTTCTTAGGAAGAGTTGGGTCCCGGAGCCGAATCGATTAGATTGTACAACACCTACAAGTCGACTTACTTTCCTCCTAATCACTTCTATGCATGGTCTAACAAGACTCGAGTTGGTTTATATCTTACAAGTCAAGTTGAATAGATAAGAGATGGTTATAAATGCAAGGATTCATAGGCTTAGCATTTCATCAAGCATAACATGTGCATAGGTTGACATCACAACAAGCAAGCAATTTAATTATGAAAACATATTAGATTAAGCATGATTAATCCCATGTTGTTTTCCCCTAATTACCCACTAATCCTAGTTAAGAGACTACTCAATTATTATCATGGTAAACATGTCATTAATGGTGTCAATCATCACAACAAGTGTAAACATGATAAGAGAATGAGGAAATAAAAAATAAAGAGTAAAGAGTAAAGGAATTATACCAAACTTGAGATGATCCAAATAATAAAGCAAAGAATAATAAAAGAAACTTGATTGATTGATGAAGAGTTGTCAATTCTCCAATAATAACCCAATAATCTTCAATTTTTTTTCAATTTTTTTTTTTTTTTTTTTTTTTTTTTTTTTTTGCAAAAAATTCTCATTTCATTTCAAAAGGAATGAAACTACAATTGCAAAAACTATCCACTAGAGTGCCTTAACAACTAAAGGAACAATGCTCACTAAAAGAAAACAACTAAGGAACTTTACCCAATAATAAACTTGAATAAAAAACTTGAACAATAATTAAGGAAAGATTAATATGTAATTTGTGGAAAGATTAAAGAGTAATCTATTCTAATCTACTCCTAATCTAATCTAAGAGGAATTTCTAATATGGGAACTTGGTTAAGAGAGCTTGGTTCCTTTGATTATTACAAATGGGGTATTTATAGTAGGAATTAGGTGCACAAATTAGGGTTACTAAGGGCTTAAATGACGATTAAGTCCTTGAGGAATCGCTCCTCTCAAGAAAGATGCGTGTCTCCTTTTTGCTAGTCTTTCAGAAATATGCGCATCCCGAGTGGAACAAGGAGAAGACGTGCTGTACTGGGTAGGAATCCGAGCGGCCAAGGTGTCGGGACGCTCGTCCAGTAGCAGGGGGAGACGAGCGGATCGAGCACGGGACGCTCAGACCTTAAGGCATTGTTTTTCTTCATTCTTGTCTGTCAAACAATCCGAGCGTCTTGAAGGGGAGACGCTCGTCCTGCAGGAGACGAGCGGATTGGGTCTCGGGACGCTCGTCCTGCAGCAGACGAGCGGATTGGGTCTCGGGACGAGCGGATTGGCAGACAACTTCTTTGTTTGAGCTCGGATTGTAAAACGGACGTCATTTTCTCATCCGGACTCCTATTAGAGTGATTCAAAAGCCTAGATCACTTGATTTTTCGACGCCGTTCCATCTAGCATACTTTCAGAGCCAAATGAGCAACCCTTGGTTTTGTTCCGAGTAATTTCTTCTTGCATTGACTTCCTTCTCGTCATTCTTGCTTTTTAACCCTATGATCCTTCTATATACTCTTTATTCCTACATCCTTGGTCATCATTTTTGCCTCCTCTTCATACTAGTCCATCCAATATCATCAAAAAGCTTCCAAATATGAGCGGGAGACGGGAATTTCCGCCTAATTATCTTCCTTCCTACAAAACATACGAAATGCACTAGGAAAGCAAAATAGAAAGCATTTGACGGATAAAATGGCTATGAAATGTTATAATAGTATGCAAAATAGGCTCAATTAGGGGACTAAATGTGCGCAAATATGAGTCACATCAAATATCCCCAAACCGAACCTTTACTCGTCCCGAGTAAAGAGGTGACAAAAACTAGGACCCTTATTTAAACTAACCTACTAATATAGCCGATGTGAGACAATTAGCGGGTCTCACTCCGCCCCTTCAACTCACAACAAGACAACCATGAGGTAGGATGCCTTCTTGTAAGGCAAGGTGGGTCTTGCCAAAATGGCGACACATCCAATCATTAAAGCACACAAAATCAAGTAATGGATGCATCTACAAAACGAATAGCCACTTTCCTCATCTAAGTGGCGGAAATTATCTAAAGGGGAAGCAATTTAAGGGTACACACTCCTTTATAGATATGGTTTCTTCAAACTACTAAGCCTAGAAGGATACCAATAAATCACCTCCAAGTTGTGTCAAGCTAGGGTACCCTTGTCCTCAATCGTTAAATGCTTTTGTCAAGAATAGACTCCCTATGGCGTTAGAAACACTGGAGGATAGCGGAATTCCCCTTCTTGCCTAGACAAGAAGAAGGGTCGTCCCCTCTCTACCATGCACAAAAATGGATACGATGGATAAAGGGATCGATAGAATTTTGAGTTTCATTTGGGAGTTTGATTTGTTGTTGTTTTCCCCCCCCAATTTCTTGTGGCGTATAACATTTGAGAACACTTTCTTTTTGCCATTTCTTTGATGTTTGGCATTTTCAATACTTGACAACTTTCAACTTTTTGCATTTTCTTTTGAACATTTTCAAAGCTACCCCATTTGTAGCGAGGGTGCTTATATTTGAAGCATTAGGAGTTTTCATTTTTGTTACTCCTCTTTTCTTTTGATGCAATTGCAAACTTTTCTTTTCTTTTCTTTTCATTTCTTGAACTCAAATTTAAACAATTTCTTTTTGTGCCCATTCCCTTTGATGACAAAATGTATGGTAGAACACGGATGAATGATGGTTGCATGGTTTCAAGGGTCACATTGGAATAAACGGTAGCCAAGGAGTTATCACACCACAAGGTACTCTTGACTAGGCCTTAATCCATGGGTCAAAGGATACTAGCATGACACATCTTAGGGTGTTTTACAAGTATTCTAACAAGCAAAGTCTTAAGAAGAAAAAGTATCTAAAAGGGCCTTATATACACTTATCAAGCTTCCCAAATAGACGGTTTCACAAAAATTTTCTAACATGCAACTATATGCCATGATGCAACTAACATTTATACATCCTAATGCATATGCTTCTACCAACTAGTATGCCAAATAATCTAAATGCAATCCTAAATTCACATTGTTTTTACCGCGACAATCAAAATAAAGCCACATAGTCATTAACATAAAGAGGAAAAAGGAGATTGAAAACATCATACCATGAGGTCTTCTATATCCTCATGTCTCGGATGTGGCATAGTCAATCAATGTGAAAAAGGATGAACAAACACAATATATACAAGACTACACTACAACGGAAATGAACTTGTTTTTGGATTTTTAAATTTTTTGAATTTTTATGGGTTTTGTTTTTATGAAACAAAGACATATTTTTGTATTTTTCGAAAATTTTCAATTTTTATGCATTTTTGGAATATAAATTCCCATCCCCCACTTTATTTTGGACATTGTCCTCAATGTACATGTAGGAGTAGGAATAAAAAGGACATACATGTTTTTGTTTGATTTTTTGAAATAAAGTACAAATGCAATGATATGATATGAATGAATGCATGCTCTAACTAAATACAATTCTATATGACATATATAACAAATGAATGCAATCTAAACTATACTATATGATGCATGATTTAAACTATGGTCACTTATGGTCAAACCTCCCCAAACCTATTTAAGCACTATTTCTAGTGTAGAAAAGAATATGATTGGTCATTAATGACTATGCATGAATTCTAGTCTATATGCAACTATCTACATGAATCATGTGAGATATATTACAATGAAACTATACTATATGAACTAACTAATGTGAATGCAATATGAAATATAATACAAATGCAAGCTAAATGTATATGTATATAACTAAATGCAAGTGTAAATGTAATGCAAAGTCAAAGGAAAGGATATCTTACAAATGGTAGTTTGAGGGAGGACTCCACCAAACTCATTCCTTGTTGCCATGATTATTGATGTTGTCCATGTTGCTTAATGTTCTCAACAACCGGTCAAAGGCTTGAGCACAATCCTCAAATAAGCAAAGATAGAACCATGGCCACTTCAAAATGGAATAGAACCAATCCTCCACAAGGGGCTTTTCATTAAAATTTCTCCCCTTCACCTTGGCCTTTTCACTTGAGTTTTTGCAATTCTTCAAACCAACAAGCCCATGATTCTTGTCAACATAAGGTATGAAGTGTGGCTCATATTCGTCCGGAGACTTCCACTCACCAACTTCTTCTTCAATTTTGGTGATGATGATAGCACTTTGATTATTCAATCCTTCCAAGGTAGAAGGAGAATTCTCATAACATTGATGATCGGATACCTTAGGAGTTGAGATTGTGGGTGCCAAATCTCCACAAGCACCTTCATTTGCAAGTTTTATCTTGAGCTTTTCCACCAAGTACCCTTTATATGATAATTTGACTTTTTGGAGAAGGTCCACCATATCATCTCCAACAATCATAGGTTCCATGGTGGGTGCGAAAAGGTCTTCATGGTCAATAGGAAAGAGGAATTCATCTTCTTCATGGAAGCATACCTCAAACTTCTCAAGGATGGGCTCCTCAAGTAAGGCAATCTCACAACTCCATTCCTCTTCTTCATTGCAGGACACATATCCCGCATAAGCTTCTTCCATAGGCTTGTCATCATCGCTATCTCCATACGAATCATAGATGGGGGCTTCACTCCTCCTCATCAACTCTTTCTCCAACACCTTAAAGTCCACATCAAAAGTCACACCCTCATACTCATAAAGGTTAAGAGTACTTGGCTTACTCAACCTCATGTCTTCTTCATCAAACACCACACGTTCATACTCACAAGAGCTCAAAGAGATTGGCTCTTCCCACTTCTCATTTTCCATGTCAAAGGTTACTACTTCAAATTCACATTCATGATCAATGTCCAAGGAATGGCGGGGGGTGGTTTCTTGGGTTGCCTTTATTTGGGCAATTTGAATCTCCAACTCCTCACCTTGGGTAACAATGCCTTGAAGAACATTGTCCCTCTTTTGGCTTTCCTCTAGCATTTGTTTGAAGAAGTTTTGTTGATCTCCCATCATTTGGAGAATCATATTTTGAATGGGTTCATTTTCTTGTTGTGGGTGGGTGTGAAAGTGATTGTATTGTGGCAATTGAAATTCATTATGAAGTGGGTATTGAGTGGATGGTTGTTGTGGATATTGGATGTGGTGATTTTGGTGGGAAAAATTGGGGTAGTGGTTAGGATTTTCATTGTACAAATAGTAAGGTAGGTTTGTGTTGACTTGCTTCTCAAACTCCCCATACCCATAGTCATACTCAAAAGATCCACCACATACTCCATATGTCAAGTCTTGAGCCATCATAGCTAAGACAAGGAAACAACTACAAGCATGGAAACTACACAAAAACGGTAAGAACAATCCTTGAGGAACAAGTTCCTCAAGGTGAAAGCTGTTGGAATATGTGTCCTCCGACAATGATGCGATCACAACTGTTGATCATGATGATCACATGTTTAAATCTCATTTTAAGAATACATGTGGGATGTAATATTTTACAGTCAACTGGTCCACACATATCGGTAATGATTGGCTGACTAGATTATGACATTACTGTCGTGCGACGGTGGTGATCAGTTGATCCCCTTAGGTCATACCTATAGGGAAATACTCTTAATTGATTTATTAATTAATCGTATGCCGATACGAGTTAATTAAATTGCTTAAAATTGACGGATGATTTTGTGAGTAAAGTTAACGTGTCTTATTGTAATTTAATTAAATGAGATACGGTCTAAGTAATCGAATTGTTTTATTACTTAGATAAAATTATTGTTTACGAAAGAAATTGAATGAATAATTTATTGTAAATACAAGACGTTGTAATTTATAATTTGATAAACCATTTTGGTACAAGTAATTACGAATTCCTAGTCGATTTTGTAAATGACATATTTTATGAGTATGTTGATTTTTAATATGTTAAAAATACATTACAATTTCACATGACAAGTAACATGTCACATTTGTCACAATTGACAAATGACAAAAATAAAATGGACCATCCATTTTATGTGTGTGTACCGAAATGGAGGGAGTTTTAGGATAAAAATTGTGTTGATTATTTTTAAGTGGAAAACACAATAATTACCTATTGTCTTAGCCTTGCATGCCTATCTTTTCTTGGGTAGAAAAACTAGCCCATGCATTGGACACACTACTCCCTCCAACCGGTTTTTACCATGGGAATAGAGAGTGTTCCCTCTACAATTATTCATTCACAATTATCATAAAAAATTTCTAGTGTAAGAAATATACTACACTCTACAATTTGTGAAAATTCTAGAGAAATAAACTCACATAATCACTTCCTCTTGAACCGATTTTTCAAGAGCAAAACTATAATTTTTGTGTCAATTTTATAGTAAGACTTATATTATTTCTAGTACAAAATAATATTGGTTATTAAGAGGTTTCCTTGGGTATATGCTTTTGGGAGAGATTCTAAACTTGAATCTTGTTCATCCATTGTTGGAAAGCTCAAGAACTAATAAGAAGGAGATCTTGTTGGTGCCCATAAAACCAAAATCACATAGTAAGGAAAACGATTTCTTCTCTATTCTTATTCATGTTTGCATGCATAAGATCTATATTTAATTTAATGACTAAATTAATTGTAACATATATGAATATGTTGAGTAATGAGATTATTAATTTCTAACAAGCGGTATCATGAGCCTTAGGTTGTTTGCATGCAAATCGGTTATTGTTTTTCCGAGTTATACGATTAACAAACAAAACTTATAAATTTGTGTTTATTATGATATATCACGAAAGTAATTATGCATGTTAAAGTTTCTAGTCCTAAAATGTTTTTAGGATTTTTTGGGTTTATTTATGAATTTTATTGTTCATTTTATATAATAATGGCATTAAAATGTGATTTTTATGATAAAAATGTCATTTTTGGACTAAAAATAGCTAACCTTCGATTTTTCCAGTGGTTTTTGGATATTTTTTCACATATATTTTATACTGATATCCTGTAAATGTTCATAATAATATGAGTTGTTATGCTCGAAATATGGATTTTTCAAGTTAAAATCGTATTTAAATGAGAAAATAGGTTAATATGAGTTATATTTCGAATCTGGTCATAGAAATTTAGTATGTTGTCACATGCAATTTTATAAGATGTGTGTAAAATATTTGGCTATAATGAAGTCTTTATGCATGATTTATGAATTTTTGATGAAAAATCACATAAATAGTGACTTTAATTAGTAGAAATTGCTAAAACATACTTCATGACTAAGGAAAAACGTCACATGTTGCATTTTATCACATATTTCAGATCTAAAAGTGAAAAGTTAAGAAAAATAATTTTTCTCATTTTTTTATGGTAATAATTGTTAAATCGGATAAACCGCAACATTGTTTTTCTCAATAAATTTCGAAATTTTAACCTATGTTTTTGAGCATTATGAGTGTCATGGTATTTTTCCAGAATGTTCATGAGTTTAAATTTCAAATTTTGAATTTATTTGAAATTTTTTTATTTGAAGTTTATGACATAATATTGTATTTTTGAGTCCATTTATGAACAATTATAAGAAATATAAGTTAATTATTGTCAATATGTTAGTGGAGACTAATTTTGAGTCCTAAGTTTGTTAGGGTAATTAACTTGTACATAAATATGAATTTATGTAATTATTGTGATTATAAAAGGTTAAATCACGCAAATCCGTAAAAACCGATTAATATACGATATTGGCTCCTTAAAGGCGATTTAGCATAAAATTGGGCATGTTCATACATATTATAATGCTGCATTTTATTTATGATTGTCATAATTTTAATTTTATGTAATTTTGGAATTATGTAATTTTATTTAGTATGGCCTTAGTTTTTAATTGGTATTACCCGAAATGTATGGGAATATCGATTCGGTTGTAATTTATTGTGATCTCGTATCACCGTTTTGTAATTTAATGGATTTATTTTTATTTTATTACAAATGTATAATAGGAAATTATGTAATTTATTATGTAATTTATTTATTCCGGAGTTCCTTGAAGACGGTGCCACTCGAGAAGGCGATCCATTAAAGATAGAATTGCCTTGATATGCGTGCCAAGACCGAAGTTCAAGGGACCAAAGGAGTTGGTTTCCGAATATGTAATAGTTAATTAGATTTACTATTTTAGGAAGGCCATACTAGGATTTCATTATGCTTTGCATTTTATTTATATGTTGCATGCATCGCTAAATCGCCATAACTAAAACATGCATTGTCATTTTTATCGAGTTTATCGACCGTGTCAATTACAATTATCGTAGTTCACCGCTTTAGTTCACTTAAAACGTGATAGATAATAAAATGACATGACCTCTCGCTAAAATAAACAATTGAGAATTAGCCTTACCAAAAAGTAGAAACCATGAAAACCTATTTCGCGAGGGAGTGCACTCGGCCACCTCAGGGTACAAACCTTGTTACGTAGGGGAAGTGGGTGATAAATGTCTATCCACCGAATTCATGTTGATAAGGGTTTCATCGGCTTCCCCGTGCCCAAGTTAATGTGAATTTGGATCATGGACACATTTATTTGAAATTTGGATTGACCTCAACGGAAGTATTCGTGACCGTAGTCGCATATGTTCCAGGCTATAGATAAATATTAGAGTAATTTTATCGACCGAGAATTCTAAAAGTAGAATCGATTAAAGAGTTAGTCCACCGAGTTATATTGATGAGGGTTCCATCGGCTACCCCGTGCCCAAGTTAATATGAATTTGGATCTCGGAATCATTTATAATAGTTGGGTAGAGGTCACTATATAAATGCTCATATCTTGTTAAATTATTTACAAGTATTAATAAAACGATAAATGTTAAGTTTTCCACTATTCCGTTATCATATTGTTCTATTTATTTACCACAATTCATATACGATATCATTTCGATTTTTGATTCAAATCTCCATTAAAACATCGTACCTAAAGACAAATATGAATTTTCTTCTAAAAACTCGTGTTATCCATTGTAAGGATCTCTTGTGAAGATTATAGATAAAAGTTATTCATTATCAAACAGGTTTTTGATTCTTGACTAACACATCTACTTACAATGGATTGTTTCTCACATGCTTAATTGAGTTAAGTACCTTGAAACGATAAATTGTTTCGGTAATTAGATTTGTTAGAAATCGTAATTGACCAAAATAACGCAACCACTTCAATGAAAGTTTTAAGACTAAACAAATGAATTGAAGAGTAGTCTTCATGAAGTTCAATTTTGCTTCTCTAGGCAAAGACTCATTGAAATGAGTGGGAGCATTCTCTTAAACCGTTAAGAAAAGGACGAAGTTCAAAGAAGTAAAATTAGAATGGAATTGATACAAGGTAATGTTAAAAGTGAAGTTATTGAGAATAACGATACTAAACCTATCAATCCCGACCGATAAAGTTTCCATTGTCTTAATTGTTGGACGCTAGAAAGGAAACTATCCCAAATTATTGAAGAATCAACAAGTTAGTTGTGGGACATCTAATGGGACCTTCTTCTTTAAATGTTTATTTGATTAACATAAATTTTGCTAGTACTACTTCGTCAATATTAGAAACCGGTGGTGGTTTTCATCATTGTATTTGATACATAGGATGATTAGAATATGACGACTAGCAACAATGATGTTGAGAGATAGAGTCATTGTGTACTCAATCTAGTTTTTGGGTTTAGAGTTGTACTTAATTGTGACTATTAAGTGCATAAACTCTAAATAAGAATATAAACTTGTTAAGATACAAAAGAGGTTTCACTTTTGTGACCCTATACACCATGATTTGATATATGGCTAGCCCATTATCAAGGTGATTATATTCAAAACCAAACTAGAATGATATATCATGAAGATGATGCAAGACTCAAATTGGTAACCCAAGATTAAACCTTAAATTCTGGAATGATGAACGCAAAGAGTTATCGAGTACTCTTGAAACCATTAGATCTTATGGTATATGCGTATCTTGTATTCAAAGCAAGATGTCTCGTGCCTTTTGGTTGAAAAGGAGATCGAGGTGGTAAATCATTGATCCAAAATAGGTTGATCATTTTCTTTTACCAACGATTTAAGTTGACGCTAATGTTCACTTAATAAGGTAAATCGAGAAATCTTTGAAGAAGTTCAAAGAGTTCAAGGAATCACGATTTAGTCGTGATGGGGTTATCAAAGTGAAGACTTTGATATAAGCCAAAGGAAATGTGATATAGTATCACAAGTTAATCTCTCTTAACACACATTATGGGATAATGTGTGGTTGGATAAGAAATCAAACGCTATTCGATATGGTTTGGACTTCAATCAAGTCACTTTGAGTTACTTGATCCTTTTGGGGATTTTAACATTTTGTCTAAAATATTTTTCCACTAAATCTAAAACGAATCATATGAGATATGAAATGATAGGGTACCATGCTTGTAAGTTTTCACAAGAAACAAATGCTCATTTTTCCTTACTATAATCACGAGTACAACGAGTTTGTGGCTCGTGAAGTTGTCTTTCTAGAATACAAGTTTATTTCTAAAAGACAGAGTGGGAGAATTATTTCAAGAGCCACAAAGAATGTTATGTCGCAAGAAACTGGTCTTTCTTGGCTACATGAGACGTTTTGTGTAAGACGTTGTTTCTTCAAAACCTAGGAGGTTAAAGTCATCACTTGTTGAAGATGATGAATTAGTGTTACTTTTAGAAAGTAAAGAGCTTGCAACTTACAAAGAAATTGTTTGATTCAAGTTGATTACTTCTGGAAAGTAATGAACATATGACTTACATGAGAGTGTTTAAGTCACAACTCAATACAAGGCTTAGAGCCATGAAAATCCGAAATAAATTCCAAGTGAATTGTTAGATATCAAAGCTTGATTGGTTGCAAAGAGTTTTTGCACTAGTTGAAATGCTTAAGTCTATTTGGATCTTCTTAGGGATTGTGTTTCATTATAATGATATACATATAGCAAGTGAATCTAAAACCCACTTCTTCAATTAGAAGGAATGTATTCAATAGATGTCTTGAGTTTTGTAGATTCTTGCAATCTTAAGATAATATGAAACTTAAGAGAGGGTCTTAAGTAGGACATCAATGAGTTGGAATCAATGTTTTGATCATGTTATAAAACTTTTCTCGATAAGTCGAGAAGTTGTGTTTATACATGGAGTTTAGTGGGAGTTACGGAAATTTTAATTAGTCTTATATGTGGATGACATATTGATCATTGTGAATGATTTAAGACTTTGGAGATATACAGTACATCTTTAAATATCCGGATTTATGGAGATAAATGTACATGATATTAATGTCAAATAAGGAGTCTTATGTTGATAAGATTCATGACTAGTTCAATCAAGTTGAACATATTTGATTGATTCCATTTGCTTCCGCTGCCGAATCAATTAAATAGGAAATGATGTATAACACTTCATATACTTAGAGTATGATGAATTGTTTCAAATCGAATTTAAGTAATAGTTACCAAGTAAGCCATAAAGATTACCCTTAAGTGCTTGCAGAAGCATTAAGGATGTAAAGCAAAGTGTTTTTGATGCAATTTTGTGTAAGGGTGTTACACAAATGACAATTGACAATTGAGATTGCGCATGGTTTCCGACAAAACCATAATCAAAACACATTAGGATGGTTAAGATACCATTGTGGCTATGTTATTTAAGAAATAGATTTTCTAGAAACGTTCTAGGCAATAAAGAACAATGAGAAATATTTACAACGGAAATTGAGTACACTTGCAATCATGAGATGTGCAAGAAGGATGAGTCCCGCACACTGTGAAAACAGTGGGAGCTATTCTAAGGCTAGAGGGCCTATGTCTTGATTGGATCTCGACACGTACTCAGAAAGTTTTGTAATGCAAATGTATACATTACAAAGGAAAACGAGTATGTAGTAAGGTTGAGTAAGGTAAAAGAAGTTGATAAAACCTACTAACCAAAGCCTTCTCATGGGCTTAACATGATGAGTCATGTCATATGTCATTTCAATTAGATTGAGATGAACAACTACATACATGATCAAATTGGATTATAAAAATATGAAGTAGTAATCAGGTATTGACTATTCATATGTGATAATCACATTTGTCGTTCGAGTTTTTAAATCTGAAAACTCCTTTTATATACTTTGTTACATCCAAACGGGTTGTAGAGACAATATTGAACCCCGTTAAAGTGAACCCGGATTAACATGGTATTCGCCCATAGTCACTTGTATGAGGTGACGTCTCGAAGTGACTAGAGTGTGATGCGATTGATGGCAAGTTCAAGTGCCATAGAGTCATGTGAGATGACTAGTCGATCACATAGGCAGACTGCTAGGAACACTTTGTCGGGCCTTATGACCGCTTATAGAGTTCTGGCAAATTTATATAGTCTGGTCGTGGCGAGAGCTACTATAGTATTCTAATGAGTCGATTCTTTTGACTAAAGACCTGCTCGCCTAAGGTGGCACGGTTTGATTAACTTTGATTTGTGTTACTACGACCTTCGTAAATGGGGTCAAATGGGCATATTTTGGGTTATGATGGTTGTGGCTAGTCGAAGGGAATAAGTGCGATAGGAATTGTCCACCCCCTTGTCAGGGTTAAAACAATATCTCAGGACCACTCGAGGAGTAATGAACTGGAAATGCGTGGCCACGCTCGGAAGGTATCTATGGTAGATAACTCCGGTCAATCAGTTATTCTCCAGATCGAGGAAACCACTCTCGATATGATCACTTGCAAGTACGACCTGAAAGACACCTTGCATTGAGTGGGAGATAGTAATAGGACAAGAGAATTGGTGACGCACACTTGTCGTGGACAAGTGGGAGATCGTTGGAATATGTGTCCTCCGACAATAATGCGATCACAACTGTTGATCATGATGATCACATGTTTAAATCTCATTTTAAGAATACATGTGGGATGTAATATTTTACAGTCAACTGGTCCACACATATTGGTAATGATTGGCTGACTAGAGTTTGACATTACTGTCGTGCGACGGTGGTGATCAGTTGATCCCCTTAGGTCATACCTATAGGGAAATACTCTTAATTGATTATTTAATTAATCGTATGCCGATACGAGTTAATTAAATTGCTTAAAATTGACGGATGATTTTGTGAGTAAAGTTAACGTGTCTTATTGTAATTTGATTAAATGAGATACGGTCTAAGTAATCGAATTGTTTTATTACTTAGATAAAATTATTGTTTTGCGGAAGAACTTGAATGAATAATTTATTGTAAATACAAGACGTTGTAATTTATAATTTGATAAACCATTTTGGTACAAGTAATTACGAATTACTAGTCGATTTTGTAAATGACATATTTTATGAGTATGTTGATTTTTAATATGGTAAAAATACATTACAATTTCACATGACAAGTAACATGTCACATTTGTCACAATTGACAAATGACAAAAATAAAATGGACCATCCATTTTATGTGTGTGTACCGAAATGGAGGGAGTTTTAGGATAAAAATTGTGTTGATTATTTTTAAGTGGAAAACACAATAATTACCTATTGTCTTAGCCTTGCATGCCTATCTTTTCTTGGGTAGAAAAACTAGCCCATGCATTGGACACACTACTCCCTCCAACCGGTTTTTACCATGGGAATAGAGAGTGTTCCCTCTACAATTATTCATTCACAATTATCATAAAAAATTTCTAGTGTAAGAAATATACTACACCCTACAATTTGTGAAAATTCTAGAGAAATAAACTCACATAATCACTTCCTCTTGAACCGATTTTTCAAGAGCAAAACTATAATTTTTGTGTCAATTTTATAGTAAGACTTATATTATTTCTAGTACAAAATAATATTAGTTATTAAGAGGTTTCTTTGGGTATATGCTTTTGGGAGAGATTCTAAACTTGAATCTTGTTCATCCATTGTTGGAAAACTCAAGAACTAATAAGAAGGAGATCTTGTTGGTGCCCATAAAACCAAAATCACATAGTAAGGAAAACGATTTCTTCTCTATTCTTATTCATGTTTGCATGCATAAGATCTATATTTAATTTTATGACTAAATTAATTGTAACATATATGAATATGTTGAGTAATGAGATTATTAATTTCTAACAAAAGCACAATCAAAATAGACAAACAAGTAAGAACTTAATCACATAGCACCATCCCCGGCAACGGTGCCATTTTGATCGAGACAAGAGTTGGTCGTCACACATCCAATCAAACACATTTATAATACTCAACAAAAAACTAGTTAGTGGTAGGTCGAGGTCGATCCATGGGATGGTGTGCTTTGGGTTCTAAGTCTATCTATCTCAATTTATGCTAATGTCACAATTTGTTTGGATTTGTAGTTGTATTCTAGACTAATGCAAGCAATAAATTAAAACAAGCAATAAAAGGAAGGATGTAAACAAATGATTAAAAGTACTAGGATATCATGGGTTCATAGGGAATTCATGGGAGTTAACCATACAAACATGTTCACAAAGTTGCAAGCAACTAATGTTGTAAAGGAACCGAGTTGGTGTATGTCTTACGGTTCTTAGGAAGAGTTGGATTCCGGAGCCGAATCGATTAGATTGTACAACACCTACAAGTCGACTTACTTTCCTCCTAATCACTTCTATGCATGGTCTAACAAGACTCGAGTTGGTTTATATCTTACAAGTCAAGTTGAATAGATAAGAGATGGTTATAAATGCAAGGATTCATAGGCTTAGCATTTCATCAAGCATAACATGTGCATAGGTTGACATCACAACAAGCAAGCAATTTAATTATGAAAACATATTAGATTAAGCATGATTAATCCCATGTTGGTTTCCCCTAATTACCCACTAATCCTAGTTAAGAGACTACTCAATTATTATCATGGTAAACATGTCATTAATGGTGTCAATCATCACAACAAGTGTAAACATGATAAGAGAATGAGGAAATAAACAATAAAAAGTAAAGAGTAAAGGAATTATACCAAACTTGAGATGATCCAAATAATAAAGCAAAGAATAATAAAAGAAACTTGATTGATTGATGAAGAGTTGTCAATTCTCCAATAATAACCCAATAATCTTCAATTACCCAATAATAAACTTGAATAATAAACTTGAACAATAATTAAGGAAAGATTAATATGTAATTTGTGGAAAGATTAAAGAGTAATCTATTCTAATCTACTCCTAATCTAATTTAAGAGGAATTTCTAATATGGAAACTTGGTTAAGAGAGCTTGGTTCCTTTGATTATTACAAATGGGGTATTTATAGTAGGGATTAGGTTCACAAATTAGGGTTACTAAGGGCTTAAATGACGATTAAGTCCTTGAAGAATCGCTCCTCTCAAGAAAAGATGCGGGTCTCCTTTTTGCTAGTCTTTCAGAAATATGCGCATCCCGAGTGGAACAAGGAGAAGACGTGATGTACTAGGCAGGAATCCGAGCGGCCAAGGTGTCGGGACGCTCGTTCAATAGCAGGGGGAGACGAGCGGATCGAGCACGGGACGCTCGGATCTTAAGGCAGTGTTTTTCTTCATTCTTGTCTGTCAAACAATCCGAGCGTCTTGAAGGGGAGACACTTGTCCTGCAGGAGACGAGCGGATTGGGTCTCGGGACGCTCGTCCTGCAGCAGACGAGCAGATTGGGTCTCGGGACGAGCGGATTGGCGGACAGCTTCTTTGTTTGAGCTCGGATTGTAAAACGGACGTCATTTTCTCATCCGGACTTCTATTGGAGTGATTCAAAAGCCTAGATCACTTGATTTTTCGACGCCGTTCCATCTAGTATAATTTCAAATCCAAAGGAGCAACCCTTGGTTTGGTTCCGAGCAATTTCTTCTTGCATTGACTTCCTTCTCGTCATCCTTGCTTTTTAACCCTATGATCCTTCTATATACTCTTTATTCCTACATCCTTTGTCATCATTCTTGCCTCCTCTTCATACTAGTCCATCCAATATCATCAAAAAGCTTCCACATATGCGCGGGAGACGGGAATTTCCGCCTAATTATCTTCCTTACTACAAAACATACGAAATGCACTATGAAAGCAAAATAGAAAGCATTTGATGGATAAAATGGCTATGGAATGTTATAATAGTATGAAAAATAGGCTCAATTAGAGCACTAAATGTGCGCAAATATGAGTCACATCACTTTCGCTGTCATATTTTAGTTGTTTAGACATTTGGATTTTGAGAACATGTATTGTACCTTTTGTCAGTTTGGATTTGGATTTGTAATCACTTTAAACAGTTTGGCTATTTAAATTATATTTCTTTATTGTCACTTGATTATCATTTCCTTGGGAAACCGTGATGGTGACGTTCTTATACCTGAGTGGTCCTGGTAAGGCACTTGGAGTATGGGGGTGTCACAAAGTGGTATCAGAGCGACGATCCTGAAACCTGTAACCAATGAATCTAATGAACATAGGGTGTCAATTAAAATGAACCCGGGGTAGAAGTTGTAGGAGCTAATACAAAGGCTTGGGAGACGTCTTAAAGTCGCAAACTCGCCCTGCAATTTTGAACCGGTCACATGGGGTACGTGTCAGGGTCGTATGTGTTGTCTTTTGGTTTGTATGTGTAGATAGTGGCATGTGTTGTGAATTGTTGGATGTTGGATGTGGAGAATTGGAGGTATAGATAAAAGTTGAAAGATAAGTGTTTTATATGTTGAATTGAATGAAAAGTATGTTGGATGTGTATAATGTGGCATATTGATAATATGAATAGATCGTTTGTTGATTACATAAAGAGTTGTGTAGAAATGTATGCGTAGTTGTTGCTATCTTATTGAAAGTATAGTAGCGGTATATAATGTTGGGAAAGTGAGATGAACATGCGGGTAGTATATACGAGTCTGCATGACTCGATCGAGTGGGGGGCACTCGATCGAGTAGGTGAGGCACTCGATCGAGTGGGTGTGACTCGGTCGAGTATGTAGTTTGATGTTTTCTGGACAGAACCGTGTTTTTGGGTACTCGATCGAGTACATAGGGGCACTCGATCGAGTAGGGGGCGCTCGATCGAGTGTCTTGTCAGCTCGGTCGAGTATGTTTTTCGGCAGGAGTCTGATTAGGTTCTGGAGTCGAGGCACTCGATCGAGTAGGTTGGGCACTCGATCGAGTGGCCTCAACTCGATCGAGTGGGTTCCGGTACTCGATCGAGTGGGGCCTGTGCAGGTTATATACGTGTTTTGGGTTATAGTATACGTGTTTATATCTACCTTTTCTTATATAGTTACAAGATGCAGCCAAAGAGAAACGCCCTTTATGCTAGAGCTGAGAGTATGTCAGTCGATGACATAGTAAAGATGTTAGAGCACCAAGATGCTCTCACAGATGCATTGAAGAGAGTGGGGAAGGATAAAGATGTTGACCATTCAAAGATTAGTCTCTACATAGCGAGGTTTAACCCGAAAGAGTACAAGGGGACCGGGGAGCCAATTCTTTTGGATAATTGGCACAGAGAGATGGAGAACATCCTGAATTTGGTGCACTGCCCAGATGAGATGAAAGTGGAACAAGCTGCGTTCTACTTGAGGGAGGCGGCAGGAGATTGGTGGGATAAGGTAAAGGTGAATGCTAGAGATATGTATGCGAGGCAGGGGTTACCTGCTATTCCTTAGGAAGAGTTTAGAAAGGCTATGAGACGAGAGTTCGTGCCTGAGCATGTGAGGAGTAAGCTGAGAGAGGAGTTTGATGGGTTTAATATGGCATCTGATATGACGGTGGCTGAGTACTACCGATAGTTTAATGAGAAGGCTAGGTATGCTGAGGACATGAGGTTGAGTGATGAGAACCTAGCTCTGAGATTTGAGAAGGGGTTGACCCCCAAGATCATGGAGAAACTACCTGTGGGAGTCCTTACGGATGTTACGGAAGCTTATGAGAGAGCTGGGAGGGATGAGCGGCTAGTGGAGATGACCCGAGAGAGAGGTGCTGAGAAAAGAAAGGCTGAGAGTGAGGGAGGTGGCCAATCCAACTATAAGAAGGGTAACCACACTCAGGCGAGAGCATATTCATCGGGCTCGGGGTTTAGTGTTGGGGCTTCTTTCGGGAGAGGCCGTGGTAGTAGTGGGGGTAGCTGGGGTATGACCTACTACAACTGTGGTGGTATGGGCCACAAGAGACATGAGTGCACCAGTGCGGTGAGTAGAGGTTTTCAGAGGCCGGGACAGGGGAGCTTTTCTCAGGGTCCTGCACAGAGTTATGCTAGTAACAGACCGGCTGGGTCATGGAACAACATGGGAGGTCAGAGCAACAACGGTGGGGGCAACCGTAATGGCGGTAACTCTTATCAGAAACCAGCTACGAACACCAACAACAACCAGGGGTCGGGTGCTAAACCGGCTACTTCAGCTAGTACTGTCTAGGGAGGTGGGCAGAAGACCTGTGGCAAGCTGTTCATGATGGAGAAGAAAGCAGCTGAGGACGACGCTCATGTTATCACTGGTACCTTTCTTGTTAATGATGTTTATAACTTTGTTTTGTTTGATTCGAGGGCATCTCAGTCGTTTGTATCTTCGAGTCATGTTAAACAGTTGGGTCTGAGAGAGTATGAGTCTGTAAGAGAGGAAGTTTTTATACCTTCGGGTGAGTCTGTATCGTGTGGGAGGTTGTATAGAGATGTATCCATGTTAGTTGGGCAAGTTGATCTACCTGTAGACTTGCTAGAGTTTCCTTTAGACGGTTTTGAGATGATAGTCGGGATGGATTGGTTGGGAAAGTACAAAGCTAAGATAGATTGTCATCAAAAGAAAGTTTCTCTGAGAGGCCCTAAGGGGATTAGTGTGTCTTATCGTGGGTTTGTGGTCAAACCCAAAGTTAAGTTGATTGCAGCTGTGACCTTGAAGTCCTATCTGAGGAAGGAATGCCCGTTGATCTTGTGCCATGTGAGAGATGACAGGGTGGAGAGTCCGACAGTTGAGCAGATACCAGTTGTGGGGGAGTTTCCAGATGTCTTTCCAGAGGAGATTCCGGGGTTGCCACCTAAGAGGGAGATAGATTTCAGTGTTGAGCTGAAACCGGGAACGGGGCCAATCTCTAAGGCACCGTACCGGATGATAGTCGGGATGGATTGGTTGGGAGTTTCCAGATGTCTTTTCTAAGATTAAGGAGGAACATGATGAGCATCTCAGGATTGTGTTGCAGACCTTGAGGGAGCATGAGTTGTATGCCAAGTTGTCCAAGTGTGAGTTCTGGTTAGAGAAAGTTGCCTTTCTGGGGCATGTGATTTCAAAGGAAGGGGTAGCTGTGGATCCTGCAAAGATTGAGGCAGTTACCAAGTGGGAAGCACCAAAGAATGTAGCTTAGATCAGGAGTGTAACACCCCCATACTCCAAGTGCCTTACCAGGACCACTCAGGTATAAGGAAGCTACCATCTCGGTTATCCGAGGCATGATATTCATAAGACAATAACGAAACAACTTTAAATAATATAAGTTTAGCGAAAGGTTACAACTGAAACCAAATACCAAAATACGATACATGTTCTCAAAACCAACTGTCTACTGAACTAACTGAAATGTCATAAAACTAGTAAAGCTACAGCGGAAGACTTCTAACGTCAGACGGTGGCACATCCCAGCTATCCCAGTACTCAACTCAAACCTGCTCAATTACTGCTCACCATCCCCGAATGGATCACCGCAGGTTTTACAAACAACAACACGGGGTCGGTACTAATCACACAATCTATATATATCAACAATACGATAAACAGATATCTCACACCGTCACACACACAATCACATCAGTCCCATCAATCTCAATCACCGACTGTCCACTGGACCAGCCCTGCCAGTGGGGGACCGCAGCCGTACCCACCAAATCCCCGCTCCTCATAATGAGCGATAACCCTGTCCATTAATGTGCACATCCCCTTCCGTGGCGGGTTCCACGAAGGGCGAAACTAGGGCGTGAAGCCACTCCCGCAAGTGACTCCACTCAGCCGAGAACGCGTCTCGAGAGCCAAAGATAAACAATCACAATCAACAACCGTCACAATACAATTACTATATTATTCAATCAACCACAACACATCAACATCACATTATGGGACTAATACGGAGTAGGAAATCCTACCTGGAAAGCACAACTATCAGACGGTCTCAACAGCTGTATCAAAAAGCCTCTTCTACAAATCCTCCTCCTATCATACATACACATAATTACTACCAATCATAATCTACAACAAAACCCCCAAATCCCCATATTAGGGTTTAAACAACTTAAAGGAAATACTATAAAAACGGTACATAGGTCTTACCCTCGACGCAAGGATCTCAACGGTATAACGAACGACGAAATCCGACCTTCCACACTCCGGGATTTGCTAACAATGCGATTAAAGTGATGAACGTACTTTGCTTTCTCTCTTGACAGTAATTTACGTTTTGAAAAGTGTTTAGAACAATGACGGAAAAGATTATATACCTTAATCGCATAATTAACAAAACCCGAGAAATAACTCCCCGTAAACCGGCTACTCGATCGAGTAGCTAAGGTACTCGATCGAGTGCCCCCTTACTCGATCGAGTATCCTAGTTACTCGATCGAGTACCCAACAGGTCAGAAACTATTTTAAAACGCAACTCACCCTTACTCGACAGAGTAAGGCCTACTCGATAGAGTACCCAGAGACTTATAAATATGGAGTATTACAGTCTTCCCTTCTTAAAAAGAACTTCGTCCCCGAAGTTCAAACCACAACAAAACAAAGATACCCCCACAACACTTCCGACTCAACTACCAAAGCCAAAAGTCAACATAAAACATGTTACTAACCCAACTCATCCCGACAAACATACCGACACAACATACAAAAGGGGTATAAAACTCTTAAAAACTCTTTGCGATCATCTCCTACCCCCCTAAAAGAAACAAGGTTACGTCTCCGTAACCATACATACCTGATCAAACAGAAAAGGGTAACGCTCTTTCATAGCATCCTCTGGTTCCCATGTAGCTTCCTCGGTCTCGTGGTTAGACCAAAGGATCTTAAGCAACACTGTCTCACCACTCCTAGTCTTCCTAACCTTTCGGTCAAGAATCTGCTTAGGCACCTCAAGATATGATAAGGACTCATCTAGCTCTAAGCTCTCTGCCTCTAACACATGTGACGGGTCACTCACATACTTCCGTAACTGCGATACATGAAACACACTATGCACTCTCTCTAACGCAGCTGGTAAAGCCAGACGATATGCAACTTCCCCAACTCGCTCCAAGATCTCATAAGGCCCGATAAACTTCTGGCTCAGCTTGCCTTTCTTCCCAAATCTCATAACCCCACGCATAGGAGACACTTTCAGAAGAACCTTGTCCCCAACCTGAAACTCTATATCCCGGCGATGTAGATCTGCATAACTCTTTTGCCTATCCTGAGCTGCTCTCATCCGTTCCCTTATCATCTTGATATGTTCAACCATCTCATGTACCATCTCTGGTCCTAAAACCACTGCCTCAGCACTATCGTCCCAACAAATCGGACTCCTACATCTGCTCCCATACAAAGCCTCAAACGGTGCCATACCAATACTAGTGTGGTAGCTATTGTTGTAAGAAAACTCTATCAAATCCAACCTCTGTTCCCAGCTACCACCAAAGTCCATCACACAAGCTCGTAACATATCCTCAAGAGTTTTGATTGTTCTCTCAGTCTGACCGTCTGTCGTAGGATTAAAAGCTGTACTCATCTTCAAAGTTGTTCCCAACGATTCCTGCAACTCTTTCCAAAACCTTGATATAAATCTCGCATCTCTGTCAGACACTATGTCCTTAGGGACTCCATGTAACTTAAGCATGTTCTTTCGATAGGCCATAGCCAATTGTGCTTTAGTCCATGTATCTTTCATTGGAACAAAGTGAGCTGACTTTGTCAGTCGATCCACTATCACCCAAATCATGTTGTTACCCTGTTGACTCTTTGGCAAACCCACGATAAAATCCACAGAAATGGACTCCCTGTAGACACCTCGTTTCTGCACCCCTCGCAAACCACCCGGTGATGATTGGGCCGCATGTTTGATTCGCGGAACGATTAGTGACAATTCGTAAGTTTATCATCAAGTGATTGCTCAAATATAAATGTCAACCTCTTAGTTGTCATCTACGTCCTGATACGGTCGTTTTGGCAGTAATTAGAGTACATTCGGAGTCCGGGTCAAAAACCGTCTCCATTTTCTGATAGCTGTTAAATCCCGAGTCAGAATGTCCTGGAATGTTCCGGATGTTTCTATTCCATATTCATCAAATTTTATCTTTTGGCAAACAATATCCCGTAATATTCAGAAGATAATCAAATTAAATCCGTCCTACCATAACTAAAACGCGGAAATCTTTCTTAAGCAGAGGAAACCTCCGGGAACAGACGCAAGCAGTGCTGCGCCTCTTCCAAGAGACGCAGGTGGGCTGCTGCGCCTTTCCCAGGCCCTTCTTTGCATGATTTACGTATCTTTTTTATATCTTTCCGAGATTCACTTCCAAAGAGTCTCCGAAACCCTATTCCTTCACGTGATTAGTATAAATAGGAGCTTTCGTTCCTCATATTTCTCACGCGAGTGTCCGCCCTTCTCTTCTCCCTTTGCATTCTAGACTTCGTTCTTACTAATTGGCGCCTACGTGCTTGGACTTCCGACCACGTAAGCTCGGATCTTTCCGGGTACCAGCCTCTCCGTTGCATGACCGACCAATTTGACCACTACACTCAATCAATCTAATTAATCAACTTGTTAAATCGTTTTCCTCTTACGAGGGCACTCTTTCCTTGCATTCGCGTCGAGCATCACTAATCGATCTTCTTAGTTCTTCTCGTTCCGTCAACATGTAAGTCTGAGGGTGTATAATCCTCTTTTATTTTATTGTATTTTGATTATTGTATAACAATTGTAAGGTTTATGTCGAAAGTACCTCATTAAAACCGATTTCTAAAACCGTCTTTTAAAACCCTTTTTGCGGATTTCCGGTGAGACGGACGTCGAGAAAAGACGCAGCAATCGCCGCGCCTCTTCAAAGGAGCGCAGCACTCGCGCGCTCTTCATGAGGCCGCCGCAGCTTCCTCGCTTCTTTTCTTCTTCTTCGTCCTCTGTAATTCGTCTTTCGTTTTTATTTGCTTTCAATTGTTTTCTACATTAATTCGTTCACATGATCATTAATAAATTATTCATTCATCATTAATATGTTTTATTCATTGTTGTTCCGACTTAAATCCTAGATAATCAATATTTACGGGTTTTTCGTCATTAATGTTCAAACCCGGATTTTTAGGGATTCAATCTGTCCATATTGAGTTTCTGAGATTCGTCATTGATATATTTGCATCCGTATTCATTGATATTTCGTCATTGTTTAGTTTGTTTCACCGATGTCACTAATTAATCGTTCATTAACATCGACCCTTCACATAATTAATCCGTTTAATTCCGTCTCATTCATGTTTTACTGTTTTTTATGACCTCAATCATATGTAAATAACATGCTAGTCACTTTCATCCGAGTAAATAATTAAATCAATCCATTAAATTCATCAATTGACATTAACAATTGCGATTCGCTTCACACGCCTCACTCACCCTTGAATGCAGACGCAAAGAATCGCCGCGCTCTTTTCCAAAGGGCGCATGTCTCGCCGCGCTGTTCGAGGGTGAATTCTGTCCCCGAACTCCTTTCTTTCGCCTTGACGTAGTTTGATTAGCTTGCGTATTAACTAACTAATATCCGTAATATCGCTAATTCCTGTTCGTAATTTTATTCTTTTATTTCTTTTTATCAAATTATCCGTTTTAAAGGTATTTTCGACATAAATCGCCTATTCCGATGTAATTATTGTAATTTTCATTATTGTAATTTATCATTATCATATTCATTTTATTGTTTGTATGTTTTCACATGTAAATCAATATTAAATCCTATTTCGACCCAATTGTTTGTTAAATTAATTGTTCACCGACTTAGTTAATTTCTTGCATGCTAGGATTAATCTATGGATGTTGCATTGCATGCATATAGCCGACGATATATCAAGTACGAATAACTCCCTAATCATTAGTAGAGGCCGCTATCGAGGCGGGCGGGATTAGGTGTTCGATCAAAAGAGCTTCCTAATACGTACCCTCACCCCTTACTCCAGATATCTGTGAGCACCCGTGTTCATTGGCATCCACGAGAGTCATTCTAGACATAGAATGCTAAGGGTAACGATTGCTTAGTGTTCATGTCACTACTTTGTGTCTTGACATGACACGAGGTATTCGAACGGTTCCAATTTCCCATAAAAATTGGTGGCGACTCCATACAAATGCAAACGCTTGTTTTCGAGCCCCTTCACTCCAAGCGCCCCCGTGGGCGGCCCGCTGTCCACACTTTGGCGACTCCGCTGGGGATAATACACTTACGTGTAGCAAGGGTGAAACTTGAACAAGGTTAGGGAATAGTTTGTACAAGACAATTGTCGGTTTTCATAACTCGGTCTTCCTAGACCGTTTAAATCGGCCTTCCTAGGCCCAACCCAACCTATTCGACCAATCGTCCCGTCTAAACGGTCCTAATTCCTATTTGGGCCTAAGGATGGATAGCGGTTGACGTCATCCATACCATGATGCTTACTCTTGTTTGTATCAAGGGCCTTCACTACTTGAGGAAATGGACTAGGAATCGGCCTTACTCTTGTTTGGCACGAGCCTCTCCACAGACTTCGGGTTTGATGGTTCGGTATGGCAACCCACCCTTTAAACCAAAACCCTTCTAAAAGCACTCAGCATCCCGTTATAATAAATATGTAAACCTTACGTGATCACCATTTCTAAACAAAACCATGACAAATTTTCAAAAAATCAAAACCCGTTTTCAAACAAGAATTTCGAAATAGGGCCTTTAATTAGTACAAATCCGGTCAAAACTCTGTCCGTTTGTCGTGTCAAAATTCGGGTCACAAGCCCATTTCAAACCTCACCTCGAGTCCACTCCTACAACTACACTACATTGACCAGACACACATTTTCAAAGACCTTGTCTTTCTTCAAAACTCACTCAACACAAGTGGCACACACCCACTTCACGAGTCAAAACTTTTCCTCTTTTAGCAAGTGTGATAGAATGGTCGATCGTGTTTTGATTCGTCGCCGATCTCTTACTCAGTTTTCAAGATGCCTGGGTCAAGTGATGATACGAACCTCCAGCAAATTCAAGAAAGTAATGATCGAATCCTAGCCGCGCTAGCCCAAATGCAAGTTACCCAAAACCAAACCTATGACCGCCTCGAGCTCATCGAAGGCCGTATCTTTGACGTAGAGGGAAGGTTGCCTCCCATTAAAGGTGAAGTACTACAATTTTCCGATGACGAGTCTAAGGATGAGAATCCTCTCATGGGGACGACCGCAATGAGAAAAAGGCTCCAATACCTAGAGGAGCAATTGATGTACCTTAAAGGAGATGACATTTATAAGGAGAACAATCGTAAGTATGAAGCCGTCAATTCCAAATTGCCCACTAACTTTAGCATGACGGATATCCCTAAGTTCAAGGGACACGAGAACCCTTTGAACCATATCCGTGCCTTCAAGGATTACATGTCTATCAAAGGCATCAAACCCGAGATGTTCTTAAGGATCTTTCCTTCATCTCTCGACACCATCCCAAAGCAATGGTTCTACACTTTAGATCACAAAAAGGTCGCTACTTGGGAGGACGCCGCGATCGAATTCTCAAAACAATACGCGGATAATGCCGAGATCCAAGTCAATATGCGTACTCTAGAGGTTCTTACCCAAAATGACAAAGAAGGATTCACCGACTTCCTAAGTAGGTGGAGGAAGACTAGTACTCAACTAGTTGAACGCCCGGATGAGGCCACTCTTGTGGAAAAGTTCGTGGACAATCTCAAGCCCATATATGCCAACCATTTGAGATATCAAAACATCAAGACTTTCAAGGACTTAACCGTATTAGGGACACGAATTGAAGATGACATCCGCAAAGGACTCTTGTCCAAAACGGTAGGTCGGGGATACCAAGGGTCCACAAGTCGTTCATACGGCTCTACTAGCAAGACCGACGAAGTTAACCTTCTCGAACCATCCAAGAAAACTAGCCCACCAAGGAAGTTCACAAACCTTGGGGATACATACTCCAATGCTCTAAAAAGGCTAGTGAAGCAAGGCAAACTCCAACCCATTGGACCTACTCCCGAACCCGAAAGGAAGTCCAAATTCTGGGACGAAAACTCCTACTGTGAATACCATAGGGGCAAGGGACACGACACCGAAAAATGCTACAAGTTGAAACACGTGCTTCAAGATATGATCGAAGACGGTCGACTTCCAATTCCACCAGGAGGTAAGCCCAATAACACTCGGAATCCTCTTGGAGTTCTAGTGATTACAAGTGATGAATCTACCTTAGATTGCTCACATCTCATTTCTCCCGCCGAGGATGAAATTCATGCAATTGAGAAAGAAAGACTCTACTCTACCATCTCCCCTACCATTTCCGACTTCATCGCATGGGCAAGAAGTGTAGATAGACAAGTGTGGGAACTAGAAAACATGGTAACAATCTTGCGCAATCCCAATGCAACACCTAAAGAGCGCGTACCATTGACCTTCTCTCAAAATGCCACTATGCAAGAAGTAGTCGCCGCGGTCGACAAGCTAGTCGATCAAATCATACAACTAGAGAATGACATCATGAGGATGAGGGAACTAGCCGCAATCAATGGGGTTTGGGCCGATGACGATGAAGACGAATATCTCATTGAAAACTCCTTAGTCAAAGAAATAGTCCAAAATGGCGAAGACCAAGATATAGATCACCTAACTCGCTCGGGTCGTCCATACCAAAGCACTACTCAAAACGGTCCAATCAATGTCATCACACCAAATGACAACGAAGATGACCCCACTGATCATTTGCTCAAGCAATTACAAAGAACCAAGGCTGATCTTTCACCGGCAACTAGTGGCAAGCTCATTTCCACACCGCCAAGCTTTATCGCAAGCTTTGGCCAAATTGAATGTGGCACATAACTCTACTCCCGAAGATGTAGTCAACTTGGTCTTCCAAGAATCACCGAAGCTAAGTAATCCTATTACTTTTTCAGACGAAGACTTGCCACCTTTTGGCGCCAATCACAACCTTGCTCTATACATCACCGTCATCTGTCTAAAGAAGAATGTGCCAATGACCTTGGTAGATGATGGCTCCGCGGTCAACGTCATACCCCTCAAAACGGCACACAAACTAGGCATGAAAGAGTCGATCGACCCCTACAAATCAAGGTGTACGTGCATATGACGGTACACGTCGAAAGGTGGTAGGACTTGCTAACCTAACCATAGCAACGGGACCAATCGAACGAAAGGTTAACTTCCAAATAGTGGACATCGAAGCTTCATTCAACATACTGGGAAGGCCTTGGATTCACGCTTCTAAAGCAAGAACATCCACCCTTCATCAAAAGATCAAGATCCCACTAAATGGCAAAGTTGTGACAATCACTTCGTCACCCATTAAGGCCATAATCGAGAAGCAATCAAATAATCAAGTCCTTGCGGATCCCATATACGAACTTGGGGGCTTCCAAAGTGTAAATGTCATAGAAAGTGAGTTGGCACCCTTATACTATAATCCCTACTCCAACTTGGTGGTCAACCACATTCTCAAAAACCAGGGATACTTCCCTGGAATGCCTTTGAACCCAGTTCGGAAGAACACCTTCGCGCCATACAAGAAAGGCAACTCATCGAGAATACCACTTGGACTAGGGTACAAACCCACAACGAAAGAAGTTCTCGAAATGCTCGCCCAAGTCCAAAACCGCAAGTATGTAGGAGTCCAAATGAGGCCATATCTCCCTACCTTGAATGGATACTTCGTTCAAGAAGGAAGTTCAGAACTCTTTCATGGATTTCCCGAACCTTGGCATTACCTCGAGAAGAAGTTAGCCGGAATCGAGATCTTTCACGATTGCTACTTCATCCCTCCGAAACGGTTCCTACCGTCAAAACCCGTCAAGCACCTTGCTTAGACGAACAAGTTGTTAGCCTCCTATTTGGAGAGGACCGATTTGTTAGGGCCGCGCAAGATGAGATCATTACTACGATACTTCAAGACGATCGCTTCAACCCCACCGCCTTGATCACGAAATCGACACGAAGCGGAAAAGGGTGGAGAAAATCAATCAAATGGACCAACAATCAAGGAAGGCTCTTCAAGCTCACCACCGGAGAAGGAGAGATGTTCAAAGAAGAACCGAAGACGACGAATTCGAATCGAGTCGGAGTCGGAGTCGGAGTCAGAATCTAGAGAAGTCATTAGAGAGTCTACTCCTGTCGTCATCCCCACTCCCCTCGTTTCTCCTAGCTTATTTTCAAGTAGTCACAGTAGTTCGGGAAATGCCCCAATTGCTGTCCCTTTGCCGCCACTATCCATCGATCGATCGGTTGGCTCATTTGTTTCAACTTTACTCAAATCTTAATATGAATAAATCAGGTTCTGCTTACTCTTTGCGTTATTTTGAGTGCAATTCTGTTTATGATGATACTGAGGATGACCAAAACCCAGACTTGACCGAAATACCTCCCTACGTAGCCAAAGAAATACTACAGGAAGGGGAAGGGGGACCTGTAATTGAGGACACCGAACCCATCAATGTAGGAACTGAACTAGAACCCAAAGAACTTAGGATAGGGACTACCTTGAGCTCTACCGAACGGGCCGACTTCATAGACCTCCTAAATGAATTCAAAGACGTCTTCGCTTGGTCCTAGAAAGACATGCCAGGGATCGACAGGGATATCGCCGAACATAGAATTCCGATTAAGCCAGGTTTCAAACCTGTGAAACAGAAGCTTCACCAATGAGAACAGAGTGGGCTCTAAAGATTAAGGAAGAAGTTGACAAGCAATTCAAAGCCGGGTTCATCAAAGTTTCCGAGTATTCTGACTGGGTAGCTAACATAGTACCCGTACCCAAAAAGGATGGGAGAATCCGAGTTTGTGTTGACTTTAGGGATTTGAACAAAGCAAGCCCAAAAGACGACTTCCCTCTACCTCACATCGACATATTGGTGGACAATACTGCAGACCACGCATTACTATCCTTCATGGATGGATATGCGGGTTATAACCAAATCAAAATGGCCATGGAAGACATGCATAAGACCGCGTTCGTCACCCAATGGGGAACCTATTGCTATACAAAGAATGCCGTTCGGATTGATCAACGCCGGAGCTACATACCAACGCACCGCGACTACACTCCTACACGACATGATGCATAAAGAAGTCGAGGTATATGTGGATGACATGATCGTCAAATCCAAGGAAAGAGAGGGATATATTGCGAACCTTCGCAAGTTCTTCGCAAGGCTACGGAAGTACAACATGAGACTCAACCCTCAAAAATGCGCATTTGGGGTAACATCCGCAAACTCCTGGGATACGTCGTTAGCCAACGAGGCATAGAAATAGATCCGTCCAAAATCAAAGCTCGATCGAAATGCCACAACCTCAAACAAAAAAAGTCGAGGATTCCCGGGAAAAGTGCAATACATAAGTCGATTCATATCGAAACTTACGATGATTTGCGAGCCTATCTTCAAGAAGCTCAAGAAAACAGACCACACCATGTGGGGACGACGATCAAAAAGGCATTCGATCGAATCAAGGAGATATTGGCTAAACCACCGGTGCTCATGCCACCACAACGAGATCAACCTCTTGGTTTATATCTCACGGAATCGAAATCGCCATGGGTGCTATGCTAGCTCAAATCGTAGGAAGTGAAGAAAGAGCTATTTACTATCTAAGTAAGAAGTTCTTGGAATACGAGTGCAAATATTCACAACTCGAAAAGACATGCCTCGCTCTTGTGTGGGCAACAAAGAAGCTACGTCATTACATGCTTAGCTACTCACAAGATATTCTCCAAAATGGATCCAGTCAAATACCTCTTCGAGAAACCCGTCCTCAACGGACGTCTGGCGAGATGGACCATGATGCTCTCCGAATTTGACCTCAAATATGTGCCACCGAAAGTAATAAAGGGTCGCGCCGTCGCCGAATTCTTCGCAAAAAAATCCCATCAACGACGCACAAACCATAGATACTTGGTCATTTCCCGACGAGGATATACTTCAAACCGATGTAGACTCTTGGGATCTATACTTTGATGGAGCATCAAACCTAAGAGGATTTGGGATAGGAGTGTTGCTCATTTCCCCGAAGGTGAGCATACACCGATTCTTTGTCAAACTCGACTTCGAGGTGACAAACAACGCTACAGAGTATGAAGCTTGTCTCATTGGACTACAAGCGGCAGTAAGCTTAGGTATCAAAAACCTACGAGTGCATGGGGATTCGTCACTGATCATCAACCAAGTTACGGGATCCTGGAAAATCCGAAGTGAAGAAAATCAATTTGCAGAAGAAAATCAATTTGCAGACGCTCTCGCGAAACTTGCATCTTTGATAAATATGCCAGACTACATGATGGAAATGCCTTTGTGTATTGAACGACGGTCGGAGCCGGCGTATGTCCATCAGATTACCGATGAAGAAGAAATCGCACAAGAACCCTGGTTCCAAGCAATCCTAAACTTCAAGCTTAACGGTACCTATCCGCCAGAAATGGACAAAAGGGGACAACGAGCTATACGCCTACTAGCTTCCCAATACATCCTAATGCAAGGAGAATTGTACAAAAGAACACCTCTTGGTGTAGTCCTACGTTGCCTTAATCATTCACAGGCACGAAAAGTGATGGAAGAAGTCCACGACGGAGAATGCGGTCCTCACATGAGTGGACCTATGATGGCAAAGAAAATCACACGTCTAGGGTACTATTGGACCACAATGGAATCCGATTGCATCAAATATGTGAGGCATTGCCACAATCACAAATCTTCGAACGTAAACACGTCCCTCCTTCGTTGCTCTATACAATGACATCTCCTTGGCCATTCTCCGCGTGGGGAATTGACATAATTGGGAAAATAACCCCGGTAACAGGAGGTCACTGTTTCATCCTAGTAGCGATTGACTACTTCACCAAGTGGGTAGAAGCGGCTTCCTACACCGCTCTTACGGCCAAAAACGTGGCCAAATTCATACGAAATAACATCATCTGCCAATATGGTTGCCCACATGAGATCATTAGCGATAATGGGTCCCACTTCCAAGCCGAAACCGAACAATTGCTAGCCAAGTACAAGATCAAGCATCACCATTCCTCGCCCTATAGACCACATACTAACGGCGCGGTAGAAGCGGCTAACAAGAATGTCGTCACAATCCTCAAGAAAATGACCGACAATTATAGAGATTGGCCAAGCAAAATACCCTTCGCTTTGTGGGGGTATCGTACATCGATCAGACGCCCACTGGGCTACTCCTTTCTATTTGACCTACGGCATGGAAGCCGTACAACCAGATTGAGCTAGAAATACCATCCTTGCGTATTCTCGCTAGAAAGTCAAATCCCTAAGCCGATTGGAAAAGGGATAGATATGAAGAACTCATCCTCCTGGATGAACGCAGGCTACGTGCCTTACATAATGTCCAAACATACCAAGCACGTATCAAACGAGCTTTCAACAAAAGAGTTAGGCCAAGAAACATCAAAGAAGGAGACTTAGTACTCAAATCGGTTAGAGCTCTTTTACCTGTCGACCCGAGGGGGAAATTCAAACCTAATTGGGCCGGACCATATCTAGTCAAATCCATACTCCCAGGGGGTGCGGTTAGAATCACAGACCTGGATGGAAATGAGTTTTCAAACCCCACAAATCTCGACCAATGAAACGATACTATGCCTAGGATAGAATGAAACGCGCCTCGCGTAAACCCACGTGTCGCTCTTGTGGCACTAAATAAACGGCCCCTGGCCTATTTGAATGTCACTATGCTCTTGCATCTTGGCAAACTTGTCATCCTCATATCATCAAACAAACTAAATTCGCACCTCCAGAGTAAGTAAAGCTCATGCTTATTTTCTATGTTCATTACAAGCTCTTGCTTCAAACAATTATTCTTTTACATTTACTCGAACTACGCGCAAGGGTTTGATTTCGCTTTCTTTAAGTGAATACGTAGGCAATCCTTCACGGGATTCAACCCACAACTATATTTAAAATGTAAATAGAAGGACATTTGCATTGCATTTGAAATTCGACAAGGATAAGTAAAGAAAATGCCAACGGTTTCATAACCATTTAACCTTTTTTTATTATTCATCCATTTTCTAATAATAATAGTACGACAAATAATAAAAATAGATAGGCTAGGATTCTAAAAATCCCTCCTTTTTATTACAACAATAATAATAATAATCAAATAATAATAACTAAGACTTGGGCTATTCCTCCATCTTTCCCTTGCCCTTGTCGTTCTTGTCATATTTCTTGTCACGACCTCGAGCCGGCGCTCTTGCACCACTCCGCACCTAATCACCAACGGTCTTTCTCGAGGCCTGACTCTCCCATTCTTGTCAACCACCATCTCTGCGACAGGAGTAGTCTTTGATTTCTTCGAAGGATGAATGACTTGAAACCCGGCTTCTTCTTCTCCTTCGGTCAGATGCTTCTCTTTCTCTTTCTCTCCCTCGCGCACCTTGTAGTCAACGGGCTCGCGCTTCCTCGCTTTCGCTCTTCCGAAGTTGCAGCCTTTCTCCACCTCAGATAAGAGTCCGACACCCACAAAGCATTGGCAGAGAAGCTCAGGAACCACATGTTTCTTTGGGCCCATTTCATAGCCCACTCTCTTCGGCTCTCGGTAGTCAACGCCATAGCAGTCTGCGGGACGGTGTCAAGCCTAGGGATCATCTGCTTCAACCCTACTTGCCTCATCAACCTCTCAGGAAAGATGCACACCATAAACTCCAATCCAGGGATGCGCACGGACCTAGTGGGATCTAAAGAAGACACCCCAAAGACGACTTGAGGTGCCACCACGGTACAACCCACCTGATCAAAGGGCCGTCATCAGTCTTCAGCTTGTTCTTCCAATAGTCGCAGACCCGGGTGAAATCCACCATGTACAGCCGTGTCCTCATCGAAATCATACGGGCATGATAGGAAAGTGCATGAACTGGGGGCTCGAGCAATCGGAGCCGTTCCATGAGCCAAACCTACCAAGACAGGTATTAGACACCAAAAAAAAAAAAAAAAAAAAAAAAAAAAAGAAAAAGCAAAAACGAAAAAAAAAAAAAACGAAAAATAAAGAAGAGAAAAAAAGAAAAAAAGAAAAAGTGTCTTTTACCTGTAGGATAACGGGACTCCCCAAAAATGGAAGATCGCGGTTGGATTTCCTATTATCCAAGCCCAAGATAATCTCCCCTAAGCACAGACAAGCTGGGCTCCTGCGCAGCTCCATTTGCTCAATAAGGCCCAATAGACGGGGATCACCTCGCAGTTCTTCGTCAACATGTCCCTGAAAGACATATACATGAAGCAAACAGAAGCCAAACGCTCTCCTTCTAGCAACATAGGAGACAGTAGGGTCGGCCCTGTTGATGAATCGATCTATAAAATCCAACATCCGCACGCCTTTCGGAGTAACAAGGCGATCCACCTCGAGTCTAGTAAGTCCAAGCAAATCTCTAAATTTGCTCTTATACCCTTGAGCGAAAGAAGGGATGGCGGGTAGATGTTCGGGGTCCCACCCGCCAATAGCAATTTCCTCCGGAAAAGGACAAATCTCGCCTCCTGGAAACGCAAAAACATGATAATTTGGATCCCAATAATCAAGGCAAGCATCCAAGAACGGCTTTACAACTTTAATGAGTTTCAAACTCAACAAGGACCCAAGGTTATAAGCACCCATATCATGTTTCTCAATGTTTGAGAATTCATTAGTCCATTCCTTCAAACGGACCTCCAAAGTATTCATGATGATAATTTTCTCTTGAAAATTTATTTTGAGAATTTTATGTAAGGCGACGAAGAAGAGGCGGAAGAATTATATAATTTAAAGCTTCGTCGACGCTTCTATTTATACCAATTGCTGTTTCCAAAAATCCGTCAGAACCGACCTGCTTGGGAACAGGCGCAGCACCTGCTGCGCCTCTTCAAAGGGACGCAGCTCATGCTGCGCCTCTTCCCCAGCCTAGCTTTCTGTGATTTCCGTGTTTGGATCTTTCCTAATCCTATATCGAATAATTTCCTATTCCTACGGGATTTTATTTTGGTAAATCCAAGACAATTACCATGCCTCAGGTTTCCTAAATTCGCAAGCACGCATTTCGAGGCGACATCGACACTTCCGCCATTTCAGCACACTTTAAATCATTTTCTTTTTGACATATTTTTTATTTTCATTTTAATAAAATTCAATATTTATATTTCTCCATTTTCTAACTTATAGATTTCTCTTTTTTTTTTTTTTTAGGGGGTAGCCCTCCCTACCGTCCGGTCATTTCGACAAAATTTTTGCATTTTCTGCGTCCTTTCGAGTCTCATTTTGCACGTTTGCACTAATTAAAGGCCTTATGTGTATATAAAATGTATATGCTGCGTGATTTTTTTCTATGTAAATTCCGGCAAAGACGACGGCGTAAAACCGTTGTCTACCAAACCTGTTCAAGAACTAACCTGCAGGTACAAACAACACAACCCAAAGAAAGAAAGGCACTCGGCCGTCATATATACAACAAAAAGCAAATGTACGAGCAAGCGGGGCTTGCGCCCAAACAAGGTACAAACGTACAAGCAATCGGGGCTTCGCCCCAAACAAATCCAGATCCAAGTAATCGGGGCTTGCGCCCAAAACCAAGTCCAAACAATGTTCAAAATCGATGTACAAGTCTACAAACTACACAAGCTACTCTGCTGGCGCCCTCCACTCGGCAACCCTCGCCATAAGAGCAGCGATCTCGGCATCCCGAAACTCGAGCTCCCTCGACAGGCGAGCCGTCTCCTCCCGAGCCTGGGCCAACTCTCGTCCCGACTCACGGTCACCCTGCAAACAAGCAATGAAATTGGCTCATGTCAATCAACTCAATTGGAAAACCAAAATTTTCAAAAAAAAAAAAAAAAAAAAAAAAAAAAAAAAAAAAAAAAAGAAGATCGAAAAATGGATATAAAGGTTCATACCTGACGACCTCGACCGCCGACGAGTGCCTCAATGGCCGTAGCTCGTAGCCGGTTGGCCACCCTCTATAGTGCCACGAACCGAGATGGCGCGACCTGCATTTCAAAAGGAAATTCTCAGCAAATTAAACAAATCCAGTCAAACGTGTTCTTACACGAAAACTATGCAAAATGGGAACTCACCCTCCGAATCAGATGCTGCCAGTCATCTAGGCCAGCATCCGTCACAGCTACGTCAAAGTCACGTAACTCGGAGATCGTCGTCCTCCCAGTAGCGTCAGTGTACTCGAGAGTCTCGGGGGTACTGGGGCTCGATGCCCGCTGCCTCAACCTCCTACAAGGACAAAACGACTCTCATTAATCGATGATCCTTCGTCGTAATTTTCAAAATCAAATCAATAAGAAAACAAAGGATACTCACCACTACCGGCCAATAGGCCAACCTCCCGTAAAGGAACGCTGAGTAATCCTCCTCAGGGAGAAGAAGGTCGTCGCCATCGACACCGGCCAAGTCCGCCTCCCTCTCAGCCTCGGAAGGCTCCCTGAACATCGTCCTAGGAGGATCGACGGGAACCGTCAACGCACCCCGAAAGCACTGACGTGCTAACCGCTCGCCCAGGTACCATACAGGACCCATCGACGTCCACAACAAGAACGACTCGAGCTCCTAGGACGAAGGATCTCGGCAGAAAAAAGGAGGCGCTCTAGCGTATTCCGCCCAAGGTCTGGGCACCCACTGCGACAATATGAAAGCAAAGGTCATTCCTATGATCAGGTTAAAGCCAAAATATGAATGAATACAAATGGAATACTCACGCTGCTCAGCTGAAGGGCGTTCACATCCCGCCGGTAGACGTTGTGAGAAGAACGCTTGCTCTTCGTCCGGCACATGACCCAATCCCTCACCACGGGATAGGCCCTCTCCAACGGCTCCGTCCTCTTGGGCGCGAGGCCCGGAAAGTAGGAGTACACCCACGCCTATAAAACAGAATAGTCAATTTACGTTGATCTAAAGGAAGGTTCATACCTCCAACAGTAGTCCAGGTCCGACAGCGCCAGGAGAAGTCCCCTTCTCCATCAACTCCGGACGAACCATGGCCCTCATAAAGCGGATGAGGACCGCAAAACCAGCAAAGACCCGGTCCCGCGCCTAGGGAACTCAAGTCGAAAGAAAGGGAAGAAGCTTCGTCGACAGCCTCTCACCCTTGTCTCCGAGGTAGATCGAAGACAAGAACCACCAAAGCCACAGACGAGCTCTCTGCTCGGCTGTACAAGGAGGAGGAGCCGTCTCCCTCCCATCGATCACCACCGATGCCGGGGTCTTCCCCGCAAATTAATCTCGAACATAGGTACTGGGTACCAAACCCGGCACCGCAACAGCCTTCGGCGACAGGTTCCAGCCGATCAACCTCCTCGCCTCGGCCGAATCCGCCCTCATGCCGCCTCTCCGCCACGTCATCTCCTCGATCCCGCACGGCACTGAAATCATGCCGTAATCCTCCAAGGTGACCCCCACCTCACCGAAAGGCAGGTGAAAAGTGGAAGTCGTGTCCCAGAATCGATCCAAGAAAGCACGGACCAGGCTGAGGTTGGCCCGCAACTTCCTCTTCACGATGTCCCTCCAGACCTGCACCAGAGGACCGAACGCTCCACGCTCGATCATGGCCCTCTCCTCCTCCGACAGCCGCTCGTAATGCTTCATCGCTGTCGTATACCCCGAGAACGACCGGATGTTCCCGGCCTCCTATTATGATTTGAAACAAAGCTATCTTTAGTTTTGAATTGAATTTGAAAGAGATTTGAACAAAATAGAGAAGGATGGGTAATGAGTTAGGGAATTCCTATTTACCAAGCTCTTCACCGTCCTGTAGGACAAGTGACCCTCTGCAGCCCACACAAGGTGCCTACTCTCCCAGGCCTCAGCCCACGCAGGAGCACCTCTCAGCTGGCGACCCCCTCGTCCGAGGTGGGCCCGTCTCGGGATCTCCTCCTCGTCAGCAGCCTCCTCCTCGGGGACCTCCTCTGCAGCAGCCATCACCGCAGCGGTGAAGGCCTGCTCTAAAGCCTCCTCAACAACAGCAGCGTCTATATCCATGGGATCTCTCCCGGAAGTAGAAGCATCGTCACCTGCAACGATTAAAGCAAATCCAGGCCGCATCACATGATGACAAGCCTTTGTTAAGTAGTATTTCGAGCCTTCAAGGCCCAGAAATCGCCCCTTTCTGGCCATCCTCGGCCATATTCCCACCAAATCAATCACTCATGCGATGGACAGGGTCAAGTCAAGCCCAAGTCAAAGCCTAGTTCCGAGTTCGAGTCGAAAATTCGGCGGCATTTCGCTATAACGACGATTATGCCCTAAAAGGTGTCCTGCAAAAGTTGTCACCAACCAAACTTCTGAGATGGTAGGAAGTTTACCCATCATCCAAGGGTCCCTAATATCAAATTTCATCGCAAATGGGCGATCCCAAGGCCATTTTCGAAGCAATTTATGATCTAGTCGTGAAACTTAGTCTCAAAATTCGCTCAAGGGCTCAAAACTTGATGAAAATTCGAAGTAAATACATGGTTATGTTCCTAACATTGCCTACTACTCATTTCTAGTATCAATTTGGCATGACAAATCCATTTGGGGAAAAGCCCCAAATTTTCGATCAAAAGGGTCGAAAACCCTAATGTTCGCGGCTCAAAATTCGACAAATATGGAAGATTAATGCAAGATTAAAACACATACCTCGATTAGTCATATTCCAAGCAAGCTTTTGAATCCAACCTCGATGAAAATGGTGAAGATTTGAGAGAGAAATTGAAGGATTTGTGTTTCGAAATAATGAAATGAAACCCTTCTGATTTCGCGTTTTTACGCAGAAATTGCCAAATTGGGGAACAGACGCAGCAGGTGCTGCGCCTCTTCCAAGAGACGCAGCTCTTGCTGCGCCTCTTCCTTTGTTTCCCTCCTGGCGGATTTTCAAAAATCCGTTATGAGTTCGTTATTCGTGGGCCCATCTTTGGTGCGCCTCTTCCTCGATGACATTTTATCACTTTGGTCCGTTTCGACGATTTCCTTTCGTTCCGCCCATGTTTTATCCAAAGTCGACAATATTTCGCAGATTGTCCGAATTCATTTTATCCCGCACAGCAGTATTTCGCAGTATTGCTCAACCATTTTATCCGGCGCGGTAGTACTTTGCAGTACTGCTCACTCGAGACTTTCTTTCATGACGATTCAGATGTTCCTAGTCGTCAAATCATTTTACCCGGCGCAGAGTATTTTGCAAGATCGCTCATTCAAGGTTTCCCCTACGACGATTCGGATGTTCCTAGTCGTCGGCGTATTTCGCCGAGTTCGCTCGAGACCGACGCAAGCGGATTCCCCCGGCGGCTTCTACGACGTCCTGCTTGCTTTCAATATCTCTTATTCCCCGCGAAGTTCGATTAAGTCTCGGTATGATCTCTTCTTATGGCTGGCGAGCCTCCTTACGTAGTCTAATGGACTTTAAACGACCCTCCCGATAGTCGACAGACTCTAAAATGTTCCCGACGACAGTCCTTGGCTCAGACCCCTTGAGCCGCCTCGCGTCGCCATAGTCGTCGGTTGTAATCTTCGATTGACCTGATGGCTATACTTTGACTTTCGCCTTGTCCAAGCCTCAGTCAAAGTGGGGGCTCTGTAGACACCTCGTTTCTGCACCCCTCGCAAACCACCCGGTGATGATTGGGCCGCATGTTTGATTCGCGGAACGATTAGTGACAGTTCGTAAGTTTATCGTCAAGTGATTGCTCAAATATAAATGTCAACCTCTTAGTTGTCATCTACGTCCCGATACGGTCGTTTTGGCGAATTAGAGTACATTCGGAGTTCGGTCAAAAACCGTCTCCATTTTCTCGATAGTCATTGTTAAATCCCGAGTCAGAATGTCCTGGAATGTTCCGGATGTTTCTATTCCATATTCATCAAATTTTATCTTTTGGCAAACAATATCCCGTAATATTCAGAAGATAATCAAATTAAATCCGTCCTACCATAACTAAAACGCGAAATCTTTCTTAAGCGGAGGAAACCTCCCGGGAACAGACGCAGCAGGTGCTGCGCCTCTTCCAAGAGACGCAGTGGCTGCTGCGCCTCTTCCCCGGCCCTTCTTTGCATGATTTACGTATCTTTTTTATATCTTTCCGAGATTCACTTCCAAAGAGTCTCCGAAACCCTATTCCTTCACGTGATTAGTATAAATAGGAGCTTTCGTTCCTCATATTTCTCACGCGAGTGTCCGCCCTTCTCTTCTCCCTTTGCATTCTAGACTTCGTTCTTACTAATTGGCGCCTACGTGCTTGGACTTCCGACCACGTAAGCTCGGATCTTTCCGGGTACCAGCCTCTCCGTTGCATGACCGACCAATTTGACCACTACACTCAATCAATCTAATTAATCAACTTGTTAAATCGTTTTCCTCTTACGAGGGCACTCTTTCCTTGCATTCGCGTCGAGCATCACTAATCGATCTTCTTAGTTCTTCTCGTTCCGTCAACATGTAAGTCTGAGGGTGTATAATCCTCTTTTATTTTATTGTATTTTGATTATTGTATAACAATTGTAAGGTTTATGTCGAAAGTACCTCATTAAAACCGATTTCTAAAACCGTCTTTTAAAACCCTTTTTGCGGATTTCCGGTGAGACAGACGTCGAGAAAAGACGCAAAGAATCGCCGCCTCTTCAAAGGAGCGCAGCACCTGCTGCGCCTCTTCATGAGGCTGCCGCAGTTCCTGCTTCTTTTCTTCTTCTTCGTCCTCTGTAATTCGTCTTTCGTTTTTATTTGCTTTCAATTGTTTTCTGTTAATTCGTTCACATGATCATTAATAAATTATTCATTCATCATTAATATGTTTTATTCATTGTTGTTCCGACTTAAATCCTAGATAATCAATATTTACGGGTTTTTCGTCATTAATGTTCAAACCCGGATTTTTAGGGATTCAATCTGTCCATATTGAGTTTCTGAGATTCGTCATTGATATATTTGCATCCATATTCATTGATATTTCGTCATTGTTTAGTTTGTTTCACCGATGTCACTAATTAATCGTTCATTAACATCGACCCTTCACATAATTAATCCGTTTAATTCCGTCTCATTCATGTTTTACTGTTTTTTTTATGACCTCAGTCATATGTAAATAACATGCTAGTCACTTTCATCCGAGTAAATAATTAAATCAATCCATTAAATTCATCAATTGACATTAACAATTGCGATTCGCTTCACGGCCCGAACTCACCCTTGGAATGACGCAGTGAATCGCCGCGCTCTCTTCCAAAGGGCGCAGTGTCTCGCTGCTGTTCGAGGGTGAATTCTGTCCCCAACTCCTTTCTCGCCTTGACGTAGTTTGATTAGCTTGCGTATTAACTAACTAATATCCGTAATATCGCTAATTCCTGTTCGTAATTTTATTCTTTTATTTCTTTTTATCAAATTATCCGTTTTAAAGGTATTTTCGACATAAATCGCCTATTCCGATGTAATTATTGTAATTTTCATTATTGTAATTTATCATTATCATATTCATTTTATTGTTTGTATGTTTTCACATGTAAATCAATATTAAATCCTATTTCGACCCAATTGTTTGTTAAATTAATTGTTCACCGACTTAGTTAATTTCTTGCATGCTAGGATTAATCTATGGATGTTGCATTGCATGCATATAGCCGACGATATATCAAGTACGAATAACTCCCTAATCATTAGTAGAGGCCGCTATCGAGGCGGGCGGGATTAGGTGTTCGATCAAAAGAGCTTCCTAATACGTACCCTCACCCCTTACTCCAGATATCTGTGAGCACCCGTGTTCATTGGCATCCACGAGAGTCATTCTAGACATAGAATGCTAAGGGTAACGATTGCTTAGTGTTCATGTCACTACTTTGTGTCTTGACATGACACGAGGTATTCGAACGGTTCCAATTTCCCATAAAAATTGGTGGCGACTCCATACAAATGCAAACGCTTGTTTTCGAGCCCCTTCACTCCAAGCGCCCCCGTGGGCGGCCCGCTGTCCACACTCCCACTTCCACTCGGGTACCGTTAAAGACTGAATCTTACCTTGTGGTCGTCGCTGTTCCCCTTTAACTCTCTGGCATGTCAAACAACGGGCCACAAACTCAGCTGTCTCTTTCTTCATCCCAGGCCACCAAAACGTGTTCTTTAAATCCTTGTACAACTTATCTCCACCTGGATGAACTGAATATGGTGTGCAATGTGCCTCTGTCATGATAGTCTTTTTCAACTCCTCATCTTTAGAAACACACCACCTACCGTCAAACCTCAAACTACCATCTGTATGAATAGAGAATCGAGACACTGTCCCCTTCTCTACTCCAGCTCTCCACTCAACTATCTTAGGATCCAACGCCTGCTTACCTCGAATATCCTCAAAAAGATCAAGCTGCACTGTCAAATCACCCATGGCATCTCCTTTCTGCATCATATGTATCCCAAACCTCGCTACCTCGTCTCTCAACCTCATCAAAGATAGAGCTGTACACAAAGAGTGTACACTCTTCCTACTCAAAGCATCTGCAACAACATTGGCCTTCCCTTCATGGTAGATAATTTCCATGTCATAATCGTCAATCAGCTCCATCCACCTCCTCTGTCTCATGTTCAACTCCTTTTGAGTGAAAATGTACTTGAGACTCTTGTGATCAGAAAATACCTTAAAGATTGCTCCATAAAGGTAATGTCTCCATATCTTGAGAGCAAACACCACTGCACCCAACTCCAGATCATGTGTAGGGTAGTTCTCCTCATACGGCTTCAATTGCCTAGAAGCATAGGCAATCACCTTACCGTTCTGCATCAACACACATCCCAACCCATTCTTTGAGGCATCTGTATAAACCTCAAAGTTCTCAGTCCCTTCAGGCAATGCTAAGATAAGCGATGTGGTCAAACGCTCCTTTAATGTTTGGAACGCCGTCTCACAACTCTCATCCCAATGAAACCTGTTCTCTTTTCTCATCAACGCTGTCATAGGTCTAGCTATCTTGGAGAAATCTTTCACAAACCGTCTGTAGTATCCAGCTAAACCCAGAAAACTCCTGATCTCAGCAACATTCTTTGGTGCTTCCCACTTTGTCACTGCCTCAATCTTTGCCGAATCCACAGCTACCCCATCCTTAGAGATCACATGCCCCAGAAAAGCAACTTTCTCTAACCAGAACTCACACTTGGACAACTTAGCATATAACTCATGTTCCCTCAAAGTCTGCAACACAATCCTCAGATGCTCCTCATGCTCCTCCTTAGTCTTGGAGTAGACTAAGATATCATCGATAAACACCACTACAAACTTATCCAAAAACTGTCTGAAGATCCTATTCATCAAATCCATAAACACTGCCGGTGCATTAGATAACCCAAACGGCATCACCACATACTCATAATGGCCATACCTCGACGTGAAAGCTGTCTTTGGTATGTCCACCTCTCTAATCTTCACTTGATGGTACCCCGATCTCAAATCAATCTTAGAAAAGACTGATGCACCACTCAACTGATCAAACAAGTCGTCTATCCTTGGCAAAGGATACTTGTTCTTCACCACACTCGGTTCACTCTCTATAGTCTATGCACAACCTCAAACTCCCATCTTTCTTCTTCACAAAAAGAACTGGTGCTCCCCACGGTGATACACTTGGTCTAATGTATCCCTTCTCTATCAGATCATCTAACTGCTTCCTGAGCTCCTCCATCTCCTTAGGACTCATACGGTACGGTGCCTTAGAGATTGGCCCCGTCCCCGGTTTTAACTCAACTGTAAAATCTATCTCTCTCTTCAGTGGCAACCCCGGAATGTCCTCCGGAAACACATCCTCAAACTCTCCCACCACTGGTATCTGATCAACTGTCGGACTCTCTATCCGGTCATCTCTCACATGGCACAAGATCAAAGGATATCCCTTCCTCAGATAAGACTTCAAAGTAACAGCTGCAATCAACTTAATTTTGGGTTTGACTAGAAACCTACGATAAGACACACTAACGCCCTTAGGACCTCTTAAAGACACTTTCTTTTGATGACAGTCTATCTTAGCTTTATACTTTCCCAACCAATCCATCCCAACTATCATCTCAAAACCGCTAAAAGAAAACTCTAGCAAGTCTACAGGTAGATCAACTTGCCCAACTATCATAGGTACATCCCTATATAACCTCCCACATGATACAGACTCACCCGAAGGTATAAAAACTTCCTCACTAACAGACTCATATACCCTCAAACCCAACCGCTTAACATGGCTCGAAGATACAAACGACTGAGATGCCCCCAAATCAAACAAAACAAAGGTATGAATACCGTTAACAAGAAAAGTACCAGTGCTAACGTGTGCATCATCTTCAGCTGCTTTCTTCTCCATCATGAACAACTTTCCACTGGTCTTCTGCCCACCTCCCTGGACAGTACTGGTTGATGTGGTCGGCTTAGCACCCGACCCTTGATTTTTGTTGTTGTTCGTCGGTGGTTTCTGATAAGAATTACCGCCGTTGCGGTTACCTCCACTCTGATAGCTCTGACTTCCCCGGTTTGACCATGATCCAATCGGTCTATTGCTCGCATAGCTCTGCGCAGGTCTCTGGAAAGTTCCAGGTGCACTTGTGCACTCATGTCTTTTGTGGCCTACGCCACCACAACTATATCAGGTCATTCCCCAACTACCACTAACACTTCCACGGCCACGCCCAAAGGAAGCCCCAGCACTGAACCCTGACCCAGAAGAAAACCCTCTAGTTTGATTGTGGTTGCCTTTCTTGTGACTAGATTGGCCACCACCCTCACTCTCAGACTTTCTTTTCTCAACACCTACTCTCTCCTGAGCCATCTCTACTAACCTCTCAGCTCTTCCAGCTCTCTCATAAGCTTCCTTAACGTCAGTAAGGATTCCCACGGGTAACTTATCCATGATCTTAGGGGTCAAACCCCTCTCAAACCTCAGCGCCAGGTTCTCCTCACTCAAACCCATATCCTCAGCATACCTAGACTTCTCATTAAACTGTCTGTAATACTCGGCCACAGACATGTCAGATGTCATCTTAAACCCATCGAACTCCTCTCTCAACTTACTCCTCACATGCTCCGGTACAAACTCTTTTCTCATAGCCTTACGAAACTCTTCCCAAGGTATAGCAGGTAAACCTTGGTTCACATACAACTCCTTAACACTCACTTTCACCGTATCCCACCACTTGTCAGCTGCTTCCCTTAGGTAGAACGCAGCTTGTTCTACTCTCATCTCATCAGGACAGTGAACCAAATCTAATATGTTCTCCATCTCTCTATGCCAGTTATCAAGAAGGTTAGGCTCCCCAACTCCCTTGTACTCTTTCGGGTTAAACCTCGCTATATAGAGGATGATTTTAGAGTGATCAACCTTCTTCTCCTTATCCTTATCCTTATACTTTCCCACAGTCTTTAAAGCCTCCGTAAGATCATCCTGATGCTCCAACATCTTAACGATATCATCTATGTTCATAAGCTCAGCTCTCGCATACAAAGCATTCTTCTTGGGCGGCATCTTGAAACTATATCAGAAAAGGGGTGGATATAAACATACGTACCAAAACCTCAAAACACGAAAGCAAGCTGCCCAGGACATACTCGATCGAGTTCCCTAACCTACTCGATTGAGTAGCAGGCTACTCGATCGAGTGCCCAACATACTCGATCGAGTGCCCCGACTCCAGACCCAAAACAGACCTTCTGACCTCTAACATACTCGACCGAGTAGCCCAGCTACTCGATCGAGTGACCCTCTACTCGATCGAGTGCCCGAGGTACTCGATCGAGTGCCCAAAAACACGATTCTGGATTCAAAATCGTCAAATACCCACCCGATCAAGTCAGTCCCACCCGATCGAGTCATGCTAACTCAAAAACGCTACCCGCATGTTATATCATATCCCAACATTATAAACAACTTTATAAATCCCAACATTATATCATAACTAAGCATTTAATGCTACACAACTCTTCATACGATCAACGAAATAATTCTATCATGTTATTAAACGCCACCTAGTAAACATCCATCATGCTTCTCACTCCAACAACAGTTCTATATATCTCATCAATCTTTCTTTCACATTCTCAACTTTTTACTCCAAACATCCAACAATTACACATACTTCATCACATCCAGACACAAGCTAACAAACAACGCATACGACCTCGACATACACCCCCCATGTGACCGGTTCAAAATTGTAGGGCAAGTTCGCGACTTCAGGACGTCTCCCAAGCCTTTGCATTAGCTCCTACAACCTTTACCCCGGGTTCATTTTAATTGAATCCCAATACTCATTAGATTTATTGGTTATAGGTTTCAGGATCGTCGCTCTGATACCATTTGTAACACCCCCATACTCCAAGTGACTTACCAGGACCACTCAGGTATAAGGAAGCTACCATCTCGGTTACCCGAGGCATGATATTCATAAGACAATAATGAAACAACTTTAAATAATATAAGTTTAGCGAAAGGTTACAACTGAAACCAAATACCAAAATACGATACATGTTCTGAAAACCAACCGTCTTCATCAACTAATCGAAATGTCATAAAACTAGTAAAGCTACAAATGAAGACTTCTATCGTCGGACGGTGGCACATCCCAGCTATCCCAATGACTCAACTCAAACTGGCTCAATTCTGCTCACCATCCCCGAATGGATCACCGCAGGTTTTACAAACAACAACACGGGGTCAGTACTAATCACACAATCTATATATATCAACAATACGATAAATAGATATCTCACACCGTCACACACACAATCACATCAGTCCCATCAATCTCAATCACCGACTGTCCACTGGACCAGCCCTGCCAGTGGAGGACCGCAGCCGTACCCACCAAATCCCCGCTCCTCATAATGAGCGATAACCCTGTTCATTAATGTGCACATCCCCTTCCGTGGCGGGTTCCACGAAGGGCAAAACTAGGGCGTGAAGCCACTCCCGCAAGTGACTCCACTCAGCCGAGAACGCGTCTTGAGAACCAAAGACAAACAATCACAATCAACAACCGTCACAATACAATTACTATATTATTCAATCAACCACAACACATCAACATCACATTATGGGACTAATACGGAGTAGGAAATCCTACCTGGAAAGCACAACTATCGACGGTCTCAACAAAGATCAAAAAGCCTCTTCTACAAATCCTCCTCCTATCATACATACACATAATTACTACCAATCATAATCTACAACAAAACCCCCATATCCCCATATTAGGGTTTAAACAACTTAAAAGAAATACTATAAAAACGGTACATAGGTCTTACCCTCGACGCAAGGATCTCAACGGTATAACGAACGACGAAATCCGACCTTCCACACTCCGGGATTCGCTAACAATGCGATTAAAGTGATGAACGTACTTTGCTTTCTCTCTTGACAGTAATTTAGGTTTTGAAAAGTGTTTAGAACAATGACGGAAAAGATTATATACCTTAATCGCATAATTAACAAAACCCGAGAAATAACTCCCCGTAAACCGGCTACTCGATCGAGTAGCTAAGGTACTCGATCGAGTGCCCCCTTACTCGATCGAGTATCCTAGTTACTCGATCGAGTACCCAACAGGTCAGAAACTATTTTAAAACGCAACTCACCCTTACTCGACAGAGTAAGGCCTACTCGATAGAGTACCCAGAGACTTATAAATACGGAGTATTACAAGGAGTTTCTTGGGTTTAGCTGGATATTACAGACGGTTCGTGAAAGATTTCTCCAAGATTGCTAAACCTATAACAGCTTTGATGAGGAAAGAGAACAGGTTTCATTGGGATGAGAGTTGTGAGATGGCGTTCCAAACATTAAAGGAGCGTTTGACCACAGCTCCAATCTTAGCATTGCCCGAAGGGAGTGAGAACTTTGAAGTGTATACGGATGCTTCAAAGAATGGTTTGGGATGTGTGTTGATGCGAAATGGTAAAGTGATTGCCTATGCTTCTAGGCAATTGAAGCCTTATGAGGTGAATTATCCTACACATGATCTGGAGTTGGGTGCAGTTGTGTTTGCTCTTAAGATTTGGAGACATTACCTATATGGGGCGACCTTTAAGGTATTTTCAGATCACAAGAGTCTCAAGTACATCTTCACTCAAAAGGAGTTGAACATGAGACAAAGAAGGTGGATGGAGGTAATTAGCGATTATGACATGGATATTATCTACCATGAAGGGAAGGCCAATGTAGTTGCAGATGCTTTAAGTAGGAAGAGTGTACATTCTTTGTGCACAGCTATATCGTTGATGAGATTGAGAGATGAGGTTGGGAGGTTTGAGATACATATGATCCAAAAAGGGGATGCCATGGGAGATTTGACGGCGCAGCCTAATCTTTATGATGATATTCGCGGTAAACAGGAGTTGGATCCCAAGATGGTGGAGTGGAGAGCTGGAGTAGAGAAAGGGACAATGTCTAGATTCTCCATTCATACAGATGGTAGTTTGAGGTTTGATGGTAGGTGGTGTGTCCCTAATGATGAGGAGCTGAAAAAGACAATCATGACAGAGGCACATTGTACACCATATTCGGTACATCCAGGTGGTGACAAGCTATATAAGCATTTAAAGAAGACTTTCTGGTGGCCTGGAATGAAGAAAGAAACAGCTGAGTTTGTGGCCCGTTGTTTGATATGTCAGAGAGTTAAAGGGGAGCAGCGACGACCACAAGGTAAGATTCAGTCTTTAGAGGTACCTGAGTGGAAGTGGGAGTCCATCTCTATGGATTTTATCGTGGGTTTGCCGAAGAGTCAGCAGGGTAACAACATGATATGGGTTATAGTGGATCGATTGACCAAGTCAGCTCATTTTGTGCCAATGAAAGGTACATGGACTAAGGCACAATTGGCTATGGCTTATCGAAAGAATGTGTTGAGATTGCATGGAGTGCCTAAAGACATAGTATCTGACAGAGATTCGAGGTTTATCTCAAGGTTTTGGAAAGAGTTGTAGGAGTCTTTGGGAACGACATTGAAGATGAGTACAGCATTTCATCCTGCGACAGATGGTCAGACTGAGAGGACAATCAAGACTCTTGAGGATATGTTACGAGCTTGTGTGATGGATTTTGGTGGTAGCTGGGAACAAAGGTTAGATTTGATTGAGTTTTCTTACAATAACAGTTATCACACCAGTATTGGCATGGCGCCATTTGAGGCTTTATATGGGAGGAGATGCAGGAGTCCGATTTGTTGGGATGACAGTGCTGAGGCAGTGGTTTTAGGACCAGAGATGGTACATGAGATGGTTGAGCAGATTAAGCTGATCAGGGAGAGGATGAGAGAGGCTCATGATAGACAAAAGAGTTATGCAGATCTACATCGCGGGGACATAGGGTTTCAGGTTGGGGACAAGGTTCTTCTGAAAGTGTCTCCTATGCGTGGGGTCATGAGATTTGGTAAGAAAGGCAAGCTGAGTCAGAAGTTCATAGGACCATATGAGATCTTAGACCGGGTTGGAGAGGTTGCTTATCGTTTGGCTTTACCGTCTGCTTTGGATAGGGTACATAATGTGTTTCATGTTTCTCAGCTGCGGGAGTATATGAGTGATCCGTCACATGTGTTAGAGGTGGAGAACATAGAGCTAGATGAGTCTTTGTCTTATCTTGAGGTGCCTAAGCAGATTCTTGACCAGAAGGTTAGGAAGACTAGACATGGTGAGACGGTCTTGCTTAAGATTCTTTGGTCAAATCATGAGGTTGAGGAAGCTACATGGGAGGCAGAGGAGGCCATGAGAGAGCACTATCCATTCCTTTTTGATCAGGTATGTAAGGTTTCGGGGACGTAACCTTGTTTCTTTTAGGGGGGTAGGAGATGATCGCGAAGAGTTTTTGCATCTTTTTGTGTTGTCTTTAGTATAGTTAGTAGTGGTTTGAGTCGGGATGAGAGTGAGTTGGTAGTATGTGTTGGAGTTTTTATATTGAGTTTGTTTTTGTTGTTGCGTCGGGACTATGTTAGCATGTTTTTATTTTGTTGTGGTTTGAACTTCGGGGACGAAGTTCTTTTTAAGGAGGGAAGACTGTAATACTACGGTTTTATGAGTCTCTGGGTACTCTATCGAGTGGGCCTTAGTCTTTCGAGTAGGGGTGTTTTGATTTACGAAACAGTATTCTGTCTGTAGGGTACTCGATCGAGTAGCTTTGGCACTCGATCGAGTAAGTGGCACTCGATCGAGTACGTTAGTTACTCGATCGAGTAGCTCGGTTGACGGGTTATGTTTTGACGGGTTTTGTTAATAATGCGGATTAGTATATATATTATGTCATCATTTTTATTAAGCACTTTTTATAAACCTAATTCACTCAAAGGAGATTTCAAACTACGTTGTTCTCTTTATCCGCATTATTGGCAAATCCCGGAACTTGAGAAGTCGGATTTCATTGTTCTTTGTGTCTTTGTGATCCTTGCGTCAAGGGTAAGTCCTACATACCAATTTTATAGCGTTTGGTTAAGATTGTTTAAACCCTAATTTGTGGATTTGAGGGTTTTATGATTAGTTGTGTGTGTAGTAATTGTATGATTATGTGATAGGAGGAGGATTCGTAGAAGAACGATTTTGAGACAGCTGCTTGATCGTCTGCTGTTTGTGATTGCATTTCAGGTAGGGTTTTCCCTACTCAGTATTAGTTACATGATATGTGTGGTGAATTGTGCTGTAGTTAGTGATTGTTGTTTGATTCAGACGGTTGTGATTATATCTTGTTGATTTTGGTGTTATGGTTACTGTTATCCTACAATTAGGGAAGCTAATCACTATAAACTAGGCAACAGAATATTAACAACTAATTAGAAAACTGATTGCCAAATAATTAGGAAACTAATAATACGTAAAATAATTACATTATATTTACTATTATTCTATCATTCCCTCGCAGTCGAAACGGGAGGCAAACGAACGACGAGACTGTCACGAAAATCTTCAAAAATAATTAACGGTAACCCTTTAGTGAAAATATCCGCAATCTGATAACGAGATGGTATATGACGAACCCGTACTTCACCACGTTCAATATTTTCGCGCACAAAATGTATGTCCATCTTGATGTGCTTCGTGCATTGATGTTGGGATTACCGGACAAGTAAATTGCCGAAACATTATCACAATAGACAAGTGTTGCCTTGGTCATTGGAACGTGAAGTTCTACCAACAAATTGCGCATCCAACACGATTCCGATACAACATTAGCAACCCCACGATATTCCGCCTTAGCACTAGAGTTGGATAAAGTGGGCTGTCTCTTCGAGGCCCAAGAAACCAAGTTATCACCAAGAAACACGTAGTATCCGGACGTAGAGCGCCGTGTGTCAGGACACCCACCCCAATCGACATCGGTATAGGTTGTAATATGAGAAGGAGCGTATTTGCGTATCTAAATGCCGCGTTCAATAGAGCCCCGTAAGTACCGAATAACACGTTTCAAAGCATTCTTATGTTCCTCCATCGGGTTATGCATAAAAAGACACACTTGTTGAACAACGTAAGAAATGTCGGGTCTAGTAAAAGTAAGGTACTGAAGAGCTCCGGCAAGACTACGATAAAGTGTCGGATCAGCATAAGGTGTGGAAGAAGAAGCACTTAGCTTCGGTTTAGTGTCGACGGGAGTAGCGGCTGACTTACATGAGGACATACCAGCCCTATCAATAATCTGTTCTGCATATTTCTTTTGCGAGAGAAATAGGCCACTTGGAATGGACTTAACTGAGATGCCTAAAAAATAACTAAGGGATCTAAGGTCTTTCATTACAAATTCTGCATTAAGATGACCCATAATCGACTTGCGAAGAGTCTCGGAAGAACACGTCAAGATTATATCATCGACATATAATAAAAGATAAGCTAAATTGGTACCTTGTCGAAGTATGAAAATTGAGTGATCAACCTTGCTATGAGAGAAACCAAGGCGGGTAACATAGTCGGCAAACCGTTTATACCAAGCACGCGGTGCTTGTTTAAGACCGTATAGTGACTTTTGCAAAAGACAAACATGATCAGGCCGTGTTTGATCTCGATAACCAGTGGGTGATGCATATACACCGTTTCATTGAGATTGCCATGGAGAAAGGCATTCTTTACGTCGAGTTGGTGAATTGCCCATGATTTGGAGACCGCAATAGACAATACCGTGCGAATGGTGGAGGGCTTTACAACAGGACTGAAGGTCTCACCACAATCGACACCAATTTGTTGCGTTTTTCCGTCACCTACAGGATGAGCTTTATACCTTTTAAATGAACCATCAGAATGAAATTTATGTCTAAAAATCCACATAGATCGTATAATATTTGTATTCGACGGACGTGGAACCAACACCCAAGTCTTATTGTCAATAAGAGCATTATATTCGTCGTCCATGGCCATTTTCCAATTAGGGTCACGAAGAGCGGACACGGGGTCACGGGGAACCGGTGAAATAGCGAGAGTGTGACTCAAATTGTGGGAGGTGTTGGACTGGAAATATTTGGGGTTGGGTTTATAGATACCATGGTCGGCCCTTGTGGTGGCTTTAGAGACCCGTGGCTGACCTGCCGTGGCAGCAGGCTGAGCTTGGCAAGCTGTTACAGCAGCATGGGTGGACACAGGGGTGGACACAGAGGCAGAGACCGTGGGTGGAGGGTCAGAAACCGCGGGTTGGGAACTGACGGGTTGTGAATTGGGAATGGGGTTGTGTGTCGTTGGGACAGGCTGGGACTCGGCCAAATGGTGAATGACATAAGACGAGAGAGGATCATCCAAAAACTTGTAATTGGAAATGTCAGGTTTATGAATTTGAGCAAAGGAAAAACGGTGCTCATCAAATAAAACATGTCGACTAATAAAAATTTTACTAGACGAAATATCAAGACATATATATCCACGATGATTTTTAGGATAGCCAAGAAAAACACACGGGGTAGTACGTGGTTGCAATTTATGTATAGTAGTAGCAGGAATGAGCAGATAACATAAGCAACCGAAGACTCGTAGGTGATTATATAACGGTGGTCGTTGATATAGGAGCCTAAGAGGTGTGTCATAGGAAATAGGCTTACTGGGTAAAATATTTGTTAGATAGGTTGCCATGTCGAGTGCATAGGGCCAATATTTAAAGGGAATTGATGCGTGAAATAAAAGAGTACGAATCATGTTATTGGTGGAACGAATTTTGCGTTCAGCCTTTCCATTTTGGGACAAAGTATGCGGGCAAGACAAGCGAAAAACTAGTCCTTGTGAAGCACAAAACATTTTAAAAAGACCGTTCACAAATTCCGTACCATTGTCACATTGAATCGATTTTATTTTACGCTCAAATTGAGTTTGTATAAAGGCATGAAAATGTAAGAGAATAGCGTTTACTTGACTTTTCTTTGCTATCGGAAACGTCCATAAAAAATTACTATAATCGTCTAAAATTAATATGTAATATTTATGGCCAGCGGAATTAAGACAGGTGATGTCCAAAGATCACAATGAAGTATATCAAAAGGCATGTAAGTACTAGAATTCAACATAGCAAAAGGAAGACGAATATGTTTACCAAGCGGACAAGATGGACAAGATAATTTGCTAGACTTGAAATTACAATCAATCAAGTTATTATTCCTAAGACACGAAATAGTAGAATTTCCGGGATAACCTAAACGATCATGCCAGAGTGACGACGCAGCTAAGCCAACGAAATTGGGTGAGAGCGGATTAGTGTTGGCACCGGAAATAGGATAAAAGTAGCCCCGACTATCACACCTCATGAGACGTGTCCCCGTCCGTATATCCTTCACACAGAAACCAAAAGGGTCAAATTCAACGGTGACTTGATTATCAGTAGTGAATTTTCGAACTGAAACTAAATTTTTGACTAACTGTGGAGAATAAAGAACATTTTTAAGGACAAAAGGAGGATGAGGTTTGGGAATGGTAGACTGACCGTAACCTTTAATTGGGATGGAATGGCCATTTCCGACAATTATACCGTTAGTAGTACTCGAATTAACAAAAGATGAGAGTTTACCTGGGTCCGACGTCATATGTGAAGTAGCGCCAGTATCCATCACCCAAGGTTCCGGAGGCTCAAGTCACAATGTGTACATCGTATCTGCAATATCCGTCTGAGATGGCCCCTCTGCCGCATAAGCCCGAGCTGGTCTTGGGCCAAGTATACCCGGCTGTGAACGACTTGGTGCATTCGGTCTAGCCCACGGACCAGCAGGATATGGGCACGGTGGGTAGCCCCAAGGGGAAGAGGGCCACTGCCATGAGCCATAACCAGCAGGCCACGACATTTGCGTAGGTGACACGGAAGGAGCAGCAACAGGAGCAGAAACAGGAGCTGTTATAGGAGCGGAGGCAGAAGGTTGAGACTTACCATTGTTGCCCTTGCCACCCTTCCCCTTCTTCTTGCTATTGTTACCATTACCACGACCACCTTTGCTGTTGGCAGTACCCGAATTCCTAGAGGAATTTCCGCCGTCACTATCAGTCGAACCCTTCGCAAACATAGCCGCACTACCAGTAGCAGCCTGTTTCGTGAAACTCGCCTCCTCAAGAGTAAGCATTAACCGTGCTTGATAAAATTTGGGAAGCGGGTCACGTTGACGAAAAATTGTGCCAACATTCTGATAAGCCTCGGTGAGACCGGAAACCAATTGGAGAACCAATCGACTATTAGAAATCGGAGCCCCTACATTCTTTAACTGATCTGCTAAGGATTTTAGGCGCTGACAATAAGCCGAAGCCGATGAGAAATCAGACATCTCAACATGGGAGAACTCTTGCTCGAGAGTGACTGCGCGAGAGTTTTTGTTGTCTTGAAAAATGTCGGCGAGACGATTCCATGTATCCATGGAAGTGGAATCGGACTCGACGATAGTTTCCAAGAGATCAGTGGTTATGGTAGAATAAATCCACTGAAGGACCGTCGCATCGAGGGTTTCCCATAGTTCTTTTTCATCGTACGTAACAGGAGCTTTGGGTGCTCCGGTTGTTGGCGTGATGATGTGATGAAGCACGCGGTTAGACTTAGCGTGATTCGTGAACAAGGCAACCCACAATGGGTATTGGTCATTATCCAATCCCAGTTTGACCGAGATATGATTGGATATGTTGTTGACGGTGAACGCCGGGTGAAAAGTCGTTTTGTTTCTAGTAGACATGGAGTGACGAGAGGTCTGATGTGAGACGTAAGGTCGAGAGAGAGAAGAAGGCTACCGAATACGACTAATCGATGAAGAGCGGAAGCGATTTTGAGAAGAAGAAAATCACTGATACCATGAAAGAGATTAATGGATGATTTGTATTCAATTAATCTTTGAGTTAAGTACACTTAGGTTAGCCTACAATTAGGGAAGCTAATCACTATAAACTAGGCAACGGAATATTAACAACTAATTACAAAACTGATTGCCAAATAATTAGGAAACTAATAATAATACGTAAAATAATTACATTATATTTACTATTATTCTATCAAATATGCCTAATGTCTCATTGATTTGATTCAAGTATGTCCCTTAAATCCCAAGGGATATGATTCCTAGTTTTTCTAGAATATCATCTTAATTCTCCGCTCTTGGCTTTAAATCTATAGCAATATTAGACACTTTGCAATTTGATAACCTTGCAACACACTCTAGGCATATAATAAGAAATCTGTTGCTGCAACATCTGTTAAACACTTGGGCAAAGAATAGAGACCTAATGACAAACACAAATGGGGTTGCATGAAAGAATAACTTTCTAGGAATAGAATTGTTATCTACCTTCTCTTCCACCCTCTCCTCTCATAAACGGTTAAAATATTATATATTTGACCTCATCCACTTGTCATCCGACTCCACACAATATATACTAATTTAAGCGATTGTGAGAGGATAAAGAAAGAAGGTGTAAGAGAATGTTGAAGGGAGAAGGTAGATAGCAATATTCTTCTATAAAACCCTTGCAATTTGAAGCAGTCATGTAACTGAAAAAATAAACAATTTATATGGTTCAATAGGGGCGTCTTAAAGTAAATGGAGGCCCGGTGCTAACGGAAAAATGAGGCCCCAAATATAAATGTATAAGTGTATTACAAGTCGAGCTTTGTATTGATTTTTATTAGTAAAGCTTATAAATTCGGTGGCCAAAACTGTGGACCCGGTTCTACCGCCCGTGGTCGCCCAGGGTATTAGACGACCCTAGTCAAATCCTGATCGGCTATAAGTTTTTTAAACCATGAAAAGATGTATTGAACGATAAAAGATTTAAGATTTACAGTCTAACAATTGTTCACATCCATGAAGTCTTTGAATCAATACTCCGTTAACCTTACAACAACACAACATAATATACCTTGCAATAATTAACGATCAAGTTGATAGAATTGTTTTTACCTAATTGATGTAACAGACTAACGTGTATGGGTTACTACAGTTCCCGGCCCTTCTGCTACGTCAAGAGATACCTAGCCAAAATATACTCGTATAATACTTTAGTTAGCGAACATAATACGAAGTATCTAGTTTTAATTACTCTCTTCGTCTTATTCATTAGTTTACCTTTTTTATTCTTTGTGAATATGTAGAGAAATGATTAGAACAGGGGATTACTCATTTTTAAAATAAAATAAGAATATGAAAAGTCGCTACTCCTTCCCAATCGATGAATGGGAATGGTTTTGATTTTAGCCTTCTAGGTGGCTCTGTACGGAGCATTATCGAGTAATAAGAAAGGAGCAAACAAAACTCACAACAAATAATTAACAGTATCAATTTAAATGAATCACACTGAAGAAAAGGACAGTCAGTCGAAAAAGAAGAGACTAAAACACATATCACAAATACATTGGTGAAATACGGAATGTGGAAGGCTCTCCCTACGTCGTTGCTGAAGAATTAGCAATGTCGGCATGCCTGATGATTCTTTCTTTTCAGCTTTTTGTGTTTATCTCTTGCCCCCTTTGTACTCCTGTAATTCCTCACTTCTCCGGTTTTCTCCCATTGTATATGTGCCTCTAATGAGCACACTGCACACACAAGAAATATAGAGAAACATTTTATATGTTATTGAAAAACAAAATGATCAATTGCTCGAAAGGAATTAATCTAGGAATACTCAAAAGATTAAGTGCTGCAATTGAAAAGCTATAAACAAAAAGTCAAATACACAAAAATCAAATATCAAACATGAGAATTAAAAATTGAAGAGACTCAATAAACAGAAAGTAAATACTTACAAAGTTGCACAATATAGAGGAGAGAGTTTAGGAATTAATATACTAAGTATATACGAATAATATTTTGGTAACCGCAGGAGATAAAAAGTTGGACATCGGAGAGATGGTGACTCCAACAGTCCAGACTTAATGGTGTGATTGGGAGATGAAAGAACAGAGCCGTTCAAATTTTTTACGTTTTTATCATTTCTTATTTCTTATATACTCGGTATTATGTTGATGTTGATTGATGATAGATTACTGAATTTCAGAACCAAGTTGGACTTTTCTTAGGTAATGCCACCTAGGAATTTAATTGGTAACTAGTGTAACACCCGTGAAAATTCACGGGGTTGTTTTAAATTTTTGAAAATTAGATTTATTTGTTAAATTTGTAAATCAAATGTATCATGGACTCACGGTTTATCTAATTATTATAAAATATAAATATATAAATTAGTACGTCTATATACATCTATATTTGTGAATAAATGCACTGCTGTTGCTTCTCTATAGTGAGTTTTAATGAGGATCTTAAGGTTGGTTTGAATCTACAATATTGATCAAATCAATTGCATTAAGATGAAACTTTTTTTTGAAACAACACAGGGCGTCATATTTTTTTGTCAGGTTTTAGATAAGAAGTCCAAACCAAATCGAATATCAGATTTTATTAAATAATATTGGGTCTTACTATACTTTCACTTTAACTTGATGATTCTCCATAAATTTTTATTCGAGTTTTAAAGAGCTTGGTAATACGGTTTGGATCACGTATATTTCATCCGATATATTCGCATATCAAAATTCGGATAGTTAAAAAGTTGATTTGATCGAATATCGGATCCATGCTATAGAAGAGTACTTTGCTCGTTTATATCTGAGCGAATAACTTGGAGCATATAGAGTCTTGAGCCTAAATAGCAACTAAACCATCCACACTATAAATTAATGTTTTTAGGAGCGTCAAATATAACACCAACCTTCAACCTTATCTCTTGACTCAGGAGACCTGGACATATGGGAGTGTCGAGGAATTTGTTAAAGTTTACTTCATGTAAATTTGATTTGTCCTCATTTTCAATTACTTCATTTGAATTTACTTAAACCCTTCTTTTCTTCTGGTTATTATGGGCATACATTAGATCCGCTTAAACCTATTGTGGAATTAACAATTGACCTCGGAAAAATGTACAAATATTGCATACGGTGGAAAAAAAGAATATTGTCTGGGGTTAAACCTATGCAAAATAAATCTGTATTAAAATAAAATACGCTGCAAATTCCTGCTGTCCATAAACAAAAATAGCTGGGTACAAATATTCTCATAGCAATACACACACAAAGACGCATCATAAAGGCTCATGAGCTCTTAAACTATGAAGCTTTAGCACTTTATACGTTCATTTGGGAGAACCTTCTGATGACATTCTGCAGTAGTATATGACTATGAGACATGGTATTAAGCCTCTATTCAGGAGATAATCTCAGTAGAAGTTGCTGCAATCTGCGCATAAAGCAACAAATATCATCACAAAATCCAATTGCAATAACCTTTAATATTTGATAACTTGAACATTTGTTTGTCATAACCTGATCCCATCGACGTTTCTAGGTGCTATACTCTTTATCATGTTTTCATCAAGGAGGCCACATCCTAGAGTCTGAGTAAGCATGTTCACACCTCACAGATCATGTATTCCCGCAATGTGGCACCAATGACTTATTCCAAGAACAATATCAAACTAAACAACTTATAGAAACTATTTCATAGCATGACAATAGTTCAACTTCAAAGTCACCCTCACAATTTTTTCTTAAAAGGAAAGGAAGATGAAGGTCCCTAGATTTGAATAAATACTCAATCAAAACTGTTGTACAACTTATAGGCTATAGCTACTACAAAATCATAGAGTTGGTAGTATGCCTGACCAACCCTCAGGAAGAAGAGAGAATGAATCAGATTCTTAGTAGGGTTTGTGGGTGCCTTCATTGAACCTTGTGTATTGCTTAAATTCCACCAATTAACGTATTCGGAATGAATCACTATTTAATCTTTGAACCTTAGACGTGTTATTTATACCGAATAAGTTTGTCATCCCAGTAACGGTAATAAACTATAATAGTAAATCGGTAAAATTTACTCGTATATCCCTCACAAAAAAAAAAGTAAAACAAATGACTGAGACAAAGGGAGTAACTATTAAGCATCAAAGAACACACATCATAAGCTATACATTGTTCTACTATTGAAAGAAAATGGGCAATCAACTGTACCTACACTTGTGATACATCAGGGGCATTAGGTGTAGTCACATTATAGATTTTGAAAAATTTAATGTTCTCAAATTTCGGCTTTGTTTCTGCACTCATCTCCTCTAATGCTTTCTTTCGAGCTTCCCTCGCCTGCAAAGATAGGAAACCTTACTATACTTCAGAAAAAACAAATTATCATGTCAGGAAACCATACTAATATAAATTAGTTGTATGACACAAAAACTCAAGTAGGGCAATTTATATCTTACACACATGAAGGCACCTAAATTAGTTGATGGATAGTCATTTAATGGTGTAGCAAATGCCAAGGGAAAGAAGATGAAAAGGTGGATGGAAGATGCAGGAATAAAACGGTGCACGGTAGTTTGTTTAATAGCAAAGGGGTTGGCATAAAACTATCTTTACTGCTAATTTGGAAGAGAATGATTGCTCCGATGTATACAATCAGCTAGTCTTGCTATAGACGGGTATATCCGCCTATTGCTATAGACGGGTCAAATACAATGAAAGTGGTGACATTTTTTGCCCCCAGCACCCCACTTGTTGTTTGTCCTATCAGAAAAATGGTATTGTATTTGACCCGTCTTTCATTATAGACGGATAATGTCCGCCTATAATGAGAATGTGTGGTATACAATTTGGAAGATACTAACAGGAAGACACCTAATTTCTGGATTCAAAAGTTCGTAAAAGAAGAGAAATGAAATAAATTAAATTAAGCATACAACTAATTATGAACACGAAGAATTAAAAAGTGAATATTCAAGCATAATTAGGTTACTGCTGAAGTGCTGAGCCATTATTAGTCAGGGCGAATGTCTTTGAAAATGACCCGCGATATCATTGAACTGATAATTCTGAAGAAATACTTTCTTAAGCAAAATTTATAGCACACAAAATAATATAGTCGCAGTTTATATGACAGTCGAAGTATGAAGTATCACCATTCACCATTTGGCATTTACCAAACAATCAAATAACAACAAACTTTAAAAAAATCTTGAAAAATACTGAAATGAACTTTGCAGTAGACCAATACGAAGAAATTAATTAATTAATTATGTATTGAAGATAATCAAACAATAATTACCAAACAAATTGGAGGGAGTAAAAAAAATTAGGAAACAATAATTACTAAACAAATTCACTCTCTAATAGTTAAATCCTCAAACTGTAAAGGAAATTACACAGTATAGATTTACCTAATTGAAGAAAACCGCCTTAAAGCGTCGAGTCGCAGATTCGCTGCCGCAGAGAGTCGATTCACAGATTCATTGAGTGACGAAGCCAATTAGCCGCTTCTCAAGATCTATACTTGGTACTCCTTCGGACGGATTTTGTGAAATTCGTTTAACATATTGATAAATAATTTTTATTTTTTCCATGACTGGTGATGGAAAGTTGAAGGGACATGGGGAAATAACTGAGTGAGATGAATGAGTTTGGGTAATTGTTAAATCTGACTATTGGAATTTGAAATACACGGAATATGGTTAGTTTAAAAGGTTAAAAGCTACCTGTATTAATGACGTGAGACAGACTATTTTGCCCCTTTGTTTTCAGCTTAATTAGTACAGTTCATGATGATGTGGCCATATTGCAAAACCGTGATTGGCTCAAACAAATATGATTTTCTGAGGTTGAATGTGAGGGCTGCATTACCTTAATTCTCAAAGGAGATTGTGCCACCTCAGCTTTTTATCATTCTTCTTTTATATATATAATGCTGAGCTCGCCATGTCATATGCTCAAGATTGTCTTTTAATATTATTTATAGATGTGTTGAGAATGGATGATGATTAAATATTGTTCGGTTTGAGAAAATTTGTAAAACATTAAGAGACTTTATAAAATGTCGGTTTAAAAGTTTTATCTCGTGATCTCCTTAAAATACATCTTGTAACCTTAAAATACATTTTGTATAACCTTCAAAACCTTTATTCGGTTCTGTTATATTTTAGCTACCGATTTTTGAAATCATGGTCCAAGCCGTTAGCAGAACATTTGCACAAAATACCTCTTAATACTATTTTTTTTACAAACGGGTTAACGAGATCTACATTTTAATAGCACGCTTAGCTGTCCTATGAGAGGCTTTATTACAAATTCTAGGAACATAAGCAAAAGAAATACAATGAAATTTTGCCGCTAGATCGGTTATATCGTCAATGGTTTTCCTAGTCAAATATTTGAGTTGAGAGAACCGTAGGACTTGAGCAAGAACCTGTAGATAATCAGAGAAAATGTTAATATGAAGGATGTTGCGAGAGAGTGCCCTCTTTAAGGCTTCCCTAATTGCCAAAGTTTCCGCTTGTTCAGCATTCTCAACACTTACTTTGATACAGAATTCAGAAACAACATCATTATAAAAAAATGATACACCCACCAAAACCAGCAACAAGCTCCTTAGTCTACGCAGCATCCACATAAATATGAGACCGAGAGCAGCTCACAAAACTCTGAATCAACAGAAAGGGTAATCTATTCCTAAGTTTAGCCAAGTCTTCCTCCATAAGTGTTTAGAAAGCTATGGACCCCGGTTTCCCATCTTCAACAGAAAGAGCTAAGTTAAGGGAATCTTGATATAATAAGATGGCACCAATAGGGGAGCACTCGGTATTATCAAAGATCTTTCTGCACCTTACCACCCAAATAGTCCAAAAGGTACAAAAAAGGAGAGGCAAGCGTCTTGCTTATTATTAGCCTTAAAGAGAACAGAGAGCCAATTGCAAATCCAAGACTGGAGGCTCAAATTATCCCCTGATTGTGCCCTAATCCCAGAAGACTTCTGGCCCAAACTCTATTAACAATTGAACAGTCCCATAAAAGGTGGTCAGGTGATTCTGTTTCTTATGAATCACAAAGCACGCAAGTAAAGGGGCCATCAAAACCCCTCGTTAAGAATCCTTCCCCAATGGGCAACGATTCCGTGAGAAGTTTTCATATAAGAATGATCCGGCTTTTCGGTCCTGGTAGGCTGCATAGGATTTAATGAAAAATACTCATACACGCAGCAGGAACTCTTGAACGGTCCCTCGAGGTAGCTGAAGTATTCTAGGAATTTTGTAGAGCAATGTGATAGCCAATCTTAACTGAGGAATTCCCGGGCGAAGAAGCCGATGAATAGAAGTTGTCGCTGCCTTCAGAGCATCGAATCAGAATAGCAAGAATTTCATTCACAGAAGTTTCATCAAAAGACATAGACACGAGTCTATGGTCCCAACAGTTACTGTTACAAATAAGATCTTTGATTTTCAAATTACACAAGTTGGATGAATCAATTAGAAGCTCTACACATCGTGGTTCCGGCACCGTACCATGAACCCATTTAGTATTCCAAACACCAAGATCAGAACATGGAGAGAAGTTCCACGTTAAAAGAGGTTTGATGAGTTGAAGGTGCCAAATAATACCTTTCAATCCCCACGAAGAATTACTCTTGCCATCATTAAAAAACAGATCCCAATCACGCCACTTTAAGCCATATTTAGCACCAATAGACTTACTGAAAATAGAATCTGGGTGATTGATCATTCTCCATCCAATCTTTGCTGGAAGTGCTTGATTGAACTCCTTCATACGTCTAATACCCAGACCACCATTCTCTTTCAGTTGGCTTAGGAAAAGCCTACTACACCAGCTAATTGAAGGAGATTTATTATGACCCGCCCACCAAAAATGTGATAAAATAGCATCTACTTTTTTTGTCACACTTACAGGTATTTTAATACCGATAGAAAGTAAACAGAGAGGGAGGACAAGACAGAAGAAATCAACGCTAATCTACCTATGCGACGATAGAAGAATACAATTCCATGAAGATAATCGCTTCCTAACCTTGTTTATGATAAACTCAAAAATTTCTCTTTTACCTTTATTACCAACTAAGAGTTCCACATCAGTAGGAATACCCAAGTAAGAAACCAAATTAGTTCCACACGGTATATGAAGTTTTTCAAATATTTTCCAGCAAAGGATAGACTAGAGCACGGGCTTAACGTTATAGAGGACTTAAAATCATTAATAATTTTATCGGAGGCATGACAATAGTCCTTAATAACTTTGTCCAGGCTTACGCAACTCTTAGAATTACCTTCAATAAAAAAACATAGAATCATTCGCAAAGAGCATATGAGAGATAGGGGTATTGTTTCTGCATGCCTTAATTCCTTGTATAAGCACCTCCTTCTCCATACGTAGTATGTTTAGAGAGAGAACTTCAGAACACAGAACAAATATATAAGGGGAAAGAGGATCGCCCTGACAAAGACCGCAACTCGGGTGGATACGTCTTGAAGGAACTCCATTTACCAATATTTCATAAGACACCGTCATGATACACTTCATAATCAGCTGAATGAAGTTATGAGGGAATCCCATCAGGACCAGCGTACCTCTGATAAAGTTTCATTCCATCAGGTCATAGGCTTTGCTCATGTCTCCTTCGTACACCATCCTTGCTTTTCCCTTCCTTTGAACCTTTTATTTGTTCAACCTTTTAATATTTATGGTTCTATATCACGTTCATGTTAGCTGACCCAAAACATTTCAGGACTCTCTTTGTTTGAATAGGCAGTAAGGAGCAAAGAGAGATGGAACGATACTATTTTCTTTCAAAAATATTCAAATTTGGCTTGTAGGAAGGAAATCGGATCACTCTATTTTCTTCCCTCCATATTCTCCATTCCAATATGCTAACCAAACAAGGAAACGCGTTCCTCTCCCTTTTCCTCCCATACCTTAACCTCCACCCAGACAAAGGGTAAGGCTGTGTTCATCCAAACAAGACTTGATTTTAGTTGTTGTACCTACCTCTCTCACTTATCACTTTAAAAGTCCCCTTTCCACAAACTCTCGGTTTTTATATCTCGTAAGAATATGTTGAGGAAGAGATACAAAAAAATTGATGAGTTGCTGCCTCTGAAAACAATGCATACGAAAGAAGATTAGGCTTGCCTTCAGTCAAGTTGAGATTATATTCATCTTGAGAAGGCACAATTTCGCTTGCTGCTTGGTTCGTAATAAATGAACCATCTTCCCATGCAGGGTATCCAGGTGCAATAGGATTGAAGGAAGTAGAAACGGTTATTTCTGTTTGAGATGGTATCAAGACTGCCAAATGAACATCACGTTTGAATACCAAAATTCAATAACTTAGTAATATAAACACTTGCAATAACTACCCTTGGAAAAAAAAGATGTTTGACCTAGGGAGAGAAAGCGACTGCCGTCTTCTCTAGAGAGTTCATATCTCTGATTTTGGTGCAATCATGGCTAAAAAATCAGCAATTTCTAATAATACTAAACATCTTACAAGTACAAAACAATCTGTTACAACAAGTGCTATTCGTTCTGAAAAAAACAAAGTATTGAATGGTCCAGATGTTGAAATCATAGGCAAGGAAAAAAGCATCCATGAGATCACTGGCATCCCTGAGTATCAACTGGATGATGGACTGGTAGAGGATGTCGAGGAAGACTCTGAATCTGAACTTGCACCTGTGGATCAAACCAAAGAAGATGAGATATGGTATCAAAGACATGGGAAGAGAGTTATGCAAGTTGTAGAGGAGGATTCTCAGGAATTATTGGAACTATCAGATGATGATGTCCAAGGTGAATTGGAATATTGGCAACAGGCAGTGTTTGGTTTTATTGTGGGAGCAAACCCCCCGTGGCAGATACTGGAGGGCTTCTTGAAACGCATATGGTCCAAATACACTGTTGACAAGATATCCTTTTTACCTAATGGGGTGTTTCTGGCCAGGTTTCAGACTGAAGAAATGAAGCAAACTGTATTGAATAGTGGGCATTACCTATTTGATAATAAACCCCTTATTCTGAAACCATGGACCCCTGATGTTATTTTAGAGAAAGCAGAGATCAAAACAGTGCCTGCCTAGATTAGATTACAAAGTTTACCCTTGAAATTTTGGGGTAACAGTCTAAAGAAAATTGCAGGACTCATAGGGTCTTATATAAAGAGTGATACTGCCACTGAGCTTAAAACTAGATTAGGTTTTGATCGGGTGATGGTGGAACTAAAGTTGGGTCAGGCCTTTCCTAATAAGGTGCAATTTTTGGATGAGAAGAAAAACCTGATTGAAATTGACATTGAGTATGAATGGAAGCCGAGTATCTGTACCAAATGCAAACAACTAGGCCATGAACACAACAGTTGCAGGAAGGGCAAACCAAAAATTATTAAGAGGAGTACTACTCAAGTGTGGAGACCTGTTAAGAAGAATACAATACCTGAGGCAAGTGCAGTTGCTCCTCAGGTGATACAGGAGAAAGCTGGGGTCCAGGAAGAAGAGGGTCAGCAGCCTACAGTAGGTATGATTACACCTGCAACATTGAAACCTGGTTTTCAGCAGGGTACTATATCACCAGTTAGGCCAGTGAGAACTAAACAAGGGCCTGAGGATGTCAGTAAGAATGGGTCACATTCTCCCACTTACATGGAGGTGCTTTGAGTCCTAATAGATCCCCTAGGCGGGGTATTGGTATATCTGTAATGGCTCCTTTCTCCTAATAAATCATGAATTTTGGTTTTTGGAATGTGAGGGGGATGAATAGGGAGGGTAAACAAAAAGTTGTGAATAATTTTTTACATGCTAATAATGTTGGTTTCTTTGGTTTGCTAGAAACCAAAATTAAACCTAATAATTTGAATAAAGCTATTAGTAATGTTTTTCATGAGTGGAGTATTTCTACTAATACCTCTTATCACAAGGGAGGGAGAATATGGTTTCTGTGGAAAGCTCATCTATATGACATACATTTTATAGAATACAATGCCCAATATATTCACATGTCAATTCTCAATAAACAAGCTCAAGCCCGATTTTTTCATACTATAGTCTATGCTTTCAATGGCATCACTGAGAGAGAATCCCTCTGGTTGAATCTTAAAAGACTAGCTGGCTCTATTCAAGGGCCATGGTCAGTAGGGGGAGATTTCAATTGTGTACTCAATGTAAATGAAAGGCTAAGGGGGAGTGTGTCTATGGCTGAATCTGCTCCTTTTCAAGACTGCTTGGATAGTTGCCAGCTCATGGATATTAAAGCCTCAGGAGCTTTTTTTACCTGGAATAACAAACAACCTCCCGAGACTAGGAAGTATAGCAGATTGGACAGGTTTTTTTGTGAATCGGGATTGGATATGTCGATGCCGATTACTTTACAAACTTCCTACCTGAGGGTTTATTTGACCATACCCCTTGTCTGGTGAGCAAAACTGTCAGTGGCGATAAAAAGAACAGACCATTCAAATACTTCAATATGTGGAGCAAGGCATCTGGTTTTCTGAAATGTGTAGGTACTGTTTGGAGTCAAATTGTGGTTGGGACCAAGATGTACAAGGTTGTAAGGAAATCAAGCTTCTTAAACTCGAGCTCAAGCAACTCAATAAAGATTCTTTTTCTGATATTGAGCATAAGGCAGACTTGGCAGAGACTAAATTGCTACATATTCAACAACAAATCATGAGCAGACCTGGGGATTCAGTTTTAATCCAACAAGAGGTTGAGGCACACAAGGACTATCAGGGGCTATACCTAGCTAAGATGGAATTTCTCAAACAAAAAGCCAAGGCTCACTGGCTTAAAGAAGGAGATTCAAATTCAAGTTACTTTCACAGTCTTATCAAAGCTAGGAGAAACAAGAATTTTATCCACCACATAGCTGATCACAAAGGGGTGATACATAAAGAGGAAACAGGCATTCAACAAGCATTCCTTAATTATTATCGGATGATGCTACTAGGCACCAAGAGCAACACAAAAAAAGTTAGGGTGGGCATTGTGAGAACAGGAAAGATATGTACAGATCAGCATTCACAAATGCTAATGTCTCCTTGCACTCCTGAGGAAGTCAAAAACATTATTTTTCAAATTCCTAATGATAAAGCTCCAGGCCCAGATGGTTACTCAAGCAAATTTTTTAAAGACTCATGGGACATAATAAGGCATGATGTTACTGAGGCTGTTATGGACTTTTTCCAGTCAGGATGTTTGCTAAAACAGCTGAATGCTACTCTGGTTACTTTGATTCCTAAAGTGGATAGACCTGCCAATGTCTTCTAATATAGACCCATTGCTTGTTGCAATGTGATCTATAAATGCATCTCTAAGATTCTATGTTCTAGATTGGCTAAGGTCTTGCCAGATTTAATCTCTCCAAACCAAGGGGGTTTCATTAAAGAAAGAAGCATAATAGAGAATATTTTGATTTGCCAAGATCTTGTAAGACTCTATGAAAGAAATGCTGTTTCTCCTAGATGTTTATTCAAGATGGACCTACAAAAAGCTTATGACACAATAGAATGGGCCTTCTTGGATGACATGCTTCAAGCTTTAAATTTTCCAGAGCAATTTAGAGAGTGGATCATGCAATGTGTCACTACTACTACGTACTCACTCAATCTAAATGGTAATGTCTTTGGCTTTTTCAAGGGGCAGAGAGGATTGAGACAAGGTGACCCCCTCTCCCCCTTGCTGTTTACTATATGCATGGAATACCTCTCAAGGCTACTGGCATACACTACTGAGGGATCTAGTTTTAAATATCATCCACTTTGCAAACCACTTAAGCTCACTCACCTCATGTTTGCTGATGACTTATTGCTTTTTTGTAAAGGAGAGGCTCAATCAATCATGATTATCCTCAGAACCTTCTCTACCTTCTCAAAGAGCTCTGGATTAAACATGAGCAAAGGAAAATCAAATGCTTATTTTAGTGGTGTGCCGGATGCTCTAAAGACGATATCCTCAAAGTTTGGTCCGTTCAAGGAACCCTTCCTTTCAAATACCTAGGGGTCCCTATAAAAACTACAAGACTAAATGCTCAGGATTGTGCCCCCCTCATTGCTAAACTTGTGAGTAAGATAAAAGGAGTGGGAGCTAGGAAGCTATCCTATGCAGGGAGGCTCGTCCTAGACAATCAGTCTTTAAGACACTTCACAACTCACTCGGGCTTCAATGTTTATTCTCCCTCTTTGGAGTCATCACAAAAGTGGAATCAATTTGCGACATTTCCTGCAGGATGGGGGTGTGGACTATATCAGAACACCCCTTGTCTCTTGGGAAAAAATCTGCCATCCAAAAAAGAAGGGTGGTCTTGGTATAAAAAATGACAGTTTGTGGAATAAAGCAGCAGTGGGGAAATTAGTATGGTGGATAGCATCCAAATCTGACCATCTCTGGGTCAAATGGGTGAGTCACACATACTTAAAGGGGCAAAATCGCGCGGACTTACTCTCCTCCTTCTAACTCAAGTCGGAGTTGGAGAAAGATCTCAAAATTAAAACTATCTACACTGAAGCTTATAACCAACGGACACTGAACAATCAGAAAGGGCATGAATATACTATTGCAAAGGGGTATGAACTCATTCGTCTGAAAAAGCCTGAGGTTTCCTGGGTTTCACAGGTATGGAACAGATGGTCTATCCCTAAGCATAGCTTTTTAGTCTGGATCCATCAACACAATGGTCTCAACACAAAGGACAAAATGCACAAGATAGGGGTCAGTCCTGATTTTGCTTGTTGCATTTGTGACCGGGACAGAGAAGTTAACGAACACGTGTTCTTTAAATGCCAATACAGCAGAAGAATAATTACTGAAATTGAAAAGTGGATGGGAATAAGAATTCTTTACCAAGATCTGCAGGAATGGAGGAATACTCGAAAGGGTTCCCAACTGAGAAGAGGTCTGATAAACTCGGTCTTGAATGCTTGTATCTACAGTATATGGCTCCAACGAAATCGTAGCAGAGTAGAGATGCGATTCTTCGACCAAATTGTTGCCAGACAGATTATAACAGAAATGAAGAAGAGGCTGCAGAACATGATCATTTTCCCAGTGAAAGACAAAGACAAGAGATGGATTCAAGGTCTCCTAGACTTGAATTGAAGGTATATGAGAAAGAAAAATGGACAGTGAGGTGAATTGGTTCGAAGAAGATGAAGATATCTGGGTTTGATGTCGGAATTAGGGATTTGAGTATCTCGTTTTGTTTTTTTTCCTAATTTGATGTATGTATTTTGTTTTGCTGTGGGCTTATGTATTTGGGCTAGAGCTGTTTATTGAGCTGGGAGGTGGCCTGGGGATGGCTGGTCCTATCTCAAATGTATGGTTACTCTTTTTTGATAATATAATCTTACATTTTATCAAAAAAAAAACACTTGCAATAACTTGGACGAACCATTTCTTGGCGCCTTTTAGGATAAGGATGAGCAGCCTTGCGCTTGGGGCGTGGTGGTGGCACATGAGCTACTATGCCATTCTTTTGCACTTTCAAAAAGTATTTCTAAGCATGGCCGCGTATCTGAAGAAATGCACCCATGAACATAGATGATCAATAGTATTTCTTTGTTGCTATTGATATCAACTACGAGTACTTAATTATATCAAAGTTGCTAACAGTCAGCGCACTGACAAACTAGGGAACATGATGATCTTATGTTTGACATATAATGTGCTGATAACATCTAACGCAGTAAAATAATATCATCGATCAAACCATTATATTTGCCGGTGAAGGACTCTAAGGGCTTGTTCTGATGGAGGGATTTGGAGGGAAAGGAAAGGGAAGGGGAGTAGACGATTTAAAATTCCTTGTATGATAGTAAATAAAAGGGGAGTGATTTGGAGGGATCCATTTTCCCTCCTCCGCAAATCAAAATCCCTCCACCATAGGAAAGATTTGGAGGGAATTTGTCTAAACATCAACTCTCCATTCACCCTCCTATTCCCTCCCATCCCTTTCCCTTCCCTCCTTTCCCCTCACCTCCCTTTTCCTTCTATTTTGATATCCAAACGAGGCCTAAATGACAAGGTGAATGATACTAACTTGTAATTTGCCATCCAAAAGAATAATGATCTCATTTGTATTCGAGAACACAATATAAGATTCGTCAACCCAATGGTCCCAACTAGAGAGGAAAAAACAACCTATATATGGGTCCATATGCTAGAATCCTCTAAGATAAGTCACCAACTTGAAGCTGGCAAATCTGCAGTTGTAACTTCTAGAACTCAAAAATCTTTAGACTGCGAGATTGAAATTAGAACTTACTGGAATTTAACCGAAAAAAAGGTTAACATGCCTATTTTAGGCAGGACTCAGGAGTAATACCGTTCCATTTGGACTACGGAATAGCTAGCCAAAATTTAGAGTCTAAGGTGTTGAATGTCTGTTGTGAAGCTTTTTTACACGTGAAGATTATAAATTATGTCATTCTAGACCATAGAGCACACTACAAAACAGATTTCGCGTGTAAATTTTTTGAAATTTCATTCAAAATACTTGATTGAACTTGTTGAGTAGAACAAACATGGTATGGAATTTGGCAACTAACAGGTAATATACCAATCACACAGTAGCATTAGAAACTAATTTTCTTATATTGGTTGGTGGGAACAATATGATGGAATAAAGTAAAATGGCTTACTAAAGAAGTTGCGCTTCTTTCTAATTGTGGCTCATCCGAACCCCTACCCTACGAGCCATTGACGAACTAGGGTAATGTTAAATGTTGTTGTTATACTCGCTGGGAACAATGCATTGCAATTTACAGAGTTTGCTTAGTTGATCAAGCATGGTATTGGAAAATTTGGAACCTTATGATTCGGTGTATGCACGATCAAAAGGGGGATGGAAATAAATTAATAGGCATTTGAAAAGGTTTGTCGATTTGATCAAACATAATCTTGAATTTAATACTAGCTTGTGATGGAGCGCGTATGAAGTATCATAATCTTGAATTTAAGAGGATATCATTGTTTGGCCTAAAAATAGCATAATAAAGAAGGCCCACTTAATAAAATAAAAGGCTATGGGAGGAGTAATAAGGAGGAAGGAAGCCCGTAATTAGGAAAAGGGGGAGCGGGCTGAAAGAAGACCACGGGCCCCATCAGAAGAGACGTCCGGATTAAGGAAAGAGAAGTTAGGGAGAAGTTAGGGAGATCAGGGAGAATTGGGAAAGGCAGCCGAGTTTGGAAAGAGTTCTTATGGAAATTGTATTCCCTTTCCATAATCAAAGTAGGACATATCTAGGGTTCTTACCCTATAAATAGCCAATGAAGCAAATCAAGAAGGACATTCAACAACGCATCCGCACACATATTTACGTCAAGGCATTAGCATATTCTTATATCCAAATATACATCCGTCCAAGATCTTGCTGGCCTGATATCTCACGCCAGCAGGATTAGCTTTACGTCTCAATTGTAATCATCCTCCTATTCAAGTATAGTGCGATATTTGGCAGGGTACCGTCCCTCCCGCGGTTGTTCCCACATCGGGTTTTCCGCGTCACCAAATCTCACGTGTCAATTTACATTCCGTACTTTATTTCTCTATTTACTTATCAACATACGAACAATCATACAATCAACCAACGAGTAAGACCGCATTGACCCTAATCAATCAACTTGGTAAATAATACCTAAACAGTTTGGCGCCCACTGTGGGGCATTGTGGTCGTCAATCGTTGATACTCTAGATACACAATGAATAAGCAAGCGTCGGACGCCGTGTCAGGGAGCGGACAACCATCGCTACCACCGCCCTCTACTCAAAACCCAACATCAGCAGTGGCTACACAGGCTCCCGGACACACCTCAAGAATCATACCTACAGCAAAAACTTCTCTACCTCCTAGGACTCCTGCTGTCGCGGCTCAAGCCAGATCGGATAAGGGAGCAGCAAGTTTAGGCATCACCCCGCCACCTAGTCCCACACAAATCTTGCTCACTGGCGTAGTGAATCTCCAGAAAGCCATGGAAAACATGAGAGAGGACTAGAGGAAAGCTGAAGCTGAAGCAAGAAAGAGGGACAGAGAGCTCAGGCACGATAGACATCCCAAACAAATAGCCCGCCCCCCGGCCGAGCAGGGGGCGTGTGGGAAGGTCTCCACTAGTAGATCTGACGCAGGGGGCATCATGCAGCAGGAATCCACTTCGACAGATACCGACTGAACTAGTAACTAGGTTGGATCTGTCCACAATACCATCAGATGGAAGGATAACCCCACAAGGGCTGGGATACCTCACGCCGGGTAACTGGCCTGCGGCTAGCTGTGTGGAAGCACGAGCAGGTGGCATCCCCGTCAGCAGCCCCGCCACGATCGATCAGACACCTGGAGCAGGATCCAAGTCGAACCAACAAATGGACTGGCAGCATGGGACAGTCGTTACAACAACTCCTCTAGCAAATGAACACATCGAACCTTCAAGAGCTCGGATCGGAGGCGTATATTGAACCAAAGAGGCAAATGACAAAAGACCCCATTCAGGCAAAGATAACAAATCAGCAAGATTGGAGTTAAAAGAAATACTGAGCAGGGTTGCCACCCCCACTCGAGAAAGGAGCACTAGACAGCTATGCCGACTCACCATTCGTGGACACCATATCCATCACAGCCATGCCAAAGGGACTCACAAATCCAAATATGCCCCTCTTCGACGGCACATCAGATCCCTTTGATCATATAAGCCAGTACAAGTAGAAGATGATGACAGTAACAGCTGTAGGGCAAGTCAAGGAGGCTTGCATGTGCAAAAGGTTTGGGTCCACCCTAACAGGGACCGGCACTTCGATGGTTTGTGAGCCTGCCCAACAGGTCGATATCTACATTTGCTGAATTGGTGAACGCATTTACTCAATAGTTCGCAAGCAGCAGAAAACCACAGAAGCACGCAGGAGATCTGTACAGAATCGTCCAGGGGGCAGGAGAAAGCATTGGAGAATACAATACTAGGTTCAACAATGAGAAGGTAGCAGTACGAGAATGCGATGTCTCAACAGTAGTAGAAGCCTTCAGAAGAGGCCTCCACCATGACTCCGACCTATACAAGCAACTGACTATGCATCCCTGCCATAGTTTCGAGGTAGTGCAAGAGAAGGCAGGTGCCGCAATCACATTGGAGGAAGATATCCTAGCCAGAGCCAGCTTACTAAGCACGCCAAGTATTTCTAGTACCTCAGCCGTGGAGAAATCGGGAAGAAAGCAAACCACCAGCAAGAAGGATGAGAGGTACAGACCATATGGAAGGGGAGTCAACAGAATCGAGGAAAATCAGCAACTCCCTACTCTGGCAGAAAATGGATTCACTACAGGCATCGGAGGAATCTTGAAAGCCCTCAGGGAGATGGGAGATGGAGTCAGGTGGCCCAACCCACCAGTAGGAGAGCAAGCATGGACAAAGGATAGGAAGAAGAAGTGTGAGTTCCATCGTGATATTGGGCACAACACTGAGGATTGCTACACATTACGAAGAGAGATCAAGCGCTTGTATGAGCAAGGAAAGCTGAGCCACCTATTACCACGTGGGGGCAAGCAGCAGGATAAGGTAGGCTCCGCCAAGCCTGCAAACCCACCCACATGCATTAAAATCATAAACGTGATAACAGGCGGCTCAGACTTAAGCGGGCTGACATACTCAGCAGCCAAGAGGCATGCCACCGAGACCAAAGGAGAGAGGCCAGCCAATTCTTGCAGAATTTCTCACAGCGACCTACCAGTAGTCAGCTTTGATGAAGGAGATACATACGACGAACGAGAACATCATGACGCACTTATTATCACCTTATCGATGGCCAATTGCACAGTTAAGAAGGTCTTGGTAGATACAGGAAGCTCGGCCAACCTAATCATGCTGAAAACAATAGAAAACATGGGATTCAGCGAGAAGGACTTGCAGAAGAAGACTATTCCGCTAGTAGGCTTCAGTGGGGAAACAGCCAGCTCATTGGGCGAGATAGTCATCCCAACCTATGTGGGAGGAGTCAACAAGCAAGTCAGGTATCTGGTTATAGACGGCCCCTCCACCTACAATGTCATCTTAGGAAGACCATGGCTGCACCAGATGAAGGCGGTCCCCTCAACATATCACCAGTGCATAAAGTTCCCCACACCATGGGGGGTAGAAACAATAAGAGGAGATAAGGAGGAAGCTAGAGGCTGCTATAAGAAGGCACTTAAGTGCACTGCCAGCCCTCCCGCATAGCAATTACAGAAGCAGCCTATCCAGGATGAATACATCGAACCCCAAAGTGAAGAAGAGCCGGATCAAATCAACTGGACAAGTCGCTCCCGAGAAAAGAACCGTGCTCATTGGAGCAGGGTGCACAGGAAGCTTGAGACAGCAACTAATCAAGTTCCTACAGGATAACATGGATTGTTTTGCATGGTCACACGATGACATGATAGGAATAGATCCGTCCATCATAACGCATAAGCTTAATGTGGACCTAAAGTATAAACCCATCCAGCAGAGAAGAAGAAAGTTTGCAGCGGAAAGAAACAAAGTGATCAACCAAGAGGTAGATAGCCTGCTGGCAGCAAAGAAAATAAGAGAAGTAAAATATCCAGAATGGCTGTCTAACGTAGTGGTGGTGCCTAAGAAGAATGGAAATTGGAGAGTATGTGTGGACTTCACCGACCTCAACAAAGCATGCCCTAAAGATCCATTCCCGCTGCCTCATATTGATGCAATGGTGGACGCAACAGCTGGACATGAGATGTTGACATTCCTGGACGCATGGAGTGGATACAATCAGATTAAGATGGATCCTGCAGATCAAGAGAAGACGGCATTCATGTCCGAAAGAGGAATATATTGCTACAACGTCGTGCCATTCGGCCTAAAGAACACAGGCTCCACGTATCAAAGGCTAGTTAACCGCATGTTCAAAGAGCAGATAGGAAGAACTATGGAGGTATATATTGATGACATGGTGGTGAAATCAGAAAAAAGCCAAAGATCACATGCGGCACCTGGCAGAAACATTCAGCACCCTCAGGGAATACAAAATGAAGCTAAATCCATCTAAATGCACCTTTAGAGTATCTTCTGGCAAATTCTTAGGCTATATTGTAACTCAAAGAGGGATAGAGGCCAAAATCGAGCGGATCAAAGTCGTCCTACAACTAGAGTCACCTGAGAAGCCTAAAGATGTTCAAAGACTAGCCGGAAAGGTAGCGACCCGAACAGTTCATTTCAAGATCTTCGAGATAAATGCAGTCGTTTTTCGACGTACTAAGGAAAAGCCGAAGTTTGAATGGACCTCGGATCACGAGCAAGCCTTCGAGAATCAAACACTACCTCGGCCCCCGCCGCCGCCGTCGGCCGGCCAAGAGAACCACTATTCCTATACCGGCCGTCACGAGGTGGCGTAAGAAGTCTTTGTTCAGTCGAGAGCAAGAAAAAGAGCGAGAAGCTTGATATACTACGTAACCAAGTCTCTGCTTGCCAAGAGAGACCAGGTACACATCTCTTGAAAAGTTAGTACTAGCATTGGTAGTAGCATCTCAAATAATCGCGCCCCTATTTTGAGTCCCACATCATACATGTCGTGACCAACTACCCACTAAAATCTATCATGAGGAAGCCTGAACTATCAGGCAGAATGTCAAAATGGTCCGTACACCTCAGTGGGTACGATATCCAGTACGACCCCAGAACTGCAATCAAATCGCAAGCGCTGGCCGACTTCATGTCAGACTTCAGCCCAGCCATCCAGAATCTGGCAGATACGGAGATCCTCACCTTAGAGGGAAGCAAGGAGACATAGGTCTGGCAGATGCATATTAACGGAGCCTCCAACCAAAGGGGGGCATGTGTGGGATTAATCCTGCGATCACCACAGGGAGACCTGATAGCGCAAGCAGTAAGATGTGAATTCAAGGCAACCAACAATGAAACAGAATACGAGGCCTTGATATTGGGAATGAAGCTAGCTCTAGAGTTAGGGGTCAGGCACCTGCGCATATCCAGTGACTCTTTGCTAATAGTCAACCACGTAAATGATGAGTTTATAGCCAGAGATTCGAAGATGATTGCATACTTAAATGCAGCAAAGGAGTTAAAACAGAAATTCGAAACTTGCAAGCTTAAACAAATCCCCAGGGATCAGAACGTGGAAACAGTTGCCTTAGCAACTCTGGGGGCAACATTCAAACCAACAGAACTATCCAACATTCTAATAGCACATATGCTAGAGCCTTCTGTCCTGAAGGCAGATGAAATAGACAAAGGAGAACTGGAGGATCCACAGAACGGAGAAGGAGCCCAGGCAGTTACAGAGGAAGGTGAGAACTCACAGTCACCTGATCAAACATCTGAGCAGGCAGATAACTGGGATTGGCCTACACCTTACCTAGATTGGCTGCGTCATAACAAGCTGCCAGACGACAAGAAAGAAGTGGGAGCTTTCAGAGTGAAGGCCTCCAGGTTCATACTCATTGATGATATATTATTCAGAAAATCACTAGCAGGCCCCTACTTACGGTGCCTGGAAAAGAAAGAAGCACAAACTGTGTTGCATGCTCTCCACAGTGGTGAATGTGGAAACCATGAAGGGGGCAGAAGTCTGGCAAATAAAGCCCTCAGACAGGGATACTACTGGTCTACAATGAAGGCAGATGCAGCAGAGTACGCACGCAAATGTGACGCCTGCCAGCGCTCAGCACCAATGATCCATCAGCCAATAGAACCCTTGCACCCTATCATTTCTCCCTGGCCATTCATGGCATGGGGCATGGACATAGTAGGACCTCTGCCACGAGCCACAGAAAACAGAACCTGGATGCTGGCAATGACAGATTACTTCTCCAAGTGGATAGAGGCAGAAGCATTCACATAAGTAAAAGATAAACAGGTCATTTCGTTTATAAAACGAAACATCATTTGCAGGTTTGGTATCCCATCATAAATCATATGTGACAATGGCTCACAATTCATCTCCAACGACACCGAGGGGTACTGTGCCAGGTGGAATATCACCCTAAAAAAGTCAGCACCCAGGACCACGAAGTCCAACGGGCAAGCTGAATCCAGCAATAAAATCATCATGGACAATCTAAGAAGCAGGTTACAGGAGTTAGGAGAAAAGTGGGCAGATGAATTGCCACTAGTATTATGGTCGGACAGAACGACACCAAAGATAGCAACAGGTCAAACACCCTTCAGCCTGGTGTTTGGCGCGGAAGCAGTCATTCCGTCAGAAGATCTAGTTCCCACTCACAGGTATGAAAATATGACAGGGGAACTGAACAATGCAGAGATGATCAGAAGCCTGGACACAATTGACGAGCTGCGAGCAAGCGCAAAAATCCGCCTGGCTGCCTACAAACAGTCAGTGGCCAGGAGTTATAACAAGAATGTGAAAGTCAGGCTCCTGGAGGTAGGAGACCTGGTTCTCCGAGAGGTGTTTCAAAACACCAAGAATCGAAAAGCAGGCAAATTCGCCTATAAATGGGAAGGACCATACCAGGTAGAAGGAGTTGTTGGCCATGGTGCATACAGACTGATGACTATGGACGGTCAAATCATACAACGCTCATGGAACATACTTCACCTGAAGAGATATTACTTTTAATAATAAGTAGACTTTAGCTTTCAGAATGATGTACTATGAAAAGCCAAATCATTTTTAAAGTTAAAATAAAAATCCGGTAGTAGGCATACCGCCAATTTCACTTTTATTTCTCGGTGTCTCTAGCTTTTTTAAAACTTTAAACTACTATTAGATGGTGTGGTCCGCAAAGTGTCCTGGGACCACAATTGCTCTGTACCCCATGAGATGGCGACAGTACTTCACATCATTTTAATAGATTTTCCTATTTTCGAGCTTCTCTAGGTACATCACTCCGAATTCGGTGTCTATGGTACTTTGGAAGGATATCTAGCAGATCACAACCGACTACGCGGGTGACAAGGCACATGGCACTCCAACATGCCTAACCTATTTTCTCCACAAAGAGCACCCTCACCAAAGGATCATGGAACATACGAAAGGGAGCCTGGTTGATAGCTAAACACGCTTACCCAGCTACCCCTGATACCACCCCCTGGACGTAGCTCGCACTAATCGAAATTAATCAGGCCCCAGCATGCATGCACACGAACATGGAACGTAGGGATATCTGCGCTACCAGAATCCTGCAGCGTCCCATTGGTCCTAGAATGACGATAAACATGCCTAAATTACGCCCCTATTGGCTTTAAACGTGATGAACACACCTTGCGTCATGAACAAGGTTAAGTAGTCCAAAACTCTAGCATACGCCTAAATCAGCCATCAGGCTGACACGGCAGCTAGCTTAGTCTGGATCAGCCTTTTCAGACTTACCAGGCTGGTCTAAATCAGCCTCTTAGGTTGACACGGCCACTCCTCCTTACATTGCGGCATATGCCTAAATCAGCCATCAGGCTGACACGGCAGCCTAGTGAGTCGAACGTCGCCTTTTCAGATGACAGACTCGCCTAAATCGCCAAGCGGTGACGACACGACAACTTCTTAAACTAAGGGAATCTAAGAAACAAGCACAAGATATAAATTAAACCTTGCCGAAAGCGCGACAAGGATATTCCAAAATACGGCCAAAATACGGCCCCTGAGTTTTAACCGCCACCTTGGCGGAACAGCCAGAAAAAGTTTAAAACTTACAAGTCTGCCACCTCTGGGCCAGACTACCAAAACATTCATTTAAAAAAAAAAAAACTTAATTATTGGTCACATTAATGACCTCCACCTCTGGCATCTCCTCTGCCTGCTGACCTCCCGTTTCAGGTACCGCACCAGCTTGCACATCCTCAGCTGCCATAGCTTCCTGAGCTCCGTCGGCAAATCCTGGGACATTCCAAATCACCCCCAAAGAGCTTGCTCGGCCAATGCGGGAGAATTCACCTCCCCAACTTCAGGCATCAGCGCACTCAGATCAGGTTGGGTGGGGTAGAGCATCTCCAGCTGCTTCTCCTCCTCCTCTATAGCTTGCTGGGTGGGAGCCTTCTCAAGAGCAGCACGCATCCCGCTGATTTTTCCCCGCCAGGTAGCATAAGCAACAACATTGGTGGCCAGCGAGATCAGCTCGCTGATCTTCTCATCAGAGCGCTTGAGAGAGTCAGAGAAAGTGTTGCACACCGCTTGAGTGCGAGCCAGCTGATCAGCCCCCTCCTTCAGCTTCTTCTTGGTGACAGCAAGCTCAGTCTTCAGCTCCACCACACGCTCCTTCAGATCAGCCCGCTGCTGCGCCAAATCGGCAATAATCCCCTTTAGCTCCTGGTTATTGGCGTTGGTAGCACGGCTGGTGGTTTGCACTATGTTGATCATCTTCCTATTATAGAGTGCAAACTGGAGGGTCTGGGGCAAGAAAGTCAAAAGTCAGCAAGAGGAATCCAAGCAAAAGCAAACAAACAGGTAGAAGATGAAGAGTATTTACCATGAAGGCATTGTGCAAGTCGTTCTCAGCCATCTCCTCTGGGGAGAACTCTGAAAATGTCTCCTCCAGAGGAGGGAAGAGCAGCTGGTCGATCTCCGGCCAGTATGGCACCTTGTCCACATTCCTAAAACCCTCTGGGAAATAAGCAGTAATACCTCCGCTGGATGAAGCACGGGGACTGACAGGAGGAGTAGGCGGATGACGAGACAACGGGTCAACCTCCAAGGGCTCGGGTGCAGCCGAACTGGAAAACGTAGGAGGAGTCTGGAAGGAAGCAGCAGGAGCACTCCTCTTGGAGGCAGAGGCCACGTCAGGGCTGGCAGAAGGTCTCTTCCTTTTGGCACTTTGGAGGATGATTTCTAAAGGATCAACTTTGGAGCCTGCAAGCAGACATCATCTCAGACGTCGGGATACTTAAAACATCAGGAGAAATAGCATGCAAATAAAAACGGTTGTGGAAGTCTTACCAGAAGACATACTGTGAGCCGACTGAGGAGGGTTGGAGGAGGAAGCAGGTGAAAAACCAGGGAGAAGGTCTGGGAACTTTCTCTCAGATTCAGAGATACTGAACAATTTGCTACAGGCAGGGATCTTGGCACCAATGCGGGTCAGGTCACAGGGGCCTGCACGAAGACGATGAAGTAAGCTAGTAAGCAGCGAGATAAAATAAATCAGGTGACATGAAGGCTACTTACTCGAAGTTATAACCCATTTCTCGAAGATGTAATCGACAGGAGGCTGGATGGAGTCCTTCCTGACAAAGAAGAAGTCATCAAACCATTTCTCATCACGGGACTTGGACACGTGTCTGAAGAGAGCCTCTCCACGGCCCCGGAATAAGAATTGACCCCTACCCAGGGACCTGATGTTATACATATGGGCTAGATCGCCCAGAGTGATAGATTTACCAGTGTTCTGACCGGCGGCCAGGGAGTAGAGAAGAACCCTCCAGATGGCAACAGAAATTTGTGCCATGGCGAAGTTATTGGTAAAGATGAAGTCTTGAATGAATTTAGGAAAAGGAAAACGGAGGCCGTATCTAAATGGGTACAGATAAAAACCAACCCACCCCGGACGAAGGGCGTCAGCTTTCTGTCCCGATTCAGGGATGGCAATATCCACCCCGTCACCAAGACCAAGCAGACTCTTGATCATAGGAATGTCGGCCGGAGTCAAAGCGGAATCACAGTCATGGGGATGTTTAAAGAGTCCCCGAGAAGGAAAGGTTTGGTCAAGGTTACGGTCAGCAGGTGCAGGGGTTGATGAAGATTGTCGGGTTTTGCCCATGATGAAGAAAGAGAAAATGGAAATCAAAGAAGGAAAAGAGGAAGAATACCTGATGAGAGTAACAATGGAGAGCGGAAGAGTGAAGCCGGCGGGGTAGGAGAAAAGGAAGGTTGAGGGTTTAGAGAGAATGAGATTTTTTGAAATGATTTGAAGTTAATGAAAGTGAAAGGTGGAGGTTGAGGTTATAAAGAAGAGAGAGGGAAAAGGGTGCGAGAAAAGAGGAATAGGGCGGTTGACGTGATGGATTGCATGAAAAGGAGTGTAAAAGACGGCTTAGGGTTTTAGCATTCGATTACGTAAATTCCATGCTCGACACTTTAAAGGGTACTTCACAAGAAATTTGGGGCAAACTGTTTGGGCTAAAAATAGCATAATAAAGAAGGCCCACTTAATAAAATAAAAGGCTACGGGAGGAGTGATAAGGAGGAAGGAAGCCCGTAATTAGGAAAAGGGGGAGCGGGCTGAAAGAAGACCACGGGCCCATCAGAGGAGACGTCCGGATTAAGGAAAGAGAAGTTAGGGAGAAGTTAGGGAGATCAGGGAGAATTGGGAAAGGCAGCCGAGTTTGGAAAGAGTTCTTATGGAAATTGTATTCCCTTTCCATAATCAAAGTAGGACATATCTAGGGTTCTTACCCTATAAATAGCCAAGGAAGCAAATCAAGAAGGACATTCAACAACGCATCCGCACACATATTTACGTCAAGGCATTAGCATATTCTTATATCCAAATATACATCCGTCCAAGATCTTGCAGGCCTGACATCTCACGCCAGCAGGATTAGCTTTACGTCTCAATTGTAATCATCCTCCTATTCAAGTATAGTGCGATATTTGGCAGGGTACCGTCCCTCCCGCGGTTGTTCCCACATCGGGTTTTCCGCGTCACCAAATCTCACGTGTCAATTTACATTCCGTACTTTATTTCTCTATTTACTTATCAACATACGAACAATCATACAATCAACCAACGGGTTAGACCTCATTGACCCTAATCAATCAACTTGGTAAAAAACACCTAAACAATCATTTTAGCAAAACTAGCTTCCAAGGACACAAAAGCATTAGACAGTAGTGCAGAAATGCATAAAACCAACAAGTGAGCGCCAAAAAAAGTTGTAGTTAAGGAACGCAGGTATTTAAAGCGGAAGTAACAACAAGATTGTACAGAGTAAGAAAGAAGAAATACCTGAATCACAATTTTAGAAGCGATAAAATTTTCGATTTTCTTCCAATCACGATCAAACCTAAAACAATCCGAACCACGGAAAAGAGCTTAAATAAGGCATCAGAAATAAAGAACTTATGAGATAAGTATCAAGCAAGAACAACATTTGATGGCCTACAACTGTATACAAAAATAGCGAACAAATTTAACCCACAATTTCCCAGTCTTGAAGCGTACATGGTCTTGTTTTTTCACTTAAAAGAAGGAATGGAACTGAATATAGTTATTGGATGATTAGTGAAACTAAGACGGTCTTAAACGAGAATTGGTGGTGAATCATAGATGAGTGGTGGAAATCTGGGAAATGAATGAGCGGAAAAGAAGGGTACATACAGTTAGATAGCTTCAAGGAACATATCATGGTCTTCACTAGTCCAGCTCTGACGCGACTTGGTAATTGTATACGCCTTCCTAGTCTTCTTTCCACCAGACGTAACCAAATTACATTCATCAAATTTCATCTTTTCCAAAATGTATACTTCAGTAATTAGAGGAAGAAAAAGTTGTTGGAAAGTGGACTGGTTTTTTTTTTTTTTAATCATCAACTGTGAGCTGTGTTTTGTTATTTTCTACCAAGTTAATTGATTAGGGTTAAAGCAGTCTAATATCGTTAGTCGTACGTCGTATGTCGTTTGTTTGATGAATTATGTAAGCGTTGGTGTATGAGTATGGAGGTACGTAAAATAAGAGATTTGACACGTGAGGTTTGGTGACGCGGAAAACCCAATGTGGAAAACGACCGTGGGAAGGGGACGGTACCTGATGAGTCATAATTATATACATATTTATACCTCCCCTTAATTACTTTTGATACGGTTTCGTGCTAAATTACATGCCTTTTATGTTAGAATGTCGATACTTCCGCTATTTGATGTTTAATGCAAGAATGATGCATTTGAGGAGCAAATGAATGAAATGGCATCACGGAGTAGGCATGGAGGAATACACGAAGCATGGCACGGGAATCTAGAAGAATAAAGGAAGAGAAATAAAGAAGACAACACGGAGAAAGTGGATAGGAGCAAGTTCCTCGATCGAGTACAATAAGGCTCGATCGAGGAACCTTCATACAAGATCGAGTGAAGAGGGGATCGATCGAAGAACCAGCTCAACTGATTAAAATATGCAATGTCGAGAGTTGGGGTTTCTGAAAATTGGTGCCTCGATCGAGTGCACATAGGCTCGATCGAGGAACCACTAGTTTCCAGTATTTTCCGCAATTTCCTTAAGTCGGTTATGTTTCATTATAAATACCCAAATCGTACCCTAATTTATTTTACATCTTATTTTACCTAGTTTAGTTTATTTATTATTTGCTTCGGATCTATTGTTCTTTAATTAAGGTACTTAATTAATCTTTCTTTAGTTATTATTAATTCAAGTTATATTTCAGTCAATTGTTTTGTTCATCTTATTATGCCTTTAATCATGTTGTTCAGTAATCTTATTGTTGTTCTTCCCTTTAATATGAGTAGCTAATTCTCTTATCTAGGGTGAATGGGAATCTAGGTTGTTAGAAAGGGGATTATATTGATGAATTGATAGTTAAATTGCTCTTTGTTGTTTTTCAGTTTTTTGGTTTGAATCTAGTTGATTAGTTTCTGCAGGGTTAATTAATTAGTATTGCATAAACTAGGATTTTCACCGATCGGATTAAGACTAGTAAAGGCTACGACAACTGAATAGAACTAATTTAATGATAGCGATTACTTGTTAAATTAGATCTAAAAGACATATTAGAATCGACCGATCTTATGACCTTAAACAATATAATTTGCTCTATCAATAAGTTAAATCTCACCTCAGAAGAACTACCTAGTGAACCTAATCCCTAGACCTTTTAATATTATTGAATTCGTCTTATTTATTTACATTGTTATTAGTTACTAGAAATCAAACAATCAAAACCCCCAAAAAATTGTTACTTTAAGACGAACTTGGACATTAGCAAACTGATTATTACCGCCTTCCCGTGAATACGATATCTTACTTACCGCTAGCTATTTGTTAGTAGTATTATAGGATTTATTTTGATTAAGGCCAAACGACTGAAAATAACCTTATCAAATTTGGCGCCATTGCCGAGGAGGCAACAATTTTTCTGTTTGGTTTTGTTTATTTTTGTCTTTTGTCTCAGGGAGCATCAGTTCCTTGAGACAGTTTGATCTTTTCTTGTTGTTTTCATGTATGCCCAGGTCTAACAGGTTAGAGATTATACCTTTTGATCCCGAGCCAGAAAAGACTTTTCGCTACAGACGAAAATTTCAAAGAGAAGTAAGTCAGGTGGAAGACTTGAGTACACTTGACTATGAGCGGTATACTTTGCAGAAGATTCGTCCTTAGAAGAGTACACACTTATTTCTCCACCAGTTACTCCTACAACACTACAGATGCCGACATTAGCCAGTCATTCCGAATCCACGGTTGATTCTATTCCTAAAGGCTTTAAGCTCCCTACCACTGATAAAGGGACTTTTGAGATCAAACCTTCCTACAAAAGCCTAGTAGAGAGAAATTTATTTGGAGGAAAAGCTGGAGAGAACCCCGCTAAGGACATGGAGAAATTTGTTATATATTGCTGTTTTATTCCTTTGACAGCTGAAGTGACTCAAGATCAAGTCAAGCAGACTTTATTTCTTTTCTCTTTGAGAGATGATGCAGCTGAGTGGCTACGTGACTTGGATATAGAGACTGATTCAATCACTAACTGGACTTCACTAGCTCTTGCATTTTACAAGAGGTATTTTCCACCGCAGAAGATTAATGCTCATAGAACCCAGATCACAAGTTTTAAACAAGTTCCTACTGAGGATTTTAATGAAGCCTGGGTTCGTTTCAAAATGCTAGTTCAATCCGTCCCCCATCATGGCTTCCATATTTGGTTCCTTTGCAACCAGTTTTACAACGGGTTGTATGACGATCGCAGAGCTTTGCTTGATTCAGCTGCCAATGGAAGATTCCAGGATAATACTAATGACGGTAATGCTTGGAAGTTGATTGATCAGATAGCTACTCACACTGCTCAGTATGGTAAACCCAGAGGTAGTAAGAGAGGAAGTGGTTCAGATAATGCTATTGCGGCACGCTGGAGGCCTTAACGGCTCAAATAGCCAAGTTGAAGACTACTCAGTCTTTGGGTAATAAGCAAGAGATGGTCCACATGGTTCAACAAGAAGTGTCCTGCGAGAGATGTGGAATAGATGGCCATACTGCAGCCAAGTGTATGAGTACCATTGAGCAAGTCCATGCCTTCCAATCTTTCAAGCAAGGTACTTCTTATTCTAACTTCTTCCCTTAAAGGAGTCATAATGATTTTGCTCAAGCCCCGCCGCAGAATGCTTATATTATTCCTCCAAATCGTGGTAATCAACCACAAGGAAACTTTGTTCGGCAAAATCAAGGAGGTTTTCAACAGATGCAACCTCCTCCTCAAGCTCCAAGTAATGAGATGGCAGAGATGAAGGCTCTATTATAACAAAGTTTGATGATTCAACAAAAGCAAACGGCTCAGATTTCCGAACTAATGGCTCCCAAAAAGATGTTGGATACTCAAGTTGCCCAAATGGCGGCTTAAAATCCTTCAAAACAGTCCGGCAATCTTCCTCCTCGAGGTAAGCACATGAGCAAGTTAATGCTATTTCTCTGAGGAGCGGTACCACTTATCAAAGTCCGGAGTTGCTCATTAATGAAGATGAGGTTCCCTACATGTATCCTAAGGGATTGGGTAATTTGAAGCTAAGTTACGATGAAAAAGAAATTGACGAAACTGAAACACGGGATGTGAAGAAAAGCGAGAAAAACAACAAAGATGGATCTGCAGAGGATCCTCGATCGAGTAGCACAAGGCTCGATCGAGGAACCAAGCTACTCGATCGAGTTCACCACGGGCTTTATCGAGGCAACCAACCCCCCCCCCGCGTTGATGATTTTTCGCGTGTTTCAGCTACGATATTAGAAGAAAATAGTTTCTTCGATCAGGTGACTACCGGACTCGATCGAGGCACCCATTATAACACCCCCATACTCCAAGTGCCTTACCAGGACCACTCAGGTATAAAGTTGTTACCATCTCGGTTCCCCGAGGCAATGATAATCATAAGACAATAACGAAACAACATTTAAATAGTATAAGTTTAGTAAAAGAATACAATCCAAAACCAAATGCCCAAAATACGGGATACATGTTCTCAAAACAACTGTCTAATCAACTAAATAAAATGTCTATCAAGCTACTCAAGCTACATCGGAAGACTCTATCATCTGAAGGTGACACATCCCAGCTAGCCCATGTAACTCGACTCATACCTGCTCAACAACTGCTCACCATCCCCGAATGGATCACCACAGTTTTTAAAACAAAAAACGGGGCCAGTACTAATCACACAATTTATATAACTCAACAAAACAACAAACAACACAGCTCAATCGTCACAGATGTACCCCGAACTCCATCACCAACTCCACAATACAGACTACATACTAAAGTGTGTAGCCCTGCCAGATTACCCATCGCAACAGGTTACTCCTCGCCGCCAGTGGGGGATCGCAGCAGTTCCCACCTAAGCCCCGCTCATCTCCGTCGAGCGATAAACCCAAATCCATTAATGTGCACATCCCTTCTGTGGCGGGTTCCACAGAAGGCGAATAATGGGCGTGAAGCCAATCCCGCAAGTGACTCCACTAAGCCAGGGACGCACCCCGAAGAACACAGACAGATACAAACAATCACAACTACTAATCAGCAATCAAAACCAACAACCGTCACAATACTCGTATGACAACAATCACAAATCACCACCAACACATTATGGGACTAATACTGAGTAGGGAAACCCTACCTGGAATGCAATACAGTCAGACGATCTCAACAGCTGTTATCAAAAAGCCTCCTCTACGAATCCTCCTCCTAACATAACATCACATATATCACTAACCACACAAAACTAACACAAATCGCCAATTCCCAAAATTAGGGTTTAAGAAGACTTAATTAAATATAACAAATTCGGTACGTAGATCTTACCCTCGACGCAAGGATCACAAAGATGTAAAGAAAGATGAATTCCGACCTTCCAAGCTCCGGGATTTGTCAATAATGCGATGAGTGCGAAGTACGTAGGTTGAAATCTCTTTTGAAAGTAATTAGGTTTGTAAAAGCGTATTATGAAAGTGACGAAAGTGTTTATATATTAATTCGCATTATTAACAAAACCCGACAAAACAATAACCGTAAACCGGGCTACTCGATCGAGTAACTGACGTACTCGATCGAGTGCCGCCTACTCGATCGAGTATCAAGGCTACTCGATCGAGTACCCAACAGGTCAGAAACTATTTTTAAATCGCAAAACACCCTTACTCGACAGAGTAAGGGCCACTCGATAGAGTACCCAAAGACTCATAAAACCGTAGTATTACAGTCTTCCCTCCTTAAAAAGAACTTCGACCCCGAAGTTCAAGCCACAACAAAGAAAAAACATACACCACACTTCCGACACAACAACCAAACCAAAACTCAACACAAAACATGTTACCAACCAAACTCACTCGACTCGAACCATTACTAACCATACCAACACAACACAAAAAGATGTAAAAACTCTTAAAAACTCTTTTCGATCATCTCCTACCCCCCTAAAGAAACAAGTTTACGTCCCCGTAACCATACATACCTGATCAAAAAGGAAAGGGTAACGCTCTCTCATGGCCTCCTCTGCCTCCCATGTAGCTTCCTCAGTCTCATGATTAGACCGAAGGATTTTGAGCAAAACTGTCTCACCACTCCTAGTCTTCCTAACCTTCCGGTCAAGAATCTGCTTAGGCACCTCAAGATAGGACAAGGACTCGTCTAGCTCTAACCTCTCTGCCTCTAACACATGTGACGGATCACTCACATACTTCCACAACTGAGATACATGAAACACATTATGCACCCTCTCCAACGCAGCTGGTAAAGCCAAACGATAAGCAACCTCTCCAACCCGTTCTAAGATCGCATAAGGCCCTATGAACTTCTGACTCAGCTTGCCTTTCTTCCCAAATCTCATAACCCCACGCATAGGAGACACTTTCAGAAGAACCTTGTCCCCAACCTGAAACTCTATATCCCGGCGATGTAAATCTGCATAACTCTTTTGCCTATCCTGAGCCGCTCTCATCCTTTTCCTGATCATCTTAATCTGCTCAACCATCTCATGTACCATCGCTGGTCCTAGAACCACTGCCTCAGCACTATCGTCCCAACAAATCGGACTCCTACATCTCCTCCCGTATAAGGCCTCAAACGGCGCCATGCCAATACTAGAGTGATAGCTGTTGTTGTAAGAAAACTCAATCAAATCTAATCTCTGTTCCCAGCTACCACCAAAGTCCATCACACAAGCTCGTAACATATCCTCAAGAGTCTTGATTGTTCTCTCAGTCTGACCCTCTGTCGCAGGATGAAATGTTGTACTCATCTTCAACGTTGTTCCCAAAGATTCCTGCAACTCCTTCCAAAACTTTGAGATAAACCTCGCATCTCTATCAGATACTATGTCCTTTGGGACTCCATGCAACTTTAGCACATTCTTCCGATAAGCCATAGCTAATTGTGCCTTAGTCCATGTATCTTTCATTGGCACAAAATGAGCTGACTTGGTCAGTCGATCCACTATTACCCATATCATGTTGTTACCCTGTTGACTCTTCGGCAAACCCACGATAAAATCCATAAAAATGGATTCCCACTTCCACTCAGGTACCTCTAAAGACTGAATCTTACCTTGTGGTCGTCGCTGTTCCCCTTTAACTCTCTGGCATGTCAAACAACGGGCCACAAACTCAGCTATTTCTTTCTTCATCCCAGGCCACCAGAACGTGTTCTTTAAATCCTTGTATAGCTTGTCACCACCTGGATGTACTGAATATGGTGTACAATGTGCCTATGTCATGATTGTCTTTTTCAGCTCCTCATCATTAGGGACACACCACCTCCCATCAAACCTCAGACTACCATCTGTATGAATATAGAATCGAGACACTGTCCCTTTCTCTACTCCAGCCCTCCACTCTACCATCTTAGGATCCAACGCCTGTTTACCTCGAATATCACCATAAAGATCAGGCTGTACTATCAAATCTCCCATGGCATCCCCTCTCTGTATCATATGTATCCCAAACTTCCCCACCTCATCTCTCAACCTCATCAAAGATAAAGCCGTACACAAAGAATGTACACTCTTCCTACTCAAAGCATCTGCAACAACATTGGCTTTCCCTTCGTGGTAGATAATATCCATGTCATAATCGCCAATCAGCTCCATCCACCTCCTCTGTCTCATGTTCAACTCCTTTTGAGTGAAGATGAAATTGAGACTCTTGTGATCAGAAAATACCTTAAAGGTCGCCCCATAAAGGTAATGTCTCCAAATCTTGAGAGCAAACACCACTGCACCCAACTCTAGATCGTGTGTAGGATAGTTCTCCTCATAAGGCTTCAATTGCCTGGAAGCATAGGCAATCACTTTACCGTTCTGCATTAACACACATCCCAACCCATTCTTTGAGGCATCTGTATAAACCTGAAAGTTCTCAATCCCTTCAGGCAATGCTAAGATAGGAGCTGTGGTCAAACGCTCCTTTAATGTTTGGAAAGCCGTCTCACAACTCTCATCCCAACGAAACTTGTTCTCTTTCCTCATCAAAGCTGTCATAGGTCTAGCAATCTTGGCGAAATCCTTCACGAACCGTCTGTAATACCCAGCTAAACCCAAGAAACTCCTGATCTCAGCAACATTCTTTGGTGCTTCCTACTTTGTCACTGCCTCAATCTTTTCCGGATCCACAGCTACCCCATCCTTAGAGATCACATGCCCCAGAAAAGAAACTCTCTCTAATCAGAACTCACACTTGGACAGCTTAACATATAACTCATGCTCCCTTAAGGTCTGCAACACAATCCTCAGATGCTCCTCATGCTCCTCCTTAGTCTTGGAATAGACTAAGATGTCATCGATAAACACCACCACAAACTTGTCCAAAAACTGTCTGAAGATTCTGTTCATCAAATCCATAAACACAGTCGGTGCATTAGATAACCCAAAAGGCATCACCACATACTCATAATGGCCATACCTCGACGTGAAATCTGTCTTCGGTATGTCCACCTCTCTAATCTTCACCTGATGGTACCCCGATCTTAAATCAATCTTGGAAAAGACTGATGCACCACTCAACTGATCAAACAGGTCATCTATCCTTGGCAAAGGATACTTGTTCTTCACCGTCACTCGGTTCAGCTCCCTGTAATCTATGCACAATCTCAAGCTCCCATTTTTCTTCTTCACAAAAAGAACTGGTGCTCTCCACGGTGATACACTAGGTCTAATGTATCCCTTCTCTATCAGATCATCTAACTGTTTCCTGAGCTCCTCCATCTCTTTAGGACCCATCCGGTACGGTGCCTTAGAGATTAGCCTCGTCCCCGGTTTCAACTCAACCGTGAAATATATCTCCCTCTTCGGTGGCAAACCCGGAATCTCCTCTGGAAAGAAATCTGCAAACTCACCCACCACTGGTATCTGATCAACTGTCGGACTCTCTACCCGGTCATCTCTCACATGGCACAAGATCAAAGGGCATCCCTTCCTCAGATAGGACTTCAAGGTCACATCTGCAATCAACTTAACTTTGGGTTTGACCATAAACCCACGATAAGACACACTAACGCCCTTAGGACCTCTCAAATACACTTTCTTTTGATGACAGTCTATCTTAGCTTTGTACTTTTCCAACCAATCCATCCCGACTATCATCTCAAAACCGTCTAAAGGAAACTCTAGCAAGTCTACAGGTAGGTCAACTTGCCCAACTATCATAGATACATCCCTATACAACCTCCCACATGATACAGACTCACCCGAAGGTATAAAAACTCTCACTTACAGACTCATATACCCTCAAACCCAACCGTTTAACATGACTCGAAGATACAAACGACTGAGACGCCCCCGAATCAAACAAAACAAAGGTATGAATACCGTTAACAAGAAAGGTACCAGTGATAACATGTGCATCGTCCTCAGCTGCTTTCTTGTCCATCATAAACAGCTTTCCACTGGTCTTCTGTCCACCTCCCTGGATAGTACTGGCTGACGTGGTCGGCTTAGCACCCGACCCCTGATTGTTGTTGTTGTTCGTAGCTGGTTTCTGATAAGAATTACCGCCGTTGCGGTTACCTCCACCCTGGTTGCTCTGACCTCCCCGGTTAGACCATGACCCAGTCGGTCTGTAACCCAAAACACAAAAACAAACTGCCCAGAACCCACTCGATCGAGTGCCTAAACCTACTCGATCGAGTAGAGGCTACTCGATCGAGTGCCGACCATACTCGATCGAGTGCCCCGACTTCAAACCCAAAACAGACCATCTGATCTCTAACATACTCGACCGAGTATCACAGCCACTTGATCGAGTGACCCCCTACTCGATCGAGTGCCCCTATGTACTCGATCGAGTACCCCAAAACACGCTTCTGATCATGAAAACGTCAAAATACCCACTCGATCAAGTCAGACCCACTCGATCGAGTACCTCCATTACTCGATCGAGTGCCCCCTACTCGATCGAGTCATGCTGACTCGTACATACTACCCGCATGTTATCTCTCATAACCCAACATACTATGCGACTTCATGATCTCAACATTGTAATATAACTAAGCATGCAATTCTACACAATTCCTCATTCAATCAACAAAATAAACTATTTCATGTTATCAAATGCCACATAATAAACAACCATCATGCTTGTTTATTCAAACCAACATATGTACACACCCCACCAAATTTTCAATCACAACTTCTATCTTCTACTCCCAACATCCAACAATTCACAACATACATCGTTACGTTCACATAAGCTGACAAACACCACATACGACCTTGACACATACCCTCCATGTGACCGGTTCAAAATTGTAGGGCGAGTTCGCGACTTTAGGACGTCTCCCAAGCCTTTGAATTAGCTCCTACAACCTTTACCCCGGGTTCATTTTAATTGACTCCCTATGTTCATTATATTCATTAGTTACAGGTTTCAGGATCGTCGCTCTGATACCATTTTGTAACACCCTCATACTCCAAGTGCCTTACCAGGACCACTCAGGTATAAAGCTGTTACCATCTCGGTTCCCCGAGGCAATGATAATCATAAGACAATAACGAAACAACATTTAAATAGTATAAGTTTAGTGAAAGAATACAATCCAAAACCAAATGCCCAAAATACGGGATACATGTTCTCAAAATAACTGTCTAATCAACTAAATAAAATGTCTGTCAAACTACTCAAGCTACAGCGGAAGACTCTATCATCTGAAGGTGACACATCCCAGCTAGCCCATGTAACTCGACTCATACCTGCTCAACAACTGCTCACCATCCCCGAATGGATCACCACAGTTTTTAAAACAATAAACGGGGTCAGTACTAATCACACAATTTATATAACTCAACAAAACAACAAACAACACAAACTCAATCGTCACAGATGTACCCCGAACTCCATCACCAACTCCACAATACTGACTACACACTAAAGTGTGTAGCCCTGCCAGAGTACCCATCGCAACAGGTTACTCCTCGCCGCCAGTGGGGGACCGCATCCGTTCCCACCTAAGCCCCGCTCATCTCCGTCGAGCGATAAACCCAAATCCATTAATGTGCACATCCCTTCTATGGCGGGTTCCACAGAAGGCGAATAATGGGCGTGAAGCCACTCCCGCAAGTGACTCCACTCAGCCAGGGACGCACCCCGAAGAACACAGACAGATACAAACAATCACAACTACTAATCAGCAATCAAAACCAACAACCGTCACAATACTCGTATGACAACAATCACAAATCACCACCAACACATTATGGGACTAATACTAAGTAGGGAAACCCTACCTGGAATGCAATACAGTCAGACGATCTCAACAACTGTTATCAAAAAGCCTCCTCTACGAATCCTCCTCCTAACATAACATCACATATATCACTAACCACACAAAACTAACACAAATCCCCAATTCCCAAAATTAGGGTTTAACAAGACTTAATTAAATATAACAAATTCGGTACGTAGATCTTACCCTCGACTCAAGGATCACAAAGATGTAAAGAAAGATGAATTCCGACCTTCCAAGCTCCGGGATTTGTCAATAATGCGATGAGTGCGAAGTACGTAGGTTGAAATCTCTTTTGAAAGTAATTAGGTTTGTAAAAGCTTATTATGAAAGTGACGGAAGTGTTTATATATTAATTCGCATTATTAACAAAACCCGACAAAACATTACCCGTAAACCGGGCTACTCGATCGAGTAACTGACGTACTCGATCGAGTGCCGCCTACTCGATCGAGTATCAAGGCTACTCGATCGAGTACCCAACAGGTCAGAAACTATTTTTAAATCGCAAAAGTCCCTTACTCGACAGAGTAAGGGCCACTCGATAGAGTACCCAGAGACTCATAAAACCGTAGTATTACACCCATGTACCTGACGATAATACTTCCAATTGCACTTCTAAAGCAAAAGAAGCCGAGCCAATTAAAATTCAACTACCTTTTCCTCAACGATTGCAGAAATCTAAGCTTGAACAACAATTTGGGAGGTTTATGGAGGTAGTGAAGAATCTTCAGATGAGTCTGCCATTTACTGAATTGGTCACTCAAGTGTCGGCATATGCTAAGTTTTTGAAAGAGATCTTGTCAAAGAAGCGGTCTTTTTATGAAGTGGAGACTATCGTGTTCACTCATGAATGCAACGTTGCATTGCAAGCCAACTCTCCACCTAAGCTTAAGGATCCAAGGAGTTTTTCTATTCCTTGTAATATAGGCCCTTAAGCTATTTACAATGTCTTATGTGATTTAGGAGCAAGCGTCACTGTCATGCCATATAAAATTTGCAATCAATTAAACATGACTACGCTTAAATGTACTAATATGACTCTTCAAATGGCTGACAGGTCTATTAAGCTCCCTATGGGTATCTTAGAAGATGTGCCAGTTAGAATAGGGAAATTTTTCATTCCAGTCGACTTTGTAGTGATAGATATAGCTGAGGATTCTCGTGTTCCTATTATTCTAGGACGACCATTCTTGCATACATCAGGAGCGGTTATAGATGTTAGGCATGGGAGTCTTACGTTCAATATTGGAGATGATACTATCACTTTTGGTATTGACAAAGCATCACGTCCTCCTGATTTAAAAGCTTCTTGTCATATGATTCATGCTCTTGATCCTACTTTTGATGTTTCCCCTGCTTATTATTTTGACAAGAATTAATATAACGCCCCTGCTGCTGCGTCATATCCATGGAGCAAGGAAGTTGATGAAATAGAGAAGTTTATTTATGGAGGTGAACCTTCTCCTGAGATGGTTTACAGCTGTGATGAGAGTGTTGACTTGGAGGCTAAGTTGGATGCTTTAGAAGCAGAAATATTCAGAGAGGAGCCCGTCCAAGTTTTTGAGCAAGCTCCTATGATGGATGAAGTACCCTATCTCCTTCATCAAGAAGACTTGAAGAGCGATGATCATACTTGCTCCTATTTTATTTTAGACTTTGAATTTGATGAGCCAAAACTTTATTCAATGCTTTTATTCTTTGCTTGGACTATTAATTGGTGCTAATTATGCTTGTGTGTAGCACATGCGCTACTTTTTGATTTACTATTACGTGCTTTAAGTTGTATTGATTGTGATTTGTATGGGCATTTATTTTAAATGCAGAATATGTGCTCACCAGATGAGTACTCGATCGAGTGCTGGCAGGCTCGATCGAGTACCCAAGTTTTTTGGGTATAAAACGTAGCCAGACGATGATAGGAATTGCGCGGCTGATTTTTTTTTGATACAAAATAAACGTTTTCCATAAATCATTAGGACTAGTTTATTTCCTAAGTAGATTATTACTAGTTTATTTATTTCCTAGTTCCAGTTAGAATAAGTAAGGTAATTGTATTAGCTTTAGGAAAGACAATTAGAGTCGGTTTAGGCATGTGTTTAGGTGAAATTTAGCTAGTGTTTTAGGTAGGTTTGGCTTGTTTAGCAAGTCGATCTATTAGTATAAATAGGGAGTCAGTTGTATTGTTTTATTTATCGATTGAGAATTAATAAAAATTGTAGCAGAAGCTTTTTCGTGTTTACAAGTCCTGTAAACATAGGATCGACGCGTTGCTAGGGCTAGTTGTATGAGTTGGGTTAGTAAATTTGTAATTCGTAGAAAGGTACTAAATTTATTAATCGAGAATAGTGGACGAAGGTTTCGATTTGTGAAACTGAACCACTTCAAAAATCGTGTGTGTCTCTCCCTTCTCTCTCATTTGTTTCGTTTTTATTTACGCTTTGTTTTAATTCGTTAATTAGTTTATTAGTTAAAGTTTAATCAATAAACTTTAAATAATTAATTACTTACAATCGAAAAAGTTGGCTAAGTTTTTTAATCCTCAATTCACCCCCCCCCCCCCTCTTGAGTATTTCGGCTATTGATAGACTCTTCAATTGGTATCAGAGCCTCGTGCTCTTGATTGCCTAACCGCAAAGAGGCTGACCTGTCTATCTTTATTTATCTTATCGTTTTATATTCCGCTACCTATCACGTGATAAATAGATTCCAAATACCTCAAGTGTCCCGTCTTTGATGGGAAGAATTATGGTTTATGGAAGAATATGATGACTCACTATGTGAAGGGTCATGATTAGGAGTGCTGGAGGATTATCCAAAACGGACCGCATAAAATTTTGGTTGCATCCACCGAAGGCACTACCTACGAGAAAAAGGAAGAGGATTATGTCGAGGCTGACTACAAGAAGGCCGAAAAGAATTCTAAAGCAATAAGCCTATTGCAGAATGGCATGACTACTGCAGAATTCGATCGCTTCTCTTCTTGCTCAACGGCCAAGGAAATATGGGATGGCCTTGAACTAGCTTATGAAGGTACTTCCATTGTTAGGAAGCACCGCATAGATCTGTTAATACAGAAATATGAGCTATTCAGTATGGAGGCAAATGAGTTCTTGGCTAGTATGTCCACATATTTTTCAAGCATCATAAACGAATTGAAAAACCTAGGAAGAAAATTCGATACCGAGGACATTGCAAGAAAGGTTCTTAGGAGCCTAACTAAAAAGTGGTGCGCCAAGGTCACTCCAATGGAGGAATCGAGAGATCTTGCGAGCCTATCCTATCAAGAACTCATTGGTGCCCTCATGGCCCATGAACTCACTCTAAATGTTGATGAAGCAGAACCGAGTAGAGGTAAAAACATGGTCTTAAAAAGCGAGGATGTCAGCTCCGACATAGAAGATGAGACCGTATTGTTTTCTCGTCGTTTTAAAAATAGAATCTTTCAAAACAAGCAAACAAAGTCTACTACTAATAACAACAAATCTTTTAATAAGAAAGCAATAGAGTCTAAATCGTCATTTGCCAACAGAGGTTGCTTCAAGTGTGGAGAATCTGATCATATGATCAAAGATTGTCCCTCATGGGAGAAAATTAAGGACGAGACAAAACGTGAGAAGACAAAGAAGGAGTTCAAGCAAGTAATTATGGCTTCGAGTTGGGGAGATCTTGACTTAGAAGATGATGAAGGATCTGAAGATGACGAAGTAGCAAATCTTTCTCTCAGCAGTGTCAACCTTGACCTAATTTATGACAGCGACGATGATAGCACGAATTCTCACTCAAATTACTGCTTTCTAGGATAATCAGATGAAGATGACGATGATGAGGTTAGTTATCTTGAACTCAAAAAGTGCGTTAAGAAACTATCTAGAAATTCCCTAATCGAATTCTTTGAGCAATCCCTCGACAAGTGTCATGAACAGGATATGGAACTAAAGGATCTAAAAGAATAGATTCTTAATATTGCTGAGGAGAATCATATTCTAAACGCAAAAGCTAAGAAGTTGAAATATAAAGTTACAGTTGATAAAGCTACAACATTAGATACTGCTAATGCTAAGAGGAACGAACTAGAGTCTAAACTCTAAAATTATAGCTAATGAAGCCATAACTTCAGATCTAAAGCTTAATATTAAGCACCTTCAAGCCAAAGTTATAGCTAATGAAGCTATAACTTTAGAACTTAGAAAGGCCAAAGAACTCTTAGAGTCTAAAGCCACAGCTGATGAAGCTGTAATTTTAGATCAAAAGAAAGATATAGATTCTCTCACAAAGCAATTGAAGGAATCAAAAACTGAGATGATCAATGTTAAGAGACAACACTCGGATGATGTATTTATTCTTAACAAAAGGTTCCAAGACTTTCGTGACAATTACAAAAAGGATAATGACGTAGATCACACGAAACGTCTTGAGGAAATTAAAACCCTAAAGGACTTACTCCTACACGCAAGGAAAGTCCATGACAAATGGGAAGGTAGCACCAAAGTCCTAAACTTCCTAACCGAACAATCTAACAATAATATGAAGATGGGTTTAGGACATGAGTGCTACAGCCGTAGAGATCACTCTAAATGCAAATCAACACCTTCTGATCACGATTTCAGAAAAAGAAAATATGCCGATCTTCCTGAATATCTGATTTGTAATTATTGTGGTCATACGGGTCACATCCAAGATAATTGTGTCAAACGTGTACATGATATATGAAAAAATGCCAAATTTGTTAAGACGGTTGACACAACAGTCGAGGATGATGAATCCCCTATAGATGAACCTAACTAAGAGAGGAATAATAACTTTCGTTGGTTCTACGACATGGCTTTTGATTACACCAAAAAGCCTAGCACTTCACAAACTCCTTGGCAACCTAAACAAAATAGACCAAAATACAAGGAGACTAGATATGTGAGACCCAGAGAGTCCCCTAGACCTAGAACTACTCCTAAACGAAACTATCCAAGGTTTAGAAATATGAGTATTAGACAAGTTTGGGTACGTAAGGATATGGTATATAAAGTAACTAACCATAAAGGACCCAACTTAGCTTGGGTACCTAAAAACTGTATTTAATCCTTTTGTAGATAATGGTGAAAGAAAATAACCAATGGTATCTTGACAGTGGATGCTCAAGACACATGACTGGAGATGAGAATTTGTTTCTTTCACTCAAACCTTTAAATGGAGGAAAGGTAACATTTGAGGATGACAAGAAGGGCAAAGTGATTGGTGTGGGCAAAATTGGAATTTCTAAATCACACGCAATTAGTGATGTTTATCTAGTTGATGGTATCAAGCATAATCTACTTAGCATATCTCAACTATGCGACAAAGGTAACAAGGTTGTATTTCATGCAGATGTTTATCGTATTATAATTGAAGGTACAAGTAGTATTATTCTTGAAGGCCATAGAAAAAGAAATGTGTATATGGTAGATTTAAATGTTGTGCCTACTAACTCCTTTTCGTGCATGAAAGTTACACTTGATGATCCTTGTTTGTGGCACAAACGTTTTGGTCACATTAGCTCACCTATTTTGAATAAACTCAAGAGATGAGACTTGGTTGAAGGACTACCTAAAATCAGGTTCGATCAAGAGAAGATGTGTGACACTTGTGCCCGTTCTAAGCATGTAAGGTCATCTTTCAAACCTAAAAGAGTGGTAAGCATGAATCAAGCCTTGGAATTGATACACATGGACTTATGTGGTCTCATGAAGGTAAGGAGTAGAGAAGGATCCAGGTACGTCTTTGTCCTCGTAGATGACTACTCAAGGTATGTATGGCCTATCTTTCTTCATTCAAAAGATGAGACTTTTGATGAGTTTGTTTGTCTTATGAAACTTGTTCAAAATAAATATAAGACTAACTTTATCTCTATTCGTACTGAACATGGCACTGAATTTGATAATCAAGCCTTTATAGAATATTGTAGAGTTAATGGTGTAGGACATAACTTTTCTGCACCACGAACTCCTCAACAAAACGGTGTTGTTGAACGTATGAATAGAACACTAGAAGATATGGCTCGTACAATGTTTTTGTGCAGTGGTCTACCTCGCAATTTTTGGGCTGAAGTCATTAGTACTTCATGTTATATTCATAACCGTGCTATGATAAGACCTATCCTAAAGAAAACCCCTTATGAACTTCTAATAGGTCGAAAACCTAACATCTCTCACCTTCGTATTTTTGGGAGTAAGTGTTTTGTTCATAACAATGGTAAAAATAGGTTAAGTAAGTTCGACCCTAGAAGTGATGAGGCTATTTTTATAGGTTATTCGGACCATAGCAAAGCTTATAAGGTCTTCAATAAAATAACACTTTGTATTGAAGAAAGTATTCATGTTATTTTTGATGAAGATAACGTGTTCGATAAGCCCTTACAGGATGAGGAACAAGACATGGATGAACCTGATTTTCGCCTTTCCAGCAATGATCCTCCAGAATTGGAAACTGAGGATAATGAGATTGAAGGAACAAATGATGAGCTTGATCATTCTTTAAATGACAAAAAGAAGAAAACTAAAGTTATAGTTGATGATACTACAACCTTGTCTCAAGATAAGGATCCTCAACCCAATGTTATAGATGATGCTACTATAATATTAAATCCAAATCAAGGTAATGAGTCTGAAGTTATACCTGACTCAACTACAATAACAGGATTGGATTCAGGGGGGGCATCCTCAAACTCTGAGTCAAATGAAGTTGGATCAAGTTCAAATGCTGAAGAACCAAGTACTTCAACAAAATGGAAATATAAGAGTTCACACCCTATGGAAAGCATTCTTGGCAATATTAAGAAGGGTGTTCAAACGCGATGATCCCTGAACAATTTCTGCTCATTCTATTCGTTTTTATCAACAATAGAACCAACGAATATCAAGAAAGCTCTAGCAGAATCAGATTAGATTATAGCTATGCAAGAAGAGCTTCAACAATTCGAACGGAACAAAGTTTGGCACTTAGTTCCTAGACCCAAGGATCAATCTGTAATTGGAACCAGATGGGTATTTAGAAATAAACTAGATGATGTCGGGGTCATAGTTCGAAATAAGGCAAGATTGGTGGTACAAGGTTATAATCAACAAGAAGGAATAGATTATGACGAGACCTTTGCACCTGTGGCTCGTCTTGAAGCTATTAGACTTCTGATAGCATTCGCAGCTCATAAAGGAATGAAGCTCTTCCAAATGGATGTCAAGACAGCATTTCTAAATGGGTACCTACAAGAAGAAGTCTTCGTAGAACAACCTCCTGGATTTACGGATACCAAATTTAAAGATCGTGTCTTTAAATTAGATAAGGCATTTTATGGATTAAAGCAAGCACCAAGGACCTGGTATGACAGATTATCAAAATTTCTACTCGACAGTGGATTTAAGAGAGGATATGTAGATAAGACATTATTCCTAAAAACCGAGGAATCAGATCTTTTGGTTGTTTAAGTATATGTTGACGATATTATTTTTGGGTCAACTAACCGTAATCTATGCAAGTATTTTTCGAAGTTGATGACTTCCGAATTTGAGATGAGTATGATAGAGAATTAAAATTATTCCTAGGTTTACAAATTCAACAAACTGAGGAAGGCATCAAGATTCATCAACAGAAATATATTAAGGAGTTAATTAGAAAGTTCGGAATGGAAAATTCCCATGCTATGTCTACTCCAATGGTCACAGACAAGAAATTGACTTTAGATGAAGACGGTAAGTCTGTTGATGAAATAACTTACCGAGGAATGATTGGGTCATTGCTATATTTAACTACAATTAGACCAGATATCATGTTTAGTTTATTCGTTTGTGCAAGATATCAATCATCTCCCAAAGAATTGTATATGACGGCCGTAAAAAGAATCTTACGATATCTTATTGGGACTTCCAAACTATATCTATGGTATCCTATGGAATGCCATTTCGATCTTGTTGGATATTCATATGCCGATTACGCAGGATGCTCCTTAGACAGGAAACGTATGTCTGGTGTTGCCACATTTGTTGGACCTTGCATTATTACTTTGGGTTCAAAGAAGCAGAATTCAGTTGCCCTTTCAACAGCAGAAGCCGAATATATTGCAGCAGGTCTGGTATGTATTCAATTAGTATGGCGTAAGCAACAGTTATGTGATTATGGTGTTGACGTAGGTTGTATTCCTATTTTATGCGATAATACGTGTGCCATTATAATTTCCAAAAACCCCGCGCAGCAATCGCGTACCAAGTACATTGAAATTAGACACCGTTTTATACGTGATCATGTTAAAAAAGGGAATATAAAACTCGAATTTTGTAGTACTGAAAAATAATGGGCAGACATTTGGACTAAACCTTTAGCTAGAGGACGTTTTGAGACTTTACGGTTGGAAATTGGTTTAATTAGTGGCACCTAAGCTTCTATAAATGTTTAATCTCTCAATGATTGATTAGTATAAGATAATATTGTATGACTGTGTTCGTATAAGTCATTGCATGAATATTTACGTTTTATGGAAATTTATTTATCGTATATATACTGTCTGTATTTAAGTCATTATGGTCCATACAAACTTATTCTCTTAACAAATTAAGATACACCAAATCTTTTATTCACCAATTTCTTATCCAAATTATTTTCCATATTCTTTTTCTACCAAAATTTAATCCAAAATTATTTATTTCCAATGTCCTTATGCGACATATTTGCCATATACATCTAACCTTTGTGTTCCAAATCTATACAATTTTTTTTTACCAAATTAGTTTCCTAATTTGTGTAAACATCTACCTCTAACCCTACCCTAGATTGCCACCTATATCTACCCCCTAACCGTGTGCCTTGGTCAATATCCCACTTGCCTTTTGCTTTTAACTTTACCAAACTTACAATCCATCTCCATCATCATCATTTATCTCTCAACCATGTCCCATCCACATGCAAACACTCGTTCCTCCACCCGAAACCAACACCAACCACGACCATGCAATCAACCACAACCACCATCATCCCATCAACCCGTTTCCTCTACTTTCACTCCAACAACCCAACATCCATCATCACCTTCCTCCTTGTTTCATGGCCGGGATGAGTCGGTCTCCGAGGGAAAACGAAGATGGTTGAATAAGGGGAAGAATAAGGTTGTATCAGACGATATTGGAGAATATAGTGAACCCGAGGTTGTTATTCGGGACGGGATTTCGAGGACTCTATTTCGAGAGCCTTCGAAGAGTGCAACCAAAGCCAGTTTACATCGTGTCTGAATGACCAAGAACGAAAGCAACTTGGTTTCTCGTGTTTTACAATACTCCATTCATGGTGGAAGGTACTATCCCAAATCTTGGTTGTCTAATATTCCGTCTTTAAAATTCTTTGTGGATTTTCTTGACTTCCAAGGGTGGAATGATGTTAGTCAGTTCTCGGGTCCTACATACCCGATTGAGGTTGTTCAGTTCTTTGCTTCGATGAAAGCTAAAGGGGGAGTGTTTCATGCAGTCGTTATGGTGTCAACATCACCGTCACCATTGCCGATTTTTGCTCTGCCTTCAAGGTTCCTCATGATGGAACCGAGGTCAACCCGAGTCAAGAATGGTCTAATGTGGGTGATGATCAATAATTGATAATTAAGAGGTATTTCGATGAGCTTGCTTCTGAAAATAGCAACATCTTGGTTCGTCCTCTCTCCCCCAAACTCAAGTTCTTTTTGAACTTTTTATGGAACACAATCGTTCCGAGAAGGGGGGGGGGGACGGGACGGGACAAGGTGTCAAGCTATGAAGCTATTATCTTGTATTTGTGGTTAGAAGGTCGAAAAGCGAGTTTGGCTAGTCTTGTGTTTAATCGAATTGCTCAAACTAGCATTACCGTCACTAAAGAGAAGTATTGTACTACTCTTGATCTTCCCTACGGTATATGGATTTCGAGATTATTGGAAATTAAGCGGGTTATGAGTAAGGAAAGCTATGGTGTAAGTGCTAAGGATGGTATGTGTGACTGTGTTATGAAGTTGATGGGTCTCGGTTTTGAAGGACCCGAGTTGGTATTTTCTAAGGGTAATGATAAGGGTGTCAATGAGGTTGGGATGGTAGCTATGGAAGCGAAATCGGATGCGTTTATGGGGTCTATTATAGCCAAATTAGAGGAGCAAACCACAGCTTTGGCTACGGTTGTGTCTAGTGTTGGGCAGCCGGGGTCATCTGTTGGAGGTGTGGCTGATGCTCGGGTTTGTGCATGGATCGAGAACATCAACACAAGGCTTGAGGGTTTAGACAGGGGATTAGTGACTATCCGTGAAGAAGTCTTTAGCCATGGTGATCGTCTTTCTTTTCTTACTAGTCAAGGAGGTGCCTTGGTGAAAGATGGGAAAGTTATGATGGCGGATCAAGCAATGACTTTGGCGGCAACAAAGGCTTTTTCTTTGAAGGTTCTCAACATTAATACAAGCCTCAACGCTCAAGCTAATCATGTTCGGAGTTGTATTGATCGTCTTGATTCCTTAGAATTCCGTACTCGTCCTGGCTATGTCAATCCTCACAACATTCGTCGCCCTTAATCCTACTCCTCCCCTGTTTTCGTCCTTCCTTATTTCCCTTGCTTTCTTTTGTTTTCTTTTGGTGTATTTTGCCTTCATAAACTAGCTTGTTATTCGGCCCATTTTGGCATGCTACTTGTGGTTCGGCCCGGTAGTTCTAAACATGTTATTTTCATTCGGCCCATTAGGCTTTAAAACATGTTCTTTTGCTTTGTATGCTACTATAGTTTCGTAAGTGCTTATGGTTATTTACGGTTTATCTGTTTTTATTAATCGTTCTTATCTCTTGTCTCGTCGTATATTATTCTAGTCATTTTGTGTTTGTTCTTATCTTTTTGATAATGTCAAGAGGGGGAAAGAACGACCATGGTAAGAATTTGCCTAAGCTTGCTCCTTGTCAGAACCAATTGTCTCTTAGGGTCCTTAAAGTTTTGGTCTTGTATATATTTGTTTGATCTTGCGTTAATCTTTATCTATAAAGATGACGGTATTATATTGAGGGGGAACTATATACTTAGTCACAATTTTAGGAGACTTGCCATCATCAAAAAGGGGGAATTTGTTGGACCATATAAATATATGTTTATGTTTTGATGATGTCAAGAGTACTTGATATTTTATATACTCATTGTGCGTAATTGTTTGTTTAGTCTTTTAGATTAGACTTACTAATCGCAAGCATTAAAGAATTGTGGTGGAAGTATACAAGATCTTATCATCAAGCCCTCAATCAAGGATCAAGATACTACAAGCTATTAAAGTATTGTTCAAGCACACATGAGAAGATGAAGCTCATTAATGATTAATCAATCTTGAATAATGAAGAAGCCTACATTCGAAAATCTCATAAGAAGATTAGAATAATGTAGGTGGTTATCTCGTAATGATAACGTAAGAATACACTTCTTTGATTGGTAAAGTTATAGCCTCACAACTATAACATTGCTTATATAAGAGCTCAATGTTATAGCTCTTCTACTATAACATTGAGATGTGAAATTTATATAATACACGACAAAAATAGTTTTTAAATTGTTTTTAGAAAACTGTTTTATTCTTTTGAATCTTTTTAGTAGAAGTATTTATTTTACAAGGAAGCTTATATTCATATTAAGTGTGGTTTTATTTTAAGCTTATAATTAGTAATTATGTTGAATCAACTTATGAGTTGAGTCATATTACTAATTAGGGTTTCTAATACTACACACTCTTAAACCCTAAATCTGACCTAATGTCAAGCTAGGGTTTTCACGAAAAACGAGGCCTATGAGCCGTGTTGCTCTTGTGTAAACCTAATAATATAAGTTGATTATTGTTAAGATTTTATTCTCTATAATTATCTTAACATATCTTTTATATTTAGCATGTTATGGTTATATATGATAAAGATATTTTTGTTATGGAAAATCTTATCATATCTTAAGATTTAAGGAAAAGATAATAGAAGAATAATTAATAAAATTATCTTTTAGTTATTCTCTATCATTTCCTAAGATCTTAACGATTGAAATAATAAGATATGATTTGTTTACATATCTTATATTTTGGCCATCTAGGGTTTCGTGAAACCGTGAGCCTTGCTTCCTCTTGTTCTATAAATACTCTACACTTTGAAAAATTTAAAAGTAAGACCTTTGAGCATAACTTTGTTTTATTTTCAAAAAGCAAAAACCGTGTTTTAAAGCAAGAAAACTGTTTTGTCTATTTTCGAAAAAGGTCGTGTTCTTTATAAACTTGTGCATTCTTTCTTTCATTATCGTTATAAGATAATAGTGCTTAATTGATTTCTTACTCGTTCATTAATGTGAACTTTTAGTAGAATCATTAGTGCTTTCTTATTAACGTAAGTTAGTCACTCGAGTATTTAACGATACTCACTTGAGTTACAGCTAGGGTTAGTTGTACGAGTTGGGTTAGTAAATTTGTAATCCGTAGAAATGTACTAAATTTATTAATCGAGAATAGTGGACATAGGTTTCGATTTGTGAAACTGAACCACTTCAAAAATCGTGTGTATCTCTCCCTTCGCTATCGTTTGTTTTGTTTTTATTTATGCTTTGTTTTAATTCGTTAATTAGTTGATTAGTTAAATTTTAATCAATAAAATTTAAATAATTAATTACTTACAATCGAAAAAGTTGGCTAAGTTTTTTAATCCTCAACTCACCCCCCCCCCCCCCCCCCTCTTGAGTATTTCAGCTATTGATAGACTCTTCAGTTAGCCATGACTGATTACTTTTCAAAATGGATAGAGGCTGACTTATACAGGCAAATCAAGGAGAAGGATGTCATATCATTCATCAAGGAAACATCATATGTAGATATGGCATCCCCTCATAAATAGTTTATAACAATGGCACTCAGTTTGTGGGAAAAAAGGACAATGGCCTTCAGTGCACCATGGAATATAAACCTGGTGACATCTACACCAGGCTATCCAAAAGCCAACGGCCAGGCTGAATCCAGCAACAAAGTAGTAATCAGCTGCCTGAAGAAAAAACTAAAGAGAAGAAAAGGAAGATGGGCTGAAGAACTCCCTCTAGTCCTCTGGGCTGACAGAACTACACCTAAAATATCCAGAGGCCAGACCCTTTTGGCCCTGTTCTTTTGGACTGAAACAGATCTGATCTGAACTGAACTGAACTTATAGGATCTGATCTGAACTGAACTTATAGGATCTGAACTAAACTTATAGGATCTGAACTTTTTTGAACTTATAGAATCTGAACTGAACTGAACTTATTGGATCTGAACTGAACTTATAGAATCTGAACTGAACTGAACTTATAGGATCTGAACTGACTGAACTTATATAATCTGAACTGAACTTGTAGGATCTAAACCGAACTTACAGGATCCGGATTTAAATTAATTTACTTAAATTAATTATTATTATTATTATTTTTTATTATAAAAGGATGCGCGCAGCTTTCATTAAAAGAGAAATAAAAGTTTACATGAAATTGGTGGGGAGCCGAGAGACAATCTGGGCTCCCACACCCTTAGCAACAGCAAAGCTAAGTCTAGTAAAAATGTAAGCGGCCACCCGAGTCCCCGTATCCTGAGATACCGAGAATTTCTGGATCCGCTTGAGCAAGGCAACAGCATCTGAACCCAGCTCCCCAAGTGAAGAGAAAGAGAAAGGAAGGAAACCATAACCCGCTACCGCGCACAAATCCCCATACTTAGCACACTTTCGCCGAGCAAAGATCGGCCGACAACCCGGCCCGGCACAAAATCCGTCATCCCAGTCTGAGTCAAAGGAGAAGAACCTGTCAAGTCGACGCACACATCATGCCCCCTGTCCCAAGAATAAAGCAATAAATCCGCAGGACGAAGAGAGCCGCCATGTCCATCAACCAAACCGATATCAACCTCCTTCCCCGCAGTAATACCAGATCTATAGCAGATGTCGAAAAGAGTATCCCGGACAAGGTTATGCCGATGTTTAACGCCCACAGTACCACTACAAGAAACGGCGTGGTCCCCAAAAACATCCCCAGCAAAAACCCGAGAGCAAGCAGGACAGGGCCTAGATACCGTGAATAACGGAACACCCAGACGATACCCCAGCACACTACGGTAAGTTCTCCCGTTCATAGTCTGACCCAACCCTGAGATAAGAACCGCACGTAACCAATCAGAGGAGTGAGAACCCTGCTGAGACTGCCATAAAGCAAGCTGGCGTGGTGTCAAAGAGAATACAGACTCTGAGGCAGCAGCAACCGTCGTGAAATAAATATCTGCCAATTTCTCCATAAGTTTGGGGGCAGCAATTTCACTAGGGTGACCTAGTATACCAGAACCTGTAGTCGCAGTAAACACCTGCGCGACATCATCAAAGGCAGGGCCAGCAGCTACAATACCAGAAGGGCCGAGGAGCTTAGCCTGCAAACCAGCAGGCTGCAAATGGGACGCAATAAAAGCATAAAATAAAACATCTCCCGCCGCATAGACACCAAGACCACCAAGATGAAAAGGGAATGTAGCAAGGCGCCACTGCCAATCCCCAAAACCCGGCCCTGACGCGGTGACAATACGTTCAAGCTAGAACGAAGAGCAAAGATCAAAAGGAAGATGGACAGACCCAAAAACACTAGGGGAGCAAGTACGAAGTGAGAAGTAGAGCTTGGAAATACCAGTACAAGCTCGAAGAAGAAGCAACTCACATTGCGGGTCCTCAATCCTCGCAACCAAGTCCATTAGCTCAATGGTCTTAGTTACTCTCGTCGCCACAATCTTACTGCTAAAACCAGGACAAGTACTGATAGGTCCTCCCAAAAATGTAACACCACGCAATGGCCGAGAAATAGAAGGTGGGAAATGTGGGATTTATCTGTATGCATCCCTTTAAATTTAAGGACTATAACGAATTTATCATGATGAAAGCATGTCATAAATTAAATTGCATAAACAAAAGGGTAAAGAGATGATGAAATAACCTTCGGTCCTAGCTTATATGGCCTATGAACAATATCGCAATGATATTCTCCTATCAGTTGCACCCAAGATGATATGAGAAATGCCCTTTGATTATGCTAGAATCGATCCAAAAATTAACTAATTAATCTTTAGGTTTTTGTGTTTTTCGTAGAGATGAGAGGCAAAAGTGAGATGGAAAAATTAGGTTAGAAAAATTAACCTAATTCCCTCTCTTAAACCGTGAAAAACAAGAGGAGAGGAATAGGTTTTCTTTCTTCTTATTTTCGGCCCACATACCGAAATAATAAGGAGTATAATTTCCTTATTTTTGGTTATGGCAAAAATGTATAAATGTGTTAAATATAAATTGTCATCTAGTAGGATCGAACCCATGACCTCTTGGTTTGAGTACCCTCACTATTACCACTATGACACATTCATCTTGTTGATATTAAATATAACCTATTACATTTAATTACGAATTAACAGATTAATTCGTCCAAGCTAACATTACATACATTTAATTAAATATAACTTATTATATTCAATTTACGAATTGACAGTTAATTCGTCTCAACTAATATTATTTAATCTTCATTAAATAATTGTCTCATCAACACATTGACTAACTGTTTAGTCATATAAGGCATCAATGTGATTATATTTCTATAACCACATCTCTCAAACACATCCTATAGGTGTGACCTTTAGGGACCAGTTGATCACCGCCATCTGTATGATAATAAGTCAAACTTTCTAGCAAGCCAACCGTTATTAGGTAATCGTTAATCAACTGATTAAAATACGAAGTATACCCTTGTGAACCTGTAAGAGTTACAAATGTTATCACACTAATTTGTGGAGGACACGAGCTCCAACAAACTCCCACTTGTCCTCACAAGTGTATGTGCGATAACCGATTCTCATATCCTAAAATTTCTCCCACTCAATGTAAAACAATTTGCAAATCCGTATTCACAAAGGTCGTATTTTACAAGCGATCTGTATCAAGAGTGGTTTCCTTGACTAGAGAGTAACTTAACTGATAAACGAATCAACATTCGAGCATGGCCATGCATTTCAGTTACAACTCCTCGAGTGGCCTTGAGAAATAACTATACCTGATAAGGGTTGGATATTTTCCTCAACTCGAATCCTGCAGATGTAAGCACAGTATGAAATGACCCAGAAAAAATCTACTTAGCCTCCAGATTCTGACGAATCGTGAGAAAGAAACCAAAGTCACCCAAAAACTGCCTTAATCTCAAGAGACAGTCGATAGTCAAAAGAATCGACTCTAGAAACACAATGGATGTCCTATCCACGACCTGGCACCGAATGTTTTTAAACATTTAGGACTCCATTACGTTGTCACAAAAATTTGTCCTACGAGGTATCGTTATAATCTCGCATTTGTGATCGATCAGTCAACAGTTTGACTTATAGCTCGTTGAACCCACCATCAATCGACTGCACAATATAATAGCCAGAGTTATCAGCTCTTGTAGGCGATTACGGACCAAAACAAAATATAATGTAATTCATTCACTTTGTATGCGTTCAAAGTTGTCAAGACAATCCACATGAAAAACAAAATATTATAATAAAACGATGAAGTTATAAATAGTATATGAAAAAGATAACGTATCGAATTCATAATCAACTACTATAACTCAGGTACACGTTTAGTTCTCATGGAAATAACGTGCCCTCTATGCTTATCATATTTCAATGGTTCAAAGATTAGAATGCACAACTTCCTGTTTGGAACTATTCCAGGTGACCGCAAAGACCATTAAGAGTAACAACGAATCTAGACTGAGATTTCTAATCATCTCGATCCGTTTGGAAGCTAGCATCTGCAGAACCGATTGCAAGATAGCTTAGTATCTCCTCCATAAGTCAATACCCAATCCTTAGTCCTCCGTAGGTACATGGATTCTTTTGGCACCGACTCGTCATACTTAATGCATATGCCACGTCTGGACGTGTGCATATCATGGCATACATGATTGATCCTATTGCAGATGCATAAGGAACACGACTCATGCGCTCAATCCCTTCAGGCGTCGTGGGTGACTGAGACTTGCTCAACTGCATCCCAGACGTCATTGGAAGGTTCCCCTTCTTGGAGTTGGTCATGCTGAACCTCTCAAGAATCTTATCCAAGTAAGACTCCTAACTAAGTGATAACGTCCGTCGTGATCTATCTCGGTAGATACGGATTCCCAAAATACGTTGTGCCTCACCCAGATCTTTCATCTGGAAATGGTTCTTCAACCATTCTTTAACCGATGATAGGAGAGGAATGTCATTCCTAATCAAGAGTATGTCATCGACATACAATATCAAGAATACAATCTTGCTCCCACTTGACTTGATATATAAGCATGGTTCTTCGACCGATCGAGTGAAACCATACTCTTTTATCACCTGGTCGAAACGATGATTCCAACTCCGAGAAGCTTGCTTAAGTCCATAAATGGAACGCTTAAGCTTGCATACTTTCTTAGGATGTTCAGGATCTATGAAACCTTCGGGTTGCACCATGTACAACTCTTCCTCCAAATAACCGTTTAAGAAGGCGGTTTTCACATCCATTTGCCAAATTTCATAATCATAAAAAGCGGCAATCGCTAAGATTATCCGAATGGAACATAACATGACTACAGGTGCAAAAATTTCATCATAATGCAATCCGTGCACTTGAGTGAAACCTTTTGCCACTAGTCGTGCCTTATAGGTATCTGGTTGCGCGTCTACATAACGCTTTATTTTGTAAAGCCATTTGCACTGTAGAGGTTTTATCTTATTAGGTAAATCAACTAGATCCCATACATCATTCTCATACATGGAGTCCATCTCGGATTGCATGGCTTCGAGCCATAGCTTTGAGTTGGAACAGGCCATAGCACCTTTATAGGTAGAGGGTTCATTACTCTCTAGGAGTAAAACGTCATTCTCCTCGACCATACCAATGTATCTGTCCGGAGGATGAGAGACTCTACCCAACCTCCTAGGTTCCTCAGGAATACTAACCGTATCATCAGTTGGAGGAACAACTTCCTCCATCTGTTCCTCGGTTGTTGGTTCCGAATCTCCGATGCACTCGAAGGTTCTATTACTCGTCTTGTTCTCGAGAAATTCTTTCTCTAACAACGTCGCACTAGCCGCAACAAAAACTCGATGTTCGGTAGGCGAATAGAAGTAATGACCAAATGTTCCTTTTGGATAACCTATAAAGTATGTCTTGACCGATCGCGGGCCGAGCTTATCCTCGTGTCTCCACTTGACATAAGCCTCGCAGCCCCAAACCCGAATAAAGGACAAGTTAGGGACCGTTCTCTTCCACATTTCATATGGAGTCTTGTCGACAGCTTTAGTCGGACTTCAGTTAAGTATAAGAGCAACTGACAAAAGAGCAAAACCCCATAATGAATCAGGCACTATCGTGTGACTCATCATGGATCGAACCATATCAAGTAAGGTTCGATTTCTCCGTTCGGACACACCATTTAATTGAGGTGTTCCAGGTGGAGTTAACTGCAAAACGATTCCACAGTCTTTAAGGTGTTGATCAAACTCATTTGAAAGATATTCGCCACCCCGATCTGAATCCTTACCCCACTGTTTACTTAAAATAAGCAAGGAAGAAGAGGCTCTGCAAGCAATGTAGTCAACGATAACCATCAACAATCATTCCGACACCGCTGCCGAGCACCACGCATATCCACTTCTGCTCTAGCTACTACGTACAATTAGGTTCCCTTTTTACCTTCTTTCGTCTTCTTGTACCGTTTCAATGAGTCTCGTTAGAGCGGTGTTGGTTTTGGTTTATTGGCCATACTTGGGTAATGGTATGGCGTTAGTGAGGTGGTGGTCATAGGGACTCTGCCGGACTGGGTCACTATTGGAGGAGTTTGTGGGTGTTTGTCATGATTGTGGTATTGAAGATAGATAAAAAAGAGGTGGAAGAAGAGACTAGGAGGATTCCAAATCGTGGTTTGACGAAGGGGATGTAGAACCACGATGGCATATGAGGTGGTCAAGTGTTGCTGGTATTGTCGGTGGTAGTGTTAGTGGTGGGTGGTTGTGATGAGTATTGGTAAGGGGGTGATTATTGGGTATATGTTAGGTTAATTAGGATAAGGGTAAAATTGTCAAACTATAACATATTTTTTGATTAAAAATTGAATTCAGCCGGATTTGGGTGGTTTTTTTCGCCGGAATTGCAATTTGGTATTAAGTTTGGAGGGATTTAGGATAATAGGTATAAGTTTTGAAAAAAAAATTATCTTAGGTATAAAATTTGAAAAGTGGTGTTATATTAGGTATAAGTTATCAATTTACCCTTATTATTATTATTATTATTATTATTATTATTATTATTATTATTATTATTATTATTATTATTATTATTATTGTTATTATTATTGTTGTTATTATTGTTGTTGTTGTTGTTGTTGTTGTTGTTGTTGTTGTTGTTGTTGTTGTTGTTGTTGTTGTTGTTGTTGTTGTTGTTGTTGTTGTTGTTGTTGTTGTTGTTGTTGTTGTTGTTGTTGTTGTTGTTGTTGTTATTTATTACTCCATTATTTATTATAATAATAATAATAATAATAATAATAATTATTATTATTATTATTATTATTATTATTATTATTATTATTATTATTATTATTATTATTATTATTATTATTATTATTATTATAAAAAAACCGCAAACTTTTATTGAGATTAAACAAATTTTTTGTAAGAAATTAGTGGGCAGCAAAGAGAGAACATTGATAATAAAATATAGTCTAAAACACAAGGTACGATAATAATATTTTCTACTTTATATACATTGGTTTGTTCATACATCATATTACGATTACATTACGATAAAAAATAATGAGAGTAGTGATAATTTTGTTTTAAAAATAATAATGTATATATGTATCAAATAATTAATGTCAAGTGTGTTTGCATGGGTTTTTAAAAATAATACTCCGTATATAACTTTTCTAAACTGAATTTATAAGATATGAACTTATAGGATCTGAACTGAACTGAACTGAACTTATAGGATCTGAACAGAACTTATAGGATCTGAACTGAACTGAACTTATAGGATCTGAACTGAACTGAACTGAACTTATAGGATCTGAAGTGAACTTAAATTAAGTGACTTTAAGTCCAAAAGAACAGGGCCTTACTCCTTGGTCTATGGCTGTGAAGCAGTGATCCCAGCAGAAATCCATGTACCAACTACCAGAAGCAGCCTGAACACCGTGGAAGAAAACAAGCCACCAATGCAAGATAGTCTGACCCTGGCTGAAGAATTGAGAGATGCAACCAAAATCAGAATAGCCTCCTACCAGCAAACAGTAGCCATAAGCTATAATAAAAATGTGAATATCAGAGTATTCAAGGAAGGAGACCTAGTCCTATGTAAAGTCTTCCCAAATACAAAAGATAAAAACGCTGGCAAACTTGCTCCTGCATGGGAAGGACCTTACCTAATTGATTCAATAGTAGGGTAGAGAGCCTACAGGCTACAGACCCTGGACGGAGAAATGATCCCCAGATCTTGGAACATCTCCCACTTAAAAATATTTCATGTATAAACTACTTATCTTATGCTTCAACTAGGTAAGACTATTAATCTTATCTCTTACCTGGTAAGATTCTATGTGAAACCCCCTGAATGAAATAATCCATGTTCTTTCTATGCTCCTTATATGTGCTTCCTGCTAATTGCAATTGCCTGTTATAACTATAATTTTTACCATATTCTTCAAATTACCATGTTAAATCCTGAAAACTTATTTTACACCTTTACTATAATTATCTAGATCATTATAATTGCAAGCTTAAAAAAATATTCAGGATTGAGGGCCACTCCACCCAACCTGAACAGCATCTCAGAAATGCTTCACAAACTTTAGCATTTTTGCCACATCTTAAAAAAACACACAAAAACTGAGCTCAGTATAAAAAGACAGGTATGATGGTGAAATAAATCCAAACCACTTGTCTTAAAGCCCTCCTTACAGGCTGAGGGCCATAAGTCCCCCTGACGGGCAACCACCCCTCTTACTCAAAAAAGCCCTCCAGACAGGCAAAAAAAAGCCACGATTTCCTGAACGGATTGAGGGCCATAATCCCTCCTGACAGGCATTATCTTAGCAAATAAGCTCAAAATTGCATTATTGCAGGTACTACCCAATCAGACCAAAGCACACAATGGAACAAGAAAGCAAATTGTACTAAGGAAAAAGCAAGGAACAAAGTTTGCCCAAGGAACATCCCCCCTGGGTAGGACAAATACCAACTAGCAAAAAAAAGTTTGTCTAGGGAACACCCCCCTGGATGGGCTAAAAATGATTACCCTAAACCAAATTATCAGCCTGCCTTGGAAGCAGTAGCAGAACCAATGTCCTCATCAGCTGTCTACTCCTCTTCATCATCCTCATCCTCGTCAGCCTCGCCGGTTTTTTCTTTGGATGGGGGAGAATCAACCTCGTCATCAGCATGCAGCTTGCCAAGATCAGGATAGGTGGCATTGAGGTCAGCTATTTCTTGCTCCGGGTTCCAATACCGCCTGACCTCTACAGGCTCCTTCATGGCATCTACACGACCCTTGCCAAAGAAATACAAGACAGCATTCTTATACCTGCCCTGAACCACATCCCTTTCAGCTCCTCATTTGCCTTCAATTGATCCTGCATAGCCTGCTTCTCAGCCTTCAATTCATCCTGGACTGTAGCAAGTTTAGCCTGGATGGACTTCACAGCATTCTGAGCAGACCAACTTGGACGTTTCAACAACCAATCTTGCCTTGCCTGCCTCATTCTCCTTCTTCAAAGACTCATTCTCCCTTTTTAACATTTCTAAATCCGTCTTCAAAGATTTAACGTCCTTCTTCAGGCATTGCACCTCCAAGTCCAAATTCTCTTTTTTGGCATTTGAAGATTCCAGCTCGCAAGCACCCCTCAACATGTCATTTACATTCTGCAAGAAGATCACAAATCAGGCAAGCTAGAACAAAAACATACAACCAAAATAAAACTAGGGAGAAAAGAAGCATACCTCCTGCAGCATGGTAACCAGGTTAGCAGCATAGTCCCTGGAACGGTACATAGCAGCCACTGCCTGAGCAGACATTTCCTCAGCCTGATATTTGTAGTAAGGATCATCAACTAGAAAAGAGTGAGCCTAGATTTGTTCCTTAGCAAATTGAACATCTGCAAGCCTAGCCCTAACCTCCCTAACCTCACTCACACCACCAACTCCCTTTGAAGCCTCGTCCGATCTTTTTCTCTTGTTGGCCTGACTAGGCTCATCAACATCAACCACAACCTCTAGAGGAGACACCAATTGAGCCTGATGAGCAGGGACCTGGACTTGAAGCATGCTGTCACTCCCTGTAGCCTCACTACTCCGGGACTTTTCCCCTGTAATCTGAGAAACGCCTACCTTTACCAAGGACAAGGCAAAATTGGCAATCCTTGCAGAAGCCCTGGTAGCTACACGACGAAATTCTATATCAGTAATACTAACATATGTTCAGGCATCAAAATCTACAAAGAGACGACAAAAACTTACTGCCTGATGATGAGGCCGCTGAAGCCTTGGCACCTCTAACAGCCTTTTAAGTGCTCAACTTAGCCTTCTTGAAGCGAGGCAAAGGCTCTTGACCAAGACAAGCAGGCTACGCTCTCTCCTCATCTGGTAAGGCTATAAAAGCTGCACTCCGATCAGCCGACCCCTCGGCATAAGAATCAGAAGCCCAGTCAGCCACTATGGCACAACACAAGTAAGTTTATCATTAAAATCTAATTTTTATACTACTATAATTTGAATTGAACGCAAGGAAATAGAACTTACCACCCTCCACAGCCGGATAGTTAAGATAATCCAGATCAGGGGCAATATAATCTGCCCTGATGAACATATAGGTTGTGGCCCAACCCTTATCATCGCCTGGATCAAAGTTGGTTATCAAATGAGTCATCTTAGCCCTGACTCGAAAGTTGAAGCGTCCAGTGGTATTGCTTTTCAAATGATAAACATTCTTTAAATCCTCAAGAGTAATCACCAAGTTGTGCTTGGCACATAGATGTTCAACAGATTGAACAATCTTCCAAACCATCGGCATAAGTTGAAAAGGAGCAACCTTGATGGCCCTTCAACCATAAATGGAGAAAAGGGAAGCGTGCAGCCCCCTTTGAACGCCCATTCAAAGATGCAGAACCAGCTAGGACTGCACAAGTTAGCCCTGACTAGACCATTCTCAGGGACCCAGACCTCAGCATCAGAAGGAAGTAGACCTCTACCTTTCAAATAATGTTCGAAAGAAGGCTTTAATTGGTTGGCCTCAGGGAAGGAAGCAGATAATGATTTCACAGGGGCAAAAGTGACACCCTTGTGTGTGATAGATAGAATTTCTGCAGGGGCAGAAATTTCCATAACTTCATCCTCAGGGATAATTTCTGGACATCTACCACCACCGGAGCCTGATCAGCCCCAACAGCCTTTGGTGCAGCAGCCCTTCTTCTTCCACCAGCCATTTTTGAATAATTGGAATATAAATATTATTTTCAATGAAAGGTTTGTTTCACAAAGGAATTAGAGAGAAGTGAAAGAAAGTTTGGAGAATTGAAGAATGAAATATGGAAGCAAATAACGGCTCAAAACATTTTATAGCCGCAAAAAATCCAACGGATAAAGCAAGTGGATGAATCCAATCATGACTCTCCTAGGGTTTGATGAACCTACCTCATTTATGGTCACTAGCCGTTAGGAAGTTGAAGGGAGCTCAAACTCTTTTTCGGTAAAGATTTTTATACTTTTTGCCTGGCCTAATTTTTTATCTCCTTATCCCTGGCCAGATCCACTGGGAATAAGAAGATAAGGGGCAATTGTTGGGCCAAGAATTGTCCTATTTGACCAGACAACAGTCAGGCAAAGAAGCACCAAACCTAGCTTGAACAAAACGAAACCAATACAAAGCACACAATACCTGAGCAGGTGTCAGCCAGGAGGGAAAGATAGGTCATGCCATCTTTTAGGCCAGGCCTGAAGGAATATCTCACCAGCCGTATGATGGGCACTACCAGGACAAGTCAGGCAACAACTAAAGCTCAACTAAAACCTAGAGAAACAGTTCCTACTTTCATGGAAGACCTATTCAACATAATATACGAAGAGTATGGAGCAATTGACTGAGCAAAGATAACGGCAGGCAGATTATGGAGCCAACCAACTACTTTCGGGTAAATAGGGCATGAGGCCTATTGCCTAGGAACGTCCAAAACAACCTTGAAACAGTCGTTATAAGCAAGATATAAATAACAAGCAGAAGAGGAAGAGAGGATCATCTACTATTCATTCATCATTACTCTCATTTTATCATTGTAAACTACTTAAGGATAATTAAGCATTTATTCACGACCTCTAGCCTGACATACATATTCCCTGTCAGGATACCCCAAAAGATAGTAACAATCCCTCCTGGCTTGGTGCCCGTGGTTTTTTCCCTTATTCTCAGGGTTTTTCCACGTATAAATCTTTGTGTCTCACTTTATTATTCATTCTTTAAGTTATCAGTCGTACTAGTCAGGCTTAATTATTTGAGTTAGATTGCCCTGCTATTAAATCCCTGACATGACTTTATCCTTGTGGAAATCCTGCTAAAACAATAGCCAGCAGAGTGAAAAAGGTACCTATCGTCTCTGACAGCATTGAATTTGTTAACTATCTCTTTCTCTTCTTTCCTAGATGTATCAAATTCCTTGCTCACAAGATGATAATTGCTCTTTTTATTGATTCTTAGTGTGGCAAAATTCAATCAGACTGTTTTTCAGCTGCTTTGAAAACCCCTGCTGATTGAAGGTGAGTAGAAGTACTCAAGCTTTTACTCTTATGTTGTGCTATAAATTTAATAGTTCATGCCAAGTTCAAGTTTTTAATATTTCTTTTAATCTTAATCTTAATCTTAAGAGCTCTGTGCTTATTGCTTACCCTTGAGGTTGAGCTTTTTCAACATTGATTATAATTATATTAAGTAGGATTATATAGTGGTGCTTTGAAAAGGATTAACAATAAGGCAAAAGAAAGCGCGTACACTCGGTATTTGGTTTTTGTGGAGTAGCCTTGCCAGTGTTGCTGGGACTTGGTGCCCACTCCAACGGCAACCGCTACGTATCTAGCTGTGGGAGCATTCTGCTCATAACTCCAGCTTTTGGCATGATCATTGTAACACCCCACGTTAATTGAAGAGGTCCAGTGATAGGCTTAAATGGCTAGTGCTTAAAAGGATTGGAAGTACTACTCATATCAACAAAGTGCACTTTCTTTTATGGTCATCCATGCGAAAGAACTCCTAAATTAAGCGTGCTTGGCTGGGAGTAGTCTTAGGATGGGTGACCTTCTGGGAAGGTTCCCGGGATACGCTTGAGTGAGGACAAAATGCACTATAAAGGGTCCGTGTTGATGTGTGGGCCATGTACACAGCCTGGCGAGCTATCATAAATAACCGCTCCCGACCCGGTTTGGGCCGGGGTGTTACAATCATCTCTACACCTGACATTATTAGTAGCAGAGCGCCAGTACCCCTATATTCATTATTCAGTACTAGCACAACACTAACCAACCAGCACGTCTCCTTGGACACACCAAATCAGGGTCCTTGGAAGAGAAATGGGGTTCATTCACAGGATTACACAGTGAACCAAATCTGGAGTTACCAGCAATGAGGTTGTATTTATTTATCTTGCTAATCAGGTTTAAGACAACGTATTTTGAAGCAAACGTGAGAAGTTTATAAGCACAGTCAACAGCTAAAGTTGATGCTAATGTCGTGTAATATTTATGAAATAACTCAAAACAGCTGAGTTTTAAACAATCTCATGATTTGCCTGGATTAAAAATTAAAAATTACTACTCTAATGAATTGTTCCCCCCCTCCCCCCCCCCCCCCCAAGTCTAAAAATTGCCGTACCAAATGAGCAGCTATTTGGACTATAGACTAGCATGTGATGGATTAAATTAACCAGTGGGCAACACAAAAAGATACAAGTGATGCAGCATCTCCAAATGCTAAATTGCGAGCGCACACAACACAAACTCAAGTAAAAATGTGATGCCGCAAACATTGAGGATTGAGATGGCTAAATAAATCATTAAAGGCATGCCTAATATACAAATGTAATCAAAGGAATGAGATACCTTAAAATGGAAATGTGAAACAAAGGACCGGGACGGAGGGAGTAAAATACTACGGAGTAGTGTTTAACGTCACTTGTATCATGGTTGAAAATTGTCTCATGACCAATAGAGTGAGCGAAGCTCATCATTATATTATTTACATTTCAACATTCAAAAGTAACACCCAGTGTATTCAATTTCACCTAATTTAAATATGTTAATTGTTTATATTTTGAAGTATTTGGACCGATAGTTACACGAAAAAAAATCCCGTGCATTTGCACGGGATACAAGACTAGTTGAAGTAAAAACCCCAAATCTTGTCAACCCTAATCATCAAATTAGTGTAAGCCTAATACTTATAATGCAACAGAAACTATTCTATATTTAAGTTCATATAACAGTAGAAACATCACACAACAATCTAATTTCTATATTTCGAATCAAAGAATTAATTACCCAGAAACCTTAATTAGTTAAGTTGAAATGATTCAACTTGGAGAATATACCATGTAAAAGGGAAAGAAGAATGGCAGATGAGGGGATGATCTTGGCTTGTCGTCGACGGCGCTATGAGAAAAGGAAATTGGCGGTTGCCGGAGTTGAAATGCAGTTGATGATTCAATGAGGATTGAGGGTTTGGCGGTGTGGAGAACAAATGAAGAAGACGAGAACTACATACATAGTCAGTTAATTAGGAATTCTAAAGGTTTTACTTTTTTTTGGAATTATTTTTTGTGTGGCTATTAATGTCGGTTGTAATTAAAACCGACACAAAAACCTATGATGGCGGTTTTTATTAAAATATATTGTCATTTATTATTAATTTTTAGCGTCAATTTTAACGTCGGTTGTCAATATAACCGCCACATTTGACTTATAGTGGCGTTTTTAATTTAAAACCGCCATAAATAGCTTTCATTATCACATCGGTTCTTAATTTAAACCGCCGTATTATATCTCCTATCCCATAAAAATTTAGTTCTCGCCCTTTTTTTAGGCTTTTTGCTTCATTTCTGTTAGAACCGCCACGATAAAGGCGTCGCGATAGGGGTTTTTCTACTAGTGCATCGAGGTTACTCCCATATCACGTCACCCACCAACTCCTCCATCCGGCTCCGTTGCTGGTGAGAGAGGCATCGATCTTCACTTCCCGGAGGGATTTGGTAACCCCGAAATTGCACCATATTGGCCTGCCATGGACCAGTTACTATTTCCCTCATTTCCTCAGGAGTTCAATGGGCTGGACCTTGAGGAGATGACCGACATTGACGTGGTGAATGCTTTCATCGTAAGTTTCTCCTTCTGACATCTGCACCTGCATATGTTCATTTTCACATACCTCGGTTTGTTGCATTGTTTATCTGATGCCGTCCTATTTCTGCGCTCTAGACTTTGCAATCCTCTCTCTACTCCAAGAAAATGATGAGAAGGGTTCGGACTGAGAGTCTGGCCACTAGCTCCTATAACCAGGAGTTGAATGCCACCTGTGCGGACTTGTGACGGCAGCGGGACACTCTCAGGGAGCAGGTGGTGGACCTGAAGGTGGAGATGGCTAGAGCCTAGAAATAGCGAAGGGAGGATGCAGTTTAGTTGGCTCGCACCCAGGAGGTGTGCCGGGAGTTTACTGATGGATTGGGTCGGGCTGAAGTGAGGATTAGGGATCTGGTGGAGCTTGCTACCTATATCGCCGCACATGCTACCTAGCAGGGCAAGGTCAATGAGATGAGGGCAGCAATAGAGGGATCGCTCACTACTCGGGACTTGCAGGAGGAAGAGAGACAGTTGAAGGCTCTTTTCCCTGTTGACCCTGACCTTAGTCTCTTGATGCCTGAAATTGATGAAGTCAATTCTCCTACGGCGGTTGAAGATGTTCCAATGGAGGAGGCTGCTACCACGCAGGGGACTGCTGCTGGGGAAGCTGTTGCTGACAGAGCCACTGTGGAAGGAGCTCCTGGGTCAGGTCCCGTTCATGAAAAAGAGAGTCAGCCAGTGACAGTTGATGGGGAAACAGTACCTGCGGAGAGGATAGATGTGGATTAGGCTTCCACTTTTCTTTTATATGGTACTACTTTATTTTGGGGACCTGGCCCTGTGCTGTGCAGGTTTTGTAAGAATTTCGAATACTTAGTTTGACGGATGTTGCTTCAAGAGCAACTTATCTTTTGAATATCGACATGCCTACCCTGGTGGCGGGCGTTAGGCTCTTTTATACGTCAGATGTCTTGTTTTGGGGGTAACACTTTTAGTCGTGTTTGCCTAGGGAGCTGATTTAGATTTAAGCAGCTGTCGTGTCCACCCGAGGTGGGGCAGGAGGGGGGGTGATTTAGACTTGTGTGCACCTTGATTTTTTGCTCAAGGAGCAGATTACTTAACCTTGTTCATGATGTAAGGTGTGTTCATCGTAGTGGTAAGCCAACAGGGGCGTACCTTAGCCAAGTTTATCGTCATTTTAGGACCATTGGAGTGTTGTAGGACGCTGGTTGCTCAGGCAGTCCCTGCACTCCTCTCTTATTTTGCATGCATGTTGGGACCCTGACTTCGTCGAGTACTCGGTGTCGGTAGCTACCTTGGGGATGTTACCCGGGGTAGCTACGTGAACTCTGAGCTACGGCCAAGCTCCCTTTTGTCTCCACTATCCGCCATGTGAGGGTGCCTGATTCAGGAATTAGGTTGGGCATGTTGAATTGTCGTGTGCCTTGTCACCCCGCGTTCATGAGTAAATCATGTTTGTACCACCCTTAACGTGCCATGGAGGTCAGAGCTCAGAATCATATTTGAAAATCAAAGATAAAAATTAAGAAAAAGTCAGAGGGCTGCGTAGGGTACCTGGTGCTATCTTGTGAGGTTCTAGAGCAACGTTGAACCCAGGAAGCCACAGAACTTGTGCAAATCAAATAGCAATTGTCTCAAAAACAAGAAAACGTCTTAACAGAAAGAAATAAAGGAAAAAGTTGTAAAATGCAGAAATAGTAAGAATTTGTAATATGCCTACGACCATTTTTTTTCCAAGTAGCTCTGTACACTAAACTCCATGCGTTATTAAACGTGATACCTCTTCAGGTGGAGTATGTTCCATGGTTTCTGTATTAATTGACCTTACATGGTCATTAGTCTATACGCACCATGGCCAACAACTCATTCCACCTGGTATGGACCTTCCCATTTGTGGGCAAATTTACCAGCTTTGTGGTTCTCTGTGTTTTGGAGCACCTTACGGAGAACCTGATTTTTACGTTCTTGTTGTAACTTCCAGCCACTGACTGCTTGTAGGAGGCTAGGCGTATTCGAGCACTTGTTCTTAATTCATCTATTGTATCCAGGCTCCTGATCATTTCTGTTTGGTTCAGTTCCTTCATCATGCATCCATACCTGTGGGTGGGAACCAGAACCTCTGACGGTATGACCGCCTCTGCTCCAAACGTCAGGCTGAAGGGTGTTTGGCATGTCGATGTCTTTGGGGTTGTCCTATTTGACCACAATACCAAGGGTAATTCGTCTGCCCATTTTCCTCCTAACTCCTCCAACCTCTTCCTCAAATTTTCAACAATAATTTTATTACTTGACTCAGCTTGTCCATTAGACTGCGGGTTTCTAGGTGATGATTTTTTTAGTGAAATATTGTTCCACCTAACACAGAATCGTTCAGAGTTGTCTAACACGAACTGTGATCCGTTGTCACATATGATTTCTGATGGGATTCCAAACCTGCAAAGTATGTTTCATTTTATAAAAGATATCACTTGTCTATCTTTTACCTCAGCGAATGCTTCAGCTTCTATCCATTTGGAGAAGTAGTCTGCCATTGCCAGCATGTATAACCTGTTTCCTGGTGCCCTAGAAAGTGGGCCTACTATGTCCATTCCCCCATGTCATTAATGGCCATGGTGAGATGATTGGATGCAAGGATTCTGCTGGTTGATGTATCATTAGGGCTGATCTCTGAAAAACATCGCATTTTTTCATGTATTCTATTGCATCTGCACGCATTGTGGGTCAGAAGTAGCCTTACCTTAGAGCTTTGTTTGACAGACTCCTGCCCCCTGCATGTTTTCCACATTCGCCACTTTGGATGGCATGTAACAGAGTGTGTGCCTCTGCCTTACCCAGACACCTTAACTAGGGTCCAGCTAGTGACTTCTTGAAAAGTACGTTATCAACCAGTACGAATCTAGAAGCTTTCATTCGGAAACTTCTTACCTCTATTTTGTCTTCCTGCAGCTTTTCTTCCACTAGCCATTCTATGTAGGGTTTACAACAGTCTGGATCCTCTTGCTGCTCGTCTGTGTTCACCAATATTCCTGCCCCATTTACCTGCTCTGCGTTTTGATACTCTTCCAGCTCTCCTATGTCCTCTTCTGGCAGTTTTTGTATAGTTGGCTCTAGAAAATGCACGATTGGTATGTTGGACAGTTCTGTTGGTTTGAATGTTGCCCCCAGGGTTGCTAGCGCATCAGTAACAGGGCAGTCGTATACCTATCAAAAATAACCAACTGGCTCTAACTAATATAGCTAGGGAAGTCGGGTCGAATCCACAGGGAGATGGGAAAATGTCAGCTTAGTCTAAGTCCGTCTCGGTAACCAATTTGGGGGGTTTTTAAATGATTGATTCTAAACTAATGATAAGGATAAGGAAGAGAAAATAAGAGAATAAAGATAAATCAGGTAGAGAAAACAGCTAAGACAGACGGTTCACCATAATCATTCAGTCAAGTAATCTAGGTCTCGGTCAATGCAGTGCGGTCGAGGAGCAAGGTGAATATCTCCTTTCGGTCTCAATTCGCCCTAAAGCATAAATAGCTTAGCTTTCGCCCTAACTACAATGCTCTATTGTTCGCTACTAGTCTCACCTATTCCAACCTTTCGGTCCAGGTCAAGGGTCACTAAGATATAAATGCCTAATTGCGTCGACTCAATTAAACAGATACAAATAATTGCAGCATTTAACAACAAAGATTATACCAGCATTAACCCAATAAATCGATTACTATTCCCTCATAATTATGGATCCCCTTTAGTCTTAGCAGAAGGGAATTAGCTACTCATTATTATTGAATTACCAACAATAACAACAAATAGATAATCAAAACTAAACATGATAATAAAACTAATGAAGGATTGAATAAATGAACAATAATAACAATAAAGGGAAGAAGGAATTAAAGCAATAATTGTGATTAAGGGATGAAGGAAGAATAAAATACCAATCGTAAATCCAAATTCGAGTAGCAAAGTGTAAAGGAAGAACAAATTTTAGAATAGTAGTCAGAGGTACAGTGAAAGTGAACGATATATAGAGTACGTAGTTCCTCTCTCAGTCTTATACGAAAAATCCATCCTAAACCTAATCTATGGACTAATTACAAAAGCCCATAAGATAATTAGGCGGAAAATAACTAAAGCAGGACAACCTACTCGATCGAGTGGAAATAAACCACTCGATCGAGCAACTATACGTCAATCCTCTCGATCGAGTAGAAATAAACTACTCGATCGAGTACTTCTTGCAATGTCTCCTCGATTAACTCTTCAAACCGCTCGATCGAGCAATCTTAAGCATATAAAGCATTCGATCGAGTACAAAACTACTCGATCGAGCTATTTAGGCACGCTAGGACATCAAAGCACCTTCCGAAACCAGCTCACGCGTCTCCAAAATGTTAGATTCCAAACTCCGGCTCCTTATTCTCCATAAATGCATGCAATTGGGACAAATTAGGCTCGATTTAGCTCCTCTTTGGTCAACTCCTGCAAATTACATAAAACGAACCAAAGTAGCATATTCGGGGGTATTTGTAGCCAGATGCTACATAAATAGTACAGAAATGCGTGTAAAAATGAGGTAAAAACCTTATATAAAATACACGCATAAATTCTCCCCAAACCAAACCTTTGCTTGTCCCCAAGCAAAAAAATGAATGCAACTAAGAATAAGCAGTGGAACGGGACCAACGCATCAGCTACAAATCACCCACTAAAACCAATTTAATGCAATAACTGACAAAGTGGCAAATGAGAAGTACAAACGAGTTAAATCAATGTTTTAAACTTACTGAACCGTCGACCTTGGAAGACTCATAAGATATCGGACTTTCACGGGTCGCTCATCACTCAAAATTAGGCACAAGGTGAGTATATATATGAGAGATAGAAAGAAGTAAAGACACTCACCTAACTCGACCTATAAGAACATGCATGCAGTTAAACATGAATAAAGTCTCTATAACCGTACATATGCATTCCAACCATACTAATGACCAAAACACATGCCGAGGACTTACATTTGGGTAAATGAGGTAATGGGTAAGAAGGGGCTAAGATGAATTTGGATATGTGGAGTTAATAGCCAGGCTAGCAACAAGGAAATCCAAATTTGAACTGCATCCCAACTTCGTACTCAATATAACAAGATGAAACGGTGCAAAAATCATGCACTCTACTCACGAACACCATAACAAACTCGTCAACTCCTCATAAGATATAAATAAAACATGGGAGTTGAAATCATTATATAATTTCTCATTTTTTCACACATGATTTTTCTTTCTCTTTTTTTTCTTCTTTTTTTTTCGTTCTCTTTTTTTCTTTTCCATTTTTTTTCATTTTCCATCCATCACTTTTTTCATTCCCTTCAGTTCTTCCACCAACTTCTGAAATCAGATAAAATAACCATATTGCAATAAAACATTCCAACAACTACTCGTCACTAGCTCGGCTAGGGTAGGAAGTATTATAGAAAGTAGCTAATAGGACAAAAAGGCAATTTGGCTATGTGGGGCTCATGGGTAGAATGAAATAAAGGGGACTGCCTCTCCTAACATGTGTTACCATCCACAGACCGAATGCATACAGGTATTAAGAAGACTAGACTCATGCTTATGCAAATTGATGTTACATGCCTTAAAGAGAGTACTACTCACATCCTAAATGAAACCGGTCATGAACGTCACCAGTTTATAAGCTCTAACCTCATAATTAATGTAGCTTGCCGATAAAAGAGTCAAGTCTATTCGTTCAGATAAGAAAGAAACAAAAACTCGTAGATCATGCACACAATCATGCCAACTAAATGTCAAGAATATGCACGGCTTAAGTAAAGATTCAATGTAGCGTCAATGTTCAAACGTTCCGACTCAAATTAAACATGAAAATTTTTGAATTTTACGATTTTTTGAATTAATTAAAACAACAATGCATGCGATAATAATTAAACGTGCAAGCAAAAATGCAAGAAAAACATGCAGACAGACACAGATATGGATGCATACCTCCCCAAACCAAACCGTACAATGCCCTCATTGTACTAAAAATAGGGAAAGAAATGCAAACTGAAGAGAAAAGGAGGAGTGGAGTCGGAAAACTTACAAAACGTCGTATAGAGGGACCTCCCCAAACCGACCATGAACATGGGAGGTCAAAGAAAGTCAAGCAGTAGCTCCATAGACGGAAAACAGCAGCTGGATGACGTAACTACTCGATCGAGCAACTTGGAACAGCTCGATCGAGTAAACTGGAATATGGAAGGACTCGATCGAGTAGAAAATCACTCGATCGAGTAAGCGTGAATTTGCATTTGGTCGATTGAGTAAGAATATCACTCGATCGAGTGAATAATCACCCAAAAGTGCTCGATCGAGTAGGAAAACTACTCGATCGAGTGACTGGACCTGCAAATACGCGTTAAAACACAAGGAGAGCATATAAGGTTCGTAAAACAGCGTCTAAAGTTCAACTTAAAGCTAAAGAAAAATAAAATGTTCAACGAAAGTACAATAAAATAGTCCGGGCTGCCTCCCGGAGAGCGCTGGTTTAAGAGTTCCCGCACGACCTTTCTGGCATCAATTAACTGGAGCGTCTAGCTAGTCGAAGTACAAGACTTCAACACGTTTGTCTGCTTCATTTGCCTCGTGATAATGCTTCACGTATTGCCCATTCACCTTGAACCTATTACCTTCAGAATCTTCGAGCTCCACGGATCCAAACTTGGTAACAGCTGTCACCGTATAAGGACCACTCCACCTGGACTTCAGCTTGCCAGTAAATAATCTCAATCGTGCATTAAACAGCAGCACCTTTTGCCCAACATGAAACTCCCGAGGTAGAATTCTCTTATCATGCCATCCAAACTTGGGGTCGCACGTACTGTTGTGGAAGCCGTGGAAGGAGGTGGTGCTTGCGTTGCAGGAGCACCGTCCGTTTTGTTCGGATTTGTTTCTGGTTGTTCTGACATGCTTCTGTTCCTCGTATACTGATTAACGGAGACGACCAGTACTATGCCCCACGGTGGGCGCCAAACTATTTTGGTAAATTTCTACCAATTTGGGGTTAAAGTGGTCTTAGTGCCTAATCAATATTACGACTTGTTTATGATTGTATTTTGTGTGTTACGATGAATTGAATGTAAACGTAAATAAAGGACACAAGGAATTTTGGTTACGCGGAAAACCAGATATGGAAAACAACCGCGAGGGGAGACGGAATCCCACCAATATTTTCACTATAATTCGGTAGAGAGTACGACGTGAGATGATACTAGAATTGCTATATCCTGGAGGCTAGGCCTCTTTTTGTGTATTTCTGAATGAATCTTTGGTCTTGTGTTGATGCCCCTTATATAGTGAAGCTCTCCCACCTAGGGTTCCTTGCTTTCTCGCCAAGTATTCTGAATTTAGTATAAGATTGGACTTTCCTTATTCAGAATATGGTAATGACTAGGATTTCCTTATTTTACCCATGAATATGCGAGCATCCTAGTCCGGGTCCAAGTCTTCAATGCGCGCTATCTTGGTCTTGCCTCCTGATTACTCTGACTCCTGACCTGCTTCCCTAGCTCAGCCCATATCCAGAATTTGGGCCTAACAAAATCTGCACTCCTGTCATCGGTGGTGGTACTGTCACCAGATGTGGTAATTGGCTCCCTTCAAGTCTTGGAGTGGTGTTTTGCTTGTTTCCTGACATGTTCTCGCTGTTGCTTGTAGCACGATTAATGATGACAACCACTATGCCCCACGATGGGCGCCAAACTGTTTTGGTATTTTTTACCGATTTAATTGATTAGGGTTAAAGCGATCTAATATCGTTAGTCGTACGTCGTTTGTTTGATGAATTATGTAAGTGTTGTTGTATGAGTATGGAGGTACGTAAAATAAGAGATTTGAAACGTGAGGTTTGGTGACGCGGAAAACCCAATGTGGGAAACGACTGCGGGAAGGGGACGGTACCCTTCCAAGTATTCCACTAGCAAGATTTGAATAATATGCTATGATTACAATAGGTGAGATGACTAAATTGCTAGTGTGTTATATGAGGCGATATGTATATGAATGATCCATTCTCCATGCCTTCCTTCGTCTTATAAAGGAGCTAACCTTAGTAGGGTTTAGGTTGCTTGCTCGTGAAGACAGCCGAAATCCATGATACGTGCATTTTATATGGTCTTTTTGAGCCTCTTATGCACGTATTTTTATGCAATTCCCGTAGTTTTAGGCTACGAAATGCCCCGAATATTCTACTTTGGTTCGTTTGGCTTTAATTGCAAGAATGGACATGAAAGAAGCGGAATCAAGCCTTTTACTGTCCCGTTAGCTTGCATTTAGGAGATGGAAGATTTGGAGCAGAAATATCACTGTCTCGGGATGCGTGAAGACACCTAGGAAGATAAATTATACATCCCTTGGCCTATTTCAGTGGCAGTTGGCTCGATCGAGTAGTTTGGTTGGCTACTGTGCTCGATCGAGAGCATTTGGATGGTGAGAAGACTTCGATCGAGACCCTGCTGTGCTCGATCGAGGGGTGGCTATTTGGATGTCCTAGATCGAGTAGTCTTTGTACTCAATCGAGAGGTTTTTGTTGGGAAGCGTTCGATCGAGAAGAATCAAGTTGCTCGATCGAGCACTTTGTTATCTGAACGCGAGATTTTATCGCGTGAACTTATTTATTTTATTATCTTAAATTACGTGTTTAATAATAAATATCTTTCCTATATAAAGGAAAGACGTCATTAGGTTTAGGTCATCTCATCTTTTACCTAAAACATTCAGTTTACATTAGCTTAATCTTGTTCGACGTTGGTTTGCTTTCATTTTGCCGGATCTCAACTTTTGTAATCTCTCTTTACTCTCTTTATTCAAGTTAATTATTTTGCAACATTTAATTCTTGTTCTTTAATTTCTGTTTTTATTAGTATTGTTATTTGGTTTATACGATTTCTCCTTATTCATCTTAATATCATGTTTAGCATAGTTTATTCAATCTTTATTGTTTTATTTACCGTCATGAGTAACTAATTCCCTTAGTGCTAGGATTAGGGGAGCCATGATATTAAAGCAATGATGCGATAATTAGTTTAAGAGGTTTTAATGTAAGAATTGTTTGATAGAAATATAATAGTAATTATTAGGTTGAGTCCACGCAACCGAAGTAATTAAATTGGTTAAATTCAGACCTAGATCGGAAGATTGGAATGAACAGGCCTGCTATGAACAATAGACTACCCTAATCAGAGCGGAAGCTATTTAGGAAGAATCTAGGGCGGATAGCGTAGCGGAAGGACCTTTCCACTACCCTTCTCACATTAAACCGACTGACCTACCTTTAGCTGATTTGTGTAATATCATGGTGTACCGACATCCTTGCACTTTTCTCTCTATTTGATCACATCTTTATTTCATTTTGCTATTTTAATTGTTGTTTCATTTATTTGTTTTAATTTCAGTTCGTTAGTTTAGTAACAACTCAATCACACCCCCCATTTTGTGACCTTAGACAGACTAGATAACAAGTAGATAGTGACCACCTCCCTGTGGAGTACGATACCCGACTTAACTCTGCTATATTAGTTAGAGCCAGTTGGTTTATTTTTGATAGGGTTGCGACAGCCGTGTCAAATTTTGGCGTCGTTGCCGGGGAGGTAACTATTTTATCTGCTTGTTTTTATTTAGTTTGTTTTAGTCTCAAAGGATTTTCAATTCCTTGAGGCAGTTCTTATTCTTTTCTCTTAGTTTTGTCTGTGCCCAGGTCCAACAGGTCAGAATTAGTACCAGCTGATCCTGAACCAGAGCGGACTTTTCGTCGTAGACAGAACTTGTTGAGAAAGATTCGTCAAGAGGAAGTCTTGAGTACTCTTGAACCTGTTCTAGAAAACTTTACATTTGCGGAAGATAAGTCTTTAGAGGAAGACAATTCTATTTCTGCAACAGTTACTGAATCTGCGAAGATGCCTAATATTGCGAGTCATTCCGAGCCGACAGCTGATTCCATACCTAAGGGTTTCAAGCTTGCAACTGATGAGGGGAATATCTTTGATATTCGCCCCTCTTATATTAATCTGGTTGAGAGAAACCTGTACAGAGGAGTAGCAGGTGACGATCCGAGGAAGCATATGGAGGTCTTCACAGATTATTGTTCTACCGTTCCTGCTGCTAAGGGAGTGACACAAGAGAAGATAAAGGAAGTCTTGTTTCCTTTTTCTCTTACTAATGGAGCCCGAGAGTGTTTGACCGACTTGGATAGGACTGCAGCCGGGATTACTGATTGGGAAACCCTGGCTCTTGCTTTTTACAAGAGATACTACCCTCTACGGAGAACTAATGCATTGGGAGGGCAGATTACGAGTTTTAAACAAAGTCCAACTGAGAACTTGTATGAAGCATGGTGCAGGTTTAAGAAGCTGGTTAGGTCTATCCCACATCACGGGTTTGGGCAGTGGTTTTTGTGCAGCCAGTTCTACAATGGGTTGTATGATGACCACCGTGCTATTTTAGATGATGGAGCCAATGGAAGATTTCAGAAGAACATTGATGATGATAAGGGCTGGCATATTATAGAGGGGATGGCTACCCATTGTGCTGAATATGGGAATCCAAGGAGTGGCATTAGAATAGTTTCTACAGATAATAATGCACTTGTGACTCAACTGGAAGCCATGAATGAAAGATTTGATAAGTTAGAATTGCAGGTTGTGGGAAATCAACAGACGGTTCATTTGTTGTCTAGGCAAGAGATCGTCTCATATGAGAGATGTGGTACTGATGGGCATAGTGCAGTGGAGTGTTTAGCTGAGAAGGAGCAAGTCTTTGCTTTTCAATAATTCAGGCAAATAGGTTCCTATTTTAGCAACCAAGCTGGAGTTCATCCCAATTTGAGGTGGTCCAGCCAGAATGTGTTGAACCCTACACCTCCACCGCAGCAACACCAAATTATGTTCCGCCCCATCGGAATCAACAACAAGGCTTTCAAAAACCTCCATCTTTCCCACTGCTGCATCAACAAGGAGCATCTTCTAGTGGAAACGGTGACATAGCTGAGCTAAAGTCACTAGTGCAAACACTTGCACTTCAGATGCAGAAAAATGAACAATCGAGAGATGCATCTTTTAAATCGCTTGAGTCCCAGTTAGCTCAATTGGCTACCAAGCAAGCTTCAAGACAACCGGGCCAATTACCGACTCAACCTGACAAGAAACCACACGAGGCGGTAAATTTGATCAATTTAAGGAATGGTCTTTCTTATGAGGGACCCAAAATGCCGACTGAAGATGATGGATTTACAGACTCGGGGAGTTGAAGTTGTTGTTCATGAAAAGGCGTCTTTTGACGAAAATATGGTTAATTCACGAGATGTCCTCGATCGACCAGTTTCTGATGGTCGATCGAGTGAAATTGCTGAAGATATGCTCGATCGAGGAGAAAGAAGTGCTCGATCGAGCAGTGCAGAAAACAAGGCCCTCGATCGAGTAACCCAAAGTGCTTGATCGAGTAAAATGAATGAGAAAAGCTCTCGATCGAGTGGTTCTGGTACTTGATCGAGCAGTATTGATGCTGAGAATGATAAATTATCGTCTAAATCTATTTAGGACGATAATTCTGCAATTAAGGACAATTCCTATAGACCCCAGGTTCCATTTTCAGGGCGGCTACGGAGGACTAAAGCGGAACAACAATTCGGCAGATTTGTCGATCTTTTGAAGAGTCTTAAAGTCAACATTCCGTTTGCCGAGCTACTAACCCAGGTACCCTCTTACTCGAAATTCATGAAAGAAATACTTTTACGTAAGAGGAATGTAGATGACACTGAGATGGTGGCTTTGACTGAGGAGTGCTCCGCACTTCTTCAGAATAAGACTCCACCAAAATTGGCTGACCCGGGCAGTTTCTCAATCCCCTGTCATATTGGAACTCATTTAATTGATAATGCGTTATGTGACCTAGGAGCTAGTGTTAGTGTCTTACCTCTGTCTCTCGCAAAGAGACTTGGTTTGACGAAATTCCAATGTACCAACATGACTGTTCAGATGGCCGATCGTTCATTATCACGGCCACTAGGAGTTTTAAAGGACGTTCCTGTTAGGATCGGGAAATTCTTTATTCCCGTTGACTTGTTAGTCTTAGACATACCCGAAGATTCATACACTCCCATCATATTGGGAAGACCATTTTTGCATACTGCTCATGCAATAATCGATGTCGAGGCTAAGACTTTAACCTTTCAGGTGGGTGGGGAAGATTTGACTTTCACCCAGTCCAATATTCGCAGAGCGCCCATGCAAGTCATGCCCTGCAATGATATTCCCTCTATTAACTCCGACAAGGATCTTTCGAGTACTGTTATTGAGTCATACCCTGCTGTTATGACACCTCCGCCCCAGTCTGGGAGCGAAATGGAGGACCATTCTGTTGTTTTTGCTTCTGCAGGACCTCACGGAATGGACATTGGAGATCCTATTGTTGGACTTGGTGCGTTGCAGTTGGAACCTAGCATTGATGACGCTGATCATAAGGGGCATGGAAAGAAAAAGCCTAACAAAGAAAAGAGGAAGGATGCGGATTACGAGAAATGCAATTCTCCTTCCCATAGCTCAACTGTATGGAGACCGATCATAAGTGCTCGATCGAGTAGTTTGGAGGTGTTATTACACGAGGGAGTACTTCTTTCCCTCTTTCTATTTTATTTGTTTGAATTGTGTTCTTCCCCAAATTTTTCGACATCTTTAATCCCTCAACCAAACCTTCAATTTCTTCCCCTAAATTATCAAACAAATTACCCAAATACTTTTCATTTCATCAATTAAATCAATTGCCCTTATTTGCTTCACGAATTTTCGACATATTTGGGGCTTTTTGAGGAATTAGGGTTTTGCGAAAAAAATCGAATTTATTCGATTAATTTGAAGTTCTTGTTGATTTTAATTGATTTTCTTGTTGGGTAATCATTTAAGTAAGTTCTCCTCCCCTTTCTTATTATTTAATTGCAAATTTCCCCATGTTTTATATAAATTAGGGTTTTAGGAAATTGGTTTGGGGAAAATTCGTTTTTTGTCGATTGAATTTGAATAGAACTTGTTTTTTTTTTGTAGTCATGGACAGCAGTAAAGAAACCAGTGTCGAAAAACCAATATCGATGGTTTCAGCTTCGTCTTTGACAGTGGCCCCTGCTGCCGCCACTGTCCCCGCTGTTTCTACAACCCCTGCTGCGGTGGTTACTGCTGCTCCTACCACTACTACGGTGTCGACCCTTGATGTGTCGACACCAGTCACGACTGCTGCCCCTGTTACTGCCACGGTTGTTACAACTGTCGCTGCTACCGGTTCACGTTCGGGGACGGGTACGGGGTTTCGTGCCGCTGCTAGGCACGCTGCTGACACTTCCACGGAAACTTTACCTGAGTTTCCGCAGGTACGTTTTATATCCCCGTCCCACCGCACTCAATTTTTAAATTTAATGGAATGTGACGTGACTTCGACCCGTTTCTTGTGTCGACCTTCCTTAGAGAAATTGGGAATTTTAGAACCCGTTGTTGAACTACTCAACGGGACGGGAATGTCAGGATTGGCCACATTGAAAGAGCTCACCTATCGACAATTGACCTTAGAATTTTTCAGCTCTTTTGCTTTTCACCCCGCGGCCTATGCGACTGACCACGGGAGCAAGTGCATCACCTTCCGTCTGTTTAACACTACCTTTACTTGGACCTTAGCTGAGTTTGGGGAACGGTTAGGCTTAGTTAGCGACGGTTTAATCGAGCCTCCTAGGAAGCTCCTGCTGCAGATATGGACTTCACTTGCACACACTCCCTTCAGTCAGAGAAGTGGTGCCCACGTCCACTTACCCCCAGCCCGTTACTTTCTCCGTCTGCTAGGAGAGACCATTTTTGGTCGTCAAGAGCCTAAAAATGTTAATAATACTAAGCTATCTATTTTAGCCGGGCACCTGAACATTGATAGCGGTGCCCCGTTCATTTTTAACATCGCTTACTTGACAGCTCAACATTTTAACACTGTCGGGTCAAAAGTATCGGACACGATAGCTTGTGGTGGGTTAGTGAGTCGCATAGCCCACCGCCTTTTCCCCGACTTTCCCCGTGGTCTTCATTATTTAGATAAGGATAATGTCATCGACATTCCAATTATGTCTTCTATGAACTGGCTAGCAGCTGACCATCAGACGTGGAAGATAGGCACTTCCCCGTCCCGTGACTTTACCTTCACCCTCTCTACCCCGTCTTTCACCTTTGACTACTGTGACGGGTAGACTACCACCACCTCCACCTTCTTACCTCCTTGACTTCACCCCTACCGCTTCTAGGAAGCGGAAGAGGACTTCCTCTGCTGTTAGGGAAGTCGGAGAGGGGTCTCGACCTGCACAGGCTGGGCACACGTCCGCGTCCACGCCCACGCCTACACCTACACCCTATGTCTCTCAGCCGGCTTTACCGGCTAATTTTATTGCCTCCTGTTTTTTAGGCGCCTGAGGTCATGGACCAAGGGCGTCGTGATGCGCTTCTTTTGGATATGTGCAGGAGAGTGGCTCGTATGGAGCGGTATCAGGCTCTTGCCTTATTCCCTCTTTACGAGTACCACATAATGCGAGGTCGTCCTGTTCCAGCTAGCTGGCCACATCCTTCCTTCTACCGGTACCCGGCGGAGGGGTACCCTCAGCCTCAGAGCGAGGAGGACACGGCCGAGAGGGAGGAGCGGTTTAGGGATGAGCTTGCTACTGAGGGTCATCAGAGGAGCAAATGAGAGGAGAGGAGGAGGAGGACCCCACCTACCAGGTGGTTGACGAGGAGGGTGGTGACGAGTAGCAGCTGGCTACTCACTTCCCCAGTTTGTTGACTGGTTTGGGGAAGTTCGATATTGTGAGTATTTTTGTTCTTTATTTCTTTTCATCTCCTTTCATTTTATTTTATTTGTTTTGCATTTGGTTGTATTTTTCCCTTTCCCCTATTATTCTGCTGGTGTATGCTGGAGGACAATGAGGGCATTGTCCATTTTGGTTTAGGGAGGGTAATGTATCCTTTGAGTCTGCATTTGCATTTGTTTTGCATTCACGTTTATTGCATTTTCTGTTTGCATTGTCTCTTATTTTCAAAAAAAAAAAAAAAAATTCAAAAAAATTCGAAAATTCGAAAAATTAAAAATTAAAAATTTCACGTTTACTTTTGCATATAGGTTGAGTCGGAACGGTATATTTCGATGATGAAATTGCACTACTTTTAGTCTTTTTTCTTAAACATTGCATAAACTGATATCTTTTTAGCATTGTCTTATTGCATAATCTACGAGTTACTGTTGAAATTTAGCTGAACGAATAGACTTGACCTAAAATTTTGGCAACCTACTCATATTTTCTAAGTTTTAGAGCCTTAAAACTGGTGTCATTCATGACCAGTTCATGTAGGATTGTGAGTAGTTACTCCTTGCATAGCATGTATCATTAATTTGCATAAGTATGAAATTTAATTGCTTATTGCCTGCATACATTCGGGTTAGTGGTTGGTGTCACACGCATGGAGGTGCTTACATTCCCTTTTCTTCCATTTTTACCCATTAACTCCACATTTAGCCAAGTTTGCCTTTTGACCCTTAACTGCACCGAAATTTAGCCTGCCTTGTCAAGCTAGTTTAGTGATTGTTTTTGCAGTATTTTGTTTATTGAGCCGAATTTGGTTTGTATTGATAATCAGAGTTGGTAATATGGAGAAGGAGGATGATTATGAAATGATGAAAAAAAAATTGAAAAAGAGAAAAAAAAGAGAAAAATCAGAAAAAAAAACCGAGAAAAAGAAATGAAAAAGGAAAAATGAAAAAATTTGGTGAAACGGTTTTGGCTTCTATGTTCTTATTATATCTTTTGAGGAGTTGATTTTATTCGGTTTGGTGAGTTTCTATTCCGAATTAAGGGCATTGTGCTTATTTTTGATGGATTAAGAAGCGGATGTGTTTTATTTGGTTTTGTTAGGATGCTAGATTGGCTATTAACCTCACATTCCTGTAAATGTTTTGCCTTTCTTACCCATTACCTCACTTTTCCATACTTTTGTAAGCCCTCGGCTGTGACGGGACCTTGTTTGGTTGGAATGTATGTGTACGGTAGCTAGAATTGTCTATCATACTATATTGCATGCATGTTTATGTGGGTCGTAGTTTAGGTGAGCGACTATATTTCTTCCTCTCTTACAATTAATTGCTTACCCTTTGCTTCATGAGAGAAGAGTGACCCGTGAGAGTCCATTATCAAAGGTCTTGCAAGGTCGATGGTTCAGCTTCATTATAAACATCTTACAACTCGTTTGCATTTGACAGTTTTTGCTACAAGTATTAGTTTGCTCGCATTAAATTGGTTTAAGTAGACGATTTGTAGATAGCTCGGAGTTTTATTCCGTTCCATTAGTTAATTGCATATAATTTGCTTGGGGACAAACACAGGTTTGGTTTGGGGAGATTTGATACGTGCATTTTATATAGTCTTTTTGAGCCTCTTATGCACGTATTTCTATGCAATTCCCCTAATTTTAGGCTACGAAATGCCCCGAATATTCTACTTTGATTCGTTTGGCTTTAATTGCAGGAATAGATCTGAAAGAAGCGGAATCAAGCCTTTTACTGTCCCGTTAGCTTGCATTTAGAACATGGAAGATTTGGAGCAAAAATATCACTGTCTTGGGACGCGTGAAGACGCCTAGGAAGATAAATTATACGTCCCTTGGCCTATTTCAGTGGCAGTTGGCTCGATCGAGTAGTTTGGTTGGCTACTGTGCTCGATCGAGAGCATTTGGATGGTGAGAAGACTTCGATCGAGACCCTGATGTGCTCGATCGAAGAGTGACTATTTGGAGGTCCTCGATCGAGTAGTCTTTGTACTTGATCGAGAGGTTTTTGTTGGGAAGTGTTCGATTGAGAAGAATCAAGTTGCTCGATCGAGCACTTTGTTATCTGAACGCGAGATTTTATCGCGTGAACTTATTTATTTTATTATCTTAAATTACGTGTTTAATAATAAATATCTTTCCTATATAAAGGAAAGACGTCAATAGGTTTAGGTCATCTCACCTTTTACCAAAAACATTCAGTTTACATTAGCTTAATCTTGTTCGACGATGGTTTGCTTTCATTTTGCCAGATCTCAACTTTTGTAATCTCTCTTTACTCTCTTTATCCAAGTTAATTCTTTTGCAACATTTAATTCTTGTTCTTTAATTTCTGTTTTTATTAGTATTGTTATTTGGTTTATGCGATTTCTCCTTATTCATCTTAATATCATGTTTAGCATAGTTTATTTAATCTTTCTTGTTTTATTTACCGTCATGAGTAACTAATTCCCTTAGTGCTAGGATTAGGGGAGCCATGATAGTAAAGCAATGATGCGATAATTAATTTAAGAGGTTTTTAATGTGAGAATTGTTTGATAGCAATATAATAGTAATTATTAGGTTGAGTGCACGCGACCGAAGTAATTAAATTGGTTAAATTCAGACCTAGATTGGAATGAACAGACCTGCTATGAACAATAGACTACCCTAATCAGAGCGGAAGCTATTTAGGAAGAATCTAGGGCGGATAGCGGACCGGAAGGTCCTTTCCACTACCCTTCTCACATCAGACCGACTGACCTACCTTTAGCTGATTTCTGTAATATCATGGTGAACCGACATCCTGGCATTTTTCTCTCTATTTGATCACATCTTTATTTCATTTTGCTATTTTAATTGTTGTTTCATTTATTTCTTTTAATTTCAGTTCGTTAGTTTAGTAACAACTCAATCACACCCCCCATTTTGTGACCTTAGACAGACTAGATAACAAGTAGATAGTGACCGCCTCCCTGTGGAGTACAATACCCGACTTACCTTTGCTATATTAGTTAGAGCCAGTTGGTTTATTTTTGATAGGGTTGCGACAGCCGTGTCAATCCACCTGATGGGCCTTCGTCCCATTCTGCCACCCTTGACTCACTATCCACGACCCACTACCCTTCTCCCCTATATTCAGCTGGGCTCAATGGACTCGCACCGTCATATGGCCCATTATATCATGTTGGTCTTATGTGCAAATTTCAGCCCAAACAAGCTCCTTAAGTTTGGTTTGATACCCCGTCAGAATTCGTCCGTCTCTAACCAACTCATTGGCCCGCTTTGAGAATTTTTGGTTGGAAACACTTGTCAAGTTGCAAGGTTGTTGTCCTTATTTTTAAGATAAAGTTATCCGTTTTAAATTACCCATCCTTTCAATTCTATATAACTATCCGTTTTATACATCAGATCAAATTTAAAAGAATAAATTACCCACCGTTTTTTTAAGGTGCTGATTTTCGCAGTACACATTTTACTCATTGTAGTACAGTATTGACGATTATACCCCTCCCATTTCTCCTCTCTCATTCTTCTCTAACTTCTCTCTTAATCCATATCTCCCCTAATTTCTCATTCATCACCGCTATCAACCACCTTCATCAACCACCTTACACCACCACAAATATTTTTTTTTTACAAAAAAAAAAAATTCTTCATTTATAAAACAAATGTACTACATTTACAATTTACAAATAAATAAATAGAAAAAAAATTCACGTTAACACTTTCACCCATACCACTACCACCTTTGACAACCCCTACCGCCCCTCTTTCCTGCTCATCTCCAGCCACCGGACGGACACCCAGGATCACCGACGGCCAGCACTCATGTCTGTCCCCTCGTCGATCGCCGCTGTCCATTTACCACCATTTCCTCTACCTTCTTCTCCTTCCCTCTCTACCGCCTCTGGGCCCTGTCCCCACACCCTCGCCGGCCACCGAAACCCGTATACCGACCCTCTAGTCTGCGACGCCAACCACTATTATCGGGGACGCGCAGGCAGCCATCACCAAAATCATTGACTATCCATTATCAGTTAAAACAAACCCTAAATAATTTTTAACACAAAGTCTAAATTAATTATAAAAAAAACTCATTAAAATTGCACGCAAACAATTAATTTGATTCATTGTTGCGAAATTAAAGAATTAAAACTCCTTACATACAAATTATCATCCTTCTTCGAAGAATTCTGCTTAAATTAAGAGGTTATAGAGTTACTAAGGGAGAGAATTGTTGAAGGAGAGAATTAGGTTGTGTAGATACCCGTATCCGTCGATATTGGAATTTATAGAGAACCCGACAAACACCCGATGATGATAGGACACATGTATTCTTTAGTTGTCATTGTCATTATTTGGGTTCGTTTTACGATGTAGAGTGAGCGTTGTCGACGGAGTATTTTAATTTAAATGATATTTAAATTAAAGCTTTTTTTAAGGTGAATTCATTTTACTTTATTTTGAGTTTATTTTCTCAAGTTATTTTATTGAAAATAAAATAAATATTTGGTTTAAAAAATCATTTTATGAGTGTATTTGATTTGAAAAATCATTTATTTTAATGTGTTAATCGATTTGAAAAATCGATTTAAAAATCGAAAAAAACCCGTTTTAAACACGCGTTTTGGAGCTCGACTATAGCTCGGTTTTTGAGCCCGTTTTCTTTACGAGTTGGCACGAATCTCGAGTACACTAACCAACCTAGGCCTCTACCCATCCAACCCCAGTTCGAACCCCCTTATCTACGGCCCAAATCCTGTGCCAAATACTCCCCAACAGCCCGCATAACAAGCAGCCCCCCCTGTTTTGCGTGCTCAATCCCGAGCCCAAAACCCGCTCAAAACACCACCAAAACCCGTGCCCATTAACCCTATACCATACCCTAGTATCCTACCCATATTACCTTAGCTTAACCACCAAGCAAACCCCCCATACAAACCCTAAAAACCCCACGAATAGCTGATGGGCAGCAGCTATGCAAACCGAGCCCGACTGCTTATGGCTCCCTTTTACCCTACTTTAACTCCTTATAAATACCCCCCCTTCACCATACATTTATTCCTCTAAGTTCTCCATACATACTACCGTCACTTACAAGCTTTAAACTCCAGAAAAAAACCCTAATTGCCTCTCAAAAACCCTCGACAAGAGAATCAGTTGTGTGTCCTCTTTGAAACCGTTCGTTCAACCATCAAACCTCCATTAAAATTCGAGTTTCTTGTTCCAAATTAACCATACAACATCCATCTACACATTAGACAAAGATTTACAAGCGAAATTGCCCTTGAGAGTACACGAATCCCCTCGAAAAACAGAGTGTTATACACTCTGTTTTCGCGGCTTTTCCTGTCTGTCCAGTTCTGTTTGTGCTCGTTTTTCGTGCCGAATAACTCAAAACGAGCAGGGATTGTTTTAAGATCTCTGTTCTCCTCTCTTTCTCGTTTTCAAAACATCTTTTAAATCGAATTTTCACCGTGAAACGAGAGAGAAATCGCAGTTTGAAAGTTGCTGTCCAGATTTACAAAAAACGTGTTGTTTGCTTTGTTCCTTCGTCGACGACGGCCTCTCGAGATAAAATCTACGATCGATTACGACCCAAGACGGTGTCAACGATACATGTAGGTTGAGGGTGCATCAAATCCTCCTCTTCTCTCTTTTATTTCGTTCTTTTTATGTTTGTTTTTTATCGTTTCGTTTTGTTTGTTTATCGTTTTTGTTTATCGTTTTGTTATCATTAACTATGAAACTAGTTTAATCCGAGTATGAGTTAAAGTACCACCATGAACACCCGCGTTGACTTGAGATGGGAAATAAATCCGCTACATCAGTCGGTCGTATCCCCCGTCTCATTTACATATCCTCGTGTTCAAGGTAGGGCATTAATAAAACGAATTCTAACTTCGCTCTTCGCTTTTGACCCCTCTCTTGTTTCGTGTGATTCGACCCACCCTAGGACACGTCGCATGTTAGTATTACCTCTGATTGTTAACATATAACTCGTTTAGATGACATTAGATCAATTTAATAACCTAATTAGACACGTTATGGTACATCGACATAGCTTTAAAAATCAACTAACAATTCTATAACCTAATTGAACGCATCTCTCTTTTCACTCGATTTCTCGCTAGCATAGGAGTGCGTGATTAGCACCTTCCTATTAAAACTCGATGAGTAGCGTTAATATCGTAACTTCTTGACCTAATTTGACCCCTTTAGGCCGTGTAGAATACACATTTGCAAGACATCTTTTCAATCGATCAACGTCGTTTCTAACTTGTTTTCTAGCCCGCTTTCGAACTTGTTTCGCAATCAATTGATCTAACTAATGAACCTAACCTAGGACCTAGGGTAGCCGTGTCTAGAGTGGCCGTGGCTTGGCCGTGTCCTTTGGTCTTTCTTGCTTCGTTTTTTATGAATCGCTTGTTCTTTATTATTTTGTCGCTTGTAATTTATCGTTTGTTTATCGAGATGTAATTTTCAAGTTAGCTTTCTCTTATCGAGTCAAAACCTCTTCCAAAAACCTTAGTCTTGTTTGGTTAGATGGTTGTGCCCTAATGCATGTAAGAGCGTAGTAAATCGCATGTTGTTTAAAGCAACATGGCCCGATTTATGCTAGTGCATGCTTTGGTGTGTGACCCAATGTCTAATTCGATAAGATTAAGTGAAAGCACACATTACGAGGAGTGACCCAAGGCCGTGAGTCATGTAAGCCGTGGGCCACCCCTTTGTGCATGTTTTCCTAGGCCGAATTGGCCGTGTAGTGTGTCGTGTATGGTTTTGTGTATAGCGTTGTATTTTAGATCGAGTTGTATCTTTAATTTCTTGTTGTGTCGGTATGAAATGCCTGGGTTGTAATAGGATAGATCCCAACGGCTCCCCCATTCCCATCAAGCCTTGTTTGTTTCGTTTATATGTTGTTAGATCAATCAACCCACATGCTAAGTTACAACTTTGACAAAGTTAGTTTAGTTGCATCTAAATCGACATAGAAACTTCACATGTTAGGGTTTTAAAACGATGTTTGCATATCATATATCGTAGTAGCTATGACCTTGTTTGAAATCCGATACTTGACTTAGTAGAGGCCGTTATTGACGGGCGGGGTTAGGTGTCCTTATGGGCTTCCCAACACGTACCCTCACCCCTTACTCAAGATCTATGGTTTGTGGATCCGTCTAAATACCATTGGATTACGAGAGTCATTCAAATCGAGTGATATAGCGTACAAGTCTTTATCTTTAATCACTCGTAGTCGATTGGCTTTATGCTTTTCGATGAAAGGTGTAAAGTTGACTTGAACGGTTCCAAGTTCCCATAAAACTTGGTGGCGACTTTAATTTGTCTTAATTCGATTCGAAAGAACCTCGAGTCGATTATGCCTAGTGTGGATCCCGCGGGACGCAGCCTTCCCGAGGGCCTTGTCCACGATTTGGCGACTCTACTGGGAAAAGAGGACTAGTTACACTTTGTTTCTAGGGTCTTTTCCTCCGAGGTGAAACTTGAAAAGAAAGTATTGGAAAGTAAAACATTACTCATAGTGCTACGATTCATGCATAAACCCTTAAGGACTTTCCCGGGCCGTCCCAGCGTTTCTTTGTGATGCGTGGGGGGCGACGTCCCACTATGCCAGGAACTTGCACATTGCTTGCTTCCGCTCCTCCTCGTCGTGGTTCTTGATGGTGGGGATGCTCTTCTAGGTACTCTACCTAAAGGCCCTTGCTCTATAAGACCCAAAAAGGATGGAGGGCATAGACCTTCTTGTAGAAGACTTGCCGAGACTTAAAGATGTCTAGGAGCATACATCCTTATAACATGAGAATGACAAAGTGCAAGATGTATTTTCCCGAGTCTTTTCAAAATTTCCATGTCAATTTCAAAACCGAACTATTGAACAACTTACTTTCAAAATAGCATGATTTTCAAAACGCGGAATGCTGCCCAAATAGGACTAGAATTTTCGGCCAAAATAAGCTTTTATAGCCGGCATGCTGCCCATTTCAAATCTCATTTTCAAATCAATTATTCGTTTTTTTTCAAATTCAATCCAAAATGTTTCTCGAACCTCAACCAAGCATGAAATGCATCGAGTCGTGTCCGGGTCCTGGCCGTGTTAGGCCATGCGTGTTTCGTCCCAAGAGTCTAGAACACGACCTTGTTGGGTCACCCAAGCTCACCTCTTGGGCTTTGAGTCATGTTGGTCGACCAATTGGTCTAGGATAGTCCACAGAAACGCCCAAGCTAGGCCATTTAGAGCGTTTCACTCGAACCTATGGGCTATGTTAGTCCAATCACGGGTTTGGTCACACCGAGTCCGGTTTAGAACCGAATTATGGAGATTCGGGTCGTGTCGTTTTGTCGAGTCCAAATGAATCGAGGTCTAAATCCAACCGTGAGTCGAACCTTTTGGTTAATCAGTCTTAAGTCGAGTCTTTGCTTGAGTCAAGTTGGTGTCTTGTCCTTAAGTGTGCAGGGGCTCTTACTTTTAAATATTGACTCGGTTCGGGGTTTTCTTGTAGAAAGGCCGCCAAAAACCCGACTTCAAGCAATGGAAGATGCTGTTAACAAACTCACTGAGGCCGTGAACCTCATGATGACCCGAATGGATGCAATCGAATCTAAGCTGGGTGAAGATTCCCCTCTATCTACCCCACCTCTGACTGATCTGGAGAAACGGTTCAAGTTCATCGAAGACCGTCTGAAACTCTCCCAGGGGAAGAACATCCACTATGAGAATGCTAGGGCCTATGCTCCAGTTCAGGATAAGTTGCCCACGAACATGGTACTCACTGACATCCCAAAGTTCAAGGGCACCGAAGATCCAGTCCACCATGTTAAGGCCTATAAAGGGTACTTAGCACTGAAGGGAGTACCTGCTGACATGCTCTCTGAAATTTTTGCCCAATCTCTGGATGAACACCCGAAGGCATGGTTCTATAATCTTGACCTTAAGAACTTCCCCACTTTCTAATATATTACGGTGGAGTTCTGTAAGCACTATGCATACAATGTTGAGATTCAAACAAACATAAGGACTTTGGAAGTAATGACACAGAAGGAAAAAGAGGGCTTTACTGAATTCCTCGCAAGATGGCGCGCTGAAAGCGTGAAACTAGCCAAAAAGCCTGATGAAGTTGAAATGGTAGATAAGTTCGTAAAGAATTTACGACCTGTTTACCGTTGCTTTGAAATACCAGAATTTTGGTTCTTTCAAAGAATTGATAAGAATCGGGATAAAGATAGAGGATGATGTCCGAATGGCAGAAGCTGAGAAGCCAAAAGGATATCAAGAGGCCTCGTCATCTAAAGCAAAAGCACCAGCAGCGGCCCACTTTTTTGAAACTGTCAATCTCTTAGATGGACAATCAAAAAGGCCTCCGCGCCAAGCTCCGAGGGTATTCACCGATATCGGGTGCACTTACGCCTACGCTCTCCAAATGCTCATGGCCCAAGGAAAGCTGAAGCCCATTGGTCCAACTCCGGATCCACCTGCTGAACAACAAGGCAAATGGTACAAACCGAATGCCTACCGTGCCTTTCATCAAGGGAAGGGACACGATACTGAAAGGTGCTTCAGACTAAAGCGCGAAATTCAAGATATGATTGAGAACGGAACGCTCCCAATCCCGGCCATAAAGCCCAACAACGTCACCAACCCCTTTGGGGACCACACTAACTTTGTCTCTACCGAAGATAGTGTTGATTACTCTCACTTGATTCGCCCATGTCGTCTAAAAGGGGTTTTCATCGGGAGAATATTCGTGGATTGCTCCGAATTCCTACCAAGCTCGAGAAACGAGATTACATTCGGGGATTTTTTTGTTGATTGTACTCCTTACATACTCCGAAGCGAAAATGAAATCAATGGCGTTTGGGCTGATGACGAAGATGATGTTTACCTCGTCAAAGGTGCGACAATCCCTCACACCCAAGAAGAAATCTTAAAAGTGAGGCAACATGCCCTAGAGTCAAACCATCTGACTAGGTCAGGGCGCCTGTACCGTGTGGAGAAAGCTAAGGATATCCCGAACAAGACACCTCCCAAAGAGCCGGTAGTGGTCGAAGTTCTTGGTGAAGGGTCGACCTCCGAGGCTTCCCTCATCAAGCAACTCCAAAAGACTAAGGCCGACGTGTCTATCTGGCAACTTATCCTAAGCTCTTTCGAACATCGTCAGGCTTTGTTGCAAGCTTTGATGAACATGACCGTGTCGTCAAATACTACTCCTGCTGACATGGTCACTCACATCGCCCAGAATCGGCCACAGATTACCAACGCCGTGACGTTTTCCGACGAAGATCTACCACCGTTCGGGCCCCGACATAACCTGGCCCTCTATGTTGCTACCGTGTGTCTCAACAAGCATATCCCTATGACTTTGGTTGACGACGGATCGGCTGTCAACGTACTCCCTTTGAAAACAGCGCATATTCTGGGCCTGGAGAAGAATGACTTCATTCCCACTACACGATACATTCGGGCATTCGATGGCATTGTGCGTCGAGTGAGTGGACTTGTCGATCTAGTAGTACAGACGGGGCAAGTGGAAAAGAAAATAAGTTGCCAAGTAATCGACATTTGCTCATCCTTCAAACTGTTGTTGGGAAGGCCTTGGATCCACGCTACAAGGGCCGTAACATCAACGCTGCATCGAAAGATCAAGGTCCCACTCAACGGTAAAACCATCACTATTGACGCCACGCCACCATTCGTGGCAGGAGGGGACATTACTTCTGAAGTAAGGGTCGAAGCCGCCAATGACGCATGTGGTTTCGAGATTGTCAACATGATCGAGCCGAACTCCGGCGAGAATATGGATCTATACACGGGAAGTCATTCCTGCGAAGTGATTCTCAAGACTGGGAAGTACTTCGGTTTCTCTTTATATCCTAGAAAGGAGGGTACATTCGAGTTGAAACCGCCAGTAGCCAAAGGAGTAACTTTCGGGCTTGGATATGAGCCCACTGGGAAAGATCTGCTGGAAAAGAAGGGAAGAACGATCGAAGATCGAGATATTAAAATGGGACCGTATCACCTAACTCTAAACGGCCACTTCGTGAGGGCTGGGGAAGAACTTCCCTGCATGGACTTCCCCGAACCTATCTTTGACCCAAAGAAGAACCTTATGGTCCTGGGAATCGAAGTATTCCAAGACTGCTACTACATCCCTGAAGATATTCTGACTGTGATGCCAGTAGGGACTAAACCAGATCTAATAAGTGACGAGGGAGCCATGGGTCTTCTTTTCGGTGAAGAGAAGAAATCACCAATACCAAACGAAGATTTGGTAAGCATGATCCTGAGAAGCGAGCGGTTCGACCCATCTACCCTCATCACCGATGTAGATCCTCTTAGGACCAACACGGGATGGCGGAAAACAATCAAGTGGACTGATAACAAGGGACTTCTTTTCAAGTTGACAACGGGAGAAGGAGAGATGTTCAAGCCAGATGATGTTTCCGATTCTGAGTCTGAGTCTGAGTCCGAGTTAGGTCCTAAGATTGAGTCTAAGGAGTCAGGTGTTGAAAATACCCCTCCCCTAGCTTTCCCTTCCTATGCACCCTTTCCTAATGGTGGTATTCTGGGGCCTGTCCCGAATACCCCTATCTCGCCATTGAGTTCCGACCAGTTGGCTCAAATGTTAGCGCATTTCGCGCAATTTCAAATCAATAATAATATGAACCAGTTTGCTTACGACTTGTCTCACTTACATTGCAATTCAAACTTTGAAAATGATTGTTTTAATAATGACATTGAGACTGAGGTCGAGGACGAACAGTTGGTCGAAGAAGAAGAAGAAGAAATGGAACCACCTCTACAGTTGATAAAAGGGTTGGAAGAGTACGAACAGAAAACTTCGATCATCGAAGATACCGAAACCATCAATGTAGGTACAACCGTAGAACCACAGGAGCTTAAAATAGGAACTACTTTAAGTCCCGCCGAGAGACAAGGGTTCATTGGGTTGTTACATGAGTTCAAAGATGTTTTTGCGTGGTCCTACAAAGACATGCCAGGCATTGATAGAGAAATTGCGGAGCACAGGATCCCAATCAAGCCGGATATAAACCATCAAGCGAAGCTCCGCAAAATGCACACAGATTGGTCTTTGAAAGTCAAGGAAGAAATCGACAAGCAACTCAAAGCTGGGTTCATCAAGGTGTCAGAATACTCAGACTGGGTGGCTAACGTCGTACCAGTACCAAAGAAAGATGGTAAAGTTCGGGTTTGTGTCGACTTCCGGGATCTAAACAAGGCAAGTCCGAAGGACGATTTCCCATTACCTCACATAGACATCCTGGTTGACAACACGGCAAATCACGCGTTATTATCCTTTATGGACGGATACGCCGGTTATAATCAGATCAAGATGGCGAAAGAAGACATGCATAAGACTGCGTTCGAACGCAATGGGAACCTACTTTGCTACACAAGTAATGCCTTTTGGGTTGATAAACGCAGGGGCCACATACCAGAGGACCGCGACAACGTTGTTACATGATATGATGCATAAGGAAGTCGAGGTTTATGTCGACGACATGATCGTCAAGTCAAACGAGCGTGATGGCCACCTTGGCACACTACGCAAATTCTTTGAACGATTGCGCAAGTATAACATGAGATTGAATCCCCAAAAGTGCGCATTCGGAGTCACATCCGGCAAACTGTTGGGTCACATCGTTAGCCACCGTGGCATCGAGGTGGACCTATCAAAAATAAAGGCCATAATGGAAATGCCTCACCCGAAAACCGAGAAGGAAATTCGAGGTTTCCTAGGAAGAATCCAATATATAAGCCGGTTCGTGGCAAGGCTAACTATGATATGCGAGCCAATTTTCAAGAAGTTGAAAGTCGGGGAACACGTCGTATGGGATGATCACTGTCAAGCTGCGTTCGATAAGATCAAAGAAATACTATCTTCCCCTCCCGTGCTCAGCCCACCAACGACTGGTTTACCACTTTTGTTGTATCTTACAGTTACAGACACTGCAATGGGGGTAATGTTGGCACATATAGTCGATAAAGAGGAAAGAGCAATTTACTACATTAGTAAAAAGTTCTTGGAGTATGAAATCAAGTATACTCAGCTCGAGAAGACATGTTTGGCTTTAGTATGGGCGACAAAGAAGTTACGACACTACATGCTCAGTCATAGTGTCTGCATCCACTCGAAGATGGACCCAATCAAATACTTGTTTGAAAAACCAGTTCTAAACGGCAGGGTGTCGAGATGGACTTTAATGCTCTCCGAATTTGATCTAAAATACGTACCGCTGAAAGTGATAAAGGGAAGGGCGGTTGCAGACTTCCTGGCGGATAACCCGATAGAAGAAACTGAGATTGTAGATACGTGGTCGTTTCCCGACTAAGATATCGTTCATATAGACAACGATACGTGGGACCTCTATTTTGATGGAGCATCGAACTGCAGGGGTTACGGGATAGGAGTGCTACTCATTTCACCAGAAGGTGAACATGTTCCCATTTCGATCAAGTTGGACTTTAATGTTACTAATAACGCGGGCAAATATGAAGCGTGCCTACTCGGTTTGCACAGTGCTCTCGAGTTAGGCATCAAAAAGCTTGTAGTACATGGGGACTCGTCACTAGTGATCAATCAAGTGGCCGGGATGTGGAAAACCCGAAGTGATAGCCTGGCTCCGTACCAAGCGAAAATCGAGGAACTAGAAAAGTTGTTCGCCGATGTCAAATACGTGCACCTCCCCAGAGATGAAAACCAGTTTGCTGATGCACTATCAAAGCTAGCTGCTCTGATCAACATACCTAATCATATGGATACTATGCCAATATGTGTCGAACGAAGATCATCACCTGCTTACGTTAATGTAATCGGAGACACAGAAGAAACCGAGGCTGAACCTTGGTATCATGCTATTCTGAAATTTAAAGAATCAGGAGAGTATCCACCCGACATGGATAGCCGCGGAAAGCGCGCTATTCGAATGCTAGCCGCTCAGTTCGTTAGAACCAATGATGGACAATTGTACAAGAAGACCGCGCAAAATATCCTTCTGCGGTGCATAGACTCACCAACTGCAAAAAGAGTCATGGAAGAAGTCCATGACGGGGAGTATGGCCCACACATGAATGCCCATATGCTAGTGCGTAAAATCATGAGATTAGGGTATTATTGGACCACGATGGAGACAGATTATCGCGAATACGTCAGACATTGCCATAACTGCCAAATCTTTGCGAACATACAACACGTGCCACCATCACTGTTGTATACTTTGACATCACCGTGGCCTTTCTCAACATGGGGAATCGACATTATTGGAAAGGTCAACCCATCTGGAACAGATGGGCATTGTTTCATGCTAGTCGCCATCGATTACTTCACGAAGTGGGTAGAAGTGAAATCATACAAAGTGCTACAAGCGAAGTAGGTAGCAAAGTTCATTCAGAATGAAATCATTTGCAGATATGGGGTGCCGCATGAGTTCATTAGTGACCATGGCACTCACTTCCAGGCTGAAACTGCTGTGATACTTGAAAAGTATAAAATCAAACACCACAAGTCGTCACCTTATCGACCTCAAACAAACGGTGCAGTGGAAGCCGCTAATAAGACAATCACTGTGATTCTCAGAAAAATGACCGACAATTATCGCGAATGGCCAGAGAAGATACCGTTCGCACTATGGGGATACAGGACGTCTATTCGCACAGCCACTGGAGCAACTCCGTTCTATTTGACATATGGGATGGAAGCGATTCGACCTATCGAATTAGAGGTACCTTCTTTGAGAATTCTCATTAGAAAGTCGTCCTCTGGTTGATCGGCCGCAGCCGTATGATTCCTTGTTCATGCTCGATGAGCGACGGTTAAATGCGCTACACCATGTTCAACTCTATCAGAAAAGGATACAAAGGGCATTTAACAAGAAGGTGAAGCCTCGAGGAATAAAGGATGGGGATTTGGTCCTAAAGTCTGTCCGCGCTTTACTACCAATCGACCCGAGGGGAAAATTCAAGCCGAACTGGGCCGGCCCTTACCTGGTAAAGAAAATATTATCGGGAGGCGCAGTCAGACTAACAGATCTAGATGGAAACGACTTTGCAAATCCGACGAATTTGGATCAATTGAAGAAATACTATCCTTAGAACTCATTCTCAATGTCATGAAATAAAATTTTGAATTGCAGTGCTCGTGAGCGAGTCTAGGCCGCGGCACTTTTTTGCTTCGCTGCTTTTTGTGCGTTATAAACTGATGTTTGCAGCGCATTTGTTTTGTGGAACTACAAGCTCGGTTTGATTCTGTTGATAACAGATACGTAGGCAGCTCTTTATAAGAGTACAACCGACCCTTCCTTTAATAAAATGAAATTTTATGCAGAAACTGAGAATTTTAATAAATAGTAAGTCTTTTTAAATCGGGCGATGCCCATTACAACCTTCAAAGAAAAAAAAAACAGCCAGCAACAAATAATAAGTAGTAGTATTAAATAATAAATTGGAGTCGAAGGCTCCTACATCTTCCCTTTCCCTTTGCCTTTTGAGTCACGTGACCGAGGCTCCTGCGGAGGAGGGGTAGTAGCGTTCTGCCTAGCACGCTTCTTAGGAGGGATCATCATTTCCTCCCGAGGGCCCAGCCTATCTTTTACACTCAAGCGAGGACCAAGTCTTCCTTCTAAGGCTGAGCCCGAGTGTGCCTTTGGACCCAACCGTTTCCACACACCTGTCGCCTGTGAGTCAGTCTTAGGAGTCTTCTCAGTCTTAGTTTCAGGTCCAGATGCAGACGAAAGATCGTTAGCGAAGAAGTCGCGACTGCTTCTGCCTTTGTCATAATATCTAATGTCGACAAGCTCATCCTTCCGACACAAGTCTTTACCTGATTCAGTCTTCTCTTTAAGCCACTTAGTGTAGGACGGCGATACCCAGGTAGTCTAAGGGCGTGCAGATACGTACCAAAGACGCCTTTGGTGCCATCTTTCGAGTCAGTCATCACAAATAGAGGGATGTAGCTCTCTTGCTCGTCCCAGAACAGCCTCGCACTTGGGAATTACTTGTCTACGACCCATCTAACGCAAGACGCGGTCGGGGTAAATGTGAATAGACCTTTCCAAACCCAATAATTGCAAACGTCTGGTCTTATCATCTTCCGGAAGGATAGTAAAAGATTTGAGGCGAAGCCAAGGCATAAACCAAAGAAAAGGGCGACCTCCTCCTTCTGTCATCTTGTTTCGCCAATAAGCAAGGTCATTTTGATGCTCGTCTTCATACCGCTTAGCACGCATAGTCAGCATACGGGCGAGGTACGAGTTTGGCTCACGCGGCGGGGCAAAGAGCCAAAATCTCTCACAAAGCCACACCTGCAAAAAAGGGGGAAAAGAAAACGTGAAAAAAAAACGAAAGAAAAAAAGAAAAAGAAAGAAAGAAAAAAAAACGTGAAAAAAAAAAAGAGAAAAGAGAAGAGAAGAAAAAAAAAACGTGAAAAAGAAAAAAAAGAAAGAGAAAGAAAAAAAAAGGAAAAAAAAAGGAAAAAAGAAAAAAAACAACAGAAGCACAATCGTGGCAGAATGCAGCAAAATAATGGCAGAATGCAACAAAATCGTGGCAGAATCGTGGTAGAATGCAACAAAATCGTGGCAAAATATAGATAAGTCGTGGCAATAACACAAGAATTTGTGGTAAAGCGAAGAGAAGCGAAATCAAGAGGATAGATTTTGTTACCTGCAACAGACGGGAGCATCCCGACCATTCAACATCAGGGTTCGTTTTCTTAGCATCTAAACCCCTAATGGTTTCAGCAAGAATAATCCAGGAAGGATTATGTCCCGTCTCCATCTGAGACACAATAGACATGAGCTTCGCTTGTCCTACGCAAGTTGTCCTATTCATTCTATCTTCGAAGACATAAAGATGTAACATGATCAATTCAAATGCTCTGCGGCAGTACGTTGGCAGTGAAGTACTGTTTCGCAAATTGCAAAATCTCCGATGAATAGCAAGAAGGTTGACTTCGTCACCAGTAACTATATCCTCAGACTCCGTCCTGGAGAGGCCAAGACAGTCTATATATATTCCACGCCACCCCGAATTAAATTTTGGTATAGCCGGTATGGCCTCGGATCCCATCCTCCCGGGCGTAAAACTCTTCCTAGTAAAGGGCGGATCTCCCCCTCGGAAAAAGCAAAGACATGGTTACGAGGATCCCAATAGCTAAGGCGATATTCTAACAAAGCGAGTTGAAGGCGGATCGGCATAAGGGAAGTAATTGCGCCCGATTGAGCGGTCTTTAATTCTTGTCTCTCTGAGACAGTGAAGTCTGTCTCCCATGCTCGCATAGCACTCACTAGATTATTCATAATGATTTATGTTATTTGCACCAGTTTGGGAAAGCAGAATAAATTTTGCAGTGCAACTCTTCCTTATATAGAAAGTATAAGGGAAGGAAACACCTAGGGTGACACCCCTAGGGTGGCGTTTTTTTGGCCGTGTGGGCCTCGGGTCGCGCGCCTCTTAGGCCCGCCCCAGTTCACACCAGTCTTTAGCACGATGCGTCGGGTTTTCGCTCATTCATCGCATCTTTTGGCACCAGAATGGCCAATTTACATTTCTACCCCCAGCAAGTCAATAATTGAATTTAAACTCGTGCACACTTACTGTTTTATTTTCTTTTTTTGTTTTACGGTAGCGGGCTACGCCCACGTTGTCTGCAAGTCATACGGAGTGTCTGAGTCGTATTTCATGCTCACCCATCAAGGTTCGATTTCAAAAAAAATTTCAAAATTTCAAAATTCCAAAAACTTTTTGCGAATTATGGATAGATGATCCAAGTAGTGGAATCTTCTTGGGTCGATGACCCAATCTTTCGAAATTCAAAATTCAAAATTCAATTTTTGAAGGGCCGATGGCCCAACATTCCAAGTGATGTCAAATTCAAACTTCGAGTCGATGGCCCAATTATTCAAAATTTTCAAATTCATTTTTTTGGTCGATAACCCAATCTTTTAAATGATCCAATGTGCTTATGTGATGATTATTGCTAGTACGTTTTTGTGCTTCGAATATAGCAGGATATGCTTCAACTGGGGGCTCTAAAGTCTTCGACTTTAGAGCCATCACAAACCGGGGGCTCTGAAGCCGTTGGCTTCAGAGACCATTATCAAGATGTAAAGGATGATATCCACCAAGAATTCAATTCAATACAAGAGTACGAAATGGAAGAATTCCGTAGCTGAAAGCAAATGATGAAAGCGGCGGCAACCTCCTCGGAAAGTCCCGTCCCATTCGGACAAGCGCCAGCAGATGATAAATTTTGGGCAAATGTCAACAGATGATGAATTTTGGACAAATGCCAGCAGATGATAAACTTTGGGCATGTGTCAGCAGTTGCCGAACTACGACGCGGGTTTGATTCCGTCACAAACGGATACGTAGGCGCCTAAGGATAAGGCTCAATCCACCATATATGCAATTTATGGGTCGACGACCAATGACGATAATTTGACACAACAGAAGCAAGAGTCAATCCTCGGCGAAGTTTCGGTATGATCTCTTCTTATGGTCAAGTAGCTTATATACGCAAGTCTAATGGACTATAAACGACCCGAGAATCCTCGGTCGAAAGGGACCTTGGGTATACTTTGACTTTCGCCTTGTCCAAGCCTCGGTCAAAGTGGGGGCTCAGAGATACCCGTATCCGTCGATATTGGAATTTATAGAGAACCCGACAAACACCCGATGATGATAGGACACATGTATTCTTTAGTTGTCATTGTCATTATTTGGGTTCGTTTTACGATGTAGAGTGAGCGTTGTCGACGGAGTATTTTAATTTAAATGATATTTAAATTAAAGCTTTTTTTAAGGTGAATTCATTTTACTTTATTTTGAGTTTATTTTCTCAAGTTATTTTATTGAAAATAAAATAAATATTTGGTTTGAAAAATCATTTTATGAGTGTATTTGATTTGAAAAATCATTTATTTTAATGTGTTAATCGATTTGAAGAATCGATTTAAAAATCGAAAAAAACTCGTTTTAAACACGCGTTTTGGAGCTCGACTATAGCTCGGTTTTTGAGCCCGTTTTCTTTACGAGTTGGCACGAATCTCGAGCACACTAACCAACCTAGGCCTCTACCCATCCAACCCCAGTTCGAACCCCCTTATCCACGGCCCAAATCCTGTCCCAAATACTCCCCAACAGCCCGCATAACAAGCAACCCCCCCCCCCCCCGTTTTGCGTGCTCAATCCCGAGCCCAAAACCCGCTCCAAACACCACCAAAACCCGTGCCCATTAACCCTACACCATACCCTAGTATCCTACCCATATTACCTTAGCTTAACCACCAAGCAAACCCCCCATACAAACCCTAAAAACCCCACGAATAGCTGATGGGCAGCAGCTATGCAAACCGAGCCCGACTGCTTATGGCTCCCTTTTACCCTACTTTAACTCCTTATAAATACCCCCCCTTCACCATACATTCATTCCTCTAAGTTATCCATACATACTACCGTCACTTACAAGCTTTAAACTCCAGAAACAAACCCTAATTGCCTCTCAAAAACCCTCGACAAAACCGACTTACAAACTGAGAATCAGTTTGTGTGTCCTCTTTGAAACCGTTCGTTCAACCATCAAACCTCCATTAAAATTCGAGTTTCTTGTTCCAAATTAACCATACAACATCCATCTACACATTAGACAAAGATTTACGAGCCAAATTGCCCTTGAGAGTACACGAATCCCCTCGAAAAACAGAGTGTTATACACTCTGTTTTGTGGCTTTTCCCTCTGTCCAGTTCTGTTTGTGCTCGTTTTTCGTGCCCAATAACTCAAAACGAGCAGGGATTGTTTTAAGATCTCTATTCTCCTCTCTTTCTAGTTTTCAAAACATCTTTTAAATCGAATTTTCACCGTGAAACGAGAGAGAAATCGCAGTTTGAAAGTTGCTGTCCAGATTTACAAAAAACGTGTTGTTTGCTTTGTTCCTTCGTCGACGACGGCCTCTCGAGATAAAATCTACGATCGATTACGACCCAAGACGGTGTCAACGATACATGTAGGTTGAGGGTGCATCAAATCCTCCTCTTCTCTCTTTTATTTCGTTCTTTTTATGTTTGTTTTTTATCGTTTCGTTTTGTTTGTTTATCGTTTTTGTTTATCGTTTTGTTATCATTAACTATGAAACTAGTTTAGTCCGAGTATGAGTTAAAGTACTACCATGAACACCCGCGTTGACTTGAGATGGGAAAGAAATCCGCTACATCAGTCGGTCGTATCCCCCGTCTCATTTACATATCCTCGTGTTCAAGGTAGGGCATTAATAAAACGAATTCTAACTTCGCTCTTCGCTTTTGACCCCTCTCTTGTTTCGTGTGATTCGACCCACCCTATGACATGTCGCATGTTAGTATGACCTCTGATTGTTAACATATAACTCGTTTAGATGACATTAGATCAATTTAATAACCTAATTAGACACGTTATGGTACATCGACATAGCTTTAAAAATCAACTAACAATTCTATAACCTAATTGAACGCATCTCTCTTTTCACTCGATTTCTCGCTAGCATAGGAGTGCGTGATTAGCACCTTCCTATTAACACTCGATGAGTAGCGTTAATATCGTAACTTCTTGACCTAATTTGACCCCTTTAGGCCGTGTAGAATACACATTTGCAAGACATCTTTTCAATCGATCAACGTCGTTTCTAACTTGTTTTCTAGCCCGCTTTCGAACTTGTTTCGCAATCAATTGATCTAACTAATGAACCTGACCTAGGACCTAGGGTAGCCGTGTCTAGAGTGGCCGTGGCTTGGCCGTGTCCTTTGGTCTTTCTTGCTTCGTTTTTTATGAATCGCTTGTTCTTTATTATTTTGTCGCTTGTAATTTATCGTTTGTTTATCGAGTTGTAATTTTCAAGTTAGCTTTCTCTTATCGAGTCAAAACCTCTTCCAAAAACCTTAGTCTTGTTTGGTTAGATGGTTGTGCCCTAATGCATGTAAGAGCGTAGTAAATCGCATGTTGTTTAAAGCAACATGGCCCGATTTATGCTAGTGCATGCTTTGGTGTGTGACCCAATGTCTAATTCGATAAGATTAAGTGAAAGCACGCATTACGAGGAGTGACCCAAGGCCGTGAGTCATGTAAGCCGTGGGCCACCCCTTTGTGCACGTTTTCCTAGGCCGAATTGGCCGTGTAGTGTGTCGTGTATGGTTTTGTGTATAGCGTTGTATTTTAGATCGAGTTGTATCTTTAATTTCTTGTTGTGTCGGCATGAAATGTCTGGGTTGTAATAGGATAGATCCCAACGGCTCCCCCATTCCCATCAAGCCTTGTTTGTTTCGTTTATATGTTGTTAGATCAATCAACCCACATGCTAAATTACAACTTTGACAAAGTTAGTTTAGTTGCATCTAAATCGACATAGAAACTTCACATGTTAGGGTTTTAAAACGATGTTTGCATATCATATATCGTAGTAGCTATGACCTTGTTTGAAATCCGATACTTGGCTTAGTAGAGGTCGTTATTGACGGGCGGGGTTAGGTGTCCTTATGGGCTTCCTAACACGTACCCTCACCCCTTACTCAAGATCTATGGTTTGTGGATCCGTCTAAATACCATTGGATTACGAGAGTCATTCAAATCGAGTGATATAGGGTACAAGTCTTTATCTTTAATCACTCGTAGTCGATTGGCTTTATGCTTTTCGATGAAAGGTGTAAAGTTGACTTGAACGGTTCCAAGTTCCCATAAAACTTGGTGGCGACTCTAATTTGTCTTAATTCGATTCGAAAGAACCTCGAGTCGATTATGCCTAGTGTGGATCCCGCGGACGCAGATCCCGAGGGCCTTGTCCACAGGTTGGTTTTTAGGGAAGGGTATAAAATGGAAAAAAGTGGGTAAATTGTACTGAAATGAATAAAAATTGTACTGCGAAAATAAATTACGTTTTTTTATTGTAAAATAAATGTGTCCGTTCAAACGAGTATAGGGATGACCGAGAACGTTTTTACACAATAATTATTGAACAAAGTATGTGGCCGATATGCAGTGGTGTACGAAGTACGGACTACTGTCTACGTAGTAGAGTAAAAGAAGTGAGGAAGGCAATTAGGCATAAGGCAATGCAGTAAAATAAGAATAAGAATAAGAAGAAAGAAATGGATGTAATGGTAGTGGTGCCAAAACGAAGCCAAAGCTCCTCATCCTTCTCCTTCTTCAACTTGTTGTCTTCTAAACAATCACACAATTCCTTTTTCAGGAAGCCATTTTCTACCTTTTGCTCCACCAACAAAGGAGATGATGATGCTAAAGACAACAATAACAACACTGGTATGCTTTCTAATTCACTTTTATCTTTTCCATATATTTATTCTACCAATTATGTTTCATTTTTTTTAAATCAAAATTCTCAAGTGGGTTTTTTCTCTGTCTTTCTTAATTATGGGTTTAGTTATGATCTGCATAATTTGATTGGAGCAATTATGCATTTTTATGACCCCTATAATGGGGTTTCAACAGAACTTGGTTTACTAAAGGGTTGTGATTGATGGCCAGAAAGTGATTCTCTGTATCGGCGTATCAAAACTTAACCAACCTTGTAAATGGAGGAGCATTGTTACGGCCCATTGCATTGTATGGGACATGAGTCCCACATCGGCCGTGTGGGAGGCTTCATGTGCGATTTATGTAGAAATTGGGCTTGACCGCCCTTTGAGCTACCTTTTGGGATGGGTTCTCCCAATATCTATATCAAGCATTTCAAGTTGGAAAAACTTGTTTGTTTTCAGCCTAAATTATGAGTCACTAATCAAAGGAGAACCTGATATTTTTTCAAAAAAAGAAAAATGTTAAAGGGGCTTTGAGATATACTCGTAATCATTTTGGTCATCGAGCAACAACCTCTAACATAAGGGTAAAGCTTTGTGCATTCTGCGCCCTTCACCTGCCATAGATGGGAACCTTTCAAGGCAGGTGGGTAATGCCGACTGTTTATAGATGAACTCTAGTTAAACATGATCAATCCATCTTCTGGGATGGAGGGGGTATGTCTACATTCCAATGGTTAAGTAGATATCTTACCACATAAACTTGCTTTGTCTTCACCTTGGGATACATCACACATGTTTTTTCACCTTGTTGGCAGTTCTCTAATTCATTGTCTAAAGTCTTGCACATTGTCATTGACACATTCAGACTTTTACCTTCGGAAAGATATCACTCTATTGCCCAAATCTGTGTTCTGTAAATGGGGCTGCATGATTAATGTATGTGCATTGTCAAATAAATGAAGCATAGTGTCACGAGACGATTCTTTTCCCCTAAGAATGACTCGTGTGCCACCGGACTCGCAGTCCCGTCGCAAGTCAAGTCAGGCAAATCCTAAGTGAATAACAAGTGAAGTAGTAAGTAAAGATGAGAAGACTAAGACAATGTGTGGAAAGATTACTTTTATTAAAGTAAAGACTCCATTTGCCATCCGACACTCACACAAACTCACTTTGTAAGCATACTTGTAATATTCAAGCTTTCTTAATAAAAACAATTTTTTCCCAACACCAAGTGGTGTTAGCCTTCTTATTCCAAAGTTCCTACTTCACTTGTTAAGTGTCTAAGCCATAGCCTAACACATATTGAGGGTCTTGCTTGACTTGGCTTGCAACGGGATTGTAAGTCGGGTAGCACACGAGTTTGATCTAAGGGGCAAAGTAATCATCTCGTGACAATAGGCTGCTGCATAAACGCACTTGTTGCCTTTTGAGTTTTGTTCATTATCCTACGACAGAAGTAGATATGTTTTCTAAGATCTTCTGTGCGTTTTATTTCTGTGTTATTGGCCCCTTTCTTTTTTAGCCAAATGTGAAACAATAGTCTCCAACTCTCCACCCACCACACCCTTTGTCCTTTTTTGTTTTATTTTATTACATAGCTTGCAAGTTATGACTGAAGGCCACCATGAGTGCGTGTTAGAACTTAAAATGCTTTCAAATCAATGATGGGCACTCTAAGGACCTAATGGTATCTTATTCTGATATTTTCAAATCCAAATGGGAGAACAAGTTGACAAATAAGATGTGTCCTAGACTTCTAGTTATTGAAGGGGATCATTATTATTGGAAAGTGTCTTAATTTATTTAGATGATGTCGATAAACTTGCAATCTTTAGCATAGTTATTGTGCTTCGATTGAAGTTTGTTTCATAGGGAGTATCCTCCCAACGCTTTCTCCGTGCACTTCAAATTCAAATGATGGTTGCTGCATAAGAATCTAGGCTGTTTCATTAAGATACTAATGTATCTAATTGCTCACGATCTTGCTAGTGTGCCTTGTAAAGTAAGGTATCTTATGTACTGTAGGAACGACTATTTCATCCTAAATAGGAGGTGTAATTTCTAAATCTTAGTTTTATAAACGAAGTTCTTAAGCTTTAGTATTAAAAGGCTCACTATGGAGCTTAGCTTTCTGAAGTAGTAAAGTCCTTTCTTTTGTAAGTTGCAACTCTTCAAGCCAATTGTTAATCTTAAGGCGAAATATGAATTAATGATATTATTTGGTATTAGGTATATTATGAGGATTCACACTTTCAGTCCATTTAGCAGACCTCTTTAGGCGGTGTTTTGTTTCATCCCTTGGAATGCAATAGAATGGATGTGATTAAGGCCAATGTTTGGTTTGGGTATTTTAAAATGGGTTTAGAGATCTGATGGATTCTAACTCCCAACTTAACCCACTAGAATTTCATACCCTCCTTTCCCCGTAGATTTCGAACTCCATATTCCTTCATATAAACTTAAAGAGTGAAATAAACGGCTATAAGGAGGTATGGGGTCCTCCAGAATATCACATTTTAATCCATTTCATTTCAACCACTTGAACCAAACAACCCTGGGTGTATTGGCTTTGACTTGCAGCGTTCTCATGTCCATTTCTTATGGTTCCTACTTCCTAATGACTCTTAGAGTCTTAGTAACATTCTAAAGGCTTGTTTCAACTGATGTTGAACATATCAGGGAAAACGTGATGTAGTTATTTGTACTCATTGTATGTAGCCATGTAGGCTTTAATATGTGAAGAGATTTTTGGACGTAGTTTAGACTTTAGAAGAAGCATTTTCCTGTTTTCCCTTAAAAGTCACGCTGTCAGAGCTCAGCTCCGCGTCAATTATGCTGTTCTGCTTGAGGACGACATTTAAAGATAATCACAGCCACTCAAATGAACAAATCAAACTTCGTTATAAACAAAAAAGTCTGTGTATTTTTTTTCTTTGGCCGTTCGGGTAATAAATGTCCAGACTTCAGGGGTTGAAGACTTGCTGTTAAGTGCAAATTCTTGATAAAATGTTTGAGGTTTGGTTTGTCTAATATGTTAACGGTAAAAAATTTGCCACTTGCCTCTGGTCTGCGTTCTGGACCAACAAGGCTGTGGAAGCTCGTTTCTTTTTTAACTTGATGGTCTGTGGTGAAGGTGAGGAGAAATACACTGAATTACTAAGGAAAATGCCTTTGACTTTCTAGTTTTTGTATAAGAAGTTTGAATTTGGAACAAGCGACTCTGAAAGCATTTGTGGTGCACGAGAGTTGGTCTTGGTTCCTGCATGGTGCTTGTCGGAGTGATCTGGTCGCCACTCGCAGGGGGTGAATGGGGTTCATTGGCGGTGATGGCTGCATGGTGGGTTTGGTGATGGTAAAGTGATAAGTGGTTAATAGTGTTGAGGGAATGAGGGGTGGAGAGAGATATAATCGGGTGGAGTAATTATGAGTGAACGATAATTTATCGCATTTTGTGTATATATTGGGGTTTTTACAAGGAGATTGGACTAAGTTTTGCTAAAAGGGGAATGTCTTTGGATTATACCAAAAATGAAGGTGTTACCATTGGGTTGGATAGGAGAGAATTCGACAATATATGATAGGATGGAGGTACATCTTGTCCTTTTTAACAGAGGTAAGCGTGCCTGATTCCCTTACCTTGCCTTAGCGGAGCCTTTGCGGCAGTAGGGTAATGTTGTTGAGGAAGAATATATATTTTTTTCCAAGACACATGATAACTTTTCTTTTTTTTTTTTTTTTTTTTTTGATAGAGCAAGGAAACACATGATAACTTTGTTGGTTACTAAGCTTCTCTATCTCGACATAAAGTTATGAAATACCTTGCTACCATTTTCCCTTGTATTCTGTTTTGTCTCTGTCCTCCCTAATGAAGTGTGAATCACACCGCCGATGAGGAGTGTTCATTCCCCAATTCCCTATGGCTTGTGTGCAATTGACTCTTAAACTAAGTTGACAGATTGGAAGTTAATAATCTTCAATCTTAATGATAACCTTATTGAAAATCCTTTACTCTATAGTTGAGTATAAGGGCCTACTTACATGAACCTGTAGAAAGGATAAACCGGCAAACCCCCTTTCTAGTTCCTTTCCATCGACATGCCATTCCTTATTTTATTCAAGCATCCTCCCTGAACTATTGTCCATATTCGTCTGCCCAAAATTAATTGTCCACTTCTTAAGTGTAGTAAACTATATGCGATGTATTGCATTATTACCTTTGATCAAACCTAAAGAGGTCAAGTGTGAGCACAACATATATGTTTAAGTTACATGGACATGATAGAAAACATTTTGCTGAAACTCATGCAACACAACTCAGTGCAGTATGATTGTACCTTCTTGATTATCTCCAAGGACAAGCTTTTTCTTTGGGTGCCTTTTTCAAGTTCTGTTGCAGCCAAAGCACTAGTTGGTTTCATGTACTTTTCGAATGTGATCTGAGCTTCTGTAGTTACTGGTTTCTACCATAGTACTCCGTATGACTTGGTATCTCAAACAAACTTATGCTTTGCTTTGTAATGATGCATTGTGCTTAATGCAACCAAATAAATGTCAAGACATTTCTTCATAATATACACCTATGTGTTATGTTCACCTGCAACTTGTCGGATCTTTTGTAGGTGACAAATTTTCAACAGATTGGGACAAAGCGTGGACACGCTTCAAGAAGCAAAGTAAAAAGAGTCTGTTCTCGCAGTTTTCTCCTAACAAGTATGTGAGTTGGAATCCAAGGCGGTCAAATTATCCGCTCTCCGAGGAAGTTGATCCCATTAAGAGAACTGAGAAATCAAACCTCATGTTATGGACCAGCCCTAAGTTCACTCTTTTTGGGGCTATAATCATCGTCTCCTTTCTATTAATATACACCATTCTTGCTCCAATCAAGTGATATGATTTAGATTATTTTGTTGCTTTCACCCTTTTTCTGTGCAATGTATATATTATACACGGTATTCTTGATTCAAACTATGGCAATGATCCTTGCCTTTGGTGCTAGGTCGGGGAATTGTTGTTCATCAATCACACTTGCCAAAAGTTACACTATCCGAATAGTACCTCCATTTATTTATATTGTTCTGGTTCAATTTATTTATATTATTTTTGCAAAACATATGCATTAATATGAAATTTGGCGGGTAAGGAAATGTATTGTTGTTATATCAAGTTTACCGCTTTAAAAATTTTCAAAGCTAACTATTTTCATGAAGTTATTTCAATAAATTTGTAGACATTTTGTTTCGTGCGTCAGTCTAAAACATTTTCCGCAATACACTCCTATCACATGCCTTTTGTGGTGCCGATTAGGCAGGAGCCTAACACAATTGTATGTTTTTACCATTGGTTAGGTTATATAACCTACAACTTTTTTGCAATACACTTCTATTACATGGTTTTCGTGACACCATTTGACAGGAGATTAACATTCGTATGTTCCCACCGCTGCTTGTTTGGCTAGGTTATCAATAATGACAAGCCAAAGTCGTATGCCTCAAATTAACAATTTATATCACTTAAATCCAAATACTAAATAGTAGTAAAGCGGAAATAAGGGTCGAACCCAAGAGAATTAGATTAACAATTTATGCACACCCACCATCAGCACAATTTGAAACGCATAATAAAACTCTCTTCTTTCCCTCCCCAGAAAATCCCAAATAAATTAAAAAAAAAAAACAAAACCCTATTCTATTATACTCCGCCGCCGGCCACTCCTTCTACCACCCCATGCTAGTTCTTTCTTACGCCGGCGATGTGGCCTCCCCGAGGTCGATCTAAAATGAGCAGCTATTGCAAATTAATAAATAAAGCTAATGATTTGAAGGTGTATCAAGTGATTTAAAAGGTCTCGGAGCCAAGCATATACCAACACTCATTAACAATTGATCATTGTAAGACGCTTTTAATTACTAATCTTGATTATTTTATCCTGAATGACAAATTCCAATTCTCCTTATGAATAGTCAATTAAAATGAATCATGTTCTTAATCAACCCTAACTATAAACAACCCTAACAATCCAGTTCAGAGTTTAATTCAACGTCAACATTAAAATTGAGAGAATTTTATAGAGAATAAATAGCGCATACAATCTAGTTGCACTTTAGATATTTATGTGAATCGCTTCTAAGACCAATATCAACGTATCCCGTTCAAAACTAATTCTTAGATGTTACAGATGTAAAAAGTTAATCAATAAATCCTATTCAATTAACAATACTAACAGTAGAATGCAGAAATCGTTTCACAAGTTGTACACCTAGCAATAATCAATCAACATTCATATAATTAAGAACTAAGAAATTCACAATAATCAAGAAGAGGAATTAAAACCTTCAAACTCACAATCGGATATAGAGTGCTTCAATTGCTTGAATCAAAGAGGAAAGATTAGTTACACATCGTCTAGAAAATAACAATAGGGTTTTTTCTCTAAAAACTGAGTCGCTCTCAAGTCTCAAGTCTTAAGGCCCTGTTTGGCAAACGGCAGAAGCAGATTCATAATAGCAGATATTAGCATATTTTAGTAGCAGGTTTGACTATCAAATTAAATTAGCAGATTAAGAAAGGGTGTTTGGTAATTAGCAGATTATAGGATAATTAGAATGATTTCATGTATAAATTGAATATAATACAATATGCTGCTATTATCAGCATATTCAAAAACAGTAGATTCCACCAATATGCTATCAGAATATGCCGTTTACCAAACACGTGAAAATAGTAGATTGATTGGTCAACCTACTAATTAACTCGGAATCTACTAATTTCTCTTGTTGTTTACCAAACGGCACCTAAGTCTTAAGTCTCAACTCTCCTCCCTATTTCCGGTAACCCCATAAGGCCATAACCAAACAACTAAATCGCCCAGTCAGTGACTGTCACTAAGCAATGAAACGATCACAACTGAGCCAAAAATGGCGGACACCCTTTTATCTACTCACCATATTCACCCTCCTACTAATATCCACATTGATACTCCACCGTCGAAAACCACCAACTAACAATTCCACCCAACACTCCCTTCCTCAACTCCCTAGATTCGCATACCTTATCTCCGGATCCCGCGGCGAAGCCGATCAAGTTAAGCGACTTCTCCAATCGGTTTACCATCCTCGGAACTACTACCTACTTCACCTTGATCTCCACGCGTCTGATCAAGAGCGTCTTCAGCTAGCCAAGTATGCTAAGTCGGAGGCCGCTTTTCGCCACTTTCGGAATGTAATGGTGGTTGGTAAGGCGGATTTGATAACCTCTAAGGGCCCCACTGTCGTCGCCGCCACCATCCATGCTCTTGCTATTTTGTTGAAGCAGGCTAAGGATTGGGATTGGTTTATTAATCTCCGTGTCGGGGATTATCCTCTTCTTTCGCAAGATGGTTATTTCTCTTATTCTCTTCATTCTATTTTTATATTTTGTTGAAACAGGTATCGTTAATTGCATCTCTCCTTGTATATTTCAGTTCAGTTCCGTTTGCAATATGGTTAATTTCAATTCAGTTCTGTTGGCCTTAATTTCAGCTCTGTTTAGTACACTTCATTTCTGTTCTATATTCCATGCAGTTGGCTGATTTAGTTACATTGATGATTTAGTGGAATGGAATTGGATTGTTAATGGAAAGAGGAATACAAAAGGGTATATTATAGAAATGTTGGAGGTGAATTATGTCCACTTACGTAATTAATGAAAAAAAAATAAAAGACAAGTAGCAACGTTGGCCAGAATTTGAATCAAGTGATTTTCTTAAAAAGTGAGGGAAAATAGATTTTATCTACAATGGCACATGATTCCATCAGTCAATGATGAAGTTTTTTTTTTTAATTACCCAAATCTGCTATTGGTGGTGTTTAACAGTCTTTTGTAAATAGTAGGTAGTGTATCACAAAAGATAAAACGATATTGTTATTCACAAACCGGGATAAATGTTAGGTAGTGTCCGAAGAAAAAAACCACCTGATTTTATGGTAAATGTCTTCTAAAGAGGCTACCGGGTGTAAAGAATATTATCATATCTTCCTATATTATTGTAATTTCCTTATTATTAGCAAATCATATCTCTTTGTATATGGTAGTTTATCTCATAGGAAATTCTTGCCTAATTGTTGATACTTGTATTACGGCTAGTTGTGTCATTTAGGGTTGATTAGTCTCTAGTATAAATGTATACCTTGTATCCTATTTTCATTTATGCAATTCTTAATGATAAAAACCGTTTCATAATTCTATCGTGGTATCAGAGCCTCGTGCTCTTGATAAAGGTTAACGCCTTAAGAGTTCATCCTCTTCCGCTGCCACCACACCCAGAATTGCATCTAACCATTCAAAGTTGTTTTCCCTTGGCCATCACTATTATTCGGCCAAAATCTCTTACAAATCAAGTGTCATTCCAACCAATTGCTTCATATGGCCTACCTTACATTATTTTTCTTTTCTTTTTTTTCTTTTTTACGTATAAATTTACACCATCAAAACCATTTATCAATGTCGCACTCACAACGAAACCGAACCACCATATCACCACTACGACATTGTGCACCACCCAAATCAAATTCGACCCCTTATTGCTTCCCATCTACTAATAACCAACAACTCCAATTAACTTTACGACCATAAATCCAACCAAAACCGGACATCTATGCTTCCGAACAAACACTGAAATTTCGACCACCACTGAACAAACACCCTCTCGGTACAAAACTTGATCACAACCAAAAATACCAGTTTTAAACGTCTTATCCAAACCCATACTGTTTTTTTTTTTTCTGCATATGTTCACTTAATAGAACACCCTTACACCTTTTCTTTTATCTTGCAAATCCGAGACGGGATTCATCCCTATCCCACTGTTCATTCTCGGCAACCGTTCAAAAGCAACCACCCTCCACTTGCACAGCGTTGTCGACATTGAGATTGAACCACGACACTGTCCTTACAACCCAACCGCCTCGATGCCCTTCATCGTCACCGCTCTACATAACCGAATTGGTGTATTTGTTCATCAATTACCACCCTTGTTTCAACCTCACAACAACTCAACTCCGGCGACCCACCTGTCTATATCGCCGCACCAGTTTGATGAATCACTCATCACTAAAGCACATGACAACCCGCACATTACCCAATTCCGGCGACCCACCCGTCTACATTGCCGCACCGTGTGGCACACCTGAGGTTCGCCCATCACTCCATCAGTGCATCCATCATAGCCACCTTGAAGCACAAGAAAACTCATGGCCCAGGTTGTGACCGTATTATATATTTGATCACTTTCAACCTTCAAATTCCTGACCTTGGGATACTATCTTTGCTGTAACCCTAATTTTACACACACACAAAAAAAAAAAATGATACTCCACGCAGCAAACAATCTCATGCATCCATACGACCAAGCTCACTTTGCCTTTTGTCCCCTCACCTTTCATATGTCCCCTCACCCTTCATACATCCATAATTGCCCACCATGGCTAATGCCTCTATTTTTCTCGGAGCAACACCGCCCATAGCTAGGGCTGAGCATCGGACCAGAACGGACCGGACCGGACCAAACCGGACCGAACCGAAGACCGAAAATAAAATTTTTGTGGACCGAAGACCGGTCCTAAAACTTTCGGTCTTGGACCGGACCAAACCCGAAATATTCGGTCCGGTCCGGTCCGGTCTTAGACCGAAATGGACCTAGAACTAATTCTTTCATTGTTTCGTGTATGATAATTACATTTAAGTTTCACTAAATTAAATGTCGATGAATAATTAGACGATTGTTTTTGAGAAAAAAATATTCAATATTAATTTATAATGTCTTGTGAAGATAAAATGGTAATTTAGTTTATAATATTCTAATGATAGTCTTTAGAAACATAAAATTCGGTCCATTTGGTCCGGACCTCAAATATCCGGGTCTGGTCCGGACCGGACCGAAGACCGAAAACTCAAAAAATGAGGACTGAGGACCGGACCTAAAAAAATTCGGTCCGGGTTTGGTCCAGACCAAATGGTCCGGTCCGGTCCATTTTTTCGGTCCGGACCTATACTTGCTCACCCCTACCCATAGCTACAGCCCACGTCTCATCTGCTCTTCGCCACACTCACAAGTACCACGACCGATACCCCTCGTCTACGCTTCAAAGATATCGTCTCCAAGATTGGTCTAACCTACGGATCGTCCATCTTGCGGGGGAATGTAAAGAATATTATCATATCTTCCTATATTATTGTAATTTCCTTATTATTAGCTAATCATATCTCTTTGTATATGGTAGTTTATCTCATAGGAAATTCTTGCCTAATTGTTGATACTTGTATTACGGCTAGTTGTGTCATTTAGGGTTGATTAGTCTCTAGTATAAATGTATACCTTGTATCCTATTTTCATTTATGCAATTCTTAATGATAAAAACCGTTTCATAATTCTCTCTAATTCTATCACTGGGTTCTCATCTACTCCGTATATAGAGTTGGTATATGGGGTAGATAGGTTGATTTTTCAAGTTTTCAGCTTTAACAATTTAATAGACCATTGATTATTGCTCAATTCTTTTATAGATTAGACTTTAATAGAAACAGTGATAAGTCCTCTATGTATAAAATAAGTTTGGTTTCATGTTAAACGTTTTAATAAAACTGTTTTTATTGCTGAATAGTTTTATCTAGTTTACCTAAATAGACTTATGTGATAAGTCCTTTATGTATCCTACTACTTATATCAGCAGTAATCAGCTATAAATACTGCAGTTTTGGAGACCAGATTTGGCCAATGTTTGTGATAGACGTGGTAGTACGTTGGTGATCTGCCTAGACAGGTAGTGATGTGTCTTTTATGTTGAGCAGAATACCTGTAGCTACGCACACCTAGGTCGATTAGAAGTAGACCTTTGTTACATTGTTAGAACCAGGGTGACACGCCTCCATTGCGCTTAGGATCAGGCCTGCTTTGCACCCGTGTTGAATACTTCTAGCTCAACGGTACAAGTGTATGACGCATAAGACATGTATCAAGCTGCCTATAAGAAGCGTAGGACAATATTATATGACTTCTTTGACATGATCACAGTTTTCCTGCGTGTATTGAGCACGATCAACTTTTCTTCTCACTCAATCGCAATCCTTGGCTGATTATGAGGATGGCAATATTGTTGTGCATTGACTATATGAATGTGCATATCCAAAGGTCCAATGCATGGGAGGATAGTTTTGATAGCGTGTACAAACTTGCAACTTTCAGAAATCTGTCAAAATTTTATTTATGCGGAGGATATGTTCACTTAATCACTTGCATTATTTTTTATTCTGTTACGGGTTTATTTTGCAGATCTTCTCCACATCTTCTCTTACTTGCCTAGAGACTTGAACTTTCTTGAGCACACTAGTGACATTGGTTGGAAAGAGTGAGTGTACTCTTCCGTCATTCAGCTTCCTGCAGCGTAAACTCCGAAACTTTAACCCAAGTCATTTGTCCCTTTCAGGCAACAAAGAGCAAGGCCTATCATCATTGACCCGGGCTTGTATCTTGAGAAAAAATCAGATGTTTTTTGGGCTAAAGAAAAAAGGTCTCTGCCATCTTCTTTTAAGTTGTACACAGGTAAGAGAGTCATTTTAGTTTTTTTTCTTTGCAGTTCTGTTGCTGATTTCATTATCATGTGGTTATGTGACTAAAACATGAATGTTTTACCTTCTGTGTTACTTGTAAAAGCTACCAATTTGAGATATCTGTTTGGAATGTACTCGAGAGGCTCAAATAATTCCACATCATAATTTGACATTAATTCCACATTGGACACGCCACGCCACTGCATCGTATGTAATAAAGTATGTAACCGTGATTTGCAACTATAAGCGTGATTCCATACAGAGCATCTCTGTAATGTTGTCGTTGTGGGTTAATGGTATATGAGATTGGTTGTCAGTTGAATGGATTAACGTGAGACTTTTTCTTCACGTTTTGTGCTTAGTTAACTTTGGTGCATAATGTTTCACTAATTCGATTTTAGTGCTATGAGTTATTTCTCAATTTGGTAACCTATTTGAATTTTTTTATCGTTTTGATGACTCAAGGTCAAAGATAGTTGCATGGCATTTAAATTAATGTCATTTTTCTAGCTAATAAAGTGTAAAAAATTACTAGTAAATATTGAAGTGAAGCTCTACGTAAGTTAGCGAAAAGGTAATTCATTTTGCTTCAAAATTTTCTTACTTGGGCAAAATCTTGTTGGTATTCCTCTGAGATGATCAAAGTCAGAACTAACTCGAATTTCAGTTCACCATAGTTTAATTAGTGAAATTTCAAGTCATGAAAGTGAAGTAGGCTAAATCTCCAGGCTCAAAAGTAGAAATTTTCCATGATTTTAGGACCTTTACTCGACCTTTGCTTGTTGGAGATGTTTCTAATTATTTATTCATACTGATTAAGTTCTTTTTTTTTTTTTTTTTTTTTTTTTTTTTTTTTTTTTTTCAATTGGCAGGTTCTGAAAGTGTAATACTAACTCGATCATTTATTGATTTCTGCATATGGGGATGGGATAACCTACCTCGCACAATACTCATGTACTACGCAAATTTCCTATCTTCTTCGGAAGGTTACTTCCACAGCGTTATTTGTAACCATAAAAACTACCAGAATACCACTGTGAACAACGATCTCCACTATACGAAATGGGATGATACAAGTCAGCAAGCTCTCAACTTGACCGGAGACAACTTTGGTGACATGGTTCAAAGTGGTGCCCCTTTTGCTCATAGATTCTCCGATAATGACCCGGTTCTTCAAAAAATTGACCAGGACATTCTGAGTAGAATGAATGGTCACCTTATACCCGGGGGATGGTGCCTAGGGAATCCAGTTCTTGGAAAGGATCCATGTGGACGTTTTGGAAGTTTTGATGTTATTAAACCGAGTGTAAACTCAAGACGATTTGCAAAACTCCTACTGCAGCTGATTGATCCTGAAAACTTCAGGTCTAAACAATGTAATTAGCATTTGTTGCTTCCATGGAATCGTGTATAATGTGCAGTATCATTGTAGTGACATTGCTTGCTTCCATGGAATCGTTTATCAACTTACTCATAAGGTAGTGATAAATTCAAGTAAGTTATCGAGTGAGAAGCGACTTCTCCCTCCACACTCGCGATCGTTATACACTTGGAGATTATTGTTATAATTATCACGAGGGGTACAATATACCTGTAACACCCGCGATTTCCGCCTTGGTCTTTAAAATGTTTTTAATTGTTTTATTATGTTATTTATATTTTAAAAATCTAGTTTTATAAAAATAGCGATTTTTATGTAGAATAATAGTTTTAATGACCATCGTGGCCACTTAGGGCGTATAGTTAGTTCTAAGTCGAGTTTTAATCATTTTCGACTCAAGTTGAGCTGTTTGGGCCTATACTTGTTATTGAGCCTCTTTACTCTCCTTTCTCTACATCAAACCCTTCTCTAACATCTCTTACTTCATCCCATTTTTCCTCTTGTTGAGAAACCTAGATCTACAATAACTTCTCCATTTCTCAACCAAGTACCACAATCTTCGCGCCATTCTTCTCCTTATCTCGCCCTCCTTTCTCTGTAAGAAAGATGCATTCTTTCTTTGTCTTTCAAAAACTCCGTCTTTCTAGGGTTAGAGTAATTTGCTCCTTTCTTTGAAGAAGTTGTTGGGAAGCAAGCTTTGAAGACTCGGACTTGACGAATTGAGAATTTGAAGAGCTAAAAGGTAACGGTGATAGGTTAGTCGGTATTGTATCAATTATGTGTTTTACTTGTTAAAGATTAGTCTTTTAAATGATAAAGTTGGTAACTTTACATGTTATTACATGCTTCTTACTTAAGTAATTGTTGTTGGATGATGTCTTAAGCATTTGTATGGAATATTAAGCATGTTATAATTGTTATCAATTGAGTGAAATTGGATGCTTAAATGTGTTAATTAGCCAAATCCGTCTCAAATATGCTATAGTTAACATGTTTATTTATGTTATAAGATAACTGGTTTGAAGTGTTATAATTGGAACAATTGGGTTATGTTGGATGAGAAATCATTTGCTTATTAATTTCCGTCTCAAGTTATATGTATTTCATGTTTTTTTATTACATACAGTATTATGTTTATAAATGTTTATAAACATATTATGTTTATAAACATATTATGTTTATAAATGTTTATAAATGTTTATTATGTTTTTTTATTACATATTATGTTTATATTAATTGGATGGAATTATATTATAAATGTTTATATTTTAATTGGATAGAAAAGCATGTATAAACCGTCTCACTTGTGCATAAATTTGGTGGAACGAGCTTAGAACAAATCCCAGCTCAATTAGGCTCGTCCCAAGCCATCTCCCTAGCGACCTACTGCCGCCCCACCGGGATGAATCCATCCCACACCGGGATAGAGGTGAGCACTTGACCTCCCTTTGCTCTTTCATCCGTCCCTGGCCGGGATGAGATTGGCCCACCGGGACCAAGGGTGGTCGTACCGGCCGGGATGAGGTGCTCCCCACCGGGACAACACTTAGTCCAGCCGTGCCTCTGCCCTACCCAAGCAGTAGCGGCCGCCAGCCCCCACCTCCCATCGTCATGACTCAAGTGTTCCCATTTGACTTGTGCTATGTTCATGGTTGATTCAGGATTGGTTGTTTACGTCTTGCCTCGTGTTTTGCATTACTTAATTCATTTTTTATTGTTTGTTTATACTATGTTTAAGTAACATGTAAATATGAGGTATAATGTTTATTCATGTTAGGAAAGTATGAAATGGTGCTATATACTTCATATTTGAGTTCTCATTTGTTTGTTTACGTTTTGCCTCTTGTATCATATTACTTAATTCATTTGTTATCGTTTGTTTATACTTGTTTCAAGTGACATGTAAATGTGAAATATAATGTTTATTTATGTTATATAAGAATGAAATGACGTTTTATAATTCATATTCGAGTTGTTACTTATTCATTATCGATTGTTTATCAATTGTAAAAGGTGAAATGCTTATCTCGAATGATTACTTATGTTGGATCGTTTTCTCATGAAAATGTTATTATGCTATTCATTTGTAACATAGTTTCTTATGCCTTAAATTTCATTCACCCGTATGTCAAATGGCGTATTATGCTTCACACTCGAGTTATTACTTGTTCATTGTCGACTCCTTATCAAGTTTCAAGTGTGAAATACCTATCTTGAGTGCCTACTTGTTTTGAGTCGTCTTCTTATGGATATGTCATTATGCCTTATACTCTTGCTTGACATGATTTACGCCTCTCTCGTGCCGTTCTGCCGAGATTTGGTTAACGTTCTGTCGTTCGAGTCTTGAATGTGAAACATTTATCGCATGTCGAATCGGGAAACATTCATCCCAAGAGCCTGGCCAGGTTTAGACAAGGACCGTATTATGATCGTCGTCCTACCGGGAGGAAATGACTCTTAGAGAAGTAATAGTCTTATGCTTGGTTTTGGTTATTTGCATATGTCATTTGCTATTGGAAACGTTTATGCCTTGGATTGTATACTTCTTGTCTTTCGGTCCTATCGAACACTAGGGGTGAGATGCAAGCCACCTAGTATTGACGAGATTGAAGTTTCGTACTTATGGTGAGATGAAAGGCATTGGTATGCATGTGACATTAGTAGCCACATCCCGTACAGTGTGTTAAAATGCTTTCAAAGGAAATGGCTACGACGTTCACTCATATGTACTATATTGTTAGCCTCTTGTTCATCTATGTCACATAAGTTTACTTATTGTTTAGTCTTGCCTTCTCATAACAAGCCATCCATGTGATCATGCGTGTTCATCATTCATCCTTGTTTTCCTATATCATGCTATTCATGTTGACATGTATGTTCATTGTTCATTCTTACTTTCTTATATCAAGTACTCATGTTGACATGTATGTTTATCGTCCATTCTAGCTATCTCATGTCAAGTTACCCATGCTAACATGTTTGCTTATAACTCATTCTTACTTTGTCTATCAAGTTATCCATGTTAACACGTATGATCTATGTTTATCCTTGTTTCTCTTGTCATGTTAATTATATCTTGTATTCATTATGCTTTGTCTGAATTATGTTCTTATTTATGTTTGTTTTGATATAATATGGCCGAGAGAACCTTGAGTTACTCCCCACTGACTATGGCGTTCATGTTTACATGAATGACAGGTGATAGTGTTGCTTCTTGGGGGTGAAGACGTGTGAGCTAGCGAGCGTTGTCCTCACAATGAATGACCTCCCTCATTGTACTTTAGGATCGTATCTAGTTTTATATTTGTGTCTTACTTAGGGATTAAGATCCCGCACTTTTAGCCAAGTAGTACTTTATATAAAAGCTTTATTAAACTCAATTTTTTGGTTTATATAGTGACTCCGCGGTTTTTAATATCAAAGTTTTTAAAATATCGCTTTTTCCGCTGCAAAGTTTACATTTACTTTATCGTAAGATTTCGGGGGTTCACAATACCAGTGAAGATATGTCTCGCCTACCTATATAGTTTTCGAGAAGTGTTGAGAGTTGCTAACATATTGTTGGACTCAAAACGTCTTTGAACTTGTTTGCAAACACTACTTTTAACATATATCTCTTCTTATCATATGGTATATTTCCAAAGCCGAATTCTAGTGAGAGAAAAATTCTTTGAAGTTCTGAATGCTTGACCCGAACAATGGTCTCCCGTCGGAGACTAATACTCCCGTTCTCGTCCATAATGAACAAGTCCACATTGCCGGCGACTCTGTTTCACCATTCTCACCACTCCCAAAGAATGCAAAGATAAAGACGATTCATATTGACACTTTTCAACACAACACTCATCCCAGATCCGGTCGAGTCGTCTACTATTGCAGCCAAAAGTGAAAGAGTTAGTGTGCCCATATGTCCGGAATATTGTATAACTGATTAATTCTATGTGGCTACGATGTTCTGGTAAGAGCCGCTCGTAGTTTGAGTCCTAAATGAGTTATGATTCTGGTAGTATTAATCGGTCCTACAGGGTCACACACTAGATGAGTTTTTGTAATACCACGGTTTTATGAGTCTCTGGGTACTCTATCGAGTGGGCCTTACTCTGTCGAGTAAGTGTGTTTTGCGTTTTAAAATAGTTTCTGACCTGTTGGGTACTCGATCGAGTAGCCTGGGTACTCGATCGAGTATCGAGTAAGCGGCACTCGATCGAGTACGTTAGTTACTCGATCGAGTAAGTGTGTTTTACGGGGTTGTTTTGACGGGTTTTGCTAATAACGCGAGTTTGATATAAAAGGTTTCCGTCAGTTTATTTCATCATTTTTAACCTCTCTAAACCTTTCAAAAGAAAAAGGAGTTACGTAGTTCTCTCTCGTCGCGTTGTTGGCAAATCCCCAAGGCTAGGAGTGTCGGATCATCTTGTTCTTTGCATCATAATGTTCCTTGCGTCAAGGGTAAGATCTACATACCAATTTTATAGTATTTAGTTAACTTTGTTTAAACCCTAATTTTGGGAATTGAGGATTTGTGTTAGTTTTGTGATTGTTAGTAATTATGTGATTATATGTTAGGAGGAGGATTCGTAGAAGAGGAATTTTGATACAAATTGTTGAGACCGTCGATTGTGTTCTTTGTTCCGGGTAGGGTTTCCCTACTCAGTATTACTTACATAATGTGTGGTGACTGTGCTGTAGTTAGTGTTGTTGATTGATTCAGACGGTTGTGATATTGTATTGTGATTGTGATTGTTTGTCTCTGGTTCTCGAGATGCGTTCTCGGCTGAGTGGAGTCACTTGCGGGAGTGGCTTCACGCCCTAGTTTCGCCCTTCGTGGAACCCGCCACGGAAGAGGATGTGCACATTAATGGGACAGGGTTATCGCTCGGTATGATGAGCGGGGATTTGGTGGGTACGGCCATGGTCTCCCATCGGCGGTGGTCCAGGTGGACGATCGGTGACGGAGATTGATTGGAGTGGGTGATTGTGTGTGATTTGTTTGAGCCGTGTTGTTTATCGTCTTGTTGGTTATATAAATTGTGTGATTAGTACTCGACCCGTTTAATGTTTTAAAAATCGTGGTGATCCATTCGGGGTGGTGAGCGATTCGAAAGCGGTATGATATGACGCGTATGGGATAGCCGGATGAGTCATCACGTGGCGCTTAGAAGTCTTCCGCTGTGTCAGACGACGTTTTATAGCTTTGATAGTTTTAGCAGTAGACCGTCTGAGAATCTGTATTTCTTTTATCAGTTTTGGAGTTGGTTTGTAATCACTTTAAACATTATATACTCTTAAGTATGTTTCGTTATTGTCTTATGATTATCATTGCCTCGGGGAACCGAGATGGTAGCACTTCCATGCCTTAAGTGGTCCTGGTAAGGCACTTGGAGTATGGGGGTGTTACAAAATGGTATCAGAGAGACGATCCTGAAACCTGTAACCAATGAATCCAATGAACATAGAGAGTCAATTAAAATGAACCTGCGGTAGAAGTTGTAGGAGCTAATGCAAAGACTTGGGAGACGTCCTAAAGTCGCGAACTCGCCCTACAACTTTGAACCGGTCACTGTGGGATATGAGTCGGGATCGCTATGTGTTTACCTTGTGCATTGTGTAGCTATGTAGTGATGTGTGGCATGAATCAGTGGATGTATGTATGTGGAGAATGGGGAATGTGTAGAAAAGATGGTGATGATGTGATTTCGTAAGTTATTGATTGAAAGCATGATAGTTGTTTTACGATATGGCATTATAGAAATACGGAAAGAAAATTTGTTTGATTTGAGTTATACATAGAGTTATGTATACATATATGTTGTTGGTAGTGTTGTACGAGTTTATATAGCTGAAAGTTTGAGTAAGAGCATGAATAATTGGTGGAAAAAGATGATAATTGTTGCATGATAATATGATATTTTTTTTAAAGCATGTTGTGTGATGGAAGAGATTTTATAAGGTTGTTATGCTAGTAATATGTGAATATGATACTTGATGTCATATAATTGTGATGTTGTTTACGTAAAGTTATATAATATAAAAAAACATGTGGGTAATATGTGATTGGTAAGTTGAATGATATATGTGCATCGAGTTATTTGTTGCTTGGCTTTTGAAGTTAGTAACATGTGGTTAGGGATACTAGTTTTATGAGCATCGAGTTGTTTTGTTTACCATGTTGTCGTTTAAGTTGTTGGGAAGTAAAATCAAGTAGTTGTGTTTTCAATTATAAAGAGGTTATCTTTAAAATGTTATAACTTGAGATGCATAAATGATTTTAATGTGATTCCAATTGGAGGTGATAGCTTGTTCTTTTACGATTCTAAACATGCCCAAAACGACCAAGAAATGAGTGAGTTATGACTGTTTTACGAAAACTGGACAGTGCTGAGAAATGCGTAGGTACTCGATCGAGTAGCCTTGGTACTCGATCGAGTAGGGGGGCACTCGATCGAGTATGTCAGTTACTCGATCGAGTAGCCCTGGTGATTTGTTTTACGTGCTTCTGACCTTCACCTACTCGATCGAGTAAGTCCCTTACTCGATCGAGTGGCCAGTACTCGATCTAGTGACCCATGATTCGGGTCATATGCTTATCTTTTAACTTCGTTGCATATCATGTTTAATTCAAAGGTGTTATCTTGCTTCTTTATGCATTGATTTATATGTATGTTGATCCTGATGCGTAAGTTACCCAATCTTATGATGTAAGGAGTGACACCTGAGGTGAGTATGAGTTCGGTGGGAGGACATGAGTTATATGTGGTTGTGATAGATAGTGGAAAAAGAAAAAGGAAGATCGTTATGGCTTAATTGAGACATAGAGCATGTTTTCTGAGATGAGATGAGTGATATGATTGTGCGTTGAGTAACGTAAAAGCAAGTGAATATGGGCAAGGGATGATGTGAGTCTAAGGAACGTGAGAATAAAAAGATTCAAAGTAAGGATGTGGATAGTGGCAGCTTGAGATGTGTAAAGAATTATAGAGGGAGATGATTAGGAGTCATGTGGGTTAAGGATATATGTAGTGAAAGTTCGTTTTAAAGGGGTTGAGAAGAGTGGTATCCAGTGAACGTTGATTTTATGGATAGATTAGTGGCAAGTGTGAGTAATAGCATAATAAGAGAAGACCCATGGTAAGAAAGAGTGAGGTGATATCGATATAAAATAATGAGATTTGAGTTTTGGAGCGATGAGAAGGTAATTGGAGCACTAAAGGGTTAGGTAGAAGTAATAAGGAGTTGAGATATTAAATGGGATTGTTGAGTATAAAGAGAAAAGAAGGATACAAGTAAGCTGAGAAAAATGTTCACCGGAGTTATGTGATATAAAAGTAAGGAATCATTGGGATGTATGATACTACCAAGAGTAAGTGAGTTAATGGTTATACAGAAGTTTCAGGACAACATGATTAATCATGAATTTCGAGGAATTAAGGGAGTAAGAGGTTGATTTAGTATCTGCACTCTATGAGATTTTGGTGGAGAGTTAGATGACGATACAGTTCGGGATAGTATTGGGAAGAATGTTGAGGTAATTTTGTTGATGGATTTGATGTTCGTTATTTGGGATGTTAACCAAAGATAGGAAAGAAAACGTGATATTTAGAGACGAGTGTAAGGGGTTTGATGTCCGGACAGTGGTAGTGTTATGGTTTGTGACTAGTGGTTAAGGGTGATGGTATATTAGAAAGGTAGCAATTCTAAAGAGGTTGATTTTGTAGGGACCAGATTGATAAGTATGGTTATGAAAGAGTATAAGATGTGGTTATATGAGACTGTTGTTAGTAGTTGAGTATTAATGGTGTGGCTACATTTGGCAGAGGGTGATGGATATGCGAATGGGAGAATATGTTATGAGGTGTATACGAGTTAAGCTCGGGTGAGAGGTAACTTTTATCAGGTGGTAACTTACGTTATCAGGACTGACCAGTTGGATGTAATTACGGGTCTATGATGTGTATAAATGGTTGTGTGAGGTTCTGACCTCACGGGATGTGGTATGGTGTGATAGTTATAAAGCTGTTATCTGAATGCTCTGTAATATATGTTGGACACGGTAATTTAATTGAATGATATTCAAAGAGGTAATAATTTGATTGATCTGGCATGACTGGTTATACTTGTATGCATTCATGATATATGTGTTATTCCGTGATGTGGTAAGGGGATAATATTCATGAGGTTATTATCTGTTTAATTCATACAGTATGTTGCTTTGTGATTTAGTAAAGTAGATTTGAGTAAGTTTTTCTTGTCCGAGAAGTTATGTTGAGTCAGTGCTTATAGGATTGTGTAAGTTGTGATGACTATCGATGTGGTTGTGGTGCCTCGGGTGGTGATCCGGGCACGGTATTTAGGGTTGTGATGCGGGTATTTTTGCACTGCAGTGTGGCTGTTGGTGGCGGTGCTGCGATGCCGTCACTGGTTGTGGTGGAGTAGGCGGGATGATTATGATTCGAGTTTCGAAAGTACATACCAGTTACACATAAATTGTTGTTTTGTTTGATGTTGCTTCCTGTGAGTTTCAGCTTGTACAGATAGACAGTTGTTTTGTTATTGATGTTTCTTATCAGTTAAGTTTTGGAATGAGGGTAGAGTATGATATGAAAGAGAGTTGTATATGTTTTCGTTGTTGTCATGGTATAGTGACATTCTGTTAATGGGACACAGTTGTCAGAAGTTGTTACAGTAATTTTGATCTTGTTTTAAGATAAGGCATCAGTAGTCATAGTCATTGCAAGTGATTCGTGGAACATGTGTTGTAATGATCGGAAAGCGGCAGGTGGTTCATAATCTTGTGTTGAGATAGTGAGTGCAGGGTGTTGGGAATTAGTGTTGATGCGTGTCTTTTATATGATGTTTTACATCCCATTTTACACGCATTTCAGAGCTCATTCATGTAGTTTATGCTGCATTTCTCCCTATTTCCGTCTACTTTCGTATTTTTTGTACATTATTGCAGAAATTTGAAGAATCCAGCGGAAATCAAGCTAAATCCGTCCCCGAGTATCCTGCATTGCATGTGACGAGAAGTATTTGCTTAAGGAACGAGCTTGGTGCGCAATTCAAGGCAAAAAAGACAAGTCCACGAATTCATAGAAGTCAAGTAGCAGTTCAAGAAGTCGATCGACCACCACCTTCGATCGATCGACCAACCCTCGGGTTGCGAAGCTCTTGTTCATCGCCAGCGATCGATCGACCCCTCACATCGGTCGATCGACCACACTTTGCTATTCCGCGAGAATTAAAAGACCGAGGAACTTGAAGCCCGTTAAGTTTAGGTTTTGGAATAATTGTTACGTGAACTTTCTATATAACGTAACCTAGAAACATTCAGTTATCATCTAGTTTTTAATCAAGTTTTATTCAGTAATTTTTACATTAAGTTTTCGCATACGGTTCTTGATAGTTAGTTAGGGTTTGGGATTGTTGAGCATTGGATTTTCGGTTCTTAATAACTAATCTTTCCTCTGCAACTCGGTATTCTTCTGCCCTATTTTTAGTTCATCTTTATTTCATCAATAGTATAGAATTGCTAAGTAGATTCCATAACCGTTATCATTGTTTATGTTAATTATTTGTTCTCTTTTTTTTAAGCATGAATTCCTCTGTTTACTTTATTAGTCTTATTATTGTTTTCACCCTTAGCATGAGTAGCTAAATAGTTTGTGCTAGGATGTAGGCGAGTTTTAGCATAGGCGGCAAAGTATTGAACACGGCCTGATTCGCATGTCAGTCGATCGACTGACATTCTCGGTCGATCGACTGACCTCGTGAGGTTACCCTTAGTTTTAATTGATTTTAATCTTGTATTTAACGAATCGAATGCATGCGACCAGTTAGATGCTTATTTTATGACTAACCCATTAGATCGAAAGATAGGGAAAGTTATTTGACCACCAATTAAATCGACTAAACTGTGCTAAGATCGAAAGATAGGTATAGTTTAGACCGTTAGTCACTTTTCGAACGAGAGTCGAGTATTAGTGATATTAGGGACCTATAGCGAGATCGAAAGATGCTATTTGTTAAGAGTGGACCGAGAGGACCTCTTGTTTCCCGCCTTACTTGTGTTCGATTTAGACTGTTTAGTATCTTTGCCGCTTGAAAGCTTTAATAAACCGATCATCCTAGTACCCCTTCTTTATCTGTTTAAACCGTCTTTTTAGTTTATTATCTTTATTTGTTCTTAGCTATAGACCATCTCAACTCAACCCCCACAATTGTTACCTTAGACCGAATATAAATCAACTAGAATTTACGTCCGCCTCCTTGTGGTTCGACCACATTACCACTAGCCTAGGTTAGTCTTAATAGGAAATTATAAATCTTATTTTTGGTACTCACAACGACGGGTATCAAATTTTGGCGCCGTTCTTGGGAGGCAATAATCCTAATTTTAGTTGTTTTAATTTTAGTCTTTCTTAGTTTAAGGGACTTATGTTCCTTAAACTTTTCTTATATTCTTTTTGTAGTTTCCTCTTATGCGCAGGTCACGGGGTGGTGAACTAGTGCCATTTGACCCTGAGATAGAGAAATCTTTGCGCGAGTTGAGACGAACACAAAGGGTATTACCGACAGAGGAAGAGCCGAGTACTCTGTCAAGCTATTACGAGAACGATCTGTTCAAGAAGACCCACGATCTTCACCCGTTTCCACTTCTTCACCGAGACAGTTACTTCTCCGAAATTCCGTCATGGCCGAGGAAGCGAGTATAGCTAGTCATTCTGAGCCGACAGCTGAAAACTTATATAAGGGGTTCGAATTACCAGGAGATGCCGGAAGTTCGAACCAAAGCCTTCATACATTAGCATGGTTGAGAAGAACCGATTCGGGAGTCAAATGAAGATGCGACTAAGCATATGGAGACCTTTATTGACTCATCTGCTTTCCATACCCCCACCAGCCGGCGTGACCCAAGACCAGATCAAAGGAGACCATGTTCATCTTCTCCCTTCGTGATGCTTTGCGGGAGTGGTATAGAGATTTGGACCGAACCGTTCAGGGGATCACCGATTGGAATTCATTAGCATTTGCATTCAACAAGAAGTACTTTTCTGCTTCAAGGACGATTGCTATTAGAGCTCAAATCACGGGCTTTAAACAAGGGCCGGATGAGAACTTCCACGAAGCATGGGTCCGTTTTAAGAAGTTGGTGCGAACCATACCGCACCATGGTTTCGAAAAATGGAGCTTGTGCAATCATTTCTATAATGGGTTGTACGACGATCGAGGGCCATTTTGGATCTTTGCGACCAATGGCCGATTCGTTGAAAATTTGGGAGCAACCAAGGGGTGGAAGATCATTGACGATCTAGCTACCCACAAGGCCGAGTATGGGAATTCCGGAGGGAACCGGAGTAGAGTGCTGAATCTTCCTCTGTTCTTTGCGCTTGAGGCTCTTAATGCGAGATTTGACAAGTATGAACTAGGAGGAGCTTCTAAAGGTGGGATGTACCAAGTAAATGCAGTGTCGACGGTCCTTTCGTGCCTCGAAAGGTGTGGAGCCGAGGGACATGTCTCGAAGAACTGCCCTAGTCCCTTTGAGTCTTGTGCTGCCTTTCAACACTATAGGCAGACCAACACCTACTATGAGCCGAATACCCATCCAAACTTGAGTTGGAGGAGCCAAAATGTCCTGACCCAACCCAACTCAAGCTCCGCCGTAGCAAAAACCCTATGTGCCCCCTCATCAAAAGCAACAACAATATCGAAACCTCCCTATGTGCCGCAAAGAAGAACAATCGCAGAATTCTGAATTTTCCGAGCTTAAGAACTTGTTGCTAAAGGAATCCCAAGCAAGAGAGGCCGGGATGAAGCTATTAGAGAGCCAAATTGCTCAATTGGCTAGCAAAAGTAACACTCGAGCTCCCGGACACTTGCCGACCCAAACTGACCAAAAGGAGACCTTAAATGCCATCACTTTGAGGAGCGGGTCCACCCTTGATGGTCCTGCCATGGTCGAGGACGCTTTTGAAAAAGATGAGCGAGAAACAAGTCAGAAGAAAGCTTCAACGAATAAACCAAAGAAACAGGCGTCTACCGGTATATCGATCGATCGATCGATGTACCGATCGATCGACCGATACACGGGTTACTGAGGAGCTTCGAATCAGATACGCGTCGATCGATCGGACGGTGGTCGATCGACCGAGATTATCTGGCGATAGCGAGGAATTTCGTCCTTCAATGCCCGACAATTTGAGAGACCATTTGTTCCGAGGTTCGACAATCCAGAAGACGTTAGGACCAGACCCGAGTGCTGATGGGTCCATCCCGGTTTCGAAGTTCGACCCAATGACGGTCAATGGCTCACATTTGAGACGGTCTGAGGAGGGTTCAAGTTTCAACAAGGAGAAAGCAGTGGACTTCCAGCCTAAGTCCACGGATGCCGGCATGCGCAACCTAGAGGAGAGGGCTAAGGTACTTCTTACAACCCCATATCCGGAGATACTAGTGCCGACAAAGGAACAGGTATCTTTCAGTAAGTTTGCGAAAGTTATTCGTAGCTTGAATGTTCAGGTACCCTTCCTTGAGTTAGTTAACCAAGTACCAGCATACACTAAGTTCATGAAACAGCTATTGTCTAAGAAAAAGTCGCTTGAACATGTTCACACTGTTGCATTAACTAAAGAGTCTTGCTCCTACTTGTCTCACACTGCGCCCCATAAGTTAGAGGACCCGGGTAGCTTTTCTGTTCCTTGCAAAATAGGTACCTTCTCTATTGAGAAGGCATTATGTGACTTAGGAGCTAGTATAAGCGTTATCCCTTTAAGTCTAGCTAGGAAGCTCAAGTTGACTAGGTTTGCAGTGACAGATATGACAGTTCAGATGGCTGACCGATCTGCGGTCCAACCCATAGGAGTCCTAGAGGACATCCCTGTCCAAATAGGGAAGTTTTTCTTTCCTGTAGACTTTGTTGTCCTTGACATGCCCGAGGATGCTCATATTCCCATTATTTTGGGTAGGCCATTTCTGCACACTGCTGGTGCAGTCATAGATGTCGGTCTAGGAACCTTGAATTTCAAAGTAGGCAAGCATTCTATTGTCTTTGCCCAACCTGCTAAGAAAAAGGACCCCATGTGGCCGGTGACTTGTAACACGGTTTCTGAAAAGAAATCGTACTTTGTGCTTCCTGAATTGCCTGTCTCTATTACTACTTCTGTGTTAACCCCTCCGCCCCGGATTGGGAGCAAGAAGGAGGAAGAATCTGTTGTTTTAGATAATGCAGGAGCTGGTTTGGGGAAGGAAGTGCTGCAAGTTGTGTCAGCTGTGAAGAAGCCGATCATTCAAAGAGGAGGTCTTGGTTGCCTGAGCTATGGAATTGATGAGGAGGTCGATGACGAGCCGGTCAAGGCAAAGGAGTCCGACTTAGATTCCGATGAGCCTAAAGAGATCCTTGACTGGGGAGATGATGAGAATGTTGATCCGTTGAGCCATACGGACGTGGAAGCTAAGAAGGGTGCAGCTGCTCAGATAAGCACCATTGAGGCTACCTCTAGTAGCCGTGCCGACGAAGTGGGCCATACCGTGGTCTTTCTTGATCAACTATTAGTTGATCGAGTTCGTTATAAACTTCATTTTATTTGTTTTTGTTAAAGACACTTTTTATTGCTTTTGTGTGCGCGAAAAATTCGCATTTTATTTCGCTTGCTTAGGATTTTTAAGTACTTTAGACTTTATTCTGGGTTTTGCGCAATTTTGGGCGCGTATTATTGTGCGTTTGCAGGTTTTTAGACCTCATTTGCTCAAGTTATTGAGCAAATACGAAGAAATAAAGAGTACAGCAGTACTTTCAGTCGATCGACTGGCCATCTTGGTCGATCGACTGAATTGCGCTTTCCAGGAGCTTCATTCTGTTCATCCGTCGATCGATTGCCTCTTTTGGTCGATCGACCGAAGACACTGCTGTACCTGTTCACGACCTCTCCCCTGCTGTGTTTGGTCGATTTACGGACTTAAGGGAGTTTTCTACTCCACTTTATTTTCCGTCCCTTTCCTTATTTCTTCTATTTTCTCAATTGTGCACATATTTACCGCTTCAAAAATTGTTTTTCTCAGTCTTATGCGTGGTATTTTCTGTCTTTCAGGTACTTATTAGTAGCACTGCTGGCTACTGAAACCTCCTAGCTCACGCTGGTTTGGGGAGGTTTCCCTTGCTGCGCTTAAAGTCTTGTGAGTCTCCTTGTCTTCACTTTATGTCTTATTTACTTCTTTTCTCGCAAATTCCCGTTTCTCTTTTATTTCATTACATGATTTTGCACAATGGGGACATTGTGTGATTTGGTTTGGGGAATGGTTTTGCGTCGCATATCATTTGCTTGCATTCACGTTTAATTTTGTTTTGCATTGTTTAATTTTGTATTGCATTGTTTATTTCATTTCATCCATATTTACAAAAATTCAAAAAAAAAAATTGAAAAATTTCAAAAATTTCAATAAAATGCACGTTTATTTTTAGCATATAGGTCGAGTCGGAACGATAGTATTTCAAGGATGATATTGCATTTTGCACCTGTTCTGCCCGAGCCTTGCTTATCATCATGTTATTAGTAGAATCACATATGCATATCTACGAGTTTTCGTTAAATTATTTGCTGAACTTGAGACTTGACTTTGAAAATTGGCAAACTATATCATATTCCGAGATCTAGAGCCTATAACTGGTGACATTCATGACCAGTTTATTTAGGATGTGAGTAGTACTCCTTATGAGACATGTTTCATCAATGTGCATAAATATGAACTTGATCTGCTTAATACCTGTACGCATTCGGTATGTGGTTAGTTGACACATGTGGTAGAGGTTTCCCTTTTCTCGTTTTACCCATAAACTCCACACTGCCAAAAATATCCCTTTTTGTCCCATTTACTACATCCTACATTTAGCCTGTCCTTTGTCAAGCTAGTAGTCTGTGTTCTTGGGGTTGTTACTCTTTTTTGGTGGCATATGCTCTGTTGAGACGTTATTGGGAAGATGAAATAAAGGAAAGAAAGAAATAGAAAAAGGAAAAGAAAAGATGAAAAAGAAATTATTCGAAAAAAGAAAAAGAGAGTTCTGTACTGTAGAAGCAGTCGATCGACTGCCATTTATAGTCGATCGACTGGAGTTCGAAAGAAAGAAAAAGGAAAAATCAACTCGCATGATTCAGTCTTTATTATTTGGCGATTTTTGCTCCCATGATTCATTCATATCCTTTGGGGAGTTTATTGATTTAGTATTTTGGAGATTGTGAGTTTTGTGCTTGCTATAGCACCGTTTCTGTTGATTATGAGCAAGAAGTTGGATGTTGCCATTTGGTTCCGTTTTGGTACTAGCTTGATCACCTGTACCTCCACTTTACCATAAAATGCTTTGCCTCTTCTTACCCATACCTCACATATCCCATATATACCTCGGCATGTGTTATTGGTCATCTGCTTGGTTGGAATGCATATGTACGGTCATTGAGATCATTTTCATATTATATTGCAGACATGTCTTCATAGGTCGTAGTTAGGTGAGAGTCACTACAAAATTAATTCTTTCTATCTTACATATATTCACCTGTACTTATTGAGTGATTTGAGCGACCCGTGAGAGTCCAATTTGATAAGTCTCTACAGTTGACGGTTCGTTGATTTGTTGACGGCTTCATAACTCGTTTGCATGATTCATTTGCTAGTTGATTGTTGGTTGTGCATTAAATTGGTTTAGGCTTAACAGTTTGCATTTCGCTCTGAGATTGAACTCGTTCCATTAGGTCATTAGATCGAGTCTAGTTCTTGCTTGAGGACAAGCAAGGGTTCGGTTTGGGGAAGTTTGATGCGTGTCTTTTATATGATGTTTTACATCCCATTTTACACGCATTTCAGAGCTCATTCATGTAGTTTATGCTGCATTTCTCCCTATTTCCGTCTACTTTCGTATGTTTTGTACATTATTGCAGAAATGTGAAGAATCCAAAAAAATCAAGCTAAATCCGTCCCCGAGTATCCTGCATTGCATGTGACGAGAAGTATTTGCTTAAGGAACGAGCTTGGTGCGCAATTCAAGGCCAAAAAGACAAGTCCACGAATTCATAGAAGTCAAGTAGCAGTTCAAGAAGTCGATCGACCACCACTTTCAGTCGATCGACCAACCCTCGGGTTGCAGAAGCTACTGTTCACTGCCAAGCAGTCGATCGACCCCTCACATCAGTCGATCGACCACACTGCTATTCCAGACGAGAATTAAAAGACCGAGGAACTTGAAGCCCGTTAAGTTTAGGTTTTGGAATAATTGTTACGTGAACTTTCTATATAACGTAACCTAGAAACATTCAGTTATCATCTAGTTTTTAATCAAGTTTTATTCAGTAATTTTTACATTAAGTTTTCGCATACGGTTCTTGATAGTTAGTTAGGGTTTGGGATTGTTGAGCATTGGATTTTCGGTTCTTAATAACTAATCTTTCCTCTGCAACTCGGTATTCTTCTGCCCTATTTTTAGTTCATCTTTATTTCATCAATAGTATAGAATTGCTAAGTAGATTCCCGCAACCGTTATCATTGTTTATGTTAATTATTTGTTCTACTGTTTTAAGCATGAATTCCTCTGTTTACTTTATTAGTCTTATTATTGTTTTCACCCTTAGCATGAGTAGCTAAATAGTTTGTGCTAGGATGTAGGCGAGTTTTAGCATAGGCGGCAAAGTATTGAACACGGCCTGATTCGCATGTCAGTCGATCGACTGACATTCTCGGTCGATCGACTGACCTCGTGAGGTTACCCTTAGTTTTAATTGATTTTAATCTTGTATTTAACGAATCGAATGCATGCGACCAGTTAGATGCTTATTTTATGACTAACCCATTAGATCGAAAGATAGGGAAAGTTATTTGACCACCAATTAAATCGACTAAATTGTGCTAAGATCGAAAGATAGGTATAGTTTAGACCGTTAGTCACTTTTCGGACGAGAGTCGAGTATTAGTGATATTAGGGACCTATAGCGAGATCGAAAGATGCTATTTGTTAAGAGTGGACCGAGAGGACCTCTTGTTTCCCGCCTCACTTGTGTTCGATTTAGACTGTTTAGTATCTTTGCCGCTTGAAGCTTTAATAAACCGATCATCCTAGTACCCCTTCTTTATCTGTTTAAACCGTCTTTTTAGTTTATTATCTTTATTTGTTCTTAGCTATAGACCATCTCAACTCAACCGCCACAATTGTTACCTTAGACTCGAATATAAATCAACTAGAATTTACGTCCGCCTCCTTGTGGTTCGACACTGTTACCACTAGCCTAGGTTAGTCTTAATAGGAAATTATAAATCTTATTTTTGGTACTCACAACGACGGGTATCAAATTTTGGCGCCGTTGTTCTTGGGAGGCAATAGTCCTAATTTTAGTTGTTTTAATTTTAGTCTTTCTTAGTTTAAGGGACTTCTATTCCTTAAACTTTTCTTATATTCTTTTTGTAGTTTCCTCTTATGCGCGAGTCACGGGGTGGTGAACTAGTGCCATTTGACCCTGAGATAGAGAAATCTTTGCGCGAGTTGAGACGAACACAAAGGGTACTACCGACAGAGGAAGAGCCGAGTACTCTGTCAAGCTATTACGAGAATGATCTGTTCAAGAAGACCCACGATCTTCACCCGTTTCCACTTCTTCACCAGAGACAGTTACTTCTCCGAAATTCCAGTCATGGCCGAGGAAGCGAGTATAGCTAGTCATTACGAGCCGACAGTGAAAACTTATATAAGGGGTTCGAATTACCAGGAGATGCCGGAAGTTCGAACCAAAGCCTTCATACATTAGCATGGTTGAGAAGAACCGGTTCGGGAGTCAGTAAATGAAGATGCGGCTAAGCATATGGAGACCTTTATTGACTCTGCTTGTTCCATACCCCCACCAGCCGGCGTGACCCAAGACCAGATCAAGGAGACCATGTTCATCTTCTCCCTTCGTAATCTTTGCAAGGGAGTGGTATAGAGATTTGGACCGAACTGTTCGAGGATCACCGATTGGAATTCATTAGCATTGGCATTCTACAAGAAGTACTTTTCTGCTTCAAGGACGATTGCTATTAGAGCTCAAATCACGGGCTTTAAACAAGGGCCGGATGAGAACTTCCACGAAGCATGGGTCTGTTTTAAGAAGTTGGTGCGAACCATACCTCACCATGGTTTCGAAAAATGGAGCTTGTGCAATCATTTCTATAAAGGGTTGTACGACGATCAGAGGGCCTTTTTGGATGCTGCAGCCAATGGCCGATTCGCTGAAAATTTGGGAGCAACCAAGGGGTGGAAGATCATTGACGATCTAGCTACCCACAAGGCCGAGTATGGGAATTCCAGAGGGAACCAGAGGAGAGCTGCTGAATCTTCCTCTGTTGCTGCGCTTGAGGCTCTCACTGCGAGATTTGACAAGTATGAACTAGGAGGAGCTTCTAAAGGTGGGATGTACCAAGTAAATGCTTTGTGTCGACGGTCCTTTCGTGCTCGTGAAAGGTGTGGAGCCGAGGGACATGTCTCGAAAAACTGCCCTAGTCCCTTTGAGTCTTGTCTTTGCCTTTCAACACTATAGGCAGACCAACACCTACTATGAGCCGAATACCCATCCAAACTTGAGTTGGAGAAGCCAAAATGTCCCGAACCCAACTCAAGCTCCGCCGCAGAAGAACCCTATGTGCCCCCTCATCAAAAGCAACAACAATATCGAAACCTCCCTATGTGCCGCAAAGCGAACAATCGCACTTCTGAATTTTCCGAGCTTAAGAACTTGTTGCTAAAGGAATCCCAAGCAAGAGAGGCCGGGATGAAGCTATTAGAGAGCCAAATTGCTCAATTGGCTAGCAAAAGTAACACTCGAGCTCCCGGACACTTGCCGACCCAAACTGACCAAAAGGAGACCTTAAATGCCATCACTTTGAGGAGCGGGTCCACCCTTGATGGTCCTGCCATGGTCGAGGACGCTTTTGAAAAAGATGAGCGAGAAACAAGTCAGAAGAAAGCTTCAACGAATAAACCAAAGAAACAGGCGTCTACCAGGTATATCAGTCGATCGACTGATGTACCCGGTCGATCGACTGATACACGGTTCTGAGCTTACAGGCGAATCAGATACGCGGTCGATCGACTGAGGACAGTGGTCGATCGACCGAGATTACTGCTGATAGCGAGGAATTTCGTCCTTCAATGCCCGACAATTTGAGAGACCATTTGTTCCGAGGTTCGACAATCCCGAAGACGTTAGGACCCGGACCAGTCTTTGATGGGTCCGTCCCGATTCAGTTCGACCCAATGACGGTCAATGGCTCACATTTGAGACGGTCTGAGGAGGGTTCAAGTTTCAACAAGGAGAAAGCAGTGGACTTCCAGCCTAAGTCCACGGATGCCGGCATGCGCAACCTAGAGGAGAGGGCTAAGGTACTTCTTACAGCCCCATATCCGGAGATACTAGTGCCGACAAAGGAACAGGTATCTTTCAGTAAGTTTGCGAAAGTTATTCGTAGCTTGAATGTTCAGGTACCCTTCCTTGAGTTAGTTAACCAAGTACCAGCATACACTAAGTTCATGAAAGCTTATATTGTCTAAGAAAAAGTCGCTTGAACATGTTCACACTGTTGCATTAACTAAAGAGTCTTGCTCCTACTTGTCTCACACTGCGCCCCATAAGTTAGAGGACCCGGGTAGCTTTTCTGTTCCTTGCAAAATAGGTACCTTCTCTATTGAGAAGGCATTATGTGACTTAGGAGCTAGTATAAGCGTTATCCCTTTAAGTCTAGCTAGGAAGCTCAAGTTGACTAGGTTTGCAGTGACAGATATGACAGTTCAGATGGCTGACCAATCTGCGGTCCAACCCATAGGAGTCCTAGAGGACATCCCTGTCCAAATAGGGAAGTTTTTCTTTCCTGTAGACTTTGTTGTCCTTGACATGCCTGAGGATGCTCATATTCCCATTATTTTGGGTAGGCCATTTCTGCACACCGGTGCGATCATAGATGTCGGTCTAGGAACCTTGAATTTCAAAGTAGGCAAGCATTCTATTGTCTTTGCCCAACCTGCTAAGAAAAAGGACCCCATGTGGCCGGTGACTTGTAACACGGTTTCTGAAAAGAAATCGTACTTTGTGCTTCCTGAATTGCCTGTCTCTATTACTACTTCTGTGTTAACCCCTCCGCCCCGGATTGGGAGCAAGAAGGAGGAAGAATCTGTTGTTTTAGATAATGCAGGAGCTGGTTTGGGGAAGGAAGTGCTGCAAGTTGTGTCAGCTGTGAAGAAGCCGATCATTCAAAGAGGAGGTCTTGGTTGCCTGAGCTATGGAATTGATGAGGAGGTCGATGACGAGCCGGTCAAGGCAAAGGAGTCCGACTTGGATTCCGATGAGCCTAAAGAGATCCTTGACTGGGGAGATGATGAGAATGTTGATCCGTTGAGCCATACGGACGTGGAAGCTAAGAAGGGTGCAGCTGCTCAGATAAGCACCATTGAGGCTACCTCTAGTAGCCAGAAGCCGACGAAGTGGGCCATACCGTGGTCTTTCTTGATCAACTATTAGTTGATCGAGTTCGTTATAAACTTCATTTTATTTGTTTTTGTTAAAGACACTTTTTATTGCTTTTGTGTGCACGAAAAATTCGCATTTTATTTCGCTTGCTTAGGATTTTTAAGTACTTTAGACTTTATTCTGGGTTTTGCGCAATTTTGGGCGCGTATTATTGTGCGTTTGCAGGTTTTTAGACCTCATTTGCTCAAGTTATTGAGCAAATACGAAGAAATAAAGAGTACAGCAGTACTTTCAGTCGATCGACTGGCCATCTTGGTCGATCGACTGAATTGCGCTTTCCAGGAGCTTCTGTTCCTGTTCATCTGGTCGATCGACTGCCTCTTTTGGTCGATCGACCGAAGACACTGCTGTACCTGTTCACGACCTCTCCCCTGCTGTGTTTGGTCGATTTACGGACTTAAGAGAGTTTTCTACTCCACTTTATTTTCCGTCCCTTTCCTTATTTCTTCTATTTTCTCAATTGTGCACATATTTACCGCTTCAAAAATTGTTTTTCTCAGTCTTATGCGTGGTATTTTCTGTCTTTCAGGTACTTATTAGTAGCACTGCTGGCTACTGAAACCTCCTAGCTCACGCTGGTTTGAGGAGGTTTCCCTTGCTGCGCTTAAAGTCTTGTGAGTCTCCTTGTCTTCACTTTATGTCTTATTTACTTCTTTTCTCGCAAATTCCCGTTTCTCTTTTATTTCATTACATGATTTTGCACAATGGGGACATTGTGTGATTTGGTTTGGGAAATGGTTTTGCGTCGCATATCATTTGCTTGCATTCACGTTTAATTTTGTTTTGCATTGTTTAATTTTGTATTGCATTGTTTATTTCATTTCATCCATATTTACAAAAATTCAAAAAAAAAATTGAAAAATTTCAAAAATTTCAATAAAATGCACGTTTATTTTTAGCATATAGGTCGAGTCGGAACGATAGTATTTCAAGGATGATATTGCATTTTGCACTGTTCGCCCGAGCCTTGCTTATCATCATGTTATTAGTAGAATCACATATGCATATCTACGAGTTTTCGTTAAATTATTTGCTGAACTTGAGACTTGACTTTGAAAATTGGCAAACTATATCATATTCCGAGATCTAGAGCCTATAACTGGTGACATTCATGACCAGTTTATTTAGGATGTGAGTAGTACTCCTTATGAGACATGTTTCATCAATGTGCATAAATATGAACTTGATCTGCTTAATACCTGTACGCATTCGGTATGTGGTTAGTTGACACATGTGGTAGAGGTTTCCCTTTTCTCGTTTTACCCATAAACTCCACACTGCCAAAAATATCCCTTTTTGTCCCATTTACTACATCCTACATTTAGCCTGTCCTTTGTCAAGCTAGTAGTCTGTGTTCTTGGGGTTGTTACTCTTTTTTGGTGGCATATGCTCTGTTGAGACGTTATTGGGAAGATGAAATAAAGGAAAGAAAGAAATAGAAAAAGGAAAAGAAAAGATGAAAAAGAAATTATTCGAAAAAAGAAAAAGAGAGTTCTGTACTGTAGAAGCAGTCGATCGACTGCCATTTATAGTCGATCGACTGGAGTTCGAAAGAAAGAAAAAGGAAAAATCAATTCGCATGATTCAGTCTTTATTATTTGGCGATTTTTGCTCCCATGATTCATTCATATCCTTTGGGGAGTTTATTGATTTAGTATTTTGGAGATTGTGAGTTTTGTGCTTGCTATAGCACCGTTTCTGTTGATTATGAGCAAGAAGTTGGTTGTTGCCATTTGGTTCCGTTTTGGTACTAGCTTGATCACCTGTACCTCCACTTTACCATAAAATGCTTTGCCTCTTCTTACCCATACCTCACATATCCCATATATACCTCGGCATGTGTTATTGGTCATCTGTTTGGTTGGAATGCATATGTACGGTCATTGAGATCATTTTCATATTATATTGCAGACATGTCTTCATAGGTCGTAGTTAGGTGAGAGTCACTACAAAATTAATTCTTTCTATCTTACATATATTCACCTGTACTTATTGAGTGATTTGAGCGACCCGTGAGAGTCCAATTTGATAAGTCTCTACAGTTGACGGTTCAGCGGTTGTTGACGGCTTCATAACTCGTTTGCATGATTCATTTGCTAGTTGATTGTTGGTTGTGCATTAAATTGGTTTAGGCTTAACAGTTTGCATTTCGCTCTGAGATTGAACTCGTTCCATTAGGTCATTAGATCGAGTCTAGTTCTTGCTTGAGGACAAGTAAGGGTTCGGTTTGGGGAAGTTTGATGCGTGTCTTTTATATGATGTTTTACATCACATTTTACACACATTTCAGAGCTCATTCATGTAGTTTATGCTGCATTTCTCCCTATTTCCGTCTACTTTCGTATTTTTTGTACATTATTGCAGAAATGTGAAGAATCCAGCGGAAATCAAGCTAAATCCGTCCCCGAGTATCCTGCATTGCATGTGACGAGAAGTATTTGCTTAAGGAACGAGCTTGGTGCGCAATTCAAGGCCAAAAAGACAAGTCCACGAATTCATAGAAGTCAAGTAGCAGTTCAAGAAGTCGATCGACCACCACCTTCAGTCGATCGACCAACCCTCGGGTTGCAGAAGCTACTGTTCACTGCCAAGCAGTCGATCGACCCCTCACATCAGTCGATCGACCACACTGCTATTCCAGACGAGAATTAAAAGACCGAGGAACTTGAAGCCCGTTAAGTTTAGGTTATGGAATAATTGTTACGTGAAATTTCTATATAACGTAACCTAGAAACATTCAGTTATCATCTAGTTTTTAATCAAGTTTTATTCAGTAATTTTTACATTAAGTTTTCGCATACGGTTCTTGATAGTTAGTTAGGGTTTGGGATTGTTGAGCATTGGATTTTCGGTTCTTAATAACTAATCTTTCCTCTGCAACTCGGTATTCTTCTGCCCTATTTTTAGTTCATCTTTATTTCATCAATAGTATAGAATTGCTAAGTAGATTCCCGCAACCGTTATCATTGTTTATGTTAATTATTTGTTCTACTGTTTTAAGCAGAATTCCTCTGTTTACTTTATTAGTCTTATTATTGTTTTCACCCTTAGCATGAGTAGCTAAATAGTTTGTGCTAGGATGTAGGCGAGTTTTAGCATAGGCGGCAAAGTATTGAACACGGCTTTGATTCGCATGTCGATCGATCGATGACATTCTCGGTCGATCGACTGACCTCGTGAGGTTACCCTTCGTTTTAATTTATTTTAATCTTGTATTTAACGAATCGAATGCATGCGACCAGTTAGATGCTTATTTTATGACTAACCCATTAGATCGAAAGATAGGGAAAGTTATTTGACCACCAATTAAATCGACTAAACTGTGCTAAGATCGAAAGATAGGTATAGTTTAGACCGTTAGTCACTTTTCAGGACGAGAGTCAGTATTAGTGATATTAGGGACCTATAGCGAGATCGAAAGATGCTATTTGTTAAGAGTGGACCGAGAGGACCTCTTGTTTCCCGCCTCACTTGTGTTCGATTTAGACCTGTTTAGTATGCTGCCGCCGAAGCTTTAATAAACCGATCATCCTAGTACCCCTTCTTTATCTGTTTAAACCGTCTTTTTAGTTTATTATCTTTATTTGTTCTTAGCTATAGACCATCTCAACTCAACCCCCACAATTGTTACCTTAGACTGAATATAAATCAACTAGAATTTACGTCTGCCTCCTTGTGGTTCGACCCTGTTACCACTAGCCTAGGTTAGTCTTAATAGGAAATTATAAATCTTATTTTTGGTACTCACAACGACGGGTATCAAGTGTCATGTTAAGTTGTGTATGAGTTTTGCGGTAATGAAAGAAAAGAACTTGAGGATCTAGTGTGAGTGTACGTAACGAGTGTGGATCGTGAGTTATGCTTTTGGGAGATAGGTGCTTTACATAGAGAGGTATGTTGTTTTGCAGTAATAATGGAGAGTTAGTATGGTGATTTTGCTACGAGTTGTATGGTATAGGTTAGGTGGTGTGCCGAATGAGTTGAGGAATGAGAAATGTTTAAGTAAGGGAGCCTTGGATATAGGAATGGTGAGTGTTTGGTTTTTAGGTGGTTATCTTGGACATGTGGTGGTGATGAGGATAATGAGATGATATAACTAAGGATTTAGTATTAGTGAGTTACGAGGACGTAATATTTGTCTTAAGAGGAGTAGGATGCGATAAAAGAGAGTTTCATGGTTGTGCATGTTGTAATATAATTGGAAGTAGAGTGTTAGCGTAGCGTAAAGGAGGGATTTGTTTTGTGGATGATACTGTTAAAAGGCCATGGCCGTGCTTGTAGTAGTGTGATGCTTAGGAGTGTGAGAATACTTCGATAGTGGTAAGGTTGGATGGTGATGTTTAGGAGTTCGAGAGTTTCGATAGTGGCATGATGATGTTTATGAGTGTAAGTAAACTTCGAGGACGAAGTTCCTTTTAAGTGTGGTAGAATGTAACATCCCGTTTGATGTTATGAGTATCTTGATATTGGATTATCTAGTGGATGATATTTTACGGAGCTAGCAGTGTTTGTGTTGGTAGTGTATGGAGTTAGGATCGAGAGAGATATAATAGAGTTGGTACGATATCGTGAGCCATGTTGTGGAAGTAGGAATAGTTGGTGGAGTTGGGGTTACGAGTTCATGTTTGGTCGGTTGGGGTTTTGTTTTGAGTTCTTAGTTGGTTGTTGTATCTTGATCGAGTTAGTATGTTTGTTTTTGGGTATGGGTTGAACTTCGGGGACGAAGTTCTTTTTAAGGAGGGAAGACTGTAATACCACGGTTTTATGAGTCTCTGGGTACTCTATCGAGTGGGCCTTACTCTGTCGAGTAAGTGTGTTTTGCGTTTTAAAATAGTTTCGACTGTTGGGTACTCGATCGAGTAGCCTTGGTACTCGATCGAGTAAGCGGCACTCGATCGAGTACGTTAGTTACTCGATCGAGTAAGTGTGTTTTACGGGGTTGTTTTGACGGGTTTTGCTAATAACGCGAGTTTGATATAAAAGGTTTCCGTCAGTTTATTTCATCATTTTTAACCTCTCTAAACCTTTCAAAAGAAAAAGGAGTTACGTAGTTCTCTCTCGTCGCGTTGTTGGCAAATCCCCAAGGCTAGGAGTGTCGGATCATCTTGTTCTTTGCATCATAATGTTCCTTGCGTCAAGGGTAAGATCTACATACCAATTTTATAGTATTTAGTTAACTTTGTTTAAACCCTAATTTTGGGAATTGGGGATTTGTGTTAGTTTTGTGATTGTTAGTAATTATGTGATTATATGTTAGGAGGAAGATTCGTAGAAGAGGAATTTTGATACAGCTGTTGAGACCGTCTGATTGTGTTGCTGTTCCAGGTAGGATTTCCCTACTCAGTATTACTTACATAATGTGTGGTGACTGTGCTGTAGTTAGTGTTGTTGATTGATTCAGACGGTTGTGATATTGTATTGTGATTGTGATTGTTTGTCTCTGGTTCTCGAGATGCGTTCTCGGCTGAGTGGAGTCACTTGCGGGAGTGGCTTCACGCCCTAGTTTCGCCCTTCGTGGAACCCGCCACGGAAGGGGATGTGCACATTAATGGGACAGGGTTATCGCTCGGTATGATGAGCGGGGATTTGGTGGGTACGGCTGCGGTCCCCCACTCGCTGGTAGGTCCAAAGGACGGTCGGTGATGGAGATTGATTGGAGTGGGTGATTGTGTGTGACTGTTTGAGCTGTGTTGTTTATCTTGTTGGTTATATAAATTGTGTGATTAGTACTTGACCCGTTTAATGTTTTAAAAACGTGGTGATCCATTCGGGGTGGTGAGCGATTCGAAAGGGTATGATATGACGCGTATGGGATAGCTGGGATGAGTCATCACGTGGCAGTTAGAAGTCTTCCGCTGTGTCAGACGACGTTTTATAGCTTTGATAGTTTTAGCAGTAGACCGTCTGAGAATCTGTATTTCTTTTATCAGTTTTGGAGTTGGTTTGTAATCACTTTAAACATTATATACTTTTAAGTATGTTTCGTTATTGTCTTATGATTATCATTGCCTCGGGGAACCGAGATGGTAGCACTTCCATGCCTTAAGTGGTCCTGGTAAGGCAATTGGAGTATGGGGGTGTTACAGTTTTAGCCAATATTATAATTAATATAGATTAATTATAAAATTAATAAGAATAATTAAAGATTATTATATTAAACTTTCCTAATCCTAGGTAGTTTAGGATTCTCCTTTAACTCCCTTTATATAGAGATATAAAGGGAGATGTTTACTGAAGAATTTTTCTGAAAGACAGAAATTTGAAGGGAGTAAAAGGGAAAAGGGAAGAAAATTTTCTTTAAGTTTGTACTAGCATACACACTCATATTGTGTTGATACTGGTAGAGGCGCAATACTTAAGGCGCTATGTGAGACGGTCTCACTGATTACTACTACTACTACTACTACTACTACTACTACTACTACTACTACTACTACTACTACTACTACTACTACTACTACTACTACTACTACTACTACTACTACTACTACTACTACTACTACTATTATTATTATTATGCAACGAGCTCTTATTTGGGTTATTATACTTTTTTTTATTAGCATATTATTGGAATTGTTCTGCATCCAAGTAAGTTTGCTAATCACCCTTTTGTTTAATCTTAATACCTAACATGCATGGGATCTTGGGATTTTTGTAATTCAAATATGTGGAAAATCGTTTTAGAACCCTTCAGTGGTATCAGAGCGAACATGTATTCTTAAGTATTAGATTAGACGATTGCACCTTTAGATATAATTGTTGTATCTATTTGTTTGTTCTAGGTTTACATGATTGGGATTTTCAAATTGAATTAATTCAATTATATATGCAATTGTTGTATGTTGTTAAATATTAAATTGAGGGTTGTATCATGCTAGATGTTGTATTATTTTGTAATATTTAATATTATGAGGCATTCCTTTAATTTGATTAAAGGAACCCTAATTTAATTGATTTTAACAAGAGCCCCTAATTTGTTGCTAGTACCTAATTTTAAGAGTGTCTTAAAATCCCCAGTTTGATTTGATCTAATTAGATTGGATATGTAACAAACCATAATTTGATTAGGTGATTAAATTGTTTAATGACGTTTGTAATATTTTAATTTTGATCAAAAGGAAAAAAAAATTGTTCGCAAAACACTATTCACGTACGGGGACTGTTCGCGGAATGTTACTGTTCATAGTTCCGAGTGTCGGATTTTGACGTTGCAACAATGTTTTTCGAGTTTAAACGACATTCTAAACAAGACTGCATAGAATGGTCGGCGTTTTTAAGCCAAATTTTGACGTTTGGATAGACTTTCAGGTCGTTTTTGGTAAAAAATTATGATTTTTCATTTTCTATAATTGGTTTTAGGATTTAATCCAATTTGATTAATTGCTTGTTACAATGGTTGAATTGATTTTTGTTTTAATCTTTATTTGTTGTATACATACTTAGTTTTGATATGGTCATCTGCCCATGTTGTTATATTTTTACATAAGATGTTAAAAAGTACAATTATGAATTGTAGGCGATTATGAATCGTTTTTGGGTTCTAAATAATGAATTATTCTAATTTACAATTGCTTATGTATAATAATTTTACATGTGTTGTTTAAAATTAATTGAAGTCTTGTGTGTTAATTAGAACAGCTAGGTTCCCTTATACCCTTTCCCTATGGTTAACCATTGACTAATTAATTAGTCAAGAGTTACTAAGTCAAAGTAAATTTATACTTGGAAATAATATATCTAGCAATTTTAATCCTTGAATAACGAATTAGAAATAATGAATACTTTCTAATATATTACTTGAATAAGATATTCCAAATCTCAGATACGAACGCTACTCGGTTGAGATTAATACCCATGAAATTTTTATGGAGTAAAAGCGTTTTCCACAACTTGGACTAGGGCCTGCGGGAGTCTGTAAGTCCAGTTCATCCTACCGCCATGTTATCCTAGCTGCCGAATATGCCACTTAAATTGGACCTCTGAATCGGTATGCTATTTCCGGTTATCTTAGGTATGCCCCTTGAATGAGACCTCTGAGCCAAGTGCCGTTGTATTGTCGATATGTTGGGATTGTCCGCATATCGATGTATCATCGTCTCTATGAGACATCTGTGAATCTTGCGTGCTATATGTTGGGCGCTACCTTGGTAAGTTTTAGGGATCGACGTGTCGGAAGAATGCTTAGAGAGCTTATGCTATACAAGTACAGACAGCACATCCCGAAGCTGCGTGTGGAGGGATTGTCGTTAGGATAGTAGTCGACCAGCTGCCACTGAGGAGCTGCGTGTTCCAAGAAGTTGTGGAGTGGGTATATGCGCATATATTGACAGGAGCTTGATCAGCTTTACTACCTTTCAGATATCTTGGCAATTATTATTTCACGGTTGCGATCGTGTGCAGACCTTGACAGTTATGATTGTCTTGGTGCCTCGAAGTGTATGGGACATGTCACTTAAATGGGACCTCTGAGTCTATTCATTAGCCGTCTGTTCTTCCCCACGATTCTGGTTGCTAAACCAAGTCAATTTAGTCATCCGGTCCTATTGAGCACTAGGGGTGAGATGTAAACCTCCTAGTATCGATATGATCGACGTGATTGATGCTCCCACTCGTACTCAAGGTGAGATGCAAGATGTGAGTATGCGTGTGACATTAGTAGTCACGTCCCGTGCTTTTTGTGAAGAAAATAAATATTTTATAAAGAAATGACTATAAGTTTTTATCCGCATAACATCTACTTGGATTTACCATATGCTGATTTATATAACATGTTGTTGAACAATGTTGTTATATTCACATATTTATTATGTCATATGCCAATATGAACCAATGTGTTACTTCATGTACATATCACATGTGTGCACGTCGATGTTGTAATGTGACTGGAGTTGTATGTTTGACCGCCTAATTGCATTACTAATATTCTTCATGATAAGAGGCCGTTGATAGAGGACGGTTAGGTTACTCCCACTAAGTGGGGCAGTTTTATTTTAATGATGTTTCAGATAACATGGATCTTGAAGACTTGGACTTAGGAGGGGACTGTCGAGAGAATAAAACATCTTATGTTGATCTTTCTTGAGTTTATGTAGCAAACTTTTATTAAAGTCGGACCTTGCTTTAATTTGTAATTTGGATATCAAACCTTGTTTTATGTTCTAAACATCCAGTTTTATGAAGCAACTCGTTACGAGTTGACGGTTTTAATTTTTACTGATTTTTATGACTTATCTTTCTTTCCGCTTTCGTTAATTAAGTCATTAGAGAAACTGGGTTGTTACAGTTGGTATCAGAGTGACCTTAAGACCGTGAATAGTAATTGTGCGATACATTATTATTTCACCTATCGAGGGAGCATCCGAGACTCATGACTTTAGGGTCAAATAAAATGTAATAACTAGAACTTTTAGATCACTAAAATGAGAGAATCACTAGCTAACCTTTACAAAGAATAATAAGCGAGGGTATATGTTTGGGAGGGTAGAACTACCTGAAAGATCCTAACCGTCATAAGGATCAATGTTTGTGCTACCTTCTGCATGTTATATGCTAATTACTTGCTTGAATTGTCTGATTAACTATCTAACTTAGTATGTATACGCGCTATCCCTAGCTAGTATCTTAGAACGGACCCCAACCTAGGAATACCACCGTTTAGAACCTGACTTGAATTTCATCTAGATGGTGAGATCAAGTAAGAGACCCATGGAAATGACCAAGGAAGAAGTTGCAGAAGTAGAAAGGAAGAAGAGATTCAAGAAGTGGCTTAGGGATCACCCTAACAAGATAAGAAGGTTTAAATCGGCACACAAAAATCGGACTACTGATTGGGAAGATGAGGCCAATAATTTTCACTTCACCCGCCGGGAGAGGAACCCCAAGCTAGAAGTTGCTACAAAGAAAAAGGACAATGCCCGAGCAAACTTCTGTGGCAATGGCCCAATTTTCTTCTTCGAGAGGCCAGACTACCCAAACTTTATCAGAGTTTGTGAATGGAGATTTAAGGAATTTAATGTACGACCCGACTGGAAGGTGGAGTTCGCCACCACCAAGCTGATAGGGAAGGCAGAATTATGGTGGAACCGCATCTTAGCCAGAGGAGACCAAGTGGACCATTACTATGATTGGTGTGAGTTCAAGTTAGCACTCAATGCCTGTGCCAGAGCAATCGAGAAAGGAGCAAGATTTCTGTACTAGATAGAGAGTAGGAAACCTAAACCCTAGCTCCGTCTACCGTAGGGTTAACTGCGTTCTTTTATGCTAGTTATAGTTTTCTTTGTAACCACCACCTAATGAAGCTACTTAGTGTTAGCTTGTAATAAGGAAGATTAACAATGAATTCGTTCTTGTTCTTCTTGTTTTGTTCTACTTTTGTCTCACTTCTGGTTTGTGCATGTATTTTCTTTTACTTGTGCTGATGATACCACACCTCGAGCAGATGATAGTAACAAGAAGCAACGGGAATGAAAACGGAAATCCCCAAGAGCACTTACGGAGACAGGGATATGAGGAGGCTATGACTCAGATGGCTGCTCAACCAGCTGCATCACAAGTAACAATCACGCAGCTACTCAACAACCAGAACCAGAACCAGAATCACAGAATCAAAACCAGAACCAGAACCAGAACCAACACCATCCCTTCGCTTTTGATAAGTTCTCGAAGCATCGACCTCCGTCTTACCATGGATCCGACAATCCTAATGATCTTACAAATTGGCTAGCGGAAATGGAGAAACTGCTGAGGCTAAGCCACACTCCCGAAGAGGAAAAGATTGAGATAGTATCCTACTACCTCAAAGGAGCAGCGAACGATTGGTGGACAATCGCCCAAGAAGCTTTTAAAACAATCCCTGGATACGGATGAAATGAGTTCAGAGCCAGCCTCGAGAAGAAATACTATCCTCCAGCTATGAAGCATCAGAAGGAACAGGAGTTCCACAACCTAGAGATGGGAGCTATGACCCTTACTGAGTACACTCGCAAGTTTGATGAACTCTCCAAGTTCGCCAAGAGACGGTTACCAGATGAGGAGACGCGCATCAATCAGTATGTGCGTCAAATGGAGTCCAGTTTGAACCAGTTGATGGTGGGACATGACTTCCCAACTTTCCAAGCTGCCTACGAGAAAGCCATGGCCATTTTTGTTGCCATCCAGAATGCGGACAAGAAGAAGAAGAAAACCTTTACCCCTACAGTGTCCCATAACAGCTTCATTCAGAAACCCCTTTACTAAAAACCTCACTATCAGAAACCCCTTTACCAGAAACCTCGTCATCATAAACCTTTTCACCAAAAGTCAAAACCTTTTGCCAAGAAATTTCAGGCCAACTTATCAAACAAGATCTTCCTCAAGGGCGACAATACCGGTAATAACGACACCCAGGGCTCAACTTCAAAATGTTACCTATGCAAACAGGCTCCGCACCCTGGCAAACAGTGCAATGGGAAACCCATCATCTGCTTTTTCTATAAAGAGAACGGTCACAAGTCTTTCGTCTGTCCCAAAAAGACGGGAACCCCACTGATTCAGGGAAGGGCTTACATGATGATCGATGGTGGAGACGAGGAACAAGCTGATACAATCACTGGTAAATTTCTGGTTAATTCTTGTATGGCTTACATATTGTTCGACACAGGAGCATCTCTATCACACGTATCACCAACCTTCGTAGCTAAGGCTAAACTTCCAATTCCCGAAGCAATCCATGCATCCATTGCGATTCCTAATGGTCAGACCTTAAATTGCAAAGCGAGGTACTGAGGCATTCCTGTTATCATCCTTGGATCGACCTTTCTGGCTAACCTCATCAGCCTCGACTTACCTGGTTTCGACATCATTTTGGGAATGGGTTGGCTAGCAAAGTACCACGCCAAGTTTGAGTGTAGAGACCAAAAGATTTCACTAAGGAGCTCGCTCGGAGCAAGAGTAACTTATAGAGGTTACATACCGAACACCCGCGTTAAGGTCATCAACGCTATGAAGCTAGCGAGCCAGATGCGTAAAGGAGAACATACCTTCTTGTGCAACATAAATTCCATAGGAGGGGAAAAGCTCATGATCGAGGACATACCCGTAGTCCGGGAATTTCCTGAGGTATTTCTCGAGGAATTACCAGGAATACCACCAGAGCGCGATGTAGAGTTCTCAATCGACCTAGTGCAAGGCACTGGCCCGATTTCAAAGTCACCATATCGTATGGCCCCAAAAGAGTTGCAAGAGTTGAAGATTCAACTAGAGGAACTCATCGAAAAGGGTTTCATCCGACCGAGTGCATCACCATGGGGAGTACCAGTGCTTTTTGTGAAGAAGAAAGATGGGAGTATGAGGATGTGTATCGACTATCGCGAATTGAACAAGGTCACCATTAAGAACCGATACTCTTTACCACGTACCGATGATCTTTTCGACCAACTGAAAGGAGCAGGAGTATTCTCAATGATCGATCTCAGATCTGGTTAACATCAAATACCTGTAAGGAAGGAGGATATTCCGAAGACAGCTTTCAGAACCAGATATGGTCACTATGAGTTTAACGTTATGCCTTTTGGATTGACCAACGCACCAGCAGTGTTCATGGATCAGATGAATCGCACGTTTAGAGAGTACCTAGATAAGTGTGCCATTGTCTTTATCGATGACATCTTAGTATACTCTAAAACTATGTTTGAACAGGAGGTTCATCTTCGTGCAGTTCTTGACAAGCTGCGACAACAAAAGTGGTATGCAAAACTAACCAACTGTGAGTTTTGGTTGAAGGAAGTGGCATTTCTGGGACATATCATAACAGATCACGGAGTAAAAGTAGACCCCGCCAAGATCAAGGCCGTGGAAGAATGGCAATCCCCAAAGAATGTCTCTGAAGTCCGAAGTTTCTTGGGTTTAGCAGGCTACTACCGAAGATTTGTCCAAGACTTTTCAAAGATCGCGAGACCTATGACCAAACTTTTGCAGAAGGAGTCTAAGTAAATTTGGACCGAAGACTGTGAGAAGGCCTTCCAGGAACTGAAGACCCAACTCACATCAGCCCCAATCTTAACTTTACCAACCGACGGAGAAGAGTACGACGTCTACAGCGATGCATCCTTGAATGGTCTAGGATGTGTGCTAATGCAGAAAGGGAAAGTGATTGCTTATGCGTCATGACAGTTGAAGGTACATGAGAAAATTATACAACTCATGACCTGGAGCTAGCAGCTGTAGTTTTTGCTTTGAAAATTTGGAGCCATTATTTATATAGAGTTAGATGTAACTTCTACACGGACCACAAGAGCCTCAAGTACATTTTCACTCAGAAAGAGTTAAACATGAGACAGAGGAGATGGTTAGAACTCATCAAGGACTATGACATTAAGTTGCAATACCATGAGGGGAAGGCAAATGTCGTCACCGACGCCCTGACTAGGAAGACCGCTCACGGACTAGAACGAGACTTAGAGAAGTTGGAAGTTGAGGTTATGAATAAAGGAAAGTTAAGCTTAAATGCCATGACTGCTGAACCCGATTTGTATCATGAACTTAGAGCTCTGCAATGGGAAGATCCAGAGTTAGTGAAGATTAGAGAGGGTATACCACAGGGAAGATTCGAAGGATTCGAAATCTATCCAGATGGGAGCTTGAGATTTAAAGGAAGATGGTGTGTGCCTCATTATGAAGCCATTCACAAGAAGATCTTATGGGAAGCACACAGTTCGAGATATTCCATTCACCCAGGATCTGATAAGATGTACAAGGATTTGAAGCTACAATATTGGTGGCATGGGATGAAGAGGGATGTAGCAGAATATGTTGCCAAGTGCCTCATTTGCCAGAAGGTGAAGCTTGAACACCAAATACCTGGAGGCCTACTACAACCCTTGGACATTCCAATGAGAAAGTGGGATTCCATCTCCATGGATTTTGTAATGGGACTACCGTGAACCCAAAGCAACAAGGATGCGATTTGGGTAGTTGTCGATAGATTGACTAAGGTGGCACACTTCATTCCGATACTAGAGACTTGGAGCATGGAGGAACTGGCAAAATCTTACCTGAAGGAGATCACTCGACTACATGGAGTGCCAAAGGACATTGTATCTGACAGAGACCCTCGTTTTGTTTCACACTTCTGGGGAAGACTACAAGAATGCATGGGGAGTAAACTCAACTTGGGCACCGCGTTCCATCCTCAAACAGACGGACAAACGGAGAGGACAATCCAGACGTTAGAAGATATGCTGAGAGCATGTGTCCTAGAATTTAATGACAGTTGGGAGAAACAACTACCCTCGATAGAGTTCTCCTACAACAACAATCACCATGCGAGTTTAGGTTGCGCACCGTTTGAAGCACTCTACGGGAGGAAGTGTCGAAGTCCAGTATGCTGGGATGATGCCAGCGATCATCTGACATTAGGACCTCAGACTATTCAAGACCAGATTGAGCAGATTAAGATCATCCGAGAAAGATTACAAGCAGCGCAAGATCGACAGAAAGCCTACGCCAATGAACACCAAAAACCGATCGAGTTTGCCGTGGGAGATCATGTTTTCCTAAAGGTATCACCAATGAAAGGAGTAAGACGTTTTGGCCTAAAAGGAAAACTCGGCCCAAAGTACCTCGGACCTTACGAAATCTTGGAGAGAGTTGGCAAAGTGGCCTATCGATTAGCGCTACCACCAAACCTATGAAAGGTGCATAACGTGTTCCACGTGTCCCAGCTGCGGAAGTATAGAAGCGATCCATCACATGTCATTACACCTGATGTAGTCGCTATCGAACCCAACCTTCTTTACTCTGAAAGACCGGTGGAGATTCTGGCCCGAGAGACCAAGACACTTAGGAGGAAGTCGGTACCTTTAGTCAAAGTTCGATGGCTAAGCCAGAACCTCGACCATGCTACTTGGGAGACCGAAGAGTCCATGCGCGAAAGATACCCCGAACTTTTTGATTAGGTAGTTTGCACATCTTTAGTTATCGTTAATTTCGAGGACGAAATTCGTTTAAGGGGGATGTACTGTAACACCCCGTGTTTTTAATCGCATATTTACATAATTAATCCCGATATTATAATCTTAGAAGAGAAACTTGAAATTTCATTCAATACCATTTTAGCCTTCGAAACAACCATTATAAGTTGCGACTTTTTATTCGCGCGTAACTTTAATCTGTCTTCGTATTTTGGCCCTTATTTGCTCATCCGGACTCCGATTAAGGCGAAACAAAAGCCTAAATTTATTATTTTTCCGAGCCCGATGCAATGATAATATTTTCATTAGCCATTAATGAATTTAAAATCTCAAACCTGCTCGGTTGTGCAAAAAGCCTTCATAAAATCATGGTGTTTATAATCAATTCTATGATGACCTTGCAAACAAACAAAGGTTTTATTTTTACCTCCCATATTTAAGAAAGGGCAGCAGCTTGTGACCCATTCTCCTACCCTAAATACATCCATTCTTATGAAGAGTCTAATCTTCCATCAACTTTTGTTTCTTTCCTCATCCTTGTGCATGGACTAGACCTCACTCTTACATAAAAACAAGACCATTGTCCTTTGTGATGGTTTCCAGTAGCATGCAAATGATCCGTGAACTTAAACACATGAAGTGAGTATATTGACATCCTATTTAAAGCACCTAAGTTCACTTATCTCACACCTTGCTCCACCTTGCTCTAAGCTCCTTACGATAGTTGCATGCTCACATCTTCCATCTCCCATAAAGCCTAAGTTAAAACTTGTTTACTTTTCATTCCCTTTTCTTTTCCTAACTCTTCCTTGATTATAATTACTAGATTAGTTAAGTAGATAATTTATTACTAACTTGTTTGTTATTTTGTTGTTATCATGGAATCAAATTAGAGGAGGAAGAGGAAGAGCCTGTTGATCTAAGCATCTTTGATTACATTCAAGACCCGGATAACCTTTAAGGTAACCTAACTTAACCCTCTGCCTCGTAATTGTAGAATACTAGTAATCTAGTCAGGAGGCAAATAGACATATCCTGATAGAATAGGTCTTTCTAACTAGTGTCATATATGTATTTTAGTGCAACATAATATTGCTTGTTACATGCATGTTACTGCCCACCATGAATAAATCACTTAAATAAATTATCATGTGGAAAATTGACAATGTGCCAATCATGTCTATAAGCTTAATAATTGTGTTATCACCTCACATGAAAAATATACCTTTGAATAAATTATTTACTATGCACTCACATGTTAGACCCACTAAAACAAAGTCAAAATGAAAAATTGTATGTATATGCTAACTTTTATGGAAAATGATGAAACTTCTTATTTGCACTCATCTCGTTTCATGCATGATATGGAGTTGAAATTTTTATATGTATTACCTTCTGATTTATAGGATTTTTGGGCGCAGATCTTGTATCAATACGATTTTTATTCTATTTTATAAAATTCCTACAAGCCTGAATAATGTATGAAATTCAGTAAATTATGTACCCTTTTAAAAATCATAAAAAAATTACAGGAGTTCACCTATGTTATGAGGATTCACCTGGTAAAAGTTTGTAAGAAAATACTTAGTTTAGGCCCCTTTTCGAAAATAAACAAAAAGACCGCTTTATAGTCTAATCCGATTTTAATACCTTAAATTTATTTGGTGAAGTTACTTTATAAAAATAAAGCTTTATTCAAGTGTAATACAGCAAGGATAATATACAAATACCTTATTAAAAATAATTATATTAAATTATTCTTTTTAAACTAAAACTACCTTGCTGAGTTATTTTAATAATTGTTTTAAGAGTTTAAGTAAATTTTATTCTAAAAACCGTTTTAGAAACAACCTTTAAAAATCTTAACAAGTGTAAACGTGATTACTAGCAATTTTGATGAAATTATTAAATTTTGGACTCAAATGCCTTTGAAAATTTTATTTTAAAATACTCGTCTTCACCTTTAAATTTTGAGTAAATCAATATGATAATTATAAGGACCTCATTTGAATATTAAATAAAAACTTAAGGACTTGTCTCTAGTCATGCCTTGACTAATTAAAATATTAGTTAAGCTGTGAGTTGACTATGACGACCTTGGTTAACCATTGACTAATTAATTAGTCAAGAGTTACTAAGTCAAAGTAAATTTATACTTGGAAATAATATATCTAGCAATTTTAATCCTTGAATAACGAATTAGAAATAATGAATACTTTCTAATATATTACTTGAATAAGATGTTCCAAATCTTAAATACGAACGCAACACGGTTGAGATTAATACCCATGAAATTTTCATGGAGTAAAAGCGTTTTCCACAACATGGACTAGGGCCTGCGGGAGTCTGTAAGTCCGGTTCATCCTACCGCCATGTTATCCTAGCTGCCGAACATGCCACTTAAATGGGACCTCTGAATCGATATGCTATTTCCGGTTATCTTGGGTATGCCCCTTGAATGGGACCTCTAAGCCAAGTGACGTTGTATTGTTGATATGTTGGGATGGTCCGCATATCGATGTATCATCGTCTCTATAAGACATCTGTGAATCTTGCGTGCTATATGTTGGGCGCTACCTTGGTAAGTTTTAGGGATCGACGTGTCGGAAGAATGCTTAGAGAGCTTATGCTATACAAGTACGGACATCACATCCCGAAGCTGAGTGTATAGGGATTGTCGTTAGGATAGTAGTCGACCAGCTGCAACTGAGGAGCTGCATGTTCCAAGAAGTTGTGGAGTGGGTATATGCGCATATATTGACAGGAGCTTGATCAGCTTTACTACCTTTCAGATATCTTGGCAATTATTATTTCACGGTTGCGATCGTGTGCAGACCTTGACAGTTATGATTGTCTTGATGCCTCGAAGTGTATGGGACATTTCACTTAAATGGGACCTCTGAGTCCATTCATTAGCCGTCTATTCTTCCCCACGATTCTGGATGCTAAACCAAGTCAATTTAGCCGTCCGGTCCTATTGAGCACTAGGAGTGAGATGTAAACCTCCTAGTATCGATATGATCGACGGGATTGATGCTCCCACTCGTACTCAAGGTGAGATGCAAGCCGTGAGTATGCGTGTGACATTAGTAGTCACATCTCGTGCTTTTTGTGAAGAAAATAAATATTTTAAAAAGAAATGACTACAAGTTTTTATCCGCATAAAATCTACTTGGATTTACCATATGCTGATTTATATAACATGTTGTTGAACAATGTTGTTATATTCACATATTTATTATGTCATATGCCAATATGAACCATTGTGTTACTTCATGTACATATCACATGTGTGCACGTCGATGTTGTATGTGACTGGAGTTGTATGTTTGACCGCCTAATTGCATTACTAATATTCTCCATGATAAGAGGCCGTTGATAGAGGACGGTTAGGTTACTCCCACTAAGTGGGGCAGTTTTATTTTAATGATATTTCAGGTAACATGGATCTTGAAGACTTGGACTTAGGAGGGGACTGTCGAGAGAATAAAACATCTTATGTTGATCTTTCTTGAGTTTATGTAGCAAACTTTTATTAAAGTCGGACCTTGCTTTAATTTGTAATTTGGATATCAAACCTTGTTTTATGTTCTAAACATCCAGTTTTATGAAGCAACTCGTTACGAGTTGACGGTTTTAATTTTTACTGATTTTTATGACTTATCTTTCTTTCAGCTTTCGTTAATTAAGTCATTAGAGAAACTGGGGTTTTACAGCCAAACTTTATTCCTTTTGAACTGTTGTAACTCTTCTTGCATGGCAATTATCCAGTCATGTTCTACAAGAGCTTTTTTGATGTTGTTAGGTTCAATGGTTGAAAGAAAAGAATAAAATGAACAAAAGTTGTTTAAAGATCTTCGAGTTTGAATTCCTTTCTTCAGATTTCCAAGCATGCTATTCATTGGTTTAGAATCTTTGTATTTCCATTTCTTAGAAACATGAGGCACTTCATCATCATTAGAACTTAAGTTACCTTTTTCGAATGATAGGGAATGAAGAGTTGTTCCCCCTGAATTCAATCCTGGGGTTGTAGTAGAATCAGGTATGACTCTGGATTCTATGTTTTGATTTGGATTTAAATTTGTAGCATCATCAGCAATAACTTCAGTTTTTAAATTTATGTTTTGAGAGGAGGTTATCGTATCATCAACTACAGTCTCAGCTCTCTTCCCTTTACCATTTGAAGATATTTCAAGTTCATCATTTTTGCCCTCAATTTCCTTTTTCCTCATTCAACTCTGGAGGATCATCCCTAAATAATCGAAAATCCGGTTCATTTTCATCTTCATCTTCATCCTGTATAGGCTTATCAAAAGAATCATTTTCATCGAAGATTACATGAACACTTTCTTCAATGCATAAAGTCATTTTATTAAAAATCTTGTAAGTCTTACTATGATTAGAATATCCAATGAAGATAGCTTCGTCACTTCGAGGATTAAATTTGCTTAACCTATTTTTCCCATTATTATGAATGAAACATTTGCTCCCAAAGCAACGATGGTGAGAAATGTTCGGCTTCCGTCCTCTAAAAAGCTCATAAGGAGTCTTCTTACGAATGGGTCTAATCATAGCTCGGTTATACACATAGCAAATAGTACTAACAGCTTCTCCCCAAAAATTACGAGGAAGACCACTACACAAAAGCATAGTACGCACCATGTCCTCTAGTGTCCTATTCATCCGTTCCACGATGCCGTTTTTTTGAGGAGTTCGTGGTGCAGAGAAATTATGCCCAACACCATTTTCCCTAGAAAATTCTATGAAAGCTTGATTATCAAATTCAGTGCCATGGTCGGTTCGAATAGACAGTAATTGAGAATTATACTTATTCTAGGCAAGTTTCATTAGTACTAAAAACTCGTCGAATGTTTCATCTTTGGAATTAAGAAAGATAGGCCAAACGTATCTTGATTAATAATCAACTAGAACGAAAATATACCTTGATTTGCCTCTAGTTCTTACCTTCATTGGGCCACATATATCCATATGCACGAGTTCTAGTGGTTCTTTTGTGCTTACTACTCTTTTAGGTTTGAACGATTACCTCATATGTTTTCAGAGAGCACATGTGTCACAAAGCTTTTCTTTATCAAACTTGATTCTGAGTAAGCCTTCCACCAAATCCCCTCTTTTGAGTTTGTTAATATAGGGGAGCTTATGTGAGTAAACCGTTTGTGCCAGAAAAAAGGATCATCTAATGTTGCTTTCATACATGAAAAAAGAGTTAGTAGGAATAACATTTAAATTGACCATATACACATTCCTCTTGCGTTGACCTTCAAAAATAACGCTACTTGTTCCCTCAACTATTATACGACAAACATGAGAATGAAAAACAACTTTGTTTCCTTTGTTGCATAGTTGAGATATACTATTTAAGTTATGCTTGAGACCACTTACCAAATATACATCACTAATAGCACGTGAGGAGGAGATACCGATTTTACCAACACCAATAACTTTACCTTTCTTATTATCACCAAAGGTAACCTTTACCTCCGTCAAAGGGTTCAAGTGAAAGAAACAAATTTTATTACCAATCATGTGTCTTGAGCATCCAGTGTCAAGATACCATTGATTGTTTTCTTTCACCACAATCTGCAGAATGATTAGATACAATTTTTAGGTACCTAAGCTAAGTTGGTTCCTTTAACGTTAGTCACTCTAAAGATCATATCTTTTCTAACCCATACTTGTCTAATGATTTTGGTAGACTGATAGGATTGTCTTCGAGGTGTTCTAGTCTCAAGGTGCGCTCTAGGTCTTCCACATTGTTGCCTTTCAGGTTGTTTCGTGGGAGGCTTATTCTTATAAGATTCCCTAGGCTTTTGTTATTGTTTGGGGCAATGATCTTTCTTAGATTCGTTAGTCTTTTTCATATGATCAAACTCATATCATAGAACTAACGATAAGTATTATTCCTTTCTTCATTCTGATTTTGTTCAACTACAGGATATATATTATCTTCCTCTAGTGTGTAATAAGAAGCTTTAACAAATTTAATGCACTTATCGAAGTATTTCATATGCTTGACACAATTTTCTAAAATATGACCTGTATGACCATAGTAATTGCAAATCAAATACTCAGGTAGGTCAACATATTTTCTTTTTCTGAAGTCACGTTCAGAAGGGGTTGATTTACACTTAGGGTAGTCTCTACGGACATAGCACTTACGTTCTAAACCCATTTTCATATTATTGTCAGATTGCTGAGTTATAAAGTTTAGAACATTTGTACTACCTTCCCATTTGTCATGAACCTTTCTAGCATGCAGAAGTAATTCTTTTAAGGTTTTGATTTCTCCATTCGATTTTTTTATTGCTCATTCAAAGAATCAATTTCCTTCTTTTTGTTGGAATTCATTAATCTCATTACTTTACATATTGAATATGTGAATAACTAATTTAGTCATAAAATTAGTTAAAGATCTTATGCATGCAAAACTAATACAAGAGTAAAGAAAAATCGGTTCCTTACATTTGTTTATTCGGCAATATGGGCACTAGCAAGGTCACCTACCTTGGCTAGATCTTGAGTTTCCTTATGGATGAACAAGATTCAAGTGTAGAATCTCTCCCCAAGGATTGTACCAAGGCAATGCACTTAATAGAGTTTATTAATATTAGACTAGTAATAATAAAACCTACCTTAAAATTGACCCAAAAAGTATTTTGCTCTTAGTATATTTCGGCCAAGATGAGGATTTTATGAGCTCTCTTTGTTCTCTCAAAAGTGTAGAGTAAAAAGAACCACTAGTAAAAATATATCATGTATCTTTTTACAACTTATAGAATAAATAATATGTAAGAGAAAAACTCTTCTTTCTTTTCTCTTTGGGAAACCGGGTAGCATGGGAGGAGAGGATCAATGCATGAGCTTATTTTCTTCCCAAGAATAATAGGTTTGCATGGCTATGAAATAGGTCATCATTGTGTTTCTTTTGAATAAATAAATTAGACAACACCAACCTAATACTCCCCATAAAACTGGTTATTACCCATAAAATGGAGGTCCATTTTATTTTTGTCATTTGTCAATTGTGACTTATGTGACATGTTACTTGACATGTTACATTATAATGTATTTTTAACATATTAAAAATCATCATATTAATTAAATATGTCACATACAAAAATAATTAGTAATTCATAATTACTTGTACCAAAATGGGTCATATAATGATAAACTACAACAACTTGTATTTATAATAAATTATTCATTCTATTTTTAATTGTTTCATAAACAATAAATTAATCTAAGTAATAAAACAATTCGATTACTTAGACCGAATCTTATTTAATCAAATTACAATAAGACACGTAATTTTACTCACAAAATCACTCGTCAATTTTAAGGAATTTAATTAACCCGTATGAGCATACGATTAATTAAATAATCAATTAAGAGCATTACCCTATAGGTATGATCTTAGGGGATCAACTGGTCACCACCGTCGTACGACAGTAATGTCAAACTCTAGTCAGCCAATCATTACCGATATGTGTGAACCAGTTGATTAAGAAGTATTACTTTTCCTCATGTATTCTTAATATGAGATTTAAACATGTGATCTCAATATGATCAACAATGTGATCGCATTATTGTCGGGGACACTCCAACAATCTCCCACTTGTCTCCGACAAGTGTGCGTCACCAATTCTCTTGTCCCATTAGTATCTCCCACTCAATGCAAGGTGTCTTTCAGGTCGTTCTTGCAAGTGATCATATCGAGAGTGGTTTTCTCGATCTGGAGAATAACTGATTGACCGGAATCATCTACCGTAGATACCTTTCGAGCGTGGCCACGCATTTCCAGTTCATTACTCCTCGAGTGGCCCTGAGATATTGTTTTTACCCTGACAAGGGGGTGGACAATTCCAATCGCACTATTCCCTTCGACTAGCCACAGCTCATCATAACCCAAAATAAGCCCATTTGACCCCATTTACGAAGGTCGTAGGAACATAAATCAAAGTTACTCTGAAACTATGCCACCTTGGGCGAACAGTCATTAGTCAAAGAATCGACTCATAAGAATACTATAGTAGCTCTCGCCACGACCATGCAATATAAATTTGCCAGAACTCTATAAGCGGTCATAAGCCCGACAGAGTGTCCCTCACAGTCTACCTATGTGATCGACTAGTCATCTCTTATGACTCTATGGCACTCGAACTTGCCATCAATCGCATCACACTCAAGTTACTTCGAGATGTCACCTCATATAAGTAACTAGGGACGAATACTATGTTAATCCAGTTCACTTTAATGGGGTTCAATATTGCCTTAACAATCCCATTTGGATGTAACAAAGTACAGGATGAGTTAACGAAAACATAAACAATAAATGTGATTATTACACATGAGTAGTCAATACCATATTACTATTCTATGTCGTATAATCATAAGTGTACTCCTGCACTTGTGTAACGCAATAAAAGTTTAGCTTGTGAATATACCATGTGTTCAAACTTTGTGAATTGCGATTTCCTTTAATTTCATGTTATCCCTTATAGCATGATTTTTACTAAGTACATGTCTAGACTTCATACTAGACTTAGGTTCTTTAACTTAAAAGAAGCTCTTACTGTTATCATATAACTTGTGATGTGGGTTTCGGTGGACAACACTACTTGTAGTTTTAAAGTTCACCACCCAATCACAACGTACTTAGGTTCATTTCGTAGAATCTTACAATGGATGACAATAAAATACACTTTTCTAGTCTCTTACTCCTTATGTAAATAATTGCCTAGGATTTTCACAAATCCAAATGAGTTCGGAAACTTGAGTTTGTGTAACCTCTTAACAGACAACTAAGTATCCTTCCAAAATCCAGAGCAGGCTATTAGTTCTCCTTGAGAATTCATGACGGTTCCTTGAGGCTTACCAATGACTCTCATATGGGTTAACTTGTTATCGACTTATCATGCTCTAAGCATTTAATTTATCTAGGACATGTGTATAATGACATTACATGGCTATCCCAACGGCGGAAACATTGGTTATCGAATTATGTAAACAACAGTTCTTAGGTTCGATAAATAACCATGACTTTATCATGTTAATTCTATATTCATCGACATCAATAACCTACTTAACTGGTTAATCTCTTAAGATGAAGGATCATTATCAACATAAGATACCTACCTAAGTGCCAATCCAACATCCCGTGTTTTAATAGATCCACATGATGTCTGATATCATCCAGAATTGAAAACCTAAATACTTCTTTATAAAAGATAGTATATGCTCGTCATTCCCAATGAGTAATATGTTATGCAATTCATGAAGGATGATTTCTCCCACTAAACTTCATGTCTAAACATGACTATCACCGACTCCCATTGAATTCCACATGTTTTGTTTTTGACAACTCATTCGAAACATTCTATGAATTGAAATAATCATTGCTATTCAAAGTGTTAGTTAAAACCATATATGTCATTCACATATCCCTTTCAAAATACCCATTTTGGAAAGTGGTCTTAATAACTTACTTATTTCATAATGAAGTATAGCAATGATTATGAGTCTTTAGCATAGTCAACACTTAACTTAGCTTTTGTTGACATTTACATGCCACTCTATGCAACCTTTAAATATAAATATCTATTTATCTTGGATTGGTCTCAACAATCCCAAATAAATCCATTTACTTGCATATAAATCATTTTAGTTTCATAAGGTTCTTAAGTAAAATGTCGAATATTAAAATCTCTAGTTATATCACTCCATCGATCAAAATCTTACAATCCAAGAACATCTTCTTTTGGTCTCTGATGTGACCATAATTGGCGCATATTTAGCCCCCGAATTACCCTTGTTTCCATGCTTTTTAGTGCTTATTTGGGTCATTTCTTATCTTTAGTTCTTTGTTTTTCATATTCTTTGAGATTTTGATCCCTTGGTAGGAAAGGAGTAAGAATCTTGCATTTTCGTGGCAAAACAAGACTAAATTGATCAAATTCAATGACCAAGCATCAAGGAGAGACAAGATTAGAAGGCCCTTGTACATATCATAGTAGAAGAGCAATGTTGAGAAAGGATCCTTGAGTCCCCAAGGAAATCCCCAAGGAATTTATGAAGAAAAGGGAAGAAAAAGAAGAAGTATCACGCTGACTGACAATCCGAGCGGATTGTCAGCAATCCGCCCGTCCCACCTAGCCACAATCCGAGCGTCCCAGCTGAATCCGCTCGGATTCCCCTCAAAGAATCCGCCCGGATTCCCCAGAATCCGCTCGGATTCCTTCGACCAAATCCGGCCGTCCCGACTCTAATCCGCCCGGATTCCTTCACAACAGCTGGTTGTCTTCTTCAAGCTACGAAAAGAGAAGCCCTTCTCTCCAAAAATACCGGCTTCTCCTTGCTCTACTTAAAAAGTGTAATTACTAGTTTAGCCCTTAGTTAACCCTAATGCATCCTCCCTAATTTTCACTATAAATACCCCATTAGTCTAATTAGAGGAGCATGTTCTTCTTATAAATAATTAGTGTAGTTAATATCAATCAAATCTCTCTTCAATATTGTAATCAAGTATTAATCAAGTTTTAATCCAAGTTTTAGTTCTTTAATCTCTCTTTTGTTCATCCTTTATTTTGGGTAATTGAAGATTATTTGGGTTATTATTGGGAGATTGACAACCTCTCAATCTAGCATTCAAGTACTTCCATTATTCTTGCTTTATTATTGGAATCATTAGTAGGTATAATCTCTTAATCCCTTTTTAATTATTGTTAATTACTTTCATTTATTCATCATGTTTCATATTGTTGGTATGATTGACAACCTTGCTAGCATGATCAACATGATAATGAGTGAGTAGTCTCTTAGCTAGGGTTAATGGGTGATTAGGGGAAACCAACATGGGAATGATTCATGCTTAAATTAATATGCTTTCATATCTTATTTGCTTGCTTGTTTTGATCTCAACTCATGCACATGTTATATTTGATGAAATGCTAAGCCTATGAATCCTTGCATTTACTATCATCTCCTATCTTTTCAATGAGACTTGTAAGACATAACCCAACTCGAGTCTCATTAGACCATGCATGTTGTTGAGTAGGGAAGATTAAGTCGACTTGTAGGTGTTGTACAATCTAATCGATTCGGCTCCGGACCCAAACTTTCCTAGGATTGTAAGATATAACCCAACTCAATCCATCACAACAATAATTGCTTGCTTATAATTTGAGAACATGTTTGTATGATCATATCCCATGATTCCCCTATGATCCCATGACACCCTAGTGCTTTTAATCAATTGTTTACACCCCTTTAATTCATCTTGCTTGTTTATTTTCATTGTTATTTTAGTTTAGTAACCTTCTACATCAACCCAATTTGTGACACCCCTTAGACACCACTAGTTACAATAGAAATCTCATTTCAACTCCCGTCCCTTGGGATCCGACCTTTACTTGCCTCTTTACTAATTGTAGAGTTGCTTGTTAAGCTATAAATTGTGTTTTGATTCGACCGTGACCAACGACCACATCTATCTATTTGTGAATACTAAACGGACCGATCAAAAATGGCGCCGTTGCCGGGGACGGTGTTTGTTTGATTTAGATTTCCTTTTTGTTATTAGTTGTGTCTTTCTTCGCCTTGAGGAAGTAAAAATCCTCAAGGTTTGTTCTAATTGTTTTTGAGTTGTTTGATATTTTGCATGTCTAGAAGGTTACAAAGTGATTTGTTACCTTTTGACCGTGAAATCGAAAGAACCTTGACGAATAATAGGAGACTTGTTAGGAGGAATTTGAGAGGTGTTGGTGAAGTTGTTCAACCCACTAGTGAGTTTGTCAATCCTTTCGCAATAGAAGGAGAAGAAAACCCATTACACAATACCCTACAAAATCCACCTACAATGCCAAAATTCTCGTCACACTCCGTACCCACCGAGGAGAATCTACCAAATGGTACTCCTACACCGCAACATCTCACCGGAAATTTTATTGCCAAGTCCGCCTTCATCCAACTAGTTGAGAGGAGCCAATTCGTGGGAATGCCTAGTGAGGACCCTCATTCTCATATGGAAACCTTTTGCGATTATTGTGATGCTATCTCTCAAACGGGCGTGACTCAAGACCAAATTAGATGGGTCTTATTTCCTTTTTCCTTAATCGGCACCGCAAAGCAATGGTTGAAGGGCCTTGATAAGGCCACCCTCGGAATAGATTCTTGGAAGAAGTTGGCTCTAGCTTTCTACAAAAATTCTACCCACCGGAAAAGACCAACATGCTAAGAGCTCAAATTACGGGTTTTAAGCAAAGGGATGAAGAGTCTTTGTATGAAGCTTGGGAGCGGTTCAAAGGTATTTGTCGCTCATGTCCTCACCATGGACTTAGCGAATGGTTTTTGGTGCAACAATTTTGGAATGGTTTATATGAAGATTCTAGGAACATTCTCAATATGGGATCAAATGGAATGTTCACCGAAGTTGATGACAATCAAACATGGAACAAGATTGAGGAAATGGCGGTCCATAATTCACAATATAGTAGACCTCGCAAGGCTACTAGAGGAGGAAAGCATGAAGTGGACTCCGTTACTCAATTGGGTGCTCAACTTAATGCTCACATTGACACAATCAACTTGAAGTTTGAACAAGCTATGGCTAGACTTGAGGAAAACTCAAAATCATCGAAGCATCATGTCAATGCCATGACGGCATCCTCATCAATCCCAAGTGGGATATGTGAGAATTGTGGAACTTTGGGTCATGACCCAAGTGAGTGTAGGGGAACAACCGAACAAGTTAATGCTTTCCAAGCTTACAAAAGTGGTACCCCTTATTCAAATTTTTACAATGAAAACACCAAGTTCCATCCAAATCTCTCATACAAAAGCCAAAATGTTCAAAACCCTCAAACAACATACACTCCACCACCCATGAGAAACCAAAATCAAAGACCCTTTTACAATCAAAACCAAGGTTACCAAAATCAAAATCCATACAATCACCAAAATGACCAAGGCTTTGATGTCCAAAAAGCGGTCCTCCAAATGCAAAAGAATCAACAAGAATTTTTCACCCAAATGCAAAAAGATAGCCAAGCAAAAGAAACCACCATCAACAACATTCTAGCTCACACCAAGATGTTGGAAACACAATTGACTCAACTAGCATCTTCAAGCTCACAAAGACAAAAGGGGCAATTACCACCTCAAAGTAATCCCCCTAGACATGAAACGGTTAGTGCCATTCACTTGAAAAGTGGTACAAGGTATGAAGCACCGAAGAAGCAAGTTGAGGATGAAGTTGTGGAAGCTAGTGAAAAGGAAGAAATTGTGCAAAACTCCAAAGATGGAGAATCATCAAAAAGAAGAAAGTTCAAAGAAAAATGAAGACAAGGCCAAAGAGAAGGAGCCCATTGTGATTAGACTTCCTTTTCCAAGTCGTCAAGCCAAGCCCAAATTTGATGATCAACTTGGAAAGTTCATGGAAATTGTGAAGAATTTAGAAGTCTCAATTCCTTTCACGGAATTAATCAACCACGTTCCGGCCTATGCAAAGTACATGAAAGATATCCTCACAAAGAAGAAGTCGATCCGGAAACTTGAGACTATCGCCTTCACTAAGGTGAGTAGTGCAATACTTCAAGGGAGTTCACCTCCAAAGTTAAAGGATCCGGGAAGCTTCTCAATACCGTGTACCATTGGCGACACAACGATCAACAAAGCCTTATGTGATCTAGGGGCTAGTGTGAGTGTCATGCCGTACTCGGTAAGTAAAAGGTTGGGAATGGGAGAGCTTAAATGCACCAACATCACACTTCAAATGGCCGATAGATCGACGAAGATACCATTAGGGATATGGGAAGATGTCCCCGTGCGAATTGGGAAGTTTTTCATCCCGGTGAACTTTGTCATTGTTGATATGAAGGAAGATTCCAACATTCCAATCATCCTAGGAAGACCTTTCCTACACACCGCCGGTGCGGTGATTGATGTGAAACATGGAGAGCTCACTCTAGAAGTGGGAGATGAAAGCATAACTTTTAATCTTGACAAGACCATGAGAGCTCCTCGTTTGCATGAGCCATGTTTCATGATTGATCATTATAGCCGAAAAGATGAAAGGAAGAAATCGGAACTCCAATGGAGGAAGAAAATTGAAGATGCTCCATTCAAAGAGCAAGTGAATTGTGACAAGGAGAGCTTGCAAAGCTCATCAAAATCAACCAAGGAAGAAGAGGATGGCCTCATTGGCCAAGAGAAGAAATTGGGAGAGTTGTCTCCATCTAAGCAAGAGATTTTCAATGATCAACTCAATGAAGTTTGTGGTCTTTGGGACGACGAGTTTGAAGGGATTTTTAATCCCTACATTGGGCATGCCATCGATCATGATCAACAACAAGGGGCACGGTCTATTGAGGACCTCTACCACAATAATGAACAAGCTTTTGATTACTTTTTCAAGGTGTTAGGCAACATCAACAACACCTTGAACATGCCCCCTTGACATCTCATCAAGAATGAGAGTTTGGTGGAGTCCTCCCTAAACCACCACTTGTAAATATTTCTAACTCCCTAACTTACATTTCAATTCTTGTATTGCATTTTTGTCATTTTTGGATTTTTATATACTTTGATCAAAATAATTGTCATGTAAGAGAGAAGTGAGGGAGGGACTAACAACTTCAATTGATGTGTAGTGCTTTACCTTAGTGTGGGGATGGGAATTGCCTAGGCTATCCATGCCTTAGTAATGCCCCCACAACGACGAACACAAGAAATGAAGAAGAATGGAAGAATGGTAAAGGGAAATGCATTGTGCACGAATGGAATGAATCCGGTACAAAGGACCGAGAAATCCGAGCGGATTCCCAAAAATCCGCCCGTCTTATGCAATCCGAGCGTCCCCGCACAAAAGACGCCCATCCTGAATCGAATCGAAATTTGAAATTTTCCTGACTGTTAAAGAATCCGAGCGGATTCCAAAAAATCCGCCCGTCTTGAAGAATCCGGCCGTCTTGAAAAAAAGACGCCCGTCTTTGCAGCAAAGGAAAACAAGCAAAAATCTCTGGACTGAAATCCGTCCGTCTTTGAAGAAATCCGCCCGTCCCGTGTTCAGACAATCCGAGCGGATTGTACCAAATCCGCCCGTCTTTAGGCGAGATTTCGCAAAGATTGAAGAAGCATAATCCGCACGGATTGTACCTAATCCGCACGGATTGCCCCTGCAGTTTTGAAAATTTCGGTCTCTTTATAACCCCTCCCACCTTCATTCATTCACTCATTCATTCATAAACACTACCCACAACATCAAAACCCTCATCCACTCCATCATAAAAACAAAAACCCTCAACAACATTCAACAAAAACAAATCAAACCACCCTTCCAACAACAAATTAATCACTCAACCTTCAACAAAAAATCAAAACCAAGAACAAAATCTTCAACCTTTGAGTCGATTTTTGTTTTCATAAAGGCAAAGCCTTTCACCTTCAAATCGATTTGGGCATCCTACATATTGAAGATTTTTCATTCTTTTCTTGGTTAAGCTCATCAATGGCAAGGACTAAGGGTACAACAAAGGCAACCAAGGCACCAAAGGCTAAGGCACTCTCACAAAGGCAAAAGGCTCTTCAAACAAAGAAAGCTTTGGCTATGGTGGTGGCAACACCAAACTTGGAAGTGCAACAACAACAACAACCTTCTATGGGACCATCAACATCCTCTACTCCGGTAATTAATCAACTTTTGCATTATCCGGAGGTAACTTTTATTTCCGATACCCATAGAAATACCTTTGTCAAGTTTGCTATGAAGTCATTACAATCCACCAAATTCATATGTAAAGATGCCTTGGAAAAATTGGGTGTTCTTGAACAAACAAAAGCCTTTTTCAAAGCCATGGGGTTGGAGAAATTGTTTGAAACAAAGGAATTGACATACCCCTCCCTTGTCTTGGAATTTTTAAGTTCTTTGAAAGTCACCAAAGTTGAGAATAGGGAAAATATCGAGTTTCGTCTAGCTAATGTTAGTAGACGCATTACCTTTAAGGAATTGGGTGAAATTTTGGGTCTTAGTGATGAAGAAAGTTATTTCAAGAGTTATGGAAAGTATGACCCCGAACCTCTTTGGGAGGCAATCTCCGGGAAGAAATTTGAGGATTTTCATGCATGTCGTGCTCTTTTGGTCCATCATCCGGGCATAAGAGTATGGCACAAGGTTGTGGGAAATACCATAATTGCTAGGAAAGACACCAATCATTTCACAAGACTCGATTTTATTCTCCTTGAATCGGCTTTGAATATCGGAAGAATTCACACCAAGCCTTACAATTCTTTGAGGCTATTGGTTGATAGATGGCTTAATGTTGATAATGGGAAGAAGGGCACGACCGTTATTGTCAATGGCGGGCTAGTCACGGTCCTAGCTAAGCACTTTGATCCTAATTTCAATAAGGATAAGAAGTATAAAGTAAAGGAAGGTGGCCATCTTATTGATATGCACATTATGATTAACAAGTTCAAGTGGGTTGCCCATAACCCCCTTGACACTAAATATGGATGGCTAACTAGTGAAGCTAGATCGTTCACCTTGCCCTTGAAGATTTGTCGCCTAAGTGTCCACCGGACCAATTATCTACTTCCCCTTTCCGAAGAAGCCGAGTATATCATTCAACAACAAAAGGGTGATCTTGAAACCCCCTCTTCTTCCATTATCATACCACCTTACCCCTTTGAGTATGAAGAGTTCAAGCCGGAAGGAATTGAAATTGGGAAAGACTATGTGACTCTTCTTATGCAAGCAATGCACAAGCAAGCCCATGAAGATCGGAAAAATGCGTATTTGGCTCAATATCCACCCCTCCTACATCTAGCTAGGCAAGGACTCCTTGATCCATCTTGTCCTTTGCCTAGTTGGGCGGATAGAGAAGTCTTATTTCCGGGTGCATCTAGGGACGTGGTGGGAGATAATGAGGTTGTTGGAAATGATGAAGAAGTTGATGATAATATTGAGGGAGAAGCAATGGAAGGAGAAAGAGATGGTGAAGATGATGATGAGGAAGAAGATGAGGAAGAAAGTGACAAGGAAAGTGGCAATGTGACCACTTCTCATGAGGGAAGTGGTGATGATGATAGCATGATGGAAGACTAGCAAGCCTTGGAGACTCCTACACTCCCATGGTTTGTCTATATCTCTTTGTATTTTTATTTCATTTTGATCATTGATGGTTTAGTCCTAGCAACATCAAAGGACTCACACCTCGGTACCATTGAGGTGTTCTTTATTGTTCCCATTTGTAAAATCCAAAATGACAAACTAGTTTCATGCATAGCATAGTGTGTGCATGAACTATACCCATCCTTGGACATTAGCAATAGTGTCTCACTCGGTTTGGGGAAGTTAATGCATACACAACGGGAGGTAATCTAAATTATCCTCTCCGTCATAACAAAAAAACCATGCATCATGTAGTGTAGCTTAGTATAGAATTGCATTTAGTATAGAAATCATGCATCATCTTTGCATAATTTCCATCATTTTGGCCATTGAGGACAATGCCCATATTAGTGTGGGGATGGGAATTCTAACATTTAACTCTTATTCAAAAACCCATAAAAATTGAAAAATTTCAAAAATCATAAAAATTGAAAAAATTGAAAACCCAAAAACAAGTTCATTTCCTTTGTATATATTGTCTTGTATATATTGTGTTTGTTTTATCCTTGTTCACATTGATTGACTACGCCACATCCGAGACATGAGGATATTGAAGACCGCATGGTATGATCTTTCCAATCTCCTTTTTCCTCTTTATGTTAATGACTATGTGGCTTTATTTTGATTGATGCGGTAAAAACAATGTGAACTTAGGACTTGCATTTAGTTTATTTGGCATATTAGTTGGTAGAATCATTTGCAGTAGGATGTATAAATATTAGTTGCATCATGGCATGTAGTTTGCATGGTTAGAAAAAAATTTTTGCGAAACCGTCTACTTGGGAAGCTTGACAAGTGTATATAGGCCCTAGTAGATGCCTTTTGTTCTTAAGACTTTGCTTGTTAGAATGCTTGTAAAACACCCTAGGATGTGTCATGCTAGTATCCATTGACCCATGGTTTAAGGCCTAGTCAAGAGTACCTTGTGGTGTGATAACTCCTTGGCTACCGTTTATTCCAAGGTGACCCTTGAAACCATGCATCCATCCATCATTCATCCATGTTCTACCATATTTTTGTCAACAAAAGGGAATGGGCACAAAAAGAAATCAATTTGAGTTCAATGAAATGAAAAGTGAAAGAAAGTTTGCAAAAATGCATCAAAAGAAAAGAGGAGCAAAAATAGACTCCTAAGCTTCAAATACAAGGCACCCTCGTTACTAATTGGGGTGACTTTGAAAATGTTCAAAAAGAAATGCAAAAAGTTGTCAAGTATTGAAATGCCAAAAATCAAAAAGAAATGGCAAAGCAAGTGTTCTCAAATGTCAAATGCCACATGAAATTGGGGGGAAAAACAAAAACAAAGGCAAACTCCCAAAATGAAACTCAAATTCTATCGGTCCCTTTATCCACCGTATCCATTTTTGTGCATGGTAGAGAGGGGACGACCCTTCTTCTTGTCTAGGCAAGAGGGGGAATTCCGCGATCCTCCAGTGTTTCTAACACCATAGGGAGTCTACTCTTGACAAAAGCATTTAACGATTGAGGACAAAGGTACCCTAGCTTGACACATTTTGGAGGTGATTTATTGGTATCCTTCTAGGCTTAGTAGTTTGAACAAATTGCATCTATGAAGGATTGTGTACCCTTGAATTGCTTCCCTTGTAGATAATTTCCGCCACTTGATGAGGGAGTGGCTATTCTTTTTGTAGATGCATCCATTATGTGTTTTTGTGTGCTTAATGCTTGGATGTGTCGCCATTTAGGCAAGACCCACCTTGCCTTGCAAGAAGGCATCCTACCTCATGGTTGTCTTGTTGTGAGTTGAAGGGGCGGAGTGAGCCCCGCTAATTGTCTCATATCGGCTATATTATTACGATAGGTTAGTATTGGTCCTAGTCTTTGTCACCTCTTTACTCGGGACGAGCAAAGGTTCGGTTTGGGGATATTTGATGTGACCATAATTGGCGCATATTTAGCCCCCGAATTACCCTTGTTTCCATGCTTTTTAGTGCTTATTTGGGTCATTTCTTATCTTTAGTTCTTTGTTTTGCATATTTTTTGAGATTTTGATCCCTTGGTAGGAAAGGAGTAAGAATCTTGCATTTTCGTGGCAAAACAAGACTAAATTGATCAAATTCAATGACCAAGCATCAAGGAGAGACAAGATTAGAAGGCCCTTGTACATATCATAGTAGAAGAGCAATGTTGAGAAAGGATCCTTGAGTCCCCAAGGAAATCCCCAAGGAATTTATGAAGAAAAGGGAAGAAAAAGAAGAAGTATCACGGATGACAATCCGAGCGGATTGTCAGCAATCCGCCCGTCCCACCTAGCCACAATCCGAGCGTCCCACTGAATCCGCTCGGATTCCCCCTCGGAATCCGCCCGGATTCCCCAGAATCCGCTCGGATTCCTTCGACCAAATCCGGCCGTCCCGACTCTAATCCGCCCGGATTCCTTCACAGCGCGGGTTGTCTTCTTCAAGCTACGAAAAGAGAAGCCCTTCTCTCCAAAAATACCGGCTTCTCCTTGCTCTACTTAAAAAGTGTAATTACTAGTTTAGCCCTTAGTTAACCCTAATGCATCCTCCCTAATTTTCACTATAAATACCCCATTAGTCTAATTAGAGGAGCATGTTCTTCTTATCAATAATTAGTGTAGTTAATATCAATCAAATGTCTCTTCAATATTGTAATCAAGTATTAATCAAGTTTTAATCCAAGTTTTAGTTCTTTAATCTCTCTTTTGTTCATCCTTTATTTTGGGTAATTGAAGATTATTTGGGTTATTATTGGGAGATTGACAACCTCTCAATCTAGCATTCAAGTACTTCTATTATTCTTGCTTTATTATTGGAATCATTAGTAGGTATAATCTCTTAATCCCTTTTTAATTATTGTTAATTACTTTCATTTATTCATCATGTTTCATATTGTTGGTATGATTGACAACCTTGCTAGCATGATCAACATGATAATGAGTGAGTAGTCTCTTAGCTAGGGTTAATGGGTGATTAGGGGAAACCAACATGGGGAATGATTCATGATTAAATTAATATGCTTTCATATCTTATTTGCTTGCTTGTTTTGATCTCAACTCATGCACATGTTATATTTGATGAAATGCTAAGCCTATGAATCCTTGCATTTACTATCATCTCCTATCTTTTCAATGAGACTTGTAAGACATAACCCAACTCGAGTCTCATTAGACCATGCATGTTGTTGAGTAGGGAAGATTAAGTCGACTTGTAGGTGTTGTACAATCTAATCGATTCGGCTCCGGGACCCAAACTTTCCTAGGATTGTAAGATATAACCCAACTCAATCCATCACAACAATAATTGCTTGCTTATAATTTGAGAACATGTTTGTATGATCATATCCCATGATTCCCCTATGATCCCATGACACCCTAGTGCTTTTAATCAATTGTTTACACCCCTTTAATTCATCTTGCTTGTTTATTTTCATTGTTATTTTAGTTTAGTAACCTTCTACATCAACCCAATTTGTGACACCCCTTAGACACCACTAGTTACAATAGAAATCTCATTTCAACTCCCGTCCCTTGGGATTCGACCTTTACTTGCCTCTTTACTAATTGTAGAGTTGCTTGTTAAGCTATAAATTGTGTTTTGATTCGACCGTGACCAACGACCACATCTATCTATTTGTGAATACTAAACGGACCGATCAGTCTCCTCACGTAGTTTCCTCAAGAACATCTTCTTTTGGTCTCCTCACTTAGTTTGCTCAAGAACATCTTCTTTTGGTCTCCTCTATGCGAAGAGTTTGTGGCTAAATTCACTCCCACTCTGTCTTTATGAAAAATGCCCCTTTTCTTCAAAGATAGCTTTTGAGCCACAAAACAATTTAATAGTGATGGAGAAGGAGGAAAAACGTAGTACATATCAACTTAATAGTGATATAATCGAGACATATTAGAAAGATAATATAGACTAGGTGATTTAAATATGATAGGTGCATCAAATAAGGCTGGCAACGTTCCTTTGTGTGAGTTCATCAACTCAATCATAACTTTATAATTGTTCTCATAAAAGTAAGTTGTGACTTTTGGTCACAAAGGCATAAGGAGAATTTAATTCATAGCTTATGGATATATAATGACTCAATCATTATAATTGTCTATTCGATCAATTTAAGTCGATAAATCTTAATGTTTTTCGAAGCAAGTAGTGTATGATGACAAATTTTAAAACAAACGATACGATAAAATAAGTGACTTGGGTTGCAAACCAAGTCACTAATATCCAAAATACAACCATTGTTTAACGAAACAATCAAATTTCCAAGTCGAACGAGGAAATCAAAATAGTTCTAAAAATTTCAAAATACAACATAAAAATAAAGACAAAATAAAGCCAAGCTTCCATCGATCTAGCACCATAGGCGGCTACATCTAGCTTCCATCAAGATCTTCTAGGCTTGCTTTTCTTTGTCCTTGTTCTTGCTAGGATGCCCTAATTACAATAAAAAGAGGGTAATCATCACAACTTGTATCAAAATAGCAAAGTTGAGATCGAAACATAAAAAGATAGGGATAGTTATTTACCTACTGGAATAACTTTGCCAGCTTTGATGTCGCCTAGGTTTTCTTAGGACAATTCCTCTTCCAATGCCCAACACCATTACAATAGTGACATTTGTCCCCGGAGGGGGCACCCTTCTTGGGCTTTGAGGAGCTAGCTTCACAAGCCTTTCCTTTGTTTTAGTAGGGAGTATGCTTCTTTCCCTTGTGACCACCTTTCTTGAAATTCCCTTTGCTCTTTTGATTAATGTTGAGCACATCCTTGGTGGTGCTAGCATTTAGCCCCATGTCCCTCTCGGCTTGCACAAGCATTTTGTGCAATTCATCGAGGGATACTTTCATGTTTTGCATATTAAAATTCACCCTGAATTGGACATATGCTTTAACCTTGTTCAAAGAATGAAGAATTCGATCAATGATGAGTTCCTCGGGAATCTCTACCTTTTGCATTTTCAAGATCTCAACATGCTCCATCAACTTGAGCACATGAGGGCTAACTTTTTGGCCCCTCCTTGATGTTGAGATCACAGAATGCGGAAGCCGCTTCATATTGAATGATCCTCGGAGCTTGTGAAAACATGGTCACAAGCTTCGTATAGATCTCATAGGCGGTGCTAATCTTTATAGCACTCCTTTGGAGTTCGGCCTCCATAGAGAAGATCAACACATTTTTGATCGCGGCCGACTCCTTTTGGTAAGTCTCATAGGCTTGCCTAGCGGCGGGGGTAGACCTAGCGGTAGGTGCGGCAGAAGAGGCCTCGGTGAGGTAACGAAGCTTGTCGTCACCCTTCGCGGCCAAGCGAAGTTGCGCGTCCCAATCGGCGAAATTGGACCATTCTTTTCTAATTTACAACGATCCATGAAGGATCGGAGCCATGAAACATTGGTGAGAGTGTGTGAGCTAGCGGTTGCGTTTGAATTTGGAGTTGCCATTGCAATAGAGAAAACAAATTTGACTACAAAATAAAAATGAAGGAATTAATAAACATCTATTGTTTTGATAATACTTGTTAACATTTTAAACAAGTTTTAAGCATTTATATAGTGACCTCTACCCAACTATTATAAATGATCCCGAGATCCAAATTCATATCAATTCGGGCACCGTGAGCCGATTCATCACTTATCAATATAACTCGGTGGATTAACTCTTTAATCTATTCTACTTCTAGAACTCTCGGTCGATAAAATTACTCTAATATTTATCTTTAGCCCGGAACACATGCGACTACGGTCACGAATACTTCCGTTGAGCTCAATCCAAATTTCAATGTAACAACATTTTATTACTCACTTACCCAACGTAACAAGTTTAGCACCCCGGTGAGCCGAGCCTACTTCCTTATGAAATTGGGATTCATGGTTTCTACTATTTGGTAAGGCTAATTCTCAATTATTATTTAGTGAGAGGTCTTGTCAATTTATTATCTATCACGTTTTAAGTGAACTAAAGCGGTGAACTAAAATAATTATAATTGACATGGTCGATGACTCGATAAAATAAAATGCATGTGTAGTTATGGCGATTTAGCGATGCATGCAAACATATAAATAAATGCAAAACATAAAACATAAAATCCTAGTATGGCCTTCCTAAAAAGAAATTTTAATTAACTATTACAAATTCGGAAACCAACTCCATTGGCCCCTTGAACTTCACTTGGCACGCATTCCAAGGCAACACCGTCTTGTCGGAACGCCTTTCCTAATGGCACCGTCTTCAAGGATCTCCGGAATTACAAGTAATAATTAAAAATTACATAATTTCCTATTATACATTTGTAATAAAATTTAATCTATTAAATTACAAAACGGTGATACGAGATCACAATAATTACAACCGAATCGATATTCCCATACATTCCGGGTAATACCAATTAAAAAACTAAGGCCATACTAAGTAAAATTACATAATTCAAAAATTATATAAATCAAAAATAAGACAATCATAAATAAAATGCAGCATTAAAATATGTATGAACATGCTTAATTTTATGCCAAATCGCCTTTAAAGAGCTAATATCGTATATTTTTCTCGGTTTTATGGATTTGTATGATTATTAACTATTAAAATCATGAAACATTTCATAAATAACATTTATGTTCAAGTTAATTACCCTAACCTTTTAGGACTCAAAATTTAGTCTTCACAAAAATTTCGACAATAATTCAACTTGAATTTCTAATATTGTTCATTTGGACTCAAAATATATATAAAAACTCCAAATTAAATTAAAATAATTTCAATTAATTTTAAAATTTGAAATTTAAACTCTTGAACATTCTGAAATAAATCCATGACATTCATAATGTTCAAAACTTAGGTTAAAAATTTCGAAAATCTTTCGAGAAAAACATCGTTGCGGTTTATCGAATTTGACAAATAAAATCATTAAAGCATAAAAAAAATAATTTAATTAACTTTTCACTTTTAGATATGAAAAGGGGGATAAATAAGAAACATTGGACATTTTTCTTAAGTCATGAAATATGATTTAGCATTATAGTCTAATTTAAGTCACTATTTATTGAATTTTTACTCAAAAATTCATAAATCATGCATAAAGAGTTCAATCCGTCTAAGATTTTTACACACACTGAGTAAAAATGCATGTGACAAAATATTAAATTTTCATGACCAGATTCAAAATTTAACTCATATTAACCTAATAACCCTTTTAAATTCAACTTTAACTTATAAAATTCATATTTTATGCAAAAAGACTTTATTTTACACGAAATTTAACATGAAACCAGTAGATTATATTTCTGAAATCATATCCAAAAATCACTGAAAAATTCGAAGTTTAACTATTTTTCATCCAAAATTGACATTTTTCTCATAAAAATCACATTTTAATGCCAATAATATATATAATGAACAATAAAATCTATAAATCATCCCATATGACCTAAATTCCATTTAGGACCAGAAACTTTTAACATGCAAAATTTATTTCGTGATTTATCTTCATAAATCCTAAATAACAAGTTTTATTTGTTAACTAATTAACTCGGAAAAACAAACCCGATTTTACATGCAACAACCTTGTGCTCTGATACCACTTGTTGGAATTCATTAATCACATTACTTTACATATCTTATGCATGCAAAACTAATACAAGAGCAAGGAAAAATCGGTTCCTTATATTTGTTGATTCGGCAATATGGGCACTAGCAAGGTCACCTACCTTGGCTAGATCTTGAGCTTTCCTTATGGATGAACAAGATTCAAGTGTTGAATCTCTCCCAAGGATTGTACCAACGCAATGCACTTAATAGATTTTATTAATATTAGACTAGTAATAATAAAACCTACCTTAAAATTGACCCAAAAAGTATTTTGCTCTTGGTATATTTCGGCCAAGATGAGGATTTTATGAGCTCTCTTTGTTCTCTCAAAAGTGTAGAGTAAAAAGAACCATTAGTAAAAATATATAATGTATCTTTTTACAACTTATAGAATAAATAATATGTAAGAGAAAAACTCTTCTTTTTTTTCTCTTTGGGAAACCGGGTAGCATGGGAGAAGAGGAGCCAATGCATGAGCTTATTTTCTTCCCAATAATAATAGGTTTACATGGCTATGAAATAGGTCATCATTGTGTTTCTTTTGAATAAATAAATTAGACAACACCAACCTAATACTCCCCATAAAACCGGTTATTACCCATAAAATGGAGGTTCATTTTATTTTTGTCATTTGTCAATTGTGACATATGTGACATGTTACTTGACATGTTACATTATAATGTATTTTTAACATATTAAAAATCATCATATTAATTAAATATGTCACATACAAAAATAATTAGTAATTCATAATTACTTGTACCAAAATGGGTCATATAATGATAAACTACAACAACTTGTATTTATAATAAATTATTCATTATATTTTTAATTGTTTCATAAACAATAAATTAATCTAAGTAATAAAACAATTCGATTACTTAGACCAAATCTTATTTAATCAAATTATAATAAGACATGTAGTTTTACTCACAAAATCACTCGTCAATTATAAGGAATTTAATTAACCCGTATCAGCATACGATTAATTAAATAATCAATTAAGAGCATTACCCTATAGGTATGACCTTAGGGGATCAACTGGTCACCACTGTCGTACGACAATAATGTCAAACTCTAGTCAGCCAATCATTACCAATATGTGTGGACCAGTTGACTAAGAAGTATTACTTTCTCTCGTGTATTCTTAATATGATATTTAAACATGTGATCTCAATATGATCAACAATGTGATCGCATTATTGTCGGGGACACTCCAACACTTTTGACCTGAAACGACAACTTCTCTTAACGCAGTCTCAGATATAAGAAGTTCATTACACTTCCTCAATTCAAAGGTTATAGCTTCATAGCTACAACCTTGGCCTGAAGATGTTTGATGTTGAGTTTTAACTCTAAGGTTATAGCTTCATTAGCTACAACTTTAAACTCAAGAGCTATTTTCTCGGCTGATGAGTGTGTCTTTGTACGCTCTTAGGCACATTTATACCCAAATACTAGCATAGCAAGCAAGTCGGGGTCGAACCCAAAGGACGAGGGTATTTGAATTGTTCAATCTAATTGTAGTTGCACTTGGTTTGTCACAAATGGTTTGAATTGATAATTCTAAACTAATGAAAGCAATAAAAAGGAATGAAAGGTAGAACAAGCAATAAAAACAAGGATGTAACAAATGGCAAAAGACACTTGGGTGTCATGGGATCATAGGTGAATCATGGTAAGATAGAATAAATGAGTCACATAGATGCAATCAATTATTATTGTTGGAATCGAGTTAGTTTATATCTTTCAATTCCTAGGAAGTTTTGGGTCTCGGAGCCGAGTCGGTCAAGACTTTACAACACCTATAAGTCGACTTAATTCTTCCTATTTAACTATATGCATGGTCTAACAAGCCTTGAGTTAGTTTATATCTTACAAGTCTTGTTGAAAGGATAAGAGAATCATGCTAGGTTGTCAATAAAGCATTTCATCAAACATAACATGTACATAAGTTGAAAATACAATAAGCAATCATTCATATGACCTCATTAAGCATAGACTTATCCCATAATTACTCTACTAATCCCTCACTAACCCTAGCTAAGAAACTACTCACTACACATCATGATTATTATGCTAGCAATGGTGTCAAACATCACAACACAAGTGAACATGATGATTAAGCAAGATAATAAACAAGAGATTAACAAGTAAATAAAGAGGGATTAAGAAGATTACCAACTTGGAAAGTAAACATGAACATAAATAAAGAAGAATCCTTGAATAAAGATGAAGACTTGTCACTTAATCTTCAAATACATACCCAAGAGATTCAAATGTAAACAACTTGAATTGTACAAAGGAAATGGATGAACAATAGAAGAAACCCTTGGATTAATTGTGGAGATTTGTCAATTCCCCAATACATACCTAAGAATTCTTCAAGTACTAAGCTAAATCTATGATTGTTTGAGAAATTATTGAGGAAAGATTAAATTGCAATTTTGTGGAATGATTAAAGACTAATATATTCTAATCTACTTCTAATGAGAGCTTAATCTAATCTAAGAGAGCTTGATCTCTTAACTATTACAAATGAAGTTTATATAGTGGGTACAACATTAGGTTAAGCAAGGGTAGATTAGGAAATAAGCTTATCTGTCGAATAATGCCTTGCACGTTTCAAAGAGGGTCCGTGGCAGGCAGTTCTGGGCACCAACTCGAGCGGGTTGAGCAGCAGACCTTTTTCCCTTGCTTCTACGCCTATGATGCTTCCATATAATCCTTATTCCTATCATTCGTGGTCATCAATCTTGCTTACTCTTCATGCTAGTCCATCCAAGGTCATCAACAAGCTTCTGATTATGCGCGAGAGACGGGAATTACGCCTCATTATATTCTTTCCTACAAGACATGCGAAATGCACTAGGAAAGCAAATAGAAAGCAATTGACGAATAAAATGGCTATGAAATGCTATATTAGTATGCATAATGAGGCTTAGTTAGGGGATTAAATGTGCGTAATTATGAGCCACATCAAATTTCCCAAACTGAACCTTTACTCGTCCCGAGTAAAGAGGTGACTAGAACTAGACCTTTATTTAAACTATAATATAATAGACGTGAGACAATTAGCGGGTCTCACTCCGCCCTTTCAACTCACAACAAGACGTACATGAGGTAATATGCTTTCTTGCAGGGCAAGGTGGGGCTTGCCAAAATGGCGATGCATCCATGCATTAAGCACACAAAAACAAGTCATAGGTTGCATCTACAAAAGAATAGCCACTTTCCTCATCTAAGTGGCCGAAATCATCTAAAAGGAAAGCAATTTAAGAGTACACACTCCATCATAGATATTAGTTCTCCTAGTTACTAAGTCCAAGATGATACAAATAAGTCACCTCCAAGTTGTGTTAAACAAGGCTACTTTCGTCCACAATTTCTATATGCTTTTGTCAAGAGGCAAAATCCCTATGGTGTTAGAAAACACTGTAGGATCATGGAATTCCTCCTCTTGCCTAGACAAGAAGAAGGGTCGTCCCCTCTCCACCATGCAACAAAGATAAGATCATCAAGGATAAAAGGGATTCCAAGTATATGAGTTTCATGATGGTAGTTTGCTTTTGAGTTTATTTTCCCCCCATTTTTGTAGCATTTGACAATTAAGAGTATTTCTTGTCATTTTTTTTTATGTTTAGCATTTTGATACTTGGCAATTTCAATTTTGCAATTTTGAACATTTTTCAAAGTAACCCCATTTGTAGCAAAGGTACTTCTATAAAAGCATAGGAGTCTATTTTTGCTCCTCATTTCATTGATGCAATTTGCAAACATTTGATTTTGATTTGGTACTTGAACTCAATTTGATATTTTTGTGCCCATTCCCTTTTTGTTGACAAAATGATGATAGAAGTGCAAGGATGGTTGCATGGCATCAAGGGTCACCTTGGGGAAAACGATAGCCAAGGAGTTATCATACCACAAGGCACTCTTGACTAGGCCTTAGATCATGGAACAAAAGATAATAATATGACACATCCTAGGGTGTCTTGAGAGTATTCTAGCAAACAAAGTCTCAAGGAGAAAAAATTATCTACAAGGGCCTTATATACACTTGTCAAGCTTCCTAAATAGGCATTTTCAAAAAAAATTCTACCATGCAAACTACATGCCATGATGCAACTAACATATATACAACTCTCTACATATGCTTCTATCAACTAAAATGCCATATAATATAATCTAGATGCAACTCCTAACAACACATAGATATACAAACGGCAACAACAAAATACACCACATCCTCCTTGACATGTAAGCCCATCCTCCTCATATGAATAATGAAAAGAAATGGAAGGGAAATAGGTATTAGAGCAATTATACCAAGCGGTCTTCGCATGCCCTTGCTAATGCCTCAAATGAAGTGTCGTATATATGTGAGAAGAGAACAAAAACACAAGTATATACAATTCTACACTACTAAATTAGAGAACGCGTTTTTTGGTTTTTGTAATTTTTCAAATTTTTATGGATTTTTGTTTTTATGAAATTTAAGAATATATTTTTGGGATTTTTTGAAATTTTTCAATTTTTATGTAATTTGGTATAAAAATTCTCATCCCCCACTTTATTTTGGACATTGTCCTCAATGTACATGTAGGAGTAGGAATAAAAAGGAAATAAATGTTTTTTGGATTTTTGAATTTATGGAAATGAAGTACAAATGCAAATGATATGAATAAATGCATGTTCTAAGTAAATGCAATTCTATATGACATATATAACAAATGAATGCAATCTAACTACACTAGATGATGCATGTTTTCTATTAAATTGGAAGCTAATTTAAATTAGCTTAGGTCACCTATGATCAAACCTCCCCAAACCAATTGAAGCACTATTCCTAGTGTAGAAAGGAATAGGTTTGGTCATTAGCGACTATGCATGAATGCAAGTTTAACTATGTGCAACTATCAACATGAAGCATGTGATATATATTACAATTCAAGCTATACTATGTGACTAGAATGCAAGGTAATCTAAAATGTAATGCAACTATACTTGAGAAGGAGAGAAGAGGTATCATACAATGGAGGTGGCAAGGCTAAGTGTTCTTGCCATTGTATCATTCATCATCACCATCATCCATGCGTCCTCCATGTCCACTATGCCCTCCTTGGTCTTGGTATCCCCCACCGCGGCCGCCAAATTCCCATCCTTGGTTGCCATAGTTTGGGATTAAGAGGTGTGGATGAGCCCATGATGGAAGAGGGCCTTTAGGATTGACGTACCCTTGTTGTACCTCGTTGTAGTAGGAGGGGTATTGGGCCAAGTAATTGTCAACTCGTCCATCGTACACCCCAAGTTCAACACGTTGCATGAGTCTCATCAATTCACTCATTGATGGGGCTCTTGGATCTTAGGGAGTGAATGGTACATGCGTGGTGGGTTAAGGTTGTATGGACAAATAAGATGGTTGTTGGTGCGGTGCATCACCCCATTCCGGCATCTCGGGAGGTTGGTGGGGTACTTCTGCTAGTGGTGGCGGGTGGTCATAAATCTCAATGGATAGAAGGTAGCTTGGCCTTTCTGAGTATCGGCTCAAACGAGGTTCGGTGGGTGGTACATTCCACCCCAAGAGTACAAGTGATGAGCATCCCCTAGTGAACCATTCTACACTTCCGGCCTCATAGTATCTACACCACCGGTGATGGTAAAAGATGGCATGTTCATAAATTAAAGTACTTCCTTTGAGCTTTGCATACCTCCCATCAAAGTTGAATCCGGGACAAAGGGCATTGGCTAAAATTTTTATTAGCCCACCCATCATAAAGGTTTTGATTTGAGAAATCCCCTTCGAAAAATCATTGAGCCTTGTACGCATCTCAAGGGGTTTGTTGAAGTTTAAGGGCTTTTTCCCTTGCACATTCAAGTAGGACTCAAGGTAAGTCAAGTCTAGAAGGGTGTACTTGTCTTGCTCTACCCTTCTAAGAATGTTCCCGGCTATGAATCTTTCGCTAATACGAATCACCAGGTGTTAGATAGCAAAATGTAGCAGCGTTTGAAAGAACTAAATTCTCTCCCGGAAATGGCCCTCCAAAGGTGGCCGATAGAGAGGTCAGAGGGTTTGTCGGTGTCTTTCTTTGGTACCTCAAGACCAAAGATTTCCGCAAAGTTCTCTAAGGTTATCCTATGAGATATATTGCATAGGCGGAATTCCATACCGACATCTTTTCGTCGATTAGTAACAACACGGAGGCTACATAAAAATTCTAACGTGAGGCTAAGGTAGGTGTCTTCATGAGCATAAAAGATGCTTCAAGACCCAAGCCATGGAAAAATAACTCCATTTGTTGCCTTATACCAAGTATTTCCAACACATCAAGATCAATGAATTGAGTAGGCTCGTAACTCTTACCTAGTAACTCCTCAAATCGTTAACGGTATGTATCTTCGATGAAATGCACATCCGAAAAATGTTCAAGTTGTTCAACACCCGATATCTCTTCATTTTCTTGGACCCTTGCCTCTCGTGAGGCGGTTGAGTTAGTCCCTTTTCAGCGTTTGGATCCCGAATCGCCGGTCTTCTTGTTTTTGCTCTTTAGAAACATTATTGCTTGACGTGGTTGGTAGGAACTTTTGACAAAAACCTTGTATTGATGTTTTTGTGATGGGGTCTTGTGTGGAGATTGTGGAGAAGATTATAGGACGTGGTTTTGTTGATGTTAAGACAAGGGAATAGGGATGGTGGGGGCGAATTTATCTAAGAAACAAGCTGGGACGAGCGGGCTAGAGGCCGGGTTCAGGCATGTTGTGGCTCAGTGTGGACATGGTCCGACCTATACGCCAAGCTAATTCGTGGACGTATAGCAGTCTTTTGAAAGCCACGCTCGGCGGCGTAAAAATTCTTTCGACCGGATCATTTTAGATCGGTCGGTTTCGTCTCGGCAAGGGTCTCGTAACAAAGCAAGAGATGTTCGGAGTCGCCACCAAGCATTTGTGGGATGCTTGGAACCCGTTCGAATCCACTTTATACCTAGGTCAACCAAGGCAAAAAGCGGTGTTTGACATAGGTACTAAAGACAAGGAGTCGTCCCTCTTTATCATCCTATCTCTAGAATGACTCTTGTTATACCTGGATAAGGTCGTCCACTATCCAAAGTTTATGAGTAATAGGTGAAGGTACGTATTGGGAAGTCCTTTAATCGGACACCCAATCCCACCCGCGGTAGCGGCCTCTACTGATCGATCTTGGTTGGTTAAATGTAAAATTTGATAAAACGGGTAAATGCATGAATGCGCATCCCCAAGTTTGAACCTAACATGTGAGCTTTCTATGTCGGTTGTTTTATCCAAATATCAAGTAATTGATGTCAAGTTGGATTCAATATTGATTTGCATGCAAGATGGAAATTAAAAATCCATTTACAGAGTTAGGTTTATGGTGCATAACGTGATCCATATGTCTTAGAAAGGCGTTTTGCAAATACAAGGTAAAAGGGCAGTCTTGCCATCTGATCCGTCCTGTATTCGGGTTAACCGAAGTCGGGATCATACTAGACAAGTGCTGGAAAGGAAGCAAGACCTGCATCGGGCATCCTATTGAGGCGCGAGCCATCAGGCAATGTAAGTAAGCATATCATGGTTTGAAAACTAGAAAACAGTTGGCCTGTTTAGGCGCGGGGCAGCAGACGATCCAAGGGGATGTCTTCTGACTGTTGAAAACGTTTGTAAAACGGTTTGTAAGGGGGTATTTGAACCCGTCTTTGTTTGAAAAGGTCGTTTAGACCGCGTTTCTGTTAATGTGAGGAACGAGACTTTAATAATCATCATTGTATTTGGCGATATTCGATATCGGGTTCGATTTTGCAAGCTTGACATGAATAGTTTTGAAAATGATTATGAACTAATTGTATTAAGTTCATTTGTTTGTAATTAGTCAATGTTCATCATCGTACTCGCGTTTAAAACCGACATGGTATGTGGAACCAAGGATGATTTTGCATGTATGACTAATATGTTGGTTTGGAAATGTAAAGAAATGAAATAAAAGGCTTTAAAATACCTTTTAAAATGTAATTAACCAAATATTATCATCGAAACAGGGATTAAACCATCATGGTATAAGGAACTAAAGGTGAAAATGTTTTATAGTTAAAATTTTATCCTAAAAAATGATTTGAAATGGTGAAAACCAGTTGTAAAATGAAATGAAAAATAGAATGAATGAACTCAAACACGTTTGAGTTCTGAGCAGGACACCGCCATTGAGGCGCGAGGCACCTAATTGTGACTAGGGCCTTCTGTTTTCCGTCAAAACTCGGTTTTGGCTCATTCGATCCCCATTTTGGACCATGTTATGCAAGTTTTAGTATGTTAAAGTCATAAAACAGATAAATAGACTGGCTATGGTTCTTCAACCTGTTGGAACATGATGAGCATGGTTGCGACGCTGAACATGAATATCCCGTCCGGGGTATCCTTTTCCAAGGCATTCACCTTGTCATCAATAGGTAGGATTAGGTGTGTGAAATCCAAGGTTAGCTCATCATCAGAGATGGCATGGGTTCCCAAGGGGTTCGTTTTGTTATTTGGTTTTGTTGGTGGAGGTAAAGGTAATTCCCCTTTCTCAATCATATCTTGAATGGCGTGCTTCAGCTTGAAACAGGCCTATGTGTCATGACCTTTACCCTGGTGGTATTGGCAGTAAGCGTTGGGATTCCAGAAATGGGTTTTCTTAGCCACGGACGGGTCAGGAGAGGGCCAATCGGCTGTAGTTTCCCGTAGTCCATGAGTCTTTTTAGTGCACTGGCATAGGTTGTTCCCAAGTTTGTGAATACCCTTTGAGGACGCTCAGTTTTCTTTGTGGTTGGTTCGAGGAGGTTGACCTCATCTATTTTGTTTGTCTGGCCATACGGGCGAGATCCAGTTGATGTAGACCCCTGATAGCCTCTATCGATGGTTTTGGCAAGGACGCCCTTGCGGAGGTCGTCTTCAATGCGAGTTCCGTGGATTTGTAGGTCCTGAAAGGTTTTGATGTTTTGGTATCTCAGCAGGTTGGCATAAACCGGACGAAGGTTGTTGAAAAACTTCTCCACCAGAGTCGATTCACTCGGCTTATTGACCAATTGTGTGCTTACCCTCCTCCAACGGGTTAGGAATTCTATGAACCCTTCGTTATCATTCTGAGTCAGGACTTCAAGAGTGCGGGTGTTGGCTTGAATTTCGACGTTGTCGGCGTACTCTTTAGGAAATTCGACAGCGACTTCTTCCCAAGTACTAATGCTCTTGGGGTCGAGGGAATACTACCATTGGCGAGGAATTGGTTCCAGGGATAATGGAAAGGTCCGGGTGAAGAGTTCCTGCTTGACCCCCTTGATAGACATGTAGTCCTTAAAGGCCCGAATGTGGTTCAGTGGGTCCTCCACTCCCTTGAACTTGGGTACATCAGTCAAGGTAAACTTGTCGGGTAGTTGATCCCCAACGGGTTCGATTCTTCGATTATTATCAAGATGGATGTTGTTACCACGGGCTAGGAGTTGTACCTCCAAGAGCATGAGCCTTTTCTCGGTTTCAGTCAAAGGCGGAGTGTTGTGTTATCCGGTTTCCTTGTTTTCCATGGTGTCGATACGGGTCTCGACACGGTCTAGGATGACCTTAAGAGCGGTGAGTAGGCTGGCTAGCTGAGCAGTCATGTGATCTTTGTTGTCATAGTTGTTGTTGTTGAACGAAGCTGAAGACGTGGCCATGTCTCTGAGGCAGAAAAAGGCTCACGTTACATCCCAATCCGACACGGTTAAACGACTAAACGCAGACAACACGAAAGACGAAAAGACACTCCAGACTCAACAAGATGAGGGTAACCGTGTGTGGTGCCTCGGCGATGACTCGATTCATTATGTGACGGTGTTGACCGGATTTTGCTCGCGTCTAACGTAGTGGCGTGATGGCATTGGACGAGTCTCGGGGTAAGACGACTCATAATTAAAGACCCATAAGTACGCTTGCTTCGACTCGATAGACACGAGGCAGGATTGGAATGGTGGACTGAAATTTTCGAAAATAGGAATTTTCAAAAAGATTCGTTTGTCGCTTTATGGGCGGCTTCCGAAGAATAGGGATCTTCGAAAGTCATATAGTTGAAAAGTTGTCTTAAATTTGTTTTCAAAAGACGGTTTGAGTTCGATTTATGGCGGCTCTGAAAACAATGTGCTGTTTCCGAAGACGGTTTTTCAAATCCAAAATCGTACGTTTTGAAAATCGAGTTTTGAAATGTTTGAAAAGGTTGTGGTCCCGGTAACGTTGTAAGGTCCTCGGGATTTAAAAAAGTCTTGAAAAAGGGGTGTATGCCATTTTCGGGTTTTGAAAGAGTCATTGTGTCGGCGCGAGACGGGTTAAAATCCGTGTCTCGAAGCGGCGATTATAAAGGCGTAAAAAGGTGTTTTTGAAATGGTTGTAGAAAACCGGGTTTGAAAATCGTCATTACGACGGCCTAAAAAAAGGCGTGCTTTTTGAAATGGTTGTAGAAAACCGAGTTTGAAAATCGTCATTACGACGGCCTAAAAAGGTGTGCTTTTTGAAATGGTTGTAAAAAACCGGTTTGAAATTCATCATTACGAGGGCCTGAAAAGGCGTTCTTTTTGAAATGGTTTTCGAAAACCGGGTTTGAAAATTTTCATTTTAACGGCCTAAAAAGGCGTGCTTTTTGAAATGATTGTAAAAACCCGGGTTTGAAAATCGTCATTACGATGGCCTAAAAAGGCGTGCTTTTTGAAATGCAACGGTCGGCGAAAGACCGAGGTTTGAAATGGCCATTATAACGGCGCAAAAGATGTTTTTGAAAGTTTGAAATGATAAAGAAGGACTTATGATCACATAACACATAAGCACTCGCAGTTTCATTATATTATGCATAATGCCGACACGGGTTTTGGCTTAAAAGGGTAGGTTACACACCAAGCGATCAAACCCCAATTTTCAAGAGGGATACCAATCCAAACAAAATTTTTAAGGGGGGTGGCCTAGCCTCGTGCACGAAGGAAATGAAAGCTTTTTGATGAAACAGAAATGTGTAACGTCAATGGTATGGTTGACTCAATCGGGATTCGAAACGCGGGGATGAGAAAACTCACACCAACGGGACGAGCCAATTGGTCGAAAAAGGTTAGGTTGTGGGCCCGGACAAGAAACACAACTTATGACCGTAATATCAACTAATCTATGGACATGGGCGCACCTACATGCCAAGACAATCCGTGGACGCATAGCGGTCTTTTGAAAGCCACGCTCGGCGGCGTAAAAATGCTTTCGACCGGATCATTTTAGATCGTTCGGTTTCGTTTCGGCAAGGGTCTCGAAACGATGCAAGAGATGTTCGGAGACGCCACTAAGCATTTGTGGGATGCTTGGAACACGTTCGAATCCACTCTATACCTAGGTCAACCAAGGCAAAAAGCGGTGTTTGACATAAATACTAAAGATAATGAGTCGTCCCTCTTTAGCATCCTATCTCTAGAATGACTCTCGTTCACCTTGGATAAGGTTGTCCACTATCCAAAGTTTCTGAGTAAGAGGTGAAGGAACGTATTGGAAAGCTCTTTATTCGGACACCCAATCCCTCTCGCGGTAGCAGCCTCTACTGATTGATCTTGGTTGGTTAAATGCAAAAGTTGATAAAACGGGTAAATGCATGAATGCGCATCCACAAGTTTGAACCTAACATGTGAGCTTTCTATGTCGGTTGTTTTATCCAAATATCAAGTAATTGATGTAAAGTTGGATTTAATGTTGATTTATATGCAAGACGGAAATTAAACATCCATTTACCGAGTTAGGTTTATGGTGCATAACGTGATCCATTTGTCTTAAAAAGGCGTTTTGCAAATACAAGGTAAAAGGGCAGTCTTGTCATCTGATCCATCTTGTATTCGGGTTAACCGAAGTTGGGATCAACCTAAACAAGTGCTAGAAAGGAAGCAAGACCTGCATCAGGCAGCCTATTGAGGCGCGAGCCATCAGGCGATGTAAGTAGGCATGTCCTGGTTTGAAAACTGGAAAACAGTGGCATGGTTAGGCGTGGGGCAGCAGACGATCCAAGGGGATGTCTTCTGATTGTTGAAAACGTTTGTAAAATGGTTTTTAAGGGGGGTATTTGAACCCGTTTTTGTTTGAAAAGGTCGTTTAGACCACTTTTGTGTTAATGTGAGGAACGGGACTTGAATAATCAACATTGTATTTGACGATATTCGATATCGGGTTCGGTTTTGCAAGCTTGACATGAATAGTTTTGAAAACGATTATGAACTAATTGTATTAAGTTCATTTGTTTTTAATTAGTCAATTTTCATCATTGTACTAGGGTTTAAAACCGACATGGTATGTGGAACCAAGGATGACTTTACGTGTATGACTAATATGTTGGTTTTGAAATGTAAAGAAATGAAATAAAAGGCTTTAAAATACCTTTTGAAATGTAATTAACCAAATATTATCACCGAAAAACGGATTAAACCGTCATGGTATAAGGAACCAAGGGTGAAAATGTTTTATGGTTAAATGTTTATCATAAAAATTGATTGTAAATTGTGAAAATCGGTTGTAAAAATAAATGAAAAAATGAACTTGAGTTCTGACCAGGATACCCCCATTGAGGCGCGAGTCACCTAATGGTGACTAGGGCCTTCTATTTTCGGTCAAAACTCGATTTTGGCTCATTCGATTCGCATTTTGGACCATGTTATGCAAGTTTAGCATGTTCAGGTCATAAAACAGATAAAGAGACATGAAAGAAGAGGATTATTACAGCCTCGTAGTTACATGATAGGCTTGAGACGAGAAATCGACGAAAGTGTAACAACTTGTTAGGTCGGAAAACTCGGTTGAAAACCGTTTTAGCAATGTAAAGAGTGTTTGATGGTGTCGCGGTCGTCACACGTCCAATCAAACACATTTATATTTCTCAACAAACAACTAGTTAGTGGTTAAGTCGAGGTCGATCCACGGGACGGTGTGCTTTGGGTTCTAAGTCTATCTATCTTAATTAATGCTAGTGTCACAATTGATTTGGGTTTGTAGTTGTGTTCTAGACTAATGCAAGCGATAAAGTAAAACAAGCAATAAAAGGAAGGATGTAAACAAATGACTAAAAGTGCTAGGATATCATAGGTTCATAGGGGATTCATGAGAGTGAATCATACAAACATATTCTCAATTAGATGCAAGCACTTATTGTTGTGATGGGATCGAGTTAGTGTATATCTTACAATTCCTAAGAAGGTTTGGGTCCTGGAGCCGAGTCGTCTAGACTGTACAACACCTACAAGTCAACTTAATCCTTCCTATATAACTATATGCATGGTCTAATGAGGCTCGAGTTGGGGTATAAGCTTACAAGCCTCATTGAAGAGATAGGTGATGGGTAAAAAATGCAAGGATTCATAGGCTCGCATTTCATCGAACATAACATGTGCATGAGTTGAAATCACAACAAGCAAGCAAATTAATTATGAAAACATATTAGATTAAGCATAGATCAATCCCCATGTTTGTTTCCCCTAATTCCCCATTAATCCTAGCTAATTAACTACTCACTCATTATCATGGAAAACATGTCATTAATGGTGTCAATCATCACAACAAGTACAAACATGATAAGAGGTTGAGGAAGTGAACAATAAAGAGTAAAGAGTAAAGAGATTATACCAAACTTAAGATGAATAATTGGAAAGAAAATAATAATAGAAAAAAAACTTGATTGATTGATGAAGAGTTGTCAATTCTCCAATAATAACCCAATAAGCTTCAATTATCCAATAATAATAAAGCTTGAACAATAATTAAGAGAAGATTAATTTATAATTTTTGTGGAATGATTGAGATTAATCTATTCTAATCTACTCCTAATCTAATCTAAGGAAGGTTTGCCTCCTCTAAGAGGGCTTCTTCTAAGCTAAGAGAACTTGATCCCTTGATTATTACAAAGGAAGTGTATATAGTAGTACATTATTAGGTTTAAGCAAGGGTAGATTAGTAAATAACAATGCTAAGTGTTGAGTAGAGAATTTCAAGTCCCGAGGGAAATGCGCGGCTCAAGCATCAACTCCTAAGGAGATCCGTGCGTCTTGGGTTGAGGCACGGTTGATTCTGTAAAGGAATCCGCCCGGATCATTAGGGAGACGCTCGGATCATAGCTCCCTAATCCGCTCGTCCTGGGAGCAAGACGCTCAGATCATGGTGTTCTGAGACGCCCGGATCGTGCTCGATGTGGGTTAATATCCGTATAATACCCTTAAATTATTGGACTATAACGTAAATTTAATATGCAATTTATTGTCATAAACGAAAAACAATAATGAAACGATAAAGATTAAGAATCAACCTCGGGTCCTTTGTAGTGCGGCGTAAAGAACAGAAATCAACAGAGATTTCCTCCTAATCGTTGCACCCAAGACCGTCTGAGACTATGCCCTTGTGCTAGAATTACTCTCTAATTGACTTGCAATATGGAGAGAGTTGTTATGTGAGTTTTTCCGATGTGAGATCTGAATTTTGAGAGGCAATCTTCTCAAAACCCTAAATTTTTAGCAAATGAGTGATTGGGTTAGAAAGGAGGAGAAGCTCTCCCTTTTGTTCTCTCACTCGGCCAACCGTGAGCCTACATGGGGAAGTGGGCTTCCACTTCCTCTTAATTTTAACTCGTGGTCCGGTTCGTAAAATGCTGAATGTATATGACGCGGTTTTATTATAAATCGTCATCGGTTATCGGTTATTAAAACATCAACTAAAAACTCGGATTAGTTGAAATATTAATACATGTCCGACAAAGACAATATTGTATAATTAATTCAATATACATTAATTAAATATAACCGTTTATATTTAATTTACGAATTAATCGCTTAATTAAGCCTTAGCCAATATTATTTAATCCGTATTAAATAAAATATCTCGACATCGCATTTTGACTAATTACTAGTCAAATAACTCGGACTAACTGCTTAGTCAATTTTCTGGCATCAACATGACTGTATTTTCATACCGTCACATCTCTCAAACGTATCCTATAGGTGTGAGTTTTAGGGACCAGTTGATCACCGCCATCTGTATGACAATAACGTCAAACTTATCTAGCAAGCCAACCGTTATTGATAAACGTGGACCAACTGATTATAATACAAAAGTATACCCTTTGATCCTTTTAGAGATTTATAAGTCCTTGCACTAACTGTAAAGGACACCAGCCCCAACAAGCTCCCACTTGTCCGTACAAGTGTATGTGCAATGACGTTATCCGCACTAACTGGAGGACACAGCTCCAACAAACTCCCACTTGTCCGTACAAGTGTATGTGCGATAACCGATTCTCATATTCATTTAAAATTTCTCCCACTCAATGTAAAACAATTTGCAGATCCGGATCCGCAAAGGTCGTATTTTACAATCGATCTGTATCTAGAGTGGTTTCCCCGACTAGAGAGTAACTCAACTGATAAAACGAATTCGTATTCGAGCATGGCCATGCATTTCGATTCTGACTCCTCGAGTGGCCCCGAGAAATATCGAGTACATATAAAGGCTGAATATTTCCTTCAACTCGACTCCTTCCGATCTAAGCACAACATGAAATGACCCAGAAAAAAATCTACTTGGCCCCCTTTACGGATGACCGTGAGAAAGAAACCAAAGTCACCCAAAATCTGCCTTAGTCTCAAGAGACAGTCGATAGTCAAAAGAATCGACTCTTAGGATCACCATGGAGGTCCTATCCACGACCGGTCACCGAATGTTATAAAACATTTAGGACTCCACGTCGATGTCACAATTGTGTCCTACGAGATATCCGTATAAATCGCCTCTGTGATTGGTCAGTCAACCTTTTGACTTATGGCTCGTTGAACCCACCATCAACCAACGTCACAAAATAATTACCTTGAGTTATCAGCTCGCGTGGGCAATTAAGGACCAAAAATATAATGTTTGTTCAGTTCACTTTGTGGTGTTCAAAATTGTCGTACAAAACCACATGAAAAACAAAATATATAAATATCAAAACGATGATGTCGTATAGAGTACATAAGGGAATGAATCTAATCCATAAAAGAGTACTACAACTCAGGAACACGTTTAATTCCCATGGAATTAACATGCCCTTCATGCTTATCTTGTCGTAATGGTTTAGTGAGAGGATCTGCTATATTATCATCTGTAGCAATCTTTTCTATCACTACTTCCTTTTGCTCCACGTAATCTCGGATTAGATGAGCTTTCCGTTGTACATGTCTAGACTTGTTGCTAGACTTGGGCTCCTTAGCCTGGAAGATGGCACCTCTATTGTCGCAATAGATGGTGATCGGGTCATTCGAACTAGGCACTACGGATAGTCCTTGTAAGAATTGACGCATCCATATCGCTTCCTTTGCAGCTTCAGATGCGGCATAATACTCGGACTCAGTCGTAGAATCTGTTCGTAACACTTTGTTTGGAACTCTTCCACCGATCAGCGCCATTAAGAGTAAAAACGAATCCAGACTGAGATTTCGAGTCATCTCGATCCGTTTGGAAGCTAGCATCTGCGTAACCGGTTGCGCATAGCTTTTGTTCGCCTCCATAAGTCAATGCCCAATCTTTAGTCCTTCGTAGGTACTTAAGAATGTTCTTGACAGCCATCCAATGTGAATCACCTGGATGCTGTTGGAATCGACTTGTCATACTCAATGCATATGCCACGTCTGGACGTGTGCATATCATGGCATACATGATTGATCCTATAGCCGAGGCATAAGGAATCCGTGTCATGCGCTCTTTCTCTTCCGGTGTCTCTGGTGCCTGAGACTTGCTCAAATGCACCCCTGGAGCCATAGGAAGAAACCCCTTCTTGGAGTTAGTCATGCTTTGAATCTCTCTAGGATTTTGTCTATGTAAGACTCTGATCGAGAGATAACATCCGTCGTGATCTATCGCGATAGATACGGATGCCCGAAATTTTTGCGCCTCACCCAGATCTTTCATCCGGAAATGGTTCTTCAACCATACTTTCACCGAAGTTAAGAGAGGTATGTCATTCCCAATCAGGAGTATGTCATCGACATACAATATTAGGAAGACAATCTTGCTCCCACTCGACTTGATATAAAGACATGGTTCCTCGACCGATCGAGTAAATCCATTTTCTTTAATCACTTGGTCGAAGCGATGATTCCGACTCCGAGATGCTTGCTTAAGTCCATAAATGGAACGCTTAAGCTTGCATACTTTCTTAGGATGTTGCGGATCGATGAAACCTTCGGGTTGTACCATGTACAACTCTTCCTCCAAATAACCGTTTAAGAAGGCGGTTTTCACATCCATCTGCCAAATTTCATAGTCATGAAAAGCGGCAATCGCTAAGATAATCCGAATGGAACGCAGCATGACTACGGGTGCAAAAATTTCATCGTAGTGCAAACCTGCCACTTGGGTGAAACCTTTAGCAACTAGTCGTGCTTTATAGATATCTTGTTGACCTTCCACAGAATGCTTTATCTTGTAAAGCCATTTGCATTGAAGGGGACGAACCTTAGCAGGTAAGTCAACAAGATCCCATACGTTGTTCTCATACATGGAGTCCATCTCGGATTGCATGGCCTCAAGCCATAGCTTTGAGTCAGAACTGGTCATGGCACCTTTATAGGTTGCGGGTTCACTACTCGTTAAGAGTAGAATGTCATCTATGTCATGTTCCTCGACCATACCAATGTATCTGTCCGGAGGAATAGAGACTCTTCCCGACCTCCTAGGTTCCTCAGGAATATTTACCGCAACCGGGATTGAAGGAATTGGTTCCTCCAATGGTTGCTCGGTATTTGGTTCTGGAATCTCCGACAGGTCGAAGGTTCTATCACTCTTTGCATTCTCGAGAAATTCCTTCTCTAAGAATGTCGCACTAGCTGCAACAAAAACACGTTGTTCGGTTGGCGAATAGAAGTAATGACCAAGTGTTCCTTTAGGATAACCTATAAAGTATGTCTTGACCGATCGCGGGCCGAGCTTATCCTCGTGTCTCCACTTGACATAAGCCTCGCAGCCCCAAACCCGTATAAAGGACAAGTTAGGGACCGTTCCCTTCCATAGTTCATATGGAGTCTTGTCAACAGACTTTAGACGGACTTGGTTAAGTATTAGAGAAGGTGACGAGAAGAGCATAACCCCATAATGAGTCAGGCAACACGGTGTGACTCATCATGGATCGAACCATATCAAGTAGTGTTCGATTTCTCCGTTCGGACACACCATTCAACTGAGGTGTTCCAGGTGGAGTTAACTGTAAGGCAATCCCACAGTCTTTGAGGTGTTGATCAAACTCGTGAGAAAGATACTCGCCACCACGGTCTGAGCGCAGTGTTTTAATCTTTCTACCCAGTAGGTTCTGTACCCGACTCTGGTATTCCTTGAATTTCTCAAAGGATTCACTTTTGTGCTTCATTAAGTAGACATAGCCATATCTACTTAAATCATCCGTGAAAGTGATGAAATACCTATAGCCTTCTCGTGCGGTGATTAACATAGGTCCACACACATCCGTATGTATGAGTCCTAATAGGTCAGCAGCGCGCATTCCAACACCTTTGAAGGAAATTCGAGTCATCTTACCGATGAGACATGATTCACACGTGCCAAATGATTGAAAATCAAAGGCCGAGATAGCTCCAATCTTTATGAGTTGTTTTACGCGTTTCTCATTAATGTGTCCCATACGGCAGTGCCATAGATACGTTTGATCTTTGTCACCAACCTTTAACTTTTTATTCATTACGTGTAATATTTCGGTGGTCTGATCTAAAACATAAATTCCGTTCATGGAGACTGCCTTGCCATAAATCATATCGTGTAATGAGAAAATGCAAGAATTATTCTCTATTACAAATGAAAAACCAAGTTTGTCAAGTGCGAAACCGAAATAATGTTTTTCAAAGACTGGGTACATAATAGCAATTATATAAAAATAACTCAAATCCGCTAGGAAGCTGGATCACGTATGTTCCCCTTGAGACGGCAACCACTCGTGCTCCATTCCCGACACGCAGTCCACCTCACCCTTTACGAGGGGTTCGATGTTTGAGCCCCCGCACATGATTAAACAGATGAGAACCACAACCAGTATCTAGTACCCAAGTTCCGTAACTTGCGTGGTTAATCTCAATCATATGAATAAAAGTAGAAGAGGAAGAAGACATACCAACAGGTTTAACGCGACCTGCTTTTATGTCCTCATGATAAACAGGACATGTACGCCTCCAATGCCCAGTCTTGTGGCAATGATGGCATTCCATGTTTTCGGTTTTGCTCTTTGTCGCGCCTGATGAGTTACTTGCCTCACCAGGCCCACTCTTACCTGATCCCGACTTCTTAAACTTCGGTTTACCTACAGCTAGGTCTGCTTGAGCTTTGCCCTTACCCTTGCCCTTGTTTGACACAACGAGAACATCCTGTTTCGAGCTCCCACTGAACTTCATGTCCTTCTCGGTCTGTACGAGAAGGGAGTGCAGTTCATGGGGACTTTTCTTCAAATCATTCATATAGTAATTCGCTCTAAAGAGCGCAAAACCATCGTGGAGTGAATGAAGCATGCGGTCAATAACAATGTTCTCGCTGATTTTACAATCAAGCGCCTCCAGTCTCTCGACATTCTCAATCATGCTGAGAATGTGTGGGCTAACCGGTTGGCCCTTCAAGAGTCTCGCATCAAAGAAGCGAGTGGTATGCTCATAGGTCACGATTCTCGGTGCTTTCGAGAATTCCTTGGTGAGCGTGGTGAAAATCTTGTTTGCACCTTGGGCTATGAAGCGTTTCTGCAAATTGGATTCCATTGCAAAAATGAGTACGTTTTTAATCGCACCCGCTTCCATGACGAAGTCGCTATACGTGGAGACCTCGTTAACTCGAGCCGTGGGGCCTGGGGTTGGCGGGAGGGGCTCGATCGGATACTTGAGCTTCCGTCGCGCGGCGGCGGCATTCCGTAATGCCGCTTCCCATTCCGCGAAGTTCGATCCATCATTCTTCGATCTAGTAGACGATTCATCCGATTCATAAAGATCCGAAGCCGGGACTCACGGTCCAATGTGGCACTTGGCATTGGGTCATCGAGGATGCCACCATTATGTTATTAACGATTTAAAAACGTGATCTACGCTGAAAAAGAAAGAAAAACAAAAACGAAATAAGCAACTCATCGAGGTGATTTAAGTCTATTAAAAATTCATTTTAATCGTGTAGACTCATTGCACTTGCATAATTGATCTCCCTCAAGAATAATACAAGTGATCCCAAGACTCAATTTTCGTAAATTGATAAGCCAACTGTTTAGCTAGTTCTTCCGTAAAAACTCTTGGTCGATAGATTTCCGTAAATCCTATCTATAGTCCACCATAATCACAGGATCGTACGAGTGACCATAGTGTTGAGATAAAATAGGTCAATCGGTTCCAACTTACCCGACGTAGAATGGGTCATATTATGCCTACCGACGAAGAAGGGATTCATTGGAGTTTGACCTATAAAGACTGTTCTCAATTTTCGTTTATACGAGGAAGATCCCATCAACTTAGTTTTAATTCATTTTAAGTGAACGAATATCTAGCATTACGTGAATGAATCAACTTAGGTGATGGCTTAAAATGATCGTGTGACATAAGAATGTCATGGAAAACTAACGCGTGACCTCTATATGAGTCAGTTTTCATGCAATTATTAGGTGGTTTGGTTTTAGGCGGAATATGATGCAATCTATCGTTACGATAAAATAAATAAATGAATGCAAAACGTAAATAAAAATTCCTAGTGTGGCCTATCCTAGTAAAAAGAACATAATACAACTTTGGAATCCACCGTTGGACCCGAGAAGCTTGTCTTGATATTCCATCTTTTTCATGCAGCGGGAGTGAGCATCCGGTCTCCATCTTTGGTCTTCTCAAAAATTACAATTAAAATTTACAAAAATAAACCTATTTACATTCTAAATAAAACTGTAATTACAAGGGAAAATTAAAAATGGAGATACGAGATCTCAAAATACAACCAAGACCGTGTTCCATCATTACGGTAACACGTTCTACTAAGGCCACACTAAGTTACAACTGATTGTAAAAAAAATATTAAATACGTAATTAAAAGCATTCAAAACATTCAAAATAACGATAAATAAAATGCATCAACTAAATTAAATTTATTCGTGACATAATTCCGTAATTATGTTAAATTTATCCAAACCACCTTTAATGATTAAAATTATGTGACAAAACCGCTTTAATCAACTTAATTTTAATCCGTGATAATCCGTTACTTTAAATCGTTTTAAAATAACCAAATGGTACGTGAGTGAACCGTTTCACTATCAAGCGAATGCATAAATCCGTATTATGCATAAAACATGGCCGAAAAAAAAAAAAAAATTTCTTCTTCACGGACTGACCGTGAACAGTACACGAAAATTTTTTTTTTTTTTCAGCTAATGCCGAGAGCAAAAAGGGGGAAAACCCAAAACAACAATAAAACTCTCGCAAAATCGATTTGACAAAACCCAATTGCAATGGAATATAATCCGTATTAAAACAAAATTACAATTGACAAGATCTTAACATATTGTAATGAATATCGATTACAAGAACAATATGCAAAGAACAAATCGAAAAACAAAAGATCGTCTGATCTACCAAGCACCGTGAGGCACGCAATTCAAGGCAAAAAAAATGAAAACATGCCGTGAAAATAAAAAGGCCGCACGGTTTCCAACACAAAAAAAAAGCCGTGAAAAAAAAAATTTGGCCGAGACCAAAAACAGCCACACGGTTCATCAATTTTACGCAAAAATTTATCGATTCAATTTCGTTTGATGAAAATCACATAGAAAAATTTACGTGGCCTCGCTCTGATACCACTTGTGGGGTAATATCCGTATAATACCCTTAAATTATAGGACTATAACGTAAATTTAATATGCAATTTATTGTCATAAACGAAAAACAATAATGAAACGATAAAGATTAAGAATCAACCTCAGGTCCTTTGTAGTGCGGCGTAAAGAACAGAAATCAACAGAGATTTCCTCCTAATCGTTGCACCCAAGACCGTCTGAGACTATGCCCTTGTGCTAGAATTACTCTCTAATTGACTTGCAATATGGAGAGAGTTGTTATGTGAGTTTTTCCGATGTGAGATCTGAATTTTGAGAGGCAATCTTCTCAAAACCCTAAATTTTTAGCAAATGAGTGATTGGGTTAGAAAGGAGGATAAGCTCTCCCTTTTATTCTCTCACTCGGCCAACCGTGAGCCTACATGGGGAAGTGGGCTTCCACTTCCTCTTAATTTTAACTCGTGGTCCGGTTCGTAAAATGCTGAATGTATATGACGCGGTTTTATTATAAATCGTCATCGGTTATCGGTTATTAAAACATCAACTAAAAACTCGGATTAGTTGAAATATTAATACATGTCCGACAAAGACAATATTGTATAATTAATTCAATATACATTAATTAAATATAACCGTTTATATTTAATTTACGAATTAACTGCTTAATTCGCCTTAGCCAATATTATTTAATCCGTATTAAATAAAATATCTCGACATCGCATTTTGTCTAATTACTAGTCAAATAACTCGGACTAACTGCTTAGTCAATTTTCTGGCATCAACATGACTGTATTTTCATACCGTCACATCTCTCAAACGTATCCTATAGGTGTGACTTTTAGGGACCAGTTGATCACCGCCATCTGTATGAAAATAACGTCAAACTTATCTAGCAAGCCAACCGTTATTGATAAACGTGGACCAACTGATTATAATACAAAAGTATACCCTTTGATCCTTTTAGAGATTTATAAGTCCTTGCACTAACTGTAAAGGACACCAGCCCCAACACTCGATCCACTCAGATCCCTGGGCAGAGTAATTCTCTTCTTTATTGTCTAACAATCCGCTCATCCTGTGTCTGGCATGCTCGTCTTGAGTCTGGCACGCTCGGATTTGAGCTTGGGACGCGCGGATTGGCGGCCAGTTTGTCTATTTGAGCTCGGATTGTAAAACGGACGTCATTTCCTCATCCGGACTCCTATTGGAGTGATTCAAAAGCCTAGACCACTTTTTTTTCGATGCTGTTTCATCTAGCATACTTTCAGAACCAAAAAATCAACTTTTGGTTTAGTTCCGAGCAATTTCTTCTTGTAGTGGCTTCCTTCTCGCCATCCTTGCTTTTTAGCCTATGATCCTTCTATATACTTTTTATTCCTACATCCTTGGTCATCATTCTTGTCTCCTCTTCATACTAGTCCATCCAAGATCATCAATAAGCTCCCGAATATGTGCGAGAGACGGGAATTCCGCCTCATTATCTTCTTTCCTACAAGACATATACAATGCAATAGGAAAGCGAAATAGGAAGGAATTGACGGATAAAATGGTCATGAAATGCTATATTAGTATGCAAAATAGGTTCAATTAGGGGACTAAATGTGCGCAATTAAGAGTCACATCAAACATCCCCAAACCGAACCTTTACTCGTCTCGAGTAAAGAGGTGATTAGAACTAGACCTTTATTTAAACTATCCTAGTAATATAACCGATGTGAGACAATTAGCGGGTCTCACTCCGCCCCTTGAACTCACAACAAGATATCCATGAGGTAAGGTGCCTTCTTGCAAGGCAAGGTGGGGCTTGCCAAAATGGCGACACATCCAAGCATTAAGCATACGAAATAAGTAATGGATGCATCTTACAAAAGAATAGCCACTTTCCTCATCTAAGTGGCGGAAATCATCTAAAGGGGAAGCAATTTTAGGGTACACACTCCATCATAGGTATTGTTTCTCCAAGCTACTAAGTCTAAAAGGATACCAACAAATCACCTCCAAGTTTTGTCAAACTAGGGTACTTTTATCCTCAATCGCTAAATGCTTTTGTCAAGAGTAGTCTCCTTATGGTGTTAGAAACACTACAGGATCGCAGAATTCCCCCTCTTGCCTAGACAAGAAGAAGGGTCGTCCCCTCTCCACCATGCAACAAAATAAGATTAATGGATGAAACGGATCAATATGCTTTGAGTTTCACATTTGTAGTTTGCATTCTGATTTGTTTTTCCCCCCAATTTCTTGTGGTATTTGACATTTGAGAACATTTCTTGCCATTTTTTATGTTTTGGCGATTTTGATACTTGGCAATTTCTTTTTCATTATTGAACATTTTTCAAAGTCACCCCAATTTGTAACGAGGGTGCTTTTATTAAAGCATGAGAGTCTATTTTTGCTCCTCTTTTCATTGATGCAGTTTTTGCAAACTTTTTGATTTTGATTTTGGTACTTGAACTCAATTTGAGATTTTTGTGCCCATTCCCTTTTTGTTGACAAAATATGATGATAGAAGTGAAAGAACGGTTGCATATTTTCAAAGGTCACCTTGGAATAAACGGTAGCCAAGGAGTTATCGCACCACAAGGTACTCTTGACTAGGCCTTAGTCCATGGGTCAAAACATACTAGTATGACACATCCTAGGCTGTCTTGAGGGTATTCTAGCAAAAAAAGTCTCAAGGAGAAATATTATCTACAAGGGCCTTATATACACTTGTTAAGATTCCCAAATATGCATTTTCACAAAATTTTCTAACCATGCAACTACATGCCATGATGCAACTAACATATATACAACTCTAATGCATATGCTTCTATCAACTATTATGCCACATAAACTAAATGCAAACTCCTAATAACAACACATAGATACACAAACCGCAACAACAAAATACACCACATTCTCCTTGACATGTAAGCCCATCCTCCTCATATGAATAATGAAAATAAATAGAAGGGAAATAGAGATTAGAGCGATCATACCAAGCGGTCTTTACATTCCCTTGACAATGCCTCAAATGTAGTGTTGTATCTATGTGAGAAGAGAACAAAAACACAAGTATATACAATTCTACACTACTAAATTAAAGAAACATGTTTTTGGTTTTTGAAATTTTCAAGTTTTTATGGATTTTGGAATATAAATTCCCATTCCCCACTTTATTTTGGACATTGTCCTCAATGTACTGTAGCCTGTAGGAGTAGGAATGAAAAAGAAATACATGTTTTTGGATTTTTAAAGTTTTATGGAATTTAAAGTACAAATGCAAATGCAATAATATGAATGAATGCATGTTCTAACTAAATGCAATTCTATATGACATATATAACAAATGAATGCAATCTAAACTACACTATATGATGCGTGTTTTCACCTATGATCAAACCTCCCCAAACCGATTTAAACATTATTTCTAGTGTAGAAATGGATAGGTTTGGTCATTAGTGATTATGCATGAATTCTAGTCTATATGCAACTATCTACATGAATCATGTGAGATATATTACAATGCAAACTAATCATTTAAGATATATTACAATGCAACTATACTATATGAACTAACTAATGTAAATGCAATATGAAATATAATACAAATGCAAGCTAAATGTATATGTATATAAATAAATGCAAGTGTAAATGTAATGCAAAGTCAAAGGAAATGATATCTTACAAATGGTGGTTTGAGGGAGAACTCCACCAAACTCATTCCTTGTTGCCATGGTTATTGATGTTGTCCATGTTGCTCAATGCTCTCAATAATTGGTCAAAGGCTTGAGCAAAATCTTCAAACAAGCTTGTTAGTAATATTATAAATATTATCAAGGGTTAATTTTACAAGTATCTAATTAATACTTGTAAGATTATTTTGGGTGTTGTTCTTGGGTGCAACTTGAAGGAGACTTTGTTTTTGAAGGTTTTTCTAGGAGGATCATTCATCTTTATTTAGCTCAAGAACAAACTAGATAGGTGATCTAGTTTGTGCCCATTTTTACCATAAATATCAATGTAAGGAAATTGTTTTTCATCAATCTTTATTTTTATGCTTTTATATTTGCATGCATGTTACATAGATGACTAAATGAACATATTATGAGATAATTTTAAAGTATTTATCTTGTTGTACCTAGTATGACCAAGTTTATTTTAATCGTTATTACCCGAAATGAATGGGAATAGCGATTGGTTTGTAATTAAATACGATCTCGTATCGTCGGTTTGTTATTAATTAATATTTTTGTTTATTTTATTAATTAATGTATAATTGGAATATATATGTAATTTAATTGTAATAATTATTCTTACCGGCGTTTCCAAAAGACGGACTACATCGAGACGGAGTCTATTTTTGGAAGGTGTTCCAAATCCCACAAGAAGGAGCCACTTTTGGAATGAAGAGGCAAGGGACCAAGGAGTTCGTTTCCGATATGTAATAGTCTAGTTTTTTATTAACTAGGTGGCCATACTAGGATTATTCATATGCTTGCTTGTTTTTTAGTTTGCGCATGCCAAAATCGCCATTCACATGCATTTTATTTTCGCATTTGTCAAGTCATGTCATTTACCTTCCCCGACTTAGTTCACTTATAGGGAATTTATGACTAAATTGACTAGATCTCTCACATAACTAAAATTGAGATTAGCCTTACCAATTAGTAATACCTATGAATCCCTTGTTCATTAGAGCCACGCTCGCCCAAGCGGGGTGTTCTCTTTTTACCTCGGGTAAGTAGGGTGGTAAACGGTTATCACGCGCCAAAATTGGTTGGACTCAACGGGGTATAAGACGGTCTTGTATTCCGGGGCTAGTAGATGAATTTAAGGAAATTCGTCAACCAATAGTTCTAGAGGTAGAATTAGTCAACCGTTGACTTACCGAATTTACACAATTATGGGATGTTCCGCCCAAACGATGCTCATTTTTGTTTAATATTTGGGTCTTGGAATCATTTATATAATTTAGTGGGAGATCATTATATAAATGTTAAAACTTGTTAAACATGTTTTCACGAGTATTTTAAAACAATGGATGTTAATTTTTCCTTTTTGTTGTAGCATTTTAATTCCCAATGGCAACTTCTTCAACTCCATTGACTACTTCACTAGGCAAAGATTCATGGTTAAGATCCGTAATGGACAAATGTATCTTAAAAGATGACGGTAATAACTTTTTTGAATGGCAATCCAACATCAAAAGTGCCGCCTTGTCCGACAATTTGCTCACTTACTTCACCGATGCTCCTCCCATCGAGCCCGGTTCAAGGGCTTTATCGGCGGTGCGGACCGCCTATGATGACCATGTGAGGATGTCGAATGATATAAAAAATGTGTTGATATGGTTGATATCCCCAAAGCTCAAGCTTTCATGCATTTCTTTAAATGCGTACGATATATTCACTCGTATGATTACCATGTTTTCACAAACACCAGAAGTCCGCCAATACGAAGCGGCGGCACGCTTCTTTGAAGCAAAGCTTGAGAGGGGCCAAAAGGTTGGTCCCCATGTGCTAAAAATGGTCGAATATGTCGTTATCCTAGAGCGTCTAGGGTGTAAGATTCCTAAGACTCTTGTGGTGGATCGAATCCTCCACTCACTTCCCACCAAGTTTTCCCACTTTAGGGTAAACTACAACATGAATGGCATGGATAAGAGTTATCATGAAATTCATGCGCTCCTCACCCAAGCGGAGAGGGATATGGAAGCTAGTGGGAGTTACAAAGGGGATGTTCTAACCATGAAGTTAAGGAACATGTCCCTTGGAGTTAAGAAAGGAAAGGGGAAGGAAAAGTCTAAATTCAAGAAATCGTCAAAGAAACAAGACAAGGGAAGGGGGAAGGCTGTTGAGAATGGCAATCCCAAGGCAAAAAGTGTCAAACTCTCCGAGGCCGAATGTTTCCATTGAAATGGGAAGGGGCATTATAGGAGGAGTTGTCCCAAATACTTGGAGGATCTCAAGGAAGGGCGTGTGACGCCTATTGGTATGATTTCCTCTCTCTATGTGATAGACGTTTATTATGCTTGCACTTCCACTTGGGTACTTGATACCGGATGTGGCTCTCACCTTTGTAATCATTTGCAGGGTTTAAGGGACGTGCAAGCACTAGCAAAAGGTGATGTGGATCTTCGCATGGGCAATGGAGCTAGAGTAATGGCCATTTCCATGGGGACCTATGTGCTCACTTTAGCTAGTGGTCTAGAGTTGTATTTAAATAAGTGTTATTTTGTACCAACTTTAACCAAGAACATCTTCTCCATTTCCGCGTTAGCCGCGGAAGGATTCTGTTTTATGATTAAGGACAATAGTTGTACTTTTTTCATTAAATGATGTGGTTTATGGCAAGACCATTTCAATTGGAGGCATTTATGTTTTAAATGATGTTAATGACGTTTATCATGTGGAAACTAAAAAGCTCAAAACGGGTGATCCAAATGAATCCTACCTTTGGCATTGTCGTTTAGGTCACATAAACGACAGACGCATTAAGAGACTTGCTTCATCAAAAGTGCTCAAACCATTTGATTTCGAATCTTATGGTACATGCGAGTCTTCCCTTTTAGGCAAGATGACTCGTGCACCTTTTGCGGGAAAAAGGACACGAGCTAGTGAGGTTTTGGCTCTCATACATACGGATGTGTGTGGACCATTAACCATCACCGCTAGAGGAGGTTTTCACTACTTCGTTACTTTTACAGAAGACTTGAGTAGATATGGGTATGTCTACTTGATGAAGAATAAAAGTGAAGCTTTTGACAAGTTCAAGGAGTTTCAGAATGAAGTAGAGAACCAATTGGATAAAAAGATTAAGACACTACGATCCGATCGTGGTGGTGAATACCTAAATCATGAATTTGATTCACACCTAAAAGATTGTGGTATAGTATCACAATGGACTCCTCCTGGCACACCACAACTAAATGGTGTGGCCTAAAGGAGAAACCAAACTTTACTAGATATGGTTCGGTTTATGATGAGTCTAACTGAGCTTCCTAGTTCATTTTGGGGTTTTGCCCTCTTGTCTGCAATATTTTCACTAAATCGAAGCCCGACTAAAGCGGCCGATAAGACTCCATATGAGATATCGACAGGGAAAGTCCCTCATTTGTCATTTTTGGGTATTTGGGGTTGCGAAGCGTACGTCAAGATCAAGTCTGACAATAAGATTGCACCCAGGTCTGACAAATGTCTATTTGTAGGATATCCAAGGGAAACACGTGGCTATTACTTGTACAATAAACACGAGAACAAAATGTTTGTGGCTCGTGATGCTGTCTTCCTAGAAAAGGAGTTTATTTCTAGGAGACACAGTGGGAGAAAATATGAACTTGATGAAGTTCGAGAGCCACAAACCGAGAATGAGGTAGAGGAGAACGTGGAAGATAGCATTCCCTCTTCCTCTGAAATGGTAATTATTCCTAGAAAGTCAAGTAGGATTTCTAATCCACCTGACCGCTACCTTGGTAACATCGAAGAGGATGGTGTTTTGTTACTTTTGGAAAGTGATGAACCCACTACCTACAAATCGGCCATGTCTAGTCCCGACTCCTCGCTTTGGCTAGAAGCCATGCGGTCCGAAATGGATTCCATGTACGAGAACCAAGTATGGGACTTGGTGGATTTACCTGAGGGAGTGCGACCCCTTCAGTGTAAATGGATATATAAAATTAAGCTCGGCGTGGATAAACATGTAGATGTTTACAAAGCTAGATTGGTGGTAAAAGGTTTCACCCAAGTTCATGGTGTACACTATGACGAAACCTTTGCTCTTGTCGCAATGCTTCGGTCCATTAGGATAAAATTAGTGGTTGCCGCGTTTCATGATTATGAGATTTGGCAAATGAATGTCAAAACCACCTTCTTTAATGGGATTCTAGAAGAGGAAGTGTACATGATACAACCTGAAGGTTTTGTGGATACATCTAACCCTAAGAAGGTGTGTAAGCTCAAGAAGTCCATCTATGGTCTTAATAAAGCATCTCGGAGTTGGAATCATAGCTTTGATCATGTTATTAAACAATACGGTTTCACTAGAAGTGTGGAAGAATCGTGTTTATACATGAAGTTTAGTGGGAGTAAGGTTGTATTCCTTGTCCTATATGTGGATGACATATTGCTCATCGGGAATGATATTCCATCGCTCACTTCCGTTAAGGAGTGGCTAAGGAAACACTTCCAGATGAAGGACTTAGGAGAGGCACAACGAATCTTCGGTATCCGGATCTATAGGGATAGGTCCAAAAGGATACTAGCATTGAGTCAAGAAGCTTATATTGACAAAGTTCTTGACCGGTTCAATATGATAGACTCCAAGAGAGGATTTCTACCTATGGGCTAAGGGATTACTTTGAGCAAGTCACAGTCTCCCTCTATCCCTAAGGAGATTGAACACATGAAGACCGTCCCTTATGTTTCCGCTGTTGGGTCTATCATGTATGCTATGATTTGCAATCATCCCGACGTTGCGTATGCCTTGAGCATGACAAGTCATTATCAAGCCAAGCCTGGTGAGAGTCACTGGATAGCCGTAAAGAACATCCTTAAGTACTTGAGAAGGACTAAGGATTCGTTCTTAGTGTTTGGAGGAGAAACTGAGTTGCGTGTAAGAGGTTACACGGACGCAAGTTTCCAAACCGATCGGGATGATATGAAATCCCAATCCGGCTATGTGTTTATGCTAAATGGAGGAGCTGTTTGCTGGAAGAGCTTCAAGCAAAGCATTACTGCGGATTCTACAGCAAAGGCTGAGTACCTTGCTGCGTCTTAGGCTGCAAAGGAAGTTGTTTGGATTAGGCAATTCATGGAGGGACTATGAGTTGTCCATTCCGCCGGAGATCCGATCACTCTATATTGTGATAAAAGTGGAGCTATTTTTCAAGCCAATGAGCCGAAGTCTAGTAACAAATCTAGACACCTTGAAAGGATATACCATGTAATTAGAGATTATGTGGAAAGGAAGGAAATTAACATTTGTAAGGTTGGGACAGACGAGAATATTGCTGATCCTTTAACCAAGCCTTTATTAAAGGCTAAGCATGATGGTCGTCGTCGCAATGGGATTGAAACGAGTACCAGATTTTGTTTAGATTATGAATATGTAATAATTGGATAGTGTATCTCTTATTATATATATGATAATCACATTCATTGCTTTTACATTCATTCTTTATGAATCTTTTATTTAGTGTGACTAAATTTTTAATACCTTGTTTATCTGAATAAGTTGTGGAGACAATGTTGAACACTATTCAAGTGAATAAGATGAACATTGTATTTTTTCCCTAGTCACTTAATGAGGTGACGTCTCGGAGTGACTAGATTGTAAGTCGATTGATGGTTGTTCAACACCATGAGGTCATATGTGATGACCAGTCGATTACATAGGCAGAGTGTGTGACATTTTGCCGGACAGTGACCATTTAGAGAGTCCCTAAGTTCTATTATAGACGCCTGGTCGTGGCAGGGATCTCTAAGATGTTCCTATGAGTCGATTCTTTTGACTGGAGACTATTATCCAAGTCAATGCAGTTTCTCAGTGACTTTGGTTTTTGTCCTAGGTCGTGCCGTGAAAGGAGGCCAAAAGGACATCTTCTGAGTCATGATGAGCTGTATTGGGCAAAGATAGATATGGCATACAGGAATTGTCCACCCACGTTGGGTAACTATATCTCAAGGCCACTCGAGGAGTTAATGACTATAAATGCGTGGCCACGCTCGGAAGTAATCTGTGGGAGATTTTTTCGGTCAGATAGTCACACTCCCGATCGAGCAAACCACTCGCATTGAGTGGGAGATTAAAAGGGACAAGAGAATTGGTAGCGCACACCTTGTGTCGGACAAGTGAGAGATTGTTGGAGTTAGTGTCCTCCATAATAGTGCGTTTACATAATAAATCTCATTAAAGGAATATCATCAGGATATTTAATTATTTGATCCTCGTCAGTTGATTAACGTAAATCAATAACGGTTGGCTGACTAGAGTATGACGTTATTGTCGTGAGACGACGGTGATCAACTGACTCCTTTCGGTCACACCTATAGGAACGAACCCCAATTGATAGCTAATTAATTGTATGAGATACAATTTATTTAGTCCCTTGATTTATAGACTAAAAGGTTAGTCGATTATTTTTAGAGAGATTTCGAGTTGCGAACTCGAGGCACGACAGTTATTATTTAATTATGCGATAATTGAATAATAAATTTTGGGAGACGGGTTATAGTTAATTAATTGTTAATTCACTAAAACTGTACTAATTGATTAATGTGATTAATATTAGTACGTAAATAATATGTGTAGTGGTACACGTATATTTACGGAGTGTTTCGGACGAAATTAATCGGGTAGCATTTAAACATAAAACGATGTTTAAATAAAATTTACACGTATTTGTGCGACAAATATAAGAACCAAAATGGACCCGTAAATGGGACATTGGACCATGTAAATGGAGTGTAGTGGATGATTATATTCATAATCATTTCACTTTGCTTGTTTTTCTTCCATAAATTGTCATATGATCATTATGCATGTGAAAAAGATTGGACAAAAATTGAAACAAGTCCACTCTCTTACTCCACCTCTCCCATCGGTTTTCCTCCTCCAATATAGACCAATTTTTGTTCATTTTTTCATATGCAAGCTCACTTGTTTTTGCATGTGAACAAAAATTCCTTATCTCTCTAAAATAAATATTCATCACTTACTAAGCTTGTTAGTATACAAAATAAATATTTACTAAGCTTGTTAGTAATATTATAAATATTATCAAGGGTTAATTTTACAAGTATCTAGTTAATACTTGTAAGATTATTTTAGGTGGTGTTCTTGGGTGCAACTTGAAGGAGACTTTCTTTTTGAAGATTTTTCTAGGAGGATCATCCATCTTTATTTAGCTCAAGAACAAACTAGATAGGTGATCAAGTTTGTTCCCATTTTTACCATAAATATCAATGTAAGGAAATTGTTTTTCCTCAATCTTTATTTTTATGCTTTTATACTTGCATGCATGTTACATAGATCACTAAATGAACATATTATGAGATAATTTGTTACTAATTAGAGAGTCTAATTAGGATCTATGTTCTTTCAAGTGGTATCAGAGCTTAGGCTTGTAATTTGCATGTTGATTTTAAGCTCATTAATAAATGATGAGATAATTTATAAAAACTCAAAAATTGTGTTAGAAGCGGTTTTAGCACAAAACTTTTTGGGCATGCATAGCTACTGATCACAAAAAGTTTGTGGTAAAATTTGGTGATTTATGAAGTTATTTTGCTATTTCTAATGATATTTGGTAGAAACCCGAGTCAAAATGCTGTATTTTGGTTAAGAGTTAACTAAAAGTTGATTCGGGTCATGAAATTTTTATGGTGTTTCATGCATATTTCCTACAGATTGTATGTAAAATTTCGAAGGTTGGTTTGAAATTTTGGATGTTTATTGATTTTATGAGATAAAAGTCGATAAAAGTGAAATAATTTAATCATATACTCGAAACATTTGTTCCTGCCCTTGATAAACTTATGTACATTTAAAAATATTATTTAAAAGTTATAAGTGAAATTTAAAATGTTATTTCACCTTGTTTAGATGTTTATTGGTTTTAGTGGTTAAAAACCGATAAATATCGTTCTTTTTCTTCATAAAATTTTATCCGATTTTTTGGGCCTTTTTCTTAAATTTTGGTGTTCTTGGGAGTGTTCCAGAATATTCAAAATTTTATGTTTCAATTTTTGGATTTATTAATTAAAAGTTATGATTTTACCGATTAAATTAGCAAAATATCACTAAATCAAACTAATTATTCATCATTAAATTAGTGAGGACTAATTTTGAGGTCCAAAACAGTTTGGACAATTATTTTGGACATAAATGAGATTTAAGAGTTGATTATTGATTTTTACAAGTTAAAAATCGAATAAACCCACAAAAACCGAGATGGATACCAACGATTGATTGATAGGGCGATTTTGGCATCATTTTACAGCATTTTAAGCATATTTATTTAAGTTGAATGAATGATTGTCATTTATTTAAAGTATTTATCTTGTTGTACCTAGTATGGCCTAGTTTATTTTAATCGTTATTACCCGAAATGAATAGGAATAACGATTGGTTTGTAATTAAATACGATCTCGTATCATCGGTTTGTAATTAATTAATAGTTTTTTTTATTTTATTAATTAATGTATAATTGGAATATCTATGTAATTTAATTGTAATAGTTATTCTTACCGGCGTTTCCAAAAGACGGATAACATCGAGACGGAGTCTATTTTTGGAAGGTGTTCCAAATCCCACAAGAAGGAGCCACTTTTGGAATGAAGAGGCAAGGGACCAAGGAGTTGGTTTCCGATATGTAATAGTCTAGTTTTTTATTAACTAGGTGGCCATACTAGGATTATTCATATGCTTGCTTGTTTTTTAGTTTGCGCATGCCAATATCGTCATTCACATGCATTTTATTTTCGCATTTGTCAATTCACGTCATTTACATTCCCCGACTTAGTTCACTTATAGGGAATTTATGACTAAATTGACTAGATCTCTCACATAACTAAAATAGAGATTAGCCTTACCAATTAGTAATACCTATGAATCCCTTGTTCATTAGAGCCACGCTCGCCCAAGCAGGGTGTTCTCTTTTTACCTCGGGTAAGTAGGGTGGTAAACGGTTATCACGCGCCAAAATTGGTTGGACTCAACGGGGTATAAGACGGTCTTGTATTCCGGGGCTAGTAGATGAATTTAAGGAAATTCGTCAGCCAAGAGTTCTAGAGGTAGAATTAGTCAACCGTTGACTTACCGAATTTACACAATTATGGGATGTTTCGCCCAAGCGATGCTCATTTTTGTTTAATATTTGGGTCTTGGAATCATTTATATAATTTAGTGGGAGATCATTATATAAATGTTAAAACTTGTTAAACATGTTTTCACAAGTATTTTAAAACAATGGATGTTAATTTTTCCTTTTTGTTGTAGCATTTTAATTCCCAATGGCAACTTCTTCAACTTCATTGACTACTTCACTAGGCAAAGATTTATGGCTAAGGTCCGTAATGGACAAATGTATCTTAAAAGATGACGGTAGTAACTTTATTGAATGGGAATCCAACATCAAAAGTGCCGCCTTGTCCGACAATTTGCTCACTTACTTCACCGATGCTCCTCCCATCGAGCCCGGTCCAAGGGCTTCATCGGCGGTGCGGACCGCCTATGATGACCATGTGAGGATGTGGAATGATATCAAAAATGTGTTGATATGGTTGATATCCCCAAAGCTCAAGCTTTCATGCATTTCTTTAAATGCGTACGAGATATTCACTCTTATGATTACCATGTTTTCACAAACACCAAAAGTCCGCCAATACGAAGCGGCGGCACGCTTCTTTGAAGCAAAGCTTGAGAGGGGCCAAAAGGTTGGTCCCCATGTGCTAAAAATGGTCGAATATGTCGTTATCCTAGAGCGTCTAGGGTGTAAGATTCCTAAGACTCTTGTGGTGGATCGAATCCTCCACTCACTTCCCACCAAGTTTTCCCACTTTAGGGTAAACTACAACATGAATGGCATGGATAAGAGTTATCATGAAATTCATGTGCTCCTCACCCAAGCGGAGAGGGATATGGAAGCTAGTGGGAGTGACAAAGGGGATGTTCTAACCATGAAGTTAAAGAACATATCCCTTGGAGTTAAGAAAGGAAAGGGGAAGGAAAAACCTAAATTCAAGAAATCGTCAAAGAAACAAGACAAGGGAAGGGGGAAGGCCGTTGAGAATGGCAATCCCAAGGCAAAAAGTGTCAAACTCTCCGAGGCCGAATGTTTCCATTGTAATGGGAAGGGGCATTATAGGAGGAGTTGTCCCAAATACTTGGAGGATCTCAAGGAAGGGCGTGTGACGCCTATTGGTATGATTTCCTCTCTCTATGTGATAGACGTTAATTATGCTTGCACTTCCACTTGGGTACTTGATACCGGATGTGGCTCTCACCTTTGTAATCATTTGCAGGGTCTAAGGGACGTGCAAGCACTAGCAAAAGGTGATGTGGATCTTCGCATGGGCAATGGAGCTAGAGTAATGGCCGTTTCCGTGGGGACCTATGTGCTCATTTTAGCTAGTGGTCTAGAGTTGTATTTAAATAAATGTTATTTTGTACCAACTTTAACCAAGAACATCTTCTCCATTTCCGCGTTAGACGCGGAAAGATTTTGTTTTATGATTAAGGACAATAGTTGTACTTTTTTCAATAAATGATGTGGTTTATGGCAAGGCCATTTCAATTGGAGGCATTTATGTTTTAAATGATGTTAATGACGTTTATCATGTGGAAACTAAAAATCTCAAAACGGGTGATCCAAATGAATCCTACCTTTGGCATTGTCGTTTAGGTCACATAAACGAAAGACGCATTAAGAGACTTGCTTCATCAAAAGTGCTCAAATCATTTGATTTCGAATCTTATGGTACATGCGAGTCTTCCCTTTTAGGCAAGATGACTCGTGCACCTTTTGCGGGAAAAGGGACACGAGCTAGTGAGGTTTTAGCTCTCATATATACGGATGTGTGTGGACCATTAACCATCACCGCTAGAGGAGATTTTCACTACTTCGTTACTTTTACAGAAGACTTGAGTAGATATGGTTATTTCTACTTAATGAAGAATAAAAGTGAATCTTTTGACAAGTTCAAGGAGTTTCAGAATGAAGTAGAGAACCAATTGGATAAAAAGATTAAGACACTATGATCCGATCGTGGTGGTGAATACCTAAATCATGAATTTGATTCACACCTAAAAGATTGTGGTATAGTATCACAATGGACTCCTCCTGGCACACCACAAGTAAATGGTGTGGCCGAAAGGAGAAACCAAACTTTACTAGATATGGTTCGGTCTATGAAGAGTCTAACTGAGCTTCCTAGTTCATTTTGGGGTTTTGCCCTCTTGTCTACAATATTTTCACTAAATCGAAGCCCGACTAAAGCGGCCGATAAGACTCCATATGAGATATGGACAGGGAAAGTCCCTCATTTGTCATTTTTGCGTATTTGGGGTTGCGAAGCATACGTCAAGATCAAGTCTGACAATAAGATTGCACCCAGGTCTGACAAATGTCTTTTTGTACGATATCCAAGGGAAACACGTGGCTATTACTTCTACAATAAACATGAGAACAAAGTGTTTGTGGCTCGTGATGCTGTCTTCCTAGAAAAGGAGTTTATTTCTAGGAGACATAGTGGGAGAAAATTTGAACTTGACGAAGTTCGAGAGCCACAAACCGAGAATGAGGTAGAGGAGAACGTGGAAGATAACATTCCCTCTTCCTCTGAAATGATAATTGTTCCTAGAAAGTCAAGTAGGATTTCTAATCCACCTGACCGCTACCTTGGTAACATCGAAGAGGATGGTGTTTTGTTACTTTTGGAAAGTGATGAACCCACTACCTACAAATCGGCCATGTCTAGTCCCGACTCCTCGCTTTGGCTAGAAGCCATGCGGTCCGAAATGGATTCCATGTACGAGAACCAAGTATGGGACTTGGTGGATTTACCTGAGGGAGTGCGACCCCTTCAGTGTAAATGGATATATAAAATTAAGCTCGGCGTGGATAAACATGTAGATGTTTACAAAGCTAGATTGGTGGTAAAAGGTTTCACCCAAGTTCATGGTCTACAATATGACGAAACCTTTGCTCCTGTCGTTATGCTTCGGTCCATTAGGATAATCTTAGCGGTTGCCGCGTTTCATGATTATGAGATTTGCCAAATGGATGTCAAAACCACCTTGTTGAATGGGATTCTAGAAGAGGAAGTATACATGATACAACCTGAAGGTTTTGTGGATACATCTAACCCTAAGAAGGTGTGTAAGCTCAAGAAGTCCATCTATGGTCTTAAGAAAGCATCTCGGAGTTGGAATTATAGCTTTGATCATGTTAATAAACAATACGGTTTCACTAGAACTGTGGAAGAACCGTGTTTATACATGAAGTTTAGTGGGAGTAAGGTTGCATTCCTTGTCCTATATGTGGATGACATATTGCTCATCGGGAATGATATTCCATCGCTCACTTCCGTTAAGGAGTGGCTAGGGAAACACTTCCAGATGAAGGACTTGGGAGAGGCACAACGAATCTTAGGTATCCGGATCTATAGGGATAGGTCCAAAAGGATACTACCATTGAGTCAAGAAGCTTATATTGACAAAGTTCTTGACCGGTTCAATATGAAAAACTCCAAGAGAGGATTTCTACCTATGGGCCAAGGGATTACTTTGAGCAAGTCACAGTCTCCCTCTATCCCTAAGGAGATTGAACACATGAAGACCGTCCCTTATGCTTCCGCTGTTGGGTCTATCATGTATACTATGATTTGCACTCGTCCTAGCGTTGCGTATGCCTTGATCATGACAAGTCATTATCAAGCCAAGCCTGGTGAGAGTCACTGGATAGCCGTAAAGAACATCCTTAAGTACTTGAGAAGGACTAAGGATTCGTTCTTAGTGTTTGGAGGAGAAACTGAGTTGCGTGTAAGAGGTTATACGGACATAAGTTTCTAAACCGATCGGGATGATATGAAATCCCAATCCGGCTATGTGTTTATGCTAAATGGAGGAGCTGTTTGCTGGAAGAGCTTCAAGCAAAGCGTTACTGCGGATTCTACAACAAAGGCTGAGTACCTTGCAGCGTCTGAGGCTGCAAAGGAAGCTGTTTGGATTAGGCAATTCATGGAGGGACTAGGAGTTGTCCATTCCGTCGGAGATCCGATCACTCTATATTGTGATAACAGTGGAGCTATTTTTCAAGCCAAAGAGCCGAAGTCTAGTAACAAATCTAGACACATTGAAAGGATATACCATGTAATTAGAGATTATGTGGAAAGGAAGGAAATTGACATTTGTTAGGTTGGGACAGACGAGAATATTGCTGATCCTTTAACCAAGCCTTTATCAAAGGCTAAGCATGATGGTCGTCGTCGCAATGGGATTGAGACGAGTACAAGATTTTCTTTAGATTATGAATATGTAATAATTGGATAGTGTATCTCTTATTATATATATGATAGTCACATTCATTGCTTTTGCATTCATTCTTTATAAATCTTTTATTTAGTGTGACTAAATTTTTAATACCTTATTTATCTCAATAAGTTGTGGAGACAATGTTGAACACTATTCAAGTGAATAAGATGAACATTGTATTTTGTCCCTAGTCACTTAATGAGGTGGCGTCTCGGAGTGACTAGATTGTAAGTCGATTTATGGTTGTTCAACATCATGAGGTCATATGTGATGACCAGTCGATTACATAGGCAGAGTGTATGACATTTTGCCGGACAGTGACCATTTAGAGAGTCCCTAAGTTCTATTATAGACGCCTGGTCGTGGAAGGGATCTCTAAGATGTTTCTATGAGTCGATTCTTTTGACTGGAGACTATTATCCAAGTCAATGCAGTTTCTGAGTGACTTTGGTTTTTGTCCTAGGTCGTGCCGTGAAAGGAGACCAAAAGGACATATTCTGAGTCATGATAAGCTGTATTGGGCAAAGATAGATAGGGCATACAGGAATTGTCCACCCACGTTGGGTAACTATATCTCAAGGCCACTCGAGGAGTTAATGACTATAAATGCGTGGCCACGCTCGGAAGTAATCTGTGGGAGATTTTTCCGGTCAGATAGTCACACTCCCGATCGAGCAAACCACTCGCGATATGTTCATATGCAAGTATGACCTGAAAGGCACCTTGCATTGAGTGGGAGATTAAAAAGGACAAGAGAATTGGTAGCGCACACCTTGTGTCGGACAAGTGAGAGATTGTTGGAGTTAGTGTCCTCCACAATAGTGTGTTTACATAATAAATCTCATTAAAGGAATATCATCAGGATATTTAATTATTTGATCCTCGTCAGTTGATTAACGTAAATCAATAACGGTTGGCTGACTAGAGTTTGACGTTATTGTCGTGAGACGGCGGTGATCAACTGACCCCTTTAGGTCACACCTATAGGAACGAACCCAATTGATAACTAATTAATTGTATGAGATACAATTTATAAAAGGTTAGTCGATTATTTTTAGAGAGATTTCGAGTTGCGAACTCGAGGCGCGACAGTTATTATTTAATTATGCGATAATTGAATAATAAATTTTGGGAGACGGGTTTTAGTTAATTAATTGTTACTTCACTAAAACTGTACTAATTGATTAATGTGATTAATATTAGTACGTAAATAATATGTGTAGTGGTACACGTATATTTACGGAGTGTTTCGGACGAAATTAATCGGGTAGCATTTAAACATAAAACGATGTTTAAATAAAATTTACACGTATTTGTGAGACAAATATAAGATCCAAAATGGACCCGTAAATGGGACATTGGACCATGTAAATGAAATGTAGTGGATAATTATAATCATAATCATTTTACTTTGCTTGTTTTTCTTCCATAAATTGTCATATGATCATTATGCATGTGAAAACGATTGGACAAAAATTGAAACAAGTCCACTCTCTTACTCCACCTCTCCCACCGGTTTTCCTCCTCCAATATAGACCAATTTTTGTTTATTTTTTCATATGCAAGCTCACTTGTTTTTGCATGTGAACAAAAAGTGCTTATCTCTCTAAAATAAATATTCATCATTTACTAAGGTTGTTAGTATACAAAATAAATATTTACTAAGCTTGTTAGTAATATTATAAATATTATCAAGGGTTAATTTTACAAGTATCTAGTTAATACTTGTAAGATTATTTTAGGTGTTGTTCTTGGGTGCAACTTGAAGGAGACTTTCTTTTTGAATATTTTTCTAGGAGGATCATCCATCTTTATTTAGCTCAAGAAAAAACTAGATAGGTGATCAAGTTTGTTCCCATTTTTACCATAAATATCAATGTAAGGAAATTATTTTTCCTCAATCTTTATTTTTATGCTTTTATATTTGCATGCATGTTACATAGATCACTAAATGAACATATTATGAGATAATTTGTTACTAATTAGAGAGTCTAATTAGGATCTATGTTCTTTCAAGTGGTATCAGAGCTTAGGCTTGTAATTTGCATGTTGATTTTAAGCTCATTAATAAATGATGAGATAATTTATAAAAACTCAAAAATTGTGTTAGAAGCGGTTTTAGCACAAAAATTTTTGGGCATGCATAGCTACTGATCACAAAAGGTTTGTGGTAAAATTTGGTGATTTATGAAGTTATTTTGCTATTTCTAATGATATTTGGTAGAAACCCGAGTCAAAATGCTGTATTTTGGTTAAGAGTTAACTAAAAGTAGTTAAAAGTTGATTTGGGTCATGAAATTTTTATGGTGTTTCATGCATGATTCCTACAGATTGTATGTAAAATTTCGAAGATTGGTTTGAAATTTTGGATGTTTATTGATTTTATGAGATAAAAGTCGATAAAAGTGAATAATTTAATCATATACTCGAAACATTTGTTCCTGCCCTTGATAAACTTATGTACATTTAAAAATATTATTTAAAAGTTAAAAATGAAATTTAAAATGTGATTTCACCTTGTTTAGATGTTTATTGGTTTTAGTGGTTAAAAACCGATAAATATCGTTCTTTTTTTTCATAAACTTTTATCCGATTTTTTGGGCCTTTTTTCTTACATTTTGGTGTTCTTGGGAGTCTTCCAGAACATTCAAAATTTTATGTTTCAATTTTTGGATTTATTAATTAAAAGTTATTATTTTACCGATTAAATTAGCAAAATATCACCAAATCAAACTAATTATTCATCATTAAATTAGTGAGGACTAATTTTGATGTCCAAAACAGTTTGGACAATTATTTTGGAATTAAATGAGATTTAAGAGTTGATTATTGATTTTTACAAGTTAAAAATCGATTAAATACACAAAAACCGAGATGGATACCAACGATTGATTGATAGGGCGATTTTGGCATCATTTTACAGCATTTTAAGCATATTTATTTAAGTTGAATTAATGATTGTCATTTATTTAAAGTATTTATCTTGTTGTACCTAGTATGGCCTAGTTTATTTTATTCTTTATTACCCGAAATGAATGGGAATAGCGATTGGTTTGTAATTAAATACGATCTCATATCGTCGGTTTGTAATTAATTAATAGTTTTGTTTATTTTATTAATTAATGTATAATAGGAATATCTATGTAATTTAATTGTAATAGTTATTCTTACCGGCATTTCCAAAAGACGGATTACATCGAGACGGAGTCTATTTTTGGAAGGTGTTCCAAATCCCACAAGAACGAGCCACTTTTGGAATGAAGAGGCAAGGGACCAAGGAGTTGGTTTCCGATATGTAATAGTCTAGTTTTTTTATTAACTAGGTGGCCATACTAGGATTATTCATATGCTTGCTTGTTTTTTATTTTGTGCATGCCAAAATCGCCATTCACATGCATTTTATTTTCGCATTTGTCAATTGACGTCAATTACATTCCCCGACTTGGTTCACTTATAGGGAATTTATGACTAAATTTACTAGATCTCTCACATAAATAAAATTGAGATTAGCCTTACCAATTAGTAACACATATGAATCCCTTGTTCATTAGAGCCACGCTCGCCCAAGCGGGGTGTTCTCTTTTTACCTCGTGTAAGTAGGGTGGTAAACGGTTATTACGCGCCAAAATTGGTTGGACTCAACGGGGTATAAAACGGTCTTATATTCCGGGGCTAGTAGATGAATTTAAGGAAATTCGTCAACCAAGAGTTCTAGAGGTAGAATTAGTCAACCGTTGACTTACCGAATTTACACAATTATGGGATGTTTCACCCAAGCGATGCTCATTTTTGTTTAATATTTGGGTCTTCGAATCATTTATATAATTTAGTGGGAGATCATTATATAAATGTTAAAACTTGTTAAACATGTTTTCACAAGTATTTTAAAACAATGGATGTTAATTTTTCCTTTTTGTTGTAGCATTTTAATTCCCAATGGCAACTTCTTCAACTCCATTGACTACTTCACTAGGCAAAGATTCATGGCTAAGGTCCGTAATGGACAAATGTATCTTAAAAGATGACGGTAGTAACTTTCTTGAATGGGAATCCAACATCAAAAGTGCCGCCTTGTCCGACAATGTGCTCACTTACTTCACCGATGCTCCTCCCATCGAGCCCGGTCCAAGGGCTTCATCGGTGGTGCAGACCGCCTATGATGACCATGTGAGGATGTCGAATGATATCAAAAATGTGTTGATATGGTTGATATCCCCAAAGCTCAAGCTTTCATGCATTTCTTTAAATGCGTACGAGATATTCACTCGTATCATTACCATGTTTTCACAAACACACAAAAGTCTGCCAATACGACGCGGCGGCACGCTTCTTTGAAGCAAAGCTTGAGAGGGGCCAAAAGGTTGGTCCCCATGTGTTAAAAATGGTCGAATATGTCGTTATCCTAGAGCGTCTAAGGTGTAAGATTCCTAAGACTCTTGTGGTGGATCGTATCCTTAACTCACTTCCCACCAAGTTTTCCCACTTTAGGGTAAACTACAACATGAATGGCATGGATAAGAGTTATCATGAAATTCATGCGCTCCTCACCCAAGCGGAGAGGGATAGGGAAGCTAGTGGGAGTGACAAAGGGGATGTTCTAACCATGAAGTTAAAGAACATGTACCTTGGAGTTAAGAAAGGAAAGGGGAAGGAAAAGTCTAAATTCAAGAAATCGTCAAAGAAACAAGACAAGGGAAGGGGGAAGGCCGTTGAGAATGGCAATCCCAAGGCAAAAAGTGTCAAACTCTCCGATGCCGAATGTTTCCATTGTAATGGGAAGGGGCATTATAGGAGGAGTTGTCCCAAATACTTGGAGGATCTCAAGGAAGGGCGTGTGACGCCTATTGGTATGATTTCCTCTCTCTATGTGATAGACGTTAATTATGATTGCACTTCCACTTGGATATTTTATACCGGATGTGGCTCTCACCTTTGGAATCATTTGCAGGGTTTAAGGGACATGCAAGCACTAGCAAAAGGTGATGTGGATCTCCGCATGGGCAATGGAGCTAGAGTAGTGGCCAATTCCGTGGGGACCTATGTGCTCACTTTAGCTAGTGGTCTAGAGTTGTATTTAAATAAGTGTTATTTTGTACCTACTTTATCCAAGAACATCTTCTCCATTTCCGCGTTAAACGCGGAAGGATTTTGTTTTATGATTAAGGACAATAGTTGTACTTTTTCATTAAATGATGTGGTTTATGGCAAGGCCAATTCAATTGGAGGCATTTATGTTTTAAATGATGTTAATGACGTTTATCATGTGGAAACTAAAAAGCTCAAAACGGGTGATCAAAATGAATCCTACCTTTGGCATTGTCGTTTAGGTCACATAAACGAAAGACTCATTAAGAGACCTGCTTCATCAAAAGTGCTCAAACCATTTGATTTCGAATCTTATGGTACATGCGAGTCTTGCCTTTTTGGCAAGATGACTCGTGCACCCTTTGCGGGAAAAGGGACACGAGCTAGTGAGGTTTTGGCTCTCATACATACGGATGTGTGTGGACCATTAACCATCACCGCTAAAGGAGGTTTTCACTACTTCGTTACTTTTACTGATGACTTGACTAGATATGGGTATGTCTAGTTGATGAAGAATAAAAGTGAAGCTTTTGACAAGTTCAAGGAGTTTCAGAATAAAGTAGAGAACCATTTGGATAAAAAGATTAAGACACTACAATCCGATCGTGGTGGTGAATACCTAAATTATGAATTTGATTCACACCTAAAAGATTGTGGTATAGTATTACAATGGACTCCTCCTGGCACACCACAACTAAATGGTGTGGCCGAAATGAGAAACCGAACTTTACTAGATATGGTTTGGTCTATGATGTGTCTAACTGAGCTTCCTAGTTCATTTTGGGGTTTTGCCCTCTTGTCTGCAATATTTTCACTAAATCGAAGCCCGACTAAAGCGGCCGATAAGACTCCATATGAGATATGGACAGGGTAAGTCCCTCATTTGTCATTTATGGGAATTTGGGGTTGCGAAGCGTACGTCAAAATCAAGTCTGACAATAAGCTTGCACCCAAGTCTGACAAATGTCTTTTTGTAGGATATCCAAGGGAAACACGTGGCTATTACTTCTACAATAAACACGAGAACAAAGTGTTTGTGGCTCGTGATGCTGTCTTCCTATATTTTTATTTTCACCTATGAATATCTGTTTAGAGTTTACGATTTTCAACTTAGGCTAAGACTTAACCCGATGGAGAGAAAGGAGAGGGAATCTTGAGAGAGAAAACTCTCTCAAATTCTTAGAAAAAGAGATCTGAAATCTTTTTGGTCTCCTTCCTAGAATCTCTGCCTTTCTTCTCTCCTCTTTAGTCCTTTTCTTCATAACCATGTATTCTATCTACATGGTTGTCAAGATGGCTAGTCTTTTTAAATTCGTGTAATTGAAAAAATTTCAGTTTTCATTCTTAGTTTTCTTCTTCTTAAAGATTAGACTTTGATTCACTCTCCATTTTAACCTAGGAGAGTTTATCATAGTCTTATATCTTAGTCAAAGAAGGATTAAATCAAGGATTTAAGAGCAATATTTCAATTGTGAGGCTACAAATTTGGTTGGAGTTTTATTATTTCTGAATTTCTACTAAAATCTGGAAAAAAAATCTGATTGAATATATGAATTTCATATGTTATCAGATGGATCTCGTCATTCTTTATGTTCTCTTTTATTGTATTTGTGGGAATATAACTTGTAATGTTCTCCATCCTGCACCCATTTGATCAAAAGTCAATGTGATGTTGTTCATCTATGTTAGTTCTTCTCTTGTTGCGAGTTAGTTTTAGATCCTTTTTCTTGGAAAGTTGTTTGGTGGTGATTTAACCATTAACTTAAATGACACTTGTTCTATGTGACTCATTTTTTTTTTTTGGAGGCAAAGTTTCAGAATACTTTCTTTGAGAGTTTTTATTTTGTACTTTTGTTTCCCTTATTCCTTATGATTTGGGTATGTTGAAAGTTTTTTAACTTTTAATTACCGTTCTCATCCGCAAGGATGTATGGGTCGGTTTCGATTGACCTAATTTCATTTCCTTATAAAAAAAACGTAGGCTAAGACTTATAATTGACCATAATTCGTTTAATTGCTTTCACTATTGCCCTATTTTTAATCCAAACAAATGAAATACAATAATTAAAAACATATTAAGGAAATAACTATTAAATTTATTTCAATAAAAAAGTATAGAACAATTTATTAATACTAAACTAAGTTATAAACTATATAATAAATTGCTCAAAATAAAAATAAGAGATTTTAAAACAGAATAATTTTGAAATATTTAGAATGTAGATTCCTTAAATAATTTGATCCATATTTCCTTAAAATCAAATCATAAACTACAAAGGAAAAAATCGAAAATTAGGGATTTCAAATAGGAAAGTTTGACTTTTTTTTATAAATTACGGTTATTTAACATTATATAAGAAAATTAATTTGACTAGTATACGTGCTGATACCCCTGACTTAACTGGTTACGAGTATACTTGCAAACAATAACACCCTTCTAATGCAAACCGTGTTCGAACCTTACTAACACCGTTTTGATTTTGAATTTTTCTTCTTTCTTTTTCCCCCTAATTCCACACTAACTCATGCAATTCACACAGAAATTAAATTAGGGTTCATCGTTAATACTAAAAAAAAATCGAATAAACTAGGGTTAATCCAATTACACGATTTCAATTAGGGTTCATCATTAATTGAATGATCGATTTTTCTGTTTAATTGAATTATGGCTATATTAGGGCTACATTTGAAAAACTTAAATTAGGAGGAAAATGTTGAGCGATTTAGATTAATTGTATAAGGGATCATCAATTTTAATAGAATTAAATTAGGGAGGAAATGTTTGACGAAATTTGTTATTATGATCCCTAATTCAATTTTTGGATGAACCCTAATTTAGTCGAACTTATTTAAAATTCGGGTTTCGTTAATTTGATGCAAAACTTTGATTGATGCAAAAGTTAGTCAGATGTAATTGAATATGATAATTAGATTTTGCCGAAATTGATTTAATTGAATAATAAATAATTCTATTTTTAAGTAATTGACTAAATTTAAATGGAAACAAAATAAATCAAATATGGAAATAAAACTAACCATAAATTAATTAAGGGTTTTTTTTTGTCAGAAACTACCTTATATTTAGGAGTATTTGTAAAAATACTACCATACGTTAATATTTTTGTTTTCGACTATTTTTGATTTCTTTATTTTTGGTCAATAACTACCTATGCTAAGAGTCTAGACTAAATTGGTCAGTTTTCTTGCTTTAACCTATCTCGCATAAGTTCTTTCTGTTTCAAACTTTCTTAGACCCCATTTATGGAAGTCATGATGTACTCACACTTAACTTTAAGAGATGTTCGTAGTTATTATTGAAATGTGATAACATAAATTATGCTTATTTGAAGTTAAATCGTTGTTTGAACGCACTTGATAATTGTTGTTTGGTGTTAAGAGAGTAATGTGAGATAGGTTAATGTCGTTAAATTGACCAAATTTCGCCATATTTTCAGCATAGGTAGTTTTGACCAAAAAAAAGAGAAAACAAATGTAGTCTATAACAAGAAAAATAATATAAAGTAATTGATGGGGCATATTCTGCACCGCTGACCAAGTCAACATATTGAGCAAGGTCAAAGATATCCACAGCAAGTCAACGACTTAGGCAGCCTAGCCGATGCAGCCCATCGGCCTGTCAGCCTGGGTCTCGGCATGGCAACTTGCCAGCCGGGGCACATACCCGCGTACTCACATCCAAGACCCCTCGGCGGTGAGTCAACAGGGCCCGCCGGCCTGCCATAGGTCCCTCGGCCGAGGGGTAGATCAGTCTTTCCACCTGCTAGCCACTTGGCCACTTGGCCACTACGTGACAAAAGGTGAAAGTCTATAAATACTCCTCAACCTTCATTGAGGAAAGCATCCACAACTTAACCTAAGAAACACTATTCATCTGGTATAATCTTCCTTATCTCTCTACAACATACATTTAGCCAAGGAACAACTTATCCCCTAAGTTACTGACTTGAGCGTCGGAGTGAGTACGCTTGGCACAAAGCCAAGCCCTCAGTTCGTTCATTGTTGCAGGAGAGGCCGAGAGGAACGATAAAGACAAGAAGGATTCAACCAAGGACATCATTCTACAAGCAACGGGTGGTAACGAATATCTGCTCTGGAATTACACCCGGAACAATTGGCGCCGTCTGTGGGGATAACGCTACTAGAAGCTAGTCACATTCATTCCCAAACAAAAAAAAAAACAAAAACCCACCCAAAAAGCTAAGAAGATGTCGAAACAACAAGACGCAGTCGTGACCGACGAAACCGCATTCTACCAAGATGATACCTTCAACAATTCTGGAGTCGTGCAGCCCTCCACCGGCGGAGTAATCCAACCGGAGTTCGGGATGCCAATAATACCGGACACGCCGCTGCCAGCCAACCAGGTCACCATCATGGGACATGTGGTTGACATAGCAAAACTGAAAATGGTCCTGGACCTAATTAGTAATACGCCTGCTCACACTGTCACGCCGACAAGAGCGGCGGAAACCGTCCAGGAGACCAGGGCCCAAAATGTGACTCCGAGAAATTTGAACGGAGCACTAGGAGAAGCTGACCCAGTCAAGTCGCCGGGGGAGCCCAAAGTGGGCGTGGTAGACCTAAGTCCTTCCCGCGCTCATGGGAGGACAGCGTCCCCGCAGCACGAACGAGGCTTACCCCAAAGGAGCCAGAGGAGTCCGACTCAGCAGAGTTGGAGAAGAAGTCCGAGTCGAAGAAGGAGTCCTTCCCGCTACGAGGAGAGGAGCCGGATTAGGAATGCGAGGAGCCGATCGCCGCGTGTCGTTCGACACGTGGTCAGACAGCCCCTCAACGCCTACGTCCTAGAAGTCCAGGTGCCAACTAAGCTCAAGTTGCCACCCCTATCATACAAAGGAGATAGTGATCCAGCCGACCACGCTGAGGCTTTCGAGTCTTACATGTCGGTATGGGAGCAGCCCGATGAGGTCTGGTGCCGAGTTTTCCCAACAACTTTGCATGGGATGGCTCAAAGTTGGTACAAAGGGCTTCCCGACGGCTCGGTATACTATTACGCCGACCTAAGAGACGCCTTTCTAGCCCAGTACTCTTGCAACAAGAGAAGGGCCGTGGAGACATCGGACCTCCTAACTATCAAACAGGAGGGGGGCGAGTCTCTACGAAGCTATGTGAAGAGGTTCGATGGAAAGGTCCAGCAGATTCGAGAAATTAATCCCGAACTGGCGGCCTTCGCGGCGATGAAAGGCCTCCCAAGGGGAGACTTAAAAATGAGCTCATCAAGTGCGAAGGCCCGAGCTTGATGTTGCCCAGAGGATGGCCGACCAGGCCATCAAGGTAGAAGACTATCACAAGACCTGGGTAGGCCCCGGCGAGGCCGAGCACTCCGGAAAGAAGAGCCACCGGGAGGACAACCCGGATGAAAGACGCCGTAACAAAGAACGGGTCACGGTCAGGTGACGTACGCCGTGAGAATAATAGGTCACGGTCGACAAACCCGCCAGAAAACAGACTCGACAGCGCCGGGTGGAGTTCGGGAACGTACCACCGAGGCGGTATAGTGATAAAACCCCTCTCGTCGTATCGTGCGCCGAGGTCTTCGCCCGAGCAAAACGAGGGCCGAAGTGGGAGAGACCCCCAAGCCAAAAAGTGACGGTGACACGAGCCAAGATCTTTGTGAGTACCACGGCCACACCGGCCATTTAACCAACGATCGCGCCGGCATCTCGAAGAATGCCATTGAAGAGCTGATCCGGAAGGGGAGCCTCGGCAAGTACGTTGCCAAAGGCCAAAAGACTGACGCCGACAGTTCGGGTAAGAAATCCGTCTTCGAACGGATAGGAGTGATCCATGTTGTCATCGGGGGCAACGAGAACGGAGGGTCCGCCCATGGGCACAAACGGCACTCGAACGAGCTATATCGGGCCATCAACTTTGTGCCCAACACAACGATCCTCGCGTCCGATCCCCGATATAACCATTGGAAGGAAGGACTACGAAGGAGTCATCGCTCCTCACAAAATGACCCACTTGTAGTCAATTTGGACATATCCAACCACCTGGTCAAGAGGTGCCCGATTGACACAGCGCGTACACGAACATCATGTTCGGGAGTGCTTCCTTAGCCTCGGCCGAAAGTCAAAGACTTGAGCCCCGCACCAACCCACTATACAGACTTCTCTGGGGCCGGCCTGGTACCACTGGGATCAATCGACTCCGGTGACGTTCGGCGAAAAGAATGCGGCTAAGAATGTCCTAGCCGAGTTCGTGGTCATCGACGGCTCGTCCGCCTACAACGTTCTCATAGGCCGAGTCACCCTGAGCGAGGCCGACGCAGTGATGTCCATCCGGGCCCTAACACCGATGTATGTCTCGGACCGGGGGGAAGTGCATAAGCTCGTCTCCAAAGACGAGAATGACGAGGTGGTCAACGTCCGGATAGCGCCGAGGATGCAACATGCAATCCCTCAAAGTGGCAAAGAAATCAGAGAAAGGGAAAAGTCTATCCTTACAACAGGAGGGCGACCTCATGGATGTAACTAGTGGCTGACTAGGACGGTGTGCATTTCATAGGCCATTAGGACGCCGGTAATCTCGGGAATACTCTATGTAGCGGCGGAGGTGTCCAAAACAAATTGTGGGCACCCCGACGCATGTTTTTACCTAATGAAAAATCGTCCAAGTCTTCCATCAAAATGTTCATTTTCCCCTAGTCACTAGGAAGCAAAGCAGACGCCGCTCACACTGTCATACCGACAAGAGCGGTAGTCTTTATCGATAGCGTGATGTCGGCTCACACTGTCATACCGACAAGAGCGGCAGTCTCCATGAAGAAATAGGCGCCGTCGCAGTCACCCCAAGTAGTAGACGCCACGGCCATCACCCCAAGAGGTTTGACGCCGTCGCAGTCACTCCAAGTGGTAGACGCCACGGCGAGCTCCATGAAGAAACAGGCGCCGTCGCAGTCACCCCAAGTAGTAGACGCCACTAGCCACCCCAAGAGGTTTGACGCCGTCGCAGTCACTCCAAGTGGTAGACGCCACGGCGATCACCATGAAGAAATAGGCGCCGTCGCAGTCACCCCAAGTAGTAGACGCCACGGCGGTCACCCCAAGAGGTTTGACGCCGTCGCAGTCACTCCAAGTGGTAGACGCCACGGCAGTCTCCATGAAGAAATAGGCGCCGTCGCAGTCACCCCAAGTAGTAGACGCCACGGCAGTCACCCCAAGAGGTTTGACGCCGTCGCAGTCACTCCAAGTGGTAGACGCCACGGCGATCACCATGAAGAAATAGGCGCCGTCGCAGTCACCCCAAGTAGTAGACGCCACGGCGATCACCCCAAGAGGTTTGACGCCGTCGCAGATCACTCCAAGTGGTAGACGCCACGGCGAGCTCCATGAAGAAATAGGCGCTGTCGCAGTCAACACAAGTAGTAGACGCCACGGCAGTCACCCCAAGAGGTTTGACGCCGTCGCAGTCACTCCAAGTGGTAGACGCCACGGCAGTCTCCATGAAGAAATAGGCGCCGTCGCAGTCACCCCAAGTAGTAGACGCCACGACAGTCACCCCAAGAGGTTTGACGCCGTCGCAGTCACTCCAAGTGGTAGACGCCACGGTAGTCTCCATGAAGAAATAGGCGCCGTCGCAGTCACCCCAAGTAGTAGACGCCACGGCAGTCACCCCAAGAGGTTTGACGCCGTCGCAGTCACTCCAAGTGGTAGACGCCACGGCAGTCACCATGAAGAAATAGGCGCCGTCGCAGTCACCCCAAGTAGTAGACGCCACGGCAGTCACCCCAAGAGGTTTGACGCCGTCGCAGTCACTCCAAGTGGTAGACGCCACTAGCGATCTCCATGAAGAAATAGGCGCTGTCGCAGTCAACACAAGTAGTAGACGCCACGGCAGTCACCCCAAGAGGTTTGACGCCGTCGCAGTCACTCCAAGTGGTAGACGCCACGGCAGCCTCTCCATGAAGAAATAGGCGCCGTCGCAGTCACCCCAAGTAGTAGACGCCACGGGAGTCACCCCAAGAGGTTTGACGCCGTCGCAGTCACTCCAAGTGGTAGACGCCACGGCGCCTCCATGAAGAAATAGGCGTCGTCGCGATCAACACAAGTAGTAGACGCCACGGCATCACCCCAAGAGGTTTGACGCCGTCGCAGCCACTCAAGTAGTAGACGCCACGGCGAGCCTCCATCAAGAAGTGGGCGCCGTCGCAGTCACCCCAAGTAGTAAACGCCACGGTAGTCACCCCAAGAGGTTTGACGCCGTCGCAGGTCACTCCAAGTGGTAGACGCCACGGCGATCAATAACAAGAAGCGTATCTTTGGCTCACACCAAACACCGACAAGAGCGGCAATCACCACCGGAGCGGACACCTCGATGGTAACGACCAGCGCAGGTGATACTCGCAAAGCGTTCAAAATGCCTCAGAAGCGTTAACACAATTGAGATACGCACTCTAGACCGCCTCGGCCAAGCCGAGGCGGAAACAAAAGAGACACTCAATTAATAACGTAAGGAGACAACCCGACGAAGACAAAGACGCTAAAGTACAACAGACGCTCAAATACTAGCGCAAAAAAAAAAAGAAGTGAGGTAAAAACCTCGGCCAGGCCGGAGGCAGAAGAAACGAACTCTTATTAAAATGTTCAACGAATTACAAGAAATTACAAGGATAAGCCAAAAGACAAAAGGTTACGGATATCATCTCCCTATGTCTGTTGTTGCTCGCCATCGCGCGGTAGCAGACCTTCTTCGATGGGCAACCCGGTAGTTCCCTTAGCGGCCTCGGCTTCAAAGCGGCCTCGGCCTTAGCCTCGGCGGCCTCGGTGCCCTTGCCCTCTCGGCTTCCTCCTTGGCCGCCTTAGCCTTCTCGGCAAGAAGAGCTGCCTCCTCGGCCGCCTCTTGCTCTATCTTCACCCTCACCGCCTCCTTGGCCTTCTCCTCCACGACCTTCTCCTTAGCTTCGAGCTTGTCGTCAAACAACTCGTCGAATTTGCTCCACGGAAAGGAACCTTCAAGAGGGAAAAGCTCCTCAATTGCTTCCCCCGGCAGTACTGCTTCGCCGGATCCCGAATCGGAGCACATGTCGGGGAGCATTTTGGTTTGGAGCATCTCAATGTCGTCCTCCTTTTGCCTGATGATGGCCTCCTTGCTCCGAATCACCTTCCCCGGATCTCGAAACCGTTCCCCGAATTCATTCCTCTGCTGGAAATAGAGGTCGGCGTGCCTCGAACGAGGTCACACTTCGCCGGCGGCAGCTTTTTCAACTTCGGCCGCAGCAGTCTCGGCCTTGGCTCTCTCAAAGAAGGACCTCCTTTTCAGCGTCCTCCCCGAGCTTTCTCTCGGCCCAAGAGCGCCTCCTCGGCCTCCCCCTAAGCCTCTGCTCATTGAGAAGATCCTGCTTCGCCTTCGCGGCCACCTTCTTAGTGGCATTAAGCTCAAAAGCGGATTGAGCCACGGCCTTCTCCCCGCTCCATGATACGAGCACCGGTCGCTCGTTCCACCTCACCGCCTCTTGATCAACCTCGCGCTTTCCGCTACAAGGCGAGAGGGGAAGCCTTCGGGATGAAGAGCCGGTGGCGACGTTTCGATCACCACTGCGGTCGGGAAAGGGAAACCTTCTGGGATGAAGAGTCAATGGCGACGTTCTGATCACCAGCCTGCGCGGGGTTCTCCTCCACTTGCTGCTCAACAAGAGCGGCGGCCGACAGCGGCTGATCTACAAAATAAAAAAAGAGAGCATCAGTATCAACATACATAGACATGCCGAAGAGCCTGTCATCAGCAGCGCCTGATGAACCGGCTAAATCTGAGCCACCGGATAGATCAATACCGTGCTTGGCCTTCTTGGCCGAAGGACGCATTTCCTCGTTAGCAGCAGGAGCAACGGCAGCGGTAAAGGCTGTCTGCTTTCTTTTACGGACAAGGGGCGACCCCTCCTCCCCATCGGAGTCATCCCCATTGGAGATATAAACGATCTCCACCGTCTCCTTCTGAACAGGGGGGATGGAAGGCGGAGCCGATGTCGACGCCATCACCGCCGAAGGCTTTGTTTTTCGCGTGTGGCGCGGCATGTTGCTTACAACCTTCGCCTGGGCCTCCACCACATTCAAACTTTTCAGCTGCTGGTCCATAAGATCATTCGGCGACGTCCTACGGTCATGGGTCAGAGCCTTGGGATGCAAGTTAGCAACGGTTTTGTCTTTGTGCAGCCCCATTCTCCGGAGGATATCCTCAGACAAATCCGGTCCAAAGTAGTCTGCGAAAGAAATAAAAGCAAGAATTAAGTAGAAGAAATAAATCGAAGTTCGAAAAACAGGAACATTAAGAGCGGTGATGGGCCTCATACCGACCCCACTCACCCTGTGCTAGGGCCGGTATGAGGCCGACATGGCAGAGCGGCTCATCCTGAAGAATGATCTGCGTTGGGGGAATCCATTTTTTCGGCACCCCACCCTTGTCCGCCTCAAAAAGCCTCATCGCCAGCTTCTCATCCTCTTTAAGAAGGACCTTGCTGGCATCCATCTTGAGCTTCTTCCGGCTGACCCATCTGTCATGCTCCGCCTTAGTCTCACACCGCAAATTCACTTGGTCTTTGAAAGGAGAGGGGCAGCGGATAGTCATCCGGCACCTTAACATACACCCACCGATCTCTCCGTCTTTGCAAGAAGTAAGTTTGTCAACAGAGACATAACCTTTCTCCATGTGCACACTGTACCAACCGACGCGGCCAGAGATTGACGGCTGGAGATAATGAAGCCGGCGGAATAAATTCACCGTCGGGGCCTCCCCCTTGAAGAGACAAAGCCACACAAAGCCGACTATCGTCCTCATGGCCAACGGATGCAGTTGGGCCACAGCGACGTTCATAGCTTTAATGATGGCCATGACGTACTCATTCAGCGGAAACCGGAGCCCGTACTCCAAGTGTCGCATGTATACGCCGGTATGGCCCGGCGGAGGGCAACAGACGGCCTGACCCTCCTCAGGGATAACAATCTTGTATCCCCTGCCAAAGAAGAAATGGCCCTCGAAAAATGTCTCACCGGAACAACTGGCCAACTTATGGGTCCAAGCTCGGTCAACGCGTACCTTGCAGACGTCACCGTGATCCATAACGTACTGCCTCCCCTCTTTGGGACGAGCCTTTTCAGCATCATCACCAAAATCGTCTGCGTCATCATCGACATCAGAGTCATCCTCCCATTCCTCCAAAATCCGAGGATCGACTTCAGGAGAAGGAGACCTAGGGCCCCCGTGCCTTATCGGGAGGGCGTCCAACTTCTCCTCCTCATCAAAACGCGACGGGGAACCCCCGGCGCCGGTTTACTAGGCCCGGCATCGCGAAAGATATGTTTACAATAAAAACTTACAAAGTTAAGAAGTTGGAAAGTTTGTTTGTTTACCTTGAAGAAAAACACTCGTCGGAGTAACAACTCTGAAAATTAGAAGACAATGAAACCCTTGAAAGTTTAGAGAGGAAAATTTTGGAGAATGAAATTGGTGACCAATTTCACGGAATAACGGCCCTATTTATAGGGAAAAGCCCATGAAGAAGGACCAATCGGAGAATGCACCCCATGAAGCGTCAACCAATCGGCGTGCGGACACGTGTCGGACATGCAACCACGAGATGTCAATCGTTGCAACGAAATCGAACGTCAATCAATGCAACAGTGACCAAGCGTCTTCAACACGCCCATTCGTATCTCTCCGCCTATTCACCTTCCTCAACAAATTCCCAAGCATCCGTTCTCCGCCGGCCACATGATCAACCAAGCTAAGTAGCGCCGGCCGGGGGCAATCAAAAACAACCGGCTCTCTCAACCCTGGTCTCGGCCAGCGTCACTTTCTTTTCCACATCGGATGCCCTTTACGCATCCATGCGGAGGGGGATATGGTACGGCCTAAGAAAAGACCAGGCCGAGGTAAAAGAAGCCGCCGCAGAAGAAGCCGATCTGCGAAAATTTTTTACAAATTACTTGCGCAGAATATACGCTCAAACGTACATCGAGCCCATACCACGGCATAGGCTACGCTGGGGCAAATTGATGGGGCATATTCGCACCGCCGACCAAGTCAATATATTGAGCAAGGTCAAAGATATCCACAAAGAAAGTCAACGGCTTAGGCGACCTAGCCGATGCACCCATCGGCTGTCGGCTGGTCTCGGCATGGCAACTTGCCGGCCGGGGCACATACCCGCGTACTCACATCCAAGACCCCTCGGCGGTGAGTCAACAGGGCTCGCCGGCCGCCATAGGTCCCTCGGCCGAGGGGTAGAACGGTCTTTCCACCTGCTAGCCACTTAGCCACTTGGCCACTACGTGACAAAAGGTGAAAGTCTATAAATACTCCTCAACCTTCATTGAGGAAAGCATCCACAACTTAACCTAAGAAACACTATTCATCTGGTATAATCTTCCTTATCTCTCTACAACATACATTTAGCCAAGGAACAACTTATCCCCTAAGTTACCGACTTGAGCGTCGGAGTGAGTACGCTTGGCACAAAGCCAAGCCCTCGCCTTCGTTCATTGTTGCAAGAGAGGCCGAGAGGAACGATAAAGACAAGAAGGATTCAACCAAGGACATCATTCTACAAGAACGGGGTGGTAACGAATATCTCGCTCCGAATTACACCCTAATGAAGAATCTTTTAAAAATACCCCTAAATATAAGGTTGTTTTTGACAAAAAAATCCATTAATTAACTATATATGTAAAATGACTAACCTAAACCTAAATTAATCTAAGCTAGCTAACTATGGCTTATCACATGTCACGTAACTGTTGGCTTGTGGACAAAAATTTTGTACAAAATGTGTATGTGTAGCGTGTCGGTGCTGTTAGGTTGCATCACTTGCAAGTTGCAAGTTGCAAGTTGCAAGTTGCAAGTTGCATGTAGTACTAGAAAACCAGTAAGAGTCTAGAAAACTGCGAAAGCCGAAGCAACTGACATGTAAGCTGAAAATGTAAGTAGAATAAACCCGAAACAAAGGAATAGGCTGATACAGTGATACGTATGTATGTACAGCATATTCCAGAAATTGCGTTAACCATTCCGCTACGCTCTATTTCATTCTCAATTCTCAACAAACATAAATCAAATCATCCAAAATCTAGATTAACAGAATCCATTGCAAAAATGTATACAGCAGCTTCATCTTCATCATCATCATCATCATCATCAACAAACGTGAAGATGATGAAGGGAGATATAGAAGAAGGAGAAGTGCTTTACCCTGGTTTAGGCTATGGCGAAAACCAACTTCGTTGGGGTTTCATTCGCAAAGTTTATGGAATTCTATCTGCTCAACTCATCTTGACCACCCTCGTCTCTCTCGTCACCGTCCTCTATACTCCCATTAATGACACCCTTCGCAACAATTCTGGCCTTCTTCTCTTTTTCGCCGTTTTGCCTTTCTTCTGTATGTTTCTACCATCGTTTTTTTTTATTCTTTTAATTGTCTTTCCTTATTTTCATGTTGGATTTGATTGGTTTCAAACAACCTATAATTAGGGAATTTGTTGAAATATTAGCTTTCCTTTCAATTTGGGAGCAGATTATTGAATCAACTAGGTTGTTTTCTTCACATTATTTCTGCTCTCATTGAAATGCACAATACTCAAATTCTCTCTTCTTGGGTTAAATTTTCATTGTGTCTACTGATTCGTCTCCATTAATGCCATGTTGGAACTTGGATATAAGCTTTTATCATAGCGACGAAATAACCAGAAAATCTTTTCTTGTTTCACTTCAACAATAGGGTAATTTTTTTTTTTCAGTAGTTGTTTTTAGTGATTTAAGACGTTTTTTGATAGAACGTGAGTGGTTGTCTCATTATCAACGCAAGGTTCGGAAAAATTGATTCACAGGGAAGTCCATCTGCTTGAAATTGGTTCGGAAAAATTTGGAACAGATTTCCAGTTCTTGGTAAAGTGCAGCACTAGAAAAAAACAACTGCCTAATTACCTCACTGGTTAATCAAAGGTAATAAGTTAGCAAATTGTCGGTGGACGACTTTACTAAGATTAGCTTATTGGAATTGGTCGCATTAGTTCAGAGAATCATCCTCAATTAGTTTGCATTCTTCAAGTTTTTGAGATGATAGTTTTCTTTAGGAGTGAAGTTCTGCGGTTATTTTAGCGATGGTTAGGGCAAGAATTGCGAATCATTTTTGCGCTCTGGCATTTTGGTCAGGGAGTATAGAACAGGTGTTTATATGATGGACTCTAGCAGAAGCCTCATTGAATTTTTTGGCTGCTAGATTAGTCTCTTGAGTTTTTTAATCCATGTGGACGAAGTTGTTTGAGTTTACTTTTTTTTTTTTGTTGTATTATTTGATTCATTTACTCTTACGTTTCACTTCATGCTTTTAATCTTTTTATAGTCCTAGTGAAAAGAATCTTGATTTTGTTTGAGCTCCTCTTTTTGGCTATCTTGTAATTGTACATCTCTGGTTCGCGCGTTTTGTTAACTATTATTGGTGAATGCTTATTAACTGATACCAATTACCATGTTCTTTTGGTGCAGTGTTATGGCCTTTGTATATCTACCAGCAAAGGCATCCGCACAACTTAATATTCCTAGGGTTATTCACAGCTTGCTTGAGTCTCACAGTTGGAGTGTCTTGTGCTAACACTGACGGTACGTTTGCAAACAGACATTTTTCTTTTTTTGAAGGTGAACTTAAACCTAAACCCTCACTAGTCACAAGTAAACTTAAACCCAGGGATAATGGCCGCTCTTCAAACGAGATCCAGAGTTAATCTCTTTAGTAAAAGTAACACATCAGTGGCTTCATCTCTGAGTATTTTCTGATAGTTTTAGACACTCTTAAGTAATATACCAGCAGCAGACTTCTATTTTAAGATGGTCTATTCAGCCTTATAGCTTGTTTGGATGCATATTTAGGAGGGGACGTGAGGTAAGTTGGACTGCGAGAGTCGGGAGCCCGGAGGGAACAGGGGCAGTGGATGATGTTATGGATATCTCACTTCTCTTTAGCCCAACTATCCAACAACACCAACAAGAACAGAGTGTTAGTCCCAACATGGTTTGTCGTCCACTAACATAAATAATCATCCGAATCCGTTTAACCCAACTATGCAAACAAAATAAATTATTGTGCCCCTACCTTTCCCTCCAAATCGCTTCATCGTAAGAAGGGGCTAGTATACACTGGCATATGAGTGAACTCTTGCAGCACAACCACCTTTTTCCAAATGTTAGCCAAATAACAACACTCAGAGAATAATGATGTCACTTTTTCATTATGTCACCAAAATAAGTAATTGAGCAATGTATCAGCAGTACCAAAATAAACTCCTGAAACTTTTGTAAGAAAAGGCACAAAGGACAATAGAATACGAGGGAAGGGTTCGAAGCTGTGATACACAGGAGCTGAATCCCTACAAGTTACAACTGGGCCAAGACTTTGTTGGTTGATACAACATTGTTATAGCTCCGATTGAATGTCTTCGGAATACTACTCTACTTGGAAGCTAGAAATGTCTATATACTGACTCAGAGGGCCTGCTTAGGATGATCCAAAAGCAGGCCACTTTTGTTCACTTTCCGAGTTTATTCACTTTTAAAGTAAGATTTAGTTATTTTGGATTCACTTTTGCACATTTGAATATTTGATTCATGCAGGAAAAATTGTGCTCGAGGCATTGATCTTAACTGCAGCAGTTGTCAGCTCACTCACGGGTTACACGTTTTGGGCTGCTAAGAAGGGAAAGGACTTCAGCTTTCTTGGGCCTATTTTGTTTGGTAGCCTTGTTGGCATCATTGTCGCTGGACTCCTGCAGGTCAGATTTTTTTCCCTTTCGTAAAGGACATTAATTGTGTATGAGGTTTATAACCCAAAGCTGACTTTAAATAATATGTTGCAGGCGTTCTTCCCGCTAGGATCCACATCAGTTCTAATCTATGGTGGATTTAGTGCAATCGTATTCTCAGGCTACATTGTTTATGACACAGATAACCTGATCAAAAGGTTCAGCTACGATGAGCATATCTGGGCATCAGTGACGCTCTACCTGGATATCTTGAACCTCTTCCTGACCATCTTGCGTATGTTGAGGCAGGGGGACAATTAGTTCCTGTTTTCAGCTAAAGGCCTCTTATTATGATGACTTGCGTATCAGTAAATGTATGTGCGCCAGAATTTGTTAGTTTAGTAGACATGGTTCACAGGTGATGCAACAACATAACTTAGTGGGGGTAACCCTTAGTATTGTCTTTTCTTCTCATGTTTGTGTAGTATTCTTGAACCCTTCTGCTATCATCGTACACAGGAAGTATTCCACGTTTAGCAGCTCGAAAAGTATGATTTGTTCCTCGTTCTCATCTGGTTTCAAATTATGATCCTTTTTTTTTTTTTTAATGTTCTAATTTGTATGCAGCCATTCTATGGATACATTGTTTATTCTTCACGTTTGATTAAAATACTTTTTCACTGATGAATGACAACATGAAGGACTTGTTGAGTCGGAGGGAGTATTTCATTATAAACGCAGCACATTTTCGGGTGGTGAAACAATCCAAGGAGATGGATGCTGACTTCTGTAGTTCTGTGTCGTGGAATGAGTTGGTATTGCACAGGGATGTAGTCTTGGATCTTGATAGATATGCTAGGGGAAAACCCATTTGAAGCTTGTGTAGGAGGCTCGTGGGATGAGAAAGGATTGCCAACTAGTCACTATAGGATGGAAAGTAATATTTATTTTGTAGTGCGGCACCTTGTGATGTCTACAATGTAAACCTTCCAGATTGCTAAATAGTCACTATAGGATGGATTACATGTATAAGAAAGACATTCCCGGATCAAGATCAGCTTGAAACAAGGTTGAGACCAAGGTCTAGCTAACACCGTAACAACACCACGATCAGAGAGGCAACAAGCAATTGTGTCTCTTTTTGGATGTCAACTTGATGAGTTAGTTAGAAACAAAATAACAATTGTTTTGTATATTAAATCGGACTCCTACTATGCATAGAGAGCTGTTTCTTCATCTCATCTCTTAACACGCGCCTGAGCAACTTGTTTGAGGCATTCCTTGGAAGCTCGGAGACACATTTCACTAAGCTCACCTGCCATTCAATAGTAGGATAAGTCTGTTGGTATCAATAATAAATCCTCCCACACAATCAACTAACTAAAAGCTCAACATTATGCCACCTTAAACAGAGGATTAAGGCTACGTTGAATGGCTTTGGAGAAGAGCACCCTCAGCTTTTCGGGGTCACTAGACGCTGCGTCCTTGAGAACCACATATATTATAAGCATTTCGGGACCACCATCGGGTGGTGTCACACCAATTGCTGCAGTCTCCACCACACCTTCATCTGCCTGATCGCAAACCCTCTCTATCTCAATGCTACTTGTCTGCAAAATATAATCACACTCTTCTAATATCACCGATTACAACATACTCGCATTGTTTTTCCTCAAGTCCAACCTTGACATAATAACAATAACCGTACCTTTATACCTCCAAGATTCATGGTATCATCAGCCCTTCCCAGTACAGTAAGATACCCTGCGGCACTTCTTTTTACTATATCTCCATGTCTCCTTAGGGGCTGCACGTGTATACTGATATGCTCAGTTACATGATCTGTTACACTAACTTTTAAATGAAAATATGCTATGCACTTGAAAAATGCTGAGACAGAAGAATACCATTCCTTTGTACATTGGCATTCCTTTAAAGTAAACCTCCTGATGATCTGCATTGAGTAATCTGTCTGAAGCTCCCATAAGTAGTGGTAACAATGCCATTTCACCCTCACAGGCCTCATCATCTGGCTGTAACAAACATATATGATAGTTTCATAGATAAGCCATTAGTTCAGTACTCGAGATTTTGTTGGCTTATAAAAAGACGCATTATTAACCATATGTAGTATCTTACATATGGATTTCTATGTTCATCAAGGATAAGTAGTCCTGTTGTCATAGCTGAAGTACTGAATGATCCAAAGGCTTGGGGTTGCAGAAGACTGCCCTGGGCATAAGCTCCTGCTAGTTCTGTCCCACCGCAACATTCAATGATTGGTTTATAATAAGCCCTTGATGAAAGCCAAAGGTCATCATCCGTGTTGGAGGCCTCTCCACTGGAGGCAAACAATCTGTGCAGGTCCATGCCTAGACCGTTTAGGTTCTAGGCGTAAAAAGTGACCTTAGCAACCAAGACACTTGAGCTTTCATATTACCTCAATTTTGTCCAATCTAGGCCATCCATGCAGTTGCTATTTTTCCAAGTTTTCACAAGGCTCGGTACGGTACCCAGGATAGTCACCCTTGCATCCTAAAATGAGTAACATTAACGAAGTTCAGTGAGTGACATGAGTACTTTGCAGTCACCACTTCACTCATCCTCCTATTCTTATTGAGTTATAGTTAATTAGTTATACCCTAGAATAGATTAGGTTTCAATAAATATTAGTATCACAATTTGGAATTCCTAGAATCCGCACCTGAATAAATTTCCCAAAACCTCTTCCAAGAGGCGAGCCATGATAAAGAGCAAGAGTCGCACCGGCCAAAAAGCAACCATAGAGAACCATTGGTCCCACCACCCATCCTAAATTTGTTGGCCAACACATTACATCTCCAACTTGAATATCCAAATGCGCCCATGAATCAGCGGCAGCTCGAATTGGAGAAAGTTGTGTCCATGGTACAGCCTTTGGGTCCCCTTGATCAAGTAAATTTTATGAAATTGACAGATTCAGCAGAACCCACTAAAACGTGGGTCTTAAGACTCTTAGTTGCATAAAATAAAGTCAATAGAGAGGGAAGGAAGGTTGATGTAGAAAGAAATCAAGCATATTTCCCTGTAGTTCATACATGAATCTAAAGCATGTGCAGTATAAAGTTCAGATGATGTGGAAATGTGCCCTACTATAATACTCTTATCTCATTACCAGTAGTCCCCGATGAGAAAAGTATATTGGTAATAGAATCCCCTGGCAGGTACACTGTAGAGTAGTAATCCGGTCTGTTAGAAAAAGTAACAACAATTAGTTCCCAACCACAAGGCAAAGTACAGTAAATTTTAACGGGGTTGTAGCAGCGCATTGGTTGAAGACCAATTCAATAGAGTTCAGACTATTGTATGGCAGAGCCCTGAGAAGTCTTAACCTCAGCCAGAAAAGTGTTAAGGAAAAGAATCCGGTTGAAGCCTGACACGACTCATAAAAGCCATTCGTTTCACATCTTGCCTTCCCATTATCATCTTGAATACTACTTGTAATCATTGTTTAAACTCTTAGGGTGTGTTTGGATAGCAAAAGTGGAGGGAAAGAGAGAGGAGGGGGAAGGAGGGAAGGGAAAGGGAGAGAAGGGAAGGGGAGGGGCAATGGAGTTTGATTGTTTGGATACAATTTCCCTCCAAATCTTGTCTATTGTGGAGAGATTTTGATTAGGCTTGGAGGACGGAAAATGGATCCCTCCAAATCTCTCCCCCTCCATTTCCCTCCACCCTCATTTGCTATCCAAATAAGGGATTTTAAATCCCCTACTCTCCCTCCCTTTCTTTTCCCTCCAAATCACTCAATCCAAACACACCCTTAATATATCCTTGTATAATGCTGAATTTTGTATACAATTCATTTATCAATAAGATGATTTCAAATTCTTATAAGAAGAATATGTTGGGAGTAAAACTTAAAGCCTAGAATATCACACAAGCCGTGCTTAGCTACCCCCGTCTTTCAGTAGATAAAAAAACATTTCATTTGCCATTTAACTATTTAAACCCAAATTCTGTTGGCTCATCTATTAGAGGACAGAGTTCTGCCGATTCCTTCTTCCTCCCATGTCAAAAACTAAATAGATTGAAAAGACGCCTACTAGAGCTAATTAAGTACTGTTTAAAAGACAAACTAAAGCTTCCTAAGCGCTTTGAATATTATAGAATAAGAATGATCTAATTGTGCAAGTTAGTCATAGAACTTGTTACAACAAGCTTTACACCATTGCTATGTATATTACCTCGTAACATGAGCAGCACGTGCAAGAAAATCTTTCCATGGTATGTCGTGTTTCCTTAATGGTACGTCTGTGATTTCTCCAACAGCTGGAACCACAATAGCAATCGCAGGAGCGGCTTCTACCACTCGACTATAAAGGAAAAGATAATTATGATTATACTCAAATGAACTATGTTAGCAACCGTGGACAAGATAGAGGTGAAAAAGGTCCCATTGAAAGTAGAGGTTGCAACATTTGCATACGATAGATGTCTAAAAAACAAATTACCTCGCATTTGAAATGCAATTACCATTACATTTAATAATCCAATCTGCATAAGCCCGCAAAGATAGGATGTTTTAGGAGTTAATGCTTTCAAAATTGTCGGCTAAGCTCAACCATGCGAATACAAACCCTTGGTAACAGGCTTCTCAATGACGTTCTCTCTATTTCACACTATACAAAAGCTTTGTGAAAAAAGAAAATAATGACACCTTTGGAGTATATATCAAATAATGGCACCATCCTATAAACAGCCTCTCCATTATACCTCGTCATTGGCATGTGGAGTCTCGATGAGAAGTATAGAGACATATCGCATTAAGAATCAGAATCAATTATCACACAATGGAGTTGAAAAGGAAAGGAGAAAAATGTAAGGGCGAGAGTGACTGTGTATATTACCTATATAATGGGAATTTACGACCTCCTCTTATGATTATATCCTGTAATCAGAGTGACGATGCAGAATAGGCTGATTAGGAAAAAAAGTTTATTTTAAATAAACAACGATGAAATTGAGAAGCATTGAACGAGGAAACCAATAGAGTAAACATAAGTTGTCAGATAAAAGACATAACGGGAAAATTATTTTGGAGACGTCTAAAAAATATATCCATAACTTGTAACAATGATTAGGCAGATTATTAGGCCTTCCATTCAGGATACTTGTTTAGATGAAAATAAAATTGGAATAAGAGCAAGGATGAAAATGGCAGAGTAGCATAAGAAAGTACAAGGGATAACCTGAGTAAAGATAGCCTTTGCCTGTGAAATATGCAAACGAGCAGCTATTTCGGGTGCTGCAAAACTATCAGCAATAGATACAACAATACGACCAGAAAGTATGACAGCGAGGTATATGATGACAGCGTTTACAGTCATTGGCATGTCAATAGCAATGGCGTCACCCTTATGAAATGTAGAGTCCAAAGCATTGGCAACTAGCCTGTGAAGAGCATTGCATATGTGAAAGGGGATACAAAAAAAAAAACGAGAGGAATTAGTAATTAGGCAAGTGAGTGAGTGAGTGAGTGAGGGCAATACATGACTTGTTGACGTAGTTGTTTAAAAGTCAAGTGATTGAGAGAGGAATGATGGGAGTCTTCCTGTTGCCAAATGATAGCTACAGTGTGATCCATTTTGCGAGGATGAGCGGTAGGCAGTAAACAAGACTCGGCAATATTGAGAAGTGCGCCTGGAAACCAAGTTCCTCCAGGTTTGGAGTGATGAGTGACATCAAGAATGCAGCTTGGGGGACGGTGGAACCAAACTGACAGCTCCTTAAGAACCAAGGCCCAGTATATCTGAGAGGCAAAACAAAGACGATACTCATAATAAAATAAAAAAAGCTAGAAAGCTGAATAACAGATTGGCAGAAGAACAACAGCAGACAGCTATTGACCTCAGGATTGTGAACAGAGAAGTTGTGAAATGTGGAAAAACTAGAAATGGGATCCTGGTATGATTTGCCTAAAAGTCTTGGGGCATTAGCTTCCATTAAGCGACCCAGATTTGTGTATCTGGATTCGTATTGAGAAGGGAACCAATATAAAGGAGGATGGCCAAAACGATCGGAATCCCAATTACAGAAGAGGGTGTAGTAGACGAGCTGGTGAAGCGCGTGTGGGTGATGAGGTCTCAGCAGCTTTCGAGACACCACTTCACGCCACACTTCCAATTCACCCTCACCCTCCAACTGCTTCACTACCTTTATTAACTCGTCTGCTTCGTCTTTCGACATACCCGCTGCAACTAGCATCTCGTCCTTCAGCTCTCTTCCTCCCATTTTTGTAATTCACTCCTTGTGTCAACTGTCAAGTATAGATATTACATTAGCTAATAGGCTAATAGCTACTAGTTGGGGGCTTTCACCAACAAGTCAACAACCATATTCTTTTTGGGTCCCCATAAATTAACGCTGTAAATGTACGGGGACACGCAATTTCTTTGCATTTCGACTAAGCAGGTGGACCCTACTGTATCAAATTAAAGCTGTTGGAAAGGCACTTGGAGGGCCAGTGCAGCAAAATCCCCGTCTCCCACTACAATTTACTCCGTAGCTCTTTATTTATGGTTACCCTTCTTTTTTCGCAAATTTTTGTTTATCCCCTTAGGGGGTGTTTGGTTGGGAGGTTTGGAATGGAATGGAATGAATTTTAGTCATTCTAGTGTTTGGTTGGGGTGTTTTGGAATGGAGTTAGAATCCTGATGGATTCTCATTCCACCCCAACCCCTTGGAATCCCATACCCACCTCCTCCCCATGGATTCAAACTTCATTCCTTCATGTTTATTTTTCTAATGAACCAAACATGTTTTGGAAGGTATGGAATTGGAACCCCATACTCCTATGGTTTCTCATTCCAATCCATTCCATTCCTAAGTAGTGAACCAAACGACCCGACCCGTGAGTCAAATATAGTGAGCTTAATAGAATAAAAACATAATGCATTGGTAAGGGTAAAAAATTTGTCCTATATGACGTGATATTTGACCCGTCTTAAACTTAAGACGGATAACACTGTTTTAAGCAAGACCGCAACCCCATCTGAAAGGCTGGCCTGAGATTCGAAATTAACCCGAATTACATCACCCGAATATACCTTGTAACCCGAATTGACCCGACCCACCCAGAAATTACTCGAGCTTTCTTGACCCGTAACTGACCCGACCCGAAAATGACCCGATCCGAAACAACTCAACCCGAATATAACCCGACAAAACATAACTCTAATTGAACCGAAATGACTTGAAATGACTTTTTCTCGCTTATTCATTGACCCAAAAATGAACTTACCCAAAAATCCAAAATAACCTGACCCCCTTGACACGAAAGAGACCGACCAACCAACCTGAAACAAACCCGAAATGACCTGATCCGACCCGAATTAACCCGAAATCAATGAAAGACCCGACCGGAACCCGACCCGACTGATTCGTTTGACAGGTCTATGTCTTTCACATTTCTAACAAATACCCTCGACTTTAAAGAAATACTCCCTCCTATTCAATTCAATGTACCCACTTTTTATTTTTGAACAATCCAATTCAATGGATCCATTTCTATTTCTGGCAATATTTACACCACTTTATCCTTACAACAACCATATAATTAATAAAATGCTTAAGTACTTCCTCCTTTCAACTTCAAATACATCTCATATTTTGACACTATTCATGTTCGAAAAGAATATTCCGATATTCCTTACAATATACTATGTAAGAGAAAATATATTCATGTGGGATCTTGTTTAATCGTAAATATAATTAGAATATCAAACATTTCTATTTTTTTTATAACGTAAAATTGAAGATATTTACGTTACAAATCTTGCATTAACAAATGTGTAATCAGGGGCGTCTCGTATAATTTGGAGGCCCCGTGCAATAATGAAACGGAGGCCCTCGTTACATATACTCCGTTAACCAAAAGAGATAAAACAAACAAAAGTAAGGCTCCGTTTGGCACGACATTTCAGGTAGCTTATTTGACCAAAGTAGCTTATTTGACCAAAATTTCAGCTACCTGATTTTTTTGCAAGTGTTTGGCAAGTAGCTTATTTGGTCAAATAAGGTACCTAAAATGAAATGCTACCTCATGTAGCATTTGAGAAACCAGGTACCTGAAATGACTTATTTTCCATTTTGTACCCTTTTATTCTATAATATTATATAGTTTTCATATCCTTTTACGTCATTTTACCAAAATCAGCTACCTTTTCAGCTAGTTTGCCAAACACATTTTTATATAATCAGTTACCTTATCAGCTCCTAATTTTCAGCTACTTTATCAGTTACCTTTTCAGGTTTCAGTTAGCTTTTCAGTTTTCAGCTACTTTTTCAGGTTTCAGCTACCTTTTCAGGTAGTTTTGCCAAACAGAGCCTAATAAGGCAAATTAAACAATCTTTGACCAAAGCGTTATCAGACTCTTATTGCTGGAAACATAGGGTTAATTACTATATTAGTATTATTTTGATATTTTAGACGAAAATGAGGCCCATGATTTTGGAGGCCCAGTTCGCTCGCTCAGCCCGCACCTGCTCTTAGCAGCCCCTGTGTGTAATGGGACCATGTTGTATTTGGAGTTGAATGAAGAGAGTATCATTTTAGTGTCATTTTACTCGAACTTTTACCTTTTATTTGACTTGAGTGTGTGTGCTTTAATCGTTAAAAAGCTCATTTCATTAATAATTTAAAATTGTTAGTTTTTATCACAATAAGTTAGAATAATTACTTTTTCTTGAGAATTTGGTAGCGCTTCTTTATTTATTTATTTTTGCTGCAGGTACTAAAATCAGCAAGTTTCCCTTGTGATGGTCAAATCCGTCATAAGCTTGCGATGAGTTAAGTACTACTCATGTGGATAGATAAGACAAAACAGTTTGCTACTCCCTAGGCACTCTACCTTGTCTTATCTATCCCACATAGATAGTATTTGATTCGTCGTAAGCTTGTGACGGATAAGCCCGTCACAAATGAAAAATTTGTGTACTAAAATTAAGTGAAAAGGTTGACAAATTAAAGCGGAGCGAAAATGCGAATACAATCGAATTGTGCACACAAAGGAATTGGGCCATCTATAATGAAAGGAGGAGGTTGCTCAGTCTCAGCAGTTTTTGGTGCAGCAGTTCTCCTTCTTCCGCCAGCCATTTTTTGATTAAATATGAAGTTTATTGAAACAGGGTTTTATCTTGCAAAGTAATCAAAGAAAGAAGAAGAAAAGTTTGGAAAATTAGAAGAATGAAAGTGAGGAAAAGAACAATTGACGGCTCAAGTCAATTTATAGGCACAAATCAAGCTAACGGATAACACAAGTGGATGAGTTTAATCATGACTCTCCTAGGGTTTGATGAACCTACCTCATTTAATGGACACTAGCCGTTAGGAAGTTGAATAGAACTCAAACTCTTCTTCGGTAAGACTCTCACATTTTTGCCTGGCCCGATTTTTTATCTCCTCATTCCTGGCCAAATCCAATGGAAATAAGGAGATAAGAGGCAATTGTTGAGCCAAGATTTGTCCTACCTGATCAGACAAATGTCAGGCGACAACTATCAGGCCAACTCAGGCAGGGGCAACCCAAAACCAAGCATCCACCACAGATACTGACACCAGCCAGGAGGAGAGAGCAGGTCAGGGGTCCATATCCTGCCTGCCCAGAAGAAGTATATGCCTAGCATGATTAAATACAACTGACACCCATCAAGCAATGGTCAGGGCATAGGAAGACAGCTCCTACTTTCATGGATGACCAATTCTACAAGCCTACAAAAATGGAAAAGCTACCAACCAAGACTAAGAACGTGAACAAAATATGGTTAGAGGAAGAAGTCCACATCCGGATTAATAGGGCATAAGGCCTATTAATTAGCAATGTCCATATTGACGTTGGGAGGAGCCGTTAAGATCATTGAAGACCACTATAAATAGAAACGGAAAAGAAGACATGCAAAAATGAATTACTTACTCACTTACACTCACTTGTTGTACACACTCTAATCAATTCTACATACATTCTTACACATTATTAGTAGCCTGCCACATTTATTCCCTGTCAGGATACATAAAACTATAGTGAAAATCCCTCCTGCCTTGGTGCCCGTGGTTTTTTCCCTTATTTCCAGGGTTTTTCACGTATAAATATCTGTGTCTCATTTTATTGCTTACTCTTTACTTATTTTTTGTACCAGTTGTAGATACCTCATTTCTGCACCTCCCGCAAGCCACCCGGTGATGATTGGGCCGCATGTTTGGTACGTGGAACGATTTATGACAGTTCGTAAGTTTATCGTCAAGTGATAGCTCAAACACTTTTGTCTACCTCATAGTCGTCATCTACGCGCCGATACGGTCGTTTTGACAGTAATTAGAGTACATTTGGAGTCCGGGTCAAAAACCGTCTTCATTTTCTAATAACCGTTTAAAATGCCGAGTCAGAATATTCTGGAATATTCCGGATGTTTCTATTCCATATTTTCAATCTTTTAATCTCTTTGGCAAATTATATACCGGAAATATTATATAAAATATTAAGGAAATTGAGATCAAACCGCAATTCCATAATAGAAACGCGAAAATCTTTCTTCCGCAGGAGGAAACCACTTGGGAAAGGACGCAACAGGTGCTGCGCCTCTTCCAAGAGACGCAGTGGCTGCTGCACCTCTTCCCCAGTTCCTTTCTGCGTATTTTCAAATCTTTTCGAGATTCACTTCCAAAGTTTCTCCGAAACCCTAATTCATTCATGTGATTAGTATAAATAGAGACGTTCGTTCCTCATATTTCTCACGCGAGTGTCCGCCCTTCTCTTCTCCCTTTGCATTCTAAGACCACGCTCTTGCTTTTTGGCGTCTACGTGCTTGAACTTTCGACCACGTAAGCTCGTATCCTTCTGAGTACCAGCCTCGTTTTGCATGACCGACCAATTTGACCAACTCCACATCAATCAACTTTAACAATCTTGTTCGTTTTCCTCTTAGAGGGCACTTTCGTCGTACATTCGAGTCGAGCATCACTAAACGTTAACTTAGTCAATCTCGTTTCATCAAACATGTAAGTCTGAGGGTGTAAATCCCTTCTTTTATTATTGTACTTTATTTTTGTAATTATTATTGTAAGGTTTACGTCGAAAACACATTCAAAACCGATTTATAAAACCTTGTTTTAAACCTTTTTTACGGATTAACAGGAGACAAACGTCGAGAAAGGACGCAGCAACTGTTGCGCCTCTTCGAAGGGACGTAGCATCTACTGCGCCTCTTCCTGAGGTTGCCGCAGTTCCTGCTTCCTTTCTTCTTCCTTCGTCTTTTGTTCGTCTGTTTGTTTTGTTTTTAATTGTTCATGTTCATTAACACGATAATTTTTAACATAACAATTTTAACATGTAAATCATCAATATTTAATTCATCTTTTAAATCCCGACTTAAATCCCTCATAATTCATATTTGCGGGTTTTCGTCATTGAAATCAATTCGGGTTTTTAGAGGTTTGATTCATCAATATTGAGTCTCTGAAATTCATTCATTGATATATTTTCATCTGTTTTGTAATACTCCGTATTTATAAGTCTTGGGGTACTCTATCGAGTAGCCCTTACTCTGTCGAGTAAGGGTAAGTTGCGAAATAAAATAGTTTCTGACCTGTTGGGTACTCGATCGAGTAGCTGGGGTACTCGATCGAGTAAGGGGGTACTCGATCGAGTACCTTGGGTACTCGATCGAGTGTCCGGTTATACGGGGAGTTTTCTCGGGTTTTGTTAATTATGCGATTAAGGTATTAAACATAGCCGTCATTGTTTTAAATCACTTTTACAAAACCTAAAACCCTGTTTAAGAGAGAAAGCATCAAGTTCATCTTCCTAATCGCATTCTTAGCAATTCCCGGAGTTCAGACGGTCAGTTCTTGTCGTAATTCGTATCGTTAAGTTCCTTGCGTCAAGGGTAAGATCTACGTACCCTTTTTATTGTTTTTCCCTTGTTTTGGTTAAACCCTAATTTAGAGATTGGGGGTTTTTATGGGTAGTATGTGATGTGTAGCCTTTATGTGTTATATGATAGGAGGAGGGTTCGTAGAAGAGGCTTTTTGACTCAGCTGTTGATACCGTCTGACTGTTGTGCTTTCCAGGTAGGATTTCCTACTCAGTATTAGTCCCATAATGGGATAATGGTGATGTGCTGTAGTTAGTTGTTTGATATGGTGATTGTATTGTGTTTGTGGTTGTGATTGTTGTTGATGGTTCTCGAGATGCGTTCTCGGCTGAGTGGGGTCACTTGCGGGAGTGACTTCACGCCCTAGTTTCGCCCTTCGTGGAACCCGCCACGGAAGGGGATGTGCACATTAATGGACAGGGTTATCGCTCGGTATGATGAGCGGGGCTTAGGTGGGAACGGCTGCGGTCCCCCATCGGCGGTGGTCCGGTCCAAAGGACGGTCGATATTGAGATGATGGGGATTGGTTGATGGTGTGTGTGTGTGTGTGACAGTTCAGCTGTCTGTTTATCTTATTGTTGTTATCTATATTGATTGTGTGATTAGTACTGACCCCGGTGTTGTTTTGTAAACCTGCGGTGATCCATTCGGGGATGGTGAGCGGATATTGAACAGTATAGAGATGAGTACTGGGATAGGCGGGATGACCACGACATGATGATAGAGTCTTCCGCTGTAGTTTAGCATTTATTTACATTTCAGTTGAGAACAGATAGTTTGGGAATATGTATTGTACTTTCAGTTTGGTTTGAGGATTGTAACTCTTCGCTAAAGCATTTATAATTAAACGTTGTTTCTGTTTTGTCTATTTGATTATCATACCTCGGGCGACCGAGATGGTAATGTCTTCATACCTGAGTGGTCCTGGTAAGGCACTTGGAGTATGGGGGTGTTACATGTTTATTGTCATTGCCATCATTAGTTCGTCATTAATAAACCTAATTAACCTAATTAATTTGATTAGTTTGTTAATTTGTATCATTAATCCTGTAATTAACCTTTTTATTGATTTGTCCTAATTAATTTTATCCATGTTTTATTGTTTTTATGACCCAATCATATGTAAATAATACGTTAAATCACTTCTTCCGAGTCAAATATTATTAATTGATCCTTAAATCACCAATGAATATTAACAATTTGCAATTCCGGCTTCACAGCCAGAACTGAACTCAGGAACAGACGCAGCGTTTGTTGCGCCTCTTCCAAAGGACGCAGCTCTGCTGCGCCTGTTCCGGGTTGAGTTCTGTCTCTGAACTCCCATTTCTGCTTTGACATAGTTTATTAGCTTACGTATTAATCTACTATTACTCGTATTATCACCGCTAATCTGTTCGTTAATTTATTTTTCCTTTCTTTTTTAAAACCATCCGTTTTAAATGTATTTTCGACGTAAATCATTTAACCCATTGTAATTATTGTAATTTTAATTATTGCATTTATTTATTTATCGTATTGAATGATTTATTACTTGTTCTCACATGTAATTAATTCTAAATCATGTTTCGACCTAATGAGTGCTAAATTACGTGTTCACCGACTTAGTTAATTCTCACATGCTAGGATTAATCTAATGGATGTTGCATTGCATGCATATAACCTTCAACATATCGAGTATAGACAATTTTCCCTAATCATTAGTAGAGGCCGCTATCGAGGCGGGCGGGATTAGGTGTTCGATCAAAAGAGCTTCCTAATACGTACCCTCACCCCTTACTCCAGATCTCTGTGAACATCCGTGTTCATTGGCATCCACGAGAGTCATTCTAGACATAGAATGCTAAGGGTAACGAGTTCTTAGTGTCTATGTCACTACTTTGTGTCTTGACATGACGCGAGGTATTCGAACGGTTTCCAATTTTTCACAATAAATTGGTGGCGACTCCACAAATGCAAAAGCTTGCTCGCTTTCCTCCCGAGCGACCCCCGTGGGCCCGCGTCCACAGTTTGGCGACTCCGCTGGGGATTAATACACTTACATGTAGCTAGGGTGAAACTTGAACAAGGTTAGGGAATAGTTTGTACAAGACAGTTGTTGGCTTTCATAACTCGGTCTTCCTAGATCGTTTATTCGGCCTTCCTAGGCCCAACCCAACCCATTCGACCAATCGTCCCGTCTAGACGGCCCAAACTCCTATTTGGGCCTAAGGATGGATAGTGATTGGCGTCAACCATACCATGGTGCTTACTCTTGTTTGTATCAAGGGCTTTCACTACTCGAGGAAATGGACTAGGAATCGGCCTTACTCCTGTTTGGTACGAGCCTCTCCATAGACCCCGGGTTTGATTGTTCGGTATGACAACCCACCCTTTAAACCAAAACCCTTTTAAATGCACTCAGCATACCATTATAATGCCTGTATAAATGCTTGTATAATATGTGATCACCATTTTCTAAACGAAACCATGACGAATTTTGTAAAAAATCAAAACCTCTTTCAAAATGTAAAATTTTCGAAAATAGGCCAATATTAGCGCAAAACCAGTCAAAACTCTGTCCAATTGTCGAGTCAAAATTCGGGCCTCAAAGCCCATTTCAAAACCTCGCTTCGAGTCCACTCCTACAACTACACTATAGTTGACTAGGACCAACATTTCCAAACCTTGTCATTTCTTCAAACCTCACTTGACACAAGTGGCACACTCCCACTTCACAAGTCAAACCATTTTTTGAGTAAGTGTGCTAGAATGGTCGATCGTGTTTTGATTCGTCGTCGATCTCATATCCAGTTTTTCAAGATGCCTGGAACTAGTCACGCAAGTGTCAATGGACAACCACCGAATGGTAATGATCTAATCCTAGCCGCGCTCGCTCGTCTCCAAACTAGCCAAGACCTAGTGAATGATCACATCAACACGATCGAGGGTCGAATTATTGCTGTAGAAACTAGGTTGCCTCCTGCAGAAAATGAAATACTCCATGAAGTTGTGAATGACTTCGTGAATGAAAATCCTCCACCTTTTGTGGGAGCACAAGAGGTCAACCCTCCCGTAGATCCAATTGCAGCTGAAAAACGACTCTAATACTTGGAGGAACAACTGATGTACCTCAAAGGGGATGATATTTATAGGGAAAACAATCGCAAGTATGAGGCCGTGAGTTCCAAATTGCCAACCAACTTCAACATGACGGATATCCCGAAATTCAAGGGGCATGAAAACCCTTTGAACCATATCCGTGCTTTCAAGGATTACATGTCTATCAAAGGCATTAAACCCGAGATGTTCTTAAGGATCTTTCCTTCATCTCTTGACACCATCCCGAAACAATGGTTCTATTCCCTAGAACACAAGAAGATTGCCACATGGGATGATGCCGCGATCGAGTTTGCTAAGCAATATGCGGACAATGCCGAGATCTAAGTCAATATGCGCACCTTAGAGGTTCTTACCCAAAATGATAAAGAAGGCTTCACCGACTTCCTAAGTAGGTGGAGGAAGACTAGTACCCAACTTGTCGAACGTCCAGATGAAGCTACCCTCGTGGAGAAATTCGTGGACAATTTAAAGCCCATTTATGCAAGTCATTTGAGGTACCAAAACATTAAGACCTTCAAGGACTTAACCGTACTAGGAACAAGGATCGAAGATGACATCCGTAAAGGGCTCTTGTCCAAAACGGTAGGTCGTGGATATCAAGGTTCAACAAGTCGTTCTTACGGCTCTACTAGCAAGACTGATGAGGTTAACCTTCTCGAACCATCAAAGAAGAGTATCCCACAAAGAAAGTTCACAAATATTGGGGATACATACTCCAATGCTCTGAAGAGATTGATGAAACAGGGTAAGCTTCAACCCATAGGCCCTACACCTGAACCAGAAAAGAAATCCAAGTCCTGGGACGAAAATTCATACTGCGAATATCACAGAGGTAAGGGACATGACACAGAAAAATGCTACAAGCTAAAACATGTACTTCAAGACATGATTGAAGACGGTTGCCTACCAATACCGCCTGGAGGCAAACCTAACAATACTCAGAATCCTCTTGGAGTTCTGATGATTACAAGTGAAGAATCTACCTTAGATTGTTCACACCTCATTTCTCCAGTCGAAGATGAGATCCATGCAATAGAAGATGAAGGGAACTACTCTACCATTTCCCCTACCATCACCGACTTTATAGCATGGGCAAAGAGTGTGAATAGGCAGGTTTCAGAATTTGAAAGTGTAGTGGCAACCCTACGTGATCCAAATGCAACACCCAAAGAACGTGCGCCACTAAATCTCTCTCGAAATGCTACAATGCAAGAAGTAGTAGTCGTGGTTGATGAATTAATCGACCAAATTATCCAATTGGAGGCCGAGATCATGAGATTGAAAGAACTTGCTACTGTCAATGGAGTATGAGCCGACAATGATGAAGATAAATACCTCACCGAACACTACCTAGTTAAAGTCAGTGAGGAAATAGTCCAAAACAGTGAGGACCAAGATGTAGACCACCTTACTAGTTCAGGGCATCCATACCAAAATGTTTCTCAAAATGGTCCCATAGCAAATGGTCCAATCACCAATACCAACGTCGTCACGCCGAATGATAACGAAGATACCTCTACTGACCATTTGCTAAAGCAACTACAGAAGACAAAGGCGATCTTTCGGTCGCAACTAGTTGCAAGCTCGTTCCCACATCGCCAAGCTTTACTGCAAGCCTTGGCCAAACTAAATGTGGCACATAACTCCACACCCGATGACGTGGTCAACTTGGTCTTCCAAGAGTCACCTAAGCTAAGTAACCCTGTTACTTTCTTGGATGAAGATTTACCACCTTTTGGCGCTAATCACAACTTGGCTCTTTACATCACTGTCATTTGCTTGAAGAAGAATGTGCCAATGACTTTGGTAGATGATGGCTCGGCAGTCAACGTCATACCCTTGAAAATGGCATATAAATTAGGCATGAAAGAGTCGGATTGGACCCCTACCAACCAAGGTGTTCGCGCATATGATGGTACACGATGAAAAGTGGTAGGACTAGTTAACCTTACCATAGCCACAGGGCCGATTGAACGAAAGGTTAACTTCCAAATAGTGGACATTGAAGCATCCTTTAATATACTTCTGGGAAGACCTTGGATTCACGCTTCCAAAGCGGTAACATCCACCCTCCACCAGAAGATCAAGATCCCACTAGATGGTAAAGTGGTGACGATCACTTCGTCACCCATCAAAGCGGTAATAAAAAAGAGGTCAAGTAACTAAGTACTCGCGGATCCAGTATATGAACTTGGGGGCTTCCATAGCATAAACGTCATAGAAAGCGAGTTGGCACCCTTGTACTTCAATCCCTACTCTAATTTAGTGGTCAACCACATATTCAAATCTCAGGGATACTTCCTGGGAATGCCTTTGAATCCTATCCGAAGAAACACCTTTGTACCCTACAAAGAAGGCAACTCAAAAAGGATACCACTCGGGTTAGGGTACAAACCCACTAAAGAAGAGGTCCTCGAAATGCTCACTCAATTTCAAAACCGCAAGAACGTGGGAATACAAATACGACCCTACCTCCCTACCCTAAATGGATACTTCGTTAGGGAGGGGAGTCAAGAACTCTTTCACGGGTTTCCCGAACCTTGGCACTATCTCGAAAGGAAGTTAGCTGGAATCGAGATCTTTCACGATTGCTACTTTATTCCCACAGAAACGGTTCCTACCGTCAAAACTCGTCAAGCACCTTGCTTAGACGAACAAGCTGTTAGCTTACTATTTCGAGAAGATCGGTTTGTTAGAGCCACGCAGGATGAGATCATTACCATGATACTTCAAGACGATCACTTCAACCCTACCGCATTGATCACAGAAACCAGTTCGAATCAACAGAAAGGATGGAGAAAGTCGATCAAGTGGACAAACAACCAAGGAAGACTCTTCAAGCTCACCACTGGAGAAGGATAGATGTTCAAAGGAGAACCAGAAGACGATGAATTCGAGTCAGAGTCGGAGTCGGAGTCAGAGTCGGAGTCTAGAGAAGTCCCTAGAGAGTCTCCTCCTGTCGTCACTCCCACTCCCCTTGTTTCTCCTAGTTTAGCATCAAGTAGTAACAACAGTTCCGGAAATGTCCCAACAGCTGTCCCTTTACCGCCACTGACTACCGAACAGATGGCTTCTTTGTTTCAACTCTTTTCAAATTTTAATATGAATAAATCAGGTTCTGCTTACTCTTCACGTTATTCTGAATGCAATTCTGTTTAGGATGATAATGAGGATGACCCAAACCCAGACTCAATCGAAATACCTCCCTACATAGCCAAAGAAGTACTACAAGAGGGGGAAGGGGGACCGATTATAGAAAACACTGAACCCATCAATGTAGGAACCGAACTAGAACCCCAAGAACTTAGGATAGGGACGACCTTGAGCCCCGCCGAAAGGGCCAACTTTGTAGACCTCCTACATGAGTTCAAAGACGTTTTTACTTGGTCCTACAAAGACATGTCAGGGATAGACAAGGATATCACAGAGCACAGAATCCCAATCAAACCAGGTTTCAAACCCGTAAAACAGAAGCTTCGTCGAATGAGGACAGAGTGGGCACTTAAGATCAAAGAGGAAGTCGATAAGCAATTCAAAGCCGGGTTCATCAAAGTTTCCGAGTATTCAGACTGGGTAGCCAACATAGTACCCGTACCCAAAAAAGATGGGAGAATCCGTGTTTATGTTGATTTCAGAGACTTAAACAAAACAAGTCCCAAGGATGACTTTCCTCTACCACATATCGACATATTGGTGGATAATACAGCGGATCACGCGTTGCTATCCTTCATGGATGGATATGCAGGGTATAATCAGATCAAGATGGCCATAGAGGGCATGCACAAAACCGCCTTCGTCACTCAATGGAGTACCTATTGCTACACGGTTATGCCGTTTGGGTTAATCAATGCCGGAGCTACATATCAACGCACTGCAACTACACTATTACATGACATGATGCATAAAGAAGTTGAGGTCTACGTAGATGATATGATTGTCAAGTCCAAAGATAGAGAGGGGCACATTGCGAACCTTCGCAAATTCTTCTCCAGATTACGAAAGTACAACATGAGGCTCAATCCTCAGAAATGAGCATTTGGAGTAACATCCTGCAAACTCTTGGGATATGTCGTTAGCCAACGAGGGATAGAAATAGACCCTTCCAAGATCAAAGCTCTAATCAAAATGCCGCAACCTCAAACAGAGAAGGAAGTTAGAGGATTCTTGGGTAAGGTGCAGTACATAAGTCGATTCATATCGAAACTCACCATGATCTGTGAACCTATCTTCAAAAAGCTAAAGAAAACAGATCACACCATGTGGGATAATGATTGTCAAAAGGCGTTCAACCGAATCAAGGAGATACTAGCTAAACCACCAGTGCTCATGCTACCCCAACGAGATCAACCTCTTGGTTTATATCTCACAGTAACTGAAACAGCCATAGGCGCCATGCTAGCCCAAACCGTAGGAAAAGAAGAAAGGGTTATCTACTACCTTAGTAAGAAGTTCTTGGAGTATGAGTGCAAATACACACCCCTCGAGAAGACATGTCTCGCTCTTGTGTGGGCAACGAAGAAGCTACGCCATTACATGCTTAGCTACTCCGTCAAAATATACTCCAAAATGGATCCTGTCAAATACCTCTTCGAAAAACCTGTTCTCAATGGACGCCTAGCGAGATGGACTTTGATGCTCTCAGAGTTCGATCTCAAGTATGTACCTCTGAGAGTTATAAAAGGGCGCGCTGTCGCCGAGTTCTTCGCGGAAAATCCCATCAATGATGCACAAACAATAGACACCTGGTCGTTTCCGGATGAGGATATACTCCAAACCGATATAGACTCCTGGGACCTTTACTTTGATGGAGCATCGAACTTAAGAGGATTTGGAATAAGAGTGTTGCTCATTTCTCCTGAAGGCGAGCATACACCACTCTCTGTCAAACTCGACTTCGAGGTGACAAATAATGCGGCAGAATACGAAGCTTGCCTCATTGGGCTACAAGCAGCAGTAGGTTTAGGCATCAAAAATCTTCGAGTACATGGAGATTCATCTTTGATCATCAACCAAATTACGGGATCTTGGAAAATTCGAAGTGAAAGTCTAGCACCTTATCAGGCCAGAATAGACCAAGTTGCCCAATTCTTCGATCAAGTAACCTACCTACACCTACCTCGAGAAGAGAATCAATTTGCAGATGCTCTTGCAAAACTTGCATCTTTGATTAATATGCCGAATGATATGGTAGAAATGCCTTTATGCATCGAACAATGGTCAGAACCGGCTTATGTGCACCAAATCACAGATGAAGAAGAAAACCCAGAGGAACCTTGGTTCCAAGCGATCCTGAACTTCAAACTGAACGGCACCTATCCACTAGATATGGATAAGAGGGGACAACGTGCTATACGCTTACTAGCTTCCCAATACGTCCTTATGCAAGGAGAATTATATAAAAGAACACCTCTTGGTGTAATCCTACGTTGCCTTGATCATTCACAGGCACGGAAAGTGATGGAAGAAGTCCATGATGGAGAATGTGGCCCTCACATGAGTGGACCAATGATGGCAAAGAAAATCACACGTTTGGGATATTATTGGACCACAATGGAATCCGATTGCATCAAGTATGTCAGACATTGTCATAATTGCCAAATCTTCGAGAATGTGCAACATGTCCCTCCTTCATCACTCTACACCATGACATCTCCTTGGCCATTTTCTGCTTGGGGAATCGACATCATCGGAAAGATCACTCCAGCCGGAACAGGAGGTCACTGTTTTATTCTGGTGGCGATCGACTATTTCACCAAGTGGCTAGAAGCGGCTTCCTACACTAGTCTCACAGCCAAGAACGTAGCAAAATTCATACAAACCAATATCATCTGTAGATACGGTTGCCCACATGAGATCATTAGTGACAATGGGTCACATTCCCAGGCTGAGACTGAACAACTGCTAGCCAGGTACAAAATCAAGCACCACCATTCCTCGCCATATAGACTACAAACTAATGGCGCAGTAGAGGCAGAAAACAAAAACGTTGTCACAATCCTCAAGAAAATGATTGACAACTATCGAGATTGGCCAAGCAAGATACCATTTGCCTTATGGGGATATCGCACATCTGTTAGGACGCCCACTAGGGTCACCCCTTTCTATTTGACCTACGGCATGGAAGCCGTACAACCAGTCGAGCTCGAAATACCGTCCTTGCGTATTTTACTCGAAAGTCAAATCTCAGAAGCCGATTGGAAGAGGGATAGATATGAAGAACTCATCCTCCTGGATGAACGTAGATTGCGCGCGTTACATAATGTGCAAACATATCAGGCACGTATCAAACGAGCCTTCAACAAAAGGGTTAAGGCAAGGAACATCAAAGAAGGAGACTTGGTTCTCAAATCAGTTAGAGCTCTTTTACCTGTCGATCCACGAGGAAAGTTTAAACCCAACTGGGCCGGACCATTTCTGGTCAAATCCATGCTCCCGGGGGGTGCGGTTAGGATCATAGACTTAGCTGGGAATGAGTTTGCCAACCCAACAAACCTCGACCAACTGAAACGTTACTATGCCTAGAATAGGAGCAAAACGCGCCTCGCGTAACCTCACGTGTCGCTCCATGGCACAGAATATAAACGGCCCCTGGCCAGCTGAAATAAAGCTAATGTCACCTTGCTCTTGCATTTTGACAAATCGTCATCCTCATATCATCAAATAAACTGAATTGTGCTTTAAGAGTAAGTAAAGCTCAAGCTTATTTTCTAGTTCATTACAAGCTCTTGCTTAGAACAATTATTCTTTTACATTTACTTGAACTACGCGCAAGGGTTTGATTTCATTTTTTAAATGAATACGTAGGCAATCCTTCACAGGATACAACCCATTATTTTTTTTAAATGTAAATAGAAGGACATTTGCATATGCATTTGGAATTCGACAAGAAAAATAATGGAAAAATCACAACGGTTTCATAACCAATTAACCTTTTTATTTCATTTATTTCCATAATAGTAATAATATGCTACATAATAAAATAAATGCTAAAATAAATAGGCTAGGATTCTAAAAACCCCGCCATCTTATCACAAATAACAATAATAATAAATAATATCAAAGACTTAGGCTATTCTTCCATTTTCCCTTTGCCTTTGTCATTTTTATCATATTTCTTGTCTCGACCACGAGTCGGGCGCTCCAACGCTATCTCAGACCTAATCACCAACAGTTTCTCTCGTGGTCTAGCCTTTCCATTCTTATCTACCACCTTTTCCACGGCAGGAGAAGTCTTTGGCTTCTTCGATGGATGAAGAACTCGAAATCCGGCTTCTTCCTCTCCCTCGGTCAAGTGCTTCTCTTTCTCTTTCTCTACATCACGAACCTTGTAGTCAACAGGCTCGCGTTTCCTTAGTCTCTCTCGCTCCTCAGGAGTAGTAGCTTTCCTCCACTGCAAGTAGGAATCTGATACCCATAGTGCACTAACAGAAGAGTTCAGGAACCACATGTTTCTTTGAGCCCATTTGATGGCCCACTCTCTTCGGCTCTCAGTAGTAAGCGCCATGGCAGTCTGAGGAACAGTATCAAGCTTCAGAATCATCTGCTTCAATCCAACCTGCCTCATCAACCTCTCTGGGAAGATGCATATCATGAATTCCAAGCCAGAAATGCGCACCGATCGGGTAGGATCCAAGGACGATACTCCAGTAACAGACTTGAGATGCCACCATGGTACGATCCATCTAATCACGGGACCATCCTCGCTCTTCAGCTTGTTCTCCCAGTAGTTTTAGACTCGAGTAAAATCCACCATGTAAAGCCTAGTCCTCATTGCAATTGAGCGAGCATGATAAGCAGGAACATTAACTGGGGCTCGATCAATCGCAAGCGCTCCATAAGCCAGGCCTACCAAAAAAAAAGCAGGTATTAGAATCGAGAAAAAAAAACAAACGAATAAAAAAGAAAAAAAACAAGAATAAGAAAAATTGTGTTCTTTTACCTGCAAAATGATGGGACTTCCCAAATAAGGAAGGTTGCGGTTGGCTTTCCTGTTATCTAACCCCAACAGGATTTCTCCTAAACATAAGCAAGTGGGCTCTGCGCTCCATCCATCTCGCTCAACTAGGCTCAAATAGCGAGGGTCACCTCTCATATCCTCATCGACATGCCCTTGAAGGACATAAACATGCAATAGGCAAAACCCGAATGCCCTACGCCTCGCAACATAGGAGATAGTAGGATCTGCCCTATTTATGAATCAATCGATAGAATCCAGCATTCGGACTCCTTTTGAGGTCACAAGACGGTCAACCTCAGCTCTTGTCAATCCAAGCAAATCCCTGAATTTGTTCTTATACCCTTGAGAAGTAGAGGGTATAGCAGGTAAATGTTCCGGGTCCCAACCAACAATTGCAGCAATTTCTTCAGGGAATGGGCAGATATCGCCTCCAGGAAAGGCAAATACGTGATAGTTCGGGTCCCAATACTCAAGACAAGCATCCAAGAATGGTCTGACAACCTTAATTATCTTCAAGCTCAAAATTGATCCAAAGTTGTAGGCACCCATATCGTGTTTCTCCATATTTGAGAACTCGTTTGTCCATTCTTTAAGACGGATTTCTAAAGTATTCATGCTGTATGATTAATTAGAGATTTTTTATGTAATAAGACGGAGAACGACGGAAGAATTATGTGAATAAAACCTCCATCGACGTCTATATTTATACTAAAAGCTGTTTCCTAAAATCTGTCAGGACGGACACACTGAGGAAAGGGCGCAGCACTTGCTGCGCCTCTTCAAAGGGACGCGACTCTGCCGCGCCTCTTCCTCACCGTATTTACGTGATTTTCCGCGTTGGTTATTTCCTAATTCCTTAAAGCATAATTTCCTATTCATACGGGTTATTATTTTTGGTAATTCCGTCAAATTACCATGTTTCGAGTTTCCTAATTCCACGGGCACGCATTTCGAGGCGACATCGGCATTCTCGTCATTTCAGCACACTTATCCATTTCTTTTTAATTTTCTTTTTTGGGGGAATCATTTCACCAATTTAATAATTCATTTTCAAACTTAGCCATTTCTTTTTCTTTTTTTCTTTTTTGGGGAATCATTTCACTCCCGTTTCATTTCAAACTTATATGTTTTTATTTTCATTTTTTTAGGGGGTAACTCTCCCTACCGTCCGGTCATTTTCGATAAATTTTTTGCATTTTCTCGAGTCTTTGTCTTGCGCTAATTTAGCCAATATGTACAAATATGTGTTTTATGTGCAATTTTTGTGCATGACGGCATAAACCGTCATCTACCAAACCTGTTCAAAGCTGACCTGCAGGTACAAACATACAACCCAAACAGCAAAGGCACTCAGGCCATCATATATACAACTAAAAGGAATATGTACACCAAACTGGGGGCTCGAGCCCGAAACAAAGTGTATAAAGTGCAAAATGAAGGTCCTAAAATGTACAAAAGTGTGTAAAGTACAGCCAACAAAAACAACAAAAAAGCAACAAACTACTGCTAGTCACCGCCCAACTCGGTAACTCTCGCCTCGAGAGTAGTGATCTCGGCGTCGCGGACCTCTAGCTCCCTCAGCAGGCGAGCCGTCTCCTCTCGGGACTAGGCTAGCTCTCGCTCGAACTCACGCTCCCTCTGCAAACGACAAGAATTGGCTCATGTCAATCATTTCAAACATAAGGAAAGTTAGAAAATTCAAAAATGAAGTAAACTGAAGGTTCATACCTGACGTCCTCGACCGCCAAAGAAGTGCCTCGATGGCGTGCCGTAGCCGGTTGGCTACCCTCCACAAAGCCATGAACCGGGATGGCGCAACCTACATTTCAATAAACAAGGATTCTCAATGATTGGATAAGTTTAAACAAATATGTTCTTATACAAAAATTAAACAAGTTGGGGAACATACCCTCCGAATCAGATGCTGCCACTCGTCCAGGCCAGCATCTGTCACCGCCATGTCAAAGTCGCGAAGCTCGGAGATCGTCGTCATCTCCGTCGCATCAGTTTACTCGAGGGTCTCGGGGTACACTGGGGGCTCGATGCCCGCCACCCTAACCTCCTGCAAAATTCAAATGGTTCCCATTAATTGATGATCATTCATCATGTTTTCAAGACAATCGAAAGAAGAATAAAGCACTTACCACAACTGGCCAGTACGCCAACCTCCGGTAGAGGAACGCCGAGTAGTCCTCACCAGGAAGAAGGAGGGCGTCGCCATCGACGTCTGCCAAGTCTGCCTCCCTCTCAGCATCGGAAGGCTTCCTGAACATCGTCCGAGGAGGATCGATGGGGACCGTCAAGACATCACGAGAGCACTGGCGAGTAAAACACTCGCCCAAGTACCACACAGGACCCATCGACGTCCTCAGCAGCAACCGGCTCGAGCTCCTGGGTCGAAGGACCTCAGCCACAAAAGGAGGGACGCCAGCGTAGTCCACCCAAGGCCTGGGCACCCACTATGAAAAGCAAATAAGAGGTCATTCTTATGATCAGTTCTAAAAGAAAGCAATGAAGAAGCAAATAAAGAAAGGTGAGTCGAAGGTACTCACGCCCTCCAACTGCAGAGCGTTCACATTCTGTCGACAGACGTCGTGAAACGAACGCTGGCTCTTCGTGCGACACATCACCCAATACCTCACAACGGGATAGGCTCTCTCCACTGGCTTCGTCCTCTTGGGCGCGAGATTCGGAAAGTAGGAGTACACCCACGCCTGTAAACAAGATAATCAATAACGATCTTTTGTGATTCGATAAGAAAAGGAAATGATCTTTCATGATACGAGATGAAGGTTCATACCTCCAGCAGCAGTCCAGGACCAATAGTGGCAGGAGAAGTCCCCTTCTCCACCAGCTCCGGATGAACCATGGCCCTTATATAGCGAATGAGGACCGCAAAACCAGCAGTGACCCAGTCCCAACGGCCTAGGTCACTCAAGTGAGAAAGTAAGGGAAGAAGCTTCATCGAAAGCCTCTCTCCCTTGTCTCCGAGGTAGATCGAAGACAAGAACCACCAGAGCCACAAACGAGCTCTCTGCTCTGCAGTGCAAGGAGGAGCCGTCTCCCTCCCATCGATCACCACCATCGTCGGTCTCTTCCCAGCAAAGTAATCCAGGACGTAGGAACTCGGCACCAACCCGGGAATCGCAGCAGCCTTCGGCGTCAGGTTCCAATCGATCAAGCTCCTAGCCTCGGCCGAGTTCACCCTCATGGCTGTCTCCGGCCACACCACAACCTCAGTCCCGCACGGCAAGCCAGAAATCATGCCGTAATCCTCCAACGTGACCCCAACCTCGCCAAAAGGCATGTGAAAGGTAGAGGTCGTGTCCCAAAACCGATCAAGGAAAGCTCGAACCAGGCTAAGGTTAGCCCGAATCTTCCTTCCCTTGATGTCCCTCCAAGCTCATACCAAGGCACCAAACGCTCCCTGCTCGATGATGGTCCGCTCCTCCGCCGACAACCTCCCGTAAAACTCCATCATCGTCGTGTAGCCCGAGAAAGACCTGATGTTCCCGGCCTCCTATTTTGATTTGAAGCAAGAGCTATCTTTAGCTCAACTGAAAGAGAAAAAGAATAGCAAATAAGAATAAAAGAAGATAAATGAAAGAGTGATGAGTTGAAATTACCAAGCTCTTCACCGTCCTGTAGGACAGGTGACTCTCCGCTGCCCAAATGAGATATCGGCTATCCCAACTCTCAGCCCACTCTGGTGCTCCCCTCAGCTGGGGACCACCTCGTCCAACGTTGGCCCGCCTCGGGGCCTCCTCCTCAACAGCCTCGTCCTCAGCAGCTGCCACTACAGCAGTAAAAGCCTGCTCTAACGCTTCCTCGAGCGTACGAGAAGGGTCAGGAACGATGTCCACGTCTATGGGACCCCTCCTTGACGTAGAAGCCTCATCACCTACAAAATTAAAGTGAATTTAGGCCGCCTCAAGTGACGACGAGCCTTAATTAAAGGATTTTCGAGTTTTCAAAGCTCCGAAATCGCTCTTTTCTCGCCATCTTTGGCCGTTTTCCCACAAACCCGTCTGCTCATGTGGTAGTATGGGTCAAGTCAAGCCTAAGTTGAAGCCTAGTCATGGATTCGAGTCGGAATTTCGACAACATTTCATTATTACGGTGATTATGCCCTAGAAAAGTGTCCTGAAAAAGCCGTCACAAATTGAAAATCCGAAATGGTAGGAAGTTTACCCATCATACAAGGATTCTAAATATCAAGTTTCATCACAAATGGGCAATCCTAAGGCTATTTTCGAAGCAATTTACGGTTCAGCTGTGAGTCCGTCACAATTTCACTCAAATGCTCAAAACTCAATGAAAATTCGAAATGAAGACATGGTTATGATCCTTATACTATCAATTATCCATTTACCAAGTCAATTTTGCAAGGCAAAATTGTTTGGGGGAAAAGCCCAAATTTTCGACATTTTTAGGGTTGGAAACCCTAATTTGTCGATCCAAATTGATCAAATGCAGAAGATTAATGTAAAAATAATACACATACCTCGATTAGTCATGGCAAATGCAAGATTTTGATCAAATTTTGGTAAGAAATGGTTGGAATTTGAGAGAGTATTGTGAGGATTTGTGTTGCGAAATTATGAATAAAACACGACTTTTATCGGGTTTTTACCCAGACAAAGCCACATCCAGGAAAAGACGCAGCAGGTGCTGCGCCTCTTCCAGGAGATGCAGCTCTTGCTGTGCCTCTTCCTCAGTTTCCCTCCAAATTAATTTTCGAAGATTCGTTATAAGTTCGTTATTTGTGGGCCCATCTTTGGTGCGCCTCTTCCTCAGTACCATATATCATATATTTGGTCCGTTTGATGTTTATTCTTCGCCCGGACCCGCATTTTCAAGCCAACTGCGAACTGCCGTGGTACGCTATCAAGACCTCGCTTGCCACAACGAGCGAGTACCCTCTGACAGGTGTTTCGACACACCTCTATTCTGTTCCCCAGCGAGAGTTCTGGACAGACAATCGTCCCTCTCAAGACGTGGAGATCAGTCCCGATTATGTTCCCCCAACGAGAGTTCCGGACAGACAGTCGTCCCTCTCAACACGTGGAGATCAACATCAACCTCAAGTTTTGCCGAAGTTTGTTTGAAAATCGACCCAAGCAGATTTCCCCAGCAGTTCCTGCCGATGTCCTGCTGCCTCTTCGATTTCACGTTTTGCCTTCCCTTGGAGTCTCAAGGAATCTCAGGTATGGTCTCTTCTTATGGCTGGCGAGCCTCCTTACGTAGTCTAATGGACTTTAAACGACCCTCACCGATAGTCAACAGACTCTAAAATGTTCCCGACGACAGGTCCTTGGCTCAGACCTCTTGAGCCACCTCGCGTCGCCATAGTCGTCAGGTTGTAATCTTCGATTAACCTGATGGCTATACTTTGAATTTTGCCTTGTCCAAGCCTCAGTCAAAGTGGGGGCTCTGGGGCTCTGTAGATACCTCATTTCTGCACCTCCCGCAAGCCACCCGGTGATGATTGGGCCGCATGTTTGGTACGCGGAACGATTTATGACAGTTCGTAAGTTTATCATCAAGTGATAGCTCAAACACTTATGTCTACCTCATAGTCATCATCTACGCGCCGATACGGTCGTTTTGACAGTAATTAGAGTACATTTGGAGTCCGGGTCAAAAACCGTCTTCATTTTCTAATAACCGTTTAAAATGCCGAGTCAGAATATTCTGGAATGTTCCGGATGTTTCTATTCCATATTTTCAATCTTTTAATTTCTTTGGCAAATTATATCCCAGAAATATTATATAAAATATTAAGGAAATTGAGATCAAACCGCTATTCCATAATAGAACGCGGAAATCTTTCTTCCGTAGGAGGAAACCACTTGGGAAAGGACGCAGCAGGTGCAGCGCCTTTTCCAAGAGACGCAGTGGCTGCTGTGCCTCTTCCCCAGTTCCTTTCTGCGTATTTTCAAATCTGTTCGAGATTCATTTCCAAAGTTTCTCCGAAACCCTAATTCCTTCGTGTGATTAGTATAAATAGAGACGTTCGTTCCTCATATTTCTCACGCGAGTGTCCGCCCTTCTCTTCTCTCTTTGCATTCTAAGACCACGCTCTTGCTTTTTGGCGTCTACGTGCTTGAACTTTCGACCAAGTAAGCTCGGATCCTTCTGAGTACCAGCCTCGTTTTGCATGACCGACCAATTTGACCAACTCCACATCAATCAACTTAATCAATCTTGTTCGTTTTCCTCTTAGAGGGCACTTTCGTCGTACATTCGAGTCGAGCATCACTAAACGTTAACTTAGTCAATCTTGTTTCGTCAAACATGTAAGTCTGAGGGTGTAAATCCCTTCTTTTATTATTGTACTTTATTTTTGTAATTATTATTGTAAGGTTTACATCGAAAACACATTCAAAACCGATTTATAAAACCTTGTTTTAAACCTTTTTACGGATTAACAGGAGACAAACGTCGAGAAAGGACGCAGCAACTGCTGCGCCTCTTCGAAGGGACGTAGCATCTGTTGCGCCTCTTCCTGAGGTTGCCGCAGTTCCTGCTTCCTTTCTTCTTCCTTCGTCTTTTGTTCGTCTGTTTGTTTTGTTTTCAATTGTTCATGTTAATTAACACGATAATTTTTAACATAACAATTTTAACATGTAAATCATCAATATTTAATTCATCTTTTAAATCCCGACTTAAATCCCTCATAATTCATATTTGCGGGTTTTCGTCATTGAAATCAATTCGGGTTTTTAGAGGTTTGATTCATCAATATTGAGTCTCTGAAATTCATTCATTGATATATTTTCATCTGTTTATTGTCATTGCCATCATTAGTTCGTCATTAATAAATCTAATTAACCTAATTAATTTGATTAGCTTGTTAATTTGTATCAGTAATCCCGTAATTAACCTTTTTATTGATTTGTCCTAATTAATTTTATCCATGTTTTATTGTTTTTATGACCCAATCATATGTAAATAATACGTTAAATCACTTCTATCCGAGTCAAATATTATTAATTGATCCTTAAATCACCAATGAATATTAACAATTTGCAATTCCGGCTTCACAGCCAGAACTGAACTCAAGAACAGATGCAGCGTTTGCTGCGCCTCTTCCAAAGGACGCAGCTCTGCTGCGCCTGTTCCGGGTTGAGTTCTGTCTCTGAACTCCCGTTTCTGCTTTGACATAGTTTATTAGCTTACGTATTAATCTACTTTAATAGATAAGTTTAAATGATTACATAACAAAGCCAACTGTAAAGTAAAGTACAACTGTTCTAAAACCAAACTACAACTAAATTAACAAAAGTATTATGACAACACAGCGGAAGACTACTATCAGACTCGTGGCGACTCCATCCCCAGCTAATCCCGCGCGCATCCATAGTATACCTGCTAGACAATTGCTCACCACCCCCGAATGGATCACCACAGTTTTTAAAACATTTAAACGGTGTCAGTTACTGACTACACAAAACACAATATTTAAGATACAACACACACATTACCCAAACTCCGTCACAACTCCACACACCTGACTACACATTAAAAGTGTGTAGTCCTGCCAGAATACCCATCGCAACAGATATTCCACGCCGCCAGTGGGGGACCGCAGCCGTACCCACCTAAGCCCTGCTCATCTCATTCGAGCGATAACTCATGTTCCTTAATGTGCACATCTCCTCTGTGACGGGCTCCACAGAGGGCGAATCAAGGGCGTGAAGCCACTCCCGCAAGTGACTCCACTCAACCGAGGACGCATCTCGAGAAACACAGACAAACAATCACAACCAACTACAAAATCAACAATCACCAATTCCAATACGATATAGACAAATGTTATTAATCAACAACCACCAACAATCAATCAACCAACCAACATATATGTAACCAATAACTGAGAAAGAAATCCTACCTGGAAAACCAATCACCAAGATCGTCACAATCAGCTAATCAAAATCGTTCTTCAATGAAATCGCCTCTATCAAACATATAATCATACAATCACCATCTAATAAACACAATACTTCTAAAACCCCCAATTTACCCAATTAGGGTTTCAACCAGACTGTACAAGAATCTTACCCACAATACGACGGTCTCAATGGCGTAAAGAACTCAACGATCTGACGACTCTAGCCCGTAGGATTTGATAGCAATGTGAGAAGGGAAGCTACGTAACTTGTGTTCTCTTGTGAAAAGTTTAGAATGAAGTAAGAGTGAAAAAGAAATGACGAAATATGGTTTTATAACCTCTCGCGTTGCTATCAAAACCCGACAAATAACCCGTAAAAACACACTTACTCGATCGAGTGACCCTTACTCGATCGAATCCCCAACTTACTCGATCGAGTACCCTTCCGCAGAACACTGTTTCGTAAACCAAACATACTTACTCGACAGAGTAAGCTCCACTCGATAGAGTACCCAACAACACATAAAACCGTAGTATTACAGTCTTCCCTCCTTAAAACGAACTTCGTCCCCGAAGTTCAAACCAAACCTATAAAACATGAACTTTTAACACCAACTCCACCAACTATGCCTACCTCCACAACATGACTCACGATATCGTACCCACCACATTATAGTCTCTCGACACTAACTCCATACACTTCCAAATACCATCCACCAACGCCGATAGCTTCGTCTCACTAACATATTATCCACTAGGAAAATCCAATATCAAGACACTCATAAACATCAAACGGAATGTTACATTCTACCACCCTTAAAAAGAACTTCGTCCTCGAAGTTTACTCACACTCATAAACATCATCATCCAACTGTCAACACTATCGAACTCATAAACATCATCATCCCACTGTCAATACTATCGAAGTATTCTCCCATTCCTAAACATCGTACTACTACAAGCACGGCCATGACCTTTTAACAATATCAACCACAATACAAATTCATCCTTTATTCTCCACCAAGACTCAAACTTCCACATCTACTACAACATGCACAACCATCAAACTCTCTTTGTCGCATCCTACTCCGCTTAAGACAAGTGTTACGTCCTCGTAACTCACTAATACTAGATCATTAGCTATATCTTCTCATTATTCTCATCACCACCGCATGTCAAAGATAACCGCCCATAACTTCAACACCTATAACCATTCCTATTTCCAAGGCTCTCTTACTTAAACAGTTCTCATACCTCAATTCATTCGGCACACCACCTAACCTATACTCCAATTCTTCCACATTACCGTACAACGACATACTCCTTTATACAAAGTACCTATCTCCAAAAGCATAACTCACGATCCACAATTGTTACACACACTCTCACTAATTCCTCAAGCTCTCCCTTTTATTACCACCACTCATCCACAACTTATCATGATACTAATTTCCAACACCCTATACTCACTATCCTAATAAAAGATTATGAACCACCTGCAGCTTTTAGATCAGTACATCACATGTTCTACAAATCACTTGCCATTACTATGTCAACCAATGCCTCCTCTAAAAGAACATCACAAGTACTCCAACAACCTCTCGCAATTGTGTCCCATCAACAGGGTATCACTATACCTATGACAACAATAGGAACATACACAACTCTCTTCCATATCATACTCTACCCTCACTCCCAAGCTGAAACTGGTAAGAAACATCAATAAAAAAACAACCGTCTATCTGTCCAAACCGAAACTCGCAGGAAACAGCAGTAAACAAAGCAACAATCTATGTATCACTGGTATGTTCTTTCGAAAACTCGTATTGTAATCATCCCTCCTACTCCACCACAACCGATGACGGCATCGCAACACCACCACCAACAGCCGCACCACAGCGCAAAAATACCTGCATCACAATACGAAGTACCGTGCCCGAATCACCACCCGAGGCACAACAGCCACATCGATAGTCATCGCAACTTATACAATTCCCTTAAACACTGACTCAGTATAACTTTCCGGACAAGAGAACTACTCAAAACCGCATTACTAGATCACAACGCAACATATTACACGGAATTAACAGATAAGAACCTCATGAATATCATCCATACCTTTTCACGGAATAAACATATATCATGAATACACATACAAGTATAACTAGATATGCCAGATCACTCAAATTATTACTTTTTTTGAATATCATTCCATTAGGTTACCGTACCCAACATATATTACAGAACATTCAGAAAACAACTTTATAACTATCACACCATACTACTTCTCGTGAGGTCAGAACCTCACACAAACATTTATACACATCATAGACCCGTAATCACATCCAACTAGTCAATCCTCATCACGTAAGTTACCACTTGATAGAGGTTATATCTCGCCCGAGCTTAAACTCGCATGCCCTTCATAACACATTCTCCCATTCGCATAACTATCACCTCCTGCCAAATGTAACCACACCATTAATACTCAACTACTAGCAACCGCCTCCTATAACCACATCTTATACTTCCTCACAACCATACATATCAATCTAGTCTCTACAAATTCAACCTCTTTAGAATGGCTATCCTTCCTATTAATCATCACCCTTAACCAATAGTGACACCACAACACCACCACTGTTCGTATAACAAATCTCTTACACTCACCTCTAAATATCACGGTTTCTTTCCCATCTTCGGTTAACATCCCAAATATCGAACATTGAGTCCATCAACAAAATTACCTGAAAATTCATCCCAATTCTGTCTTTAATTGCATCGTCACCCAACTCACCACCAAAATCTCATATCGTGTCAATACTTTACCAACTTTTTACTCTCCTTAATTCCTCGAAACTCATGGCTAACATGTTGTCCCGAAACTTCTATATAACCATTAACTCACACGCTCTCATGATGTTTTCGTACATCTCCATGATTCCTTACTTTCATGCTCCTTAACTCCGGTCAACGTTCTCTTAGTTTACTCCTCCTCATTCTTTTCCTTTTACACTCAACAATATTAATTATTAGTTCATCTCCTTACTCCTTGTTCCTAACTCTCTGGTAATCCGGTTACCTTTTCGTTGCTCCCAAACTCAAATTCCATTACTTCATATCGGTATGGGTCCTCTCTCATCATTGTACTCACTCATACTTGCCACTAATCAATCCACTAATCATTTTTTCTTTTCGCCTCTAGAAACCAAAACTCATTTTATACCATTAATTACTCAAAGAAATTATACACTAGGCTCACCTCTTGATAATCCAAATTCCCAAATTAAATCTCGATCTACAAATCCACATCGCTGCATACTCAATCTAAGCTCTTTATACACCATTCTTTTCCATCTATCTACAACGACCTTTCCATTACATATATTCTTAACCAACCCGGTTATAACTATCTCTCTTTATAATCCTTAAACATCTCAAGTTACCACCTTTGGCATCCCTCATTTCAATCTTTTCATTCTCACGTGCCATAAACTTACATCACCCCCTTACCCATATTCACTTACTTTTACATTACCCAACACGCGACTCTATCACTTACCACATCTCACAAAACATGCTCCCTGCCTCGATAAGCTCATCAATCTCCCTTTTCTTTTTCCACTATCCATCACAACCACATATAACTCATGTCCTTCCAACCGAACTCATATCCATCACAAGGTGTTAATCATTACATCATAAGATCTGGTAACTTACGCATCAGAACCAACACATACGTAAAACAATGCATAAAGAAGCAAAAGAACACTTTTGAATCAAACATGATATGCGACGAGGTAAAAAGATAAGCATATGACTCAAAACAGGGGTCACTAGATCGAGTACAGCCTACTCGATCGAGTAGGTGAAGGTCAGAAGCACGTATAACAAATTACCAGGGCTACTCGATCGAGTAAGGGGTACTCGATCGAGTAACAAGAGGTGCACTCGATCGAGTACCCTACGCATTTCTCAGCACTGTCCAATTTTTGTAAAACGGTCATATCTCACTCGTTTCTTGGTCATTTTGGGCGTGTGACCTATCGTTGGAATCGTAAAAGAACAAGCTATCACCTCCAAGTAGAATCACATCAATATCAAATATGCATTTCAAGTTATCACAGTTAAAAGACAACTTCGCTGTAATCGGACAACATAACTACTTGATTCCTACTTCCAAACAAGTTAAACAACAACAAAGTAAACAAGTCAACTTGATACTCAATTAAACACATGTTACTATCTACAAAAGCCAAACAATAACATCCATCATGATCATATTGTATTCAACTTACCAATCACGTTCTGCCCGCACGCTTTTATTCTATAACTTTTTGCAACAAAATATATATGTATGTATACATCAAACGCAAACATTATATTCACATGTTACTAACATAACATCATTATAAAAATTCACTTCCGTCATATAAACATGCTTAAATCATGAAATCATATTCTTATGCAACATTACTTCACTTTTTTTTTCCACCAAATCATCCATCATACACTTTATCCAACATATGCATATGAAATAACAGTAAACAAGTAGCTTAACCACTAATCATATTACCATATACGTTTACTTTCATCTTTTCCACCACATCCTCCATTCAACCACATACCATTCATCCAACAAATTCATATATACATATTCATCCAACATACGCAATAGAACATTAGTAAACACATAGCGGTCCCATAACACCCCATAGTGACCGGTTTAAAGTTGTAGGGCGAGTTCACGACTTTAGGATGTCTCCCAATTCTTTGCATTAGCTCCTAACAAGTCCTACCTGAGTTCATTTTATTTTGACTCCCTAGATTCATTGGGTTCATTAGTTACAGGTTCCAAAATCATCGCTCTGATACCACTTTTTAACACCCCCATACACCAAGGTGCCTTACCAAGACTACCCAATGCATGAAAGTGCTACCATCTCGGTTACTCGAGGCAATGAATATCAAATAGACCATAAAAAAACGTACTTTAATAGATAAGTTTAAGTGATTACATAACAAAACCTACTGTAAAGTAAAGTACAACTGTTCAAAAACCAAACTACAACTAAAGTAACAAAAGTATTATGACAACACAGCGGAAGACTACTATTAGACTCGTGGCGACTCCATCCCCAGCTAATCCCGCGCGCATCCATAGTATACCTGCTAGACAAATGCTCACCACCCCCGAATTGATCACCACAGTTTTTAAAACATTTAAACGGGGTCAGTTACTGATTACACAAAACACAATATTTAAGATACAACACACACATTACCCAAACTCCGTCACAACTCCACACACCTGACTACACACTAAAGTGTGTAGTCGTGCCAGAATGCCTGTCGCAACAGATATTCCACGCTGCTAGTGGGGGACCGCAGCCGTACCCACCTAAGCCCCGCTCATCTCATCCGAGCGATAACCCATGTTCCTTAATGTGCACATCCCCTATGTGGCGGGCTCTATAGAGGGCGAATCAAGGGCGTGAAGCCACTCCCGCAAGTGACTCCACTCAGCCGAGGACGCACCTCGAGAAACACAGACAAACAATCACAACCAACAACAAAATCAACAATCACCAATTCCAATACGATATAGACAAATGTTATTAATCAACAACCACCAACAATCAATCAACCAACCAACATATATGTAACCAATAACTGAGTAGGAAATCCTACCTGGAAAAGCAATCACCAAGATCGTCACAATCAGCTAATCAAAATCCTTCTTCAACGAAATCGCCTCCTATCAAACATATAATCATACAATCACCATATAATAAACATAATACTCCCAAAACCCCCCAATTTACCCAATTAGGGTTTCAACCAGACTGTACAGGAATCTTACCCACAATACGACGGTCTCAACGGTGTAAAGAACTCAACGATCCGACGATTCTAGCCCATAGGATTTGATAGCAATGTGAGAAGGGAAGCTACGTAGCTTGTGTTCTCTTGTGAAAAGTTTAGAATGAAGTAAGAGTGAAAAAGAAATGACGAAATATGTTTTTATAACCTCTCGCGTTGCTGATGTATCACTTTTATATACACTTTTATAACTCCTTTCATGATTTTTTATACACCGTTTCCGTGCATTTATATCATTTATATGCCCTTTTATAGTGAATTGTCGATACTGCCGCTATTTTATGTTTTAATGCAGAAATAACGCATTACGAGGTGAATCGAGCTAAGATGAGCATTGCGGATATGGCATAGTGGAATACACGAGGCATGGCACGAGAAACGAGTGACTTGAAGATTATAAGTGAAGGAAAGACGAAGAACAAGCTGTGAAGCTGGTTTCTCGATCGAGCCCTGATCGGAGCCATTTGGTGTTCACAATTAAGCATATGTGGTCGTTGGTCAATGGTCGATACAAAACACAATTTATACTTCACAAACAACTCTACAATTAGTAAAGAGGCAAGTAAAGGTCGGATCCCAAGGGACGGGTATTGAAATGAAGATTCTATTGTAACTAGTGGTGTCTAGGGGTGTCACAAATTGGGTTGATGTAGAAGGTTACTAAACTAAAATAGCAATGAAAGTAAACTAACAAGGTAAATGAAATAAGGGATGTAAACAATTGATTAAAAAGCACTAGGGTGTCATGGGTTCATAGGGGATTCATGGGATATGATCATACAAACATGTTCTCAAATTATAAGCAAGCAATTATTGTTGTGATGGATTGAGTTGGGTTATATCTTACAATCCTAGGAAAGTTTGGGTCCCGGAGCCGAATCTCTTGGATTGTACAACACCTACAAGTCGACTTAATCTTCCCTACTTAACACATGCATGGTCTAACAAGACTCGAGTTGGGTTATGTCTTACAAGTCAAGTTGAAAGGATAGAAGATGATAGTAAATGCAAGGATTCATAGGCTTAGCATTTCATCAAATATAACATGTGCATGTATTAAGATCAAAACAAGCAAGCAAATAAGATATGAAAGCATATTAATTTAAGCATGAATCATTCCCCATGTTGGTTTCCCCTAATCACCCATTAAACCCTAGCTAAGAGACTACTCACTCATTATCATATTGATCATGCTAGAGAGGTTGTCAATCATACTAACATAATGAAACATGATGAATAAATGAAAGTAATTAGCAATAATTAAAAAGGGATTAAGAGATTATACCTACTAATGATTCCAATAATAAAGCAAGAATAATAGAAGTACTTGAATCCTAGATTGAGAGGTTGTCAATCTCCCAATAATAACCCAAATAATCTTCAATTACCCAAAATAAAGTAAGAACAAGAGAGAGATTAAAGAACTAAAACTTGGATTAAAACTTGATTAATATTTGATTACAATATTGAAGAGAGATTTGATTGATATTAACTACACTAATTATTGATAAGAAGAACATGCTCCTCTAATTAGACTAATGGGGTATTTATAGTGAAAATTAGGGAGGATGCATTAGGGTTAACTAAGGGCTAAACTAGTAATTACACTTTTTAAGTTGAGCAAGGAGCCTCCGGGATTATCCGAGAGAAGGGCTTCTCTTATCGATGCTTGAGGAATGAAAACGTCTTTGTCTTTGCGATCCGTGCGGATGGGAGTCGGGACGGCCGGATCTGGGCTGAAGGATCCGAGCGGATTCTTGGGCAAGACGCTCGGATTGGCGAGGGGGAATCCGAGCGGATTCCTTTGCGGGACGCTCGGATTGGCGAGGACGGACGGATTCTCTACAATCCGTTCGGATTGTAGTTCAAAGAACTTTCCTTCTTCTTTTTCTTCCCTTTTCTTCATGAATTCCTTGAGGATTTCCTTGGGGACTCAAGGATCCTTTTCTCAACAATGCTCTTCTACTATGCTATGTACAAAGGCCTTCTAGTCTTGTCTCTCCTTGATGCTTGGTCATTGAATATGATCAATTTAGCCTTGTTTTGCCATGAAAATGCAAGATTCTTACTCCTTTCCTACCAAGGGATCAAAATCTCAAAGAATATGCAAAACAAAGAACTAAAGATAAGAAATGACCCAAATAGGCACTAAAAAGCATGGAAACAATGGTAATTCGGGGGCTAAATATGCGCCAATTATGGTCGCATCAAATATCCCCAAACCGAACCTTTGCTCGTCCCGAGTAAAGAGGTGACAAAGACTAGGACCAATACTAACCTAACCTAATAATAATAGCCGATATGAGACAATTAGCGGGTCTCACTCCGCCCCTTCAACTCACAACAAGACAACCATGAGGTAGGATGCCTTCTTGCAAGGCAAGGTGGGTCTTGCCAAAATGGCGACACATCCAAACATTAAGCACACAAAAACACATAATGGATGCATCTACAAAAAGAATAGCCACTTTCCACATCTAAGTGGCGGAAATTATCTACAAGGGAAGCAATTCAAGGGTACACAATCCTTCATAGATGCAATTTGTTCAAACTACTAAGCCTAGAAGGATACCAATAAATCACCTCCAAAAGGTGTCAAGCTAGGGTACCTTTGTCCTCAATCGTTAAATGCTTTTGTCAAGAGTAGACTCCCTATGGTGTTAGAAACACTGGAGGATCGCGGAATTCCCCCTCTTGCCTAGACAAGAAGAAGGGTCGTCCCCTCTCTACCATGCACAAAAATGGATATGATGGATAAAGGGATCAATAGATATTTGAGTTTCATTTTGGGAGTTTGCTTTCATTTTTGTTTTCCCCCCAAATTTCTTTGGCATTTGACATTTGAGAACACTTTCTTTGCCATTCTTTTTGATTTTTGGCATTTCAATACTTGACAACTTTTTGCATTTCTTTTGAACATTTTCAAAGTCACCCCAATTAGTAACGAGGGTGCCTTGTATTTGAAGTTTTAGGAGTTCTATTTTTGCTCCTCTTTTCATTTGATGCAATTTTGCAAACTTTCTTTCACTTTTCATTTCATTGAACTCAAATTGATTTCTTTTTGTGCCCATTCCCTTTGATGACAAAAATATGGTAGAACATGGATGAATTGGTATAAGTATGCATGGTTTCAAGGGTCACCTTGGAATAAACGGTAGCCAAGGAGTTATCACACCACAAGGTACTCTTGACTCGGCCTTAAACCATGGGTCAAAGGATACTAGCATGACACATCCTAGGGTGTTTTACAAGTATTCTAACAAGCAAAGTCTTAAGAATAAAAAGCATCTACTAGGGCCTATATACACTTGTCAAGCTTCCCAAATAGACGGTTTCGCAAAATTTTTCTAACCATGCAAACTACATGCCATGATGCAACTAACATATAAACATCCTAATGCAAATGATTCTACCAACTAGTATGCCAAATAAACTAAATGCAATCCTAAGTTCACATTGTTTTTACCGCATCAATCAAAATAAAGCCACATAGTCATTAACATAAAGAGGAAAAAGGAGATTGGAAAGATCATACCATGCGGTCTTCAATATCCTCATGTCTCGGATGTGGCGTAGTCAATCAAAGTGAACAAGGATGAACAAACACAATATATACAAGACAATATATACAAGGGAAATGAACTTGTTTTTGGATTTTATGATTTTTCAAATTTTTATGATTTTTGAAATTTTTCAATTTTTATGGTTTTTGAATAAAAGTTAAGTGTTAGAATTCCCATCCCCACACTAATATGGGCATTGTCCTCAATGGTCAAAATGATGGAAATTATGCAAAGATGATGCATGATTTCTATACTAAATGCAATTCTACACTAAGTTATACTACATGATGCATGGTTTTTGTTATGACGGAGAGGATAATTTAGATTACCTCCCGTTGCGTATGCATTAACTTCCCCAAACCAAGTAAGACACTATTGCTAATGTCAAAGCATGGGGGAGTTCATGCACACGCTATGCTATGCATGAAACTAGATTGTCATTTTGGATTTTACAAATGTGGGAACAATAAAGAACACCTCAAAGGAACCGAGGTGTGAGTCCTTTGGTGTTGCTAGGACTAAACCAACAATGATCAAAATGAAATAAAATACAAAGAGATATAGACAAACCGTGGGAGAGTAGGAGTCTCCAAGGCTAGTCTTCCATCATGCTACTATCACCATCACTTCCCTCATGAGAAGTGGTCACATTGCCACTTTCCTTGGCACTTTCTTCTTTGCTTTCTTCACCATCATCTTCACTATCTCCTTCTTCATCTCCACTTGCTTCTTCCTCAATGTTGTCATCAATCTCTTCATCATTTCCAACAACCTCATTGTCTTCCACCACTTTCCTAGATGCACCCGGAAACAAGGCTTCTTTATCCGCCCAACTAGGCAAAGGACAAGATGGATCGAGGAGTCCTTGCCTAGCTAGATGTAGGAGGGGAGGATATTGAGCCAAATAAGCATTCTTCCGATCTTCATAAGCTTGCTTGTGCATGGCTTGCATAAGAAGAGTTACATAGTCTTTCCCAATTTCAACTCCTTGCGGTTTGAACTCTTCATAATCATAGGGGTAAGGTGGTATAACAATGGAAGAGGAGGGAGTTTCATGATCACCCTTTTGTTGTTGAATGAGGTACTCGGCTTCCTTGGATAGGGGAAGTAAATAGTTGGTCCGGTGGACACTAAGACGGCAAATCTTTGCGGGTAAAGTGAATGATCGAGCCTCACTAGTAAGCCACCCATACTTGGTATCAAGGGAATTGTGAGCAACCCACTTAAACTTGTTAATCAAGGTGGACATATCAATAAGATGGCCACCATCCTTAGCCGTGTACTTGCTATCCTTATTGAAATTAGGATCAAAGTGCTTGGCTAGGACCGTGACAAGGCCGCCATTAACAATTACGGTTTGACCCTTCTTCCCACTATCTACATGGAGCCATCTATCAACCAATAGCCTCAAAGAATTGTAAGGCTTGGTGTGAATTCTTCCAATATTCAAAGTTGATTCAAGGAGAATAAAATCGAGTCCCGTGAAATGATTGGTGTCTTTCCTAGCAATTATGGTATTTCCCACAACTTTGTGCCATATTCTTATGCCCGGATGATGGACCAAAAGAGCACGACAAGCTTTAAAATCTTCAAATTTCTTCCCCTGGAGATTGCCTCCCAAAGAGGCTCGGGATCATACTTCCCATATTGCTTATAAAATTTATGTTCATCGCTAAGACCCAAAATTGCACCCAATTTCGGAAAGGTAATGCGTCTACTAGTGTTAGCTAGACGAAACTCAATATTTTCCCTATTCTCAACTTTTGTCACTTTTAAAGAACTTAAGAATTCCAAGACAAGGGAGGGGTATGTTACTTCCTTCATTTCAAACAATTTCTTTAAACCCATGGCATTGAAAAAGACTCTTGTTTGTTCAAGAACACCCAACTTCTCTAAAGCATCTTGGCATATGAATTTGGTGGATTGGATTTGTTTCATAGCAAACTTGACAAATGTATTTCTATGGGAATCGGAAATGAATGTTACCTCCGGGTAATGCAAGAGTTGATTAATTACCGGAGTAGAGGGTGATGCTTCCATAGGAATTTGTTGAGGTTGTTGCACTTCCAAGCTTGGTGTTGATACCACCATTGCCAAAGCTTTCTTCATTTGTAGAGCTTTTTGCCTTTGAGAGAGAGTTGTAGTCTTTGGTGCCTTTGTTGCCTTTGCTTTTGCTTTTGTTGCTCCCTTTGTTCTTGCCATTTGATGAGCTAACCAAGAAAAAGATCAAAAATCTTCAATTTGTAGAATGCCCAAATCGATTTTGAAGGTGAAAGGCTTTGCCTTTATGAGAACAAAAATCAATTCAAAGGTGAAGATTTTGTGCTTGGTTTTGATTGTTAATGAAGATGGAGTGATTGATTTGTTATTTGAAAGATGGTTTGATTTGATTTTGGTGAGTTTTGTTGAGGGTTTTTGTTTTTGAGATGGAGAGGATGAGGGTTTTGATGTTATGGGTAGTGTTTATGAGTGAATGAATGAATGAATGAAGGTGGGATGGGTATTTAAAGAACTCGACAATTTTAGGACGCAGGGGCAATCCGTGCGGATTAGGCGCAATCCGCTCGGATTCTGCAGCTTCAAATTTTCAAAAATCCCGCCTAGAGACGGGCGGATTCTGGGGAATCCGCTCGGATTCTTCTGAGATGAGACGGGCGGATTTTGCTTAGGACGGACGGATTCCAGTCCAGAGATTTTTCTTTGTTTTTCTTCAAATTTGCAAGACGGACGGATTGTTCACAAGACGGACGGATTACTCGTGAGACGGCGTCTTTCCGTAAAAATCCGCTCGGATTCTTCAACGATCAAGAATTTGCAGTTTTCAGCTCAGCCCAAGACGGGCGTCTTCTCAGCAGGACGCTCGGATCCTCTGCAGACGGGCGGATTCTTAGGAATCCGCTCGGATTGGTCCTTGTGTACACGGATTCAGTTCCATCCGTGCACAAACGCATTCCCTTATCATTCTTTCTTTCTTTCTTTCAAATCTTGTGTTCTTCATTGTGGGGGCACTACTAAGGCATGAATAGCCTAGGTAATTGCCATCCCCACACTAAGGTAAAGCACTACACATCAATTAAAATCATTAGTCCCTCCCTCACTTTTCTCTTACATGACAATTATTTTGATCAAAGTAAAAATAAATCCAAAAATGACAAAAAATGCAATACAAAAATTAAAAAGTAAGTTAGGGAGTTAGAAATATTTACAAGTGGTGGTTTAGGGAGGACTCCACCAAACTCTCATTCTTGATGAGATGTCAAGGAGGCATGTTCAAGGTGTTGTTGATGTTGCTCAACACCTTGAAGAAGTAATCAAAAGCTTGTTCATTGTTATGGTAGAGGTCCTCAATAGACCGTGGCCCTTGTTGTTGATCATGATCGATGGCATGCCCAATGTAGGGATTAAAGATCCCTTCAAATTCGTCGTCCCAAAGACCACAAACTTCATTGAGTTGATCATTGAAAATCTCTTGCTTAGATGGAGACAACTCTCCCAATTTCTTCTCTTGGCCAATGAGGCCATCTTCTTTTTCCTTGGTTGATTTTGATGAGCTTTGCAAGCTCTCCTTGTCAAAATTCACTTGCTCTTTGAATGGAGCATCTTCAACTTTCTTCCTCCATTGGAGTTCCGATTTCTTCTTCTCATCTTTCCGGCTATAATGATCAATCATGAAGCATGGCTCATGCAAACGAGGAGCTCTCATGGTCTTGTCAAGATTAAAAGTTATGCTTTCATCTCCCACTTCTAGAGTGAGCTCTCCATGTTTCACATCAATCACCGCACCCGCGGTGTGTAGGAAAGGTCTTCCTAAGATGATTGGAATGTTGGAATCTTCCTCCATATCAACTATGACAAAGTCCACCGGGATGAAAAACTTCCCAATTCGCACGGGGACATCTTCCCATATCCCTAGCGGTGTCTTCGTCGATCTATCGGCCATTTGAAGAGTGATATTGGTACATTTAAGCTCTCCCATTCCCAACCTTTTACTTACCGAGTACGGCATGACACTCACACTAGCCCCTAGATCACATAAGGCTTTGTTGATCGTTGTGTCGCCAATGGTACACGGTATTGAGAAGCTTCCCGGATCCTTTAACTTTGGAGGTGAACTCCCTTGAAGTATTGCACTACTCACCTTGGTGAAGGCGATAGTCTCAAGTTTCCGGATTGACTTCTTCTTTGTGAGGATATCTTTCATGTACTTTGCATAGGCCGGAACGTGATTGATTAATTCCGTGAAAGGAATTGAGACTTCTAAGTTCTTCACAATTTCCATGAACTTCCCAAGTTGATCATCAAATTTAGGCTTGGCTTGACGACTTGGAAAAGGAAGTCTAATCACAATGGGCTCCTTTTCTTTGGCTTTGTCTTCATTTTTCTTTGAGCTTTCTTCTTTTGATGATTCCCCTTCTTTGGGACCTTGCACCACAACTTCATTCTCACTAGCTCTCACAACTTCATCCTCAACTTGCTCCTTCGGTGCTTCATACCTTGTACCACTTCTCAAGTGAATGGCACTAACCGTTTCATGTCTAGGGGGATTACTTTGTGGTGGTAATTGCCCCTTTTGTCTTTGTGAGCTCGAAGATGCTAGTTGGGTCAATTGTGTTTCCAACATCTTGGTGTGAGCTAGAATGTTGTTGATGGTGGTGTCTTTTGCTTGGCTATCTTTTTGCATTTGGGTGAAAAATTCTTGTTGATTCTTTTGCATTTGGAGGACCGCTTTTTGGACATCAAAACTTTGGTCATTGTGGTGATTGTATGGGTTTTGATTTTGGTAACCTTGGTTTTGATTGAAAAAGGGTCTTTGATTTTGATTTCTCATGGGTGGTGGAGTGTATGTTGTTTGAGGATTTTGGACATTTTGGCTTTTGTATGAGAGATTTGGATGGAACTTGGTGTTTTCATTGTAAAAATTTGAATAAGGGGTACCACTTTTGTAAGCTTGGAAAGCATTGACTTGCTCGGTTGTTCCCCTACATTCGCTTGAGTCATGACCCAAGGTTCCACAATTCTCACATATCCCGCTTGGGATTGATGAGGATGCCGTCATGGCATTAACATGATGCTTTGTTGATTTTGAGTTTTCCTCAAGTCTAGCCATAGCTTGTTCAAACTTCAAGTTGATTGTGTCAATGTGAGCACTAAGTTGAGCACCCAATTGAGTAACGGTGTCCACTTCATACTTTCCTCCTCTAGTAGCCTTGCGAGGCCTACTATATTGCGAATTATGGACCGCCATTTCCTCAATCTTGTTCCATGTTTGATTGTCATCAACTTCGGTGAACATTCCATTTGATCCCATATTGAGAATGTTCCTTGAATCTTCATATAAACCATTCCAAAATTGTTGCACTAAAAACCATTCGCTAAGTCCATGGTGAGGACATGAGCGACAAATACCTTTGAACCGCTCCCAAGCTTCATACAAAGACTCTTCATCCCTTTGCTTAAAACCCGTAATTTGAGCTCTTAGCATATTGGTCTTTTCCGGTGGGTAGAATTTTTTGTAGAAAGCTAGAGCTAGCTTCTTCCAAGAATCTATTCCAAGGGTGGCCTTATCAAGGCCCTTCAACCATTGCTTTGCGGTGCCGATTAACGAAAAAGGAAATAAGACCCATCTTATTTGGTCTTGAGTCACGCCCGTTTGAGAGATAGCTTCACAATAATCACAAAATGTTTCCATATGAGAATGAGGGTCCTCACTAGGCATTCCCCCGAATTGGCTCCTCTCAACTAGTTGGATGAAGGCGGACTTGGCAATAAAGTTTCCGGTAAGATGTTGTGGGGTAGGAGTACCATTTGGTAGATCCTCCTCGGTGGGTATAGAGTGTGACGAGAATTTAGGCATTGTAGGTGGATTTTGTGTGGTATTGTTTAATGGGTTCTCTTCTCCTTCTATTGCGAAAGGATTGACAAACTCACTAGTGGGTTGAACAACTTCACCAACACCTCCCAAATTCCTCCTAACAAGTCTCCTATTATTCGTCAAGGTTCTTTCGATTTCACGGTCAAAAGGTAACAAATCTCTTTGTAACCTTCTAGACATGCAAAATATCAAACAACTCAAAAACAATTAGAACAAACCTTGAGGAGTTTTACTTCCCCAAGGTGAAAAAGACACAACTAAAAACAATAAAAGAAATCTTAAATCAATTAAACACCGTCCCCGAAAACGCGCCATTTTTGATCGGAGCCATTTGGTGTTCACAATTAAGCATATGTGGTCGTTGGTCAATGGTCGATACAAAACACAATTTATACTTCACAAACAACTCTACAATTAGTAAAGAGGCAAGTAAAGGTCGGATCCCAAGGGACGGGTATTGAAATGAAGATTCTATTGTAACTAGTGGTGTCTAGGGGTGTCACAAATTGGGTTGATGTAGAAGGTTACTAAACTAAAATAGCAATGAAAGTAAACTAACAAGGTAAATGAAATAAGGGATGTAAACAATTGATTAAAAAGCACTAGGGTGTCATGGGTTCATAGGGGATTCATGGGATATGATCATACAAACATGTTCTCAAATTATAAGCAAGCAATTATTGTTGTGATGGATTGAGTTGGGTTATATCTTACAATCCTAGGAAAGTTTGGGTCCCGGAGCCGAATCTCTTGGATTGTACAACACCTACAAGTCGACTTAATCTTCCCTACTTAACACATGCATGGTCTAACAAGACTCGAGTTGGGTTATGTCTTACAAGTCAAGTTGAAAGGATAGAAGATGATAGTAAATGCAAGGATTCATAGGCTTAGCATTTCATCAAATATAACATGTGCATGTATTAAGATCAAAACAAGTAAGCAAATAAGATATGAAAGCATATTAATTTAAGCATGAATCATTCCCCATGTTGGTTTCCCCTAATCACCCATTAAACCCTAGCTAAGAGACTACTCACTCATTATCATATTGATCATGCTAGAGAGGTTGTCAATCATACTAACATAATGAAACATGATGAATAAATGAAAGTAATTAGCAATAATTAAAAAGGGATTAAGAGATTATACCTACTAATGATTCCAATAATAAAGCAAGAATAATAGAAGTACTTGAATCCTAGATTGAGAGGTTGTCAATCTCCCAATAATAACCCAAATAATCTTCAATTACCCAAAATAAAGTAAGAACAAGAGAGAGATTAAAGAACTAAAACTTGGATTAAAACTTGATTAATATTTGATTACAATATTGAAGAGAGATTTGATTGATATTAACTACACTAATTATTGATAAGAAGAACATGCTCCTCTAATTAGACTAATGGGGTATTTATAGTGAAAATTAGGGAGGATGCATTAGGGTTAACTAAGGGCTAAACTAGTAATTACACTTTTTAAGTTGAGCAAGGAGCCTCCGGGATTATCCGAGAGAAGGGCTTCTCTTATCGATGCTTGAGGAATGAAAACGTCTTTGTCTTTGCGATCCGTGCGGATGGGAGTCGGGACGGCCGGATCTGGGCTGAAGGATCCGAGCGGATTCTTGGGCAAGACGCTCGGATTGGCGAGGGGGAATCCGAGCGGATTCCTTTGCGGGGCGCTCGGATTGGCGAGGACGGACGGATTCTCTACAATCCGTTCGGATTGTAGTTCAAAGAACTTTCCTTCTTCTTTTTCTTCCCTTTTCTTCATGAATTCCTTGAGGATTTCCTTGGGGACTCAAGGATCCTTTTCTCAACAATGCTCTTCTACTATGCTATGTACAAAGGCCTTCTAGTCTTGTCTCTCCTTGATGCTTGGTCATTGAATATGATCAATTTAGCCTTGTTTTGCCATGAAAATGCAAGATTCTTACTCCTTTCCTACCAAGGGATCAAAATCTCAAAGAATATGCAAAACAAAGAACTAAAGATAAGAAATGACCCAAATAGGCACTAAAAAGCATGGAAACAATGGTAATTCGGGGGCTAAATATGCGCCAATTATGGTCGCATCAAGCCCACTAAGGCTCGATCGAGTAATCGTCCTCGATCGAGTGACCTCAGGCTCGATCGAGGAACCTTGTTGACGGATTAATTTCTGTATTTTCCTAAAACAGTTATTTTGTAAAATAAATTCTAAACTCGTAGACTATTATTAGGTTACGCTTTATTTTGCTTAGAACGGCTGGAAAACTCTCTTTAGCTTGGATACACTGTTCTTTAATCTTTCCTTGTTGCTACGGTACTAATCATTCCTCAATTATTATTCATTCAAGTTTTATGTTCTTAATTAGTTGTTATTACTTCATCTTGTTAATCATGCTTTCAATCATAATTATTGTTGTTGTTGTTAAATTCATCATGAGTAGCTAATTTCCTCATCTAGGATGAAGGGGATCTAGGTAAATTAGAAAGGGGAATGTTAATTAATTGCTAGTAATATAGCATGAGTTATCGTTTGATTATTGTTCTTCTTCTAGTCAATTTATTTAGGCCTGAATTGTTAACTAGTGTAGCGAATTAATACTTTCACCGACAGGTTTAGAATTAATATAGGTTGCGATAATCAAATAGATTGTGTCTAATTATAGTGATTGCATGTTATAATCGATCTAAAGGACATAAAAAGAATTAATCAATCTTGTGACCTTAGATAACTTGACTGACCTAGGAATTGATTAAGAGACCCCATATAATTGACCTAGTGAAACAGAAATCCTAGACTTTTAATATTATTGTTATAAACCTTTTAATTACTCGTTATTAGTTGATTAGATAACAAACAAACAAAAAACCCCCAAGAAACGGTTACCTTCAAACGATCTAAATATTAGCAAACGGATTATTACCGCCTACCTGTGGATTCGATACCTGTCTTACCGCTAGCTATTTTGTTAGTAACTGAGATAGATTTATTTTGATATTGGTGATACGACTTTAGCCATATCAAATTTGGCGCCGTTGCCGGGGAGGCAACAATTTTCTGTTTGTTTTTTTGTTTATTTTGTCTTTTTGTCTCAAGGAACCTAGTTCCTTGAGACCGTTCTCACACTTTTCTTTTTAGTTTCGTGTATGCCCAGGTCTAACAGGTCATTGATTATACCTTTTGATCCCGAACCAGAAAAGACTTTTTGCTACAGACTAAAGTTTCAGGAAGAAGTGAGTCAAGTAGAAGACTTGAGTATACTTGACTTCGAGACGGAGCATTCAATAGTTTCGGCCGATCTGTCCTACGAAGAGGACGAAATTCCCGAACTTGAAATTCCAGTCGAAATTCCCATTCCTGAGATTACCACCATGCCTACTCTAGCCAGCCACTCTGAGCCTACCTTGGCCTCCATCCCACAAGGATTCAAGCTGCCCACTACTGCTAATGGAACTTTTGAAATCCGTCCATCTTACATAAACTTGGTGGAAAGAAATTTATTTGGAGGGACAACTGCTGAGGATCCTGCGACACATATGAAGAAATTTATCACTTATTGCTGTTCTATCCCTTTAACAGCTGGAGTGACACAAGATCAGATAAAACAGGTTCTTTTTCCATTCTCTCTGAAAGATGGAGCTGCAGAATGGTTGAGAGATTTAGACATGGAGGGTGAAGGCATTACTGACTGGAATACTTTAGCTCTTGCTTTCTATAAGAGGTACTTCCCATCTCAGAAGACGAATGCGCTGAGAACTCAAATTACTAGTTTCAAACAAGGAGCTACTGAAGATTTAAATGAAGCTTGGATTCGCTTCAAACGTTTGGTCCGATCAGTTCCCCATCATGGTTTCCCAAAGTGGTTTCTTTGCAACCAGTTTTATAACGGGTTGTATGAAGACCATCGTGCCTTCTTGGATTCCTCAGCTAATGGGAGGTTTCAGAACAACACCAATGATGCTACCGCGTGGAAGTTAATTGATCAGATTGCCACCCATACTGCTAAGTATGGAAATCCTAGAGGAAGCACGCGAGGAACTGGTGGAGATAGTTCTCTTGCGGCACAATTAGAGGCTATTAATGCCTAACTTGCTGAGATGAAGACTACCCAATCATTGGGTAATAGAGAGAGAGTTCATGCTATGAGTCAACAACAAGAGGAGTCATGTGCTAGATGTGGTTTAGACGGTCACAGTGCAGCTGAGTGTTTGAGCACATTGGAGCATGTTAATGCTTTTTAGTCTTACAGACAAGGTACACAAGGTACACCCTTCTCTACCTTTTACAATGAAAGAACGAAGGAGCATCCTTTCCTTCAATGGTCTAGTCAGAATGTGCAAAACCCACAACAGCAGCAACCACAAAAGAACACATATATCCCTCCCAACAACTGTGGTAATCAGCCACACGGAGGATATCAAAGGCAATTTCTAGGAGGTCGGTAGTTTAACAATCAATATCAACAACCTCCTCAAAAAACTCCTCAACAAACTCCTCAACAAGCTCCAAATAGTGAGATGGCAGAGTTGCGCAATCTTTTGCAACAAACTTTGTCAATGCATCAAAAGCAGACGGCTCAAATCTCTGAGCTGATTGCCCATAATAAGATGTTGGATACTCAGGTAGCTTAGATGGCAATTCAAAATCCATCAAAACAGGCCGTAGGTCTTCCTTCTCAAGGTAAACAAGCTCACGAGCAAGCTAATGTTATTCAATTGCGGAGCGGTACCACATATGCAAATCCGGAGCTGAAAATGCATGATTAAGAATTGCCCACTAATGATGACGAGGTGCCTTATATGAATCCTAAGGGATTGGGCAATTTGGAGCTTAGTGATGATGAAAAAGAAGTTGATAAAGTTGAAACACGAGCAGAAGATAAAAGCAAAACTGACGAAACAGACGAACCAGCTAAGGTTCCTCGATCGAGTCCAGCCAGGCTCGATCGAGGAACTTCTGTGCTCGATCGAGTGCTACCAAGGCTCGATCGAGGCACCTTCCTGGCAGGCGACGGTGTTTCAAAAGATGATTCTAAAGCCAAGCAAGCCGAGCCCATTACTATTGCACTACCTTTTCCTCACCGTCAACAAAAGTCTAAGCTGGATAAGCAGTTTGGTAAGTTTATGGAGATAGTGAAGAACTTACAGGTAAGTGTCCCTTTCACTGAATTAATTACTCAAGTGCCGGCTTATGCAAAGTTCATGAAGGAGATTTTAACAAGGAAACGATCCTTTGATGCGGTGGAAACTATTGCTTACACTCAAAAGTGCAGCGCCATGTTGCCAGTTAATTCACCACCTAAATTAAAGGACCCAGGAAGTTTTTCTATCCCTTGTCATATTGGTCATCTTGCTATTAGTAAAGCTCTTTGTGATCTAGGAGCTAGCGTTAGTGTCATGCCTTATTCTATTTGCAAGAAATTAAATATGGGTCAGTTGACAGTTACTAATATGACTTTGCAGATGGCTGATAGATCTGTTAAACACCCACTGGGGGTGTTAGAGGATGTTCCCGTACAAGTCATTACCGTCGATTTTGTTGTCTTAGACATGGCTGAGGACAACCAAATCTCTATCATCTTAGGTAGACCATTCCTTCACACGGTGGGGGCGGTCATAGATGTTAGGCAAGGGAGACTGGCATTAGCTGTGGGGGATGATACCATTATTTTTAACTTAGAAAAATCATTAAAACATCCCATGATAGAAGAAACTTGTCATAGTATTGATGTTGATTTTACTATTAATGAGTGTCTTTCTGTGTGTTTGGACAGGGATCCTCTGGAGATTGCCCTAGTTTCTGATTCAGCTGATCAGACGGGTTCATGGAGTCCAGAAGTTCATGAGATCAAGAGGCTTCTAACTGGAGAGGAATGCCCCCACCAAAAGGTATATAGTTTGGGTATTTCACCTAAGGTAACTGAGGTAAAGAAACCTGAACTCAAACCTCTTCCCTCTCATCTTAAATATGAATTTCTTGATGACTGTGAAATGAACCCAGTAATCGTCAATGCTAGCCTAACTGAAGGTCAACTATCTGCTTTGTTGACTGTTTTGAGAACTCATAAAAAGGCCACTGGGTATAGGATTGACGACTTACAAGGTATTAGTCCTGACTTTTGTATGCATCGCATTCACTTGGAAGAAGGCCACAAGCTTAGTGCACAAGGTCAGAGACGACTAAATCCTCCAATGCAGGAGGTGGTAAGGAAAGAGGTACAGAAATTACTTGATGCTGTCATTATTTACTCTATATCTGATTCTAAATGGGTCAGTCCTGTCCAAGTTGTACCTAAAAAGGGAGGTACTACAGTAGTAAAGAATGATAAAAATGAATTAATTGCTACTAGACTTGTTACAGGATGGAGGATGTGTATTGATTATAGGAAGTTGAACACAGCTACCAAGAAAGACCATTTCCCGCTTCCTTATATTGACCAAATGTTAGAGAGATTAGCATACCATAGTTTTTTCTGTTACCTAGATTGCTACTCCGGTTTCATTCAGATACCCATTCATCCTGACGACCAGGAAAAGACTACTTTCACGTGTCCTTATGGTGTATTTGCTTATAGGAGGATGCCCTTTGGTTTATGTAATGCCCCAACTACCTTTCAGCGGTGTATGATGGCCATATTTTCTGATTACATAGAGTCTATTATGGAAGTCTTTATGGATGATTTCAGTGTTTATGGTACTGACTTTGATATTTGTTTGAGAAACTTGACTAAAGTTTTGCAGCGCTGTGAGGAGAGCAATCTTGTGCTTAATTGGGAGAAGTGCCACTTCATGGTTACCGAAGGGGTGGTACTCGGTTATTTGATGTCAGGTAAAGGTATCCAAGTGGATAAAGCCAAGGTTGAGGTAATTGAGCAACTCCCGTAGCCGGTTAATGTTAAGAGTGTGCGTAGTTTTCTTGGTCATGCAGGGTTCTATCGCCGCTTTATTAAGGATTTCTCTAAAATTGCTCAACCTCTAACCCGACTGCTTCATAAAGATACACCTTTTGTCTTTATTGATGAGTGTGTTAAGTCCTTCGACAGGATTAAACAAGCTCTTATCTCAGCTTCCATAATCCGATCTCCGGATTGGAGCCTTCCTTTTGAGATTATGTGTGACGCCAGTGACTATGTAGTTGGAGCTGTTTTGGGGCAAAGGAAAGATAAGGTGTTACATGCCATTTACTATGCAAGTAAGACTCTTGATGATGCGCAGACCAACTATGCTACTACGGAGAAGGAGCTTCTTGAAGTTGTCTATTCTTTAGACAAATTTCAAGCTTATCTTGTTGGATCTAAAGTTATTGTTCATACTGACCATGCAGCTTTAAAATATCTTTTAACTAAACGAGAAGCTAAACCTAGACTTATTAGATGGATTTTATTATTACAAGAATTTGATTTAGAAATCCGTGATAAGTCTGGTGCTGAGAATGTTGTTGCAGATCACTTGTCTAGATTGAGATTTTCAGGAAGAGAGATTTTGCCTATTGATGACTCTTTTTCAGATGACCATCTTCTAGCTGTAGCTGCAAACACTCCATGGTTTGCAGATTATGCCAATTATTTGGTAGGAGGTATGCTTCCTCTTGATTTGTCTTATCAGCAGAAGAAGAGATTTATGTATGATGTGAAGCGGTATTTCTGGGATGATCCATACTTGTTCCGGGAGTGCGCAGACGGTATTTACAGACGATGTATTCTAGAGGGTGAGGTACGTGCTATCCTTTATCATTGTCACTCTTCTTCTTATGGTGGTCATCATGGTCCTTCTAGGACATTTTCTAAGGTAATGTAATCGGGTTTTTATTAGCCTACTATCTTAAAAGATGCTACTACTTTTGTCCGTTCTTGTGATGCGTGTCAGAGAACAGGTAATATTTTGCAAAGGCATGAGATGCCTCAAACTAGAATCTCAGAGGTGGAGATTTTTGATGTTTGGGGCATTGATTACCAAGGGCCATTCCCTACTTCTCATGGGAATCAATACATATTAGTAGCTGTAGATTATGTTTCTAAATGGGTGGAGGCAATTGCCACCCCCACTTGTGATGCTAAATTTGTTGTTAAGTTGTTTCAAAAGATTATCTTTCCACGATTTGGAGTGCCACGCGCGGTGATTAGCGATGGAGGAAAGCATTTCAATGAGCGTCATCTTAATTCTTTATTGAAGAAATATGGCGTTACGCACCACAGAGGACTAGCATATCATCCTCAAACCAGTGGACAAGTGGAAGTTTCTAACAGAGAATTGAAACAAATCTTGGAGAAGGTAGTGAGCAAGAATAGAAAAGATTGGAGTCGGAAGCTTGATGACACCTTATGGGCTTACCGTACTGCATACAAGACACCGATTGGAGCATCACCTTACCGTCTAGTCTATGGCAAATCTTACCATTTACCTGTGGAGCTTGAGTACAAGGTTATGTGGGCCATAAAGGAGCTGAATATGGATCCCTCACTGGCGGGTGAGCGAAGATTGATGCAGCTGAATGAGCTTGATGAGTTTCGACTGCATGCCTATGATAGTGCTCAAGTATACAAAGAACAAACGAAGAAATGGCATGACAAGCATATTTTGCAAAGGGAATTTCATGTCGGTGAAAAGGTATTGCTATTTAACTCTCGTTTGCGTTTGTTCCCAGGTAAGCTAAGGAGTAGATGGTCTAGACCATTCACTGTTGTTGAAGTGAACAAATTTGGGTCAGTTACGCTGCAAACTGACAAAGGTGAGACTTTTAAAGTAAATGGGAAACGATTGAAAATCTACTATGAAGGTGCTCATGTTGGGGTAATAGAGGCCATTGACCTCTTTGCCATTGATTCCTCTCACTGATGAGGTAATACGGTCATGCGGGACCGCTTAAACCAGCGCTACCGAGAGGCAGCTCGGATATTGTAAAGTAATATTTTGTAAATTAGGACTTTAATTTAATTATCGCATTTCCATTTAAGTAATTTCTTGAGTTTGAGAGAAGTAAGGGAGGGCAGTTTATGTGTTTCAAGGGTATTTTGTGCAGGATTAGACGGAATTTGAAGTCAGGAATTAAAACAACGAGAAAAAGAGGACAGCAGCAGGTTCCTCGATCGCGTCAACTCAGGCTCGATCGAGGCACCAACGTGCTCGATCGAGTGCACCCAAGGCTCGATCGAGGCACCAAGCGTTTAATTAAAAACAAGTTAGAACGAAAGTTGCATAGTGCTGCATTTGGTTCCTCGATCGAGTCCACCCAGGCTCGATCGAGGCACCAGTTTGAACCGGGTTCCGCGTTTTGAACCGGCTGGGATCCTCTTTTAATTACTTCTATTATTTCCTAATCTTTCTACTACCCATCACTTTTCTTGCTTATTTTTTGACTGCTTCTTCTCCTTTCTCTCTAAATTCCACCACATTCATCATCAAATCTCCAATTAATCTTCTGTTTCGTTGCTTGTTAAGTGATTTACATCAATCTTTGTGCTTATTTTCGAATTCTATTGCTTGTTTTCGCCAGGTAAGGCACGTTTTTGCTCAAATTGGGTCAGAAAAATCCGAATTTTTATGCTTAAATCTTGTGTTTCTTGCCTTGAATCTTCCATTGCTCATATACAATTGCTATTTCCTTGCTTATTAGCCCTTTATTTGTTGAATTAAATGCCTAATTTGCTAATTTAGGAATTAGGGTTCTTCAAATCCGGGTTTGATTTTTGCATTAAATTGGTTAGAAATTATGTTCTTATGCTTGGAATCTTCACTAATTGTTATATAATTACAATTCCCTTGCCTTTTAGATGGTTTATGTGTGATTTTCGGTCTCAAAATCGAATTTTTTCACTACACCGCTCCAAAAAACGTGGACTGTTTTTCTTCACTATCTGTTTTGGGCAATTAAATTGGGTTGTGATTGTATACTTGTATCTTTTGCAGGTATGTCGACTAGTGGGCAAGGTAATAAAAGGCCACAGGAGAGGCGCGCTCCCGTTCGTGAGCCGGAGGTGGTAGTGTCTTCTGTGGAGGAAGATGATTTATCACCATTTGACGAGTTCCTTTTTATTGAATTTCGTGACAAAGAGCAGCGGGATAAATTTGAGGTATTGATGTCTAAGGCTATGAATGCTACTAGGTGTGTTGATCGTAAAATTTTGCGAACTTTAGGGATTGATGAGATGATGCTTGGCATGTTTGTCGAGATTGGGTTGCAGGGTCTTTTTCTGTTGCACGAACTATCATATCGTGCCTTGACCCTTGAGTTCTTGAGTTCATATGCTTATTTCCTGACGGATCATCTTATCCGTTTTAGGTTGTTTAATGGGGAACGGTCCTTGACTTTTGACCGTCTGTCTGAGATACTGGGCATTGATAAGCATACCCCTGGTGATTTGTATAATGGTATTGGGTTGTCCGCGGTCCGATTCTTTCCACTGTTTACAGGTTTTGCGGACGCCGACGTTAGTAGCATGTCTCTATTAGATGTTCACCATGTTTGTCTTTGACTTTTCTTACGGTATCTGAGTTATTTACTTTATGGGAGACATGATAGGAGCAAGGCCTCTTCTTTGGAGGTCTTGATATTAGCCAGCTACCTCAACCCGTTTCAGGAAGATACTTTTCAGTTTTCTCCCCTTGCACTCATTTCCCAGGCCCTTGACCGCATGACTGGGCGGTATTCTGATTTAGATTGCGGTGCCATTATTACTAGAATTGCTAGAGTCTTGTGTGATTTTGAGGGGAATGACCCCTATGAGCCGATGGATGACCATGAGCCATTGGTAGATGATGACCACTTACGCTATGACATCTCTTACGTTGACATTCAGGGTGGGAGGGACCACTATTGGAGAGTGCGTGGTCAGTCTTATATGCTTCTACCTAATTGAGACCTGCCCCTGCCACTTATTTGATACCAGATGACCTTTTGATTACTTTTTCTGGTTCTAGTACAACTGCTACTACTGGTGAGCGTAGGAGACGTCGTCAGCCTGCCACTCATTTGCCTGGTTCCTACCAGCCTACTCCTCCTCCTCCTCCTCCTCCTCCTCCTCCTCCTACAGCCTTTCCTTTCCATGGTTATCACTTTGACCCAGTACTTGCGAGGGAAGTGAGGATACATGAGGGTGTTAACACCGCTTTGACTGAGCGTCGTTTGTGGGAACAGATGGAGGCCATTACTCTTGCTGCTGGGGGGCAATACACGGGTGTTTCTCCGAGCTACTACACCACACCTGGTGACGATAACCGTGTTTTCCACCTTTATGGTGTGACCCCTGCTGAGTTTGGGAAGTTTAGTACAGACTATGGTGCCCTGAGTCTCCCCTTTTACACTCCTATCCGTCCTCACTAGCTCACTAGTGTCTTTCCGGAGGATATGGGTGTTCCTTTGTCACAGAGGGGGCCAGGTGGCCAGTTTGGAGCTTCCACTTCTGCTGCAGCAGCTTCTCCAGGAGTTGGCCGTGCTAGAGGCCGTGGTAGGCGAGCTGGCCGTTCTAGAGGGCGTGGGGGTCCGGTTCATGATCCCGAGTTGTTGGCTATGTATGCTGAGATTGATGGCTATGATGAAGCCAATCTTGATGATGATGATGGTGCACAGTAGTGACAGCTGGTCACTACCTCCCTCTCTTTCCAGCTGATTTGGGGGAGACTTTGCTACATAGCTGGTACTATCTTTCTTTGTTTTTGTTTTATTGCATTTCTTATTTTCCCCTCTTCCCTTTGTTAGTAGTGTCCTATAGGTTGCTGGATTTTTCTGTGTGATTGCTATGTTGTAGGCGTCACAATGAGGACAATGTGACATTTAGGTTTGGGGGGAGAGTATTTATTTATGTTGTGTGTATTTATTGTTGTGTGTGAAAAAAAAAATCCATAAAAAATTAAAAAAATTTCAAAATACAAAAACATGTTTTTATTTATTTTGAGTCGAGTCTTGGTAAATTGATTAGCAATGATGATAATTTGCTTTGTCTTTGCATTTGAATCCCATTGAGTTATCCATGTACATTGTTTTGACATGTTAGCTATGATAAACAAAGCTCTTTACTCAAGTCTTGACCGTCACAATATGCCTTATGCCGAGTAAATTTGACTATATTTTGTTGGTAAACCACTTAAATTTCTGAGGTCTTTAGAGCTTCCTAGGCCGGGAACATTAATAAACCGGTCTCATTTGTTATTTAGGCTAAAGAGTGTGGTCTCCTTGTGGAATGTGTAATATCAAACTGCATAAGTGTGACATTAGTTTCTTAGCTTTTTGCGCATTCATATGATTGAGTACATGAGGAAAGGCGGTTCTCATTGTTCAAGTATGCCATACATTACCCTGTTTTGTTAGGCCGTTTGAACCTTGTAGCCATTTCATATCCCATTTCATAGCTACATTCTAGAATTTGCCTACCTATTCGGGACAATCGCAGTTGCTTGAGTTTTATGTTGCTATAGCTACTTTGGTTGGGTCGGGACTTTTATGTCATGTGGGTAGTAGCTATCCTTTTTGTCGCAATTGTGTGATCTCCTATGTTGAAAAAGAAGAGGATTATGAAGCAAAGAAAAAGAAAGAAAAAAAGAAAAGAAGCAAAAAAAAGAAAAGAAGAAAAAAAAGAGAAAAAGAAAGAAAAAGAATTGCTTCATCAAGTTTTGTTAGGAGATCATAAGTGGTAAATACTAGAGTCTAATGCACTTTTGGAGAGTCTTTACATTCTCTCATATGTTGTCAAAGTTGAGATGATTTCTCTAGTTGGATGGTTGTATTTTACATTATTAGATTTGGTTTTTGGTTTAGCGCTGCGACTACCGTCTTAGCCCCACATATCCATACGTGCTTTTGCACAAACCACTTCTATACCCATGCCCATTTGCCACTAATCTGTCCTTGATACATGTACTTGGTCTATGTTGTGAGTGCGCACTAGTTAGAGAAATTACTATCACATTAGATTGCATGCATGTTTCATAAGTTGAGTGAGTGTCTATATTCTTTCTATCTTACATATATCACACCCCTTATGAGTGCATGAGTGAAACCGCGAAAGTCCAACAGAATTGTCTTGCAAGGTTGAAAAGTATTTGGCTGAGTCTCGGTACCATGTCACATCTTGAGTAGAGCTGCGTTAATCTGTTACCCGTGCCTTTGAATTTGTTTTATCGGCATAATTTTTGGTCATTACTTTGTTATAGATATGGATAGCTGGGATTTGTATGTGCCTAGAAATTTGCTCTGAGTTATTCATTCACCATTTGTATGTTAGTCTTTTGTATGGTTTGATTGCTTTGCTTGAGGACAAGCAAATGTTTGGTTTGGGGGAGTTTGATGTATCACTTTTATATACACTTTTATAACTCCTTTCATGATGTTTTATACACCGTTTCCGTGCATTTATATCATTTATATGCCCTTTTATAGTGAATTGTCGATACTGCCGCTATTTTATGTTTTAATGCAGAAATGACGCATTACGAGGTGAATCGAGCTAAGATGAGCATTGCGGATATGGCATAGTGGAATACACGAAGCATGGCACGAGGAACGAGTGACTTGAAGATTAGAAGTGAAGGAAAGACGAAGAACAAGCTGTGAAGCTGGTTCCTCGATCGAGCCCACTAAGGCTCGATTGAGTAATTGTCCTCGATCGAGTGACCTCAGGCTCGATCGAGGAACCTTGTTGACGGATTAATTTCCGTATTTTCCTAAAATAGTTATTTTGCAATATAAATTCTAAACTCGTAGACTATTATTAGGTTACGCTTTATTTTGCTTAGAACGGCTGGAAAACTCTCTTTAGCTTGGATACACTGTTCTTTAATCTTTCCTTGTTGCTACGGTACTAATCATTCCTCAATTATTATTCATTCAATTTTTATGTTCTTAATTAGTTGTTATTACTTTATCTTGTTAATCATGCTTTCAATCATAATTATTGTTGTTGTTGTTGTTGTTAAATTCATCATGAGTAGCTAATTTCCTCATCTAGGATGAAGGGGATCTAGGTAAATTAGAAAGGGGAATGTTAATTGATTGCTAGTAATATCGCATGAGTTATTGTTTGATTATTGTTCTTCTTCTAGTTAATTGATTTAGGCCTGGATTGTTAACTAGTGTGGCGAATTAATACTTTCACCGACAGGGTTAGAATTAATATAGGCTGCGATAATCAAATAGATTGTGTTTAATTATAGCGATTGCATGTTAGAATCGATCTAAAGGACATAAAAAGAATTAATCAATCTTGTGACCTTAGATAACTTGACTGACCTAGCAATTGATTAAGAGACCCCATATAATTGACCTAGTGAACCGGAAATCCTAGACTTTTAATATTATTGTTATAAACCTTTTAATTACTCGTTATTAGTTGATTATATAACAAACAAACAAAAAACCCCCAAGAAATGGTTACCTTCAGACGATCTAAATATTAGCAAACTGATTATTACCGCCTCCCTGTGGATTTGATACCTGTCTTACCGCTAGCTATTTTGTTAGTAACTGAGATAGATTTATTTTGATATTGGTGATACGACTTTAGCCATATAAGTTGCTATCAAAACCCGACAAATAACCCGTAAAAACACAGTTACTCGATCGAGTAAGTAACTTACTCGATCGAGTGACCCTTACTCGATCGAATCCCCAACTTACTCGATCGAGTACCCTTCAGCAGAACACTGTTTCGTAAACTAAACATACTTACTCGACAAAGTAAGCCCCACTCGATAGAGTACCCAACAGCACATAAAACCGTAGTATTACACAAGAAATCTATCAAGTTGTATCAACACACACAAAATCACGTCCATGAAATCACACAACATATCACAGCGTTCCCTCATCCTCATAACTACCTACGTAGTGACCAACCGAGAAAATAGGATCCAGTTTTTAGATGAGGGATCATACTCAACCAAAACCGATCCCCTATTGTACTCAAGTCGGGTTTATTTTATTAGACACACCTACATTCATTTTGGTTCATTGGTTTAAGTTCCAAAGTCGTCGCTTTGATACCACTTTATAACATCCCCTTCTTACCTGGCCGAGGTAATTGGGAGATGTTACCATCTCGGTTTCCCGAGGCAGTGAAATCGGAATTACAATTAAGAAACTCTTTATATAAATAACAAGTTTAGTGATTTACAAAACAAAGAATGAATGAACGAATAAAATATGAACTCTACAACTTGACTACCATCTATGTTATCTATCAACTATCCAAGTACTCGACTCCAAGTCCAAAGCACATCCCGTCTCCCGCGTGACACCAAAACAACCTGTACTCAACCTGCTCCCTATATGATCAGAAATATCAATGGATGGACACAGGCCACCCCGAAAATAGGTGACAATTTACACAGACACGCACACGTCAGTTTCAATAAATAAACATGATCAGTGGTCGGACTCTCGAGGAGGTTTAGTTTTCGGTACTTGTCGTTAGGAGCACCTAGACCAAAACACAATTTATAACTCCACAAACAACTCTACAATTAGTAAAGAGGCAAGTAAAGGTCGGATCCCAAGGGACGGAAATTGAGATGAGATTTTTAATTGCAACTAGCGGTGTCTAGGGGTGTCACAATTTGGGGTTTGATGTAGAAGATCACTAAACTAAATAGCAATAAAAGTAAACAAGCAAGATGATTAAAAAGGGATGTAAACAATTGATAAAAGGCACTAGGGTGTCATGGGGTCATAGGGGATTCATGGGAATTGATCATACAAACATATTCTCAAATTATAAGCAAGCAATTATTGTTGTGATGGATCGAGTTGGTTTATATCTTACAATCCTAGGAAAGTTTGGGTCCCGGAGCCGAATCGATTAGATTGTACAACACCTACAAGTCGACTTAATCTTCCCTACTCGACTATATGCATGGTCTAATGAGACTCGAGTTGGTTTATGTCTTACAAGTCTCATTGAAAAGATAGGTGATGGGTAAAAAATGCAAGGATTCATAGGCTCGCATTTCATCAAACATAACATGTGCATAAGTTGAGATCACAACAAGCAAGCAAATAAACTATGAAAACATATTAATTTAAGCATGAATCATCCCCCATGTTGGTTTCCCCTAATTACCCATTAACCCTAGCTAAGGAAACTACTCACTCATTATCATGTTGAACATGCTAGCAAGGTTGTCAATCATACCAACAAAGTGAAACATGATGAATAAATGAAGATAATTAGCAATAATTAAAAAGGGATTAAGAGAATTATACCTACTAATGATTCCAATAATAAAGCAAAGAATAATAGAAGTACTTGATGATTGATTGGAAGGTTGTCAATCTCCCAATAATAACCCAAATAATCTTCAATTACCCAAAATAAAAGATGAGCAAAAGAGAGATTAAGGAAATGAGATTTGTATTAAAACTTGATTAAATGTTGATTACAAGATTAGAGAGATTTGATTGATATTAACTACACTAAAGATTGCTAAGAAGAACATGGTAATCTAATTAGACTAATGGGGTATTTATAGTGGGGATTAGCTACATAAATTAGGGTTTACTAAGGGCTTAAATGACGATTAAGTCCTTGAGGAATCGCCGGTCTCAAGAGAAACTCCGGTCTCCTTTTCGCCGGTCTTTGAAAAATATGCGCATCCTTCATTGACCAAGTAGAAGACGAATTTAGCTGTCACACAATCCGAGCGTCCAGGGCATGGGACGGGCGGATTGTGGAGGTTCTGGTCGAGCGGATTCTTGGGGTGGACGGGCGGATTGTGGTGGATTTGGCCGAGTGTCCAGCTGAGGAAGAATCTCGGATTGCCTTTGCTGGACGGGCGGATTGTTGGCAATCCGCTCGGATTGTCTTACAACTTCTTCCTTTCTTCTTTTCTTCCTTTCTCTTCATAAAATCCTTGAGGATTCCCTCGGGGATGCAAGGATCTTTTCTCATCATTACCCATCTACTATAGTATGTACAAAGGCCTTCTAGTATTGTCTTCTTTTTGATGCTTGGTCATTGAATTCAATCAATTTAGCTCTATTTTGCCATGAAAATTCAAGGTTTGCACTCCTTTCCTACCAAGGAAACAAAACCTCAAAGAATATGCAAAACAAAGGACTAAAGAAAATAAATGACCCAAATATGCACTAAAAAGCATGGGAACAAGGCTTATTCGGGGACTAAATATACTCAAATTATGGTCACATCAATCAGACACTACGTGATAAATAAATACGCAACATGCCAATGATATGAATGTGATACGATTATATAATCATCACACCGGTACCAGGACACGCCCAGACGTACCCACAACCACCGGTGCCAGGGACACGCCCACGACACCACACCTCACAAATAGGTACCGGGACACGCCCAAACGTACCGGGTCCTGAAGCCAACCGGATCCCCTGCCAGACGTCGTGCCTCAAAAACACGAGTCCCTCCGTACTCAATTCATTAATGTGCACATCCCTCTTGGAGTGGGAAGCTCCAAGAGGCGACCCGAGCGTGAGACGGTCTCCCAACCGCCTCACGTCTCCTCAACAACAAGTAACCAACCACAAACCGCTATCTCCTCCAATATACATGATAAACATAATAAATGCAAGATACCACATAATAAGCCAATTATCGACTCATCATGATACACATGCCAAATATGATTGCATTACGATTGTAATGCAAGCAATGACAAATGACCCACTAACAAACATAAACATACATTATCGAAACTGAGTAGGATAAACCTATCTTTTAGCGAATCTCCATAAGCTACTCGACACAAGCAAGATCCGCCTCATAAAGCGTCTCACAAAATCGTCACCTAAATAAATACAATAAATTCATATAATTACTAACTAACCTAATTACTAACACAATTATATAATTTAATATAATTAAATTCAATTCCCGACTCATACCCATTATACAATAATTAAAACCCGTCTTAAACACACTACCCATAACCCACGACAACAACCCATAAAACCGCCCTAAAACAGCTGGTCCGGTTCTAACTCGTCGTCAAAGCTACCAACCAAAACAATATTTATAACTTCACAAACTACTCTTAGTAAAGAGGTAAGTAAAGGTCGGATCCCAAGGGACGGGTATTGATGTAGGATTTTCAATTGCAAGTATGTATGTCTAAGGGTGTCACAAATTGGGTTGAGATGAGGTGTAATCTAAACTAATCAACAAGATGAATGCAAATTAACGAAAACAAAGTAAAGAAATAAAAGGGGTTTGTAAACAAATGATTAAAGGCGCTAGGATGTCATGGGTTCATGGAGGATTCATGGAAATAGATCATACAAACATGTTCTCAATTAGATGCAAGCACTTATTGTTGTGATGGGATCGAGTTCGTGTATATCTTACAATCCCTGGAAAGATTTAGGTCCCGGAGCCGAGTCGTCTAGACTGTACAACACCTACAAGTCGACTTAGTCTCCTCCTATTCAACTCTATGCATGGTCTAATGAGGCTCGAGTTGGTTTATGTCTTACAAGCCTCATTGAAGAGAAAAGGGATGGTCAAAAAATGCAAGGTTTCATAGTCTAGCCTTTCATTAAACATAACATGTGCATAGGTTGAAATCACAACAAGCAAGCAAATTAATTAAGAGAACATATTAGATTAAGCATAGATCAATCCCCATGTTTGTTTTCCCTAATTCCCCATTAACCCTAGCTAAAGAACTACTCACTCATGATCAAGTTTAGCATGCTAATAAAGTTGTCAATCCTACTAACAAAGCAAAACATGATGAATAAATGATGTGATTAACAATAATTAAACAAGGGTAAAAAGGAATTATACCTATGGAGATGATCCAAATAATAAAGCAAAGAATAATAGAAGTACTTGTTGATTGATGGAAGGTTGTCAATCCTCCAATTAAACCCAAATAATCTTCTAATTACCCAAACAAAACTAAGAACAATTGAGAGATTAATGAAAGATTAAGATGTAATTAATATTGACATGTGTATTACAACTAAATTAAGACTAAATTAAGAGAGGATTAAGATGATATTAAGATTGCATGATCATCTAGGTAGTACAAAGGGGTATTTATACTAAAATTAAGTACAAGGATTAGGGTTACTAAGGGCTTAAATGACTATTAAGACCCTAAGAGGAACTTGGTAATTTTGCTCATCATGAGGGACATGCGCGGATCGTCTTTGCAACTCCCACCAGGATCCACTCGTCCTTGCCTGAAGCACGACCTGTCCTGTAAGAGGATCCGCTCGTCCTGGATGTTGGGACGCTCGGATCGTGCTCTGGTACGTTCGGATCCTGCTCTGGGACGCTCGGATCGTGGCACAGGATTCTTCTCTTGTTTGGCTCCTCAACAATCCGCGGGGATTGTGTTGGGGATGCAAGGATATTTTCATCATTGCCCATTTCACTTTATTTATCTACTTAGGCCTCTAGTGTCGGTCTCCTCTTCGATGCTTGGTCATTAGATGCGATCCATTTAGCTCCATAAATGCAAGGTTAGCGATCCTCTCCTAACAAGGACACAAAGCCTCAAAGAATATGCAAAATGGGAAACTAAAGATAAGAAATGACCCTAATATATGCTAGAAAGCATGGGAACGAGGTTAATTCGGGGACTAAATATGCTCAAATATGAGTCACATCAAGAGCCCAAACACCACCACCACGATAGCCAGCCACCACCTGTTGTCACCACCACCATACGCCACCACACTCACGGGTCCCATAATCCCAACAACACACGACAACAAACACCAACACAACCCCGACAACCCTTGCAAAACCCTCATAAAATAGCACCTTACCAACCACCACACGCCACCCACGGTGGGTTCACAGCCCATACCTAGACGTGTTCACAATAAACACAACAACCAACAATAACCCGTATGCCCCTCTTTCAACCCGTTTAATACGCCCTTACCTCCACCCATTCCACCACCCACGACCACCAACATACTCTCCTCATAACCCACAACAATAACCACCCATAGCTACCCTAGGACAGGCCACAAATGAGGGTCAAACCAAGCCCAAAGCCGGTATAAAAACAGCAACACAAACACCCTATAAATCTCGGTCAAACCCGTTTTATAGTGGTCAACGGTGGTTAAAGAGGTGGTCAATGACGGTCCAAGGTGGGTCAAGGTCGATGCGGGCTAACGGTATAATTTAATTAAGGTATAAGTTAGTATAAGACGGTCTTACCTCAAGATCTCGAGGCGGAGGGACAAACTCTTTCTTCACTTATCTCCTTTTTCCTCTCTCTCTCTTCCTCTCTCTATAATCTTGGTAGATATGGGATGTTGTGATAATGGATAATATGAGTGGGTGGTAGATTTTTATGGGATAAGGTGAGTGTAGTGGATAAGGTGGGATATGTATATATTATTATGTATTATGTATTATTATTATTATTATTATTATTATTATTATTATTATTATTATTATTATTATTATTATTATTATTATTATTATTATTATTATTATTATTATAAAAACGCGAACTTTTATAAATCAATCAAAAGTTTACAAGAAATTGGTGGGCAACCGAGATACAATCTGGGCGCCCACTCCCTTAGCAATAGCAAAGCTAAGTCTAGTAAAAAATGTAAGTGGTCGCGCGAGCCCCTGCATCTTGAGAAACAGAGAATTTCTGGTCCCGCTTGAGCAAAGCCACAACATCCGTATCCAGCTCTCTCAGCGAAGAAAAAGAGAAGGGTAGGAAACCATAACCAACCGTCGTGCACAAATCCCGGTACTTGGCACACTTCCGCTAAGCAGCATCAGCAACAACCCGACCCGACACAAAATCGGTCAATCCAGTGTGAGACAAGGGGGAAGACCCCGTCAGATCGACATACACATCACGGCCCCTGTCCCAGGAATAAAGAAGCAAATCATTATTATTATTATTATTATTATTATTATTATTATTATTATTATTATTATTATTATTATTATTATTATTATTATTATTATTATTATTATTATTATTATTGTTGTTGTTGTTGTTATTACTGTTATTATTACTGTTGTTATTATTGTTGTTGTTGTTGTTGTTGTTGTTGTTGTTGTTGTTGTTGTTGTTGTTGTTGTTGTTGTTGTTGTTGTTGTTGTTGTTGTTGTTGTTGTTGTTGTTGTTGTTGTTGTTGTTGTTGTTGTTGTTGTTGTTGTTGTTGTTGTTGTTGTTGTTGTTGTTGTTGTTGTTGTTGTTGTTGTTGTTGTTGTTGTTGTTGTTGTTGTTGTTGTTGTTGTTGTTGTTGTTGTTGTTGTTGTTGTTGTTGTTGTTGTTGTTGTTGTTGTTGTTGTTGTTGTTGTTGTTGTTGTTGTTGTTGTTGTTGTTGTTGTTGTTATTATTATTTATTTTATTTTATTTTATTTTATTTTATTCCGTCTTATAACGTAATTCGTAGAATACAATATAATTTTATAAAATATATTTTTCATTTACCGTTGACTAGCCTTTGACCGAGGTAAATAAAATACGGGTATTACAAGAAGATCATCAGCGAAAATCAGATGAGTCAAATTCAATCGAACACATTTAGGGTGATATGAGAAGCTTTCATACCTAGGTAGCCTTCTTAAAAGCCTTGACAACACCTCCATACAAATGACAAATAGATAGGGTGAGAGGGGATCCTCCCTGTCTCAGCCCCTTTTTTTCCAGGAAAGAAACCTTCGAACCCCCATTGATTTGATTATTGTTTATTATTAGTCTTGTGACACTAATGACTATTAGTGTACTTAATTAAGCCGATGAGAAATTCGAGGTTTGATTGGTTTAATTACTTGACTATGATTGTTAAGTTAATGTCACGAAAGTGAATTATTGTATTAATCGGGAATTTAATTGGTAGTTTGAAAGAATGCTAATTTAACTCCCTAATCGAATAATAATCACCTAACTTGGCTAATTAATGTTATGTTTCCCTTTTTAAGATCGAGACTTGACTATATGACACTCCCACTACCCTTAACTCCTTTATTAGTCGTTTACTTCTATTATAGTTACTTTGTGTTCTTTAGTTATGTATTTCTATTTTTATTACCTTAGTTACTTTTAGAATATTCAATAATCAAATATTTTATCGACTAAACTAAAACTAGAACCGAGTCTTATACCTTAACACACCATCCTTGTGGATTCGACACCCTATTACATAGTTTGGTTGTTCAGTTTAATTTGTTTGATAGGCTTACACGACAAAATCCTCGTGAACTATCAAGTAACTTGGTCATCCTCTCTCGCTTTTTAATATATAAATATTAAATATAAGGGCATTTAAACCTTTTACAATTTATGAGACTTTTTTCTTAAAAATTGTGTCCGGGTCCACGGGTACATTGAATTGGATATAGGGGAGTACCTAACATACCTCTAAACTCCTAGGTTATATATTTAAATACCCAAAGTATCTAAATTTAGATTTTCTAAGGGGTAAATTTTCTTGTATCAAAATCCGGATTTCGAAATATCATTAAAGTTTAATAACGAATCGCCGACGCTTTTTATAAAAAAGACAATACATACCCTTGGCTTTTTTTTTTTCCCCGCCCTCTTACTCTCTCTTTCCGTCTTACACTACAACGACCACCACCTCTCGGCACCTGCACCACCACTGTAACTTTCCTTCTTAATCTTTATTTCCCCCTTGTAACTGTGACACCCCCATATACCAAGGAGCCTTAAGAAGACCTTCCCTAACATATAAGGGCATCATCATCTCGGTTGCCCGAGGTAAGTAATCATCAAAAGTCGATAAAAGAACAATTACAGTTATGTTACAAGTGTTACATCTAAACTATTAAAACAAAGGTACAATTCGTCAAAGCTATAGAGCTACTTCTGACATTACTCGTGAGGACTCATCCCAACCCGGACTCCAGCTAGCATCCAAGATAGCACCTGCTAAGACGGACTGCTCACCATAAGGGATCACGGCAGACACAACAAAACAAACAAGACAGCCACACAAGGTCAGTAACTGAGGTATGACACAACAAACAGTACCAACAAATTACAAACACAACCAAACACACACACACACAGTCACAACCACTCCAACCAATCTCCGTCACCGATTGTCCACTGGACCAGCCCTGCCAGTGGGGGACCGCAGCCATACCAACCAATTCCTCGCTCATCATACTGAGCGATAACCCTGTCCCATTAATGTGCACATCCCCTCCCGTGGCGGGTTCCACGGAGGGCGAAACTAGGGCGTAAAGCCACTCCCGCAAGTGACTCCACTCAGCCGAGGACGCACCTCGAGAACCACAGACAATCAGTCACAAACAGCTGTATTACAACAACGACAACCACAACGACAACAACAACAACCACAGCAACGACAACAACAATCAACAACAACAACCGACACTCTAACAACCAACAGAGACTGAGTAGGCGAACCTACCTTTAACCAAAAAGCAGCGATTCCTCGATCAACCATATGACATCAACCAAGCAAGCAATCCCTATACAAACAGTATACAAGCCTATTACTACCAATACAACCCTACAAGGAGCAACAAAGACAAAGATGATGACGACGACGTAACTACGCATCTCACAACGGCGTTAAGACCGCTACTCGAGTCAAGCAACCCAACCTCAAGGCACTAGCATCCTCAAAGGCTCCCATGGAAGGTATTTGGTGAAGGGAAAGGAGGGAGGCGACCTATATATCTGAAAGAAGGAGGCGGAAATGATTTGCGGTTTTAACAAAACACGATTATAAACCCTCGCTGAAAAGACGCTACTCGATCGAGTAACCCACTTACTCGATCGAGTGGCCCTTACTCGACCGAGTACCTAAGCTACTCGATCGAGTAGCCTCTACTCTATCGAGTACCACTCACTTCTAAAGGCAATCAAGGCACAAGGTAACTCCGGTACGCATCACTCAGGGCTATTGCCTGCCCCCAAAGGTCGGTCAACGTTGATCAACGGGTCCCTAAAAGGACGGGTATTACAGTCTTCCCCCCTTAAAAAGAACTTCGTCCCCGAAGTTCAACTCACCCTTCCCCAACCGCACGACAATAAACCAAGGTTGATAGCATTGTTCTCCCGACACAGGTCACTACTCTCTAGAAGCATTACCCCACTATGTCATCATCATCACTGCCCGACACACCATATACACCAACTTCTACGACCCACAACTTGAAGTACCAAACTCACAACATGTACCAATACGACCAATAACTATACTACTACTCCAAACTCTTAGCCACGCACTACGGGACTATACTTTCACTAGTACACAACTATCAACGCCAAAACATGCCACACAACGATCCTGTTACACCGTATGATTCAAACACTTCGTTACCGTTCCCGACACACTCATCCCTTTATGACTATCTTTTCATTGTAAATTACTCAACTTTTACTTAAACATACAAATTACTCATCAAAACAATTAAAACAATTATAACTTCATGCTAGAATTATAACAGAGGCAATAGCTAGCATTACAAACAAACGACGAAATCAGTATAGTATACAACAAAATTATTATAATATCGGCCTTTTTATTTTGCAACATTACTCTTCCCCCCTAAAAAGGAACTTCGTCCCCGAAGTTCACCATTAAGTAAATTTTCTAACACAAACTGCACCTTGTCGACATTACTCAATAATCACGACTAACATAGTCTTATATATATATATATATATATATATATATATATATATATATATATATATATATATATATATATATATATATATATATATATATATATACTACCTTACGAGGATAATTGTCAAGAACCATAAAACATGCACATATAAATTGTATATAATGTAGTTATGGAAATTCTGCGAAATAATTAACAAGTCTTTTCGATAATGAATAAGTTAGGCTTGCTTGTGAACGCAATAAAAGAAACCTTTGTGTCACATCTATTCCCACAAAATATCATTTATAAGTCAAGCATGGACCCAAGCATAACTAATAAGTCGACCCAAACATTCCACTAACCTTCAATAACCATTATTAGTATCAAAATATGCAAAAATAGAAACATTCAAACAATTTTATTTTCGAAAAAGTTCCTGTAACAGTGCTACTCGATCGAGTGGGTTAGGCACTCGGTCGAGTTGGCCCTACTCGATCGAGTATCTTAGCTACTCGATCGAGTAGCTCAAATCGATTACTCCCAATCGCCACACTGCAGACTACTCGATCGAGTGAGGGGCACTCGGTCGAGTGGCCACATGTCAAATGCTACTCCACAACTTTCCTAACACAACACAATATATATATATATATATATATATATATATATATATATATATATATATATATATATATATATACGGTCGCATAACCGCGAGTCGGGATGGTAACCCGACCAGAAATCCTGCAAACAAGTCTAGGAAAAGCAAGTACGGCCTTATGGCCACCAATACAAACCGAACATAACAAGTACGAAATGAAAAGTTCCAACCAAAGCAAACTAACATCCGATACAACTACAAACATGATAAGAAAAGGAGTATCACTCCTGCCGCTGCTGCTGCTCATCCATGACATAATCCTCATCTCCACCACCACCTGAGGTGCCAGCTCTTGAAGTCCCAAGACCCGCATCATCCCCTGCTCCAACCTCTGGACTCACGTACCATGGGGTCAAACCGCCGTAAGGGTAATACTGAGGTGCTCCCCATGTGGACGCATCCACCCCGTAAGAGTGGAAAACCCCGCTGTAGTCCCCAAATCCCCTCCACCAAACTGGATGCGGTCCCTAGGTCCCAATACCCTGAGCATATGCCATCTCGTTCATGTTCCGGAGCGTCAAGGTAGAGGACACTCTCTCTGCCAGGTAGCTGTCACGCGTCACCGGGGTATCAAGGTAAGGGTAACAAGGAAACGGGTGCTGTGGTGGTGCTATCGGCTGTGGCTGGGTCTCAGCCATCCTCTCTCTCACGCGGCGTGGTCCCCTCCCTATCCTGGGTTTGTCCTTCGCAGCTCTCACATTCTCCCCCTTCCTCGGCTCGGGCATAACCTGAAGGATCGTATCATCGATGAGGTACGTCTATCTCGCCGGAGGTGCATCCTCATCAGAATCGGCAGCTACCACTACCGCATCCAACGGCTCAGTCGGTGGGAGGTGCTCAGGAGCCGGTATCCTCATCCAGCTCATTCCCCTCACCCTCCATGCTAGGCTACCATCTGCCAAGGTTCTCAACCATTTCAGGTCGAGGAAATAATCTCTGTCCATGGTAGGTACCAGGGTGGCTAAGGGAACGTACTCGGAGGAAGCCACAAAAAAAGCTAGCTTTTCGGCTAGCCGAGTGGCGATAGCACCACAACTCAAGGATCTAGTGCTAGAGGAGGCCATCAAAGCAAGGCTAGAACAAACTATTGCAGGAGCATTGAAGGTCACTTTTTTAGTCCGTTCAGGGTTAAGGTAAGCCATCAGAAGCAACAACTCGTGGGAGTTTAACTTACTCATATCAGACCTCTCGTAAAGGAGACACGACATAGCACGAAGAAAGACCCTCAAGGTAACATGCTGCACATCATTAATCAGCATGTTGCTAGCGGTGGGAGCTGATTTCCCGGTGATACAGGGCATAAGGCGGCAAATTCCACACTCAGACGGTATGTCATGAAGGGATCCCTTGGGAGGCTTAGCCAAGCCAAGGTGAGAGGGAAAAAGGTCCATGGTCAACACAAAACTGGTGTTCATAAGACGGAACTGTACGGTCTGCTCAGTCGGCTCGTATTTAAACGAGATCATAAACTCCAAGGTCAGAAAAGCATAAGAATGCTTCCGCAAACGGTATAGCCCAGTGAACCCCAAAGTCTCAAAGATATGACGGACATCCGTCTCAATACCCAGGTCCTCTAAAAGGGTCGTGTCTACACAACGAGTCGGTCTCATCTTACGGGATTGTAAGGCCACAAACTTTTCCCGTTGTGTAAAGTCTACAAAGACTACATAAGGATACTCTGGTACAGCTGGTACCACTGGTCCACTACCCTCCCCAACTTCGGGCTGAGAAGCCCTACCCCTCTTATTTTGTCTGGTCCTCAGGTTTAGTCTCGGCATCTGTTTCAACATATTATTTAAGTACACCAACGCATATGCACCAAAACATGCTATTTACACAAATTAAGTCATGAAAGAATCATCTAAGTACACACTATCACCAACAATTCCCAAATTACAAATAAAATTTCAATTCCTTATATCTCAGACGGTCTCTACAGCTGTGAAAATTTCATCATGATTAACACGAATTAATTCAACTATTACAATCGTTAGGACTTAAATCTTCAAAATACATCCATGTACAACACAAATTCCCAATCATATGAGACGAATTTCAGTTTGGGGCACTTTTAAGACGGAGTTTTAAGGCAAATTTTGAGGTGAAAATCTCAAAAATCAACTTCCCATATGACATATACAATACAAATTTCATTCTTTAACATGTAAAAGACATTCAAAAATCAATTTAATTTCTCAAACCTTAGAAATTTCGGTCACCAATATATGCAATTTCTATTTGAGTTTTGTATTATAAGCAACAATAATCATAAAAGGGAAGCATCTAGATCATATTACAACAATTACAAGCAAATTTTCTCACATATAAATCGAATTTTCAGATTTTTCTATCATCCTAATTGTTTCTAATTGATGAAAAACATTAAAATAGGAAGAAATTCATACCTTGATCAAATAGGAAGTAAAAGAACAATTATAAGCAAAGGAAATCACCAAATAAATCACCACAATCACAAGATTTGAGAGCAAGATGAGAGATATGAAGGTATTAGGGTTTATGAATGAATTAGAATGAAGGAAAGATGAATTAAAAGAGAGTATAAGAATCCCGCAATTATCCGGGTATTGTAGCTTACTCGATCGAGTGTCTCGGGTACTCGATCGAGTGCCCTCTACTCGATCGAGTAGGCGCTATTTGATCGAGTATTCGTAGGAAATTCCTACTTCCTCGACGTCATAGCTTCCTAACTAGATCGAGTGAGGTCTACTCGGTCTAGTAAGCACTCACACTCGGTCAAGTAAGGTTGGGTACACGGTCGGAATAAAGAGGTTAACTGAAGATTCCTGCAAAACAACATCACGTGTCGATTCCAAACCGAGTTCGAAAATCGTCACCGGTTATCATATTCATTCTCATTTTACCATTACTACTCAATTGTACCACACCGGTCTCACCAACTAGGATACATATCATGTTATTCTTTAACAAACTCCACACATCATAGTTTACCATGATATTAAATCATTCATGTATACATTTAATGCATTATCTCATCACTTAAACCTTTGCTTACTATGCTGCTAATAAACTTATAATCACATTACTTTAATCACTCTTTTAACATAAAATTTACAGGTATCACCCAAGGGTACTAGCAACATAATTATGCTTCAACATAAACAAATTAACCTACTCAAATTAATCACATCACATGCGGAAGCTTTCAGCCATTCATATATCACATTCATCCATTAATATTTTGATAAATCTCACTACAATTCTACAACTCTTTAACTACCCCCATAAGCACTATTATAAGGCTTATAAACCCTTATAGAAACTACCATTACTAACGATTTGAACAAACACAGCCATTACCGCATTTCATATCGCCTCACGCGTTTCTACTCTTTTCACATACCTCTATCGTATAAAACCTTTCACGTTCCTCATTATCATCACACACACATATTAGTTCCATCAAAACTTTACCATACATGTTTCTAACATAACTATTATGCATATGCTAACTTCAACATAGACCCGACCTCAATCAATTCCAACATAATCACCATACATATTAAGCACATAATGGCCGACTCAACATTCCCATACCCAGTGACTGGCTTAAGCATAATGGGGCCAAGATTTTGAAAAGAGGGCGCCTACTCACCCAAAATCTAGCATCGGCTGGGGCTCCCAATTTACAGACACCAGGTTCATTTTATCAGACTCACTACGTTCATTAGGTTCATTTGTTACAGGTTCCAAAATCGTCTCTCTGATACCATTTTGTGACACCCCCATATACCAAGGAGCCTTAAGAAGACCTTCCCTAGCATATAAGGGCATCACCATCTCGGTTGCACGAGGTAAGTAATCATCAAAAGTCGATAAAAGAACAATTACAGTTATGTTACAAGTGTTACATCTAAACTATTAAAACAAAGGTACAACTCGTCAAAGCTATAGAGCTACTTCTGACATTACTCGTGAGGACTCATCCCAACCCGGACTCCAGCTAGCATCCAAGACAGCACCCGCTAAGACGGACTGCTCACCATAAGGGATCACGGCAGACACAACAAAACAAACAAGACAGCCACACAAGGTCAATAACTGAGGTATGACACAACAAACAGTACCAACAAATTACAAACACAACCAAACACACACACACAGTCACAACCACTCCAACCAATCTTCGTCACCGACTGTCCACTGGACCAGCCCTGCCAGTGGGGGACCACAGCCGTACCCACCAAATCCCCGCTCATCATACCGAGCGATAACCCTGTCCCATTAATGTGCACATCCCCTCCCGTGGCGGGTTCCACGGAGGGCGAAACTAGGGCGTGAAGCCACTCCCGCAAGTGACTCCACTTAGCCGAGGACGCACCTCGAGAACCACAGACAATCAGTCACAAACAGCTGTATCACAACAACGACAACCACAATGACAACAACAACAACCACAGCAACGACAACAACAATCAACAACAACAACCGACACTCTAACAACCAACAAAGACTGAGTAGGCGAACCTACCTTTAACCAAAAGCAACGATTCCCCGATCAACCATACGACATCAACCAACCAAGCAATCCCTATACAAACAGTATACAAGCCTATTACTACCAATACAACCCTACAAGGAGCAACAAAGACAAAGATGATGACGACGACGTACCTACGCATCTCACAACGGCGTTAAGACCACTACCCGACTCAAGCAACCCAACCTCAGGGCACTAGCATCCTCAAAGGCTCCCATGGAAGGTATTTGGTGAAGGGAAAGGAGGGAGGCGACCTATAGATCTGAAAGAAGGAGGCGGAAATGATTTGCGGTTTTAACAAAACACGATTATAAACCCTCGCTGAAAAGACGCTACTCGATCGAGTAACCCACTTACTCGATCGAGTGGCCCCTACTCGACCGAGTACCCAAGCTACTCAATCAAGTAGCCTCTACTCTATCGAGTACCACTCACTTCTAAAGGCAATCAAGGCACAAGGTAACTCCGGCACGCATCACTAAGGGCTATTGCCTGCCCCCAAAGGTCGGTCAACGTTGGTCAACGGGCCCCTAAAAGGACGGGTATTACAGTAACCACCACTGCCGGCATACCACCAGCCACTACCGTAACCGGATCCGCCACCACCATCCACCAGGAGCACGTAAGTTGACATCATCCCATTTATTTTGTATTATTTGATTTGAATTAGGTTAGGATTTGAATGGTTTGGAATTGATTGTTTGGCTTGGTTATTGATTTGAATCGAGTTTTTGTGTTATTATTGCTTAATTCGTGCCCTTACTTTTGCATTGTTTTTGCTTGGTTGTTGATTGTAACGGTTTTTTGCCTCGAAATGAAATGGGGCGTTGAATTTCATTGTCTGTCGGAGGGGGGGAGGGGAGGGTGCGCTTGTTGAATTTCATCGTCAAACCATGACTTGGACAATGTGCTTCAACATCCAACCATGGTTATATGTTGGATTTCATTATCTGACCATCGGAGGACGTTGAATTTCAACGTCCAACCATGACTTAGACAATGAACTTCAACATCCAACCGTGGTCAGATGTTGGATTTCATTGTCTGACCATAGTCGGACAATGAAATTCAGCCCTTTTGCATGACAGTTTTAGCCAATGACACAAATGGTCCAATTAAAAACCAATGCAAACACAAACAAATTATCTGAATGCATCTAATGATCCTCCCTACAACTTGTGTTATGGAAAAATCCGATGCATTTCAAGGTGTATTCATTCTTGGTGAAACCATTGCTCATCTTTAACCGCTTCAAAAAGGCCATTGTAGACTTTGAATCCCGTAATCTCCTTAAGACACCATTCTCTCATTTCGATGTAGAAACCTTCTCGACCCTGCTGAGCATATGATATTACTCGATAACCACAATGACCATCATTCTCGGCGTCTACCCAACCATCAAAATGAACCCATAAGTCCTCCGAGACACTAAATCTTTTACTGCATGTTAATAAACCATCAATGATGTAGAAACTCTCCAACGGTGCACCAGCTTATCTCGGACTCCCGGAGGGAAACCACCTATTCTAAGTTAAACTTTCGTAGATGCATCTGTGCTAGGTCTCCCATATTTCCTATGCGAGTACTCAAAACCAGATTTCCTCCTAGTAGTAGGATTTCCCATAAGGTTTTCTCTAATAGAAGGTGGCAATATATCCTTGAAATCTGCATGAAGAATATCGCACAACTTCTCTATGAATACCTTCGTATATGCTAGGTCACTTCTTCTCACTCTCTGAACAATCGCCTCTAACATATCATTATCGTCCTTAGGCATCGCCTCATTCCTGTCATATACCAAGGTTCTCTAGGAATCATAAAAAGATAGATGAACCCTCCTACCCTTGTTTATTGTAAAAATTTTATTTATAAAAATTAGGGAGCAACTCCTTAATTTTTACAGGTCCTACTGATGGAGCGGGTCATTGTCCACTATCAAACACATTTATATCCAATTTAGTATAGCAAGTAAGTCGGAGTCAAACCCAAAAGACGGAGGTATTAAAATCATTCAATCAAGTAGTAGTTGTGCTAAGGTTGTCACGATTGAATTGGGTTGATGGTCTAAACTAATGAAAAGAAATAAATAGCAATGAAAGGTAAAAAAAGCAATGAAAGTAAAGATGTAAACAAATGATAAAAGACACTAGGGTGTCATGGGTTCATAGGGGAATCATGGTTCAATCACGATAGTGAGTCATGTAAACAATTAACATTGTGTTGGAATCGAGTTGATTTATGTCTTACAATTCCTAGGGTGACTTAGGTCTCGGAGTCGAGTTGATTTATAGCTTACGGCACCTACATTGGCTTGGGTCTCCATATTCTACTATATGCATGTTCTTATAATCCTTGAGTTGGTTTATGTCTTACAAGTCTTGTTGAAAAGATAGAGAATCATGCTAGGTTGTCAATCAAGCATTTCATCAAACATAACATGTGCATAAGTTGAAAACACAACATACAATCATTCATATGAACTCATTAAGCATGGATCTACCACATAATTACTCTCCTAATCCCCCACTAACTCTAGCTTAAGGACTACTCACTACTATTCATGGTATTCATGCTAACAATGGTGTGAAACATCATAACACAAGTAAACATGATAATTAAGCAAGATAAAAAAAGTAAAGGATTAACATGTAAATAAAGAGAGATTAATAAAGTTACGAACTTGGAAAGTAAAGATGAACATAAATGAAAGAGAATCCTTGAATAAAGATGGAGATTTGTCACTTAGTCTTCAAATACATACCCAAGAGATCCAAATGTAAACTATTGAAGATGTAAATTGAAAGAATAATTATTGAAAGATTGAAGTGCTTTGTGTAAAGAAAGACTAGTCTACTCCTAATCTAATCTAAGGAGGCTTAACCTACACCAAGGGGGCTTTTGTCCTCCTAATGAGGTATAAACCCTAGAATTATTACAAATGAAGATATATTGTAAGTATGTTTAAGGGTTAATTTAGGGCTTAAATGAAGGCCACCTCGCTAGACCTGGATCAAGTCGTACGATTTGAGCTCTGAAGAATCAATCATGACAACTAACTCATGCGGGCTAAGTTGGAGCTCGAGCGAGCTGGTGCTCAGCTTTTCTATTTGAGCTCGGATTGTAAAACGGACGTCATTTTCTCATCCGGACCCCTATTAGAGTGATTCAAAAGCCTAGACCACTTGATTTTTCAACGCCGTTTCATCTATCATATTTTAAGAGCCAAAAAATATTCTTGGTTTGGGTCCAAGCAATTTCCTCTTGTAATGGCTCCCTTCTCGTCATTCTTGCCCAACAACTTGTGAGGATTGATTCTTGGGTCATGGGGAATGTCCTTCATTGCCCGAAAACTTGATTTAATGACTAAGGCCTTTAGTCTTAGTCTCCTCTTTGATGCTTGGTCGTTATATGCAATCAATTTAGCTCCGAGCATTTAAGCAAGGCTAGTGTTCCCCTCCTACCAAAGGCACCAAACCTCATAAAATTTGCATAATAGGAAGCTAAAGACAAGAAACCACCCTAATAATCACATAAAAGCATATGAAACGAGTGTAGTTAGGGGACTAAATGTACGTAAATATGATCCACATCAATTATCTCCAAACTAAACCTTTGCCCGTCTCGAGTAAAGAGGTAACTAAAACTATGACCCTTATTTAAACTATCCTAATAACATAGCGGATATGAGATAATTAGCGGGTCTCACTCCGCCCCTTCAACTAACAACAAGAAATCCATGAGGTAGAATGCCTTCTTGCAAGGCAAGTGAGGTCTTGCCAAAATGGCGACGCATCCTACAATAAGCGCATAAATAAATCAATGGATGCATCTACAAAAGAATAGCCAATTTCCTCATCTAAGTGGCGAAAATCAACGAATAGAGAAATAATTCAAGGGTACACACTCCATCATAGATACCAGTTCTACAAACTACTTACTCCAAGAGGATAGAAACAAGTCAACTTCTAGTAGTGTCAAACTAGGCTACTTTTGTCCTCAATCGCTAAATACTTGAATCTACAAAAGAATAGCCACTTTCCTTATATAACTGATGATCCCTATGGTGTTAGTGGCATATGACATGACAAGTCTCGAATTCTTCACAAGTGTAAAGGTCATGGATTGTCACAAGCTCAACAAGGTGGCATAAAAAAAGGTTTATGGAAATGAAGTGCTCAAGTCAATATACAAATGTGGATTATATTAGCATTCAAAATTTGACCTTATTCAACTTTCACATTTCAAAACATTGAGATAGGGTTTGTCCCTCGTTTACTAATGTCCGTTACTTTTGCCAATCGCTTATTAGGTAACTGGTTAACCACTAGACAATAGCATTTTGGGGGTGATAGTCACTCTGTCTTTGGGTGATTGAATTCACAACCATGTGGCGGCCCAATTCAATGGATCCCTTTCCAAAGCACATCGAAGTGGTACGCCTCCATCAAAATGACTAAATCTCAAAAATTCAACAATTCAAAACACTTTGAGGTTTCCTTGGCAATAAAAACAATTCCACAATACAAAATCTTTGAAATGAGTACTCCAAACTTATTCACGAAAAGTATTTTTGGGTTGCCAAACCATCAAGTCATCCAAGGTCACCTAGACAAGTTGATCAAGTCCATATCACATCATAGAGTTGGATAGAGGACTCGCACGCAAACCCTTGACTATCTAGGCCTTAGCTCATGGGTCAAAAGATACTAGTATGACACTAAAAAAGGGTGTTTCGAGACTATTATAGTAGACAAATTTTTAAGGAGAAAAAGTATATACAAGGGCCTACATACACTTGTCAAACTTCTCAATTAGGCATTTCAAAAATTTTGCTTAAATGCAACTACATGCCATGATGCAACTAACATATATACAAGTCTAATGCATATGCAACTATCCAACTAAATGCCAAGTAATCTAATGCATACTCCTAACATTACATAGATAAATTACCGCAACAACAAAATTTCACCACATTGTCATTAACATAAGAGTAGGGAAAAGAGATTGGAGCAATCATACCATGTGGTCTTCATATATCCCTTAAATATGTCTCAAATGTGGTGTAGTCTCTATGTGAAAAAAGTAACAAACACACAAGTATATACAATACTACACTACTAAAGTAAACAACATGTTTTTGGATTTTTTTATTTTCCAAATTTTTAGGGATTTTGGTTTTTGTGAAATTAAAGAACATGTTTTTGAGATATTTTTCAAAAAATTTCAAATTTTTATGATTTCTGAAAATGTTTTTCCATCCCCACACTAACATGGACATTGTCCTCAATGGACAAAGCGATAGAAAAAAGATTCAAGTGCAATGCATGAAACTATTTTAAGTGCAAATGCATGAACTAAGATTAAATGCAAGTACTACATGATATATATAAGTGATGCATGCTTTCGATTAGGTTAGAGAGCCAATTTGAATTAACTCGGGTTACTTATGATCAAACCTCCCCAAACCGAACCAAACACTATTGCTAGTGCAAAAAGGAGGAAGTTTGGTCATGAGTAACCATGCATGAATGCAAAATGTATGCAACTAACTATATGAGCTATATATACTATGCTAGATGAGATGAGTTAAACTATATGAGCTAACTAGACGATTATAATGCATGATATATGGTTTAGAAGAGAGCTAATTTGAATTAACTCCTTCATTACAAAGAACGCCCACTTCTTCATCCAACAATTTTTATCAAACCTCCTCCTACCCATCTTGGCATTATCTGTTGGGCCTTCTTGATGGCTTGACCCTTTCATCTTTTGATGTTTGCTAAGAGGTAGAAGGAATGGTATATCATGAGCTTCCTTTGTGAGGTAGACCTCCTCATTGTCAAGGCAAGAGGATTGGTAAAGAATGGGAGATAGAGCGGTCAACTTCTCAACATTGAGATCATTTATGCTTGTCACTTTCTTCTTAACCCTCCATAGAAATCGAACCATTACCGAAGAAGAGAGCTTCTATTTCTTCCAAACTATGGTCAAAATTACCAACATCATAGTTTTCCTTATCTCTTTTCAACTCTCCAAAGATGGCAAGTTCAAATTCATCAACCTCTACTTCCCAAGTTTTGCCTTCTTCCTCACAAGTGTCAAGGGCACACACGTCTTCCATATGAGTTATAGAAAGAGAGTGTGGTAGGAGGTCTTCCTCATCATCATATGTATCCCAAATAGGAGGGGTAAGGATAGTGGGTAAGTTGGATTCATGAGGAAACTTGGGCACCATAGTTATTTCACACCTATCCCCACACTTGTCTTTACCATGATTATCCTTTTCAATTACCTCCTTCTTCCAATGAGGATCGTCATCCAATGTGCTTAGATCACAAGAAATACTGAGGGCCTCACAAGGATTTCCCCACTCATTCTCCCTTGAATTGAACTCTTGCAAATGGGAGAGTTCATTCACATCAACTACCACACCATATTCTAATTCATCATTTATACTTGGTCCACAATCAATCATGCATTCCCCATCTTCATCATCACTTTCCTCTTGTTCACCCCATTGAGCTTTTGGGTGGCTTTTATTTGGGCAATTTTTTTTGCCAACTCCTCACCATGGATGACAATATTTTTGAGGACATTGTCCCTAGCTTGGCTCTCTTCTAACATTTATGTGAAGAAATTTTGTTGGTGTCTTAGCATTTGGAGAACCACATTTTCAATGTCAAAGTTATGCTCATTTTCTTGTTGTGGGTAGATGGGAAATTGGTTGTGTGTTGATTGTTGATTGTAGGATAGCATTTGGCATTGGTTATAAGGTGGGTTTTGGGATGGTGGTTCTTGTGGAATTTGGATGTGGGGGCTTTTGTATGAGAAGTTTTTGGGGTGATTTGGGCTTTCATTTTAGAGGTTGTAAGAAATGGGTGTATTTTCTTGCTCAACAGACCCTCTCCATTCAGACATGTCATACCCATATGCTCCACTTTGCTCATACTCTTCTTGTGCTATCATCATTGCTAAGCGAACGAAACAACTACAAACACAGAAACTACCCGGAAACGGTAAGAATGACCTTGAGGAATTAAAGCACAATTAAAGTAAATAAAAAAAAATTCCCAAGGAACCAAGGTTCCTCAAGAAGAAGCACAACTAAAATTAAGCATAAGAACAATTCAAATACACAACACCGTCCCCGGTGACGGTGCCATTTTGATGGAGGGGTCGTTGTCCACTATCAAACACATTTATACCCAACTTAGTATAGCAAGTAAGTCGAAGTCGAACCCAAAGGACGAGGGCATTCAAATCGTTCAATCAAGTATTAGTTGTGCTAAGGTTGTCACGATTCAATTGGGTTGATGGCCTAAACTAATGAAAAGCAATAAATAGCAACGAAAAGTAAAACAAGTAATGAAAGTAAAAATGTAAACAAATGATAAAAGACACTAGGGTGTCATTGGTTCATAGGGGAATCATGGTACAATCACAATAGCGAGTCATATAAACGATTAACATTGTGTTGGAATCGAGTTGAATTATGTCTTACAATTCCTAGGGTGACATAGGTCACAGAGTCGAGTTGATTTCTAGCTTACGACACCTACATCGACTTGGGTCTCCCTATTTAACTATACGCGTGGTCTAAAAATCCCTGAGTTGATTTATGTCTTACAAGTCTTGTTGAAAAGATAGAGAATCATGCTAGGTTGTCAATCAAGCATTTCATCAAACATAACATGTGCATAAGTTGAAAACATAACATACAATCATTCATGTGAACTCATTAATCATGGATCTAACCCATAATTACACTCCTAATCCCCCACTATAAATAAAGAGAGATTAAGAAAGTTACCGACTTGGAATGTAAAGATGAACATAAATGAAAGAGAATCCTTGAATAAAGATGGAGACTTGTCACTTAGTTTTCAAATACATACCCAAGAGATCCAAATGTAAACTATTGAAGATGTAAATTAAAAGAATTATTATTGAAAGATTGAATGCTTTGTGGAAAGATTAAAGACTAATATACTCCAAATCTAATCTGAGGAGGCTTAACCTATACTAAGGGGGCTTTTGTCCTTCTAATGAGGCATAAACCCTAGAATTATTACAAATGAAGTATATATTGTAAGTAAGTTTAAGGATTAATTAAGGGCTTAAAAGAAGGCCGCCTCGCTAGACCTGGATCAAGTCGCACGACCTGAGCTCTGAAGAATTAATCCTGCCATCCAACCCGTGCGTGCCAGTAGGAGCTCGAGCGAGCTGAGTTGGAGCTCGGGCGAGCTGGTACTTAACTTGTCTATTTGAGCTCGGATTGTAAAACGGACGTCATTTCCTCATCCGGACTCCTACTAGAGTGATTCAAAAGCCTAGACCACTTGATTTTTTGACGCCGTTTCATCTATCATAGTTTTAGATACAAAAAAGCAATTCTTGGTTTGAGTCCAAGCAATTTTCTCTTGTAATGGCTCCCTTCTCGTCATTCTTGCCCAACAACTTGTGGAGATTGATTCTTGGGTCATGGGGATTGTCCTTCATTGCCTTGAAACTTGATTTATTGACTAAGGACTTTATTCTTGGTCTCCTTTTTGATGCTTGGTCGATAGATACAATTAATTTAGCTCAGTAATGCACCATTTAAGCAAGGCTAGTTTTCTCCTCCTACCAAAGGCACCAAATCTCATAAAATTTGCATAATCTACATAGTATAAAAGCCAAGTTTTTTCTTGTCTTTTGATTGGCCGCTGAAATCAAGGGATTGAATTTTTTTTTTTTGGCGATGTAGGGTCCCCCATGATCATTGAGTGAATTAATTACTCTCTCTCCTACCTTCTTATATTCTATCACTAATTATTCATAAGCAAATTCCCTCATCTCTTTTAAACTCCAACAAAATAAGATTAAAATCTCAAAAATACTTTTCCATGAAAAATGAATTATGAGCTCTTTAATACAAGATTAAATTTTTAAAAAATCAAATACTAAAAATATATTACCTCAAACCAAAAAAAATTACAAAAAAAAAAATTATAAACTATAACAAAATTAGCTTAAAATCTCAAGAAAAACACCTTTCATAAAAATTGAAATCGTATATATTTAAATTCTTCAAACTTAATATTTCTCGGATTTATATATAATATTTTGAAAGTATCATTATATCTGAATATTAAATATAAAATAATAATACTATTACAATATGAACATAATTGAAAAAAAATAAAAAGAGTTTTAGATCTATGAAATTTACTAAAAACTAGAAATTAAAAAAAAATTAAAAAATCAGGGCTTTAATTACGATTTGAACATAATAAAAAAAATCGAAACAAATAGTTGGACAAAAACAAATTAATCATAAATGTATAACAATCGAAAAATTAATATAAGGAGTCAAATAAATACGATATCAGTAAAATCAATAAAGTAATCATATATAAATTGAAAAAAGTCGTACTGTAAAATTATTTTTTTTATAAAATAGTATATTTATTTAAGAAAATAACAATATCACGATCATAATTATCTGCAGATCTAACAATTTTAAATGACATGCAACTGAATGATTGCTTTGAAAATTGATTTTAAAAACATTTAAAGTTATTACTTATATGAATCTTTTTATAATATTTAATCCAAATATCTTCAACATTGACCAAAAATCTCTTAAATATACAATAAATTGGATTTAATAAAAAAAATGGTAGGACGAATGGATGAAGGTAGATGATGAAAACCCATATTTGATGAAGATGAGTGAGGGTATGAGTGGCACTAAATACGTGGGTTTAATTTGGAGTTTTTTAAGAGAGGGGAATGAATGAGAGTGGGATGCGGACAAGGTAGACGGTATGCATTAGTAAATACTCCGTATGAACTTAGGGTTTGTTTTGGGGGGTTGGGGGTGGCTGGGAAATAGGAGTAGATGATGAGATTGTATTGTTTAATTTTGTCTTGGGTTGCAATTTTTATTTAAGTTTTTTGCCCATAATATATGTTAAGGATTAATAAGATTTCCAGATCTAATAAATCGTTGACCGAGTTAGCGACATTAAAAGTCAATTCTACGTTAATACATTTTCATTTTCAACAACTAAAAATTCAATTTTTACCTATTTTAGTCATTTCTTTATTTTTATTTTTGTAAATAAAACACCGTTTATTATGACGATAAAATCGTTTATAAATTACGAGAGGAGTAAGTGTACATCTAATAATAGTATGGAGAGGGATGAGATAGAGTTTGCTGTGGGATAATTCATACGGGGTAAAATGGGTATATATGGTTTTAAATTGTATTATGTTGCGGGGCGAGTGTTCCATTGTTTTTTCGGATCATGAAACCTATGTCAGATCGGCCCGTTCGTGAAAAATTGATAATGTATCCCAATTTATATTATGAGATTTATCTAATCCATATATGCTTATTATTTCGTCTAATATATAAATCTACTAAAATTTCATGACATTACGACATAACAATTTAATGTGTATTATATTTTGAAATATATGTTTTAAATTATTAGTATATCAAGTATCATATTTGTCACAATATTGAACATTTTTAATCACGCTCACTTATATGATTCTATATATGCTCATGTATGCAATAATAACGTTTACTATTACGACCCGTGCATTTTTTTGCACGGGTTTAAAACCAGTAGGAAGCTAAAGACAAGAAACGGCCCTAATAATCACATAAAAGCATATGAAATGAGGCTAGTTATGGGACTAAATGTACGTAAATATGAGTCACATCACCTACACTAGTTAACAACATAAAACCGTCCTCCAATAAAACACGAGATACAATTGATGATTAGTTTAATTTATGTTGGATGTTTTGGGCTTAATACTGCAATAGGTTTATAAATCAAACTATACCCACACACCAACTTGAGCAACCAAATCGACCAAATTAAAAACAAGATAGTCCATAATGAAAAGCAATATAGTAGTAAACAACAGTTACACAATTGACAGTACACACAACACAAAATACCACAGTTGATAGTATACACAATACAAAATAACACAACAGAAATTGTCAATTAGACCACTATTTGTCATATTACCTCGTGACGATTGTAGGGTTGTTTAGATGTTTTATTTGTATAGGTAATTATTATGCAATTGTTGTTTTCGTACTTGTCACAAGCATAAAAGCAAGAATTATTTGTCTAGGTCTCTATGATAACCTTTTATAGGTGAACAATATTTTAAGCTATAAAATTTAGAAATACTTTAACATGAGACACAATTCCCTCATGTGATGCTAATTGATTGCACTAGTTTGAATATCTCTTTTTAACCTTCACATGTGAAGAACCTTCACATTGGCTTCGACCACTTGTACTTTTGCCAATAGTATTTGATATGACTCTCGAAGTCTCTTCTGATGGAAGAAACCCAGGCATGACTGTTATTCCAGCAGTAGACTGTGCGATGTGTAGATCCCTACTCGTGTACTTACCTTCACGTCGTTTCTTTCTCTCATTTGGGGACTCATCCTTGTAGTGTTTTTGGACATGTGCGGCATATCTAGTTGCACTTTGGAAAGTGACCTGACACTTAGGATAAGTGTAAGGACCATACTTTATGTAGGGATGACTCTTACATCTCATTCGTGAACGTTGATGTCTGTCTGCTTGGAGATGAAGTTGAAATTTTGGCACATGGCTGTTAGCTTGTGTTGGGCTGCTTCGAGGATCAGTCGTGATGTCATTTTGGTAAGGAATTTGAGGAATTTCTTGAACGTTATACTAAGCAAGTCAGGAAAACAAAAAAATTTAAAAAGATATGAGAACCATTTAAAAAGGACTAGTGAAATAAGTGCAAGAACAGAAGCTTACGTGCTCACTCTCACGTTGATTATTAGGAGTTTGAAGATTTTGTTGCGGATTAGCTTCATTTTCACTAGATTTCTTAGTTCTTTCTTTAAAGTTCAGGGATTGCTCTTCTGTTGCGTTCATAGCCGATCTTGGAAAAGTCGAAAAATCAGTGTGGTTATCGGCAAGAGAATATCTAGATGATAGTTTGAGCAACTTGGGATTAGAAGTTCTTTGAGAAACGGTGTGATCTTGACAATGAATACTTCGCCCGCCCAGAAGAGATGATTGCTTTTGAAAAGCAGATAAATTGACCGCCTTGTATCTCAAGAATGAACCAGCAACATCAATATGTTGACTATGACATTGAACAGAAGTGTAGATAGAGCTTTCATTCGCGATAATGACTCTAGGAGATGAGACTTGTCCATAAAATGTATTAAATTGAGGGTGCTGATTTATTACTATGACATTGTTTGTAAAAAATTGTTGGAAATTTGAAGATTGACGATGACCGACATTGTTTTGGCCAGATGTGTTACTGTTTGCCATGAACATGTTGATGTTTAAAGTGTTTTGGGGTTGTATGAAATGGGAATAATATGTGTTATTAACATGCATACTACCACGAAAGTAAGGGTTCGATCTTATGAAGCCAATCTCACTACTATTTTGGTTGAAACGAATCTGACTTGACATGGAGGAGGCCTTGTTTTGATTACGGAAGTTAGTAGCTGAGTTAAGAGTTAGGTTAATTTCAGAAGCACCATGATTATGAGAGGGAGTTATTATTTGTGAATTAAAAGAGCGAAGAGCGGGGGAGAAGCAAACTTGTGCGTCACGAGAAGTTTGGCCTAGGAGATTATTGTGGCCACCAAAGGGATCTAGCATTGCTACGAGAATGAGGGGTTCAAGAAACTAATAGAATATGATTTGATGGAAGTTGGCGAGTGCAATGAGCAATTGTAACTTGTGTATTAATCACGGATTTAGAAGCTTTATTTTATAGGGGAGAGATCTCATAAACACTTTAGGACATAGATCCTTTGCAGATTATTTACAACTCTTGATTGGCATCTTTTACCGTTAACCTTATATTATTGGAAGGTTATTCGTAGCAGATATAGTATCAAATAAAGAAATCTACCCCTTAACGATCTATTTCAGCAGACATTTATTGCACGAAGTGAGCTTTCATATTTTGGAAATCGTTTGGGATACCAAATCACAGGGAAAAAAATACTCCCTCCTATTCACCATTTTCTTCCCTATTTGCTTAAACGGATTATTCACGTTTTCTTTCCCATTTCCTTTTTTGGGTTGATTTGTGTGGTCCAAATTCAATATCATGTGAGTGTGTGTTTTATGTGATCCAAATTCAATTTTTTATTTATTGTGCAAAAAGGAAAGGGTAAGAAAATGATGAATATGAGGGAGTAATAAATAAAAGCGGTGATTCTAGTTGGCGTTACAGAGTAGGTGATAAATTTGGATCCTCTAACTTGGCTATTTAATTAATTACTCCCACCTATCCATTCCAAGTTAACCATGGGGTCACTGCACTAATATTAAGAACAATAATAAACTATTGCAATTATGTTACTAAATAGACCAAAGTATAATGAAAATGTTAAGGTTGTTTGGATGGCAATTTTAGTAATATAGGATATGTGATTAGAGTTGTTTGAGATTTTGTTTACTAAAAATAGAATGGGTAGTTTGATTTAGAATAGATAGGAGGGAGTAAGGGTGGTAACTAATAGCCTAGTAGAGCCCGAGTTTAGCCTTGTCCGGCTTGTGCTCATAAAACAAAACTCGAGTTAGAGCCGATCTCGGGCTTACCCTAACTTGAAAAAATTGAGCTCGTTATCGAGCTCCCAAGCTTTAACGCGAGCTCGAGCCGTGTTCGAGATCAACTCGTGCATATATTCAGTTATCGTTTTTTATGTTCTTTTAATTGTTTCAATAATAGGATTTGGATATTACATATAAATATATCGGAAAATTAATAAAGATATTTGATATGGTTATACAAAGATATAATCATGATAAATCTTTTAATACAATAAGAAAAAAAATACTATTTTATTGCACAAGTTCGAGCCGCTCACGAGCTTTTCGAGACGATCCAATGTTTGCTCAGTTTGACTCGTTAAGTTATCAAGTCGAGCAAACTCGCACGAGCCGAGCTTTGACCGAGCTGAGCTCGAGCTGCTCACGAGCTGTGTCATCTATTATCACTCCTAGGAGGGAATAGTATTTACTAAAAGTATTATATGCCCTATAAATGTCGTACCATTTTGTCCTAATTTAGGGGCGTTTGGTTCATCTAAAAGTAAGGGAATAAAATCGGGAAACAAAAAGAGGGGGAAAAGAATGAGATTACCCCAAATTTACTCTATTATTTGGTTACTTTTATCAAAATGATTAGTAATAAACCCTACAACCATCCATTTTACCCTCCACCACCAACCATCACCACAAATAGTCAATACCACCTCCATCCTCACTCTTACTAGAGGACGACGCCGACGATACTTTCACCGCCACCGGCGTTCCCCCGCAGCACGGCCCCCACTTGTTACACTTCTATAATTTAGATGAATCAACGATTCAATACTCTATATTTTGTCTTTTTGTATCCAAATCCATCTCATTACAAGTTTTCTTGATTGATTTCCTATCACCGAATTTGCTGTATCAAAAGCAACAAAGTTCAATTTAGATGCTTGACTACGGAATCATTTATCCAGTAAGTAAGCTGTTATAGCCGTACTCAATGGTTTCTCCCCAGCAGAAAAAATCAGCACCATAAGATGGATATGCATACGGCACGTGGACCAAGAGCACCGTCGACGGTGGCTAAGGTGTCGCTGGTGGCGAGGGTTGGTGGTGGTGACGGGTTTAGTAGTGATGGTGGGTGTTAGTGGTGGGGACGGTGAGGCTATCATGGATGTAGGGACGTTACCGCGACGACGAGGCAGTGTGGCGCTGATGAGGCTGTTTTGGTGGTGGTCGCAATTGAGTTGTGATAATTGGTGGTGGGTGGGTTAGTTGGTTAGTCGGGAAAGGGAATCTTATTTCCTATGTTTGTGTCAAACAAACAGAAACAAAGAGAGTGATAAACTTTGATTCCTTATCCTTTCTTGAAGACACCTACCAAACAACCCTTTATTACTAATTTTGTCGCCAGTTATTGTTCCTTAACTTTAATAAGGGGTGTTTGCTTCACCTAATCCCCTATATGTAAAAGGGAACTTTTTTAACCCTTGTGATTGGTTGCTTGATGAAAGAATGGTGACGAAGAGGGCACAATGAATGACTATGATATATGTGGAGTTTTAGTATTTGACGTTATTTGATATATTTAATTTTTTTTTTTTAATCTATTTGTTTTTTTTCGGATTTATTACGCCTTTTTACCAACAACTTTCTTATATATTAATACTTGGTTCACTTTTAAGGTATTCCGGGCCCTTAAGTTTATTTTAGTTTTCAAAATCGTTTTAATCTTTATTCTCGATTTAAATTCTAAGTTTTTATAAAAGAAATCCGGATTTCGATTTTAAAACCTATAAGTTTACTTGGCTTTCGTATTATGTTTCACTCCCCTTTTGTTTTTCTTTTTTTTTTTCTTTTTTTTTTCGCATTTTTGAGGTGTGCGTTCACCCATGGACGGTTTTAAAGGATGATCCATGTCAGCCGACCCCAAATCATTTTGGCGTTAAGGCTCTGATGTTGTTGTTGATTGGTTGCTTGATTTAAGGAATATGGCCCCATTTTAATTTCTACGATTCTATCAATTGGTTATTGTAACCTCTACACCCCTTAAATCTGTTTCTACTTCAATTTTCACAAATCACCGATATGAATCTTATTGAATAAAATCACACTATATATGAAAAAAATGTTACACAGTAACAAAACATCAACATAAAATTTGATGTAACACTAGAACGTATTTTACGCCTTTCAGAATTTTAATAGAAACTTTTTAATTTGTTAATTGACTTATGTAAGCCAACAATTATCGAAATATTTGATGACATAAATAATTGTTTGAATTTTATTTTAAAATTCATTTAGTAACGTAATTGGTTTAGTTTTATATTAAAAACTCAGAAAAAAAATCAATATTACAATAAACATCAACCGATCAAAGTAATTATTTTAAACAAGAACTGAGTACTTTTTTATTCCAAAAAAATTAGTTATTTTGCACGTTATATATATATTTTTTTTGAAAAAATTACTTTGATATATAAAATTATGATAATAATTACGACAATAGAAATCACCATATCTAAGTATATTTTTTAGAAAAAAAATGTTGTTCACAGGATTTTTATAATACATATTGTTATACATTTTTATATTAGTTGAGATACAATTCAAAGAATAATATTTAAAAAACTAAGGCAAAATAATTTGTGCTTCAAATATTCACTCCATGACGAGTGAAAGAAAACGACGACTTAATTCTTATGTACAATTTCTGATTATTGAGGTTGTGAGACTTAAGAAAGTAAGCATGGGGCTGTATATATATGAGATCTGTTGAGTCCCGAAAACGCCCGATGATGATCGGACTACAACATGTCTTTGATACTGCTACGTAAAGTCGATAATGGACGATATGGTTCTCCGTGAAAACTCCTAATTTTTTTTAATACCAGTAATGTTTTATGCACGTCGTGAGCATCGAAATGACGCTAATTACAATCAAAATTGACTTCGGGCCTAAAATTGACTCCAAAATCCGAAACCCGAGTCGAGAATGCAAAATATCCCCCAAACGACATCACATTGTTAACATCCTTTCCAAATCACAAAATATCTCGCAAACAAAAGCAATCCTAAACCTCCAAGCAACCAAGTAAAAGGGTTGTTGTCACACTCATATCACCGCGTCTCTTTCAGCTCGCACTCCTTCAGCCATGGTTAAATGCCTTGCGCCTATTTTAAGGCTCTATGCAAACCCTAAACGCACAGTGTTTAATTGTATTGGCAAGATTATAAGATGGTTTATGTTATTTTGCAACGGTCTTACTGAGTTGAATTGGTTCACTGAGATTATTTGCTTGTAGCCATATTGGATTGTTCTGGATTATTTTCTTAACTGCTGAATTTGGTTGTCTCATATTGTTAATTAATGATCGGTGTGGAGTTTATTGTTATGGCATGTGTTATAATTTAGATAGGTCAGGCAGAGCTGCGATTGTGGACCTGAGATGGATAGGCCTGGCACGGGGTGATGAAGGTCCGTGGTCCTAAGATTATTGGTCGGCCAGGCACGGTTGATGTCCGGACTTTACCGTGGTCCTGAGATTTATGTGAACAGGTGTGTGTGGAAGGGGTTTGGCCGTGAGTCACGTTGGTCGTGACAATTAATTGGCCGAATGACCTCTCTTGATGTCTATTATTATCGTATCTTATTGTCATTGCAGGATTGTCATATCATATTATTCTGTTGTCTAGTTTTCTACGCAAACTTTGGTTGACTGGTGTGTTGTTCTCATGTCAAAATAAAAATTGACGCCTGCTTTAATTGACGACGTCCTGTTATGAACCATTTAATATTTACGGTTAAATGGGGAGAATATTAAAATAATCAAGTATTTACAGTAGCTGTCTTGGATGCTTGGGATGGGAACGGCGCGAGATATGACCGTCACTGGAGTCTAGATTGCCACTACTAATACTTTATTCAGACATTAGTGTGATTCCGCTGCGTTGTAACTTTTAAAGCTATCAGTTTATTCTTTGAGAATTATTGTAAGAAAACCATTTGAGGCAACATTGAGTATTTATCTTAAAGTACTTTGGTTTGTTTATCTTTGTTATTCACTATCTCGGGCAACCGAGACGGTAACAATCCTATTTGTCTGGGAAAGTCTTGCTAAAGGCTCTTGGATAAATGAGGGTGTTATATCAAAATCCTCCTCACCGCAGTGAGTTACCCAAATCCTTAATGTGCACATTCTTCAGGTGACGGAAGTCACAAGGAGTGATAAGGGGGATGAAGTCAATATCCCGACATTGCTTCATAATCACAACCACCATCACCACTTCCATATCCATCACAATAACCACCACAATAACAACCACGATAATAATCATATAAACACAATATTATTACCTCTCACAATTAATCATTCAACCTTTTTGAGTAGGAACCCTACCTTATTCACAATTCCGCACACTAACGCAATGCAACTATAATTGTTCCTCTACGAACTCGTCACCTACATGAATAATGCAATCACAATCACTACAAACAATCTCCTCATTAAAACTAACCACAATTACCCCCAAAACCAAAAATTAGGTTTTAGATCTAAAACATATTATACAAAAGGTAAAGATCGAGACTTACAACAATGATTAAAATGACGTGCGATGGAAATCCGGATAAAAAAGATAAATTCCTTGCTTTGATGGTTAGGGAGAGATTAGGGAAATGATTAGGGTTGATAATGATGTTTACAAATGATAACACGATTTATAAAACCTCCCCTAATCACTTAAATTAAACCGCGAAATCTAACTTCATGACCAGCCACTCGATCGAGTGTCTCACCCCACTCGGCCGATTGACACCTACTCGGTCGAGTGCCCAACATACTCGACCGAGTGCCTCAATGCCAGAGACTACCCTAACCCCAAACTCATACTCGTTCAGACAAACTCGCCCGAGTAGCACCCACTCGGTCGAGTGCCACAGTACAGAAATATGGAGTATTACGGCCACTCAATTTAATGCCAATTTCAGAGCCCAACTAAGTTCTCATATGGACACTATGAATTTGAAATTTTAAAAATCTATTTCCCAAGTGAATCAAGCATCAAGCTCATCCAAACAACAACTCATGCACTAGGTCAATGCAATTATGATCCAAGTGGCATTTATGAGAGTTGTGAGACTTTTGGACATGATCAATAAGAGTGTAAGGGAACACTTGCCCAAGTGAATGCCTATAAGCATACAAGAGTGGTACCCCTTATTCCAATTTTTACAATGAAAACACAAAGTTCCATCCAACTTCTCATACAAAAGCCAAAACATTCAACCCCCCCCCCCCCCCCAACAACAACAACGAGCCTATGTTCCCCCTCCTTTGAGAAATCAACAACAACAAGGTTTTCAACGACCTTCCTTCAATCAAAGTTAAAACCAAGATGGTTATCAACAACAAGAAGGATTTCAATCCCATCTTCCTACAACCAAAACTAACAATTCATGCCTACTTAACCCCCAATGCAAGGCAATGTGCAATCCTTTGACATTCAAAGAGCCATTTTGTAAATGCAAAAGAACCAACAAGATTTTTTTCACAAATGCAAGAGGATAGATAAGCTAAGGATATCACTCTAGACCAATACCACCCGCGCTTTGAATGTTCAAGCGGCAACACATCTTCCCACGTAACTTTGCAAGGAAAGCACGTCATGAGTTCGTAACCGATTTGAGGTTTAGAAACCGATAAAAGGTTTAAACAACCCTGCAATTAGGAGTCGTCAACAAATTATTGTGGAAATTTGAAAACCATTCGAATCAACTTTATGTTATGTCAGATTAAGCAGAAAGCATAAAATGACATAGACACTAAAGATAGAGACTCCTTCCACATTTAGAATTCTATGTCTAGAATGACTCTCGTAATGCCCGTGATCACAGATGTTCACAGAGATCTTATTAAGGGGTGAGGGTACGTATTAGAAGTTCTTTAATCGAACACCCAATCCCGCCCACTCTTAACACCGTCCTCTACTAATCGATTGCGATTTTTATTTACGTTGATTATATCGATTATAATGCATGAATGCAACAAACATTGCATTAAGCCTAACATGTGTATTATTGACTATGTCAGTGAGTTAGCAATTAGGATAGAAGGTTGAAGTGAATATTTTACATTGATTACATGTGAATTAAATATACATGAAATAAAATAAATTACAATATACAATGATGAATGTGCATCATATAAGTGCCAAAGCGGGTTTGAAAAGGATGGAATTGAAAAGGAATTAGAAAATACTGATAATAGGACTAATTAGGCTAATGGTTACATTATAATACATGGTTATTATCGATTAATATCACCTAATAACAGCTACATCAAAACAGGAAGAGATCATAGATAGAAGTTGCCCAAAAGAAAGTGCAGTAGGTTATGTGATATGGTTCATTTTAGCGCACTTTTAACCCCTTAACGAACCCCGTTTCGCATGCTTATTTGCACTTATTAGGGTCATTTTGGCGTCTTTAGCTTCCGTTTTGTTATTCTACAAGATTTTGACATATTTGTAGGAAAGGAAGCAAAATGGGCGTAAATCATGCATTACCGGAGTAATTAGAAGCTTAATTGACGGTACTAATGGTCAAGCATAATGAGGAGACATAAACCAAGAACTTAAGGATTTAAGGCAAATTAAGTCATGCGCCACGACCTAGGGCCATCCCCCACGGGTTTTGGGGTAGCACTTAAAAGAATAGGCACTTACCAGAAGAACCCGGGCAAGTCAAACCTCATCCTGGGCAAGCAAGCACCCAACTCGGGTGAGCCAGCTGCCATGTCGGGTGAGTTCTCATGCAGTGTTCACCCATATTACTTCCAGCTCGGGCGACCCAGCCACCAGGTCGGGCGGGGCACCTTTTTTTCCGCCCTCGGATTGATCAAGTGTAATGACCAATTAGCCCTTAATCTTGTATCTCATATAAATACCCTAATTGTGATAATTCTAGGGTTATGCCTCCCTAGTTACAGGATTAGCCCTCTTTAGTTTAGATTAGGAGTATTTTTGTAACACCCCTTGTATACAAATGTGCCTTACCAAGGACCACCCTAGCATATGAAGGTGCTAAAATCTCGGTTGCCCGAGGTAAAGTACATCACAAGTGACCATAAAAGAACATAATTTAAAGCTCAACTGTTTAAATGTATACAACTGAAAAACCGAAACCAAAAGTACTACAACTGGCAAAACCAAAATATCTGAAACTATAATAATTGCCAGTGGAAGACTAAAGACTCCAAACAAGTGATGACTTCATCCCCGGTAGATCCTGCGAGCTATACATAGATTTACCTGCTAATCAACTGCTCACCATCCGCGAATGGATCACCACAGTTTTGTAAAACATAAACGGGGTCAGTTCACTAAATAACCAAGATAAGGAAAACAACAATAAGCATCCAAATCAACCATTCACATTCCTCCAACCTCCAATCCATAACTAATCACTGACTACACACTAAAATATGTAGCCCTACCAGATTACCCATCACAACAGGTATTCCACACCGCCAGTGAAGACTGCAGCCTTACTACCTAAGCCCCGCTCAACACCAAGAGCGAATAACCCATGTCCATTAATGTGCACATCCCCGTTGTGATGGGAACCACAAGGGGTGAATCAAGGGCGTGAAGCCATTCCCGATGATGACTCCACTCAGCCGAGGATGCACCTCGAGAACCAGAAACAACCAAACCAAATCATCCAATATATCACAATCATAATAATCATATTAATCATGCCAATAAATCAACCATTATCATCTTTTATTTAATTAATTAGGCAACTGAGTAGGGAAAACCCTACCTTATTAGCGAATCTGCAATCAACAACACAACAACAGAAGCTAGAACCGTTCCTCTACGAACTCGTCACCTAGCCAAAATCACAACCATACTCTATGTCACAATCATGCCAAACAACCGTTTTTCCCAAACTAACAATTAAGGCAAAACCCTAATGTACAAACATAACCAGTTAACAAAGTACTAGTGACTTACCAACGGAATCGATATAGAGAAGAGGGACGAGACTCAAGATCAATCAAATAACCACTGAAGTGATTAGGGTGATTTGAGAGGTGATTAGTGTTGTTATGTTTTGTAAAAATGATTTGTAAACTAATAACACGAAATTTATAATCCATAATCACCTTAATCAATACCGCGGAAATAAACCCGTCAGACCGGGTACTCAGTCGAGTACCTGGGTACTCGGCTGAGTACGACCCACTCGGCCGAGTATCTCACTACTCGGTCGAGTGCTCCTGGACAGTAACCTGACTAGAAGTCACACGACAACCTACTCGGTCGAGTTTCACTTACTCCACCTGTAACACCCCCATACTCCAAGTGCCTTACCAGGACCACTCAGGTATAAAGATGCTACCATCTCGGTTGCCCGAGGCAATGATAATCATAAGACAATAACGAAACAATATTTAAATAGTATAACTTTAGTGAAAGGTTACAATCCAAAACAAAATACCAAAATACGGTTACATGTTCTCAAAACCAACTGTCTACTCAGCTAAAAGAAATGTTTGAGAAACTATCATGCTACGAAATGAAGACTCTATCATCGAGACGGTGGTATCATCCCGGCTATCCCCCATGTAACTCGACTCATACCGCTCAACAACTCGCTCACCATCCCCGAATGGATCACCATAGTTTTTAAAACAATAAACGGGGTCAGTACTAATCACACAATTTATATCATCCAACAACACAGTAAACAAACAGCTCAAGCATCACAGATATCCTCCGAACTCCATTCCCAACTCCACAATACTGACTACACACTAAAGTGTGTAGCCCTGCCAGAGTGCCCATCGGAACAGGTCACTCCACGCTGCCAGTGGGGGACCGCAGCCATACCCACCAAATCCCCGCTCATCTCCGTCGAGCGATAAACCCAAATTCCTTAATGTGCACATCCCTTCTGTGGCGGGTTCCACAGAAGGCGAATAATGGGCGTGAAGCCACTCCCGCAAGTGACTCCACTCATCCAGGGACGCGCCCCGAAGAACACAGACAAATACAAACAATCACAACTACTATCAACAACCAAATCCAACAATCGTCACAATACGAGTATGATAATATTCAACAACCACAAAACACCAACAACACATTATGGGACTAATACTTGAGTAGGAAACCCTGCACTGAAAGCAAACAACACATCAGGCCGGTCTCAACAACTGATATCAAAAGGCTTCTTCTACGAATCCTCCTCCTAACATACAAACATATAATCACTACCAATCACGAAATACAACAAAACCCCCAAATCCCCAAATTAGGGTTTAACTAACTTTAACGAAATACTATAAAAACAGTACGTAGATCTTACCCTCGACGCAAGGATCACAAAGGTATAAAGAAAGGTGAAATCCGACCTTCCAAGCTTCGGGATTTGCCAACAATGCGATTGATGCGAAGAACGTAGTTTGTTTTCTCTTTGAAAGTGATTAGGTTTATAAAAGTGTTTAAAGAAAGTGACGGAAGTAATTATATACCAAATCGCATTATTAACAAAACCCGACAAATCATCCCCTCTTAAACCGGCTACTCGATCGAGTAGCTGAAATACTCGATCGAGTGCCCCCTACTCGATCGAGTATCAAGGTTACTCGATCGAGTACCCAACAGGTCAGAAACTATTTTAAAACGCAACACACCCTTACTCGACAGAGTAAGGCCCACTCGATAGAGTACCCAGAGACTCATAAAACCGTAGTATTACAGTCTTCCCTCCTTAAAAAGAACTTCGTCCCCGAAGTTCAAACCACAACAAAACAAAGACATACACTACTACACTCCCGACTCAACAACCAAAACAAAACTCAACATAAAACATGTTACTAACCCAAACTCAACCCGACTCGACCACAACAAACAACCGACACAATATAAAAAGATATAAAAAGCTCTTAAAAACTCTTCGCGATCATCTCCTACCCCCCTAAAAGAAACAAGGTTACGTCCCCGTAACCATACATACCTGATCAAAAAGGAAAGGGTAACGCTCTCTCATGGCCTCCTATGCCTCCCATGTAGCTTCCTCAGACTCGTGGTTAGACCAAAGGATCTTAAGCAAAGCTGTCTCACCACTCCTAGTCTTCCTAACCTTCCGGTCAAGAATCTGCTTAGGTACCTCAAGATATGATAAGGACTCATCTAGCTCTAAGCTCTCTGCCTCTAACACATGTGACGGGTCACTCACATACTTCCGCAGCTGAGATACATGAAACACATTATGCACTCTCTCTAACGCAGCTGGTAAATCCAGACGATATGCAACCTCTCCAACCCGCTCTAAGATCTCATAAGGCCCGATGAACTTCTGACTCAGCTTGCCTTTCTTCCCAAATCTCATAACCCCACGCATAGGAGACACTTTCAGAAGAACCTTGTCCCCAACCTGAAACTCTATATCTCGGCGATGTAGATCTGCATAACTCTTTTGCCTATCCTGAGCTTCTCTCATCCGTTCCCTGATCATCTTAATCTGTTCAACCATCTCATGCACCATCTCTGGTCCTAGAACCATCTTTGCCTCAAGATCAAGCTCGTCCTAACAAATCGGACTCCTACATCTCCTCCCATATAAGGCCTCAAACGGTGCCATACCAATGCTAGTGTGATAGCTGTTGTTGTAAGAAAACTCTATCAAATCCAACCTCTGTTCCCAGCTACCACCAAAGTCCATCACACCAGCTCGCAACATATCCTCAAGAGTCTTGATCGTTCTCTCAGTCTGACCGTCTGTCGCAGGATGAAACGCTGTACTCATCTTCAAAGTTGTTCCCAAAGATTCCTGCAACTCCTTCAAAAACCTTGAGATAAATCTCGCATCTCTGTCAGATACTATGTCCTTAGGGACTCTATGTAACTTTAGCACATTCTTCCGATAAGCCATAACTAATTGTGCCTTAGTCCATGTATCTTTCATTGGCACAAAGTGAGCTGACTTGGTCAGTCGATCCACTATTACCCATATCATATTGTTACCCTGTTGACTCTTTGGCAAACCCACGATAAAATCCATAGAAATGGATTCCCACTTCCACTCAGGTACCTCTAAAGACTGAATCTTACCTTGTGGTCATCGCTGTTCCCCTTTAACTCTCTGGCATGTCAAACAACGAGCCACAAACTCAGCTGTTTCTTTCTTCATCCCAGGCCGCCAAAACGTGTTCTTTAAATCTTTGTACAGCTTGTCACCACCTGGATGTACTGAATACGGTGTACAATGTGCCTCTGTCATGATTGTCTTTTTCAGCTCCTCATCATTAGGGACACACCACCTACCGTCAAACCTCAAACTACCATCTGTATGAATAGAGAATAGAGACACTGTCCCTTTCTCTACTCCAGCTCTCCACTCAACCATCTTAGGATCCAACGCCTGTTTACCCCGAATATCATCATAAAGATCAGGCTTCACTGTCAAATCTCCCATGGCATCCCCTCTCTGCATCATATGTATCCCAAACCTCCCCACCTCATCTCTCAATCTCATCAAAGATAGAGCTGTACACAAAGAATGTACACTCTTCCTACTCAAAGCATCTGCAACAACGTTGGCTTTCCCTTCATGGTAGATAATGTCTATGTCATAATCGCCAATCAGCTCCATCCACCTCCTCTGTCTCATGTTCAACTCCTTTTGAGTGAAGATGTACTTGAGACTCTTGTGATCCGAAAATACCTTAAAGGTCACCCCATAAAGGTAATGTCTCCATATCTTGAGAGCAAACACCACCGCACCCAACTCCAGATCATGTGTAGGGTAGTTCTCCTCATACGGCTTCAATTGCCTAGAAGCATAGGCAATCACCTTACCGTTCTGCATCAACACACATCCCAACCCGTTCTTTGAGGCATCTGTATAAACCTCAAAGTTTTCGATCCCTTCAGGCAATGCTAAGATAGGAGCTGTGGTCAAACGCTCCTTTAATGTTTGGAACGCCGTCTCACACTCTCATCCCAACGAAACCTGTTCTCTTTCCTCATCAACGCTGTCATAGGTCTAGCAATCTTGGAGAAATCTTTCACGAACCGTCTGTAGTATCCAGCTAAACCCAAGAAACTCCTGATCTCAGCAACATTCTTTGGTGCTTCCCACTTTGTCACTGCCTCAATCTTTGCCGGATCCACAGCTACCCCATCCTTAGAGATCACATGCCCCAGAAAAGCAACTTTCTCTAACCAGAACTCACACTTGGACAACTTAGCATATAATTCATGCTCCCTCAAAGTCTGCAACACAATCCTCAGATGCTCCTCATGCTCCTCCTTAGTCTTGGAGTAGACTAAGATGTCATCGATAAACACCACTACAAACTTGTCCAAAAACTGTCTGAAGATTCTGTTCATCAAATCCATAAACACAGCCGGTGCATTAGATAACCCAAACGGCATCACCACATTCTCTTGGGCGGCATCTTGAAACTATATAAGAAAGGGTAGATATAAACATACGCACTAAAACCTCAAAACACAAAAGCAGACTGCCCAGAACACACTCGATCGAGTGCCTAAACCTACTCGATCGAGTAGAGGCTACTCAATCGAGTGCCCACCATACTCGATCGAGTGCCTCGACATCAGACCCTAAACAGACCTTCTGCACTCTAACATACTCGACCGAGTAGCACAACTACTCGATTGAGTGACCCCCTACTCGATCGAGTGCCCTATGTACTCGATCGAGTGCCCAAAAACACGATTCTGGTTATAAAAACGTCAAATACCCACTCGATCGAGTCAGACCCACTCGACCGAGTACCTCACCTACTCGATCGAGTATCCCCTACTCGATCGAGTCATGCTGACTCGTATATACTACCCACATGTTATCTCACATATCCCAACATACTATACAACTTTATAAACTCAGCATTATAATATAGTTAAGCATGCAATTCTACACAACTCTTCACATGATCAACAAAACAACTATTTCATGTTATCAAATGCCACATAATAAACATCCAACATGCTTCTTATTCAAACAACATTTTCATATACTTCACCAACCTTTCATTCACAGTTTCAATCTTCTACTCCCAACATCCAACAATTCACAACATGTATCGTCACATTGCATACAAACTAGCAAACATCACATACGACCTTGGCATATACCCCCCATGTGACCGGTTCAAAATGTAGGGCGAGTTCGCGACTTTAGGATGTCTCCCAAGTCTTTGCATTAGCTCCTACAACCTTTACCCCGGGTTCATTTTAATTGACTCCCTATGTTCATTAGATTCATTGGTTACATGTTTCAGGATCGTCGCTCTGATACCATTTTGTAACACCCCCATACTCACTACAAGAAAAACTAAAACAGGCGACCGAAATTTGGCGACTGATATATTTAGTCGCCAAATTGGCGACTGATTTTCAAATTGGCGATCAAATCGATCGCCAATTTGCGATCTTTTTTAAAAAGGGAATCAAACTTGGCGACCGAGATTTTAAATTTGGCGACTGATTTATGTGTAGTCGCCAATTTGGCGACTGAAATTCAGTCGCCAAAATGAATTTCAGTCGCCAATTTTTTTAATAGAAACCAGGCTGTCATTTTTTAAAAAGGGAATCAATTTGGCGACCGAGTTTTTAAATTTGGCGACTGAAATATGTGTAGTCGCCAAATTTGGCGACTGAAATTAAGTCGCCAAAATGAAATTAAGTCGCCAAATTTTGTAATAGAAACCAGCCTCTCTCATACTTTACTCTTTACGAAACAAAAAAAAAAGTCGGGAGAGCGAAACAACGGCGACGACGACACAACCAACCAACAACACCACACAACCACCCTTCCACCGCCATTTCCACCGCCATTTCCACCGCCACATCCACCCTCTTTAATTAGGTTAGTTGTTTTTGTTTAATTTCAGTTTAATTAGTTTAATTTGTTAGATTAATTTGTAGTTAGTTTGATTAATTTGTGGTTAGTTGGTTAGATTTATTTGTAGTCAGTATGTTTGATTAATTTGTAGTTAGATTTAGTTTAATTTGTAGTTAGATTTAGTTTAATTTGTGTTTGAATTAAAAGGGAATGATTAAAGGGGTTTTTGTCTTGGTTTAGGGTTATGGGTGGGGGTGGTTCGGTGGGTGGTGGTCGGCCGGCGGTCGGCCGTGGTTGGGGTGGATCGTGGGGTGGTGTTTGGTGTTGGTATCTAAGTGAAACCGTCTCATTATCATTAGTATTAAGCTAAGTGGAACCGTCTTAATTAATATTATTATTATTATTATTACTAAGTTAAGTGAAACCGTCGTATTATTATTAATATTAAGCTAAGTGAAATCGTCTTTTGCATTAATGGAATTAGCTAAGTGGAACCGTCTTTTGGATTAAGAGAAATTAGCTATTAGCTAAGTGGAACCTTCTTTAGGACCTGATTTTGATAAATTTAGTTTGATAATTCATGTTATTGATGAATTGAGGTTGAATAACCTTGTTTTTTTGTTTTTGTTTTCTCTTTTCGGGGTTGTCACCGCTACCGCTAGGCACCACCGTCTGTGATAGCCGCTTTTTCTTGTTTTCTTTTCATTTTTGCTTTTACTTGATTAGGTAACCTCCTCTTACCATTTACCTTTTAAATTTACTAATTTTAGTTCAAATTATGCTACGGACTTTAGGATAGAAACCTTTATTATGTGGTTGAATTGTGCTATTGATTGACTTAATTAATTTAGTACTTGATTGTGTTTGTTGTTTGATTTGATGTTGACTTAGTACCCGTTCAAGAATTACTCATTAGGAGTAATTCTTGAATAGTCCCCATTTTGGGATCGTCTTTGTACGTTCAAGTCATTTAGGTAGTAAACACGTACTTGTGATTTATTAATGAGGAATGAGTTTGGTGGCGATCCCTTTAATGTTCTCCGAATACATGTATATGTGGAGTAATTAGTTATTCTACATAGATGTGTATTTGGAGAACTAAAGGGAATTGCTGCCGAATTTTTTCCTCATTAATAAATTACAAGTGTGTTTGCTAGTGACTTGAAACGTACATTGACGGGTTTAGGTTGGAGTGATAAGGACCCCATTCGAAGATGGATTACTTATTGACAATATTTATATATTGTTTTCATATGTTTATTGTATAATGTGGAGTATAATGTTTAAATTTTGTATGTAATATTATTGTTATTTTTTAAAAATGTTTAAATTATTGTGGGGTCTTCTTTAGCTTAAAATGAAGAGATTGGAACGTTCATGGATGTATGAAGGAAGATTAGACCATTCCAATAAGAAAAGACGTCCTACCGCTAGATTTATAAAGGGTGTTAGCGAGTTTATTGAAATTGCTAAACAACAAGATGAATATGACTTGGTAGACAAAAAACTTAGGTGTCCTTGTGCCAAATGCAAAAACCTGAAATACCAGCTAGTAGAAGAACATCTCATTATAAACGGGTTTAAGCCAAATTATTACAATTGGATTTCACATGGAGAAGCATATTCTCCAATTCATGAACAAGCTCACACCCAACAAATACAAAATGATGAGAACCCATATAGAGAGATGGTTGTTGATGCTATGGATTCCACTATTTTTAATAGTGCTGACCATACAACCATTTCTGAAGAACAACCGCCACACCCACAAGCAAAAGCCTTTCTTGACATGTTAAAAGCCTCAGAAAAACCTTTGTATGAAGGAAGCAGAATGACATTGTTACAAGCCGCTTCTAGGCTAATTACCTTGAAATGTGAGTTTAATATGCCATTTGTTGCTGTTGATGGCATTGCCTCGTTCCTTGAGGAATCTTTCCCCGATGATAATATCATGACCCGAAGTTTCTATACTACCAAAAAAGTAGTTAAAGGTCTTCAGTTACCGCATGAAAAGATTGATGCATGTCCTGAAGGATGTATGCTATTTTGGAAAGATGATGCTTTGCTTGACAAATGTAAAGATTGTGGGGCGGATAGATACGAGACAAGTGAAGGAGATACAATTTTGGTGTTGAAAAAAGGCAACGGTAGTAAGAGGGTCAAAAAGGGTAAGAAACCAATAGCATGTAACCAATTGTTTTACTTTCCTCTCGCACCAAGACTTCAAAGAATCTATGCCACTAAAAACATTGCCGAACAAATGAGATGGCACAAAGAAAACCCACGTGCTCCGGGGAAGATGAGTCATCCTAGTGATGGGGAAGAATGGAAACGATTTGATCAGATGTATCCTGATTTTGCCAAGGAACCCCGCAATGTACGACTTGGCTTGTGTACGGATGGATTTGATCCTTTCGGTAATTTTGGGAGGAAGTATTCTTGTTGGCCCGTTATGGTCACACCATACAATTTACCACCTTGGTTATGTATTAAAAGACCATTTATCTTCTTGTCACTTATTGTTCCCGGACCAAAAAGCCCGAAACGTAATTTGGATGTTTATTTACAACCATTGGTGGAGGAGTTGAAATATTTGTGGGAAGTTGGGGTGGAAACTTATGATGTGTCTAAAAAACAAAATTTTCAACTTAAAGCTTCCCTTTTGTGGACAATAAATGATTTTCCCGCCTATGGTATGCTATCTGGGTGGTCTACACAAGGACAAAAAGCATGTCCTTGTTGCATGGAGGAAAGTAAAGCATTTTGGCTTCCCACTAGCAAGAAAATAAGCTGGTTTGATTGTCATAGATGCTTCTTACGAGAGGGAAATCCACATAGGAGGAACAAGAAAGCTTTCACAAAAGGTAAAGAGGTGCTTGATGCCCCTCCAAAACGAGTGCCTGGGGATGAGATATGGAAGATGGTATATGATTTACCATCCCCTATTGATGGTACCGAGGAAGAATTTAAAGAATTGAAAAAGCAGAAAAACGGTTGGTTTAAAAGAAGCATTCTTTGGGACCCTCCTTATTGGAACACAATGTTGATAAGACATAATTTGGATGTAATGCACATAGAAAAGAATTTCTTTGAGCAACTAATTGACATGATCATGGATGTAGAAGGTGAAAAATGTGATAGCATTGCTTCTAGAAAAGATTTGCAGAAATTTTGTCATCGTCCCAAATTACACATTCGCGGCGACGGGTCTAAGCCAACATCCATTTTCACTCTCGACAAAGCTAAGAGAAAGGTATTGTGTGAGTGGTTACAAAATTTGAAGTTTCCTGATGGGTATGCATCAGATTTTAGTCGATGTGTTGATCTTAAGAAGCTGAAGTTGCAAGGCTTGAAAAGTCATGATTGTCATGTTTTCATGGAGCGATTATTACCCGTTGCTTTGAAACACCTCGTGCCGACAAACGTTTGGAATGCAGTTGTTGAGATTAGTCAATTCTTCCGAGATTTATGTGCCTCTTCAATATGTGTTGATGACTGGAAGAGCAAATACCACAGATATTGTGTAAGCTTGAAATGATCTTTCCTCCTGCATTTTTTTAATTCCATGGAGCATCTACCGGTTCATTTGCCATATGAAGTCAAAGTTGGGGGACCCGTCCAATATAGGTGGATGTATCCATTTGAAAGGTAATTCAGATAATCTAGCTACTTTTAAATTAAAATTAATAATAATAACTAATCTATTTATTATATGTTAACTTTATTATTAATAAAACTCATCATTAACTTTTATAGGTTTCTTAATCATTTGAAGAAAAAAATTGGTAATAAAGCTAGGGTGGAAGGTTCTATATGCAATGCTTATTTAACGGAAGAGATTGCAAACTTTTGTTCTCTTTACTTTGAAAAACATATAGAAACCAAAGCAAAAAACTTGAATGTTGAGAAACCGGATGAAATAGACGGAAGTTTACCCGAATTTTTTCAAACTCAAGATGATGAAGGGTGTTCATCAAAGGGGCAAACAAGATATTTGGATGATAAGGAGTATAATCGTGCCCACCTTTACGTGCTATCTAATTGTGACCTCTTGGAGTCATACGAAACACAGTTTGTTAATGATTTCATTCAGAGGAATCCTAATATAAGTAAGGATGATGTTTGGGACAAACATGAGGACCAATTTCCATCATGGTTTCAGAAACATATAATTGAGTTGAATATTCAAGATGATTTGATAAGAAGTTTGGCTTTTGGTCCATCAAAAATGGTAAGAAGTGGAATCGATACTCGGTTAATGGGTTTAATTTTCAAACATTCAATCACGGTAAAGGTAAGGCTAGGTGCAATTGGGGGGTTACTATTTCTTCTCTTGATGACAACGAATACTATGGTATAGTTGAAGATATCTTTGAAATTAGTTATAATGGACGTGACCGAGCTTATAAAACTGTCTTATTCAAGGTTGACTGGAAGGATAATTACTGTATTGGAATGAGAGTACATGAACAATACAAGCTTGTAGAAGTGAATCGTACTAGAACATACTCTAAGTATGATCCATTTATACTTGCACATCAGGCTCATCAAGTGTATTTTGCTACTTATCCAAGCACAACAAATGATAGAAATCAAAATGCGTGGTGTGCAATCTTTAAGACAAAGGCACGGTCACAAGTTGATACAACTTTTTTCCAAGAAGAAAACGTTTCAAATGAAACACTTTTGTCTCCATCCGATGAAATCAACTATGAGAATGAGAATAAAGATAGTGAAGACATGGAAGAGGAAGAATATTATGATGTGGAAAAGAGACTGTCGGGGGAGGATGAGGCGGAGGAGGAGGAGAGAAGGGAAGAAGAGGAGGAGAGGAGGGGGGAAGAGGAGGTGAGGAGGAGAAGGGAGAAGGAGAAAAGGAGGAGGAAGGACGAGAGGTTTGGAGAGGAAGATGTTATGATGATGATGATGACGATGATGAGGATGAGGATGAGGATGAGGATGAGGACGAGGGGTTTGGAGATGAAGATGATTAGATGGGTATAATTTTGTATTCCTCAAGAGTAAATTATTAAAATTTAGAAGTCTGTATAATTTTCATTTATCATTATTAGTGTTAATTTTTATTTGTATTATCGCGATGGTGGAGCGGTCGAGGTAGGAAGCGTGGAGGCGGCTCAGGTTCTGGACAGAGTACGCGTGCGGAGGAGGAGGAGGAGTTTGTGCAGGAGGGTCCGATGCAGACAGACGGTGACGGTAACGGTGAGGAGACTGGCGCTACCAACGAGCCAGTACGGGTGCCGATACGGTACACTTCGGATCATCGGATGATTCTTGAGCCGGCGGAATTATGGTAAGTTTTATTCTTTATTAGTCTACTATTTTTTTTTTTTGTAAAATAATAATTGTTTCTAATTTTACATGTTCAAAATAAATGCAGGTTTATGGACGATTGCGTGGTACGAGGTGTCACGAAAAGCACGAAGACTAATTTCGTGGGTCCAATTCCTACATCGTGGACACAAGCTTCTAATGCACAAAAAGAGGCGTGGTTCAATAACTTTCGGGTATATATTTTCCGTAATTCATTGTTTTAGAAACCAAATAATTAATTTTGATAAATTTTTTAAGAACCAAGGTTATACTTTTATTTTATACTAATATGAAATTTTGTCGCTTTTTTTTTTTGTAGCTATCATTTGCTTGGTCACCGTCTCAAGAACAGAATGTCCGTAACAGGTACAATGACGTCGGTACTCGACGATATCGGGACGTGATCTGGAAGACGATCAGGCGCCCGAAGGAACCAGAGCACATGAAAGGTATTTAATTAACTTGTTTTGTTATTTGTATTAATTAGCATATACTCTCTTATATTATAAATAATATCAGTAACTTATTAGTTATGATTTCATATGTGTAATTGCAGGTGACAAGTATGAAGGCTTAATAAAGCATACCAAAAGTGAAGCTTTTCAGAAGAAGTCTAAGCAAGCATCCCTCAACAAAAAAGGAGGAAAGGAAGATGCCGTGAACGAGCCTACTCATTTCGCGGGTTCACGATCGTTCTGGGATCGTGTATTGGGTGTAAGTTTGTCTATTATTTCACACTTTTTTTGGTTTTCAATGCAACATGTTTATTTTATATTAGATTTTTTGTTGATTTTCTAACATGTATGTTTTTTTTTTCATTCAGAAAGGAAAGAAGAAGTCAATGCCGATTGCGACGGTGCGAACTGTTTACGACACGCATTCCGGGTTGACCACAAAGGGGTTAGAAGTTGGACTAAGCCAAAAGACAAGCAATTATATGTAAGTTTTCCCTAACACTTAATTTTTGTTAATTTATTCTCTTTTAAAATGTCGTATATAAGGTGGTTACCATATTAACTTACAACCATTTGTTTAATATTGTAGGAAGCATTTGAACAAGAAAAAGCCGCCAATCCAGAAAAACCTGATAATGACATATGGTATGAGTTGGTGGATGGCTTCAAGAAAGGGCACGTGTATGGTACCGGAAGTTCAACACCGGCTTTCTATGAGAAAACGCGTAGGAGATCGACTTCAACAATTCCCAGCAACACGTATCAACCGGGAATTATTAGTCAACTTCGAGGTCAAATAAGAGAGCGTGATGAACGTGATGCCAAACGTGATGTAGAATTCCGCCAAATGAAGGAAAGAATGGAAATGTTTGAGAATTGGTGGCAAGGTTGTAACCCCGGACCTAGACCCAAATACGATCCACATGATCCGCATGGTCCACATGGGGGGAGTGGAGCCGGTGTTGGCTTCCAAGTTAGATGATTTTAGCATGTAAGCTTGTAAAACTTGAACTTTAGACTTGAACATTAGAATAGCTTAGCTTGTAAAACTTTCATTTTCAATATATGAAATGAAGTTTGAGAAAAAGGGAGGTGTTGGGTTGAAATGTATGGTGTTGTGTGTGTTGAAATTTGGGATGTATGGCGATGAAATTTGGGTTGATGTATGGCGTTGTATGCAGGTTGGCTAGCATTGAAAACGAAAAAAACCACAAAAACATACAGCAACTTTGGCGACTGAAAAGGGCTTTGGCGACTGAATTTCAGTCGCCAAATTGGCGACTGATTTAATGTAGTCGCCAAAATGGCGACTGAATTACAGTCGCCAAAGCTCTTATTCAGTCGCCAAAGTTTCTCAGTGAAAGTGGCTATGTCACCCAAATTTGGCGACTAATACCAAATTTAGCGACTGAAATCCAGTCGCCAAATTGGCGACTACCTAAAATCAGTCGCCAATTTGGCGACTATTTTTTCAGTCGCCATTTTTGTCATTTGGCGACTGATTTTTCAGTCGCCAAATTTGGCGACCAACTTTAGTCGCCAAAGTTAGAAAAGGCGACTAAGGTCCGCGACTGACGTTTGGCGACTGATTTCAGTCGCCAAATTGATTTTAGCGACTGATTTCAGTCGCCAAAATCGGTCGCCTGTTTTAATTCTTTTTGTAGTGACTCCAAGTGCCTTACCAGGACCACTCAGGTATAAAGATGCTACCATCTCGGTTGCCCGAGGCAATGATAATCATAAGACAATAAAGAAACAACATTTAAATAGTATAACTTTAGTGAAAGGTTACAATCCAAAACAAAATACCAAAATACCGTTACATGTTCTTAAAACCAACTGTCTACTCAGCTAAAAGAAATGTTTGAGAAACTATCATGCTACAGCGGAAGACTCTATCATCAGACGGTGGTATCATCCCAGCTATCCCATGTAACTCGACTCATACCTGCTCAACAACTGCTCACCATCCCCGAATGGATCACCATAGTTTTTAAAACAATAAACGGGGTCAGTACTAATCACACAATTTATATCATCCAACAACACAGTAAACAAACAGCTCAAGCATCACAGATATCCTCCGAACTCCATTCCCAACTCCACAATACTGACTACACACTAAAGTGTGTAGCCCTGCCAGAGTGCCCATCGCAACAGGTCACTCCACGCCGCCAGTGGGGGACCGCAGCCGTACCCACCAAATCCCCGCTCATCTCCGTCGAGCGATAAACCCAAATTCCTAAATGTGCATATCCCTTCTGTGGCGGGTTCCACAGAAGGCGAATAATGGGCATGAAGCCACTCCCGTAAGTGACTCCACTCAGCCAGGCACGTGCCTCGAAGAACACAGACAGATACAAACAATCACAACTACTATCAACAACCAAATCCAACAATCGTCACAATACGAGTATGATAATATTCAACAACCACAAAACACCAACAACACATTATGGGACTAATACTGAGTAGGGAAACCCTACCTGGAAAGCAACACAGTCAGACGGTCTCAACAGCTGATATCAAAAGGCTTCTTCTACGAATCCTCCTCCTAACATACAAACATATAATCACTACCAATCACGAAATACAACAAAACACCCAAATCCCCAAATTAGGGTTTAACTAACTTTAACGAAATACTATAAAAACGGTACGTAGATCTTACCCTCGACGCAAGGATCACAAAGGTATAAAGAAAGGTGAAATCCGACCTTCCAAGCTCCGGGATTTGCCAACAATGCGATTGATGCGAAGAACGTAGTTTGTTTTCTCTTTGAAAGTGATTAGGTTTATAAAAGTGTTTAAAGAAAGTGACGGAAGTAATTATATACCAAATCACATTATTAACAAAACCCGACAAATCATCCCCCCGTAAACCGTCTACTCGATCGAGTAGCTGAGATACTCGATCAAGTGCCCCCTACTCGATCGAGTATCAAGGTTACTCGATCGAGTACCCAACAGGTCAGAAACTATTTTAAAACGCAACACACCCTTACTCGACAGAGTAAGGCCACTCGATAGAGTACCCAGAGACTCATAAAACCGTAGTATTACACCACCGAGTAACCAAGGACTAGAAAACCGTGGTATTACTGTCTTCCCTCCTTAAAACTAACTTCGTCTCCGAAGTTCATACCATACCCAAAACAAAAGTAACACCAACTACTCAAAGATACTAACAACACCAACTATGACTGAGTAAACAACCCAACTATAGCTCAAAGATACTGACAACACAACCATCTCGACCTCAAACTAGCCCAAAACATGCATGCGACCATCTCCTACCCTCCCTTAAAAGACAACGGTTACGTCCCCGTAACCAAACATACCTGATAAAACAGGTGTGGGTAGCACTCTCTCATAGCCTCTTCCAGTTCCCAAGTGGCTTCTTCCACGTTGTGATTTGACCATAGAACCTTAAGCAAGACGGTTTTACCATTCCTTGTCTTGCGTACCTTACGATCCAAGATCTCCTTAGAACCTCTGCATAAGTTAGAGCCACATCTAACTCGATATTCTCAAACTCAAGTACATATGACGGATCACTCACATAATTGCGAAGTTGTGACACATGAAACACATTATGGACCCGATCAAGCGATGGTGGTAACGCTAGCCAATAGGCTACTTCACATATCCGATCTAAATCTCATAAGGGCCGATGAACTTCTGACTCAACTTTCCTCTCTTGGAAAACCTCATAACTCCTCGCATAGGTGACACTTTCAAGAGGACCTTGTCACCTACCGCAAACTCAATGTCCATGCGATGCAAATCCGCGTAACTCTTTTGTCTATCTTGAGCTTTTTTCATCTTTTGGCAAATCAAGTGTACTTGTCTAATCATATCTTGCACCATCTGTGGTCCTAAGATTATAGCTTCAGCACTGTTATCCCAACAAACAGGACTCCTACACTTCCTGCCATATAAAGCCTCAAAAGGTGCTATCCTGATACTAGAGTGATAGCTGTTGTTGTATGAAAACTCTATCAAATCCAACCTATCCTCCCAACTCCCACCAAATTCCATAACACAAGCTCGTAACATATCCTCTAGAGTTTTGATGGTTCTTTCAATTTGACCATCTGTCGCAGGATGAAATGTTGCACTCATCTTTAAAGTAATTCCCATCAATTCCTACAACTCTTGCCAAAACCGTGATATGAACCTTGCATCTCGATCCGACACTATATCCTTTGATACTCCATGTAGCCGAACCACATGCTTCCTGTACTCCAAGTAATATTGTTACCTTGTTGGGTCCTTGTTAACCCCACGATAAAGTCCATGGTGATCGACTCCCATTTTTATTCCGGTACCTCAAGTGACTGAATCTTACCTTGTGGTGTCCGTTGCTCTCCCTTTAACCTTTGACAAGTTAAACATCTAGCCACCAATTCAGCAACATCTTTCTTCATGTCGGGCCACCATAATGTCTTATTCAGGTCCTTATAGAGCTAGTCACTACCCGGATGTATTGAATAAGGAGTGCAATAAGCATCCGTCATGATCAACTTCTTCAAGTTAACGCCATTAGGTACACACCAGCTCCCATAAAAATGAAAACTCCCATCTGTGTGGATAGAAAACCTCGAAACTGTACCATTCACTACCCTTGACTTCCACTCTTGAATCTCTAGATCAAGTTCTTGTTTCCTCTTTATATCGTCATAAAGTTCAGGCTCTATTGTCAAATCTCGGATGGGATCGCCCTTTTGAATCATATGGATATCCATCTTAGTCATCTCGTCCTTTAGTTTCATCAAGGACATAGCAGTACATAATAAATGTACACTCTTTGTAGTCAAAGCATCTGCCACCACATTAGCCTTCCCCTCATGATAGATGATTTCTATATCGTACTCCCCGATCAGCTCCATCCACCGTCGTTGACGTATGTTCAACTGTTTCTGAGTGTAGATGTACTTCAACCTATTTTGATCTGAAAACACCTTAAAGGTCGCCCCATAGAGATAGTGCCACCAAATCTTTAGAGCAAAAACCACTGCACCCAGTTCCAAATCATGCGTAGGATATTTCTCCTTATACGGCTTCAGCTGCCTCGAAGCATAGGCGATAACCTTCCCATTCTCCATTAAAACACAACCCAGCCCATTCTTTAAAGCATCGGTATATACCTCAAAGTTCTCACTTCCCTCAGGTAGATCTAGAACGGGAGCTGTGATCAAACGCTCCTTCAATGTTTGGAACACCATTTCATAACTCTCATCCCAACAAAATCTAGTCTCTTTCCTCATCAAAGCTGTCATAGGTCTGGCGATTTTAGAAAAGTCTTTCACAAACCTCCTGTAATAACAAGCTAAACCTAAGAAACTCCATATCTCAGCAACATTCTTCGGTGCTTCCCAGTTTGACACTGCCTGAATCTTACTAGGATCCACCGACACACCCTCTTTTGAGATCACATGGCCCAGAAAAGCCACTCTCTCTTACTAGAACTCACACTTAGATAACTTGGCATACAGCTGATTATCTCGCAAAGTCTGTAGTACAAAACTCAGGTGCTCCTCGTGATCCTTCTTAGTCTTTGAGTAGACCTAGATATCATTAATGAAGACGACTACAAACCTATCCAAGAACGGGATGAAGATCCGGTTCATAAGATCCATGAATACTGCCGGTGAGTTAGTCAACCTGAAAGGCATTACCACATACTCATAGTGACCATACCGTGACCGAAAAGTTGTCTTTGGAATGTCCTCTTCTGCTATCCTCAACTGGTGATATCCCGACCTCAAATCGATCTTAGAAAACACTTTTGTGCCACTCAGCTGGTCGAAAAAATTATCAATCCTTGGCAAATGATACTTGTTCTTCACGATGACATGGTTTAACTCCCTGTAGTCGATGCAAGGCCACATACTACCGTCTTTGTTTTTCACAAACAAAATTGGTGCACCCCAAAGTGATTCACTAGGTCGAAAGTACCCCTTGTCCAATAACTCATTATGCTGCTTTTTTGAACTCCTCCAACTCCTTAGGTCCCATACGGTACAAAGCCTTAGATATAGGTCTCGTCCCTGGTTTAAGCTCAACACTAAAGTCAATGTCCCTCTTGAAAGGTAACCCTGGTATCTCATCCGGAAAAACATCCCCGAACTCACTAACCACTGGTATATCTGTTGTTGACAACTCTTGCATCCGAGTATCCCACACGTGGCAAAGAATTAAAGGACACTTATTTCTAAAACATGACTTTAAAGTCATCACCACGATCAACTTCATCTTGGGCTTCACAACAAACCCCCTATATGACACTTTGGTTCCCTTAGGGCCATTTAAAGACACTCTCTTCTGTCGACAATCTATCTTAGCATCTGTTTAGGTATTTTTTACCGACTTGGTTGATTCGGGTCAATGCGGTCTTACTCGTCGGATATTCGATTGTTTGTTTGTATGACGGTATTTAAATAAGGAAATAAAGTACGAAATATAAATTAACACGTAGATTTGGTGACGCGGAAAACCCAATGTGGGAACAACCGCGGGAGGGACGGTACCCTGCCAAATATTGCACTAGTTTTGAGTAGGAGGATGATTACAACTGTATCGTAATGCTAATCTTGCTAACACGAGGTACCGTGCTGATGAGATCTTGAATGAATGTATGTGTGTGTATGTGAATGTCCTTCTTTGATTGCTTCTTTGGCTATTTAAAGGGTAAGAACCCTAGACATATCCTACCTTGATTATGGAAAGGGAATATGACTTCCATAATAACTCTTTCCATGTTTGGCCGTCTCCCTCAATTCTCCCTGATCTCCCTGACTTCTCCCTAACTTCTCCCTGAATCCTCTTTCCTAAATCCAGACGCTTCCTTCAATGGGCTTCGGTCTCCTCCTGCGCATATGCCGGCCCATTCCTTCTTCTCCATGCTTACTCCTACCGTGGGCTCCCCTTCTCTTTATATGATCCATTTATTTATTAAGTGGGCCTTTCCCTTTTGAGTGATTTTTAGCCCAAACAGTTTGCCCCAAATTTCTTGTGAAGTACGCTTCGCGGTGTCGAGAAAGGAATTTACGTAGTCGTCTGCTAAAACCCTAAGCCGTCATTTGCACCCCTTTTCATGAAAATCCATCATTTCAGCCGCCCACCTCCTCTTTTCTCGCACCCTACTCTCTCTCTCTCTCTCTCTTAATAACCCCAACCTCCTTTCTTCACTTCATTAATTACCAAATCACTTCCCATAAAAACTCTCCCTCTCTCTCCAAACCCTTAACCCTCTTCTCTCCTTTCCTTGCCGGCTCCACTACTCCACTCTCCGTCGTTCTTCCCACCAGGTATTTCTTCCTCTTTTTCTTCTTTAATTCCCATTTTCTCTTTATTCACCATGGGCAAAACCCGACACTCATAATCGACTTCCACTCCCACTGACCGCAATCCTGACCCGGTCTTTCCTTCCCGGGGACTCTTCACTCACCCCCATGACTGTGATTCTGCCTTGACCCCTGCTGACATCCCTATGATCAAGGGTTTGCTTGGTCTTGGTGACGGGATGGATATCGCCATCCCTGAACCGGGTCAAAAAGCTGATGCCCTTCGTCCAGGATGGGTTTGCTTTTATTTATACCCATTTAAATATGGTCTTCGCTTCCCTTTTCCTAAACTCGTCCAAGACTTCATTTTTACAAACAACTTTGCCATGGCACAAATTTTCACCTCTGTCTGGAGGGTTCTTCTTTACTCCTTAGCCGCTTGTCAAAATACTGGCAACTCTATCTCTCTGGGCGATCTGGCCCACATGTACAATATCATGTCCCTGGGTAGGGGCCAATTCTCACTCCGGGGCTCTGGAGAGGCTCCCTTCAGGCATGTGTCCAAATCCCGAGATGGGAATTGGTTTGAGGACTTCTTCTTCGTGAGAAAGGACTCTATCCAGCCGCCTGCCGACTACATCTTCGAGAAATGGGTCATAACTTCGAGTGAGTAACCTCCCTGTCACCTGATTTGTTTTATCCTGCTGCTTACTAGCTTACTTCATCGCCCTCGTGCAGGTCCCTGCTACCTGACTTGTATTGGTGCCCAAATCCCTGCCCGTAGCAAGTTGTTCTGTATCCCTGAATCCGAGAGAAAGTTTCTTGACCTGCTTCCTGGTTTCTCACCTGCTTCCTCCTCCAACCCCCTTCAATCAGCTCACAGCATGTCTTCTGGTAAGCCTCTTATAATTGTTTCAGTTTGCATGTGACTTCACTGACAGCTTTAAGTTTCTTGACGCCTGAGATGATGTCTGCTTGCAGGTTCAAAAGTTGATCCTCTGGAAGCTATCCTTCAGAGCGCAAAAAGAAAGAGATCCGCTGCCAGTCCTGACGTGGCATCTGCCTCCAAGAGGAGTGCTCCTGCTACCTCCTTCCAGACTCCTCCTACTCATTCCAGTCCTGCTATGCCGGAACCCTTGGAGGTTGATCCATTGTCTCGCCATCCCCTACTCCTCCTACCAGTCCTCGTGCCTCAGCTAGCGGAGGCACCATTGCTCACTTCCCCGAGGGTTTTGGGAATGTCGATAAGGTGCCCTACTGGCCAGAGATCGACCAACTGCTCTTTCCTCCTCTAAAAGAGGCTTTCTCAGAATTTTCTCTAGAGGAGATGGCTGAGAATGATGTGCACAACGCCTTTATGGTAAGTGATCTTCGTCTTCTACCTGTTCTCAATATTTTCCTTTAAATTCTCCTTGCTGACTTTTAATTTTTTCTGCCCCAGACCCTCCAGTTTGCTCTTTACAACAGGAAGATGATCAAAATAGTGCAGAACATCAGCCGTGCCACCAGCGCCAGAAACCAAGAGCTAAAGGGGACAGTTGCCGACTTGGCACAGCAACGATCTGATCTGAAGGAACGCGTGGTGGAGCTGAAGGCTGAGATTGCTGGTGCCAAGAAGAAGTTGAAGAAAGGGGCTGATCAGGTGGCACGCACTCAAGAGGTGTGCAACACCTTCTCTGATTCCCTCAAGCGTTCTGATGAGAAGATCAGCGAGCTGATCTCCCTGGCCACCAATATCGTTGCCTATGCTACCTGGCGGGGAAAAATCAGCGGGATGCGTGCTGCTCTTGAGGAGGCTCCAACCCAGCAAGCTATAGAAGTGGAGGAGAGGCAGCTGGAGATGCTCTACCCCACCCCACCTGATCTGAGTGCGCTGATGCCTGAAGTTGGGGAGGTGAATTCTCCCCGCACTTTGGCCGAGCAAGCTGCTTCGGAGATCTTTGGATTGCCCCAGGATGTTGCTGACGGAGCTCAGGAGGCTATGGGAGCTGAGGGTGCGCAAGATGATCTGGTACCTGAAACTGAAGGTCAGCAGGCAGAAGAGATGCCAGAAGTGGAGGTCATTAATGTGACCGATAATTAAGTTTTGTTTTTATCAATGAACTTTTTGGTAGTCTGGCCCAGTGGTGGCAGACTTGTAAGTTTTTTAAACTCTTTTTGGTAGTGTCGCCAAGGTGGCGATTAAACTATGGGACCGTATTTTGGCCATGTTTTGGAATGCTCCTTGCCGTAGTTAGGCAAGTTTTAGCTTATATCCTGTGTGCTTGTTTCTTAGGTTTCCTTAGTTTAGGAGGTTGCCGTGTCACCGTTTGGGCGATTTAGGCGAGTCATGTCATCCCGAGGAGGCGACTCGGACTCGGCTAGTCTGCCGTGTCGGTCATTGGATCGATTTAGGCATGTGCCGCATTGTAAGGAGGGGTGGCCGTGTCAACCTTAGAGGCTGATTTAGACCAGTCGAGTCAGCCTGAAGAGGCTGAACTAGACTCAGCTAGCTGCCGTGTCAGTCTTGATGACCGATTTAGGCGTATGCCGCAGTTTTTGGACTACTTAACCTTGTTCATGACGCAAGGTGTGTTCATCACGTTTAAAGCCAACATGGGCGTAGTTTAGGCAAGTTTATTGTCGTTCTAGGACCAATGGGACGCTGCAGGATTCTGGTAGCGCAGTGATCCCTACGTTCCATATATGTGTGCATGCATGCCGGGGCCCTGATTAATTGCGATTAGTGCGAGCTACGTCCAGAGGGTGGTATCAGGGGTAGCTGGGTAAGCGTGTTTAGCTGTCAACCCGGCTCCCTTTCGTATGTTCCACAGTCCTCCTGGTGAGGGTGCTCCTGATGGAGAAAGTAGGTTAGGCATGTTGGAGTGCCATGTGCCTTGTCACCCCGCGTTGGCAGTTGACAGTCCCTGCTAGATACTCTTTCAACGTACCATAGACATTAGCTAGGATTCAGGGTGATGTACTTAGAGAAGCCTGAAAACAGAAAATCCTATTAGAACAGTATGAGGTACCTGACGCTATCTCATGGGGTACCAGAGCAATTGTGGTCCCAGGACGCTGACAGTCCACACCATCCAATAGTAGTTTTAAAATTTGAAAAAGTTAAAGAAGCCAAGAATGAGAATGAAATTGGTAGTATGCCTACTACCGAACTTTCTTTTATTTTAAAATAATTTGACTCTTCATAGTACATTACCCTGCAAGCTAAAATCTACTTATTATTAAAAGTAATATCTCTTCAGGTGAAGTATGTTCCATGGGCGTTGTATGATTTGACCGTCCATAGTCATCAGTCTGTATGCGCCTTGGCCAACAACTCTTTCTACCTGGTATGGTCCTTCCCATTTGTAGGCGAATTTGCCTGCCTTTCGATTTTTAGTGTTTTGGAATACTTCTCGGAGAACCAGGTCTCCTACCTCCAGGAGCCTGACTTCCACATTCTTGTTGTAACTCCTGGCCACTGACTGCTTGTAGGCAGCTAGGCGTATTTTTGCACTTGCTCGCAGCTCATCTATTGTGTCCAGGCTCCTGACCATCTCTGCACTGTTCAGTTCCCCTGTCCTAGATCCATACATGTGAGTGGGAACTAGAACTTCTGATGGAATGACTGCCTCCGCGCCAAACACCAGGCTGAAGGGTGTCTGGCTTGTTGCTATCTTTGGCGTTGTTCTATCTGACCATAACACCAGTGGCAACTGATCTGCCCACTTTCCTCCTAACTTCTGTAACCTCCTTCTCAGATTGTCCATGATGATTTTATTGTTAGACTCAGCTTGCCCGTTAGATTTTGGAGTCCTGGGTGCTGATTTTTTCAAGGTGATGTTCCATCTGGCACATTATCCTTCACCATCGTTGGAGATGAACTGTGAGCCATTGTCACATATGATTTCTGATGGGATACCAAACCTGCAGATGATATTACGTTTTATGAAAGAGATGACTTGTTTGTCCTTTACTTCTGTGAATGCTTCTGCCTCTATCCATTTGGAGAAGTAATCTGTCATTGCCAGCATCCATATTCTGTTTCCTGTAGCTCTTGGTAGGGACCAACTATGTCCATGCCCCACGTCATGAACGGCCAAGGGGAAATGATAGGATGCAAGGGCTCTGCTGGCTGGTGGATCATTGGTGCTGAGCGCTGACAGGCGTCACACTTACGTGTGTATTCTGCTGCATCTGCTTTCATTGTGAGCCCGAAGTATCCTTGTCTGAGAGCTTTATTTGCCAGACTCCTGCCCCCCTACATGGTTTCCACATTCGCCACTGTGGAGAGCATGTAACATAGTCTGCGCCTCTTCCTTATCCAGACACCGTAAGTAGGGACCTGCCAGTGACTTCCTGAATAGTATATCGTCAATAAGTATAAACCTGGAGGCTTTTATTCTGAAAGCCCTCGCTTCCTTCTTGTCACCTGGCAGCTTATTATGATGCAGCCAGTCTAGGTAGGGTGTGCGCCAATCCCAGTCGTCTGCCTGTCCAGATGGTTGATCAGACGGTTGGTCGGCTGGCTGAGAGCCTTCCCCGGCTTCCGTAGCTTTCTGAACTCCTACTTCGTCCCGATGATCCTCCAGTTCTCCTTGGTCTATTTCATCTTCCTTCTGGATAGAAGGTCCTAGCATATGTGCGATATGAATGCTGGATAGTTCTGTTGGCTTGAACGTTGCCCCCAGAGTTGCTAAGGCGTCTGCTTCCACATTCTGATCCCTGGAAATTTGCTTGAGCTTGCAAGTTTTGAATTTCGGTTTTAGCTCTTTTGCTATTTTTAAGTATGCAATCATCTTTGAATCTCTGGCTATAAACTCATCATTCACGTGGTTGACTATTAGTAGAGAGTCACTGGATATGTGCAGGTGCCTGACCCCTAATTCCAGGGCTAGCTGCATTCCTAATATCAAGGCCTCGTATTCTGTTTCATTATTGGTTACCTTGAATTCACATCTTACTGCTTGTGCTATCAGATCTCCTTGTGGTGACCGCAGGATCAACCCTACACCTAGTCCCCTTTGGTTGGAGGCTCCGTCAATATGCATCTGCCAGACCTCTGCCTCCCCGCTCCCCTCTAGGGTGAGGATTTCCTCATTTGCCGATTTTTGGATGGTCAATGAAGTCCGACACAAAGTCTCGCTAGTGCTTGCGATTTGATTCTTTGTTATTGCTGGTTCATCTTGGATATCATACCCACTAAGGTGTACAGACCACTTCGACATTCTTCCTGACAGTTCAGGCTTCCTCATGATAGATTTCAGCGGGTAGTTGGTCACAACATGTATGGTGTGGGATTCAAAGTAAGGGCGCAACTTGTAAGATGCTACTACCAGTGCTAATACTAATTTTTCGAGAGATGTGTACCTGGTCTCTGCTGGTAGCAGAGACTTGCTTACGTAGTATACCGGCTTCTGTTCCTTTTCCTGCTCTCTGACTAGAACGACACTTACAGCCACCTCTGTGACGGCTAGGTAGAGGAACAATGGTTCTCCTGGTTCCGGTTTTGACAGCAATGGTGGGCTGCTGAGGTAGTGTTTCAGCTCTCTGAATGCTTGCTCGTGGTCTGCAGTCCACTCAAACTTCTGACTTTTTCTTAATACATCATAGAACAGCCTGCACTTGTCGGATGATCTTGAGATGAACCTGCTCAGGGCTGCTACCTTACCAGCTAGCCTTTGAACGTCTTTAGGTTTTTCAGGTGACTCTAATTGTAAAACGGCTTTGATCTGTTCGATGCTGGCTTCTATCCCTCTTTGAGTAACAATATAGCCTAAGAACTTGCCAGAGGATACCCCGAAGGTACACTTAGATGGATTTAACTTCATTTTGTATTGCCTCAGGGTGATGAATGTCTCTGCCAGGTGCCGCATATGATCTTTGGCTTTTTCTGACTTTACCACCATGTCATCAATATACACCTCCATAGTTCTTCCTATTTGCTCCTTAAACATGCGGTTGACCAACCTCTGGTATGTGGAGCCTGCATTCTTTAGGCCGAAGGGCATAACATTGTAACAATATATTCCTCTTTCAGACATGAATGCCGTCTTCTCTTGATCTGCAGGATCCATCTTGATCTGATTGTAGCCACTCCATGCGTCCAGGAATGTCAGCATTTCATGCCCAGCTGTTGCATCCACCATTGCATCGATATGAGGCAGGGGGAAGGGATCTTTAGGGCATGCTTTGTTGAGGTCGGTGAAGTCCACACATACTCTCCACTTTCCATTCTTCTTAGGCACCACTAATACGTTAGACAACCACTCTGGATACTTTACTTCTCTTATTTTCTTTGCTGCCAGGAGGCTATCTACCTCTTGGTTGATTACCTTATTTCTTTCTGCTGCAAATTTTCTTCTTCTCTGTTGTACGGGCTTACACTTTGGGTCCACACTGAGCTTATGCGTTATGATGGGCGGATCTATCCCTATCATGTCGTCGTGTGACCATGCAAAACAATCCATGTTGTCTTGCAGACATTTGATTAATTGCTGTCTTAAGCTTCCCGTGCATCCAGCTCCAATTAGCACGCTTCTTTACTGGTGCGGCTTGTCCAGTTAATTTGATCCGGCTCTTCTGGCAGGGGGGCTCGATGTATTCGTCCCCGGGCAGTGTTTTCTGTAATTGCTATGCGGGAGGGCTGGCAGTGCACTTTAGCGCCTTCTTATAGCAGCCTCTAGCTTCCTCCTGATCTCCTCGTATTGTCTCTACTCCCATGGTGTGGGGAATTTTATGCATTGGTGATATGTTGAAGGGACTGCCTTCATCTGGTGCAGCCACGACCTTCCCAAGATGACATTGTAGGTAGAGGGTCCATCTATGACCAGGTACCTGATCTGCTTATTGACTCCTCCCACGTAGGTTGGGATTACCATCTCGCCTAGTGAGTTGGCTGTCTCCCCGCTGAAGCCTACTAGCGGGATAGTCTTCTTCTGTAAATCCTTCTCGCTGAATCCCATATTTTCTATGGTTTTTAGCATAATCAGATTGACCGAGCTGCCTGTATCTACCAAGACCTTTCTAATCGTGCGATTAGCCATTGACAGGGTGATAATGAGTGCATCATGATGTTCCCGTTCGTCATATGTGTCTCCTTCATCAAAGGTGACGGCTGGTAAATCACTGTGAGAAATTCTGCAAGAATTTGTTGGTTTGTCTCCTTTAGTACCGGTGGCATGCCTCTTGGCTGCCGAGTATGTTAGTCCACTTATATCTGAGCCGCCTGTTATCACGTTTATGATCTTGGTACATGTGGGTGGATTTGCAGGCTTCGCGGAGCCTACCTTATCCTGCTGCTTGCCCCCACGTGGTAATAGGTGGCTCAGTTCTCCTTGTTCGTACAGACGCTTGATCTCTCTTCATAGTGTGTAACAGTCTTCAGTGTTATGCCCAATATCACGATGGAATTCACACTTCTTCTTGTTATCTTTTCGCCATGCCTGCTCTTCTACTGGTGGCTTGGGCCACCTTACCCTGTCTCCCATCTCCCTGAGTGCTTTCAGGAGTCCTCCGATACCTGTAGTGAATCCATATTCTGCCAGAGTAGGGAGTTGCTGATTTTCTTCGATTCTGTTGACTCCCCTTCCATATAGCCTATATCTCTCATCCTTTCTGCTGGTGGTTTGCTTTCTTCCTGATTTTTCCACGGCTGAGGTACTAGAAACACTTGGTGTATTAGGTAGACTGGCTCTTGCTAGGATGTCTTCCTCCAGTCTGATTACGGCAACTGCCTTCTCTTGCAGTGCTTCGAAGCTATGGCAGGTGTTAGGCCTGGAAATCCGCAGACGCCCCTGACCAGTATCCAATCTCAACCTGACTACCAGGCTGTCAGGATGTCAGGCTATCAGGACACATGAAGACAGGCGCCAGGCCATGGAGAGGACAACGGTCAAAATATCAGGACGATATTAGACCATAAACGCGTATTATAAAAGGATTATATACACATCATTGAATGGAAAGATCTCACAGTAAATGCAGTAATTAAGGGAGGAATATTGGCAATTATCACATGCAATTAAGGAGAATAATCCGCATTTAATTCAGTATCAAGCAGCCGTTCAAGTAAGAGCCTATATAAGGAACACTTTGAAGACATTGGAGATATCTCATTCTTACGCAAGAGAAAGCATACGTCTAAATATACCACACTTAGAGAAATATTAATATTGTCATTATCATACGCTGATTCTCCCAATTATATAGTGAAATCCTCTCCTGGCTTGGTGCCCGTGGTTTTTTCCCATTCAAGGGTTTTCCACGTACAAATTCTTTGTCTTATTATTGTTATTTATGTTATATTCATAGCATACATTCTTACCCTGACGACCTGACCAATAGACCGATTAGAGCTATTTAACCCTACTTAAATCTACCCTGACCTAATTTCGCCTTGTGCAAAATCCACACAAAACAATTGGCGCCCACCGTGGGGCATCTAGCTCTTTAAATCCTTTTTTCTTATCTTATAAAAATTCAAAAATCCTACAAAAATGGCCCAACCTACCGTTGAAGAACAATTGAATGCAGCTCTCCAGCAAATAGCTGAGTTGGAAAGCCTGAAAGAAAAAGTAGCCCAAACTGAAGCAGAAATCCTGCAATTAAGAGAATCCGAGTCAGCCCTGAAACAAAAATTAGAAAAAACTAAAGGGGCAGGCTCTAGATTCCAACCAGGAACCCCATTTGCATCAATCATCAAAAATATCGATTTTTCCAGTTTTGGGAGCCCAAGTGTTTTTAAATCTATTAATGTTGATGGTGATGGTGATGGTGAACCAAAGAATGACAAGGAGAAACCTGATGAATCTGCAGCAGCCATTATGATGGCAGTGGTTCAGGAGATCAAGAAACTCAATGAAAAATTCGATAAGATACCTGGAGTACCTGCCAACATGGAAGAAGTTGCCCCTGACAGCTATGCTGATTCGCCTTTCATAGACGAAATAGCAAAAGTAGACCTACCAAAGAAGTTCGTAGTTCCATCCATGAGGGTCTATGATGGAACCACGGATCCACAAAATCACGTGGCTCTCTATAAAAAAAAATGCTAGCTGCATCTGTCCCCAGCGAATTTAGACAAGTCTGCATGTGTAAGGGATTTGGAACGACCCTGACTGGCCCTGCTCTGCAATGGTACATCAACCTGCCAACTGGGAGCATCCATTCTTTTGCTAACCTGATCAACAGTTTCAACCAGCAGTTCGCAAGTAGCAGGGAGTTGGAGAAACGATCCAGTGACCTTTACCGAGTTACACAGAAGCCTGATGAAACTCTGAGGACATTCCTCGCAAGATTCAACAAGGAAAAAGTATCCATACCCAGGTGTGACGTTGGAACAGCAGTGGAGGCATTCAGGCAGGGATTACTACCATATAGTGACATATAGCGAGCTCACTAAGTATCCCTGCCACACCTTCGAGGACGTTCAGGCCAAGACTCTTGCCTTCATCAGGCTAGAGGAAGATAAAAGTTATAAACTTGGATCACCCAGTAGGCCAAACGATCATGAAAGGAGCAGTAGGAAGAGTAACAAAGGAAACAACTATAGGCCTACTCCATATTCCAGGCCAGATTAGTCAGAAGTTAACCTGGCTCATGAGTATCAAGGTAAGGTTAAAGTTTATCCACCTATTTCCGAACATAACTTCAGTGTTGATATTGCAGGATTAATCCGGAGACTTGACAACATGGGATCGGCTATCGATGGCCCAGAAGTCGAAAAAATCCCAACCCCAGGAGAGACAATTCTAAATGGTGCGAATTTCACATGGATATTGGACACACCACGGATGATTGTTTCACCTTGAGGAAAGAAGTGGCCTACCTACTAAAATCTGGATACTTGAAAGACCGATCAAGACAAAAGGCGAACGCAAACCAGGTAAAGAGAATCGGGAGCATAAGCGGGATCGTAGTATCCCTCCTCCACCACCACCAATTTATGAAGTAAAATTCATATCTCAAGCGGATCGAGATTTGCGGCCGACAAGTTCAAAGAAAAAAGAAGATAGCTAGGACGCCAAGGACTGTATCACCTTGCAAGCCGGATCATATCCCAACAATCACTTTCAATGATTGTGACTTGGTGGGCATTCCTGATGTCCATCATGACGGCCTGGTAATTTCTATGCAGATTGGAACCGCCACAGTAAGAAGGATCCTGGTAGACGGAGGCAGCTTAGTGAACCTGATCATGCTTGACGTACTAAAAGCCATGAAGATCAACGAGGACCAAATAACCAAAAAATCCAGTGTCCTAGTAGGATTCAGCGGCGAAACCAGGAGCACCCTAGGAGAAATCCACCTCCCAACCTACGTGGAAGGAGTCCCATCTTATGAGAAATTTGGAGTCCTTGACTGCCTGTCATCCTACAACGCGATCTTGGGCAGGCCCTAGATTCATAATGTCAAGGCCGTACCGTCAACCTATCACCAGTGTATCAAGATACCAACAGACTGGGGCATAGCCACAATCAAAGGGGATCACAAGACAGCCCAGGAATGCTACACAACAGCCTTGAAGCCTTCCAAGGCAGGTAAGTCCCTTGCATAGCAATTACAGTACCCTGTCAGGAGCACTTATGTGGCACCTCTCAGAATGGAAACAGATCAGGTAATCCTAGACCCTGAGTACCCTGACATGCATGTTTTAGTAGGATCTGACGCACTAGATAGTGTCAGGCTAGAACTGGTAAAGTTCCTTAAAAATAAATCATCTTGGTTTGCTTGGTCACATTTTGATATGACTGGAATTAGCGCTGATATAATTACACATAAACTCAATGTTGACCCATCTTTTAAGCCTGTCATGCAGCAGAAAAAAGCGGAAATTTGCAAAAATGAAAGAAATACCATTATTAACGAGGAAGTAGAGAAACTCTTGGATATGGGAATGATCAGGGAAGTAATGTACCCTAAGTGGCCGGCTAACGTAGTTGTTGTGCAGAAAAAGAATGGAAAGTGGAGAGTCTGTGTAGACTACACTGACCTGAACAAAGCCTGTCCCAAAGATCCATTTCCCTTGCCACATATTGATGCCATGGTAGACGCCACAACAGGCCATGAGATGCTGACATTCATGGATGTTTCCAGTGGATTCAATCAAATAAAGATGCACCCTGCCGACCAGGAGAGTATCTTTGCATTCATTACTGATCGAGGCATATCTTTATTACATCGCCATGCCTTTCGGCCTGAAGAATGCGGGGCAACGTACTCAACGCTTTGGTCAACATGATGTTTAAAGACCAAATAGGTAACATCATGGAAGTGTACATAGACGACATGGTGGTGAAATCCAAAAATGCAGAAGATCATGTGAAACATCTAGAAATAGCAATCGAGATATTGGAAAAATACAACATGAAGCTAAACCCTGCAAAATGCCACTTTGGAGTCTCTGCAGGCAAATTCCTTGGATATATGGTCACAAAAAGGGGCATAGAAGCCAGCCTTGAACAGATAAAGGCTATCCTGGAGCTACAGTCACCCAAGTCTGTCAAGGATATCCACAAATTGACAGGCTGGGTAGCTGCCCTGAACCGCTTCATATCAAGATCATCCGAGAGGTGCAAAACATTCTACAACCTCCTCAGAAAGAATAAGCAGTTCTAGTGGACGGATGAACATGAGACAGCTTTTCAGGATCTAAAATCCTACTTATCATCTCCACCCTTACTGGCTAAGCCAGGGAAGGGAGAACCTTTGTCGAGATACATGCATCACCGACACAAAGATCGATGCGATCCTAGTGAAAGAACAGGATGGTCAGCAACATCCAGTCTACTATGTAAGTAAAAGCCTGCTAGATGCTGAGTTGAGGTATGGATTGCTTGAAAAATATGTCTTAGCTTTAATTATGTCATGTACTAAACCGCGACCTTATTTTGAAAGTCACCCCATTATAGTCAGGATCAATTTACCCATAAAGTCTGTCCCACGTAAGCCTGAACTATCAGGTGGGATGACCAAATGGTCAGTACAGATTAGCACATACGACATCTCCTTTGAACCTAGGGCAGCGATTAAATCGCAGGCCCTAGCAGACTTTGTGGCTGACTTTAGCCCTAACTTGGAACCGGACCTGATAAAAGAGGTCAACTAACTAGAAGATAAAACCCCAGACCAAGAATGGACCCTATTCATAGATGGGGCATCCAACGCCAGGGGGACAGGGTTAGGACTAGTACTCAAATCACCACAGGGAGATATGATAGCACAGGCTGTAAGCTGTGAGTTCAAAGCTACAAACAACGAAGCAGAATATGAAGCCCTGATAACAGGCTTAAAGGTATGTCTAGACCTCGGTGTTCAAAACCTAAAGGTAAAAACTGATTCACTCCTAATTGCTAATCAAATAAAGGGAATTTATACGGCTAAGGATGCAAAAATGATTTCGTATTTAGAATATGCAAAAACCTTACCGCTAAATTTGCTTTATTTGACATAGATCAAATATCAAGAGACCTGAACACCCAGGCTGATGCTCTGGCCAGCCTAGGTTCGAACTTTACCCCCACTGTTTTTGACAAAATACCAATTGTGCATTTATTAGAGCCAGCCATCAGCAAATCTGAACAAGTCAATCCTGTCAATCAGGACAATAACTCTTGGACTAAACCCTATTATGATTGGTTTTTCCGAGGAATACTGCCTCAGGGCAGACATGAGGCAAGGGCCTTTAAAATTAGAGCTTCAACTTATGCTATCATCAATAACACTTTGTTCAAGAGATCGCAGGCTGGACCCTACCTGAGATGCTTGAAGCCTGACGAAGCCAAACTAGTACTTCAAGAAATACACGATGGACACTATGGCAACCACAAAGGCGGAAAGAGCCTGGCAAGTAAAGTTCTCGGACAAAGCACATCGGCCTACACTGAGGGCTGATTGCCTGGAATACTCTTCAAAATGCGAAGCCTGCCAAATTCATGCACCAATCATACATCAGCCATCTGAACTCCTCCATTCAATTTCCGCACCCTGGCCGTTCATAAAGTGGGGCATGGATATTGTGGGAAAACTGCCCGTAGCTCCAGGACAAAAAGTATTCATGTTGGCTATGACTGATTACTTCTCCAAATGGATTGAGGCTGACTCTTTCAGGCAAGTAACTGAAAAAGAAGTAATATCCTTCATCAAGACAAACATCATTTGCAGATATGGAGTCCCATTAGAAATAGTATGTGATAATGGAACTCAATTTGTGGGGAAAAGGACCCAAGCATTTTGCCAAGAATGGAATATCAACCTGGTAACATCAACCCCTGGATATCCAAAAGCCAATGGTCAGGCTGAATCAAGCAATAAGGTAGTCATAAGCTGCCTAAAAAAAGAAGCTAAAAAGAAGACGAGGCAGATGGGCTGAAGAACTTCCATTAGTACTATGGGCAGACATGACGACTCCAAAGACATCAACATGCCAAATACCTTATTCTTTGGTGTACGGCTATGAAGCTGTCATTCCTGCAGAAGTACGGGTGCCAACATCAAGGTGCAGCCTGAACAATGTTGAAGCAAACAAAGACCTAATGCAAGATAATCTGGTTCTAACAGAAGAATTAAGAGACGCTGTCAAGATCAGGATGGCATCATACCAACAAGCAGTTGCCAGGACTTACAACAAAAATGTCAAAATCAGAGTTTTCAGGGAAGGAGACCTTGTTCTATGTAAGGTATTTCCAAATAAAAAAGCAAAATCAGCAGGCAAACTGGCTCCCTCATAGGAAGGCCCTTACTTAATTGATTTAATTGTTGGACAAGGAGCATACAGGCTCCAAACACTAGAAGGAGAAATGATCCCAAGATCCTGGAATGTAACCCATTTAAAATTATTCCATATGTAAAGATCAGATCAGGCCACAAATCAGGTATAAATTCAATCACTACTCAGCCTGACATGCTACCTGAGAAACTACGTGTTTTACATGCTTTGTATGCAACTCATATCTATATATTCAACTAACCCATTTATTTTACTTCTTGAATCCTGAACAATTATACATGATAAAAGATTATATGCATAAATATTCAGGATTGAAGGCTACTCTACTATATATTTCTAAAACAAAAATTTTTGCACTTGACTGTGCCTGACGAGTTGGTAACCACCACCAGATACAGTAAATGTCAGGAACAATCAGGCATGAAATAATTGCCTGACCTGACTAGGTTTACCGCCACGGATTACAACCGGCTGGACGCAGCAAGACAGGTGCAAGGGTGTTCTCTCCCAAACACTTAGTATAAATGCCCTCCTGACAGGCCGAATACCAAGCCCTCCAGCTAGGCAGGGGACATAAGCCCTCTTGACAGGCCGGTTTTCCCACCCCTTCAACCATTATAGCAAAAAACTATACTTGGTTGAATTACTCATGAATAACAAGATAGAACAAAAATGATGTGCAGGTTATTCAAAGAAAATGTTTGACAGGCCCAATAGGATGAAACTCTCAAAAATTCAAGCAAAGTCAAAAGCAAAATCAGCCAAAAAAGGCCACCATGCCTACATTAATAAAGCCCTTACCCCCTGGGACAAAGGCACCAAAATATTCATAAAGGCCAGGGATAGTCTCCCTGACCAAGACAAGGACAGAAAAAAGAAAAATTGTTCGTCCATGGACATCCCCCCTGGATGGGCCAAATACCAACTAAAAAATCAAATTACTGCTTCTCCTTAGAAACAGTACCAGCACTCCCACTCTTAGCCGGATCAGCATCAACATCCTGCTTCCCTGGAGAGTCGACGTCCTGTTCATTTTCCATGTTATGCAGGTCAGGATACTTTGAAGCAGCAAAAGCCATCTCAGCTTCAGGGTTCCACTTCGCCCTGGCCTCGACAGGCTCTGACATAGCAACAACTCTCCCCTTAATATAGAAATAGAGGGAAGCATCATCTAACTTGAACTCCAGGTCGTCCCTCTCCTGGGTGAGCTCCTCATTTCTGTCCAAAGCTTCCTGCAAAAGCCACTTACTTGAATCGCCCTCGGCCTTTAGCAAGATCTCTCTCACCGCACCCTCACCAAGTCAGCAGCTTTAGTAGCCAGGTCAGCTCGTGCAAAATCCAGCTCAGACTTCAGCCTATCATAATCTGATCTCATCAGATCAATCCTGGCTACCAAAGAAGTAGCCTGATAGGCGTTATGGAGACAGGTCGCAGCACCCTGACCGAAAACAGGAAGAAAAGTATGAATAATATACCCCAATAATAAAAACTACCCAAACAAAACACACATAAAAATTGCTCCACCTACCTCCCTTACAAAGACCAAGGCACTGCCAAGAGGTCGACTGAATGATCCATCAAGCAACCGCCCGAGTAGCGATCTCAACAGGTCAAGGGTGAGCATGACATCCGATCTAGAAGCGTTGTAATCCCCGATCTTCACCCTAGAAGCCTCCATATTGTCCACCACGGCTTTCACTTCCCGACCGGGACAAATGTCAACATCTTCAATTTTCCTTTTTTGGGCAAATAACTTGTTTCAAAGGGGGGCAGCAGTACATCGGTGACCTTGGGAGCATCGGGCTTCATCAAATCTATAACAGTTCAGCATCTCCGCTTCCCTGGGAACCTTCCTCCTTGATCTTAGCCAGCCTGGCTGAAAGGTCAGCCATACCGAACCTGGCAAGACGAGTAGATGACCTCGTAGCTACAACACGAAACACTATATTAGCAATACAAACCAAACATTATCAGGAAGCCAAAACAAAACAAGAGATAAATTAAGATAGACTTTCTGCCTGAGGTAGTGGCATTAATAGCCCTAGAAGGTTTAGCCACCCTGGCAGCACCATCAGCCTTCAACCAATGAGGAAGATGGCCAACCCCACAACAGAGAGGCCAAGACCTCTCCAAAGGAGGAATAGCGAGGAAAGCGAAATATTGGCGTAGGATACTCGGTTTGAGAACCCATCATCAATCACACATAAAAGGTATAATTCAATATGAATTTCATTTCATTTTCTACTAACAAGTAAAACATGCAGGATGAAAGAAAGAAACTCACCAGCAACACAAGCTTCGTAATTTAAATACGCCAGGTCAGGACCCACATAATTGGTCCTGACAAACATGTACCCAGCAGCCCAGCCCTTAACATGGCCGCTGTCCAGATTGCTCAAAAGAGGAGTAGTAGAAGCCCTGACCTTAAAACTTATACGGCCAGGACTATTGGTTTTGACAACGTAACAAGCCTTCAGATCATCAAGGGAAAACGAGATATTGTGCTTTTTACAGAGATAATCAATGGAACACACAACCTTCCACACCATAGGCATGAGCTGATAAGATGGAACGCCAATCTTCTTAATAACCTCAACCATAAGAGGAGAGAAAGGAAGCTTACAACCTGCCCTGAAAGCCCAGTCATGAATGCAGAACCAACCAGGATAAGCCCAGTCGGCCCTGATAGGAATATTCTCAGGGATCCAGACTTCAGCATCAGCAGGGATGATCCCCTTATCCTTCAATACCTTCTCAAACTCAGGCTTCAAACGATTTGCAAGAGACTGATCATCCTTCAAAGCCTTCGTAGGCCTGAATTGGAAGTCACCATGAGAAATTGAGATCATCTCCAATGGAGAATCACTCGGCTTGCTGATCGTAGAAGGTTGAGCAGCAGAAGAAGTAGGCAAATTTTCAGAAGAAATTTCCTCAGGATTCTGAGAAGGAGGGGTTATAGGAGCCGCTGCCCTGGTAGACTTCTTTTTTGCAGCCATTATTGAAAGATTATGAAGAATTGATCGAAGATTGAAGAAACTGGGAATTAAGGGAACTAGAGAGAAAGATTATTAAGAGAGAAATGAGAAGAAGTATTTTGGTGGAGTTCAACTTAAAGAAGCACGCATGTATTTATAGTAAAGAATATTAGGGTTTTAAACGCAAAGGAAGTGGATAATCATTAAGGAAGTTGCAGTAAATCTTACACGCGTCATAACCTGTAGCAAAATAGTCGTTACAGGAAATTGACTGGGTATAACTTAACCGTTGGGTAATCTTCCTAAGAATAAAGTTATCTCCTCATTTTTTCGTCCTGGCACACTGCAAATAAGGATATAAGGGGCAATTGTTAGGCCTGGAAATCCGCAGACGCCCCTGACCAGTATCTAATCTCAACCTGACTACCAGGCTGTCAGGTTATCAGGACACATGAAGACAGGCGCCAGGCCATAGAGAGGACAACGGTCAAAATATCAGGACGATATTAGACCATAAACGCGTATTATAAAAGGATTATATACGCAGCATTGAATGGAAAGATCTCGCAGTAAATGCAGTAATTAAGGGAGGAATATTGGCAATTATCACAGGCAATTAAGGAGAATAATCCGCATTTAATTCAGTATCAAGCAGCCGTTCAAGTAAGAGCCTATATAAGGAACACTTTCAAGACATTGGAGATATCTTATTCTTACACAAGAGAAAGCATACGTCTAAATATACCACACTTAGAGAAATATTAATATTGTCATTATCATACGCTAATTCTCCCAATTATATAGTGAAATCCTCTCCTGGCTTGGTGCCCGTGGTTTTTTCCCATTCAAGGGTTTTCCACGTACAAAATTCTTTGTCTTATTATTGTTATTTTTGTTATATTCATAGCATACATTCTTACCCTGACGACCTCTGACCAATAGACCGATTAGAGCTAGTTAACCCTACTTAAATCTACCCTGACCTGATTTCGCCTTGCGCAAAATCCACACAAAATAGCAGGGATGCATAGTTAGCTGCTTATACAAGTCGGAATCATGGTGGAGGCTCCTCCTGAAGGCTTCTACTGCTGTCGAAACATCACATTCCCGTACTGCCACCTTCTCATTGTTGAATCTGGTGTTGTATTCTCTGATGGTTTCTCCTGTCCCCTGGACGATTCTGTATAGGTCCCCTGTATGCTTTTGTGGCTTCCTGCTGCTTGCAAACTGCTGGGTGAATGTGTTCAATAATTCAGCAAATGTGGATATCGAGCTATTGGGTAGACTCACAAACCATCGAAGTGCCGGCCCCGTTAAGGTGGATCCAAATCCTTTGCACATGTAGGCCTCTTTTACCTGCCCTACGGCTATTACTGTCATCATCTTCTGCTTGTACTGGCTTATATGGTCAAAGGGATCTGCTGTGCCGTCAAAGAGAGGCATATTTGGACTTGTGAATCCCTTTGGTATAACTGTGATGGATATGGCGTCCATGAATGGCGAGTCGGCATAACTGTCAGGTGCTGCTTTCTCAAGTGGGGGAGACAGTCCTGGAACCCTACTTAGCATCTCTCTCAACTCTAAGTACTGCTGATTTGTTATGCTACCTGAATCTGGGGTCTGTCTGTCAGCTGCTTGCTGATTCAATATGCTTCCTCCTGAGCCAAACTTTTGAAGGTTCTGAAGTGTCCCAGCAGCTAGGGGGGTTAAAGTAACGATCGTTCCCTGCTGCCAGTTTACTTGCTGGTTCCACTCGGATCCTGCTCCAGGTGTCTGATCAATTGCTGCGGAATTGCTGACAGGGGTGCCACCTATTCGTGCTTCCACACGGCTGGCTGCCGGCCAGTTATCCGGTGTGAGGTATCCTAGTCCTTGTGGAGTTATTCTTCCATATGATGGTATTGTAGCTAGATCCAACCTTGTTACCAGTTCAGCTGGTATCTGCCGAAGTGGATTCCTGCCGCCTGATGCCCCTTGTGTCAGATCTACTAGCTGGGTCCTTCCTTCGCCTGCCCTGCTTACTGGGGTGACAGATTGCTGTTTTAGGATATCTATCTGCGCCCAGAGCTCTCTGTCCCTCTTCATTGCTTCAGCTTCAGCTTTCTTCTGGTCTTCTCTCATGTTTTACATGGCCTTCTGTAGGCTTTTTACGCCAGCGAGCAAGATTTGTGTGGGACTGGGTGGCGGGGTGAGGCTTGAGCTCGCTGCTCCCTTATCCGATCTGGCTTGGGTTGTGACAGCAGGAGTTTTAGGAGGCAAAGAGGTTTCTGCTGTTAGTGTGGTTCTTGAGGTATGTCCGGGAGCCTGCGTTACCACTGTCGATGCTGGATTTTGAGTAGAGGTCGGCGGTGGTGACAGTTGTCTGCTCCCTGACACGGATTCTGATGCTTGCTTATCCATTGGGTACTTAGATTATCAACGATTGACGACCACAATGCCCCATGGTGGGCGCCAAACTGTTTAGGTATTTTTTACCGAATTGGTTGATTCGGGTCAATGCGGTCTTACTCATCGGATATTCGATTGTTTGTTTATATGACGGTATTTAAATAAGGAAATAAAGTACGAAATATAAATTAACACGTAGATTTGGTGACGCGGAAAACCCAATGTGGGAACAACCGCGGGAGGGACGGTACCCTGTCAAATATTGCACTAGTTTTGAGTAGGAGGATGATTACAACTGTATCGTAATGCTTATCTTGCTAACACGAGGTACCGTGCTGATGAGATCTTGAATGAATGTATGTGTGTGTATGTGAATGTCCTTCTTTGATTGCTTCCTTGGCTATTTATAGGGTAAGAACCCTATACATATCCTACCTTGATTATGGAAAGGGAATATGACTTCCATAATAACTCTTTCCATGTTTGGCCGTCTCCCTCAATTCTCCCTGATCTCCCTGATTTCTCCCTAACTTCTCCCTAAATCCTCTTTCCTAAATCCAGACGCTTCCTTCAATGGGCTTCGGTCTCCTCCTGCGCATATGCCGGCCCATTCCTTCTTCTCCATGCTTACTCATACCGTGGGCTCCCCTTCTCTTTATATGATCCATTTATTTATTAAGTGGGCCTTTCCCTTTTGAGTGATTTTTAGCCCAAACAGCATCGTACTTACCCAACCAATCCATCCTGACTATAACCTCAAACCCCACCATAAGAAACTCTGACAGATTGACTTGTAAGTTTACTTTCCCAACCATCATAGACACCCCTTTGTATAACTTTGTACATGACACAGACTCTCCCAAATGTATAAATACGTTATCTTTTACCAACTCATACTCTCCCAAACCCATAACTAAGGCATAACCCCTAGACACAAACGAATGGGTTGCCCCTGAATCAAACAAAACAAAAGACGGCGTGATATGAACAAAAAAAGTACCAGTAACCACATGGCCATCATCCTCAGCTGCTTGCTTGCCCATCATGAAAAGTTTTACCGCTATTCTTATGACCTCCACCCTGAATCCTAGTGGCTGAAGTGGTAGGCTTAGCTGTCGAGTTCTGAGTTATACTGTTGTTCGGACGCTGATAGGACCCTCCATTATAGTGGTTGTAGCCGCCATTGTTGTTGCTTTGGCCACCCTGATTACCCCATGATCCAGGTGGCCTATTACTAGCCAAACTGTAACACCCATAATTTCCATAATATAATTCTTTAATTTTATTTTCCCATATTTCATATTTTATTTTCGAGGAAAATATCTGTCTCTTGTCTTTTGGGCTCGCTGGGCTCGAAAATGGTGAAGACCCGCTCCTTCCTTGGGTCTCACATGATTTTTGATGTAGATGGGTAAGTTTTGGGCCTAAGCTTGAAATAAACCCATGAGCTTCTCTATATATAAGAAGGGAATCCAAACCCTTGCTTTTCTTTTCTCATAATTCTCAAAACCCTAAACCTAATTCTCTCCTCCTCTCTTCCTCCCTTGTGCCGTGTGCCTCCACCCTTCCTAGGGTTTCGTGCTGCGCCTCCTTTCTCCTCCTTCATCATCTTTCGTGCTTAGATCGATTCTACTTCTTGGATCTATCTATCTTCTTTGTAAGTTATATGTTTTCGCATAGTTTTATAGTTTTTATAGTTTATATATATATAAATATATATATATATATATATATATATATATATATATATATATATATATATATATATATATATATATATATATATATATATATATATATATATATATATATATATATATATATATTAGTATATTTATTAGATTCGTTATCTTTGGCACGTGGATGATTTTTATAAAGGCGTGGAAACTGCACCTGGAGAAGACATCTACATCGTTGAAGACGATCTCTAGGATTTAATTGCTTAATAAGGTAACTAGGTGTTTTCCTTTAATTGTGTTTATGCCAATTGATGTAATTTACATGATTTAATAATTGATTTGTGTAAATTAGTACGTGTTTGATTGTTTATTATCATGTTTAATTGTGTTTGTGTATTTGCGTATGTGTTTTATTGTTTAAATTGCATAACGTAACTTGCTTATGCTCCGTTTGGGTGTTTGGGGTGTGCGGCTAGGGTTCCCTATGGAAACCCTAGTGGCGGCTTGGTGGGTGTTGGTGAGAAGACGTAGAGTTATGGCTCAATGTTATAGCTGGGTTGGTACAACTCTGGGGTCGTGATAAAGTTATAGATGAAGCCGTATAACTTTGAGATTATGGCTCAATGATACAGCTGGGCTACTATAACTTAAGTCACATGTCAATGTTATAGCTAATGCTAATGTAACATTAGGCTAATGAAGTCAATGTTATAACAGAGCTAATATAACATTGAGTTACGAGGTAAGGTTAATGTTAAAGTTATAGTTGGGGTACTATAACATTGAATGCTTAATTTTAAAGTTATAGCTGGAGTACTATAACATTAATTGTTAATACTTGTTCACATGTTGTGTTGTGTTCAGTTATTAAATGACATTGTGTTTGCATATATGTTTGGTTACACTTGTTCATATGATAAGTAAGATGGTCAGTTACACTATCCTATGAGTTGAGTCGTGATGTTGTTCACGCATGTTGGTACAGTCAGTTATACTGTGCATTTGTGGTTTGCTAGTTTGAAGAGATGACGGTAGTATCAGTTACATACTATCGGAACGAACTAACGTCACCCGTCGATGTGGGATTTCTTTGGTCTATGTTCGAGGGGGGGGGGGGGGGGTAGCAGAGGCAGTGGTTATACGCTCTGTTCCTCGAGTGTCGTTCGGTTTACCGAGAGTCTGGCCAGGTCTTAGACATATAGGCAGTGGTTATACGCTATACATAGTACCGTGGAGGCAGTGGTTATACGCTCCACACCGATGGAGGCAGTGGTTATACGCTCCGTCAGCTAGAGGTAGTGGTTATATGCTCTGGCAAGTTAGAGGCAGTGGTTATACGCTCTAACGGGCGTTCGCTCTATTCGCTATGCTTTGTTGCTAGCTTTTTACCTTCTGTTGCTGTGGATTGTGTGTTAGCGTGTTTCCTATGCTTTAATGCTAGCTTTGTGCCTTAAGTTGTTGTGGGTCATTTGTCGCTACTAGTCTTATAAGTGTTCATGGTCTAGTGGTTGCATATGGTCTAGGTTTGCATGATTGTATTCGTCTAAGGTTGATAAAGTCATGGTAAGCTGTATTTGGTTTTCATGCTCACATGTTTACTGTTTATACCTTTCAATTGTTTTTGATTGTTGATTATATTCAATTGTTGTAAACATGACTGGTAGAGCATCTAGTTACTCTCGACTGATTGTCGACCCCCATTCTCAGGTTGTTCAGATGTTGCTGTTTGGATGATATCTTGCTGGGGAAGTGCTGTGCGGCGAGATGACTAATAAATTAGGAGTTTGTTTTCATGTTATGAGAACCTTCTAATAATGGATTAGTTTGTTTTGGTTTTAGTAGCGAACCGGATTGGTCAGGTGTTTCCGCCACCTTGACCCTCTTATCAGTATCGTACTCTGATATTTATTTTATATAAGTTTTTCCTTTGTTTTATAATACGGGTTGTTACAGTTGGTATCAGAGCGAACACGCTCCCAACTCTCGCTCAGTTGATGACTAAAATAAATGACCTAGTTAACGAGTGAGAGTAAATGGGGTAGAAACCAATAGAATTGGGTGGTTTTCTTATGTTTGTAAAGTGTATGAGTAGTTGTTTGGAGTGGTACTTAGGTTCTACCACTTATAACGAGATTTCGTTCTTGCAGATGGTGCATAACGCGAATAGTGAGACCAATGCTGACCGCATCAGGAGACTAGAGGCCTCTTTGGCATCTATGGCCGAAGGTTTCACCAACCACCTCAACAACAACAACAACAACAACAACAACAACCATCCGCAATCGACTATGTTTGATCGCTATGCTCGTCACCGTCCTCTGACTTATGATGGTGCGAATGATCCTACTGCTTTGGAGGCTTGGATTCGAGAGAAGGAGAAGTTGTTCCTTGCTACTGGATGTCCTGAGGATCAGATGGTGGATATCGCCACCTATTATCTGAAGGACAAGGCCGACAACTGGTGGGCTCTTGCTAGAGCTGGTCTAGAAGTTCAGCCAGGATATGGTTGGGCTCTTTTATCTGAGGCTCTGAAGAAAAGGTTTTATCCCGAGGAGATGCGCTGGCAGAAGGAGCAGGAGTTCCTTCGTCTACAGCAAGGTTCCATGACCATTGAGGAGTACACCAACAAGTTCGTGAAGCTGTCTCGTTTCGTTACTTCTGTAGCTATGGATGAGGTATCAAGGACTCGTCGCTATGAGAAGAATCTAGCTCCTAAAGTCCGGACTGCTATGTCTGGTATTCTTTCAATTTCTTTCCAGCAGGCTTACGATCGTGCTCTTAGCATATACGATTCAGTTCTTGCTACCGAGGCTGAGGAGAGTGCAAAGAGTAAGTTCCTGAAGAGGCCTTATGTTGCCCCTAGTGCTTCCCAGAAGAAGCAGAAGTTTGAAGCTCGTCCGTATGCTCCGCGTGATCAGGGTCAAGCCAAGAAGGATATGGTTTGCTTCAGATGCGGGAAGGCTTACCACCCGGGTATGAGTTGTGCTCCTGGTACTTCTATCACATGTTTCACGTGCAAAGCTCCGGGAAACAAGGCTGTTGATTGTCCCCTGAAGCCTAAGGTTGAAGCCTCGAAGACTGGTCGAGTGTTCGTGATGAGTCGTGCTGAAGCAGATGCTAATCCAGATGTGGTTACGGGTACCTTTATCGTTCACTCTTTATCTGCTTTTGTTCTTTTTGATACGGGTGCATCGATGTCTTTCGTATCCGAATCCTTTTCCGTTCGTGCTGGACTCTCTTCTTCTTTATCTGTTCATACCTCCATATCCCTTCCTACGGGTGAGATTGTTTCTTGCTCCGTTATGTTCAAGGACGTACCTGTCAGTATAGCAGGGGCGATCCTTCCTGCCGATCTCGTCCAATTCAAACTCGGAGAGTTTGATGTGATTTTGGATATGGATTGGTTATTTCGCTATGATGCTAGGTTCCTGCATCGTGATCAGAAGATCGTGCTTAAGAGTCCCATAGGTTCGAGGGTTTCTTATCAGGGTGTTAGGGTTACGCCTACGGTGAAGTGGGTTTGTGCTATGAAGATGGTTAGCTTGGGTAGAAAGGGTCATCAGATCTATCTGTGCAGTGTTCAGAGTGTTTCAGTTGAGCCTAAGTTAGAGGATATCCCTGTGGTTAGGGAGTTTCTCGATGTCTTTCCTGAGGATCTACCTGGTATTCCTCCTGAGCGAGATGTAGAGTTCTCGATTGAGTTGCTACCTGGAACTGGTCCCATTTCGAAAGCTCCTTATCGTATGGCACCAGCTAAGTTACAAGAACTCAAGAAGCAACTTGAAGATATGATCGATAAGGGTTTTATCCGACCGAGTGCTTCGCCGTGGGGTGCTCCTGTGTTGTTCGTCAAGAAGAAGGATGGTAGTATGCGGTTGTGCATTGACTACCGTGAGCTGAACAAGGTTACTATCAAGAATAAGTATCCTTTGCCGAGGATCGAGGATTTGTTTGATCAGCTCCGTGGTGCAAGTGTGTTCTCGAAGATCGATATGAGGTCAGGTTACCATCAGATTCCAGTTAGGAATGAGGATATTCCTAAGACTGCTTTTCGTTCGAGGTATAGCCACTACGAGTTCGTGGTGATGCCGTTTGGGTTGACGAATGCACCTGCCGTTTTTATGGATCAGATGAACCGCACTTTCAGCGAGTATTTGGATAAGTGTGTCGTGGTGTTCATAGACGACATACTGATGTACTCGAGAGACGAGGCTGAGCACGAGCATCATCTTCATGTTATATTGGAGACTCTGCGTAAGCAGAAATGGTATGCTAAGTTCTCAAAGTGCGAGTTTTGGTTAAAGGAAGTTACCTTCTTGGGTCATGTGATATCTGGCGATGGAGTTATGGTTGATCCGTCGAAGATCCGAGCTGTGGTTGAGTGGGAAAGTCCAAAGAATGTGAACGAGCTTCGGAGTTTCCTTGGACTAGCTGGGCATTATCGTCGGTTTGTGCATGATTTCTCTAAGATCGCAAGACCGATGACTCAGTTGATGAAGAAGGAATCCAAGTTCATTTGGACCGAGGCTTGTGAAGCTGCTTTCCAGGAGTTGAAGAAGAGGTTGACTACCGCTCATGTGTTGACTCTACCAGAAGAGGGTGTTGAGTTCGATGTTTTCTGCGATGCGTCAAAGTTTGGGTTGGGTTGTGTCTTGATGCAGAAAGGTAAGGTTGTGGCTTATGCTTCCCGTCAGTTGAAAGTTCACGAGATGAACTATCCGACTCACGATCTTGAGTTAGCAGCAGTGGTGTTTGCTCTTAAGCTGTGGCGACATTACTTGTATGGAATCTCTTGCAACTTTTATACGGATCATAAGAGCTTGAAGTATATCTTCACTAAGAGAGATCTTAACATGAGGCAGAGACGTTGGTTGGAGCTGCTTAACGACTACAAGATTGAGCTGCAGTATCATGAGGGTAAGGCAAACGTAGTTGCCGATGCTTTGAGTCGCAAGGTGTGTCATGCCATGAGATCTGTGTTGGTGTTACCTGATGACTTGAGTCGAGAGTTCCAGAAGATGAGCCTTGAGGTAGTTCTTCCTGGTACTTTAGATTTGAGTGCGATGGTTGCTGAACCTGAGATCCTTCATGAGATCCGAGTTAAGCAAAGAGAGGATGAATTCTTAGAAGGAGTTCGAGTCGCTATAGGCGAAGGGAGCGCCAAAGACTTCGACGTTGGACCTGATTGTAACACCCCCTCATACCAAGGTGCCTTACCAGGACCACCCTACCATGAAAGTGTGTTACCATCTCGGTTGTCCGAGGTTAGTACATATCAAAAAGCGTCTGAACTGAGCACATTTATTAAAGTACTGTAAAGTGTAAAGTTTACATCAACCAAACTCAAATACTGTTTTAACAAAATACAACTTCAAAGTCTGACAATAAAAGAAATCCAACTAAGACCCAGACGGTGATGCTATGACTCGTGATGGCACTTCTCCCAAGACAGTCCCCAAGCTCACACTAGCAATTCCTGTCAAGCCTGCTCACCATCCCCGAATGGATCACCGCAGATTCCACAAACAACACGGGGCCGATACTCAAACATTAAGACAAACAAACGGAGAAAATCAACGATCATCGCCAATTCCCAATCCTCCATTCTCACACAAGAATCCGACTACACACTCAAGTGTGTAGCCCCGCCAGATTACCCATTGCAACAGGTAATCCTCGTCGCCGATGGGTGACCGCAGCCGATCCCACCTAGTCCAGGCTCCTCAACGAGCGACAATAATCCCCCTCCCTTAATGTGCACATCCCCTCCCGTGGCGGGTTCCACGGAGGGCGAACTAGGGTGTGAAGCCACTCCCGCAAGTGACTCCACCACAATCACAATCACAATACATCACAGCCATCTCAACACCCTTAGACCAACATCGATACAACAATATCCATACTCCGATGATCAACAGATAACAATAATCATAACAACATGTCTTACAATAACAGTAAACTGAGTAGGAAACCCTACCTTAGTAACCAACAGTAGTATGCAACACGGACAATAAAAAAGGCTCCTCTACGAAGTCTTCTCCTATACAATAATCATGTAACACAATTACACATTGCACAATTCCCAAAATCCCATTTCCATATATATATACAGTAACCCCAAAGAGTACAAATAATCATAAAGATAGGACTTACCAACAGTGCAACGAGAACTTATACGCAAGAGTCACGAAGATTACCCACACGACGATGCTACGGAATGATTAAGGGAAAGATTAGGGAATGATTAGGGTGTAATTAGGGTAACGTAGAAAATGATGAAGTTGGAATGATGTTTTGAAAACTGACGCGGAATATAAAATAATCTTAAACATTCCCTAATCAAACCGTCAAAATAATACTCGCCAGACCGAATACTCGTTCGAGTATCGTTATACTCGGCCGAGTATCCTCTACTCGGTCGAGTATTCACTATACTCGGCCGAGTATTCATCGGCAGAACCAAAACAACTCATAAATGTTGGGAAATGTGTCCTCAACAATAGTGCGATCACATGATTTAAATATCGTTATTAAATCTCATTTTAATGAATACAATTGGGAAGTAATATTGTTACTGTCAACTGGTCAACATATATCGGTAATGATTGGCTGACTAGAGTTTGACATTCTTGTCGTGTGACGGTGGTGATCGATTGACCCCTAGGTCATACCTAAAGGGCAATACACTTAATTGATTATTTAATTAATCGTATAATGTTACGAGTTAATTAAATTTCTTGAAAAATTGACGGACAATTTTGGTAGTAAAATTTACGTATCAAATTGAAATATGATTAAATGAGATACGGTCTGAGTAATCGAATTGTATCATTACTCGGATGAAATTATTGTTTAAAGAAACGATTGGATTTGAATGAATTATTATAAATACAATCTGTTGTGATTTATAAATGGTAAAAATATTTTGGCACAAGTAATTATGAAATTACTAAGTCAATTTTTGTATATGACGTATTTTTGATAATACGTTGAATTTTTAATATATTAAAAATTACATAACAAATATATGTGACATGTGACATGTAACATGTAGACAATTGACAAAAATAATATGGACTCCATATTATGTAAATGCCGAAATAATGGAGGGGATTAGGCTTAAATTGTGTTTATATTTTAAATAAGAAAGCATAATGATTATAAAGTAATCTAGCCATGCAAACCTATGGACATTGTTAAGAGCAACAATTTCATGCATTGGCTCTTTCCTTTCCTCCACTCCCACCGGTTTTTGGGAAGAAAAACACTTGAGATTTTTCTCATTTTTTGCCTAATATTCACTAAGAGGTAGTGGATGTTCATTCATTCTTTTACTCATCAAAAATATAAGATTTCTAGAGAGACAAAACTCTCTCTTCTTCTTCTCTCCCATATAGCCGAAATTATTAAGTGTATATAATAATTTTGGGTCATTTTTCTACTAGATTAATATTATACTAGTATTCATAATATTAATTAAATTAAGTGTTAAGCCTTGGGTATAAAGCTTGGGGAGAGATCTTATTCTTAGATCTTGTTCATCCATTGGAATAGCTCAAGAACAAGAAGAGAAAGGTGATCTCTCTTGTGCCCAATATAGCCGAAATATTGAATGTAAGGACATTATTTCTCTTCCTTTATATTATTGTTTGCATGCATAAAATCCGTTTTAATTTTATGACAAATTATTTTAGACATATATGAGTATGTTAAAGTGTATATGAATCTACATTTCTTTCAATCGGTATCAAGTGCCACGGTTGTTTGCATGCAAATTGGTTAAAAGTTTTTCCGAGTTATATGAATAACAAAATAAAACTTGTAAAATTTGTGTTATTATGATATATCACGAAATTATTACATGCATGTTAATATTTCTGGTCCTAAAGTGTTTTAGGATATTTTGGTTAATTTTTCGGATTTTTATTGTTCATAATTTACAATAATGGCATTTAAATGTGATTTTATGAGTAAAAATGTCATTTTTGGTCTAAAAATAGCTATACTTCGAATTTTAAGTTGATTTTTGGATATGTTGTCACATATATTATTTTGAGATAACCTGTAAATTTTCATAATTTTTGGACTTGTTATGCTCGAAAAATGAATTTTTCATCATTAAATTCGGATTTAAGAGAAAAATAGGTTAATATGAGTTAAATTTCGAATCTGGTCATAGAAAATTAATATGTTGTCACATGCAATTTTACAAGATGTGTGTAAAATAATTGGCTATAAAGAAGTCTTTTAGCATGATTTATGAATTTTTGAAGAAAAATAGCATAAATAGTGACATTATTAGTTGAAAATTAATAAAACATAATCTATGACTTAGGAAAAACGTCTAATGTTGCATTTTATTATATTTTTCAGATCTAAAATTGAAAAGTTAATGAAAATAATTTTTCCATGTTTTTATGATTATTTTATTAAATATCGATAAACCGCAACATTGTTTTTCCGGAAAAATTTCGAAATTTTTTAACCTAAGATTTTGAACATTATGAGTGTCATGGAATTTTTCCAGAATGTTCATGAATTTAAATTTCAAATTTTGAATTTATTTGAATTTTTTGGATTTATTTGAAGTTTAATAGCTTATTTTTGTAATTTTGGTCCTTTCATGAACAATTTTGTAAATAAAAGTTAATTATGGTCAAATTACTAGTGGAGACTATATTTTGAGTCCTAAGAAGTTAGGGTAATTAACTTATGCATAAATATGAGTTTATGCATTTTTGTGATTATAAAATGTTGAAATCACGCAAATCCGTAAAAACCGAGTAATATATGATATTGGCTAATTAAAAGGCGATTTAGCATAAAATTGAGCATGTTCATACATATTATAATGCTGCATTTTTCTTTATGATTGTCATAATTTTAATTTATGTAATTTTGAATTATGTAATTTTACTTAGTATGGCCTTAGATTTTAATTGGTATTTCCCGAAATGTATGGGAATATCGATTCGGTTGTAATTTTTATTGTGATCTCGTATCACCGTTTTGTAATTTAATAGATTTATTTTATTTTAGTTACAAATGTATAATAGGAAATTATGTAATTTATTATGTAATTTTATTCATTCCGGAGTTCCTAAAGACGGATTTCTTCAAGAATGGCGATACATAAAGACGGTGTTACCTCGAGATGCGTGCCACAACCGAAGTTCAAGGGACCAATGGAGTTGGTTTCCGAATATGTAATAGACTAATAGTTTTTCTATTTTAGGAAAGGCCATACTAGGATTTATTTATCTTTATGCTTGCATTTTATTTTATGTCACATGCATCGCTAAATCGCCATAACTAAACATGCATTGTCATTTTATCGAGTTTTTTTCGACCGTGTCAATTAGAATTATCGTAGTTCACCGCTTTAGTTCACTTAAAACGTGATAGATAATAAATTGACATGACCTCTCGCTAAAACTATCAATTGAGACATAGCCTTACCAAATAGTAGAAACCATGAAAACCTATTTCGTGAGGGAGTGCGCTCGGCCACACCGGGGTACAAACCTTGTTACGTAGGGGAAGTGGGTGATGAATGTTAATCCACCGAATTCATGTTGATGAGGGATGTATCGGCCCCACCGTGCCCAAGTTAATATGGGTTTGGATCATGGACACATTTATTCGAAATTTGGATTGAACTCAACAAAAGTATTTGATAAGGGATGTATCGGCCCCACCGTGCCCTTGTCGATGTGTTTTGGGCTATAGATAATTGTTAATGTAATATTATCGACCAAGAGTTCTAAAAGTAGAATCGATTAAACGTTAATCCACCGAGTTATATTGATAAAGGATGTATCGGCCCCACCGTGCCTAAGTCGATATGAATTTGGGTCTTGGAATCATTTATTATAGTTGGGTAGAGGTCACTATATAAATGTTCATATCTTGTTAAATTTGCAAGTATGATTTAAAAAGACAAATGTTAATATTTCCTTTCCTCCATATTTGTAGTGCATTACAATGAATCCAACAAATGCTACCGCACCAATTACTATTGAGTCATATCACCATGTTCTTGACGACGTATGCTCCAACAATAATTTCGATACAACTAGAGAACTTCATTTCGGGATAGGTTCGGATGGAAACCTTAATTTCATCACCTCTTCTAAACCACCCACTACTACTAGACCTCGTGTGAGTCCGTCTCAGGAAGACTACCTCATGCAAGCTATAGGGTCTTTGTCTCTGGAAGATAAAGATGCCAAAGCTAGTGGGAGCTCTAGCAATCAAGTTCTTGCTACAAAGGGCAAGAGGTTCAAGAAGAAAGGAAAGAAAATCAAAAACTTCAAGCAAGTTAATAATGAGTGCCATTATTGCTATGGCATGGGACATTGGCTTAGGAATTGCCCTATGTATTTGCGAAATATAAAGGAAGGACTCATTGCTCCAAAAGGTACAATTCCTAAAGAAATTTATGTTATTGATATAAATTATACTTCCACTACGACATGGGTACTAGATACCGGTTGTGGTTCTCACCATTGTAATCATTTACAGGGTTTAAGAGATGTGGAGAGGCTTAGCAAGGGAGATGTGGATCTACGCCTTGGAAATGGAGCTCGGGTAGCGGCCGAATCCAAGGGAACTTATGTTTTAGCTTTGCCAAATGGATTTGAGTTGTATTTGCATAATTGTTTTTATGTACCTACACTCTCTAAAAACATTATTTCAATCGCCATGCTAGACGTGGACGGTTTTTGTTTTGTCATTAAGAACAATCGTTGCTCTATTTCTAGGAATGATTTGGTTATTGGCCAAGCTACTTCCATCAATGGCATTTACATTTTAGAGACCTCAAATCCGACAAATGATATCTATAACATTCAATCAAAGAAACTCAAAACAAGTGACCCAAGTGAAGCGTTCATTTGGCATTGTCGATTAGGTCACATAAACGAGAATCGCATCAAAAGATTAATTTCGACTAATGTGATTACACCATTTGATTATCAATCATATGGCACATGCGAATATTGCCTAATTGGCAAAATGACTCGTAATCCTTTTAGTGGTAAAGGGACACGAGCTAGTGAGCTATTGGGACTCATACACACCGATGTGTGTGGACCATTGTCTATCACCGCTCGTGGTAATTATGACTACTTCATAACCTTCACCGATGATTTAAGTAGATATGGGTATATCCATTTAATTAAACATAAGAGTGAAGCATTTGAGAAATTCAAGGAATTTCAAAATGAAGTGGAGAACCAATTGAATAAAAGGATTAAGGCACTACGATCCGATCGTGGTGGAGAATACCTTAGCCTTGAATTTGATTCACACTTGAAAAGTCGTGGTATTATATCACAACTTTCTCCACCCGGAACACCTCAACTTAATGGTGTTGCCGAAAGGAGAAATCGAACCTTACTAGATATGGTTCGATCCATGATGAGTCAAACCGAGTTACCGAACTCGTTTTGGGGATTTGCGATACAAACCGCAATTCGATCTTTGAATAATAGTCCCACAAAGTCCACCGAAAAGACTCCATGTGAGATGTGGACGGGTAAGATCCCAAATATATCCTATATGAAGATTTGGGGATGTGATGCTTACGTCAAAACTAAGAACGACAACAAGCTAGCCCTAAGATCCGAAAAATGCATCTTTGTAGGTTATCCCTCGACCTCTCGAGGGTATTACTTCTACAAACCTCAAGATCATAAAGTGTTTGTGTCTTGCGAGGCTGTCTTCTTAGAAAGAGAATTTATTTCTAAAAGACAGAGTGGGAGAAATTTTGAACTTCATGAAGTTCAAGAGCCACAAACCGAGATAGAGACGCAAGAAGATGTTCCTTCGTCGTCTAACGCGGTTGTACCTCCTCCACTAAGAAGGACGGGCCGAGTAATTCGCCATCCCGATCGATATGTGGGACTTATCGAAGAAGATGGAACACTCGATGTGTTACTTATGGAAAGTGACGAGCCCGCCACCTACAAGGCCGCAATCTCTAGTCCTAATTCCACCTTATGGCTTGAAGCCATGAAATCCGAAATGGATTCTATGCTTGAAAACCAAGTTTGGGACTTGGTAGATTTGCCTAAAGGGGCAAGACCCCTCCAATGCAAATGGATATTCAAGGTAAAAAATGGCATAGAAGGACATGACGATGTCTACAAAGCTAGGCTAGTGGCAAAAGGATTTACCCTAGTCCAAGGTCTCCATTATGATGAGACCTTCGCCCCCGTAGCCATGCTAAGATCCATACGGATTTTGTTAGCGATCGCCGCATTTCATGATTATGAAATATGGCAAATGGATGTCAAAACCGCTTTTCTAAATGGGCATTTAGAGGAGGAAGTGTACATGCTACAACCCGAAGGTTTTGTTGATTCTAAAAATCCTAACAAAGTGTGCAAGCTTAAGAGATCCATTTATGGTCTTAAGCAAGCATCTAGAAGTTGGAATCATCGATTCAATCATGTTATAAAAGAAAATGGTTTCACTCGAAATGTTGAGGAACCATGTTTATACATGAAATTCAGTGGGAGCAATGTTGTGTTCCTAATCTTATATGTCGATGACATACTACTCATTGGAAATGATATTCCAATGTTGTCTTCTGTTAAGAAGTGGTTAGGTAACCACTTCCAAATGAAGGATTTAGGAGAGGCACAACGCATATTAGGTATCCGGATCTATAGAGATAGACCCAAGAGGATATTGGCACTAAGTCAAGAGTCTTATGTTGATAAGATTCTTCGACGATTCAGCATGGACAAATCTAAAAGGGGTTTGGTACCAATGGTGACCGGAACAATATTGAGCCAGACTCAATGTCCCTCCGAACCCCATGATGTTGAACGCATGAAGTTGATCCCTTACGCTTCCGCTGTTGGATCAATCATGTATGCCATGATATGCACACGTCCTGATGTCTCGTATGCCTTGAGCATGACGAGTAGATATCAAGCAAATCCAGGTGAGAGTCACTGGATTGCTGTCAAGAACATCCTTAAGTACTTGAGAAGAACTAAGGACTCTATCCTTGTGTTTGGAGGAGACACCGAGTTGCGTGTTACAGATACACGGACTCAAGTTTTCAAACGGATAGAGATGACATGAAATCACAAGTCGGTTTTGTTTTCATGCTCAATGGTGGTGCCGTAGTGGAGAAGCTTCAAGGAAGTCAGAATCATGATTCAACAACGGAGGTCGAGTACATAGCAAAGATCGAGAGGCTGCCAAGGAAGCTATGTGGATCAAGCAATTCACGGAAGGTCTAAAAGTAGTACCTACCGCCGATGATCCCATCACTCTCTATTGTGATAATAGTGGGACGATCTTCCAAGCTAAGGAGCCCAAGTCTAGTAATAGATCTAGACATGTACTTAGAAAATATCATGTAATAAGAGATTTCATTGAAAGAAAGGAAATTGCGATTTGTAAGGTTGGGACGGATGACAACATAGCCGATCCGCTCACCAAGCCTTTATCGCAGGCTAAGCATGATGGGCATGTTACGTCCATGGGACTTAAACGTGTACCAAATTTTCGTTAGATTTTGAAATGAAATAAAAGTGTTGTTTTTGTTCATGTTCATAATCACATTTGTCTTTTATCTTTAATTTATACTTTGTTACATCCATACGGGTTGTAGAGACAATTGAACCCCGTTAAAGTGAACACGGATTAACATAGTATTTGCCCATAGTCACTTGTATGAGGTGACGTCTCGAAGTGACTAGAGTGTGAGGCGATTGATGGCAAGTTCAAGTGCCATAGAGTCATGTGAGATGACTAGTCGATCACATAGGTAGACTGTTAAGAACATTTTGTCGGGCCTAATGACCGCTTATAGAGTTCTGGCAAATTTATATAGCCTGGTCGTGGCGAGAGCTACTATAGTATTCAAATGAGTCGATTCTTTTGACTAAAGACTATTCACCTAAGATGGCACAGTTTGATTAACTTTGATTTGTGTTACTACGACCTTCGTAAATGGGGTCAAATGGGCATATTTTGGGTTATGATGGTGTGGCTAGTCGAAGGGAATGAGTGCGATAGGAATTGTCCACCCCTAGTCGGGGTTATAACAATATCTCGGGGCCACTCGAGGAGTAATGAATCGAAATGCGTGGCCACGCTCGGAAGGTATCCGGAGTGGATAAATCCGGTCAATCAGTTATTCTCCAGATCGAGGAAACCACTCTCGATATGATCACTTGCAAGTACGACCTGAAAGACACCTTGCATTGAGTGGGAGATAGTAATAGGACAAGAGAATTGGTGACGCACACTTGTCGAGGACAAGTGGGAGATTGTTGGGAAATGTGTCCTCAACAATAGTGCGATCACATGATTTAAATATCGTTATTAAATCTCATTTTAAAGAATACAATTGGGAAGTAATATTGTTACTGTCAACTGGTCAACATATATCGGTAATGATTGGGTGACTAGAGTTTGACATTACTTGTCGTGTGACGGTGGTGATCGATTGACCCCTAGGTCATACCTAAAGGGCAATACACTTAATTGATTATTTAATTAATCGTATAATGTTACGAGTTAATTAAATTTCTTGAAAAATTGACGGACAATTTCGGTAGTAAAATTTACGTATCAAATTGAAATATGATTAAATGAGATACGGTCTGAGTAATCGAATTGTATCATTACTCGGATGAAATTATTGTTTAAAGAAACGATTGGATTTGAATGAATTATTATAAATACAATCTGTTGTGATTTATAAATGGTAAAAATATTTTGGCACAAGTAATTATGAAATTACTAAGTCAATTTTTGTATATGACGTATTTTTGATAATACGTTGAATTTTTAATATATTAAAAATTACATAACAAATATATGTGACATGTGACATGTAACATGTAGACAATTGACAAAAATAATATGGACTCCATATTATGTAAATGCCGAAATAATGGAGGGGATTAGGCTTAAATTGTGTTTATATTTTAAATAAGAAAGCATAATGATTATAAAGTAATCTAGCCATGCAAACCTATGAACATTGTTAAGAGCAACAATTTCATGCATTGGCTCTTTCCTTTCCTCCACTCCCACCGGTTTTTGGGAAGAAAAACACTTGAGATTTTTCTCATTTTTTGCCTAATATTCACTAAGAGGTAGTGGATGTTCATTCATTCTTTTACTCATCAAAAATATAAGATTTCTAGAGAGACAAAACTCTCTCTTCTTCTTCTCTCCCATATAGCCGAAATTATTAAGTGTATATAATAATTTTGGGTCATTTTTCTACTAGATTAATATTATACTAGTATTCATAATATTAATTAAATTAAGTGTTAAGCCTTGGGTATAAAGCTTGGGGAGAGATCTTATTCTTAGATCTTGTTCATCCATTGGAATAGCTCAAGAACAAGAAGAGAAAGGTGATCTCTCTTGTGCCCAATATAGCCGAAATATTGAATGTAAGGACATTATTTCTCTTCCTTTATATTATTGTTTGCATGCATAAAATCCGTTTTAATTTTATGACAAATTATTTTAGACATATATGAGTATGTTAAAGTGTATATGAATCTACATTTCTTTCAATAACAACAGCACTACTCGGCCGAGTAGGCTATACTCGGTCGAGTAGTCGCCAAAGAAAATCCGTAGTGTTACAATCTTCCCCCCTTAAAAAGAACTTCGTCCCGAAGTTCACACTATACTATCAAACAGAACACAACACTACACTACAAGACTATACTAACCACATATAACAACACCAAGGAACTATACAAGTCACCACAAAAGTCATTACCCCAACTCAAAGCAAAACAACAAACAAAACAAAACACGACCGCGACCATCTCCTACCCCCCTAAAAAGACAACGGTTACGTCCCCGTAACCAAACATACCTGATCAAAAAGGTTAGGAAAACGTTCTCGCATAGCTTCCTCGGGTTCCCATGTGGCTTCCTCCACATTATGATTAGACCAAAGGACCTTGAGTAGGACCGTCTCACCATTCCGGGTCTTACGAACCTTGGGATCAAGAATCTCCTTAGGAATATCGGCGTAGGACAAGGATTCATTAAGCTCGATGTTCTCCATCTCAAGGATATGCGACGGATCGCTCACATACTTCCGAAGTTGAGATACATGAAAAACATTGTGTACTCTATCCAAAGCTGGTGGTAACGCTAACCTATAGGCCACCTCGCCAACACGGTCCAAAATCTCATAAGGACCTATAAACTTTTGGCTTAGCTTACCCTTTTTCCCAAACCTCATAACACCTCGCATAGGTGATACTTTTAAAAGAACCTTGTCACCTACCATAAACTCAATGTCCTTGCGGTGCAAGTCGGCGTAGCTCTTCTGACGATCTTTAGCTGCTCTCATCTTTTGCCGAATCAACTGGATTTGCTCAACCATATCTTGAACCAGCTGTGGCCCTAAAACCACCGTCTCAGAACTATCATCCCAACAAACTGGACTTCGGCATTTCCGGCCATACAAAGCTTCAAAAGGTGCCATCCCAATGCTTGTATGATAAATCATTATTGTATGAAAACTCGATCAAATCAAGCCTTCTTCCCAATCGCCCCCAAAGTCCATAACACATGCCCTCGGATGTCTTCTAAGGTCTTGATGGTCCGTTCTATCTCACCATCGGTTCTTGATGAAAGGTCTGTACTCATCTTTAAAGTTGTACCCATCAACTCTTGCAGCTCTTGCCAAAACTTGGATATGAACCTCGCATCACAATCAGAAACGATATCTTTAGGTATACCATGTAACCGAACCACATGCTTCCTATAACCCAATGCCAGCTGCATCTTAGACCAAGTATCTTTCATGGGAACGAAATGGGCTGACTTGGTTAACCGATCAACAATCACCCAAATCATATTGTTACCTTGTTGTGACCTAGGTAACCCCACAATGAAGTCCATGGATATCGACTCCCACTTCCACTCGGGTACTTTCAAAGATTGAATCTTACCTTGTGGTCTCCTTTGTTCACCCTTGACCTTTTGACAAGTCAAACATCTGGCCACAAACTCAGCTACATCTTTCTTTATGTTTGGCCACCAAAAAGTCTTCTTAAGATCTCTATAAAGCTTGTCACCACCCGGGTGAACTGAATAGGGAGTGCAATGAGCCTCCGTCATGATCACTCTCCGCAACTCTACATCCTCATGAACACACCATCTCCCATCAAAACGAACACTCCCATATGGATGGATAGAAAATCTGGAAGCCGTTCCACTCTCTACCTTTGACTTCCACTCCTGAATCTTAGGATCAAGCTCTTGCTTACTTTTGATGTTCTCATACAACTCTGGCTCGATCGTCAAATCCCCGATGGTATCCCCCTCTCGAATCATAAAGATCCCCAAACTAGATATCTCATCCCTCAACTTCAGCAAGGACATAGCTGTACATAGCGAATGAACGCTCTTCCTACTCAATACATCTGCAACAACATTAGCCTTACCCTCGTGATAGATGATCTCCATATCATAATCTCCAATCAGCTCCATCCACCGTCTCTGTCGCATGTTAAGCTCCTTCTGAGTGTAGATATACTTTAGACTCTTATGACCAGAGAACACCTTAAAAGTTGCTCCATAAAGGTAGTGTCTCCAAATCTTAAGGGCGAACACAACTGCACCCAGCTCCAGATCATGAGTAGGGTAGTTCTCCTCATATTGCTTCAGCTGTCTCGAAGCATAGGCTATGACTTTCCCTCCCTGCATCAAAACACAACCAAGACCATTCTTTGAAGCGTCGGTATATACCTCAAAGTTCTCACAACCCTCTGGCAAGGCTAGGATATGAGCTGTGGTCAAGCGTTCCTTTAAGGTCTGAAACGCCGTCTCACAATTCTCATCCCAAACAAATCTGACTTCCTTCCTCATCAAGGATGTCATAGGCCGCGCTATGGTAGAGAAATCTTTCACAAATCTCTGGTAGTAGCCGGCAAGACCTAAGAAACTCCGAATCTCAGCAACATTCTTCGGCGATTCCCACTTGGTAACGGCCTCAATCTTACTAGGATCCACAGATACCCCCTTCTTGGATATTACATGGCCCAGAAAAGCCACTTCCTCTAACCAGAACTCACACTTGGATAGCTTGGCATAAAGCTGATTATCTCTCAAAGTCTGTAGAACTATCCTCAAGTGCTCCTCATGCTCTTCCTTAGTCTTAGAATAGACTAAGATATCGTCGATGAAAACAACCACGAACCTATCCAAAAACGGTGTAAAGATCCGATTCATCAAATCCATAAAAGTGCTTTGCGCATTGGTCAACCCAAAAGGCATCACCACGTACTCGTAGTGACCATATCGAGATCGGAACGCTGTTTTAGGAATATCCTCATCTGCTATCCTCACCGGTGATACCCCGACCTCGCATCAATCTTGGAAAACACACCTGCTCCACTTAGCCGATCAAACAAGTCATCAATCCTCGGCAACGGATACTTGTTCTTCACGTGACCCGATTGAGCTCTACGTAATCAATGCACAGCCTCATACTCCCATCTTTCTTCTTTACAAAAAGAACTGGAGCTCCCCACGGTGACACACTAGGCCTGATGTAACCCTTGCCTAGCAACTCATGTATCTGCTTTTTCAACTCTGCCAACTCTTTAGGTGCCATACGGTAAGGTGCTTTAGATATAGGGCCCGTTCCCGGCTTAAGCTCCACGCTGAAATCGACATCCCTCTTGGGAGGCAAACTCGGTATCTCCTCAGGAAAAACATCTTCGAACTCTCTCACCACAGATATCTCAGAAGCTGTCGGTGGCTCCACTCGGTGATCTCTCACATGACAAAGAATCAAGGGACACCTCTTCCTCAAACATGACTTTAAAGTCATCACAGCTATGAACCTACACTTAGGCTTTACCACAAACCCTCTATAGGACACTCTAACACTCTTGGGACCCTTTAAGGACACCCTCTTTTGCCGATAATCTATCCTGGCATCATACTTACCCAGCCAATCCATCCCGACAATCACCTCAAACCCATCCATAGGAAACTCTAACAGGTCTACTGGTAAATCTACCCCTCCAACTACCATGGATACTCTCTTATACAGCTTGAGACACGACACAGACTCCCCTGAAGGTATGAACACATCATCTTTTACAACCTCAAACTTTCCCAAACCCATAGACACAGCATGACTCTTAGACACAAAAGAATGTCTAGCCCCGGAATCAAACAAAACAAAGGACGGTACATTATGAACAAGAAAGGTACCGGTAACTACATGAGCATCATCCTGTGCTTCCCGCTTGTCCATCATGAAGAGCTTTCCATCGCTTTTCCCCCTCCACCCCGAATCAAGCATTGGAGGTACTTGGCTTGGCTGCCGAATCCTGAGTGGTGCTGTTGTTCTGGCGCTGATAAGATCCGCCACCACCACGGTTGTAACCGCCCTGGTTGCCCTGTCCACCTTTGTTGCCCCATGAACCCCCCGGCCGGTTACTAGCAAAACTCTGTGTCGGCCCTGAGAAAAATTCCCTGACCGTGCTCCTGAACCAGTGCCGGGCTTGTAGCTCGTGCATTCCCGTCTTTTGTGGCCTATCCCACCACAGTTGAAGCAAGTAAGGTTGGTGTTGTCACTCACAGCCCGACTTCCATTCTTTCCCCAGCCACGAGATCCTCCCGAGAAACCACTCCACCGAAAAAAGCCTTAGCATGGTTAAAGTTCCCTTTCTTGTTGGTCGGTGATCGTTGTTTCCACCATCACCCTTCCTCTTTTCTCAGCAGCTTAGTCCTCTCATCGATCTCTCTTGAGAGATCTACCATTCTCTCAGCTTGACCCGCTCTCAGGTACACTTCCTTGAGGTCAGTAGCAACCCCAGCTGGCATACGACTCACTATCTTAGCAGATAAACCTGTAATACTACGTATTTATGAGTATCTGGGTACTCTATCGAGTAGGCCTTACTCTGTCGAGTAGGCCTTACTCTGTCGAGTAAGGGTGAGTTGCGTTTTAAAATAGTTTCTGACCTGTTGGGTACTCGATCGAGTAACGTAGATACTCGATCGAGTAAGGGGGCACTCGATCGAGTACCTTAGCTACTCGATCGAGTAGCCGGTTTACGGGGAGTTATTTCTCGGGTTTTGTTAATAATACGATTAGGTATATAATCTTTTCCGTCACTTTTCCTTAAACACTTTTAAAACCTATTTACTGTCAAGAGAGAAAACAAAACATCGTTCTTCGCATCTATCGCATTGTTGGCAAATCCTAGAGTTTGGAAAGTCGGATTCTACCTTTCTTTATACCGTTGTGATCCTTGCGTCGAGGGTAAGATCTACGTACCGTTTTTATAGTTTTTCCTTAAAGTTGGTTAAACCCTAATATGGGGATTGGGGGTTTTGTATATATTGTGATTTGGTAGTGATTATGTGTATGTATGATAGGAGGAGGATTTGTAGAAGAGGCTTTTGATACAAATTGTTGATATCGTCCGATCACAGTGCTTTCCAGGTAGGATTTCCTACTCAGTATTAGTCCCATAATGGGATGATTGTTGATGTGTTGAGATTGATTGTTTAATATCGTAATTGTATTGTGACGGCTGTGATTGTGATTGTTTGTCTCTGGTTCTCAAGATGCGTTCTCGGCTGAGTGGAGTCACTTGCGGGAGCGGCTTCACGCCCTAGTTTCGCCCTTCGTGGAACCCGCCACGGAAGGGGATGTGCACATTAATGGACAGGGTTATCGCTCATTATGAGGAGCGGGGATTTGGTGGGTACGGCCGCGGTCCCCCATCGGGGGGGCTGGTCCAAAGGACGATCGGTGATTGAGATTGTTGGGATTTGTGTGGTTGTGTGTGTGTGACGGTTAAGTTATCTGTTTATCTTATTGTTGATATATTGAATTGTGTGATTAGTATCGACCCGTTTAAATGTTTTAAAAACTCGTGGTGATCCATTCGGGGTGGTGAGCGATTATTGAGCGGTATGATATAACGCGTATGGGATAGCCGATGAGTCATCACGTGGCGGTTAGAAGTCTTCCGTGTGTCGAACAATGTTTTATAGCTTTGATAGTTTTAGCAAAGACCGTCCGAGAATCTTGTATTTCTTTTTATCGCTTTTGGATTTGCTATGTAATCACTTTAAACTTTATTTACTTTTAAAGTTGTTTCGTTATTGTCTTATGAATATCATGCCTCGGGTAACCGAGATGGTGGCATTCTTATACCTGAGTGGTCCTGGTAAGGCACTTGGAGTATGGGGGTGTTACAAATGGTATCAGAGCGACGATCCTGAAACCTGTAACCAATAAATCTAATGAATATAGGGAGTCAATTAAAATGAACCCGGGGTAAAGGTTGTAGGAGCTAATGCAAAGGCTTGGGAGACGTCCTAAAGTCGCGAACTCGCCCTACAATTTTGAACCGGTCATATGGGGGGTGTATGTCAAGGTCGTATGTGTTGCTTGTTAGCTTGTATGTGAATGTGATGATGTATGTTATAATTGTTGGATGTTTGGAGTAGAAGGTCGAATTTGTGAATGAAAGGTTGGTGAAGTATATAGAACTGTTGTTGATTGAAAGCATGTTGCATGATAGTTGGTTTACAATGTTGGTTGGAATTGTTAGAAAAGTGCATGAGAATGATGAGTAATGTGGTGGAAAAAGGGAGTAGTTCATATGTGATATGATTATACATAATTTTGTTTGTGTAATTTTATATAATGATTTCATATACATGCCTATTATTGTTCATATGTACATGTTGTATGAAGAATGTGATTGAAATGGATGAATTGATAGGAAAAGATGGAGTGGCAATAGCATGAGAATACGAATTTTGTGAATATGAATATGTTTAGATGACGATGTGGATTTGTATAATGTTGCAATATCAGTAACATGTGAATAGGGGATTTTATGTCGTATATTATGTTATTGTGTACGTAAAGTTATAAAATAAAAGCATGTGGGTAAATCGTGATTGACAAGTTAAATAATCTATGTGCATGATAAATGTTGTTGCTTGGCTTTTGAAAATAGTCACATATGATTATGAATACTGGTTTTATGAGTTTTGGACTGGTTTTGTTTGCTTGGTTGTTGTTTAAGTTGTTTGGAAGTAAAAATCAAATAGTTATGTCGTCTGATTACAGCAAAGTTGTCTTTAAACTGTTATAACTTGAGATTCATAAATGATTTTAATTTGATTCTAATTGGAGGTGATAGCTTGTCCTTTTACGATTCTAACGATAGGTCACACGCCCAAAACGACCAAGAAATGAGTGAGTTATGGCTGTTTTACGAAAACTGGACAGTGCTGAGAAATACGTGCTCGATCGAGTGGCCCTGGTAATTTGTTTTACGTGCTTCTGATCTTCACCTACTCGATCGAGTAAGTCCCTTACTCGATCGAGTGGCCAGTACTCGATCTAGTGACCCATGATTCGGGTCATATGCTTATCTTTTGAATTCGTTGCATATTATGTTTAATTCAAAGGTGTTATTTTTCTTCTTTATGCATTGTTTTACGGGTATGTTGGTCTTGATGCGTAAGTTACCCAATCTTATGGTGTAGTGAGTGGCACCTGTGGTGAGTAGGAGTCCGGTGGGAGGACATGTGTTCTATGTGTTGTGATAGATAGTGGAAAAAGAAAAGGAAGATCGTTATGGCTTAATTGAGATATAGAACAGGTTTTGTGAGACGAGATGAGTGATATGATTGTATGTTGGGTAATGTAAAAGTAAGTGAAAGTGGGTAAGGGATGATGTGGGTCTAAGGAACGTGAGAATGAAAAGATTGAAAGGAAGGATCGGATAGTGGCAACTTGAGATGTGTAAAGAATTATGGAGGGAGATGGTTAGGAGTCGTGTGGGTCAAGAATATATGTAGTGAAAGTTCGTTTTAAAGGGGTTGAGAAGAGTGGTATATAGTGAACTTTATGGAGACATGTTGCGAGGTGGATTTGTAGACAGTGAGTGAGTTTGGAAGATTTGGTTATTAGGAGATGAAACTACTGTGTGATTTTCTTGGGCAATTAATGGTGGGAAATGAAGTTTGATTTCTAGAGAGGTACAAAGAAGATGCAATTGTTTGAACAGTGAACGTTGATTTTATGGATAGATTATTGGCAAGTGTGAGTGACAGCATAATAAGAGAAGACCCATGGTAAGAAAGAGTGAGGTGATATCGATATGAAATAGTGAGATGTGAGTTTTAGAGCAATGAAAAAGGTAATGGGAGCACTAAAGAGTTAGGTAGAAGTGATAAGGAGTTGAATGGTTAATTGCGTTTGCCGAGGGTAAAAAGAAAAGAAAGAAGGGAGTGAAACTAGGGAAATGTTCACCGGAGTTATATAATATAGAAGTAAGGAATCGTCGAGATTTATGATACTATCATGAGGATATTAGTTAATGGTTATATAGGAGTTCAGAACAACGTGATTAGTTATGAGTTTCGAGGAATTAAGGGAGTAAGAGGTTGGTAGAGTATCTACATCATATGAGATGGAGAATTAAATGACGATACAATTAAGGATGAAATTGGAAATAGTGTTGGGGTGAATTTGGTTGATGGGTTTGATGTTCGTGATTTGGGGATGTTAACCAAATATATGAAAGAAACCGTGATGTTTGGAGATGAGTGTAAGAGGTTTGTTGTGGTACGGTCAATAATGATTAAAGGTGATGATAGATAAGAAGGGTAGCAACTCTAAAGATGTTGATTTTATAGAGACCCGATTGATGAGTACGGTTGTAAGGAAGTATGAGGTGTGGCCTTAGGAGGCGGTTGCTAGTAGTTGAGTCCTAGCTGAATGCTTATTCTTGGCGGGAGGTGATGGTTATGCGAATGGGGAAATATGTGATGAGGGGCGTATGAGTTAAGCTCGGGCGACAGGTAACCTTTGTTGAGTGGTAACTTACGTGATCAGGATTGACTAGTTGGATGTGATTATGGGTCTAAGATGTATATAAATGTTTATGTGAGGTTGTGACCTCACGAGAAGCGGTATGGTGTGATAGTTATAATGTTGTTATCTGAATGTTCTGTAATATATGTTGGATACGGTAACTAAATGGAAAGATGATCAAAAGTGATAGTTTGGGTGGTCTGACATGACTGGTTATACTTGCATGTGTATTCATGATATATGTTTATTCCGTAAAAAGGTATGGATGGTATGCATGAGATTCTTGTCTGTTATTCAGTATGATACATGGTGTTGTGATCTAGTAAAACAGTCTTGAGTAAGTTCCTTGTCCGAGATATTATACTGATTCAGTGTTTATGGGATTGTGTATGTTGTGATGTCTATTGATGTGGTTGTGGTGCCTCGGGTGGTGATCCGGGCACGGTATTTAGTGTTGTGATGCGGGTATTTTCGCACTGCGGTGTGGCTGTTGGTGGCGGTGTTGCGATACCGTCACCGGTTGTGGTGGAGTAGGCGGGATGATTATGATTCGAATTTCGAAAATACATACCAGTCATCCATAGATTGTTGTTTTGTTTGCTGCTCTTCCTTGTGAGTTTTGGTTGAACAGGTGGACTGTTGTTTTGTTTGTTGATGTTTCTGACCAGTTTCGGTTTGGGAATGAAGGTAGAGTATGATAAGAAAGATAGTTGTGCATGTTTCCGTTGTTGTCATGGCATAGTGATATTCTGTTGATGGGACACAGTTGTGAGAAGTGGTTACAGTAATTTTGATCTTATTTTAGGATGAGGTATCGATAGACATAGTCATGACAAGTGATTTGTGGAATAGGTGTTGTACTGATATGGAAGCTGTAAGTGGTGCATAATCTCTTATTGGGACAGTGAGTATAGGGTGTTGGAGAATAGTATCATGTTAAGTGATGAATGAGTTTTGTGGTAATAAAAGAAAAGAAATCGAAGATCTAGTGTGAATATGCGTAGCAAGTATGGACCGTGAGTTATGTTTTTGGCAATAGGTGTCTTATCTAGATAGGTATGTCATGTTGGGGTAATGTGGAAGAGTTGGAGTATTGGTTATGTTAAAGATTTTGTGGTATAGATTAAGTGGTGTGCCGAGTGAATTGAGGTGGGAGAACTGTTTAAGTAAGAGAACCTTGAAAATAGGAATGGTTATGGAAATGAGGTTATAGGCGGTTATCTTTGACATGCGGTGGTGAAGAGGATAATGAGATGATATGACTAAGGATTTAGTATTAGTGAGTTACGAGGACGTAACATTTGTCTTAAGAGGAGTAGGATGCGATAAAAGAAAGTTTCATGTTTATGCATGTTGTAATATAATTGGAAGTAGAGTATTAGCGTAGCGTAAAGGAGGGATTTGTTTTGTGGTTGATACTGTTAAAAGGCCATGATCGTGCTTGTAGTGGTGTGATGTTTAGGAGTGTGAGAATATTTCACTAGTGTTGACAGTTGGATGATGAGGTTATGAGTGTGAGTAAACTTCGAGGACGAAGTTCCTTTTAAGGGTGGTAGAATGTAACATTCCGTTTGATGTCTATGAGTGTCTTGATTTTGGATTTGATAGTGGATGATACTATGGAGCTAGCAGCGTTAGAGGATGGTAGTTGGTGATGTATGAAATTAGTGTCGGGAGAGTTTATGATGTAGTTGATACGACATCGTGAGCGATGTGTGAAGGTAGGAATAGTGGTGGAGTTGGTGTTAAGAGTTCATGAGTTATAGGGTGAGGTTTTGTTTTGAGTCTTAGTTGCGTTGTTGTGTCCTAGTCAAGTTGGTAGGTTTGTTTTTATGTATGGGTTGAACTTCGGGGACGAAGTTCTTTTTAAGGAGGGAAGACTGTAATACTACGTATTTATGAGTATCTGGGTACTCTATCGAGTAGGCCTTACTCTGTCGAGTAAGGGTGAGTTGCGTTTTAAAATAGTTTCTAACCTGTTGGGTACTCGATCGAGTAACGTAGATACTCGATCGAGTAAGAGGGCACTCGATCGAGTACCTTAGCTACTCGATCGAGTAGCCGGTTTACGGGGAGTTATTTCTCGGGTTTTGTTAATAATGCGATTAGGTATATAATCTTTTCCGTCACTTTTCCTTAAACACTTTTAAAACCTATTTACTGTCAAGAGAGAAAACAAAACATCGTTCTTCGCATCTATCGCATTGTTGGCAAATCCTAGAGTTTGGAAAGTCGGATTCTACCTTTCTTTATACCGTTGTGATCCTTGCGTCGAGGGTAAGATCTACGTACCGTTTTTATAGTTTTTCCTTAAAGTTGGTTAAACCCTAATATGGGGATTGGGGGTTTTGTATAGATTGTGATTTGGTAGTGATTATGTGTATGTATGATAGGAGGAGGATTTGTAGAAGTGGCTTTTTGATACAGCTGTTGATACCGTCTGACTGTTGTGCTTTCCAGGTAGGATTTCCTACTCAGTATTAGTCCCATAATGGGATGATTGTTGATGTGTTGAGATTGATTGTTTAATATCGTAATTGTATTGTGACGGTTGTGATTGTGATTGTTTGTCTCTGGTTCTCGAGATGCGTTCTCGGCTGAGTGGAGTCACTTACGGGAGCGGCTTCACGCCCTAGTTTTGCCCTTCGTGGAACCCGCCACGGAAGGGGATGTGCACATTAATGGACAGGGTTATCGCTCATTATGAGGAGCGGGGATTTGGTGGGTACGGCTGCGGTCCCCCAGCGCGTGGTCAGTCCAAAGGGACGATCGGTGATTGAGATTGTTGGGATTGGTGTGGTTGTGTGTGTGTGACGATTAAGTTTGTCTGTTTATCTTATTGTTGATATATTGAATTGTGTGATTAGTCTCGACCCGTTTAAATGTTTTAAAAACTGTGGTGATCCATTCGGGGGTGGTGATCAGTTATTGAGCAGGTATGATATAACGCGTATGGGATAGCTGGGATGAGTCATCACGTGGCAGTTAGAAGTCTTCCGCTGTGTCAGACAATGTTTTATAGCTTTGATAGTTTTAGCAGTAGACCGTCTGAGAATCTTGTATTTCTTTTTATCAGTTTGGATTTGCTATGTAATCACTTTAAACTTTATTTACTTTTAAAGTTGTTTCGTTATTGTCTTATGAATATCATGCCTCGGGTAACCGAGATGGTGGCATTCTTATACCTGAGTGGTCCTGGTAAGGCATTTGGAGTATGGGGGTGTTACAAAACCCCTCTCAAAACGGAGAGTCAAACCTCTCTGTCCTAGCTGCATGTCTTCCACATAACGAGATAACTCCAAAAACCGATGATAGTAGTCAGTGACCGTCATCTCCTCAGACATGGTGAAGGAATCAAAGTCGGATCTCATCTTGTGTCAGATATGCTCCGGCACAAACTGCTCTCTCATAGCACTCTTCAACCCAGACCAAGGAATAGCTCCTTCCGCCTGATAAAAAGCTCTAGCATCTTCCTTGACATTTTGCCACCAAATTGCTGCCTCACCTCTTAGGTAGTACACTACCTGCTCAACAATCATGTCCTCGGGGCACTTAACCATTTCCATGAGAGCTTCAATCTCACGGTGCCACTTCTCGAGTAGCTTTGGTTCACCTACCCCGTCATATGTGGGAGGGTTGAAGCGAGCAATGATGATGCTGAGCTGTGTTGCATCCATCGACTTCTCGTTCCCCTTTCCCACATTTTTGAGAGCTTCAAGGAGAGCCTCTTGTTGCTCAATCATGCGAGCAACCTCATCAAGAGTCATCTCTGAAGCTTGGATCTGCGCGGGAGTTCTTTTGGGCGGCATACTTAGCTGACAAGAAAGACGGAAATGTAAACACAAAAGTTTACGACTCAAAACGTAATAATCTTCCGCCAAAAGAACACTCGGCCGAGTATACAACACACTCGGTCGAGTAACGACTACTCGGTCGAGTATCTTAGATACTCGGTCGAGTATCTTAGATACTCGGTCGAGTATTCGACTTCAGAAGCGAACGTCAAAAACTCAAAAACATCACTCGGTCGAGTAAAACAATACTCGGCCGAGTAGACACTACTCGGTCGAGTACGCTTTCTTACTCGGTCGAGTTATCACATACAGTAGCTACTGCTACTCACTGCAAATCAATACTCGGTCGAGTTCTTGGTTACTCGGCCGAGTGCTCCCTACTCGGTCGAGTACCTGCCCTGCTCGGCCGAGTCACAAAATAGACGGGTATACAGTATAATGTTCCCCTATCATGCTCACTATTCTCCGCAGCAAACACATAATATTAAGAACTTAAATGCCATGTTATAATCACATCAGCATACAATTCACATATCAAGAACTTTAATGCCACATTATAATCATATCAGCATACAATTCATGCATATGCTAAATCCAACATGACCAACATTCACAACCCGTCACATCCACCATTCCTCCCATCATAACATTTACGAACTTCAACACACATACTTTCAACTATCAACTTTTACCAACGTGCATCTTCACATACATGTACATACAAAACCTAACTCTCATCACACTTCCCCATGTTACCGACTCGAGTTAGTGAGGGCCAATTTGCGACTCCGGGACGTCTCCCGAGTCTTTGCGGTAGCTCCAAACAACTCTCCCCGGGTTCATTTTATTTAGACTCTCTAGGTTCATTAAATTCATTTGTTTAGGTGCCGGAATCTTCGGCTCTGATACCACTTTGTAACACCCCCTCATACCAAGGTGCCTTACCAGGACCACCCTACCATGAAAGTGTGTTACCATCTCGGTTGTCCGAGGTTAGTACATATCAAAAAGCGTCTGAACTGAGCACATTTATTAAAGTACTGTAAAGTGTAAAGTTTACATCAACCAAACTCAAATACTGTTTTAACAAAATACAACTTCAAAGTCTGACAATAAAAGAAATCCAACTAAGACTCAGACAGTGATTCTATGACTCGTGATGGCACTTCTCCCAAGACAGTCCCCAAGCTCACACTAGCAATATCTGTCAAGCCTGCTCACCATCCCCGAATGGATCACCGCAGATTCCACAAACAACACGGGGTCAATATTACTCAAACATTAAGACAAACAATCGGAGAAAATCAACTGATCATCGCCAATTCCTAATCCTCCATTCTCACACAGTAACCGACTACACACTGAAGTGTGTAGCCCTGCCAGATTACCCATCGCAATAGGTAATCCTCGCCGCCAGTGGGTGACCACAGCCGATCCCACCTAGTCCAGCTCCTCAACGAGCGACAATAATCCCTGTCCCTTAATGTGCACATCCCCTCCCGTGGCGGGTTCCACGGAGGGCGAACTAGGGTGTGAAGCCACTCCCGCAAGTGACTCCACCACAATCACAATCACAATACATCACAGCCATCTCAACACCCTTACACCAACATCGATACAACAATCTCCATACTCTGATGATCAACAGATAACAATAATCACAACAACATGTCTTACAATAACAGTAAACTGAGTAGGAAACCCTACCTTAGCAACCAACAGTAGTATGTAACACGGACAATCAAAAAGGCTCCTCTACGAAGTCTTCTCCTATACAATAATCATGTAACACAATTACACATTGCACAATTCCCAAAATCCCATTTCCATATATATATACAGTAACCCCAAAGAGTAAAAATAATCATAAAGATACGACTTACCAACAGTGCAACGAGAACTTATACGCAAGAGTCACGAAGATTACCCACACGACGATGCTACGGAATGATTAAGGGAAAGATTAGGGAATGATTAGGGTGTAATTAGGGTAACGTAGAAAATGATGAAGTTGGAATGATGTTTTGAAAACTGACGCGGGATATAAAATAATCTTAAACATTCCCTAATCAAACCGTCAAAATAATACTCGCCAGACCGAATACTCGGTCGAGTATCGTTATACTCGGCCGAGTATCCTCTACTCGGTCGAGTATTCACTATACTCGGCCGAGTATTCATCGCCAGAACCAAAACAACTCATAACAACGGCACTACTCGGCCGAGTAGGCTCTACTCGGTCGAGTAGTCGCCAAAGAAAATCCGTAGTGTTACACTGATGATGGTCTAAGATTCCAGGTCGTTGGTGTGTGCCTAGCTGTGAGGTCTTAAAATGTAAGATTATCAAAGAGGCTCATAGTACTCCCTATTCGGTTCATCCTGGTGGTGATAAGATGTACAAGGATCTGAAGCTAAAGTTTTGGTGGCCGGGTATGAAGAAAGAGATCGCTGAGTTTGTGAGTCGTTGCCTGATCTGTCAGAAGGTTAAGTTCGAACATCAGAGACCTGGTGGTCTACTGCAACCTTTGGAGATTCCCATATGGAAATGGGATTCGATTTCGATGGACTTCGTCATGGGTTTGCCGAGGTCGCCAAGAGGAATGAATGCGATTTGGGTCGTGGTTGATCGTTTGACTAAGGTCGCGCATTTCATTCCGATGAAGGAGACTTGGAGTCTCGTGGAACTAGCGAATGCTTATCAGCGAGAGATCATTCGTCTTCATGGGGTTCCTAAGGATATCATCTCTAACCGTGATCCGAGGTTTTGTTCTCAGTTTTGGAAGAAGCTTCAGTTGGCTTTGGGCAGTGAGCTTAAGATGAGTACGGCTTTCCATGCTGCAACTGATGGTCAGACTGAGCGTACGATTCAGAAGGTCGAGGATATGTTGCGAGCTTGTGCTTTGGAGTTCCAAGTTAGTTGGGAGAAGAGTTTACTGCTGGTAGAGTTCTCCTACAACAACTGTTACCAAGCTAGTATTCAGATGGCTCCGTTTGAGGCACTTTATGGAAGGAAGTGTCGTAGTCCTTTGTGTTGGGACGATTCTAGTGAGGCTGTCGTTCTTGGTCCAGAGTTGGTTCAGGAGTCGATTGAGCAAGTGAGGTTGATCCGTGAGAAGCTTAAGGCAGCCCAGGATCGACAGAAGACGTATGCAGACTTGCGGCGTAGGCCGATTGAGTTTGAGGTTGGCGATAAAGTTTTTCTTAAGGTTTTGCCGATGAAAGGTGTCAAGAGATTTGGGCTTAAGGGAAAGCTTAGTCCTAAGTACATTGGACCGTATGAGGTGCTCGAGAGAGTTGGCGAGGTAGCCTACAGGTTGGCTTTACCTCCGAATCTGTCGAAGGTTCACGAAGTTTTCCATGTGTCGCAGTTGCGTCGTTACCGCAGTGATCCTTCTCATGTTCTTCAGGCTGAGGTTATCGAGGTTGAGCCTAGCCTGACTTATGAGGAACGTCCTGTTCGCATTTTGGAACGTCAGGAGAAGAGGTTAAGGAATAAGGTTGTACCTTTGGTTCGGGTTCTATGGTGGAGTCAGAAGTTCGAGCAAGAGACTTGGGAAACCGAAGCGTCTATGCGAGAGAAGCATCCACATCTTTTCGAGTGAGGTAGTTCTCTTATCAAGTTTCAAGGACGAAACTTCTTTTTAGGGGGTTGGATTGTAACACCCCTAATTTCCATAATATAATTCTTTAATTTTATTTTCCCATATTTCATATTTTATTTTCCGGGAAAATATCCGTCTCTTGTCTTTTGGGCTCGTTGGGCTCGAAAACGGTGAAGACCCGCTCCTTCCTTGGGTCTCACGTGATTTTTGATGTAGATGGGTAAGTTTTGGGCCTAAGCTTGAAATAAACCCATGAGCTTCTTTATATATAAGAAGGGAATCCAAACCCTTGCTTTTCTTTTCTCATAATTCTCAAAACCCTAAACCTAATTCTCTCCTCCTCTCTTCCTACCTTGTGCCGTGTGCCTCCACCCTTCCTAGGGTTTCGTGCCGCGCCTCATTTCTCCTCCTTCATCATCTTTCATGCTTAGATCGATCCTACTTCTTGGATCTATCTATCTTCTTTGTAAGTTTTATGTTTTCGCATAGTTTTATAGTTTTATAGTTTATATATATATATATATATATATATATATATATATATATATATATATATAGAATTAGGTTCAAGTGAGTCCCCTTACTCTAGATGAGTCCTTGAGTCCTATTTTCAGCCTTTAGATCTAATAGATGAGTGGCTAAGATTAGAACAAAATAAAGGGTTAAGATTAAAAGACAACAAAACCCTATTTTATCACCTCTACTTCATTTCACTGCCTCCCAAACCACATTTGTCACTTCTCTCTCTTCCTCTCATCTTATTTCTCCCTCTCATCTTTCTCCAACTCCACCACCACCATCACCCCAGCCACCTTCACCGCCCACCAACACGCACGACAGCAGCCCCCTCTCCTTCACCGCCCACACATGACGCCACTCGACACCATTAGATCCGCCGCCCTCTGCCTCTTCTCTCATGCCGCCCTCGGCCACAACCCGACTCCATCAATACTCCTTTTCTGTCGTTATGCCGCCATTCAGCCGCCTCCATTCTCCTTTATTTTTTTTTTCAGATATGAGAAAAAGTGGTGATGTCGTGGTGGTTGGTAGGGTCAATCCTCCGCCGCCTCCTTTCTCCTTTGTTTTTCTATTTTTTTTCAGATCCGGTTGGTGGTGGTTATTGGTGTCGTGGTTGGTGGTGGTCGTGGTCGTGGTCGTGGTTGTTGGCGATGGTGTGAAGCTGTCGGTGATGCCTTTGCCGCCTCTTAACCTTCTCTCTCTGTTTTTTTTTTTCAAATCTGTGTAAAGGTGTGTTGTTATTGTTGGCGGTGGTCGTGGTTTTTGGCGATGTTGTGGGGCTGTCGGTGGTGCGTTTGCCGCTTCAATCATTTCTCTCTTTTTTTTTTTTTTTTTTTTTTTTTTTTTTTTTTCAAATCAGAGTAGTAGTGTTTGTTGTTGTTGGGTCATTTGTGGGGATGGTGGTGGTGGCCTTCTCCTTTCCCGTTTTTTTTTCCAGATCTGGTGGTGCGTCGCGGTGGGTGTTAGACAAAGGAGGTGTTTGTTATTAGTTGGTGTTGGTGGTAGGTTAAGACTAAAGTTTCATCCGTGAAGTACTAAAATTACGATGATATGGACTAAAATTGCCCTGGTAAATGACTAAAATTACCCAAATTCAAATTAATTTATTTAAAATCACCATATTAGTATAAAGTTATATCATGAAGTGTTAAAGTTACACTCGTAAAAGAATAAAGTTTCATAAATTAGGATTAAAGTTACATAAACCGTTAAAATTACTTTATTATATAAATTCAAATTTTTATATTAGAAATGACCTAAAAAGTTTAAAGTTACTATTTTTGCCATTAAAATTTCACCGGTAAAATATTAAAGTTGCAACAATTAAATCAATTTTAGTCACATTACATAATCTCAAATTTTTATATTAGAAATGGCCAACAAAAATTAAAATTGCAATTTTTACCATTAAAGTTTTGATCGTAAAATATTAAAGTTGCATTAAAAATCGATGAAATTAAATAAATATTAGTCACAATTACATTTTTACATAAATTCAAATTTATATATTAAAAATGACATTAAAAAATTAAAGTTGTAATTTTTAGCATTAAAATTTCAATCGTAAAACATTAAAATTACACTAAAAAATCAAATTTATATATTTAAAATAACATTGTCTAATATAAATTTATATTTTTAATTAAAAAATGACCTTAAATATTAAAGTTACAATTATAAACTATTAAAGTTACACTCGTAAATTAAAGTTTCGCTTTTAAAACACTAAAGTTTCATCTCAAAATTTTAAAATCTCAACCATCAATCTTAGAAGATCAATGGCTAAGATTAGGACTTAATGGACTCACTATTTTAGGTGGACTCATTTGAACTTGCCTCTCTCTCTCTCTCTCTCTCTCTCTCTCTCTCTCTATATATATATATATATATATATATATATATATATATATATATATATATATATATATATATATATATATATATATATATAGCTAGTATATTTATTAGATTCGTTATCTTTGGCACGTGGATGATTTTTATAAAGGCGTGGAAACTGCACCTGGAGAAGACATCTACATCGTTGAAGACGATCTCTAGGATTTAATTGCTTAATAAGGTAACTAGGTGTTTTCCTTTAATTGTGTTTATGCCAATTGATGTAATTTACATGATTTAATAATTGATTTGTGTAAATTGGTACGTGTTTGATTGTTTATTATCATGTTTAATTGTGTTTGTGTATTTGCGTATGTGTTTTATTGTTTAAATTGCATAACGTATCTTGCCTATGCTCCGTTTGGGTGTTTGGGGCGTGCGGCTAGGGTTCTCTATGGAAACCCTAGTGGCGGCTTGGTGGGTGTTGGTGAGAAGACGTAGAGTTATGGCTCAATGTTATAGCTGGGTTGGTACAACTCTGGGGTCGTGATAAAGTTATAGATGAAGCCGTATAACTTTGAAGTTATGGCTCAATGATACAGCTGGGCTACTATAACTTAAGTCACATATCAATGTTATAGCTAATGCTAATGTAACATTAGGCTAATGAAGTCAATGTTATAACAGAGCTAATATAATATTGAGTTACGAGGTAAGGTTAATGTTAAAGTTATAGTTGGGGTACTATAACATTGAATGGTTAATGTTAAAGTTATAGCTGGAGTACTATAACATTAATTGTTAATACTTGTTCACATGTTGTGTTGTGTTCAGTTATTAAATGACATTATGTTTGCATATATATTTGGTTACACTTGTTCATATGATAAGTAAGATGGTCAGTTACGCTATCCTATGAGTTGAGTCGTGATGTTGTTCACACATGTTGGTACAGTCAGTTATACTGTGCATTTGTGGTTTGCTAGTTTGAATAGATGACGGTAGTATCAGTTACATACTATCGGAACGAACTAACGTCACCCGTCGATGCGGGATTTATTTGGTCTATGTTCGGGAAGGTAGCATAGGCAGTGGTTATACGCTCTGTTCCCCGAGTGTCGTTCGGTTTACCGAGAGTCTGACCAGGTCTTAGACATACAGGCAGTGGTTATACGCTATACATAGTACCGTGGAGGCAGTGGTTATACGCTCCACACCGATGGAGGCAGTGGTTATATGCTCCGTCAGCTAGAGGCAGTGGTTATACGCTCTGGCAAGTTAGAGGCAATGGTTATACGCTCTAACGGGCGTTCGCTCTATTCGCTATACTTTGTTGCTAGCTTTATGCCTTCTGTTGCTGTGGATTGTGTGTTACCGTGTTTGCTATGCTTTAATGCTAGCTTTGTGCCTTAAGTTGTTGTGGGCCGTTTGTCGCTACTAGTCTTGTAAGTGTTCATGGTCTAGTGGTTGCATATGGTCTAGGTTTGCATGATTGCATTCGTCTAAGGTTGATAAAGTCATGGTAAGCTGTATTTGGTTTTCATGAGCATAGATGGTCTCACATGTTTACTGTTTATACCTTTCAATTGTTATTGATTGTTGATTATATTCAATTGTTGTAAACATGACTGGGAGAGCATCTAGTTACTCCCGACTGATTGTCGACCCCCATTCTCAGGTTGTTCAGATGTTGTTGTTTGGATGATATCTTGCTGGGGAAGTGCTGTGCGGCGAGATGACTAATAAATTAGGAGTTTGTTTTCATGTTATGAGAACCTTTGAATAATGTATTAGTTTGTTTTGGTTTTAGTAGCGAACCGGATTGGTCAGGTGTTTCCGCCACCTTGACCCTTTTATCAGTATCGTACTCTGATATTTATTTTATATAAGTTTTTCTTTTGTTTTATAATCCGGGTTGTTGCACAAACTCTGACTTGGAGCTTGCAAAAAGTTTCCTTGGTATGACCTTGGAAAATCGCCCCCTCCTCTTGCAGCGCTCGTACACTCTAACCTTTTGTGACCCGTCCCACCACAGTTTAAACATTAAAGATTGGAGTTCACACTAGTACTCCGGCCACCTGTTCTCCAAGCTTGAGACCCCCCGCCATAGCTAACCCCTCCTGAAAAAGTCCTAACCTGATTATGGTTGCTCCTCTTATGGCTTGACTGATTGCCACCCTCACTCTCAGCCTTTCTCATTTCTACACCCTTTTCTTTGGCCTCCTTGGCCATGTCCACTAGCCTCTCAGCTTGTCCTGCCCTTGCATAGACTTCCTTTAGATCAGTGACTACCCTAGCCGGTAGCCTCTCCATGATCTTCACTGATACCCCCTCTCAAAATGAAGAGCCAAACTCCGCTGACTCAGTTGCATGTCCTCCGCATACCGTGATAGCTCGATAAACCTGTGGTAGTAGTTCGTGACGGTCATGTTATCAGCCATAAAAAAGGAATCAAACTCAGCTCTCAACTTATGGCGAATGTGCTTCGGAATAAAGTCATCTTTCATAGCCCTCTTGAATCCTGCCCATGGGATTGCAGGTTGACCCAGATTCCTGTAGTATGCACGAGACCCTTCCTTTCGTTTTGCCACCAAACCCCAGCCTCATCCCTTAGGTAGAACGCAGCTTGTTCTACCATCATCTCCTCCGGACACTTAACTACCTCTAGCACACTCTCCATCTCCCGGTGCCGATTGTCAAGAATCTTTGTCTCACCAGCGCCCTCACAAGTAGTGGGATTGAAGCGAAAAATGGTGGTGCTCAGCCGGGATACATCCACCGGTTTCCCTTCCCTTTTCCCCACATTTTTGAGTGTCTCCATGAGCAGTTCTTGCTGCTCAATCATTCTGGCAACCTCATCCAGAGTCATGTCAGATGCCTGAATATACGTAGCTGATGTCTTTGGCCGCATTTTGAGCTGACATAACAAAAATAAACGTAAGCACATAGCCTACGGCTCAAAATAAACAACACGTCCGCCAAAGAGGTACTCGGTCGAGTATAGACTACTCGGTCGAGTACTCACACTACTTGGCCGAGTAACCAACTCCAGTAGCTGACCTCAGATAGCACATAAAGCATACTCGGCCTAGTACTCTAGGTACTCGGTCGAGTATGCCCCACTCAGTCGGGTACCCCACTTACTCGGCCGAGTGGTCATAACCAGTAGCAAATGTCCATCACTCACGTACCCACACTCGGTCGAGTGCCTGGCTACTCGGTCGAGTATCCCCTACTCGGACGAGTACCCGCCGTGCTCGACTGAATCATGCCAAACGATCTACCCTTCGACTTTAACAACACATATATCTATACATATACAATTCTTAGACATGTTACTATCAATCAAAAGCCAAGTAATAACACCCAAACATGCTTCATATCATCCACAATACGCTATATTCAAGCAATCATATACTTTCATTCCATCCAACATTCTCACAAGGAACATATATAGCACATGCAATGACTTCCTAACACACCCCGTAGTGACCGACTCAAAGTTGTAAGGGCCAAATTGCGGCATTAGGACGTCTCCCAAGACTTTGCGGTAGCTCTAAACAACTTGTACCCGTGTTCATTTTATTTAGACATCCTATGTTCATTTGTTCATTGGTTTTAGGTTACAGAATTGTCGCTCTTATACCATTTGTAACACCCCCTTATACCAAGGTGCCTTACCAAGGACCACCCTAGCATATGAAGGTGCTACCATCTCGGTTTCCTGAAGTAAAGTATATCACAAGTGACCATAAAAGAACATAATTTAAAGCTCAACTGTTTAAATGCATATAACAGAAAAACCGAAACCAAAAGTACTACAACTGGCAAAACCAAAATTTCCGAAACTATAACAACTGTCAGCGGAAAACAAAAGACTCAAAAACAAGTGATGACTCCATCCCAACTAGATCCCGCGAGCTATCCATAGAAGTACCCGCTAATCAACTACTCACCATCCACGAATGGATCACCACAGTTTTGTAAAACATAAACAGGGTCAGGTCACTGAATAACCAAGATAATAAAAACAACAATAAGCATCCAAATCAACCATTCACATTCCTCCAACCTCCAATTCATCACCAATAACTGACTACACACTAAAGTGTGTAGCCCTGTCAGATTACCGATCGCAATAGGTAACCCACACCACCAGTGGGGACCGTAGCCTTACCACCTAAGCCTCGCTCAACACCAAGAGCGAATAACCCATGTCCATTAATGTGCACATCCCCCTTATGACGGGAACCACAAGAGGCGAATCAAGGGTGTGAAGCCATTCCCGATAATGACTCCACTCAGCCGAGGACGCACCTCGAGCACCACAAACAACCAGACCATATCATCCAATATATCACAATCACAATAATCATATTAATCATGCCAATAAATCAACCATCATCATCTTATATTCAATTAATCAGGCAACTGAGTAGGGAAAACCCTACCTTATTAGTGAATTGGTAATTTACAACACATTAGTGGAAGCTAGAATTGTTCCTCTACGAACTCGTCACCTAGCCGAAATCACAACCATAATCTATGTCACAATCATGCCAAACAACCCTTTTTCACAAACTAACAATTAGAGCAAAACCCTAAAGGACAAACATAACCAATTAACAAAGTACTAGTGATTTAGCAACGGAATCGATATAGAGAAGACAGATGAGACTCAAGATCAATCAAATAGCCTTGGAAGTGATTAGGGTGATTAGAGAGGTGATTAGCTGTTAGGTTTTTTAAAAATGATTTGTAAACTGATAACACGAAATTTATAATCCCTTATCACTTTAATCAAAATCGCGGAAATAAACCCATCAGACCGGGTACTCGGCCGAGTACGACCTACTCGGCAGAGTATCTCACCACTCGGCCAAGTATCTCACTACTCAGCTGAGTGCTCCTGGACAGTAACCTGACCAGAAGTCACACGTCAATCTACTCGGTCGAGTTCCAATTACTCTACCGAGTAACTAAGGACCAAAAAACCGTGGTATTACAATTTTAGCTTAATCATTCCATAATTTAGATTCAATGTTTCCTTAATTAATGTGATATTTCCTTAATTACTCTTTAAATACTTCTAGATCTAGCCCTGTTCTCGGATCACTTTGGGTTTTGTATTGAATATTAGTGACAAGTCTTCGTCTTTATTCAAGATTTTCTTCCTTTTATCGTTCAATTAGTTGGTATTGTTTTTAAATCTCCTTTTAATTACTTGTTCGCCTTTCATTAAGTTGTTTATTACTTTTTTTATCATCATGTTTACTTATGTCATGATATTTGACACCATTGTTAGCATGATAATCATGGTCTGTAGGGAGTAGTCTTCTAGCTAGGTTAATGGGGAACTAGGGGAATAATTTGAGGGTAGATCCTTGCTTAATGAGTTCTTTTTGTTGATTAAATTGTTGTTGTAAGTTCTAGCCTAGTGCACATGATATGTTTGATGAAATACTTGATTCACAACCTCTCATGATTCGCTACCTATTCAACAATACCCGTAAGATCGAAAGTCTCGGGGATTGTTACACCATGCACTAAGTTAGTGGAGAGACCTGATGTACGGCAGAAAATAACCCGACTCGACCTATGGACACAAAGTTCCGACCCTACTCTACCATGACCATGACCAAATACTAAACTCATGCCTTTAGATTTACCATTTAATTACCTCTATGAACTCATGACACCCTAGTGTTTCCCTTTAATTGTTTACATCTCGTTTGTCTGCATTGTTTACTTGAGTTAAATCCAAAACCCCATAAAATGGTGACAATGAATCAAGATAGCTAGACTAAGAACCCAAAACACACCGTCTTGTGGATCGACTCCGACTTACCGCTTGCTAGTTGTTTGTTGGATTTTTAAACGTGTTTAATTGAGTGAACACGACTCGATCTACATCATTATGCGTCCTCTTAAAGGGGCGTAGCTGTTAGATTCATTAATCTCTTATTAGACACCTCTAATTACTAAGTGTTTATTAGTTAAGTCATAAACTAAAAGGAACTTATGCATGCATAACAAAAATACCAAGTAAGAAGGAAAAATGGTTATTCTTACAATGAGGGCCGAATGGTTTATTCTAATTTAGTCTCCTACCAAATTAGTCTTCTTAAACAAAAATCCAAATGTCCCAAAAACCCTAGATCCAATAATGGGATCTACTTCTTAAGGATTTGTACCAAGGAAATACTCTTAATACAAATATTAATTTAGTTACTAGTAATTAATATTTGTGTCCTTAAAAATACTAATATTATGAGATTACTACTTCTAGTAATTTAGGAATAATATTAGAGATTATGTGAGAATTTTCTAGTGTATTCAAGAACAAAAACTAGAGAGATAAGTTATTCACCAAGTAATAAACTTATATGGATGAATTGTATAAAAAAAATAAGAAGGAAAAACTTCTCATTTTTCCTTAGGGTGGCCGGGTAGGTTGAAGGGGGAAGAGTGCCCAATGCTTTTCCTAGTTGCTCTTCACAAGAGTTTAGGCATGCAAACCTATCATTAGTAGGTTATGATTATGCTTTCCACTAATTAAATAATAAAAGCACAATAACCCCTTCCCTTTCATTTTCACAGCACACATTGATAATATGGATCCATTTTAACTTTGTCAAATGTCAATTTTGTGTAATGTGACATATTGGACATGTTACTAGACATGTTAATTAAATAATGAATTTTTAACAAATTAAAAATCATTATATTAACAAAATAAATCACATACAAAAATTAACTAGTAATTCACAATTACAATTACTTAAAATGGGTCATAGAATTATATATCACAACTACTTGTATATATAATATACAATTCATTCTTTATTTTAATTGTTTCATAAACAATAAATAAACCTTAAGTAATAAAATAATTTAATTACTTAGTACGAATCTTATTTAATCGAATTACAATAAGATACGTATTATCACTTACAAAATCATTTGTTCAATTTTAAGGAATTAATTAACTTGTATCGTCATACAATTAATTAATTAATCAATTAAGAATGTTTCCCTAAATGTATGACCTTAAGGGATCAACTGATCACCACCATCATACGACAGTAATGTCAAACTCTAGTCAGCCAATCATTACCGATTAATGTGGATTAGTTTACAATAAAATATTACATTCCCTTTAGTATTCTTAATATGAGATTTAAACATGTGATCGCATTATTGTCGAGGACACATACTCCAACAATCTCCCACTTGTCCGCGACAAGTGTGCGTCACCAATTCTCTTGTTCTATTACTATCTCCCACTCAATGCAAGGTGTATTGCAGGTCGTACTTGCATTTGATCATATCATGAGTGGTTTCCTCGATCTGGAGAATAACTGTCTCACCGGAATTATCTACCATAGATACCTTCCGAGCGTGGCCACGCATTTCCAGTTCATTACTCCTCGAGTGGCCTTGAGATATAAGATAACCCTGACGGGGATGGACAATTCCTATTGCACTCTTCCCTTCGAATAGCCAAAGCTCATCATGACCCAAAACATGCCCATAAGACCCCAATTACGAAGGTCGCATAACATAAATCAAAGTCACTCTGAAACTGTGCCATCTTAGGCGAACAGTCATTAGTCAAAGAATCGACTCATAAGAATACCATAGTAGCTCTTCCCACGACCAGGCTATAAAAATTTCCAGAACTCTATAAGCGGTCATTATCCCGATAGAGTGTCCCTCACAGTCTGTCTATGTGATCGACTAGTCATCTCTCATGACTCTATGGCACTTGAACTTGCCATCAATCGCATCACACTCTAGTTACTTCGAGATGTCACCTCATGTAAGTAACTAGGGGCGAATACTATGTTAATCCAGTTCACTTTAATGGGGTTCAATATTGTCTCAACAACCCATTCGGATGTAACAAAGTACAAGATGAGTTAATGATAACTCAAACAATAAATGTGATTATCACACACGAGTAGTCAATACAATGTTACTTCTCTATGTCTTATAATCATAAGTGTACTCACTTATCTAACGCAATAAAGGTTTAGCTTGTGAACATACCATGTGTCCAAGTGTTCAAACTTTGTTAATTGCAATTTCCTTCAATTTCATGTTATCCCTTATAGCATGAATTTTACTAAGCACATGTCTAGACTTCATACTTGACATAGGTTCTTCAGCTTAAAAGAAGCTCTTACTGTTATCATATAACTTGTGATTTGGGTTTCGGTGGACAACACTACTTGTAGTTTTAAAGTACACCACCCAATCACAATGTACTTAGGTTTATCTCATAGAATCTTGCAATGGTTGACTATAAAATACACTTTTCTAGTCTCTTACTCCTTATGTCAATAATCTGCCTAGGATTACAAATCCAAATGAGCTTGGAAACTTGGGTTTGTGTAACCTCTTAACACATAACTCGTTATACTTCCAAACTCTAGAACAGATCATTAGTTTTCCTTGAGAATTCATGACGGTTCCTTTAGGCTTACCAATGACTCTCATATGGGTTAACTTGTTATCGACTTATCATGCTCTAAGCATTTAATTCATCTAGGACATATGCATAATGCCATTACATGATTATACCAATGGCGGAAACATTGGTTATCGAATTCATGTAGGCAACAGTTCTTAGGTTCAGTAAATAACCATGACTCTATCATGGTAATTCTATATTCATCGACATGAATAACCTACTTAACTGGTTGATTTCTTTAAGATGAAGGATCATTATCAACATAAGATACCTATCTAAGTGCCAATCCAGCATCCCATGTTTTAATAGATTCACATGATGTCCAATATCATCCAGAATTGAAAACCTAAATACTTCTTTATAAAAGAAAATATATGCTCGTCATTCCCAATGAGTGATATGTTATGCAATTCAAGAAGGATGATTGCTCCCACTAAACTTCATGTCTAAGCGTGACTGTCACCAACTCCCACTCAATTCCACATGTTTCGTTTTTGACAGCCCGTTCGAAACACTTCATGAATTAATCATTGCTTTACTAAGTATTTAGATAAAACCATATATGTCATTCACATATCCCTTTCAAAATACCCATTTGAAAAGAGGTTTTAATATCTAACTTATTCATTTTCATAATGAGGTATAGCAATGTATTTGAATCTTTAGCATAGCTAACAATTAACTTAGCTTTCGTAGACATCGACATGTCTCTCTATGCAACTCTTAATCAATTAACTTTGGATTGGTCTCAACAATCCCAAATAACTCCATTTACTTTCATAGATACCATTTTGGTTTCATAAGGCTCTTAAGTAAAAGGTCGAATTTTAAAATCTCTAGTTATATCCCTTCATAGATCAAAATCTTACATTCCAAGAACATCTTTATTTGGTCTCCTCACGTAGTTCCCTCAAGAACATCTTCTTTTGGTCTCCTCACATAGTTTCCTCAAGAACATCTTCTTTTGGTCTCCTCACGTAGTTTCCTCAAGAACATCTTCTTTTGGTCTCTTCACGTAGATCCCATCTAGTCAAGGTTTGTGGCTAGATTCACTCCCACTCTATCTTTAGGAGAAAATCACTTTTCCTCCAAAGATAGCTATTGAGCCACAAACAATGATGGTGAAGGAGGAAAACATATCACATATCAACTTTATAGTGATTTGTTTGAGACAATTTTGGAAAAATAATATAGACTAGATGATTTAAACTTGATAGGTGTAAAAATAAGGTTGGTAATATTCCCTAGTGTGGCTGAGGGCTTTTGAAACTTTATCTAAAGCTTCTGGCCTGAGGATGAATGAGGGCAAATCAAACTTGTTTAGTAATGGGGTGCCTGAGAGTTTGATGAATAGTATTGAGGAGGCCACGGGCATGAAGAGGGGTAAGATTCCTTTTAGATAGTTGGGAGTTAATATACAACCTAAGAGATTGGGGATCCTTGACTGTCAACTGTTAGTTGATAGGGTGACTGAGAGATTAAGGAATGTTGGGAGTAAGAAACTGTCTTATGCAGGAAGAGCTACCTTGATTAAAGCTGTGTTTCACTCATTGCACACTTATTGGGCGCGTATTTTCAATTTGCCTAAAACAGTTCTGAATAAGATTGATGCTATGTGTAGAACTTTCTTGTGGCATGGGAATGAGGCTAAAGAGAGACCTGCTTTGGTGTCGTGGGATAGAATCTGCAAGCCAGTGAAGCAGGGTGGTCTTGGCTTTAAAAATCTGCATAAATGGAACATTGCCTCTATTGGAAAATATGTATGGTGGATAGAAGCAAAAGCTGATCACCTATGGGTTCGATGGGTTCATGCTATATATTTGAAACATCAGAATTGGCACAATTATAATCCCTCACCCTCCTCCAGCTGGGCTTGGAGGAAGATTTGCTGGGTGAAGGAAATACTCAAACAGTTCCTCTTTGAAGCTTCTTGGAAGGCTACTGGGCAACAGTACACGAGTAAAATTGGGTATCGCTGGTTGGATGAAGAGGGGATGAAGGTGGTGTGGCACCCATGGATGAGTAACAGGATGCTGCAACCTAAGCACACCTTCTTCATCTGGTTAGTTGCTCAAAACAGGTTACTCACTCAGGATAGGCTACTTAAAATGCATATTATTCAGGCAAACTGTTGTTTCTTATGTGGGTCTGAAGAGGAAAATATTGATCACTTGTTCTTCAACTGTTTGTTCAGCAAAAGGTGTTTGAATCTATTGGCTCAGTGGCTGCAAGTGATAATACATGAGAATGAGGTGATTCACTGGTGGATTCATCTGAGAGTACGGTCTCTTCTGGTGAAACATATTATTGCTGCTGGTGTTGCTACTCTGATGTACCAGATTTGGTATTATAGGAATTATTGTAGAATTGATCAGGTGGTTCCCAGACCTGTTATTGTGTTTCAAAGTGTTAGGACACAAGTCTGTACTAGGATTCGATGTAAAACTGAGATAGGAATGTCTAGTATAGCTAAGAAATGGACTGATAGTCTCATTGCTCGAATGTAAGTTGTCTTGGGAGGATCCCTTGTAAGTGTAATTGGTGATTTGGCATTTATAAAACTTACCTTTTCCCAAAAAAAAAATATTCCCTAGTGTGAGTTCTATAACTCAATATAACTATAATTGATCTTACATAAGTAAGTTGTGACTTTAGTCACAATGACATAAGGAGAATTGAATTCATAGCTCATGGACATATAATGACTCAATCATTATAATTGTCTATTTGATCAATTTAAGTCGATAATCTTATGTTTCCAGATGCAAGTAGTGTATGATGACAAATTTTAGAACAAACGATACGATAAAGTAAGTGACTTGGGTTGCAAACCAAGTCACCAATATCCAAAATACAACCATTGTTTAAGGAAACAACCCAATTTCCAAGTCGAACGAGGAAATCAAAATAGTTCTAAAATTTCAAGATACAACATGAAAATAAAGACAAAGCAAAATAAAGCCAAGCTTTCATCGATCTAGCACCATGGGCAGCTACATCTAGCTTCCCTCAAGATCTTCTAGGCTTGCTTTTCTTTTTGTCCTTGTCCTTGCTTGGATGCCCTATTGGAATAACTTTTCCAGCTTTTATATCGCCAAGGTACTTCGAACAATTTTTCTTCCAATGCCCAACACCATTACAATAGTGGCATTTGTCCCCAGACGGAGCACCCTTCTTGGGCTTAGAGGAGCTAGCTTCACAAGCCTTTCCTTTGTTCTTGTAGGGAGTTTGCTTCTTTCCCTTGTTGCCACCTTTCTTGAAATTCCCTTTGCTCTTATGATTAATGTTGAGCACATCCTTGGTGGTGCTAACACTTAGCTCCATGTCCCTCTCGGCTTGCACAAGCATTTTGTGCAATTCATCAAAGGAAACTTTTAAGTTTTGCATATTAAAATTCACCCTGAATTGAACATATGCCTTAACCTTATTTAAGGAATGAAGAATTCGATCAATGATGAGTTCCTCGAGAATTTCTACCTTTTGCAGTTTTAAGGTCTCAACATGCTCCATCAACTTGAGCACATGAGGGCTAACTTTTTGGCCCTCCTTAATGTTGAGATCAAAGAATGCGGATGCCGCTTCATATTGATTGATCCTCGGAGCTTGTGAAAACATGGTCACAAGCTTCGTATAGATCTCATATGCGGTGCTAATCTTTATAGCACTTCTTTGGAGTTTGGCCTCCATAGAGAAGATCAACACATTTTTGATCGCGGCCGGCTCCTTTTGGTAAGTCTCATAGGCTTGCCTAGCGGCGGGAGTAGACCTTGTGGTAGGTGCGGCGGGAGAGGCTTCGGTAAGGTAACGAAGCTTGTCGTCACCCTCCGCGGCCAAGCGAAGTTGTGCATCCCAATTGGCGAAATTTGACCCATTCTTTTCTAATTTACAACGATCTATGAAGGATCGGAGCCATGAAACATTGGTGAGAGGGTTTGAGCTAGTGGTCGCGGATGAAATTGGAGTTGCCATTGCAATTGAGAAAACAATTTCGATTACAAAATAAGAAGTGAAGGAATTAATAAACATCTATTGTTTTAATAATACTTGTAAACATTTTAAACAAGTTTTAAGCATTTATATAGTGACCTCTACCCAACTATTATAAATGATCCTGAGATCCAAATTCATATTAACTCGGGCACGGTGAGCCGATTCATCCCTTATCAATATAACTCGGTGGATTAACTCTTTAATCGATTCTACTTCTAGAACTCTCGGTCGATAAAATTACTTTAATATTTATCTTTAGCCCGGAACACATGCGACTACGGTCACGAATACTTCCGTTGAGCTCAATCCAAATTTCGATGTAATAACATTTTACTACCCACTTACGCAACGTAACAAGTTTAGCACTCCGGTGAGCCGAGCCTACTTCCTTATGAAATTGGGACTCATGGTTTTACTATTTGGTAAGGCTAATTCTCAATTATTATTTAGTGAGAGGTCTTGTCAATTTATTATCTATCACATTTTAAGTGAACTAAAGCGGTGAACTATGATAATTATAATTGACACGGTCGGTGACTCGATAAAATAATATGCATGTGTAGTTGTGGCGATTTGGCTATGCATGCAAATATATAAAACAAATGCAAAGCATAAACAATAAAATCCTAGTATGACCTTCCTAAAATAGTAAATCAAATAAACTATTTACAAATTCGGAAACCAACTCCTTTGGTCCCTTGAACTTCATTTGGCACGCACTTCAAGGTAACACCGTCTTTGTCGGACCACCTTCTCGAATTGCACCGTCTTCAAGGAACTCCGAAATAAATAAATTACATAGCTTTTCTACTTTATACAATATAAAATGAAAAACGAAATAAAATAAAAGTGATACGAGATCACAATAATTACAACCAAATCGATATTCCCATTCATTTCGGGAAATACCAATTAAAAACTAAGGCCATACTAAGTACAAATTACATAATTCAAAATTATATAAAATAAAATATGAGAATCACACTAAAAATGCAGCATTAAAATATGCATGAAACATGCCATGTGATGTGCCAAATCGCCCTATTTAAGATAATATCGTATATTCGGTCCGGTTTTATGGATAATTGTGACTATTAACTTATTAAAATCACACAATATTACATAAATCAAATCTATGTCCAAGTTAATTATCCTAACCTTCTTAGGACTCAAAAATTTAGTCTTCACTAAATATTTGACAATAATTCAACTTGATATTTTATTATTGTTCTTTAAACATCTATTATTCATAATAATAAAGAAATAATTTCCAACTAAGTCATAAAAATTCGAAAATTTCAAAATCACAATTTTGTATATTCTGGAAAATTCTCAACATTCCAAAATTTTAATAAAAACTTGCCCTTAGATTATTTTAATTTATTTCACAAATAATTCGTATAAAACATAATTTTAACCCATTAATTCCAAATTAAATATAAAATTATGTAATAAATCAAAATTAAAATTTTGAATATTCTAAATAAGTTTCTAGAACCTAGAAATGACAAGTTTTAAGTCCAAAAGTCGAATTTTTATATTAATGACTATTAAAGTTGCTATTTATCAAATTATATCCCATAAAAATTAATAACTATTCAAATCAAACGAAATTTTACATGCAACTTTAGATCTGATGTTCATATCACATATACAACATGGGGAAAAATTTTATGCCATAAAATTCATTTTAGCTATTTTTGCTAAAATAGTCACTATTTATGTGATTTTTACATCTAAAAATCATAAATCATGAAAAATAAAACCATTTAATTTCAAAATTTACATACAGTGTGTAAATATTGCATGTGATAACATACTAAAATTTCATGGTCATTGACGAAGTCTAACCATTTTTACCAAAATACCTCCATTTAATCAATTTTTATCATGTGAAAATAATAAAACATGCAATATAAAACCATTTTATACGAAATTTTACATACAATGTTTAAAATGTTCATGTGAGGCTTTGTAAAAATTTCAAGGTCAGAATCATAGTCTAACTAATTTTAGCATTTTAAGTGTCATTTTATACAATAAAATGTAATAAAAATACTAATAATTATTTTAAAGAGCAATAAATTACCATAAATCATCAAAATGACCTAAAATCCATTTAGGACCAGAATGTTTAACATGCAAAATTTTTGTGGCATTTATCTTCATAAATCACAAATTTTTAGTTTTATATGTTTAACATATTAACTCGGAAAAACAAAACCGATTATGCATGCAACAACTCTTGCTCTGATACCAATTGTTAGATTCATTAATCTCTTATTAGACACCTCTAATAACTAAGTGTTTATTAGTTAAGTCATAAACTAAAAGGAACTTATGCATGCATAACAAAAATACAAAGTAAGAAGGAAAAACGGTTATTCTTACAATGAGGGCCGAATGGTTTATTCTAATTTAGTCTCCTACCAAATTAGTCTTCTTAAACAAAAATCCAAATGTCCAAAAAAACCTAGATCTAATAATGGGATCTACTCCTTAAGGATTTGTACCAAGGAAACACTCTTAATACAAATATTAATTTAGTTACTAGTAATTAATATTTGTGTCCTTAAAAATATTAAAATTATGAGATTACTACTTCTAGTAATTTAGGAATAATATTAGAGATTATGTGAGAATTTTCTAGTGTATTCAAAAACAAAAACTAGAGAGATAAGTTATTCACCAAGTAATAAACTTATATGGATGAATTGTATAAAAAAAATAAGAAGGAAAAACTTCTCATTTTTCCTTAGGGTGGCCGGGTAGGTTGAAGGGGGAAGAGTGCCCAATGCTTTTGCTAGTTGCTCTTCACAAGAGTTTAGGCATGCAAACCTATAATTAGTAGGTTATGATTATGCTTCCCACTAATTAAATAATTAAAGCACAATAACCCCTTCCCTTTCATTTTCACGGCACACATGAATAATATGGATCCATTTTAACTTTGTCAAATGTCAATTTTGTGTAATGTGACATATTGGACGTGTTACTAGACATGTTAATTAAAAAATGCATTTTTATCAAATTAAAAATCATTATATTAACAAAATAAATCACATACAAAAATTAACTAGTAATTCACAATTACAATTACTTAAAATGGGTGATAGAATTATATATCACAAGTACTTGTATATATAATAAACAATTCATTCTTTATTTTAATTGTTTCATAAACAATAAATAAACCTTAAGTAATAAAACAATTTAATTACTTAGTACGAATCTTATTTAATCGAATTACAATAAGATACGTATTATCACTCACAAAATCATTTGTTCAATTTTAAGGAATTAATTAACTTGTATCGTCATGCAATTAATTAATTAATCAATTAAGAATGTTTCCCTAAAGGTATGACCTTAAGGGATCAACTGATCACCACTGTCATACGACAGTAATGTCAAACTCTAGTCAGCCAATCATTATCAATTAATGTGGATCAGTTGACAATAAAATATTACATTCCCTTTAGTATTCTTAATATGAGATTTAAACATGTGATCGCATTATTGTCGAGGACACATACTCCAACAGCAGCAACCATTACTTTCTTTCTGCGCAGGTTCTGACTGTGACAGTTAGACATGTTTGGTGTTTACGTTAATTAATTTACGAAATCGATTTTATTTACGGATTAATTATAAAAAAGAATGTTGAAAGTAATATGAAAGGATTTATGAAATAAATGTGAAGGATCTATCTTAAAACCGCTTAGTATTGATTACTAATGTTTAAAAGAACGATATTTGAAAAAAATGGAATTGATTTGTTTAGAATTAGATTAAGAGATGAAAGAATTAGATTTTAATTTACAAAAACTGGACCAAGGGATCTAATATTGATTATAAAGCCTGTTAGTGCAAAGTTTAACGATTTAAAATGTATTGAATCGACTAATATCGATTATTAGTAATCCAAATCGACTTATTGTAAATCAAGATTAAAACATTAAAATTAATTAACTATAAAAGAAAGAATTGGTAATAAAAAGGAAAACAGGTCTTCCTCGGATCTGAAAGATCCTCGGATCAAAAAGGAATTAGGCAAGGAACCCAAGAAGAATGAATGAACAAGCGATCAGAGCAACCTGTTAGAAGGGGCGCAACAGATGTTGCTATCCTTCTAAACGGCGCATCACTTGATGCGTTTCCTTTTGGCGTCTGACATGGTCTAATTGCTTAATTCAGATTTAAAGCTTGGTTTTTATGAAAGATTAAAAGGTGATTTGGCATTATATGATGTACATACGTAAAAAAAAAAAAGGCATAAAAACGATAACAACAATATTAAATGGGATTTAAACCCTCATACTTGCATGTTAGCATCGCCAGATTAACTAAATCGACTTTAATGTTAACTCGAACTATCCAAATGAAATCACCCTTGATTACTCATGAAAATTTAGATTGATTGATTAATGTGATTAATTAGAGTGTAATTAGTCAAGTGGGTTGGTCTATGCAAACGAGACGGGAACCACGATAGGAATCGGGCTTACGTGGTGATGTGAGCGAATCGTTGTTCACTCAATCAAACACATTTATATTCTCAACAAACAACTAGTACGTGGCTAAGTCGGGTCGATCCACGGGACGGTGTGTTTTGGGTCCTAAGTCAATCTATTCTAAGTTGTGCAAGTGTCACGATTATATGGATTTGAGGTTGTGTTCTAAACTACGACAAGGAAATGTAAACAAATGAAGAGCAAGGTAAGTAAATAGAAATGGAGATATAAACAAATGATTAAAGACACTAGGGTGTCATGGGATCATAGGGGAATCATGGTAAGATAACATAAATGAGTCACATAGATGCAAGAAATTATTATTGTTGGAATCGAGTTAGCTTATGTCTTACAATTCCTAGAGAGACTTAGGTCTCGGAGCTGAGTTGATCAAAACTTTACAACACCTACATTGACTTGGTTCTCCTTATTCAACTATATGCATGGTCTAGCAAGCCTTAATTTAGCTTATATCTTACAAGTATTGTTGAAAAGATAAGAGAATCATGCTAGGTTGTCAATCAAGCATTTCATCAAACATAACATGTGCATAAGTTGAAAGTACAATAAGCAAGCATTCATATGAACTCATTAAGCAATGATTTATTCCATAATTACTCCTCTAATCCCCCACTAACCCTAGCTAGAAGACTACTCACTACACATCACGATTAATATGCTAGCAATGGTGTCAAACATCACAACACAAATGAACATGATGATTAAGTAAGGTAATAAAACAAGAGATTAACAAGTAAATAAAGAGGGATTAAGAAGGTTACCAACTTGGAAAGTAAAGATGAACACAAAAAAAAACCTTGAATAAAGATGCGGAGACTTGTCACTTAGTCTTCAAATATATACCCAAGTGATCCAAATATAAATAACTTGAATTTAACAAAGGAAATTGGAAGAATAATGGAAAAAAACTCTAATTAATGATGAAGAGTTGTCAATTTCTTAACGCAAACCCAATAATTCTTCAATTACAAAGCTAGATCTAAGATTGTTTGAGAAATAATTAATGACAGATTAAAGTGCAATTTGTGGAATGATTAAAGACTCATTCTATTTTAATCTACTCCTAAAAAGGCTTAATCTAAACTAAAGAGGCTTCATCTCCTCTATATAAAATAGGGGTATATATAGTAAGTAAGCTTTAGGGTTATTTATGGGTTTAAATGAAGGCTAGGCCCACCAAACATGACTAACTCCTTGCAAGTCCTCTGAGCAGGACGTGCGTCCTGGAGCTGTGAAGAGACAATCTTGGAGCTTAGTTCCAGCGTCCTGGGGGTAGCACGCACGGGCTAAGGGTAGGGGCGCCCGTCCTAAATATAGGGAAGCCTGTCCTGATGTAAGGACGGACGTCTGATGTGACCAATATTTGAGCATATTTAGTCCCCGAATTAGCCTTGTTCCTAGGCTTTTTAGTGCATAATTGGGTCATTTACTATCTTTAGTCTTTCGTTTTGCATATTCTTTGAGGTTTTGTTTCCTTGGTAGGAGAGGAATGCAAACCTTGCATTTTCATGGCAAAATGGAGCTAAATTGATCGAATCTAATGACCAAGCATCAAAGTGAAGACAAGACTAGAAGGCCTATGTAAATAATGAAGTAGATGGGTAATGATGAGAAGATCCTTGCATCCCCAACAAGATCCTTGAGGATTATTGAAAGAAGAAAAGAAGAAAAGAAGAAGAAGCTTGCTGAGCTACTATCCGGGCGTCTTGGCCACGGGACGAGCGTCCTGGCTGGCTACAATCCGAGCGTCCCGTAGCTAGTCCGCTCGTCCTAGACCTCTACAACCCGAGCGTCTCATGCCTCAGGCCGCTCGGATTCCTTCCCAGTGCAAGCCGTCTCCTCCTCAGTCCACTCGGGATGCGCATATTCCTTGAAGACTAGCGAAGCGGAGATGAGCATCTCCTTCGAGAGGAGCACTTCCTCAACTTTTCTTAAGGGTCTTAATCGTCATTTAAGCCCTTAGTAACCCTATTTTATGTACCTAATCCTTAGTATAAATACCTCATTGTACTAATTAGATTATCATGTTCTTCATATACAATCTTAATCTTGTAATCAACTTTTAATTAAGCATTAATACAAATCTCATTTCCTTAATTTCTCTATTGTTCATCATTTATTTTGGGTAATTGAAGATTATTTGGGGTTTATTTGGAGGATTGACAACCTTCCAATCATTCATCAAGTACTTCTATTATTCTTTGCTTATTATTTTGGAATAATCATTAGGTATAATTCTCTTAATCCCTTTTTAATTATTGTTAATCATCTTCATTTATTCATCATGTTTTGTCTTGCTAGTATGATTGACAACCTTGTTAGCATGTTAAACTTGATAATGAGTGAGTAGTCCTCTTTACTAGGGTTAATGGGGAATTAGGGGAAACCAACATGGGGATTGATTCATGCTTAATCTAATATGCTTTCATAATTAATTTGCTTGCTTGTTGTGATTTCAACTTATGCACATGTTATGTTTGATGAAATGCGAGCCTATGAATCCTTGCATTTTTTTACCCATCACTTATCTTTTCAATGAGACTTGTAAGACATAAACCAACTCGAGTCTCATTAGACCATGCATATAGTTGGATAGGGAGGATTACGTCGACTTGTAGGTGTTGTAAAATCTAATCGATTTGGCTCCGGGACCCAAACGTTCCTAGGGATTGTAACATATACAGTAACACCCCGCACTTTCCTTATATTTTAAATAAATTTTTAAGTAATTTTTATTAAATAATTATTATTTAAAGCTTATTTTCATAAAATATCGTCATAGCCGTGTAACGGTAATAATAGTGTAGATTTTAATAATATTATTCTCCGTCTCGAGTTATAGTAGACTTGGGACGAAAATTCTAGTGGATACCGACTCATTTTGAGTTATTGGGCTTAACTTGACTCATGGGCCTTTTCTCTCCTCTTTTCTCTACACTAACCCCCAACTAAACCCTCACAACTTCATCTCCCTCATTCTAATTTCTGAAATTTCCCCAACAACCACTCCACCATTGTTAAACCCTTGCTCTAAACCCTAAAATCACCATAACTCACTCAATTCTTCGCTAATCTCGTTCCTTTTCGCGCCATTCTCTTCCTTTTCTCATTTCCCTTGTTTCTAAGTAAGAAAGTTGCCATCTTTTCCTCTTTTTCGAAATTCTCATCTTTCAAGGATGTGAATTCTTGACTTAATATCTTTATTTTTGTGTTTAGGGGAGAACTTGGACAACCCGGAGGAGGATAGCTACATCATTGACGAGTCTTTAGAAGATTGAAGTGCAAAAAGGTAACGGTGATGGGTTACTCGACTTTTATGTTAAAATTGTGTGGTTTTAGGTAGTTATAATCTCATATGAATGTTAAAAGTTGTATCTTTCATGATTGGTGCTAATTTGGTTGTTGAATATCATGCTTGTTTGCAATTCTCACATGTTTGGATGAAAATCTCATGCTACATCTCTTGAATCCGAAATTACCCATTCACATGCTCAAACATGTTGTTTTTCCGAGTTAGAATCATGCTAGGATACGTAAACAATTGATGGGAAACAATTTTTGTTGGTTTCAAATGGTTTGGAAGTGTTTTGCATTGAACCCGCGTGTTTGTAGTCCCAGCCGGGTGACCGGCGGCCGGTCTACTGACCGGCTGGGAGATTCCTGTAAGTTTTGGACATATTTTAGTAAGCCTGTAGTCCCAGTAGGGTGACGGCGGCCTATCTCTTGGCCATGGGAGTACACGAGGATTTTAGGTGATTTTGAGTTTGGGCGCATTCCCGTAGGGTGACCGGCGGCTGGGTCTCTTGGACCATGGGAGTGCACTCAAGGTTTTATGTGTTTTTGAAATTTGGCCGTATTCCCAGTAGGTGGACCGTGAATGCCGGTCTCTTGACCGGCCGGGAGTGCACTTGTAAGTTTTATTAAATTTCGATTTTGGCATGTTGTCCCGGCCGGTGGCCTTGGCGGCCGGTACACAACCCCGGTACTGGAGTCCCCTGTTTGTTCTATTTCACTTGCGACTTCTAATAATGATTGAGCTATGCATGCATCTTCTTTCCTATCGATAATTGGTTACTTTAAGACTCATTAATGTTATGATCATGCATAATGGTTATGGTTCTTGTTCGGACCCGAGTGTGACGTTTTACATTGTGAGACTACTCGACATTCCCTATTTATTTGCCCTCGGACATTGGGTCACGGTTAGGTGCCATTGTTTCCGAGTTGGGCTATTTTTCCTTCCGCCTTTTTCGGACCGGGGGTCACGGCTAGGTGACAAGGTTCCGCTTGAGGTTACTCGACTTTCGGGCACGGTTAGGTGTACCATATTTCGAGTCTTGGATACGATTTGGTATCGTTTGTCGAATCGGGTGTCGTCCATCCCGAGAGTCCGGCCAGTTTAGACTAGGACCGTATTATGATCGTCGTCCTACCAAGAGGTTGGAGTCTAGAGGGTTGTCTTGTTTGAGTCTATACTTTGTAATTGTCTTACATTTGAGTCGAGTTGATGTGTGACAGTTTGACCTAATAATTCCTCTCTCATTTGTGCTTTACCATTCCTATTTTCTTATGCCCACTAATCATGATTTTCGTAACGCCGTAAGTATTTACTCTCATGCTTGTTTATTTAATTAAATTCCTAATTACTTGTATTTTGACATATTGTGGCTGGGAGAACCCTGAGTTACTCCCCACTGACTGTGGCTTTCATATTTATTATGAATGACAGGTTTGTGATGAAGCTTAAGTGGGGAAGACCGTGTGAGCTAGCGAGTTCTTACCTCGGACCTTATTTAGTTATCATATAATAGACTCACCTATTTTTCGAATCTATGTTAATTCGTGGGATATCTTTTCCCCAATAAATAGACTTGTTTTGTAAACTTAAACTTAACTAACTAAACTTATGTATCGTGTTGGTGATGCCCCGCGTTGGACTTCATGAGAAGCCTTAAAAGTTTTAAAAATCTCGTGTTTCCGCCACGATTTAGTAGTTATTTTAGTCACCTCAACGAGGGGTGTCACAGTTGGTATCAGAGCATATATTGCTCCCGACGCACACACGTGTACCCCAACTTAAAATTTTTACTTGACCTTGAATAATGAATGAGAGATGGGTAGAATTAAGGACCTAAGTTGGTAGCCTTTTTTTGTATGCTTTGTGATAGGTTCTAACTTGTTTACTCTTGCGCAAAGAAGATGGCACGACCAACCGTTGTGGAAAATGCGATCATGCAAGCCCTCACCCAAGTGCTTGCTAATCAACAAAATGCTCAACCCGCTCCCCCTACACAAGAAGCCAACCGTCAAGGAAGCTATGCTTGGATTGCAAGTCAACTAGCAAGGAACAAGGCTAAGACCTATGGTGGTGAAGTGGATCCCGTTGCTCTCTCGGAATGGTTTCGTGATATGGAGAAGAACTTCTCTCTCTTTGATGCCCGAGAGGAGGACAAGGTGAGGTTAGCCTCTCACTTTCTTGTGAAGGAAGCCGATAGGTGGTGGACTTTGACCGGTCCTACCGCTACTCAAGACCCCAACTTTGATTGGAGCCGCTTCAAGTCACTTGTGGAGACCCGCTTCTATCCTAAGGAGCTCAAGCAACAAAGATTGAAGGAATTCATGGATTTCAAGCAAGGGAAGCTATCAATTCAAGCCTACACCGACAAGTTTAATGAACTTGCTCATTATGCCTCCAAGTTCGTGAAAGATGAAGAGGATCGTGTCTACTTCTACAAGAACAAGTTGAATCCTAAGGTGGAAAGCATGGTGAGAAGAAGCTCAACTACCTTTGTGGAAGTCTATGATGATGCTATTTGGGCCGAAAGCTCTTTGAAGGCCATTGAAGAAGATTCCAAAACCCACTCCTCTTCTCATTCTTATCGTTCTAACTTTCATGGCAAGAGACCATTTGTGCCTTCTACTTCCAACTATGCCAATAAGAGGAGGTTTGTGCCAAGGATGCAAGACCATGGAGGACAAGGACCAAGAGTTCAAGAATCTAGAGGACAAGTTCCCACACCAACTAATGAACTTGAGAAGGACCGTAAGTGCTACCATTGTAGACAAGCTCTACACCCCGGAGTTGGATGCTATGGCAAGCCCTTGACTTGCTTTCATTGTAAGAAGCCCGGACATCGTGTTGCCGATTGCCCCGAGAAGAAGAATGCTCCTACTCCAAATGCTAGGCCAAGAGGAACTATCTTTGTCATGAGTCGAGCCGAAGCCGCCGCTCATCCCGATATCATTACGGGTATGTTCTCAATTTTTGATCAACCTTGCCTTATTCTATTCGATACCGGCGCATCTTTATCCTTTATATCTTCCAAGTTTTCGGAAAAATTAGCCCTTGAACCTATTACTAGTGAGGAAACCTCTATATCTTTACCTTCCGGAGAAATGTTCTCTTGTTCCCTTTCTTTCTCCGACATTCCTATCTCTATTTCGGGAACCTTGTTCCCCGCTAACCTACTTCGTTTTCCCCTTGAGGAATTCGATGTAATTTTGGGTATGGATTGGTTGTCAAAGTATGATGCAAGATTCGAGTGTAGAGATCAAAAGATTCGCCTCAAGAGTCCGCTAGGCACTCGTGTGTCCTATAGAGGAGTCCGTTCCCAAGAAGGTGTGAAGTTGATTTCCGCTTTGAAGTTGATGAGTATGAGGAGGAAAGGTTACCAAATCTTTCTATGCGTGGTGACTTCTACCTCCCCTTCCTTACCAAAGATCGAAGAAGTGCCCGTGGTTTGTGAGTTCCCCGATGTCTTTCCCGAAGAGTTGCCCGGAATTCCTCCCGAGCGAGATGTTGAGTTCTCTATCGACCTTGTACCCGGAACCGGTCCGATTGCTAAAGCCCCGTACCGTATGGCGCCAACCGAGTTGAAGTAGTTGAGAAAGCAACTTGATGAGATGATTGAGAAAGGATTCATTAGACCTAGTGCCTCGCCTTGGGGTGCTCCCGTTCTCTTTGTGAAGAAGAAAGATGGATCCATGAGACTTTGCATTGACTACCGTGAGCTAAACCGTGTTACCATCAAGAACAAGTATCCTCTACCAAGAATTGAAGATTTGTTTGATCAACTCAAAGGTGCTTCTACTTTCTCCAAGATTGATTTGAGATCCGGTTATCACCAAATTCCCGTTCGTGAGTCCGATATCCCTAAGACCGCCTTTAGCACGAGATATGGACATTTCGAGTTTAAGGTGATGCCTTTTGGTTTAACCAATGCCCCTTCTATCTTCATGGACCAAATGAACCGGACCTTTAGTGAGTTGTTAGACAAGTGTGTTGTGGTTTTCATTGACGATATCCTCATCTTTTCCAAGTCCGAAGAAGAGCATGCCGATCACCTCCGTATCATTTTGGGAATCCTCCGTCGTCAAAAGTGGTTTGCCAAATTCTCCAAGTGCGAATTTTGGTTGTCTAAGGTGTCTTTTCTAGGCCATGTGATATCTAAGGATGGTGTCATGGTAGATCCTTCGAAGATTGAAGCCGTGATTGAGTGGAAGAGTCCAACCGATGTTGGTGAGATCCGTAGTTTCTTGGGTTTGGCGGGTTACTACCGTCGCTTTGTGAAAGATTTTTCCAAGCTTGCTAGACCGATGACTCAATTTTTGAAGAAAGAGACCAAGTTTGTGTGGACCGAAGCTTGTGAAGGTGCATTCCAAGAGTTGAAGAAGAGGTTGACTACCGCCCCCGTGTTGACCTTGCCCGAGGATGGAGTTGATTTTGATGTGTTTTGTGATGCTTCTAAGATGGGTTTGGGTTGTGTTCTCATGCAAAATAGAAGAGTTGTTGCCTATGCTTCGCGACAATTGAGAGTTCATGAGGTGAACTATCCCACTCATGACTTGGAATTAGCCGCCATCGTTCATGCTTTAAAGATGTGGAGACACTACCTCATTGGAGTCCATTGCCGTATCTACACCGACCATAAGAGTTTGAGGTACATCTTCACCCAAAAGGATTTGAATATGAGACAACGACGATGGTTGGAATTGGTGAATGATTACGACATGGAGTTGTTGTATCATGAAGGAAAGGCAAATGTGGTTGCCGATGCCCTTAGTAGGAAGTCTACTCATTCCTTGAGTGCCATTTGTGTGCTCCCCGGCGACCTTTGTGCCGAGTTTCGTAAGTTGAGTTTGCAACTTGTGGAGAGTGGTTTTGATTATCTTGGTGCTATGGTTGCCGAGCCCGTTCTTCACCGTGAGATTCTAGATAGCCTTGTGGACGATGCTACCTTTAGAAGTTGTCAAGCCAAGCTCCTTGAAGGGAAAGCAAAGGATTGTGAGATTGATGCTAGAGGTTACCTTCGCTACCGAGGACGCATGTATGTGCCCGATGCCGTTGACTTGAGGAAGAGAGTTCTAGATGAAGCTCATCTATCACCTTATTCGATTCACCCCGGAGGAGACAAGATGTATAAGGATTTGAAGCTTCAATTTTGGTGGCCTAACATGAAGAATGACATTGTGTCATATGTTGGAAGATGTCTTACTTGTCAACAAGTGAAGATTGAGCATAAGAGACCCGGTGGTTTGCTACAACCATTGGATGTTCCTTTATGGAAGTGGGAGTCCATTTCCATGGATTTTGTGATGGCTTTGCCTAAGACCGTTGGTGGAAAGGATGCCGTATGGGTTGTTGTGGATAGGTTGACCAAGTGTGCTAGGTTCATCCCTATCAAAGAAACTTGGAGTTTAGACCGTCTTGCTAGGGCTTATGTTGATGAGATCGTTCGTTACCATGGTGTTCCTAAGGAGATCGTGTCGGATCGTGACCCGAGGTTTTGTTCAAGATTTTGGAAAGCTTTGCAAGATGCTATGGGTAGTAAGTTGTTGATGAGTACCGCTTTTCATGCCGCTACCGATGGACAATCCGAGAGGACAATTCAAACTCTAGAAGACTTGTTGCGTGCTTGTGCCCTTGATTTTCATTCTAGTTGGGAGAAGAGCTTACCTTTGGTGGAATTTTCTTACAACAATAGTTATCATGCTTCTATCAAGATGGCCCCTTATGAAGCCCTTTATGGAAGGAAATGCCGAAGTCCGATTTGTTGGGATCAAGCAAGTGATGTTCGTGATCTAGGACCCGACAAGTTAGCCGAGACGATTGATCAAGTGAAGCTCATCCGTGAAAGAATGAAAGCCGCCCAAGATCGACAAAAGTCTTATGCCGATGTTCGCCGTCGACCCTTGGAGTATGAAGTTGGAGATAAAGTGTTCTTGAAAGTGTCCCCGATGAAAGGAGTAAAGAGATTTGGAGTCAAAGGGAAGTTGAGTCCGAAGTACATTGGACCCTATGAAGTGGTAAAGAGGATTGGTGTCATGGCTTATAAGTTGGATTTGCCCCCGAGTTTGGGTAAAGTTCATGATGTCTTTCATGTTTCTCAACTTAGGAAATACATTAGCGACCCTAGTCATGTGTTGCAAAATGAGATTCCCGAGCTTGAGCCTAGTCTTTCTTTCGAGGAGAGACCGATTCGTATCTTGGATAAGAAGGAGAAGAAGCTAAGGAGCAAAGTGGTGCCCTTGGTTAAGGTTTTGTGGAAGTGTGGTGATGTAGAAGAAGAGACTTGGGAGCCGGAAGCTTCCATGCGTGTCAAGTACCCTAGTTTGTTTTCTTAAGGTAATACCTTTTCGTTTCAAGTTTCGAGGGCGAAACTTTTTAAAAGGTGGGATGATTGTAACACCCCGCACTTTCCTTATATTTTAAATAAATTTTTAAGTAATTTTTATTAAATAATTATTATTTAAAGCTTATTTTCATAAAATATCGCCATAGCCGTGTAACGGTAATAATAGTGTAGATTTTAATAATATTATTCTCCGTCTCGAGTTATAGTAGACTTGGGACGAAAATTCTAGTGGATACCGACTCATTTTGAGTTATTGGGCTTAACTTGACTCATGGGCCTTTTCTCTCCTCTTTTCTCTACACTAACCCCCAACTAAACCCTCACAACTTCATCTCCCTCATTCTAATTTCTGAAATTTCCCCAACAACCACTCCACCATTGTTAAACCCTTGCTCTAAACCCTAAAATCACCATAACTCACTCAATTCTTCGCTAATCTCGTTCCTTTTCGCGCCATTCTCTTCCTTTTCTCATTTCCCTTGTTTCTAAGTAAGAAAGTTGCCATCTTTTCCTCTTTTTCGAAATTCTCATCTTTCAAGGATGTGAATTCTTGACTTAATATCTTTATTTTTGTGTTTAGGGAGAACTTGGACAACCCGGAGGAGGATAGCTACATCATTGACGAGTCTTTAGAAGATTGAAGTGCAAAAAGGTAACGGTGATGGGTTACTCGACTTTTATGTTAAAATTGTGTGGTTTTAGGTAGTTATAATCTCATATGAATGTTAAAAGTTGTATCTTTCATGATTGGTGCTAATTTGGTTGTTGAATATCATGCTTGTTTGCAATTCTCACATGTTTGGATGAAAATCTCATGCTACATCTCTTGAATCCGAAATTACCCATTCACATGCTCAAACATGTTGTTTTTCCGAGTTAGAATCATGCTAGGATACGTAAACAATTGATGGGAAACAATTTTTGTTGGTTTCAAATGGTTTGGAAGTGTTTTGCATTGAACCCGCGTGTTTGTAGTCCCAGTAGGTGACGGCGGCGGTCTCTTGACCGGGCCGGGAGATTCTGTAAGTTTTGGACATATTTTAGTAAGCTCAGAGTCCCAGTAGGGACGGCGGGCGGTCTTGACCGGTGGGAGTACACGAGGATTTTAGGTGATTTTGAGTTTGGCGCATTCCCAGTAGGGTGATCGGCGGCGGTCTCTTGACCACTGGGAGTGCATCAAGGTTTTATGTGTTTTTGAAATTTGGCCGTATTCCCAGCCGGTGGACCGGCAATGGTCTCACCTGACCACTGGGAGTGCACTTGTAAGTTTTATTAAATTTCGATTTTGGCATGTTGTCCCACCCGGGTGGCCCGGCGGCCGTACACCCCTACCCTACTGAGTCCCTGTTTGTTCTATTTCACTTGCGACTTCTAATAATGATTGAGCTATGCATGCATCTTCTTTCCTATCGATAATTGGTTACTTTAAGACTCATTAATGTTATGATCATGCATAATGGTTATGGTTCTTGTTCGGACCCGAGTGTGACGTTTTACATTGTGAGACTACTCGGCATTCCCTATTTATTTGCCCTCGGACATTGGGTCACGGTTAGGTGCCATTGTGTCCGAGTTGGGCTATTTTTCCTTCCGCCTTTTTCGGACCGGGGGTCACGGCTAGGTGACAAGGTTCCGCTTGAGGTTACTCGACTTTCGGGCACGGTTAGGTGTACCATATTTCGAGTCTTGGATACGATTTGGTATCGTTTGTCGAATCGGGTGTCGTCCATCCCGAGAGTCTGGCCAGGTTTAGACTAGGACCGTATTATGATCGTCGTCCTACCAAGAGGTTGGAGTCTAGAGGGTTGTCTTGTTTGAGTCTATACTTTGTAATTGTCTTACATTTGAGTCGAGTTGATGTGTGACAGTTTGACCTAATAATTCCTCTCTCATTTGTGCTTTACCATTCCTATTTTCTTATGCCCACTAATCATGATTTTCGTAACGCCGTAAGTATTTACTCTCATGCTTGTTTATTTAATTAAATTCCTAATTACTTGTATTTTGACATATTGTGGCTGGGAGAACCCTGAGTTACTCCCCACTGACTGTGGCTTTCATATTTATTATGAATGACAGGTTTGTGATGAAGCTTAAGTGGGGAAGACCGTGTGAGCTAGCGAGTTCTTACCTCGGACCTTATTTAGTTATCATATAATAGACTCACCTACTTTTCGAATCTATGTTAATTCGTGGGATATCTTTTCCCCAATAAATAGACTTGTTTTGTAAACTTAAACTTAACTAACTAAACTTATGTATCGTGTTGGTGATGCCCCGCGTTGGACTTCATGAGAAGCCTTAAAAGTTTTAAAAATCTCGTGTTTCCGCCACGATTTACTAGTTATTTTAGTCACCTCAACGAGGGGTGTCACATATACCCTAACTCGATCCCATCACAACAATAATTGCTTGCATCTAGTTGAAAAAATGTTTGTATGATCAAATCCCATGAATCCCCTATGAACCCATGACACCCTAGTGCTTTTAATCAATTGTTTACATTTCATTTTAATCATCTTGCTTGTTTATTTACAATGTTATTTAGTTTAGTGATCTTCTTATCTCAACCCAAATTATGACACCCTTAGACACCACTACTTGCAATCGAAAATCCTACATCAATACCCGTCCCTTGGGATCCGACCTTTACTTACCTATTTACTAATAGTAGAGTAGTTTGTGAAGTTATAAATATTGTTTTGGCCTAGGTGCTCCTAACGACAAGTAACCGAAAATGATAGTCCGACCAAAAATGGCGCCGTTGCCGGGGACGGCGTTGACTTGATTTGATTTTCTTTGATTGTTATTAGTTCTGTCTTTGTTTGCCTTGGGGAAGTAAAACTCCTCAAGGTTTGTTCTAAAACTTTTCAAGTTGTTTGATATTTTGCATGTCTAGAAGATCACAAGGTAACTTGTTACCCATTGATCACGAAATTGAAAGAACTTTGACAACCAATAGAAGACTTGCAAGAAATACTTTAAGAGGTATTGGTGAGATTGTGAATATTCAACCAAATAATATTGAGTTCATCAACCCTTTTGCAAGAGAAGGAGAGGAGAACCCAACACAAAACCCACCACAAAATCAACCCACAATGCCTAAATTTTCATCACATTCCGTACCAACCGAGGAGAACCTACCAAATGGTACTCCCACACCACAACATTTGACCGGCAATTTTATTGCAAAATCCACATTTATCCAATTAGCCGAAAGAAGCCAATTTAGGGGGATGCCTAGTGAAGACCCTCATTCTCATATGGAGACTTTTTGTGACTATTGTGACGCGATTTCACAAACCGGAGTGACTCAAGACCAAATTCGATGGGTCTTATTTCCTTTTTTCTTTGATTGGTACCGCGAAACAATGGCTAAAGAGCCTTGATAAGGCTACTCTTGGTATTGACTCTTGGAAGAAATTGGCTCTTGCTTTCTACAAAAAGTTCTACCCTCCGGAAAATACTAACATGCTAAGAGCCCAAATCACGAGATTCAAACAAAGGGACGAAGAATCTTTGTATGAAGCTTGGGAGCGATTTAAAGGAACTTGTCGCTCATGTCCTCATCATGGACTTAGCGAGTGGTTCTTGGTACAACAATTTTGGAATGATCTTTATGAAGACTCCCGAAACATTCTCAACATGGGATCAAATGGTATGTTCACCGAAGTTGACGATAATCAAACATGGAACAAGATTGAGGAAATGGCGGTCCATAACTCACAATATAGTAGACCTCGGAAGGCTACTAGAGGAGGAAAGCATGAAGTGGACTCTATTACTCAATTGGGTGCTCAACTTAGTGCTCATATTGATACCATCAACTTGAAGTTTGAGAAGGCTATGGCTAAACTTGAAGAAGCCTCCAAATCACCTAAGTAACATGTTAATGCCATGGTGGCATCTTCACCAATTCTAAGTGGAATATGTGAGAATTGTGGAACTTTGGGACATGACCAAAGTGAATGTAGGGGAACAAGTGAGCAAGTGAATGCTTTTCAAGCATACAAGAGTGGTACCCCGTATTCCAACTATTACAATGAAAACACCAAATTCCATCCAAATCTCTCATACGAAAGCCAAAATGTTCAAAACCCTCAAACAACATACACCCCACCTCCAATGAGAAACCAAAATCAAAGACCCTTTTACAACCAAAACCAAGGTTACCAAAATCAAACTCCATACACTCAATCAAATAACCAAGGTTTTGATGTTCAAAAAGCGGTCCTCCAAATGCAAAAGAACCAACAAGAGTTTTTCGCTCAAATGCAAAAGGATAGCCAAGCAAAAGACATCACCATTAACAACATACTAGCTCACACAAAGATGTTGGAGACCCAAATGTCTCAATTAGCATCTTCAAGTTCACAAAGACAAAAGGGGAAATTACCACCTCAAGGTAATCCCCCAAGACAAGAATCGGTGAGTGCCATCCATTTGAGGAGTGGTACAAGGTATTAAGGGCCGAAGAAGCCCGTTAATGAAGATGTTGTGAATGCTAGTGACAAGGAAAGAGTTGTTGAAAACTCTAAAGAAGAAGAACCCACCATTCAAGAAGTGTCAAAGAAGAATTAAGAAAAGGCCAAAGAAAAGGAGCCTATTGTGATTAGACTTCCATTCCCGAGTCGTCAAGCTAAGCCTAAGTTTGATGACCAACTTGGAAAATTCATGGAGATTGTGAAGAATTTAGAAGTCTCGATTCCATTCACGGAATTGATCAATCATGTTCCGGCCTATGCAAAGTATATGAAAGATATCCTTATAAAGAAGAAATCAATTCGAAAGCTTGAGACTATTGCTTTCACTAAAGTGAGTAGCGCTATTCTTCAAGGAAGTTCACCTCTAAAGCTCAAGGATCCGGGAAGTTTCTCCATTCCATGCACTATTGGTGACACTATAATCAACAAAGCTTTATGTGACCTTGGGGGCAAGTGTTAGTGTCATGCCATATTAGGTAAGCAAGAGGCTAGGAATGGGAGAGCTCAAATGCACCAATATCACACTTCAAATGGCGGATAGATCAACAAAGACACCTTTAGGGGTATGGGAAGATGTTCCCGTAAGTATTGGCAAATTCTTTATCCCGGTGGATTTTGTTATTGTTGACATGGAAGAAGACCCCAACATTCCTATTATTTTAGGAAGACCTTTCTTACACACCGCGGGAGCGGTGATCGATGTAAAACATGGAGAGCTCACCCTTGAAGTGGGAGATGAAACCATCACTTTCAATCTTGACAAGACTATGAGAGCTCCCCGATTGCATGAGCCATGTTTTATGGTTGATCACTATAGCCGTAAAGATGATATGAAGAAGTTGGCATTTCAATGGAAGAAGAAAGTGGATGATGATCCATCAAAAGAGCAGGGAAACTGCAACAATGCGAGCTTGAAAAGCTCACCCATGACAAGTGAACAAGAAGGCCTCATTGGCCAAGAAAAGAAAGAAGGAGAGTTGTCTTCATCAACTCATGACATTTTTAGTGATCAAGTGGACGAAGTATGCGGCCTTTGGGATGATGAGTTTGAAGGGATATTCAATCCCTATATCGGTAATGCTATGGCCCAAGACCATCATGGAGAACAACAAATGCAAAGGTCTATTGAAGATCTTTATCATGACAATGAACAAACTTTCGACTACTTATTCAAGGTGTTGAGTAACATCAACAACACCTTGAACATGCCCCCTTGACATCTCATTATTGGATGAGAGTTTGGTGGAGTCCTCCCTAAACCACCATTTGTAAATATTCTAACTCCCTAACTTGCATTTTAATTATCGTATTGCATTTTTTGTCATTTTTGGATTTACCTTTCTATGCCTTGATCAAGATTTTGAGAGAAGTGAGGGAGGGACTTATGAGTTTATTGATGTGTAGTGTTTTGCCTTAGTGTGGGGATAGCAATTGCCTAGGCTATCCATGCCTTTGTAGTGCCCCCAAAATGAAGAACACAAGAATTGAAGAATGAAATGACACGGGTTACGAAGCACCCACGGATGGACCTGAATCCGTGTGGAAGAGGCAGAATCCGAGCGGCCCGAGGCGAATCCCCTCGTCTTGAAATGAACCCGAGCGTCCAGTGCATAAGACGCTCGTCTTGTGAAGCTGCAAAATTAATTTTTGGGTCTGACTGAGAATCCGAGCGTCCCATCAAGGAATCCGCTCGTCTCAGCCAGGACGGTCGTCCCAGAGGAAAAGACGCTCGTCTTTACACTGCCAATTTTTGGGATTTCTCCCTGGAAAGGAATCCGAGCGTCTCCAGCATAGGACGCTCGTCCTAGCTCAAGAATCCGCTCGTCTTACCTTCGAGACGCTCGTCCCCAGGCGTTTTTCCTGAACCCAGAAACTGAAGAATCCGAGCGTCCCGAGGCTGAATCCGCTCGTCTCCCTCTGCTTTTCAAAATCTAACAAGTCTTTAAACCCCTCCTTCCCAATTCATTTTCATTATTTCAAACACAAACACTACCCAAAACCCCAAAACCCTCATCCTCTCCATCAACAAAAATCAAATTTCTCAACCAAAATCAACCAAATCAAATCCAAACTTCCTCAAAATCAAATTAAATCACTCCTTTAGCAACAACAAGTGATTAAAACACTAAAATCTTCAAGTTTTGGGTCGATTTTTGGGATACAAGGCAACATTCATCTATCCTAAATCGATTTGGGTATTACTAGAAATTGAAGATTTCAAGCTTTCTTTGGTGTTACTAAGCAAAGGAGTATGGCAAGAACAAAAGGTGGAAGCAAGGCACCCCAAAAGAAGAACCTTTCTAAGAGACAACAAGCTCTTCAAGCACCAAAGGCATTGGTAGTTCATAATGCAAGGTTGGAGATTCAAGAACAAAATCCTCCTATGGAAGCTACTACTTCTACTACTCCGGTCATTGAACAATTGGCCGATTATCCGGAGGTAATTTTTACTTCTGACTCCCATAGAAAGAAATTTATTCTCTTTGCTAAGAAAACCATCATGCCTACCAAGTTCATTTGTCAAGATACATTGTCAAAATTGGGTGTTCTTGAACAAACAAAGACCTTTTTCGAGTCTATGGGATTGAGTAAATTGTTTGAATTGCAAGAATTGACCTAATCCTCCCTAACCTTAGAGTTTTTGAGCTCTTTGAAAGTCACAAAGGTGGAGACCCGAACCATTATTGAGTTTCGTCTTGAGAATGTGGATAGATGCTTATCTTATGACGAAATTGGTAAGATATTTGGCCTTAGTGATAACCCGACTTTTACAAAGAAGCCTACCAAGTATGACCCCGCTCCTCTATGGAAGGCCATTTCCGGAAAGAAATTCACATCTTATCATGATTATCGTGCTCTCTTAGTCCATCATCCGGGCATAAGAGTATGGCATAAGGTTGTTGGGAATACCTTGATAGCTAGGAAAGGCACAAATCATCTTACCGAACTTGATTTTGTTCTTCTTGAGTCGGCTTTGAACATTGGGAGAGAGTTCACAAAGCCATACAATGCTTTAAGACTTTTAATTGATAGATGGCTCAATGTTGATTGTGGCAAAGCAGGCACAGCCTTTATTGTCAATGGAGGATTAGTGACTTATTTTTAACCGGGATTTCAACAAGAATGACACTTATACACCGGTAAAAGGTGGCCATTGTTGGAAATCTATATCTCATTATTTAACATATTCATATATGTTTAAAATTAATTCAGTCATAAAATTAATTATAAATCTTATGCATGCAAACAAAATAAAAGAGGAAAAATCATCAACCCTTACTATGATAATTTCGGTCTTTATGGGCACCAACAAGATCTCCTTCTTGTTAGTTCCTGAGCTTTCCATTAATGGATGAACATTCATGACTTCAAAATAGAAGCCCTCCAATAAGTAGCACCCAAGACTATCCCTTAATCCCACAAACTAACATGTACTAGATATTTGTAATGTGGTTTACCTTAAAATTGATTACTAATACTCATATACTACTACTAGTATTATTAGTAATTGATTTATACAAATTAGATTCATAAAACTTGATTTTATGATGAACAAGAGAGAGAAGGTAGTTTTTATGAAAAACATAAGAGAATGATCAATTTTAGAGAAAAACTCTCTAAAAGGATGCCCAAAAAAACGGTGGGACTATTGGAGTATTAGGACCATTTTTATTTTTCTTTTTGTCTTCACAAGACAAATGTGTAAGTCTTTTCCATAGTCATGTCACTATCAAGTGTTATGGACAAATGAATAAGACAAATGGAAAAAGACAAAACTTCTCATATAGTCCACCAATTTTCGGTTTATATAGTGTAATATGGAGTCCATATTATTTTTGTCAATTGTACAATTGTATGTCATGAGACATGGGACATGTCTTATGTCATGTTTTAATTTAAAATGCATATTTAACAAATTAAATAAATCATATTTAACAAATTGACTAGTAATTCAAAATTACTTTCACATAAAATGGTCATTTAAATACTAGTTAGTATAATTCACAACATCTTGTAATCATGACTAACTTATCATTCTCATCTCGCGTGTTTCGCAAACACCGATTAATTTTAGTAATATAACTTCTTAAATTACTAAATAAAATCTTATTTAATCACATTATAATAAGATGTCATTTTCTCTCTTATGATAATAATTTGTTCAATTTTAAGGAATTAATTAATCTGTATCGTCATACAATTAATTAACCTTTTCAATTAAGGGAATCGTCCTTTAGGTGTGACCTCAAGGGATCAACTGATCACCACCGTCGCACGACAGTAATGTCAAACTCTAGCCAGCCAATCATTACCGATATGTGTGGACCAGTTGACTATATATGTAATGTATCATCCCTCTCATATTCTTGGTATGAGATTTAAATATGTGATCAATATGATCGACAATTGTGATCGCATTATTGTCGGGGACACTTACTCCAACAATCTCCCACTTGTTCTCGACAAGTGTGCGTCACCAATTCTCTTATCCTATTACTATCTCCCACTCAATGCAAGGTGTCTTTCGGGTCTTACTTGCAAGTTATCATATCGAGAGTGGTTTCCTCGATCTGGAGAATAACTTATTGACCGGAGTTATCTACCATAGATAGCATCCGAGCGTGGCCACGCATTTCAAGTTCATTACTCCTCGAGTGGCCATGAGATATTGTTTTAACCCTGACAAGGGGGTGGACAATTCCTATCGCACTTATTCTCTTCGACTAGCCACAGCCATCATAACCCAAAATATGCCCATTTGACCCCATTTACGAAGGTCGTAGTAACACAAATCAAAGTTAATCTGAAACTGTGCCACCTTAGGAGAACAGTCTTTAGTCAAAAGAATCGACTCATTAGAATACTATAGTAGCTCTTGCCACGACCAGGCTATATAAATTTGCCAGAACTCTATAAGCGGTCACCGCCCGACAAAGTGTTCCTAACAGTCTGCCTATGTGATCGACTAGTCATCTCACATGACTCTATGGCACTTGAACTTGCCATCAATCGCATCACACTCTAGTCACTTCGAGACGTCACCTCATACAAGTGACTATGGGCGAATACCATGTTAATCCGGGCTCACTTTAACGGGGTTCAATATTGTCTCTACAACCCGTTTGGATGTAACAGAGTATAAAGGAGGTTTCAGATTTAAAAACTCGAACGATAAATGTGATCATCATATGAGTAGTCAATACTTGATTACTACTTCATATTCTATAATCCAGTTTGGTCTTGAATGTAGTTGTTCATCTCAATTCAATTGAAATGACATGACTCATCATGTTAAGCCTATGAGAAGGCTTTGGTTAGTAGGTTTTATCAACTTCTTGTACCTTACTCAACCTTACTACATACTCGTTTTCCTTTGTAATGTATACATTTGCATTACAAAACTTTCTGAGTACATGTCGAGATCCAATCAAGACATAGGCCTTCTAGCCTTAGAATAGCTCCCACTGTTTTCACAGTGTGCGGGACTCTTCCTTCTTGCACATCCCATGATTGCAAGTGTACTCAATCTCCGTTGTAAACATTTCTCATTGTTCTTTATTGCCTAGAATGATTCTAGAAAATCTATTTCTTAAATAACATAGCCACGATGGTATCTTAACCATCCTAAAGTGTTTTGATTATGGTTTTGTCAGAAACCACGCGCAATCTCAATTGTCAATTGTCACTTGTGTAACACCGTTACACAAAATTTTGCATCAAAAACACTTTGCATTACATCCTTAATGCTTCTGCAAGCACTTAAGGGTAATCTTTATGGCTTACTTGGTAACTATTACTTAAATTCGATTTGAAACAATTCATCATACTCAAAGTATATGAAGTGTTATACATCATTACTTATTTAATTGATCCCAAGAAAAAGCAAATGGAATCAATCAAATATGTTCAATTTGATTGAACTAGTCATGAATCTTATCAACATAAGACTTCTTATCTGACGCTAATATCATGTGGATTTATCTCCATAAATCTAGATATTAAAGATGTATTATATATATCTCCAAGTCTTAAATCATTCCCAACGATCAATATGTCATCCACATATAAGACTCATTAAAATTACCGTAACTCCCACTAAACTTCTTGTATAAACACAACTTCTCAACCTATTGAGAAAAGTTTTATCACTTGATCAAAACATTGATTCCAACTCATTGATGTCCTACTTAAGATCCTCTCTTAAGTTTCACATTATCTTAGGATGGCAAGAATCTACAAAACTCAAGACATGTATTGAATTCATTCCTTCTAATTGAAGAAGTGGGTTTTAGATTCACTTGCTATATGTATATCATCATAATGGAACACAATCCCTAAGAAGATCCAAATAGACTTATGTATTTCAACCAGTGCAAAACCCTTTGCCTCCAATCAAGCTTTGAAATCTCTCTTTATTAGTGCAAAACCCTTTGTCACTAATCAAGCCTTTTATTTCGGATTTTCATGGCTCTAAGCCTTGTATTGAGTTGTGACTTAAACACTCTCATGTAAGTCATATATTCATTACTTTCTAGAAATAATTTGAATCAAACAATATCTTTGTAAGTTGTAAGCTCTTTACTTTCTTAAAAGTAACATGAATTCATCATCTTCAACAAGTGACGAATTTAACCAGTTTCTTGCGACATAACATTCGACATAACATTCACAAACCGTCTCATGTAGCCAAGAAAGATGAGTTTCTTGCGACATAACATTCGACATAACATTCTTTGTGGCTCTTGAATAATTTCTCTCACTCTGTCTTCTAGAAATAAACTTGTATTTTAGAAAGACAGCTTCACGAGCCACAAACCCGGTGTACTCGTGATTATAATAAGGAAAAATGAGCATTTGTTTTTTTTGAAAACTTACAACCATGGTACCCTACCATTTCATATCTCATATGATTCGTTTTAGATTTAGTGGAAAAATAATTTAGACAAAATGATAAAATCCCCAAAAGGATCAAGCAACTCAAACTAACTTGATCGAAGTCCAAACCATATCGAATAGCGTTTGAATTCTTATCCAACCACACATTATCCCATAATGTGCGTTTAAGAGAGATTAACTTGTGATACTATATCATATTTCATTTGGCTTATATCAAAGTCTTCACTTTGATAATCCCATCACGACTAAATTGTGATTCCTTGAACTCTTTGAACTTCTTCAAAGATTTCTCTATTTACCTTATTAAGTGAACACATTAGCATCAACTTAAATCGTTGGTAAAAGAAAATGATCAACCTATTTTGGATCAATGATTTACAACCTCGATCTCCTTTTCAACCAAAAGGCACGAGACATCTTGCTTTGAATACAAGATACGCATATACCATAAGATCTAATGGTTTCAAGAGTACTCGATAACTCTTTGCGTTCATCATTCTAGAATCTAAGGTTTAATCTTGGATTACCAATTTGAGTCTTGCATCATCTTCATGATATATCATTCTAGTTTGGTTTAGAATATAATCACCTTGATAATGGGCTAGCCATACATCAAATCATGGTGTATAGGGTCACAAAAGTGAAACCTCTTTTGTATCTTAACAAAAATTATATTCTTATTTAGGGTCCATATACTTAATATTCCTAATTAAGGTACAACTTTAAACCCAAAACTAGATTGAGTACACAATGACTCTATCTCTCGACATTATTTGATGCTAGTCGTCATATTCTAATCATCCTATGTATCACATGTAATGATGAAAACCACCATCGGTTTCTAATATTGACGAAATGGTACTAGCAAAACTTATGTCAATCAAATAAAGAACTAAGTCTTATTAGATGTCCCACAACTAACCTGCTTATTCTTTAACAATTTGGGGTAGTTTCCTTTCTAGTGTCCAACATTTAAGACAGTGAAAATGTAATACTCCGTATTTTAATAATAATTTATAAGAATAATTTATGTAATTTAATGAGTGATTAAATGACATTTCTAATAATAAATACAAGTAAGACGTTAATTAAATAATAAATGAAGTAAGCAAGTCGGGAATTGGGTTTAGCTAATAATTGGACCTTGGGCCGTGTGCCATATTTTGGTGGATCGAAATTTAGTATTATTATATGGATGTGATCGGGGTTTGTATCGGGAATTAATAATAAATAATATGGAAATAATAATTATATCAATAATTATCATCATAGTAATAATGTTAAGATAATTGGTGGAAATTCTAGTTATGGTAAGACTAGCAATATATAATAATAATAATAATAATAATAATAATAATAATAATAATAATAATAATAATAATAATAATAATAATAATAATAATAATAATAATAATAATAATAATAATAATAATAATAATAATAATAATAATAATAATAATAATAATAATAATAATAAATATATTTTATATTTCCTAATTGGTTCCTTATAACCTTAGCTTACCAATATAAATAGATGAAACCTCAAGCAATAGTCTTTATTATTCATCAAATCTGAAAATAATTCACAAGAGGGAGATTAAGAAAGTATTGGTGACGGAATTAGCAGCGATAATTAATTAAGGTAAAATTCTAATCTCGTTTTATTTTCTTATTAAGCTGAATGTCAGACGATCTTAAGACGCTTAGAAACTGACCCAAACCTCGACGGAATCAGACGACACTTTGGGAGGTGGTACATGGGGTTGCAAGGGTTGGATTGGGTGTGTTGGTGGTGTCAGGTAAGGCCTAGGGTGGCGGTGGCGGGCGGGTTTCGAGGGTGTGGCGGGTGGGTTGAAAACAGGGTAGTAGGGGACTTCGTCCCTAATAGGACCCTTATTCGGGTTCGCCTTGACCTGGGTAAGGTGGGGTTGGGTCCTGGTGTTTGAGTCGACCTGGGTGGAGGTGTTTTGGCGGTCTTTGGTGGTGGTTGGTGCTGGTGGTAGCCGGAAGTTCGCGAAAACAGGGGGAGGGGTTTTAGGAGTTGTTGGTGTCGGTTTTGGTGGATGTGGGTTGCCGTGAGGGGTCGTGGCCAGTGGTGGGACCACCGTGGGTCAAGGGAGACCACGTTGGTGGCCACTGGTGGTCGTGGGGTTGTGTTTGACGGCTAAAAACCGTGTGTTTAAAGAGGGTGTTTGTTGGTTTTGATTGTTGATGGGTGGTGTCGTGGGAGATTTTAGGGCGTGAAATTGTGGGGTGCTGGTGGTGTTTTAGCAGTTGTTAGGTGGTTGTCGGGGTTGGCCGTGTTGCGAGCTAGGTGGTGGTAGGTTTGAGCGGTGGTGTCGATGGCTAGGAGTGTCGTAATAGGCGGGTTTTGGTGAGGGGTTTGAACTCGGTGTTGCCGTGTTGTTGGTTGGTGTTTGTGTTGTTTCACGTGGTTCACATGATTGTATGGGTGCATGGGTAGTTTTGTTTCATTTAATTAGTAAAGTCGGGTCTACGTAATCGTTACACGGGAAGATAATTAATTAAATTAATATAATTAAAATATAATTGAATAACTAATATAATAAATTATAATAACAAGTACATAATTGAATTATAATATTTTGTTAGGTGACCATTTGTGAAGAATTGTTAATCGGGTTCGTGTGCTTTATTATTGGATCGCTTGAGCTGCTTAATTGGATGTAGCTTGCTTTCGAGGTAGGATAACTACTCAACTCGTGTTCTTTTGTGGATTGAATGGGTGCGTAAATTATTATTATTTTATTGGATTGGATTATTCGTATTGGCATACTATTTTATTGGCTATCCTCAGTCTCGGACTGGGACGACATTTATGTTTATATTGCGGGACATGAGATTGTTATGAGTATCCTCAGTCTCGGGCTGGGACGACAATGAGTTATGAGATATCCTCAGTCTCGGACTGGGACGACATTTGTGTTTATCCCCGGGCCAGGAGTTGGCGGGACGACGGTGTGGTGGAGCCTCGGTCAGGGACCGGGACGACTAGGGTGAATATGATGGAGAAATGGTGGTGGTATTTATTCCACGTGTTTACATCTGTGAAGTTTGTATTTTAATGTTGTGTGATTATCCTACTCAACCTCGTGGTTGACAGTGTATTCGTGAACACCTGCGGTGAACCTTTTTATGGGGAGCAGATTTGACAGGTACTAAAGATTAGCTGACTTGGGAGCATTGGGATGAGAGCTTCACTTGGACCATACCTGAAGTCTAGATCACATAGAACAATTATATCACTTTATTTATTTTCGCTGCGAGTTGTAATAATTTATATTAAGTTTTAGTGGGTTAATTGTAATAAACATGTATTCACTAAAGTTTTAATTTAAAGTACTTTGGTATTGTTGTACTTTGTTATTCACTACCTCGGGAAACCGAGATGGTAACAGTCCTATTTATTTGGGAATGTCTAGCTAAAGGCTCCTAAATAAATGGGGGTGTTACAAAGTGGTATCAGAGCAATACGATCCTCAGGACTAACCAATGAACAATAATGAACTTAGGATGTGTCTAAATAAAATGAACCCCCGGGTAGAAACTTTTAGGAGCCCCTCTTAGTACGGTTAGGAATGCGCGCCTAATTCGTACCTTGGCCCTTCCAGTTTTGAACCGGGATCCCTGAGAGATATTATAGTGTGGGATAATTTAAAATGAATATTGCTTATTTTGTCTTAGGAGTTTTGTTTGTCTTGGTTGCATATTGTTGTCATTTATGATTTCGGTTACGGGGGCGTAACCTTGTTTTACGGAGGAGGGATGTGATATGATTTAAGCCTTGTTATATGCATGTTGATATGGGGAAAATATGTTGGCATATATGTGGGAAGTGTGAGTATGATTAATGTGTGAAGTATTAAGGGGATTGCGTGGAATTTTGAAGAGTGTCATTTTTGGTTGATTTCTCGAAATTTTACCCCTGATTGTTTTGGCTGCCCGTTACTGCCTGTTTAAATTCCTTGTACGACAATTTTATGTGTGATACCCATGTGAGTTAGCTTTCATATGCCACTGGGCTCATGTTCAAATAATATACGGTTTAGGAGAAATAAATATTTTAGTTAGCAGTGGTCAGAATATTCCTGTACAGTGATGTTTTCGCGCCATGTTTTTGTAAAATTTGTCATTTAAAAACTACCTGTCGATTTAGTATAATTCCAACTCCATTGTTTAAACAATTTTTATATGTTTCTAAATTTATAAGCTACGTTACAAGGTAAATTTTTGACAATTAATAGTGATTTTTAAAAGTTGACCTAAGTTTCTGACAAGTTGCTGTAAAATTTCTGTTTCGACCAAACAATTTGTAAAATTCATTATAAATTGACTTTTTGAGTTTTTGACTTGATTCTTTCTCTCATGCATTGTTAACTCGCTGTATTTTCTAAAAAGTAAAGGTTCTCAAGAAGTAATTGTGTTATTAGTTATTTATGATTTTTAGAAGTGGTGACATGTTTCCTTGGTCTTGAATAAATGACAATTTTGTTTCTTGATATTTTTGAATTGTGTGAAGTAGGTTACCATGTCTAGTGATATGCGGGATGTGTTGCCCTAAGCCTATATATACGTTTAGAATAATTGCATCCATATTTAAGTTAGATATCATTATTAAGAAAAGATTAATTAATTAGATAGTGATGTGTATCTTTTGTTATAGATTATTATTTATTTGGCAATGTATTCGCCAATAGTTAAGTAAGAAGTTGAAATAAAGTTTAGTTCGAAATCTAAAATGATGTGACTTGCTGTTAAATCAAAGATTTTGTTATTCATTTAATCAATACTTGGAGTTGTGTTTGAAATAATAGTTGACTTGTGTTACGATGTGCGTTCTTGATTTTGTGGCATTTCAACAAGGATTTGGTTTTTCCTATTGTTTGATATTCCGAACTTCGAGGATGAAGTTTATTTTTAGGGGGAAGGAATGTAATACTACGAATGTTTTGAGTTATGGTTGTGATACCTTGTGATAAGATTGGCATGGTTGATAATTGTAAAATGCATAATTGTGTTGGATGGTGCTTAGTTACGAGGATGTCTATAAGGGTTGTGCTAGTAGTTGTGGGCGAACTTCGGGACGAAGTTCATTTTAAGTGGAGAAGACTGTAATACTCCGTATTTTAATAATAATTTATAAGAATAATTTATGTAATTTAATGAGTGATTAAATGACATTTCTAATAATAAATACAAGTAAGACGTTAATTAAATAATAAATGAAGTAAGCAAGTCGGGAATTGGGTTTAGCTAATAATTGGACCTTGGGCCGTGTGCCATATTTTGGTGGATCGAAATTTAGTATTATTATATGGATGTGATCGGGGTTTGTATCGGGAATTAATAATAAATAATATGGAAATAATAATTATATCAATAATTATCATCATAGTAATAATGTTAAGATAATTGGTGGAAATTCTAGTTATGGTAAGACTAGCAATATATAATAATAATAATAATAATAATAATAATAATAATAATAATAATAATAATAATAATAATAATAATAATAATAATAATAATAATAATAATAATAATAATAATAATAAATATATTTTATATTTCCTAATTGGTTCCTTATAACCGTAGCTTACCAATATAAATAGATGAAACCTCAAGCAATAGTCTTTATTATTCATCAAATCTGAAAATAATTCACAAGAGGGAGATTAAGAAAGTATTGGTGACGGAATTAGCAGCGATAATTAATTAAGGTAAAATTCTAATCTCGTTTTATTTTCTTATTAAGTCAAATGTCGACGATCTTAAGACGCTTAGAAACTGACCCAAACCTCGACGGAATCAGACGACACTTTGGGAGGTGGTACATGGGGTTGCAAGGGTTGGATTGGGTGTGTTGGTGGTGTCAGGTAAGGCCTAGGGTGGCGGTGGCAGGCGGGTTTCGAGGGCTGTGGCAGGTGGGTTGAAAACAGGGTAGTAGGGGACTTCGTCCCTAATAGGACCCTTATTCGGGTTCGCCTTGACCTGGGTAAGGTGGGGTTGGGTCCTGGTGTTTGAGTCGACCTGGGTGGAGGTGTTTTGGCGGTCTTTGGTGGTGGTTGGTGCTGGTGGTAGCCGGAAGTTCGCGAAAACAGGGGGAGGGGTTTTAGGAGTTGTTGGTGTCGGTTTTGGTGGATGTGGGTTGCCGTGAGGGGTCGTGGCCAGTGGTGGGACCACCGTGGGTCAAGGGAGACCACGTTGGTGGCCACTGGTGGTCGTGGGGTTGTGTTTGACGGCTAAAAACCGTGTGTTTAAAGAGGGTGTTTGTTGGTTTTGATTGTTGATGGGTGGTGTCGTGGGAGATTTTAGGGCGTGAAATTGTGGGGTGCTGGTGGTGTTTTAGCAGTTGTTAGGTGGTTGTCGGGGTTGGCCGTGTTGCGAGCTAGGTGGTGGTAGGTTTGAGCGGTGGTGTCGATGGCTAGGAGTGTCGTAATAGGCGGGTTTTGGTGAGGGGTTTGAACTCGGTGTTGCCGTGTTGTTGGTTGGTGTTTGTGTTGTTTCACGTGGTTCACATGATTGTATGGGTGCATGGGTAGTTTTGTTTCATTTAATTAGTAAAGTCGGGTCTACGTAATCGTTACACGGGAAGATAATTAATTAAATTAATATAATTAAAATATAATTGAATAACTAATATAATAAATTATAATAACAAGTACATAATTGAATTATAATATTTTGTTAGGTGACCATTTGTGAAGAATTGTTAATCGGGTTCGTGTGCTTTATTATTGGATCGCTTGAGCTGCTTAATTGGATGTAGCTTGCTTTCGAGGTAGGATAACTACTCAACTCGTGTTCTTTTGTGGATTGAATGGGTGCGTAAATTATTATTATTTTATTGGATTGGATTATTCGTATTGGCATACTATTTTATTGGCTATCCTCAGTCTCGGACTGGGACGACATTTATGTTTATATTGCGGGACATGAGATTGTTATGAGTATCCTCAGTCTCGGACTGGGACGACAATGAGTTATGAGATATCCTCAGTCTCGGACTGGGATGACATTTGTGTTTATCCCCGGGCCAGGAGTTGGCGGGACGACGGTGTGGTAGAGCCTCGGTCAGGGACCGGGACTACTAGGGTGAATATGATGGAGAAATGGTGGTGGTATTTATTCCACGTGTTTACATCTGTTAAGTTTGTATTTTAATGTTGTGTGATTATCCTACTCAACCTCGTGGTTGACAGTGTATTCGTGAACACCTGCGGTGAACCGTTTTATGGGGAGCAGATTTGACAGGTACTAAAGATTAGCTGACTTGGGAGCATTGGGATGAGAGCTTCACTTGGACCATACCTGAAGTCTAGATCACATAGAACAATTATATCACTTTATTTATTTTCGCTGCGAGTTGTAATAATTTATATTAAGTTTTAGTGGGTTAATTGTAATAAACATGTATTCACTAAAGTTTTAATTTAAAGTACTTTGGTATTGTTGTACTTTGTTATTCACTACCTCGGGAAACCGAGATGGTAACAGTCCTATTTATTTGGGAATGTCTAGCTAAAGGCTCCTAAATAAATGGGGGTGTTACAGAAAACTTTATCGGTCGAGATTGATAGGTTTAGTATCGTTATTCTCAATAACTTTACTTTTAACATTACCTTGAATCAATTCCATTCTTAATTTTACTTCTTTAAAACCTTATCCTTTTCTTAACGGTTTAAGAGAATGCTCCCACTCATTTCAATGAGTCTTTGCTTTGAGAAGCAAAATTATATTCATGAAGACTACTCTTCATTCGTTTGTTTAGTCTTATAACTTTCATTGAAGTGGTTGCGGTATTTTGGTCTATTACGATTTCCGACAAATCTAATTACCAAAACAATTTATCGCTTCAAGGTACTTAATTTAATTAAGTATATTAAAAAACAATCCATTGTAAGTAGATGTGTTAGTCAAGAATCAAAAACCTGTTTGATAATGAATAACTTTTATCTATAGTCCTCACAAGAGATCCTTAGCAATGGTTCATATGAGGTTTTAGAAGAAAAATCATATTTGTCTTTAGTTACGAAGTTTTAATGAAGATTTGAATTAAAATCGAAATGATATCGTATATGAATTGTGGTGAAGAAATAGAACAATATGATAACGGAATAGTGGAAAACTTAACATTTATCGTTTTATTAATACTTGTAAACAAGTATAGCATTTACATAGTGACCTCTACCCAACTATGATAAATGATTCCAAGATCCAAATTCATATTAACTTGGGCACGGTGTGGCCGATGAAACCCTTATCAATATAACTCGGTGGATTAACGCTTTAATCGATTCTACTTTTAGAACTCTTGGTCGATAAAATTACATTAACATTTATCTTTAGCCCAAAACACATCCGACAAGGGCACGGTGTGGCCGATGAAACCCTCATCAACATGAATTCGGTGGATAGACATTTATCACCCACTTCCCCTACGTAACAAGGTTTGTACCCCGGTGTGGCCGAGTGCACTCCCTCACGAAATAGGTTTTCATGGTTTCTACTTTTTGGTAAGGCTAAGTCTCAATTGTTTATTCTTAGCGAGAGGCCATGTCAATTTATTATCTATCACGTTTTAAGTGAACTAAAACGGTGAACTACGATAATTGTAATTGACACGGTCGATAAACTCGATTAAAATGACAATGCATGTTTTAGTTATGGCGATTTAGCGATGCATGCAACATATAAATAAAATGCAAAGCAAAAATTAAATCCTAGTATGGCCTTCCTAAAATAGAAAATCTAATTAACTATTACATATTCGGAAACCAACTCCATTGGTCCCTTTAACTTCAGTTTTGGCACGCATCTCGAGGTAACACCGTCTTTATGTATCGTCTTCCTTGAGTGACACCGTCTTCAAGGAACTCCGAAATAAATAAATTACATAACAAATTACATAATTTCCTATTATACATTTGTAATTAAAACAAAATAAATCTATTAAATTACAAAACGGTGATACGAGATCACAATAAATTACAACCGAATCGATATTCCCATACATTTCGGGTAATATCAATTAAAAACTAAGGCCATACTAAGTAAAATTACATAATTCAAAAATTACATAAAATAAAATTATGACAATCATAAATAAAATGCAGCATTATAATATGTATGAACATGCCTAATTTTATGCTAAATCGCCTTCAAGGAGCCAATATCGTATATTAAACGGTTTTTACGGATTTGCGTGATTCAACCTTTTAAAATCACAATAAATTACATAAAATCATATTTATGCACAAGTTAATACCCTAACCAACTTAGGACTCAAAATTAGTCTCCACTAACATTTGACAATAATTAACTTATATTTCTTAAATTTGTTCATTAATGGACTCAAAATTACAATAAAAAGCCATAAACTCCAAATAAATCACAAAAATTTCAAATAAATTCCAAAAATTTGAAATTTAAACTCATGAACATTCTGGAAAAATACCATGACACTCATAATATTCAAAAACTTAGGTTAAAATTTCGAAAAATTTATCGGAAAAACTATGTTGCGGTTTATCGGATTTATCAATAATAATCATAAAAACATGAGAAAAATATATATATCAACTTTTCAATTTTAGATCTGAAAAAAGTAATAAAATGCAACATGTGACGTTTTTCCTTAGTCATGAAGTATGTTTTAGCAATTATTCACTAATTAAGTCACTATTTATGCTATTTTTCATCAAAAATTCATAAATCATGCATGAAGACTTCATTATAGCCTATTATTTTACACACATCTTGTAAAATTGCATGTGACAACATACTAAATTTCTATGACCAGATTCGAAATTTATCTCATATTAACCTATTTTTCATTTAAATTCTATTTTTATCATGAAAAATCCATATTTCGAGCATATAAACTCCAAAAACTCTGAAAATTTCCAGATCATCTAAAAATAATATATGTGAAAACGTATCCAAAAACCACTGGAAAATTCGAAGTTTAGCTAATTTTAGTCCGAAAATGACATTTTTATCATAAAATCACATTTTAATGCCATTATTAAATAAAATGAACAATAAAAATCCATAAATTAACCAAAATATCCTAAATACATTTTAGGATCAGAAACTTTAACATGCATAATAAATTTCGTGATATATCATAATAAACACAAATTTATAAGTTTTATATGTTAATCGTATAACTCGGAAAAACAATAACCGATTTGCATGCAAACAACCTAAGGCTCATGATACCGCTTGTTGAAAATCTATATCTCATTATTTAACATATTCATATATGTTTAAAATTAATTCAGTCATAAAATTAATTATAAATCTTATGCATGCAAACAAAATAAAAGAGGAAAAATCATCAACCCTTACTATGATAATTTCGCTCTTTATGGGCACCAACAAGATCTCCTTCTTGTTAGTTCTTGAGCTTTCCATTAATGGATGAACATTCATGACTTCAAAATAGAAGCCCTCCAATAAGTAGCACCCAAGACTATCCCTTAATCCCACAAACTAACATGTACAAGATATTTGTAATGTGGTTTACCTTAAAATTGATTACTAATACTCATATACTACTACTAGTATTATTAGTAATTGATTTATATAAATTAGATTCATAAAACTTGATTTTATGATGAACAAGAGAGAGAAGGTAGTTTTTAAGAAAAACATAAGAGAATGATCAATTTTAGAGAAAAACTCTCTAAAAGGATGCCCAAAAAAACGGTGGGACTATTGGAGTATTAGGACCATTTTTATTTTTATTTTTGTCTTCACAAGACAAATGTGTAAGTCTTTTCCATAGTCATGTCACTATCAAGTGTTATGGACAAATGAATAAGACAAATGGAAAAAGACAAAACTTCTCATATAGTCCACCAATTTTCGGTTTATATAGTGTAATATGGAGTCCATGTTATTTTTGTCAATCGTACAATTGTATGTCATAAGACATTTGACATGTCTTATGTCATGTTTTAATTTAAAATGCATATTTAACAAATTAAATAAATCATATTTAACAAATTGACTAGTAATTCAAAATTACTTTCACATAAAATGGTCATTTAAATACTAGTTAGTATAATTCACAACATCTTGTAATCATGACTAACTTATCATTCTCATCTCGCGTGTTTCGCAAACACCGATTAATTTTAGTAATATAACTTCTTAAATTACTAAATAAAATCTTATTTAATCACATTATAATAAGAGGTCATTTTCTCTCTTATGATAATAATTTGTTCAATTTTAAGGAACTACATAATCTGTATCGTCATACAATTAATTAACCTTTCCAATTAAGGGAATCGTCCTTTAGGTGTGACCTCAAGGGATCAACTGATCACCACCGTCGCACGACAGTAATGTCACACTCTAGCCAGCCAATCATTACCGATATGTGTGGACCAGTTGACTATATATGTAATGTATCATCCCTCTCGTATTCTTGGTATGAGATTTAAATATGTGATCAATATGATCGACAATTGTGATCGCATTATTGTCGGGGACACTTACTCCAACAGCCATATCATTGATCTAGCCACCATGATTCTAAAGTTCAAATGGGTCAAGAATGATACTCTTGATAACAAATTTGGGTGGTTGACAAATGAAGCTAAATCCTTCACATTGCCTAGCAAGATTTGCCGCTTGAATGTTCATAGACCGAATTACCTTCTCCCACTCTCCGAAGAAGCCGAATACATCATTCAACACCAAGGGGAAGAAGTTGCCGAGCCCTCCTCCTCCATTATCACCCCACCTTATCCATTTGTCTACCACGAGTTCAACCCCAAAAATGCCAAGGCGGGAAACGATTACTTGACTCTATTGATGAGGGAAATGCATAAACAAGCTTCTAATGATAGAGTTGATGCTTACAAAGCATAATATCCGCCCCTCCTACATCTTGCTAGGCAAGGACTTCTCGATCCATCTTGTCCTTTGCCTAGTTGGGCGGATAAGGAGGTATTCTTTCCTAGCACTTCTAGAGGTGGTAGACCGGGTGAAGAGGATATGGTTGTTAATGAGAGTGATGAGCAAGAAGGTGAAGATGAAGAAGTTCAAGAAGAAGAGGAAAGTAAGGACGAACAAAAAAGTGAAAGTGAGAGTGGAAATGGCTCCACATCCATGGAGGTTGATGATGCCTCAAGTGAGGAAGTTGATGATGATGATGATGATGACACGATGGGTGAGGATTAGCAAATACTTGGAGGATCCTACATGCTTACACCCCCTTTATGGTTTGTCTACTTCTCTTGTTTTTATTTTATCTTGATCATTTTGTGGAGTCCTAGCAACATTGGAGGACTAACACCTTGATTCCATTAAGGTGTTCATTTTTATTGTTCCCACTTTCAAAATCCAAAATGACAAATTTTAGTTTCATGCATTGCATTTTTGTGCATGAACTCCCCCAAAATTTTTGACATTAGAAATAGTGTCTATTTTGGTTTGGGGAAGTTTATGCATATGCATTGGGAGCTAATCTAAATTATGCTCTCTACCATAACAAAAACACATGCATCATGAAGTATAGTTTAGTTTAGCTTGCATTTAGTTTAGAAATCATGCATATTCATGTAAATTGCATAATTTCCTATCGTATTAGCCATTGAGGACAATGACCATACTAGTGTGGGGATGAGAAATTCTAACTTGACCTTTTTAAAACAAAAATGATAAAAATCGAAAAATTTGAAAAATCCAAAAATATGTCTTTTAATTTCATTAAAACAAAATACAAAAAATTTGAAAAATTGAAAAATCCAAAAACATGTTCATTTCCTTTGTAGTGTAGTCTTGCATATATTGTTTGTATATATTGTGTTTGTTCATCCTTTTTCACATTGATGGACTACGCCACATCCGAGACCTGAGGATATTGAAGACCGCATGGTATGATCTTTCCAATCACCTTTTTCCTCTTTATGTTAATGACTATGTGGCTTTATTTTGATTGATGCGGTATAAACAATGTGATTATAGGATTGCATTTAGATTATTTGGCATATTAGTTGGTAGAATCATATGCATTAGGTTATATAAATGTTAGTTGCATCATGACATATAGTTGCATTTAGAAATTTTTTTGTGAAAGCATCTATTTGGGAAGCTTGACAAGTGTATATAAGGCCCTTGTAGATACTTTTTCTTCTTAAGACTTTTCTTGTTAGAATACTTGTAAGACACCCTAGGATGTGTCATGATAGTATCCTTTGACCCATGGATTAAGGCCTAGTCAAGAGTACCTTGTGGTGTGATAACTCCTTGGCTACCGTTTATTCCAAGGTGACCCTTGAAACCATGCAACCATCATCCACATTCTACCACATTTTGTCATCAAAAAGGGAATGGGCACAAAAATTGTTCAAAATTTGAGTTCAAGAATTGAAATGAAAAGTGAAAAAGTTTGCAAATTGCATCAAATGAAAAAAGGAGCAAAAATAGACTCCTAAAGCTTCAAAAATAAGCACCCTCCCTACAAATGGGGTGACTTTGAAAATGTTCAAAGAAAATGCAAAAAGTTGAAAATTGTCAAGTGTTGAAAATGCCAAACATCAAAAGAAATGGCAAAAAGAAAGTGTTCTCAAATGTCAAATGCCACAAGAAATTTGGGGGAAAAACAACAACAAAAGCAAACTCCCATATGAAACTCAAATTCTATTGATCCCTTTTCCATCGTATCCACTTTTGTGCATGGTAGAGAGGGGACGACCCTTCTTCTTGTCTAGGCAAGAAGGGGAATTCCGCAATCCTCCAGTGTTTCTAACACCATAGGGAGTCTACTCTTGACGAAAGCATTTAATGATTGAGGACAAAGGTACCCTAGCTTGACACAACTTGGAGGTGATTTATTGGTATCTTTCTAGGCTTAGTAGTTTGAAGAAACTATATCTATAATGGAATGTGTACCCTTGAATTGCTTTCCCTTTAGATAATTTCCGCCACTTAGATGAGGAAAGTGGCTATTCTTTTGTAGATGCATTCGTTACTTGATTTTACTTGCTTTAATGATTGGATGTGTCGCCATTTTGGCAAGACCCACCTTGCCTTGCAAGAAGGCATCCTGCCTCATGGTTGTCTTGTTGTGAGTTGAAGGGGCGGAGTGAGACCCGCTAATTATCTCATATCGGCTATATTAGTAGTTTAGTTTAAATAAGGGTCCTAGTTTTGTCACCTCTTTACTCGGGACGAGCAAAGGTTCGGTTTGGGGATATTTAATGTGACCAATATTTGAGCATATTTAGTCCCCGAATTAGCCTTGTTCCTATGCTTTTTAGTGCATAATTGGGTCATTTAATATCTTTAGTCTTTCGTTTTGCATATTCTTTGAGGTTTTATTTCCTTGGTAGGAGAGGAATGCAAACCTTGCATTTTCATGGCAAAATGGAGCTAAATTGATCGAATCTAATGACCAAGCATCAAAGTGAAGACAAGACTAGAAGGCCTATGTAAATAATGAAGTAGATGGGCAATGATGAGAAGATCCTTGCATCCCCAACAAGATCCTTGAGGATTGTTGGAAGAAGAAAAGAAGAAAAGAAGAAGAAGCTTGCTGAGCTACTATCCGGGCGTCTTGGCCATGGGACGAGCGTCCTGGCTGGCTACAATCCGAGCATCCCGTAGCCAGTCCGCTCATCCTGGCCCTTTACAATCCGAGCGTCTCATGCATCAGGCTGCTCGGATTCCTTCCCAGTTCAAGCCGTTTCCTCCTCAGTCCACTCGGGATGCGCATATTCCTTGAAGACTAACGAAGCGGAGATGAGCATCTCCTTCGAGAGGAGCACTTCCTCAACTTTTCTTAAGGGTCTTAATCGTCATTTAAGCCCTTAGTAACCCTAATTTATGTACCTAATCCTTAGTATAAATACCCCATTGTACTAATTAGATTATCATGTTCTTCATCTACAATCTTAATCTCATCTTAATCTTGTAATCAACTTTTAATTAGGCATTAATACAAATCTCATTTCCTTAATTTCTCTATTGTTCATCATTTATTTTAGGTAATTGAAGATTATTTGGGATTTATTTGGAGGATTGACAACCTTCCAATCATACATCAAGTACTTCTATTATTCTTTGCTTATTATTTTGGAATCATCATTAGGTATAATTCTCTTAATCCCTTTTTAATTATTGGTAATCATTTTCATTTATTCATCATGTTATGTCTTGCTAGTATGATTGACAACCTTGTTAGCATGTTAAACTTGATAATGAGTGAGTAGTCCTCTAAACTAGGGTTAATGGGGAATTAGGGGAAAACAACATGGGGATTGATTCATGCTTAATCTAATATGCTTTCATAATTAATTTGCTTGCTTGTTGTGATTTCAACTTATGCACATGTTATGTTTGATGAAATGCGAGCCTATGAATCCTTGCATTTTTTTACCCATCACTTATCTTTTCAATGAGACTTGTAAGACATAAACCAACTCGAGTCTCATTAGACCATGCATATAGTTGGATAGGGAGGATTACGTCGACTTGTAGGTGTTGTACAATCTAATCGATTCGGCTCCGGGACCCAAACATTCCTAGGGATTGTAAGATATACACTAACTCGATCCCATCACAACAATAATTGCTTGCATCTAGTTGAAAACATGTTTGTATGATCAAATCCCATGAATCCCCTATGAACCCATGACACCCTAGTGCTTTTAATCAATTGTTTACATCTCATTTTAATAATCTTGCTTGTTTATTTACATTGTTATTTAGTTTAGTGATCTTCTTATCTCAACCCAAATTGTGACACCCTTAGACACCACTACTTGCAATCGAAAATCCTACATCAATACCCGTCCCTTGGGATCTGACCTTTACTTACCTCTTTACTAATAGTAGAGTAGTTTGCGAAGTTATAAATATTGTTTTGGTCTAGGTGCTCCTAACGACAAGTAACCGAAAACGATAGTCCGACCAACGTCCTGATGCTCAACTCGAGCGGGCAGGTGCTCAGCTTGTCTATTTGAGTTTGGATTTTAAAACGGACGTAATTTCTTCATCCGGACTCCTATTAAAGTGATTTAAAGGCCTAGACCACTTAATTTTTCGACGCTGTTTCATTTAGCATAGTTTCAGAGCCAAATAAGAAAGTATTGGTTTGGTTCCAAGCAATTTCCTCTTGTAATGGCTCCCTTCTCGTCATCCATGCCCAATAACTTGTGGGGATAGATTCTTGGGTCGCGGGGATCGTCCTTCATTGCCCTAAAACTTGATTTATTGAGCTATCACCTTTAGCTTTGGTCTCATCTTTGATGCTTTCTCGTTGGATGCAATCAATTTAGCTCCGATTTACTCCGTTTAGGCAAGGTTAGTGCTGCTCTCCTACGAAGGACACCAATTCTCATAGAATATGCATAATAGGAAGCTAAAGACAAGAAACGAACCTAATACACACTAAAAAGCATAGGAAAGAGGCTAGTTAGGGGACTAAATGTGCGTAAATACGAGTCACATAAAATATACCCAAACCGAACCTTTGCTCGTCCCGAGTAAAAAGGTGACTAAAATTATGACCTTTATTTATAGTAATCTAATAATATAGGCGATATGAGACAATTAGCGGGTCTCACTCTGCCCCTTCAACTCACAACAAGACATCTATGAGGTAAGTTGCCTTCTTGCAAGGCAAGGTGAGGCTTGCCAAAACTTTGATGCACCCTACATTAAGTACATAAAAAAATAAAAGGATGCATCTACAAAAGAATAGCCACTTTCCTTATCTAAGTTGCGGAAATCAACTAATAGGGAAGGAATTTAAGGGTACACATTCCATCATAGACATTAGTTCTCCAAGCCACTAAGTCTAAGAGGATACAACAAGTCACCTCCAAGTGACGTCAAAGTAGGCTACTTTTGTCCACAATCGCAAGATGCTTTCGTCAAGGGCGATCGGATGGGGTGGAAGGATATCCTTATGATGTTAGTGGCGTATGACATGACAAATATCAGATTCTTTACAAGTGTAAAGGCCAAGGATCGTCCCAAGCTCAACAAGGTGGCATAACAAAAAGGTTTTTGGGAATGAAGTGCTCAAGTCGATTAAACAAAAGTAGTGGATTTGACTAACATTCAAAATTTGGCCTCATTTCAACTTCCGCATTTCACATTTAAAAACTTTAAGATGGGGTTTGTCCCTCACTTGCTAATGTCCTTTGTTTTCTCCAATCGCTTACTAGGCAACCGATTAACCTCTAGAGTATAGCTTTTCGGGGTGATAGTCACTTTATCTTCGGGCGGTTGAATTCACAACCTTGTCGTGGCCCAATTCAATGGATCCCTCACCAAAACACATTGAAGTGGTATGCCTCCATCAAATTTCTCAACAATTCAACAATTCAAAATATTTGAGGTTTCTTTGGCAATTAAAACGATTCCACATCACAAAACTTTTGAAATGAGCATTTCAAACTTATTAATGAAAGGTGTCTTTGGGTTGCCAAATAACTAAGTTAATCAAGGTCCCCTAGATAAGTGGATCAAGTCCATATCACATCATAAGGTTGGATAGGTGACTCACATGCAAACCCTTGACTAGACTTTAGACCATGGGACAAAAGATACTTGTATGACACAACCTATGGTGTCTTGAATGCATTCTAGTAAACAAAGTCTCAAGGAGAAATTATCTACAAGGGCCTTATATATACACTTGTCAAGCTTCCCAATTAGGCATTTTCACAAAATCTTCTAACATGCAAACTACATGCCATGATGCAACTATAATATATACAAATCTAATGAATATGCTTCTATCAACTAGTATGCCATATAAACTAAATGCAAGCTCCTAACAACATATAAGCACGAAAAACCATAACAAAAAACTCCACAACATCCTCATACACATATAGCCCATCCTCCTTATAAGTAAAAAGAAATGGAAGGGAGGATTAGAACAATTATACCATGCGGCCTTCTTATTCCCTTAGGATATGTTTTAAATGGAGTGGCATACCTATATGAGAAGAGAATAATACACACAAGTATATACAATTCTACATTACTAAATGAAAGAATATGTTTTTGGTTTTTGAAATATTTCAATTTTTAGGGATTTTATTTTTGTGAAATTAAAAGCATATTTTTGAGATTTTTCAAATTTTTATAAGTTTTTGGAATATAAATTCCCACCCCCACTTTATTTTGGACATTGTCCTCAATGTACAACGTAGGAGTAGGAATGAAATTCAATGCATGAGATGAATGAATGCATGATCTATATAAATGGAACTATATGTCATAAGTCACAAATGATGCAATTAAGCTAAACTAAGCTAAAGTGATGCATGTTTTCTATTAGTTGGAAAGCTAATTTAAATTAGCTTAGGTTACTTATGATCAAACTTCCCCAAACCGATTTAAACACTATTTCTAGTGTTGGAGAAATGAGGTTTGGTCATGAGTGACCATGGATGAATACATGAAATAAATGCAACAAACTACATGAGCTATATTGTAATACTACGGTTTTATGTGCTTTTGGGTACTCTATCGAGTAGGACTTACTTTGTCGAGTAAGTGAGTGTTGCGTGGGAAATAGTGTACTGCTGATGAGTAATCGATCGAGTAGGTGGATTACTCAATCGAGTGGAGGGCACTCGATCGAGTAAGTGACTTACTCGATTGAGTAAGTTGGTTTTACGGGTTGTTTTTGACGGGTTTTGATAGCAACGTGAGAAAGATATATAAACTTAATCCGTCAGTTTCTTTTCGTTTTTACACTTTTCTAAACTTCACAAAGATAAAACAAAGTTATGTTGCTTCTGTCTCTCTCTCTCTCTCTCTCTCTCTCTATCTCTCTCTATCTCTCTCTTTCTCTCTCATTGCTATCAAATCCTAAGGGCTAGAGTCGTCGGATCGTTTTGTTCTTTACGCCGCTGAGACCGTTGTATTATGGGTAAGATCCTAGTATAGTTTTTATGTTGTTTCATTGATTTTGGTTGAAACCCTAATTGGGTAAATTGAGGGTTTTGGGAGTATTGTGTTTATTAGATAGTGATTGTATGATTGTATATTTGATAGGAGGTAATTTCGTTGAAGAACGATTTTGATTAGCTGATTGTGACGATCTTGGTGATTTCTTTTCCAGGTAGGGTTTCCCTACTCGGTTATTGGTTACATTATTGTTGGTGGTGGTTGTGTTTGTTGTTCATCTATAACATATTGGTTTTGTGTTAGAGTTGTTGTTACATAGTTGATTGTGTAATTGTCTGTGGTTCTCGAGGTGCGCCCTCGGCTGAGTGGAGTCACTTGCGGGAGTGGCTTCACGCCCTTGATTCGCCCTCTGTGGAACCCGCCACAGAAGGGGATGCGCACATTAAGGAACATGGGTTATCGCTCGGATGAGATGAGCGGGGCTTAGGTGGGTACGGCTGCGGTCCCCCACTGGCAGTGTGGAATATCTGTTGCGATGGGTATTCTGGCAGGACTACACACTTTAGTGTGTAGTCAGGTGTGTGGAGTTGTGACGGAGTTTGGGTAATGTGTGTGTTGTATCTTATATATTGTGTTTTGTGTAATGAGTAATGTAACACCCCCATACTCCAAGTGCCTTACCAAGACCACTTACGGTATGATATTGCTACCATCTCGGTTACCCGAGGCAATGATAATCAAATGGACAATAACGAAACGTACTTAAATAATAATAAAGTTTAAGTGATACAAATCGAATCCAAAACTGATAAAAGAAATACAAATGTTCTCAAATCAAAACGACTAAAATCAACTAGTTCATGACACAGCGGAAGACTCTACGACATTCGATGACTCCATCTTAGCTATCCCTTGCGTAAGCCATCATACCTTCTCAACAACTGCTCACCACCCCTGAATGGATCACCACAGTTTTTAAAACAATTAAACGGGGTCAGTACTGATTACATAAAACAATAGCTGCAATGAAACAGTATTACAAACAACTCAATCAGCACAACTCAATCTCCACAACTCCAATTCATGTCCACACACCTGACTACACACTGAAGTGTGTAGCCCTGCCAGAGTACCCATCGCAACAAGTACTCCTTGCCGCCAGTTGGGGACCGCAGCTGTTCCCACCTAAGCCCCGCTCATCTCATCCGAGCGATAAACCCATGTTCATTAATGTGCACATACCTTCTGTGGCGGGTTCCACAGAAGGTGAATTAAGGGCGTGAAGCCACTCCCGCAAGTGACTCCACTCTGCCAGGGACGTTTCCAGAAGATCAGAGGTAGTTATACAACAATCACCTTATACAAACAACAGTTACCAAAACCAATGCCAATACGATAAAGAATCAACAACAACAACAACAATGCTATGTAACCAATACTGAGTAGGGAAACCCTACCTGAAAAGCAATCACTAATGACGATCTAGCAGCTAATCAGAATTTCTCCTCAACGAATCCTCCTCCTATAAAACGTATACATACAATTACTACCAATGCCATACAAAACACCGCAAAACCCCCAACATTACCCAATTAGGGTTTAACCAAACTTATCAAAACATTATGAAAATTATATAAAAATATTACCCTCGACACAACGATCACAACGGCGTAAAGAACGAGACAATCTGACACTCCTAGCCTTGGGATTTGTTAACAATGCGATGGATGCGATGTACGTAACTGTTAATCTTCTCTTTGAAAGGATTTTAGAATGTTAAAAGTGATTAAACAAAGTGACGGAATCCCTTTTATATTAATCTCGCATTATTAACAAAACTCGGCTAATGAACCCCTAAAACACATTTACTCGATCGAGTAAGTGACTTACTTGATCGAGTGGCCCTTACTCGATCGAGTCCTCAACTTACTCGATCGAGTACCCTACAGGCAGTCTACTGTTTTGCGTCAAAAACTACTTACTCGACAGAGTAAGCTCCACTCGATAGAGTACCCATGGACACATAAAACCGTAGTATTACAGTCTTCCCTCCTTAAAAAGAACTTCGTCCCCGAAGTTCAACCCATAGACAAAAATAAAACACACTATCACCACTCCGACACAACATAACCAAAACTCAAAACAAAACTCAAAACACATCTCCCAAAACAACACTCAACCCGACACAAGACAACTACTAACTGTACTAAACCTACATAAAACATGCAAAAACTCTATGCGACCATCTCCTACCTCCCTAAACGAAACATGGTTACGTCCCCGTAACCACACATACCTGATAAAAAAGAGACGTATACCGCTCCCTCATAGCCTCCTCCGCCTCCCAAGTTGCCTCCTCAACCTCATGGTTAGACCAAAGAACCTTAAGCAACACCGTTTCCCCATGTCTAGTTTTCCTAAGCTTCCGATCAAGAATCTGTTTCGGCACCTCAAGATAAGACAAGGACTCATCCAGCTCGATGTTCTCTACATCTAACACATGTGAAGGATCACTCACATACTTCCGCAGCTGAGACACATGAAACACATTATGCACTCTATCCAAAGCAGCTGGTAAAGCTAACCGGTAAGCAACCTCACTCACACGATCCAAAATCTCATATGGTCCGATAAACTTCTGGCTCAGTTTCCCTTTCTTCCCAAATCTCATGACCCCACGCATAGGAGACACTTTCAAAAGAACCTTGTCCCCAACCTGAAACTCGATGTCACACCGATGTAAATCTGCATAACTCTTTTGTCGATCTTGGGCCACTTTCATCTTTTGTCTAATCAGCTTAACCTGTTCAACCATCTCCTGTACCATCTCTGGTCCCAAAACCACTGTCTCAGCTCTATCATCCCAGCAAATCGGACTCCTACATCTCCTCCCATACAAAGCCTCAAATGGTGCCATGCCTATACTCGTGTGATAGCTGATGTTATAAGAAAACTCAATTAGGTCCAACCTCTGTTCCCAGCTACCACCAAAATCCATAACACAAGCTCGCAACATGTCCTCTAAAGTCTTGATGGTCCTCTCTGTCTGGCCATCTGTCGCAGGATAAAACACAGTACTCATCTTTAAGGTAGTTCCCATCAACTCCTGCAATTCTTTCCAAAACCGTGATATGAACCTCGCATCTCTATCGGACACTATATCCTTAGGCACCCCATGGAAACGAACCACATGCTTCCTATAAGCCAAAGCTAACTGTATCTTGGTCAAAGTATCTTTCATCGGCACAAAGTGAGCTGACTTAGTCAGACGATCAACTATAACACATATAATGTTATTACCCTGTTGACTCCTCGGCAAACCCACTATAAAATCCATAGAAATGGACTCCCACTTCCACTCAGGTACCTCAAGATACTGAATCTTACCTTGTGGTCATCGCTGCTCCCCTTTAACTCTTTGACATACCAAACAACGAGCCACAAACTCAGCTGTTTCCTTCTTCATCCCAGGCCACCAGAAGGTCTTCTTCAAATCTTTATATAGCTTGTCACCGCCTGGATGTACCGAATATGGTGTGCAATAAGCCTCTGTTATGATTATCTTTTTCAACTCCTCATCACTAGGAACACACCATCTCCCATCAAATCTTACACTACCATCTGTATGAATAGAGAATCTAGACACCGTCCCTTTCTCTACTCCAGCTCTCCACTCCTCAATCTTGGGATCCAAAGTCTGTTTCCTGCGAATGTCATCATAAAGATCTGGCTCCACTGTCAAATCCCCTATAGCATCCCCTTTCTGTATCATATGTATCCCCATCTTCTCCACCGCATCTCTCAACCTCATCAAGGACATAGCTGTGCAAAGAGAATGCACACTCTTCCTGCTCAAGGCATCTGCAACCACATTGGCTTTCCCTTCATGGTATATAATATCCATGTCATAATCCCCTATCAGCTCCATCCACCTCCTCTGTCTCATGTTCAAATCCTTTTGAGTGAAGATGTACTTGAGACTCTTGTGATCTGAAAATACCTTAAAGGTCGCCCCATAAAGATAGTGCCTCCAAATCTTGAGAGCAAACACAACCGCACCCTGTTGGAGCTTGTGTCCTCCACAAATTAGTGTGATAACATTTTGTAAATCTCTTACAGGTTCACAAGGGTATACTTCGTATATATAATCAGTGGATAAACGTTTACCTAATAACGGTTGGCTTGCTAGAAAGTTTGACGTTATTATCATACAGATGGCGGTGATCAACTGGTCCCTAAAGGTCACACCTATAGGATGTGTTTGAGAAATGTGGTTATAGAAATATAATCACATTGATGCCCAATATGACTAAAAGGTTAGTCAATGTGTTGATAAGATAATTATTTAATGAAAATTAAATAATATTAGTTGAGACGAATTAACTGTCAATTCGTAAATTAAATATAATAAGTTATATTTAATTAAATGTATATAATGTTAGCTTGGACGAATTAATCTGTTAATTCGTAATTAAATAAAATCAGTTATATTTAATATCAACAAGATGAATGTGTCATAGTGGTAATAGTGAAGGTACACAAACCAAGAGGTCTTGGGTTCGATCCTCACTAGATGACAATTCAACACATATTATATATTTTTGGAAAGACCAAAAATAAGGACAATATACTCCTTATTTCGGTCAGTTTGGCCGAAAATTAGGAAGGATTTTTCTTTCCTAATTGACTCCAAATTTCGGTCTGTATAAAAAGAAAGGGAGAGAATTATTTCTACCCTAATGCTTTTTCTTGACCTTGCCTCCTCTCTCTCATCAGAAAAACATAAAACAACTAAATTTTACAGAAAATTTTAGATCGATTTCTAGCATAATCAAAGGGCATATCTCATATCGTCTTGGGTGCAACTATTACGCGAATATCAATTTTGATATTGTTCTTAGGCCAATTTTGCTAGGACCAAAGGTTAATTCTGAATCCTTTATACTTTGTTTTTGTATTTTGTTTATGACCATTGATCATCATTGTTAAATTCGTTATAATCTTTCTAGTTTAAGGGAAGTATACAGATTATTTCCCACAAGTGGTATCAGAGCACTAGGCCACGATTTTTAATCTTGATGATTTTCATAAATTTGTATGTGAACAATGAGGATTTTCGAAAAATTTTAGGGTTTCGAAATTTTTTTGGTTCGGCAAATTTTTTTATGCCGATTTGTTTTTTTTTTCCTGCCGTTTTTTTTCTTTTAGTTTGATGATATTTTTCCATTTTATTTTTCATATTATTGTTTTTAATCAGTTAAAATTATCATATGAAGAATTGGTAGTTTTTGATTTAATGCAGATTAAGTTAAAATTAATGGAATCATCATGTTTATGATAAAAGGATTGTTTTTGCTATATAGTTTTTGGCATATAAATTAATCATGTTCATTATTTCATATGCTAATCATGTTCTAATAGCAAATGTAAACAATTTTGTCATCAAATCTTGTTTTAGGGCATATTACCGCAAAAGAAAGAAAAAAAAAAGGAGGACGTTTTTTTAGGGTTTGCCGTAGAGAAAAAAAAAAATTTGTTTTGTTTTTTTGGTAAGCCGAGTATAAAAAAAAAGGGAAGTTTTGTTTTCTTGTTTTTTTTGCCTTATTGCCGAAAGAAAAAAATATGGAAAGTTTTTTTCTTGTTTTTCCTAATTGCCGAATAAAAAAAAAAGGGGCCGTTTTTTTTTTTCAGCCGTGTGGAGCTGAAATTATAAAAAAAAAAAAATTGTTGTTTATTTTTTTTTTTCAGCCGAGACCATATAAATTTTGGTTTTTGTTTTTTATTTTGGCCAATTAGTTATTGTGAATCGGTTCACAATTTAAAGATACCGAGTTATTTTAAAGCAGTTTAAAATTTTGACGGATAGAATTCATATTACAAGTTTAATATGGATTAAGGATGAAATTAATGTGATTAATTGCGGAATTGTCACTTAATTTAATTTAAATAGGTGGTTTGGATAAATTAATCAACATAATTAAGGATTTGTGTTATGTATGTTTAATTTATTTTAGTTGATGCTTTTAAATTTTGTTGAATGAATCGAATGAATGAATTTTATTTACGTATTTATTTTTGCAATCGGTTGTAATTTGTAATACTTAGTGTGGCCTTAGTCAAATTATGTTTTCGTAATGAAGGAAACATGATTTTTATGTAATTATGAGATCTCGAATCTCCTTTATTTTAGTTTTGGGTTTTGAAATTAGAATGTAATAAATAGGTCAATTATGTAATTTTATTTATTGTAATTTCAAAGAAGACTAAAGATGAAGATTGGAGCTCACTCCCACTACATGGATCAAGATGGAACATCAAGACAAGCTTCTCGGGTCCAAGGATGGATTCCAAACTTGTATTTATTGTTCATTTTGATAGGATAGGCCACACTAGGACTTTTACTGTTTGTTTTTACGTTTTCATTCTTATTGCTTTTCATTCACATGTTAGTTTATGCATCATTTTCCGCCTAAAACCAAACCACCTACTACTAAAATGCATGAAAATTGACTCATATAGGTTGTATGTTAGTTTTCATGGACATGCAGATGTCACAGTCTTTAAGCCATCACCTTAGTTTATTCATTCTCGCATGCTAGATTATAGTTCACTTAAAATGAATTAATATAAAGTTGATGGGATCTTCCTCTAAAACGGAAATTGAGATTAGTCTTTATAAGGGCAAACATCTATGAATCCCTTCTTCGTCGGTAGGCCTAATATGACCCCTTCTACGTTGGGTAAGTAGTTGTGTTGACTTAGTTTACCTCAACATCATAGTTCGAAGAGTTTCTCGTGATTATGATGGACTATAGATAGAATTTACAGAAATTTATCGACCAAGAATTCTAACGGTAGAATTAGCTAAAAGGTTAGCTTATCAATTTACAGAGAATTGAGTCTTGGGGTCATTTATATAATTCTTGAGGGAGGTCAATTGTATAAATGTTTTTGAGTCTTCGCGTTATGACATTAGTTCATTAGACTTAAAATAAAAACGATGCACATGCTTATTATTTTATTCTTCTTTCGCAGTGTAGAACACGTTTATTATCGATAATACTGTTACAACAAATGGCTGGAAATAACGCAATCCCAATGCCTAGTGCCACACTAGATCGTTCGTCCTGGCTAAAAGTGTTCATGGACCAAATGAATCAGTCCACTCGACTGAAGAATGATGGGTCCAATTTTGCGGACTGGGTGGCGGCACTACGGAATGCTGCCACTGCTGACGGTAAGTTTAGGTATTTAACTGAGCCAATACCGGTCAACCCAGGCCCAAATGCAGGAGTCAACGAGTCACTCGCTTATAGTGATTTCGTTATGGAAGCGGGTGCGATAAAGAACGTACTCATCTTTGCAATGGAAACCAATTTGCAGAGACGCTTAATTGCCCAAGGTGCAAACAAGATTTTCACCACGCTCACTAACGAGTTCTCAAAGGCACCGAGAATCGTTACATATGAGCATACCTGTCGCTTCTTTGATGCGAAACTCCAGAAGGGCCAACCGGTTAGCCCACACATTCTTCACATGATTGAGAATGTCGAGAAGCTGGAGGCACTTAATTGTAAAATCAGTGAGAGCATTGTCATTGACCGAATGCTTCATTCTCTTCATGATGGTTTTGCCCTTTTCAGGGCAAACTACTATATGAATGACTTGAAAAAGAGTCCTCATGAGCTACACTCCCTTCTCGTACAGACCGAGAAGGATATGAAATTGAGTGGGAGCGTGAAGCAGGATGTTCTCACGATTTACAACAAAGGTAAAGGTAAGGGCAAGGCTCATGGCGACCTAGCTGTAGGTAAGCCAACGTTTAAGAAGCCAGGAAACGGTAAGAGTGCGCCTCGTGAGACTAGTGGATCACAGGGCAAGACAAAGAGCAAGGGCGGTGACATAGAGTGCCACCATTGTCACAAGACTGGACATTGGAGGAGGAACTGTCCCGTCTACCGTGAGGACATCAAGGCAGGCCGCGTCGTTCCTGTTGGTATGTCATCTTATATTCATATGATTGAGATTAACCATGCAAGTTTCGGAACTTGGGTACTAGATACTGGTTGTGGTTCTCATCTGTGTAATCATTTGCAGGGCCTAAAGAACATCATACCTCTCGAAAAAGGTGATGTGGACTGCGAGTCGGAATGGAGCACGAGTTGTTGTTGCCTCGAAGGGAACATATGTAATCCAACTCCCTAGTGGTTTTGAGTTATCTTTAAATAATCACATACTATGTACCCAGTTTATCTAAGAACATTATTTCTGTTTCCGTACTTGCTAAAGACGGTTTTGCATTTTCAATAAAGGATAATAGTTGTATTTTCTCTTTTAATGAAATGATTTATGGCAAAGCAGTTTCCATGAATGGAATTTACATCTTAGATCAAACCACGGAAGTATTACACATGAATAATAAGAAGTTAAAGGTTGGTGACAAAGATCAAACCTATCTATGGCATTGTCGAATGGGACACATAAATGAGAAACGCGTGAAGAAACTCGTCGATAATGGGACTATTCCCGCATTCGATTTTTCTACATATGGCACGTGTGAATCATGTCTCATTGGCAAGATGACTCGAATTTCCTTCAAAGGTGTTGGAATGCGCGCTAGTGACCTACTAGGACTCATACATACGGACGTATGTGGACCTATGTCAATTACCGCTAGAGATGGCTATAGATATTTTATCACTTTCACAAACGATTTGAGTTGATACGGATATGTCTACTTAATGAAGCATAAAAGTGAGTCCTTTGAGAAATTCAAGGAATACCAGAATAGGGTACAGAACCAACTGGGTAGAAAGATTAAAGCACTCCGTTCAGATCGGGGTGGCGAATATCTTTCAAATGAGTTTGATCAACACCTGAAAGACTGTGGAATCGTTTTGCAGTTAACTCCACCTGGAACACCTCAATTGAATGGTGTGTCCGAACGGAGAAATCGAACCTTACTAGATATGGTTAGATCCATGATGAGTCACACGGTAGTGCCTGATTCATTATGGGGTTATGCTCTTTTGTCAGCCGCTCTTATACTTAACCGAAGTCCGTCTAAAGCTGTCGACAAGACTCCATATGAAATGTGGAAGGGAACGGTCCCTAACTTGTCCTTTATTCGGGTTTGGCGCTGCGAGGCTTATGTCAAGTGGAGACACGAGGATAAGCTCGGCCCGCGATCGGTCAAGACATACTTTATAGGTTATCCAAAAGGAACATTTGGTCTTTACTTCTATTCGCCTACCGAACATCGAGTTTTTGTTGCGGCTAGTGCGACGTTCTTAGAGAAAGAATTTCTCGAGAACAAGACGAGTAATAGAACCTTCGAGCTGTTGGAGATTCCAGAACCAACAACCGAGGAACAGATGGAGGAAGCTGTACCTCCAACTGATGATATGGTTAATATTCCTGAGGAACCTAGGAGGTCGGGTAGAGACTCTCATACTCCGGACAGATACATTGGTATGGTCGAGGAGAATGACGTTTTACTTCTAGAAAGTAATGAACCCGCAACCTATAAAGGTGCTATGGCCTGTTCCGACTCAAAGCTATGGCTTGAAGCCATGCAATCTGAGATGGACTCCATGTATGAGAATAACGTATGGGATCTAGTTGATTTACCTAATAAGGTAAAACCTCTACAGTGCAAATGGCTTTACAAAATAAAGCGTTCTGTAGACGCGCAAACAGATATCTATAAGGCACGACTTGTGGCAAAAGGTTTCACTCAAGTGCACGGATTGCATTATGATGAGATTTTTGCACCTGTAGTCATGCTACGTTCCATTCGGATAATCTTAGCGATTTCTGCATTTCATGATTATGAAATTTGGCAAATGGATGTGAAAACCGCCTTCTTAAACGATTATTTGGAGGAAGAGTTGTACATGGTGCAACCCGAAGGTTTCATAGATCCTGAGCATCCTAAGAAAGTATGCAAGCTTAAGCGTTCCATTTATGGACTTAAGCAAGCTTCACGGAGTTGGAATCATCGTTTCGACCAAGTGATAAAAGAGTATGGCTTCACTCGATCGGTTGAGGAACCATGCTTATATATCAAGTCGAGTGGGAGCAAGATTGTATTCTTGATATTGTATGTCGATGACATACTCTTGATTGGGAATGACATTCCTCTCCTATCTTCGGTTAAAGAATGGTTGAAGAACCATTTCTAGAAGAAAGATCTGGGTGAGGCACAGCGCATTTTAGGAATCCGTATCTACCGAGATAGATCACGACGGACGTTATCACTTAGTCAGGAGTCTTATTTGGATAAGGTTCTTAAGAGGTTCAGCATGACCAACTCCAAGAAGGGGAACCTTCCTATGACGACTGGGATGCAGTTGAGCAAGTCTCAGTCACCCACGACGCCTGAAGGGATTGAGCGCATGAGTCGTGTTCCTTATGCATCTGCAATAGGATCGATCATGTATGCCATGATATGCACACGTCCCGGGCGTGGCATATGCATTGAGTATGACGAGTCGGTACCAAAAGACTCCAGGTGAAACACACTGGATAGCAATCAAAAATATCCTCAAGTACCTACGGAGGACTAAGGATTGGGTATTGACTTATGGAGGCGATACTAAGCTATGCGCAACCGGTTACGCAGATGCTAGCTTCCAAACGGATCGAGATGATTCCAAATCTCAAACCGGGTTCGTCTTCACTCTTAATGGTGCTTTGCGGTCACCGGAAGAGTTCCAAACAGAGTGTTGTAGTAGATTCTACTACTGAATCCGAGTACTATGCCGCTTCGGAGGCAGCAAAGGAAGTGATATGGATGTGTCAATTCTTACAAGGGCTTTCGGTAGTTCCTAGTTCGAATGACCCGATCACCATCTATTGTGACAATAGAGGTGCCATCTTCCAGGCTAAGGAGCCAAAGTCTAGCAACAAATCTAGACATGTACTTCGGAAAGCTCACCTGATCCGTGATTACGTGGAGCAAGAAGAGATAGTGATTGACAAGATTGCGACGGATGATAACATCGCGGATCCTCTCACCAAGCCGTTGAATTATGATAAGCATGTAGGGCATGTTAATTCCATGGGAATTAAACATGTTCCTGAGTTGTAGTACTTGATTATAGATTTGATACATTATCTTTTTCATATACTATTTATAACTTCATCGTTTTATATATAATATTTTGTTTTTCATGTGGATTGTACTGACAACATTGAACGCCACAAAGTGAACTGAATTACATTATAATTGTTTTGGTCCGTAATCGCCAATGTGAGCTGATAACTCCGGCTATTATATTGTGCAGTCGATTGATGGTGGGTTCAACGAGCCATAAGTCAAACGGTTGACTGATCGATCACAGATGCGAGATTATGACGATACCTCGTAGGACAACTTTTTGTGACAACGTAATAGAGTCCTAAATGTTTAATAACATTCGGTGCCAGGTCGTGGATAGGATATCCATTTTGTTCCTAGAGTCGATTCTTTTGACTATCGACTGTCTCTTGAGATTAAGGCAGTTTTTGGGTGACTTTGGTTTCTTTCTCACGGTCTGTATCGGAGGCTAAGTAGATTTTTTCTGGGTCATTTCATACTGTGCTTACATTTGCAGGATTCGAGTTGAGGAAAATATCCAACCCTTATCGGTATAGTTATTTCTCGGGGCCACTCGAGGACTTGTAAATCGAAATGCATGGCCATGCTCGAATGTTGATTCGTTTATCAGTTAAGTTACTCTTTAGTCGGGGAAACCACTCTTGATATTGATCGCTTGTAAAATACGACCTTTGTGAATTCGGATTTGCAAATTGTTTTACATTGAGTGGGAGAAATTTTATAGGATATGAGAATCGGTTATCGCACATACACTTGTGAGGACAAGTGGGAGTTTGTTTGAGCTTGTGTCCTCCACAAATTAGTGTGATAACATTTTGTAAATCTCTTACAGGTTCACAAGGGTATACTTCGTATATATAATCAGTTGATTAACGTTTACCTAATAACGGTTGGCTTGCTAGAAAGTTTGACGTTATTATCATACGAGATGCGCGTGATCAATCTGGTCCCTAAAGGTCACACCTATAGGATGTGTTTGAGAAATGTGGTTATAGAAATATAATCACATTGATGCCCAATATGACTAAAAGGTTAGTCAATGTGTTGATGAGATAATTATTTAATGAAAATTAAATAATATTAGTTGAGACGAATTAACTGTCAATTCGTAAATTAAATATAATACGTTATATTTAATTAAATGTATATAATGTTAGCTTGGACGAATTAATCTGTTAATTCGTAATTAAATAGAATCAGTTATATTTAATATCAACAAGATGAATGTGTCATAGTGGTAATAGTGAGGGTACACAAACCAAGAGGTCTTGGGTTCGATCCTCACTAGATGACAATTCAACACATATTATATATTTTTGGAAATACCAAAAATAAGGAGAATATACTCCTTATTTCGGTCAGTTTGGCCGAAAATTAGGAAGGATTTTTCTTTCCTAATTGACTCCAAATTTCGGTCTGTATAAAAAGAAAGGGAGAGAATTATTTCTACCCTAATGCTTTTTCTTTACCTTGCCTCCTCTCTCTCATCAGAAAAACACAAAAACAACTAAATTTTACAGAAAATTTTAGATCGATTTCTAGCATAATCAAAGGGCATATCTCATATCGTCTTGGGTGCAACTAATAGGCGAATATCAATTTTGATATTGTTCTTAGGCCAATTTTGCTAGGACCAAAGGTTAATTCTGAATCCTTTATACTTTGTTTATGTATTTTGTTTATGACCATTGATCATCATTGTTAAATTCGTTATAATCCTTCTAGTTTAAGGGAAGTATACAAATTATTTTCCACAAGTGGTATCAGAGCACTAGGCCACGATTTTTAATCTTGATGATTTTCATAAATTTGTATGTGAACAATGAGGATTTTCGAAAAATTTTAGGGTTTCGAAATTTTTTTGGTTCGGCAAATTTTTTTATGCCGATTTGTTTTTTTTTCCTGCCGTTTTTTTTCTTTTAGTTTGATGATATTTTTCCATTTTATTTTTCATATTATTGGTTTTAATCAGTTAAAATTATCATATGAAGAATTGGTAGTTTTTGATTTAATGCAGATTAAGTTAAAATTAAATGGAATCATCATGTTTATGATAAAAGGATTGTTTTTGCTATATAGTTTTTGGCATATAAATTAATCATGTTCATTATTTCATATGCTAATCATGTTCTAATAGCAAATGTAAACAATTTTGTCATCAAATCTTGTTTTAGGGCATATTGCCGCAAAAGAAATAAAAAAAAGGGAGGACATTTTTTTAGGGTTTGCCGTAGAGGAAAAAAAAAATTGTTTTGTTTTTTTGGTAAGCCGAGTATAAAAAAAAAAGGGAAGTTTTGTTTTCTTGTTTTTTTTTGCCTTATTGCCGAAAGAAAAAAATATGGAAAGTTTTTTTCTTGTTTTTCCTAATTGCCGAATAAAAAAAAAAGGGGCTGTTTTTTTTTCAGCCGTGTGGAGCTGAAATTATAAAAAAAAAAAAAAAAAAAAATGTTGTTTATTTTTTTTTAAGCCGAGACCATATAAATTTTGGTTTTTGTTTTTTATTTTGGCCAATTAGTTATTGTGAATCGGTTCACAATTTAAAGATACCGAGTTATTTTAAAGCAGTTTAAAATTTTGACGGATAGAATTCATATTACAAGTTTAGTATGGATTAAGGATGAAATTAATGTGATTAATTGCGGAATTGTCACTTAATTTAATTTAAATAGGTGGTTTGGATAAATTAATCAACATAATTAAGGAATTGTGTTATGTATGTTTAATTTATTTTAGTTGATGCTTTTAAATTTTGTTGAATGAATCGAATGAATGAATTTTATTTACGTATTTATTTTTGCAATCGGTTGTAATTTGTAATACTTAGTGTGGGCTTAGTCAAATTATGTTTTCGTAATGAAGGAAACATGATTTTTATGTAATAGAGAATCTAGACACCGTCCCTTTCTCTACTCCAGCTCTCCACTCCTCAATCTTGGGATCCAAAGTCTGTTTCCTGCGAATGTCATCATAAAGATCTGGCTCCACTGTCAAATCCCCTATAGCATCCCCTTTCTGTATCATATGTATCCCCATCTTCTCCACCTCATCTCTCAACCTCATCAAGGACATAGCTGTGCAAAGAGAATGCACACTCTTCCTGCTCAAGGCATCTGCAACCACATTGGCTTTCCCTTCATGGTATATAATATCCATGTCATAATCCCCTATCAGCTCCATCCACCTCCTCTGTCTCATGTTCAACTCCTTTTGAGTGAATATGTACTTCAGACTCTTGTGATCTGAAAACACCTTAAAGGTCGCCCCATAAAGATAGTGCCTCCAAATCTTGAGAGCAAACACAACCGCACCCAACTCTAGATCATGTGTCGGATAGTTCTCCTCATAAGGCTTCAATTGCCGAGAAGCATAGGCAATTACTTTAGTACTCCCTTCAGGTAATGATAAGATTGGAGCTGTGGTAAAACGCTCCTTTAATGTTTGGAACGCCGTCTCATAACTTTCATCCCAACGAAACTTGTTCTCTTTCCTCATCAAAGCTGTCATGGGTCTGGCTATCTTGGAGAAAGCCTTCACGAACCGACGATAGTACCCTGCCACACCCAAGAAACTCCTGATCTCAGCCACATTCTTCGGTGCTTCCCACCGAGTAACCGCCTCTATCTTTGCAGGATCCACAACAACACCCTTCTTTGAAATCACATGGCCTAGGAAAGCAACTTCCTCTAACCAGAACTCACACTTAGACAACTTTGCATATAGCTGATTGTCTCGCAAAGTCTGCAACACTATCCTCAAATTCTCCTCATGCCCCTCCTTAGTCTTAGAAAAGACTAAGATATCATCGATAAAGACCACAATAAACCGATCCAGGAACTGACTGAAGACCCGGTTCATCAAATCCATAAACACTGCAGGTGCATTAGACAACGCAAACGGCACCACAACATACTCATAGTGACCATACCTCGATGTAAAAGCTGTCTTTGATATGTCCTCGTCCCGAATCTTCACCTGATGGTAACCCGACCTCAAGTTGATCTTAGAAAAGACCGCTGCACCGTTCTACTGATCAAACAAGTTATCTATCCTCGGCAAAGGATACTTGATCTTCACTGTAACTCTGTTCAACTCTCTATAATCGATGCATAACCTCAAACTCCCATCTTTCTTTTTCACAAACAAGACTGGTGCTCCCCACGGTGATACACTAGGTCTAATGTATCCCTTCTCAATCAGATCATCTAGCTGTTTCTTCAGCTCCTTTAACTCCTTAGGACCCATGCGGTACGGTGCCTTAGAGATTGGCCCCGTCCCCGGTTTCAACTCAACACTGAAATCTATCTCCCTCTTCGGTGGCAAACCCGGTATCTCATCTGGAAACTCTCCCACCACTGGTATCTGCTCAACTATCGGACTCTCCATACTATGGTCTCTCAAATGGCATAAGATCAATGGACACCCCTTCTTCAGATACGACTTCAAAGTCACTGTTGCAATCAACTTAACTTTGGGTTTGACAACAAACCCACGATAAGACACACTAATCCCCTTAGGACCTCTCAAAGAAACCCTCTTTTGATGACAATCTATCTTAGCATTGTACTTACCCAACCACTCCATACCAACTATCTTCTCAAAACTCTCCAAAGGAAACTCTAACAAGTCCACTGGTAGGTCAACCTGCCCAACTATCATAGACACGCCTCTATACAACCGCCTACAAGATACAGACTCACCCGACGGTATAAAAACTTCCTCTTTTATAGACTCATACTCACTCAAATCCAAAATCTTAGCATGACTCGATGATACAAACGATTGTGACGCCCCCGAATCAAACAAAACAAAGGTAAAGACTCTATTAACAAGAAAAGTACCGGTGATAACGTGAGCATCATCCTCTACTGCTTTCTTCTCTATCATGAACAGCTTACCACTGGTCTTCTGTCCACCTCCCTGGACAGTACTAGCTGAAGTAGACGGCTTAGCAGCCGACCCCTGGTTGTTGTTGTTCGTCGCCGGTCTCTGGTATGAATTACCGCCATTGCGGTTAGCCCCACCATTGTTGTTACTCTGACCACCCCGATTATTCCACGACCCAGCCGGACTGTTACTAGCATAACTCTGAGATGGACCCTGAGAGAAACTCCCCTGTGACGGTCTCTAGAAACCCCCACTCACAGCGCTGGTACACTCATGCCTCTTGTGGCCCATACCGCCACAGTTAAAACAAGACAAACCCAAACTGCTGCTACCACCACCACGGCCACGCCCGTAAGAAGCTCTACCGCTAAACCCCGACCCTGAAGAGTAAGCTCTCACCTGGTTATGGCCGCTCCTCTTATAACTAGACTGACCACCACCCTCACTCTCAGCCTTCCTCTTCTCAGAAGCTCTCTCTCGGTTCTCCTTGGTCATCTCTACTAACCTCTCAGCTCTCTCGGCACGCTCATACACCTCCTTGACATCCGTAAGAACCCCTACCGGCAACTTCTCCATAATCTTGGGTGTCAACCCCTTCTCAAATCTCAATGCCATGTTCTCTTGGCTCAGCCCCATGTCCTCTGCGTACCTATATTTCTCGTTGAACTTATGGTAGTACTCAGTAACCGTCATGTCAGAAGTCATCTTAAAGTCATCAAACTCCTCTCTCAACTTACTACGCAGATGCTCTGGTATAAACTCTTGCCTCATAGCCCTCTTAAACTCATCCCATGATATAGGAGGTAACCCCTGTTTCACATATAAGTCTAAAGCACTCACCTTAACCTTATCCCACCACTCACCAGCTACTTCCATCAAGTAGAACGCAGCTTGTTCCACTCGAAGTTCTTCTGGGCAATGCACCAGATTGAGTATGTTCTCCATCTCTATATGCCAATCATCCAGCAGAATTGGCGCCCCAGTTCCCATGTTCTCCTTAGGATTAAACCTCGCTAGATGTATACTTATTTTGGAGTGATCTGGCCCCGGGTCTTTATCTTTCCCAACTTTCTTTAGAGCCTCTGTAAGAGCATCTTGGTGCTCCAACATCTTAACAATCTCATCCACACTCATGTTCTCTGCCCTGGCATACAACAAGGTTCTCTTTGGCGACATCTTGAAACTATATAAGAAAAGGTAGACATGAACACACATCCCATTTCTCAAAACACGAAAACGACCTGTACAACACCTACTCGATTGAGTGCCACAACCCACTCGATCGAGTTGCCCACTTACTCGATCGAGTGCCTTGACTCCAGAACCTGACCAGAAAGCACCCAAAAAATGTACTCGATTGAGCCACCTTCTTACTCGATCGAGTTGACCCCACTCGATCGAGTGTCCAAACCTACTCGATCGAGTGCCCAAAAATAGACTACTGCCCAGAAACGAAAAACTACCTACTCGATCGAGTTACCCACACTCAATCGAGTCACTCAGCTACTCGATCGAGTGCCCCCCACTCGATCGAGTTATGCTGACTCGTATACTACCCGCATGCTTATCTCAACACTTTCCATCCAACTATACTTTGTGCAAAACGACAAACAAACATATATATATATATATATAGACGATATCTCTTTATATACGCAAACAACAATAACTTCCCTTCCATGTTTCTAATAAGCCATGTTATAAATGAACTATCATGCAATTCATGTATTCAATCAATGACATATATAATCATACCATCACCATCTTTCACCACACATCTCCTATCCTTCACATGTATGCATCCACCAATTCACACAACACATTACTATATGAATTCATCACACACAAGGTAAACACATAGCGATCCCGACTCACATCCCATGGTGACCGGTTCAAAGTTGTAGGGCGAGTTCGCGACATTAAGACGTATCCCAAGTCTTTGCATTAGCTCCTAACAACTCCTACTCGGGTTCATTTTAGTTTGACTCCCTATGTTCATTAGGTTCATTGCTTACAGGTTTCAAGATCGTCTCTCTGATACCACTTTGTAACACCCCCATACTCTAAGTGCCTTACCAGGACCACTTATGGTATGAGAACGCTACCATCTCGGTTACCCGAGGCAACGATAATCAAATGGACAATAATGAAACGTACTTAAATAATAATAAAGTTTAAGTGATACAAATCGAATCCAAAAGTGATAAAATAAATACAAATGTTCTCAAATCCAAACGACTAAAAGCAACTAGTTCATGACACAGCGGAAGACTCTACGACATGCGATGACTCCATCACAGCTATCCCTCGCGTAAGCCATCCTACCTGCTCAACAACTGCTCACCACCCCCGAATGGATCACCACAGTTTTTAAAAAAATTAAACGGGGTCAGTATTAATTACATAAAACAACAGCTGCAATGAAACAGTACTACAAACAACTCAATCAGCACAAATCAATCTCCACAACTCCAATTCATCTCCACACACCTGAATACACACTGAAGTGTGTAGCCCTGCAAAAGTACCCATCGCAACAAGTACTCCTCGCCGCCATTGAGGGACCGCAGCCGTTCCCACCTAAGCCCCGCTAATCTCATCTGAGCGATAAACCCATGTTCATTAATGTGCACATCCCTTCTGTGGTGGGTTCCACAGAAGGCGAATCAAGGGCATGAAGCCACTCCCGCAAGTGACTCCACTCTGCCAGGGACGCACCCCGAAGTTCACAGACAGTTATACAACAATCACCTTATACAAACAGCAATTACCAAAACCAATGCCAATACGATAAAGAATCAACAACAACAACAACAACAACAATGCTATGTAACCAATACTGAGTAGGGAAACCCTACCTGGAAAGCAATCACCATAGACGATCTAGCAGCTAATCATAATATCTCCTCAACGAATCCTCCTCCTATAACACGTATACATACAATTACTACCAATGCCATACAAAACACCCCAAAACCCCCAACATTACCCAATTAGGGTTTAACCAAACTTAACAAACCATTATGAAAATTATATAAAAAACTTACCCTCGACACAACGATCACAACGGCGTAAAGAACGACACAATCCGACACTCCTAGCCTTGGGATTTGTTAACAATGCGATGGATGCGATGTACGTAACTGTTAATCTTCTCTTTGAAAGGATTTTAGAATGTTAAAAGTGATTAAACAAAGTGATGGAATCCCTTTTATATTAATCTCGCATTATTAACAAAACCCGGCTAATCAACCCGTAAAATACACTTACTCGATCGAGTAAGTGACTTACTCGATCGAGTGGCCTTTACTCGATCGAGTCCCCAACTTACTCGATCGAGTACCATACAGGCAGTCTACTGTTTTGCGTCAAAAACTACTTACGCGACAGAGTAAGCCCCACTCGATAGAGTACCCATAGACACATAAAACCGTAGTATTATAAGTAACTGACCCCGTTTAAATGTTTTAAAAACTGTGATGATCCATTCGGGGGTGGTGAGCAGTTGTCTAACAAGTATACTTTGGATGCGCGTGGGATTAGCTGGTGATGGAGTCGCCACGAGTCTGATAGTAGTCTTCTAATGTGTTATCATAATACTTTTGTTACTTTAGTAGTAATTTGATTTTAGAACAGTTGTATTTTACTTTACAGTTGGTTTTGACTTAATTACTTTAAACTTATTTATCTAAAGTATGTTCTTTTATGGTCAATTTGATATTCATTACCTCGGGTAACCGAGATGGTAGTAATTCTATGCATTAGGTGGTCTTGGTAAGGCACCTTGGTGTATAGGGGTGTTACAAAGTTGTATCAGAGCGACGATTTTGGAACCTGTAACTAATGAGCCCAATGAATATAGAGAGTCAAACTAAAATGAACCCGAGTAGGAGTTGTTAGGAGCTAATGCAAAGACTTGGGAGACATCCTGAAGTCGCGAACTCGCCCTACAACTTTAAGCCGGTCACTATGGGGTGTTATGGGACCGCTATGTGTTTACTAATTTTCTATTGCATATGTTAGATGAATATGTATATATGAATTTGTTGGATGAATGGTATGTGGTTGAATGGAGGATGTGGTAGAAAGGATGAAAGTAATCGTATATGGTAATATGATTAGTGATTAAGCTACTTGTTACTATTATTTCATATGCATATGTTGGATAAAGTGTATGATGGATGATTTGGTGGAAAAGGTGAAGTAATGTTGCATAAGAATATGATTTCACTATGTAAGCATGTTTGTATGACGGAAGTGAATATTTATAATGTTGTTATGTTAGTAACATGTGAATATAATTTTTGCGTTTGATGTATACATACATATATATTTTGTTGCGAAAAGTTATAGAATAAAACGTGCGGGCAAAACGTGATTGGTAAGTTGAATACTATATGATCATGATGGATGTTATTGTTTGGCTTTTGTAGATAGTAACATATGGTTAGTTGAGTATGAAGTTGGTTTTGTTTATGATACCGTCGTCAGGTACCAAAAATAAATACCTAAGTACAACTAACAGAAGCTAGCAGTAAGTAGGGTCGATCTCCACAGGGAGGCGGTCACTATCTACTTGTCTATTCGGTCTGTCTAAGGCCACAGGATGGGGGATTTGAATTGTTTTGACTAAACTAATAAGATTAAGCAAGAGAAAAGAGAATAAGAGAAATTAACAAGGAAGATAGAGGGAACTAGGATGTCGGGTCGTCAATGATCATCGGTCAATTGCAGCTAAGGTCACAGATTAGTCAGTTGTATCGGTCTAAGGGGCAACGAATATCTCCTTCCGGTCTCAATTCGCCCTAAAACACTAATAGCTTAGCTTCCGGCCTCACTAAAGTGCCCTAATGCTCACTGCAGGTCTCACCCCTTCCAACCTTTCGGTCTAGGTCAAGGCTTACCAATGTTAAATATGCTAATTGTGTCGACTCAACTAGCAGGATACAATTAAAGCAGTGATAAACAACAGAGACGTAATAACAACGACAGATCTACAAACTAATTAACAATTAATAACAATCATCGACTCCCCTAATCCTAGCAGGGATAATTAGCTAGACATAATGATAAAGGAAATAATAGAAATAAAGGGAAGAGTAATAAACATTAAATAAAATGAGAGAAAAGGGAAAAAGAATTAGTTACAGTAGGTCCGGAAATAAAGAGAAGAATAAAGTAACAGGAGAAAAGCAGCCTTCGATCCCCTAAACTATTCTATCGTCTTCCTATTTATAGGAAAGACGATTTTATTAAACCTAATGACGAAATAAAACAAAAAGCCCGAGCCCATTAGAGAAACTACTCGATCGAGTGATTTAGAACCACTCGATCGAGCAGAATCAAACTCAAACCATTCGATCGACTAAAATAAGTACTCGATCGACTAAACCCTAATATGAATCTGTTCGATCGACCATATATTGTACTCGATCGACTTAAAATTACATCCAAAACCACTCGATCGACTAGTAAAGTACTCGATCGAGTGAAATCTAACTTTAGCAGCTCATAATTTCGTTAGTTTCAGCTTTGACTTGTCTTTTAGCTCCCGAAATAGCTTCACGCATCCCAAGACAGCTACATTTTCGCTCCAAATTCACACTTCCTCCAAATGCATGCAAAACGGACGGTAAAAGGCTTGATTTCACTACTTTCTGGTCCATTCCGGCAAATAAGGCAAAGCAAACCAAAGTAGCATATTCGGGGCATTTCGTAGCATAAAACTACGATAATAGCATAGAAATACGTGCATAAAAAGGCCAAAAAAGACTATATAAAATGCACGTATCAAATCTCCCCAAACCAAACCTTTACTCGTTCTCGAGTAAACTAAATGCAAACTAATGGAATGGAAAAGATAACTCAGAGCTAGCTACAAATGCCCACGTAAACCAATTTAATGCAAGCAAACTAACACTTATAGCAAACAGTCAAATGCAAACGAGTTGTAAGATGTTTATAATAAAGCTGAACCGTCGACCTTGCAAGACCTTTAATAATGGACTCTCATGGGTCACTCTTCTCTCATGATGCAAGGGTGAACATATATATGAAAGAGAGAAAGAAAAATAGTCGCTCACCTAGACTACGACCCACATAAACATGCATGCAACTAATATGATAGACAATTTTAGCTACCGAGCATACATTCCAACCAAACAAGGTCATGTCACAGCCGAGGGCTTACAAAAATATGGCAAAGTGAGGCAATGGGTAAGAAAAGGCAAAACAAGTTATGGGAATGTGGAGGTATAGGCGGCCAAGCTAGTACCTAAACAGAACCATATGACAACATCCATTCTTACTCAATTATAAAATTAAGCGCGTATGCCCTTCATTTGGCACAAACTCACCAAACCGAACTGAAAATACTCCTCAATAAATATAAATAAAGCATAGGAGCAGAAACCGTCTCATCAAACAACATCTTTTTTTTTCTTTCTTTCTATTTTTTTCGGTTTCTTTCTTTCATCATTTTTTTCATTCACTTTTTTTTTCTTTTTTTCATCCTCCTTCCTTCATAAATTACCAACTCCAAATCAGTGGATACAAGCCAAACTCGGCGCAATAAAATATATACCGCAAAACAATCTAAACTAGGTTGACAAGGCAGGCTAAATTTGGAATGTAGCTAAGGGTCAACATGCAAATTTGGCTAATGTGGAGTTAAATGGGTAAAAATGAAATAAAAGGGAAATGTAAGCACCTCCCTGCATGTGACACCAACCACTAACCCGAATGTATGCAGGCAAAAAACAATTGAATTTCATATACGTGCAAATTGATGATACATGATATGCAAGGAGTACTACTTTCAATTCCTATGTAAACCGGTCATGAATGTCACCAGTTATAGGGCTCTAAATCTCAGAAATTGTAAGTAGGTTGCCAAAATTTCAGGTCAAGTCTATTCGTTCAGCTAAATTTTAACATAAACTCGTAGATATGCGAAAAGACAAAGCTAAAAAGATATTAATAATCTATGCAAGGCTTAAGCAAAAAGACAATTGCAGTGCAATTTCATCATTGAAATCTACCGTTCTGACTCAACCTATATGCTAAAATAAACGTGAATTTTTTGAAATTTTTTGAATTTTTATAATTTTTTATAAGATTTTGAATTTTATAAAAAATAAACAACAATGCATACAGAAATTAAACGTGATAACAGAAATGCAAATAAAGACGAGATGCAGACACAGATATGGATGCATAACCTCCCCAAACCCAACCGTACAATGGCCTCATTGTACCAAAACATGGAAAGGAAATGCAAACTAAAAGAGAAAGAGAGTAAATGCGGAAAACTCACAAGAGTACGCAAATAAGGGACCTCCCCAAACCAGCCAGCAACGTGGGAGGTCGCAAACAGCGGCCAAATACCGTCACAAGAAGCTAATCCAAGCAATGGGCGTCCAAAGGCACTCGATCGAAGAAGAATAGTGGTCGATCGAAGACTTCTCTCTTTGCATGTACTCGATCGAGTAGAATAAATGCTCGATCGAGTAAACTTAGCAGCAAAAGCTCTCGATCGAGTACAAAAAGGACTCGATCGAGTCATCCTTAGTATATTCCTGCAAAGACGCAATAAAAACAGCCCGCAAAACTAACAAAACAAGCATAACTGATATAATCTATGGTATGAAAACCAATTATTACACAAAACTGAAAAGAAATGAAATATTCGAAAAACAATTAAAAATAAAATCTCCGGGTTGCCTCCCGGGTAGCGCTGGCTTCAGTCAGGTCCCAGCTCGACCTTTTTTTTCTTCGAGCCTCTCATTAATTAGCCTAATCAAAACAGCTCAAAGCGCGCAGCAACCGATCAAACAGCTGCGCATGTGCTACACAAAAATATAAGTAGCACCAAAGTGGAATAAAGATATAGGAAATAAAAATGTACAACCGTTTAAGCCTAACAAATTTCCTATGACAGCTCCTAAATTTGTCCACAAAATAAAGGAGCTCAGAAGCAATTAATAATGATTTAGGGCTCCATTTCAGATTAACAAGTTTGTGACTATAAGTACGGTGAAAAACTATTAAATTACTCGTCCAGCTAGGAGGGGGTATAGTATTAAAATACAAAGCATGAGTCAAATGAGGCAATGTACTATTTAAACAAACAATAATAGAATTATCGTCTACTACCTCGGGTTGGTTGTTCTCAATGTCGGAATCATTGACAAATGAATATATTACCTCATCCGTGTTAGGAGCAATCACGGACTCATCTGCCTCCTCTGTGGAAACCGTCCCGTAAATCGCATCCTCAAGCGCATCTAGCTCGGCTATGAAAAGGGGCGATTCACCATAACCATTATCATCATCAAAATCATCATCTAGAACAAACCCACATGACGAATCAATGCTCTCACTGGCCAATTCAGTCGATCGAGTGGAATTTTTACTCGATCGAAAGCTTTCCTCATGATATTCACTCGATCGAGCACATAAATTAACTCGATCGAGTACTTCCTCTAAGCAACTGTTCGATCGAGTGGTGTATTCTATTCGATCGAACACTTCTTCTGATATTCTACTCGATCGAACACTATTACTAGCTCGATCGAGTGATTTCTCTAGTGCAGCGCAGAAATCTTCATAACTCGCTTCATTTTCGGATAGATCTTCGTAATCCGAGTCATCCAAATCATTAATAGCGCTAGGCAACTCGGGTCCTTCATGGGAAAGACCACTCTCGGTGTAGGTAGAGTATACCTCTTCTGGTTGCCTACTATTCGACTCGGCTACTAGCTGAGCTATTTGAGACTCCAGATCAATGAGTTAAGCTTCTGTACAGCTATCATACTCTCCTTATTCTTTTCTTTTTTCAACCGTGTAACCACCCACAAATAAGAAGAAAATATCTTCTTATTTTAGGTTGTATCAAAATGTATAATATGTGTATTTATTTATCAATTATCATTTATGTTGTCATGTATTAATAAGTCCACACACAACATCTTGTAGTCGATTTATTAATACCGGTCTGTCAATATTTATTATGACAATTTCGTATAATATATACATTAACTATAAATATCGCATATTTATAATTTGCTAATTAAATGTAACTGGTTACGTTTAATTACGAATTAACATCTTAATTCGTTTAAGCTAGCATTATATACATTAATTAAATATAACAGTTTATATTCAATTTACGAATTAACAGTTAATTCATCTCAGCTATTATTATTTAATTGTATTAAATAATCGTCTCATCATCACATTGACTAACTGTTTAGTCAAATACATGGACTAACCTTTTAGTCATATGAGGCATCAATGTGATTATATTTTCCTACAATCCCATCTCTCAAACACATCCTTTAGGTGTGACTTTTTGGGACCAGTTGATCACCGCCATCAGTATGATAATAACGTCAAACTTCTAGCAAGCCAACCGTTATTAAGTAAACGTTAATCAACTGATAAAATACTAAGTATACCCTTGTGAACCTATAAGAGATTTATATATGTTATCACACTAACTGTGGAGGACACAAGCTCCAACAATCTCCCACTTGTCCTCACAAGTGTATGTGTGATAACCGATTCTCATATCCTAATATTTCTCCCACTCAATGTAAAACAATGTGCAAAATCCGTATTCACAAAGGTCGTATTTTACAAGTGATCAATATCAAGAGTGGTTTTCCCGACTAGAGAGTAACTTAACTGATAAACGAATCATCATTCGAGCATGGCCAGGCATTTCAGTTACAACTCCTCGAGTGGCCCTGAGAAATAACTAAACCTGATAAAGGTAGGATATTTTCTTCAACTCGAATCCTGCAGATATAAGCACAAAGATGAAATGACCCAAAGTGAAAATCGCTTAGCCTCCTGTTACGGTCGACCATGAGAAAGAAACCAAAGTCACCCAAAAACTGCCTTAATCTCAAGAGACAGTCGATAGTCAAAAGAATCGACTCTAGGAACACAATGGACGTCCAATCCACGACCTGGCACCGAATGTTTTTAAACATTTAGGACTCCATTACGTTGTCACAATTGTCCTACGAGGTATCGTTATAACTCGCATCTGTGATCGATCAGCCAACCGTTTGACTTATGGCTCGTTGAACCCACCATCAATCAACTTCACAAAATAATAGCCAGAGTTATCAGCTCATGTAGGCGATTACGGACAAAAACAAATATAATGTAATTCAGTTCACTTTGTGGCGTTCAATGTTGTCGTACAAACCACATGAAAAACAAAATATGAAATAATACGATGAAGTTATAAATAGCATATGAAAAAGAAATTGTATCGAATTCATTAGCAACTAGTACAACTCAGGAACACGTTTAATTCCCATGGAAATAACGTGCCCTTCATGCTTATTGGCCGGACTCGGAGCTATATTCTATTTTTCGGAATAATTGTTGATACCCGTCGTGAGGTGTCAAAAATAAATTTATAATCTACAACTACAACTATAGCTAGCGGCAGTCGGGTCGAACCATAGAGAGGCAGACGTAAATTCTAGTTGTTTAAATTCGGTCTAAGGTAACAATAAGGTGGGGGTTTGATTGGATTGGTCTCTAGCTAATGAGCAATAAAATAAAGCAAACTAAGCAATTAGATGAAATCAAATATAAAAGGGGGTACTAGGATGGTCGGTTCGTTATAGCTTCTATGGCAAACATACTAAACAGACTAAATCGAACACATGTGAGGCGGGAAACAAGAGGTCCTCTCGGTCCACTCTTAACAAATAGCATCTTTCGATCTCGCTATAGGTCCCTAATATCACTAATACTGACTCTCGTCCTGAAAAGTGACTAACGGTCTAAACTCTACCTATCTTTCGATCTCAGCACAGTTTAGTCATCTTAATTGGTGGTCTAACAACTGTCCCTATCTTTCGATATAATGGGTCAGTTATAAATTAAGCATCTAACTGGTCGCATGCATTCGATTCGTTAAATACAACATTAAAAACAATTAAAACGAAAGGTAACCTCACGTGGTCAGTCGATCGACCAAGTATGGCGGTCGATCGACTGACACGCGAATTCAGTCCAAAACAATACTACGCCGCCTACGCTATAATTCGCCTACATCCTAGCACAATTATTTTAGCTGCTCATGCTGAAGGTGATAACAACAATAAAACTAGGGCATAAAAGTATTGAATTCATAATTAAAGCGGTAAGACAAACAATTAACATGCAATGATAAAACGGTTTCGGGAATCTAACTAGCAATTCTATACTAATAACGAAATAGAAGTGAATTGAAATAGGGCCGGAGAATACCGAGATTGCAGAGGAAAGATTAAGAATAAGAACGAAAGTTCCAATGCTAAACAATATTCCAAACCCTAATAAGACTTAAGGTTATTGTGTAAAACTTAATGTAAAAACTTGATAAAAACTGAATGTGAAACTTAGATAAAAAATTGATGGCCCACTTGATGTTTCTAGGTTACGTTATATAGCCAACATACGTAACAACTTATTATCAAAACCTAAACATAATGGGCTTGCGCTTCCTCGGTCTTTTAATTCACGTCTGGGATAGCAGATTGGTCGATCGACTGAGCATGGCGGTCGATCGACTGATCTTCAGTATACAGTAGCTTCTGGAACCCGCAGGTTGGTCGATCGACTGATGGCAGTGGTCGATCGAGTGCTTGAGCTGCTACTTGACTTCTATAATCTACACAAATGAGCTCTGAAATGCGTGTAAAATAGGATGTAAAACATCATATAAGAGACACGCATCAAACTTCCCCAAACCAAACCCTTGCTTGTCCCCAAGCAAGAACTAGACTCGATCTAAAGACCTAATGGAACGAGTTCATTCTCAGAGCGAATTACAACATGTGAAACCTAAACCAGTTTAATACACAACCAACAATCAATTAGTAATGTGAATCATGTAAACGAGTTATGAAGTCGTTAAAACTACTGAACCGTCAACTGTAGAGACTCACCAAATTTGGACTCTCACGGGTCGCTCATATCACTCAAACAAGCACAGGTGAATAACGTAAAGATAGAAAGAATTGGTTTTGTAAAGACTCTCACCTAACTACGACCTATAAGAACATGCCTGCAGTCTAATATAAAAGCAATCTCTACAACCGTACATACGCATTCCAACCAACAAGGGACCATGACACATGCCGAGGTATATATGTGGATATATGAGGTATGGGTAAGAAGAGGCAAAATATTTATGGAAAAGTGGAGGTACAGGTGATCAAGCTAGTACCGAAACGGAACCATATGGGAACATCCAACTTCTTTCTCAAAAATAAATGGAACGGTGCTATAGCAAGCACAAATCTCACAATCTCCAGGTATAAAAGTAATCAACTAACTCCCCACAAAATATGAATAATACATGGGAGCAAAAATCGCCAAAAGATAAGGATTTTGAATTATGCGAATTGATTCTTTCTCTTTTCTCGAACCTCAGTCGATCGACCAAAAGGGGCAGTCGATCGACTGCTATGAACAGTACAGAACCTCTCTTTTTTTTCCGAATCATTTTTCAACTCTTTTTTTTTCTATTTCTTTCTTTCCTCCTTTTCATCTTTCCAACAATATCTCAAACATGAGCATATGCTACCAAAAACTAAGTAACAATCCCAAGAACACAGACTACTAGCTTGACAAGGGCAGGCTAGATGTAGGATGTAGTAATGGGACAAAAAGGCTATTTTTGGCAGTGTGGAGCTTATGGGCAAAATGAATAAAGGGAGACCTCTACCACATGTGTCAACAAACCACAAACCGAATGCATACAGGTATTAAGCAGATTAAGTTCATATTTATGCACATTTATGTTACATGCCTCATAAGGAGTACTACTCACATTCTTAGATGAACTGGTCATGAATGTTACCAGTTATAGGCTCTAAATCTCAGAAATATGATGTAGCTTGCCAATTTTCTAATTCAAGTCTCAAGTTCAGCAAGAAATTTAACGAAAACTCGTAGATATGCACTTATACGATTCTACTAATAACATGTTAATCAAGCAAGGCTCAGGCAAAACAGGTGCAAAATGCAATATCATCCTTGAAATACTACCGTTCCGACTCAACCTAAATGCTAAAATAAACATGCATTTTTTTTTGAAATTTTTAAATTTTTTCAATTTTTTGGATATATGAGAAATGAAATAGACAATGCAAAACAAAAATGTAAACGTGAATGCAAGCAAATGATATGCGACGCAAAACCCTTCCCCAAACCAAATCGCACAATGTCCCCATTGTGCAAAATCATGTAATGAAAGAAAAGAGAAACGGGAATTTGCGAGAAAATAAATAAATATGACATGAAGTAAAGACTCGGAAACTTACAAGACTTTAAGCGCAGCAAAAGGAAACCTCCCCAAACCAGCGTGAGCTAGGAGGTTTCAGTAGCCAGCAGTGCTACTATAAGTGCCTGAAAAGACAAACGAAAGGTACCGCGCGTAAAACGAGAAAACAATTTTGAAGCGGTAAATATGTGCACAAATGAGAAAATTAGAAGAAATAAATAATTGGACGGAAAATAAAGTGGAGTAGAAAACTCCCTTAAGTCTGCATATCGACCAAACACAGCAGGGGAGAGGTCGTGAATAGGTACAGCAGCGTCCTTGGTCGATCGACTAAGAACGGCAATCGATCGACCAATGTGTCAGGAACAGTAGCTCCTGGAAAGTGCAACTCAGTCGATCGACCAATGTAGCCAGTCGATCGACTGAAAATACTGCTGTACTCCTTATTTATTCGTATTTGCTCAATTACTTGAGCTAATGAGCTCTAAAAACCTGCAAATGCACAGTAATACGCGCCCAAAATTGCGCAAAACCCAAAATAAAGTCTCAAACGCATAAAATCCTAAGCAAGCAAAATAAAATGCGAAGTTTCGCGCACACAGAAGCAATAAAAAGTGTCTAACAAAAGCAAATAAAATGTTTGGAAAACATGTGATCAACTAGTAGTTGATCAAGAACGGCCACGGAATGGCCCACTTTGTCGGCTTCTGGCTACTAGCGGTAGCCTCAACGGTGCTTATCTTAGCAGCTGCACCCTTCTTAGCTTCCACGTCCGTATGGCTCAACGGATCAACACTTTCATCGTTTCCCCAATCAATGACCTCTTCTTGCTCATCAAAGTCCAAGTCGGACTTCCGTGCCTTGACCGGTTCGTCATCAACTTCCTCATCAGTGGCATAGCTAAGGCAACCAAGACCTCCTCGTGAAATGATTGGCTTCTTTGCAGCTAGAGTGACTTGCGCTCTTCCTTCCCAAACCAGCTCTGCATTATCGAAATAGACAAATCTTCCTCCAATTTGCTCCCGATGGGGCGGAGGGGTTACAACAGGAATAGAGATAGGTAAATCAGGAAGCACAAAGTACGATTTCTTGTCAGAAACCGTGTTACAAGTCACATGCCACATGGGGTCCTTTTTCTTAGCCGGTTGGGCAAAAACAATAGAATTCTTGCCTACTTTGAAAGTCGGGTACCTGCATCGACATCTATGACTGCACCAAAGGTGTGCGAAATGGCCTACCCAAAATAATGGGAATATGAGCATCCTCAGGCATGTCAAGTACAACGAAGTCAACAGGGAAGAAAAACTTCCCTATTTGGACAGGAATGTCTTCTAAGACTCCTATTGGCTGGACCGCAGATCGGTCAGCCATCTGTACTGTCATATCTGTTACTGCAAACCTCGTCAATTTGAGCTTCCTAGCTAGACTCAAAGGCATGACGCTTATACTAGCTTCTAAGTCACATAATGCCTTCTCAATAGAGAAGGTACCTATATTGCAAGGAACATAAAAGCTACCCGGGTCCTCTAGCTTATGGGGTGCAGTGTGCGACAAATAAGAGCATGACTCTTTGGTTAGTGCGACAGTATGCACATTTTCAAGTGACTTTTTCTTAGACAGGAGTTGTTTCATGAATTTAGTGTAGGCAGGCACTTGATTGACCAACTCAAGGAAAGGAACTTGTACATTCAAACTACGAATCACCTTTTCAAATTTATTGAAAGATACCTGTTCCTTTGTCGGCACTAGTCGCTCTGGGTATGGGGCTGAGAGAAGTACCTTAGCCCTCTCCTCTAAATCGCGCGTGCCGGTATCCGTGGACCTAGGTTGAAAGTCCACCACCTTCTCCTTATTGAAGCTCGAACCCTCCTCAGACCGTCTTAAATGTGAGCCATTAACCGTCATCGGATCGAACTTCGTAATCGGAATGGACCCATCAGCACTCGGGTCTTTCCCCAATACTTTCGGAGTTGTCGTACCCCGAAACAAGTGATCCCTCAAGTTGTCGGGCATCGGAGGACGAAAAATCTCGCTATCAGCAGTGATCTTGGTCGATCGACCACTATCCTCAGTCGATCGACCGAGGTGTACAGTTCAGGAAAATAAGCTTTGTAACCCGCGTATCGATCGATCGACGGGTGTATCGATCGATCGATCGATATACCTGGTAGACGCCTTTTTCTTTGAATTATTCGTTACAGCTTTCTTTTGACTCGGATCTGCCTCATTCTTTTCAACAGCGTCCTCGACCATGGCAGGCTCCTCCAGGGTGGACCCACTCCTTAACGTGATAGCTTTTAGGGTCTCCTTTTGGTCGGTTTGAATCGGTAAGTGTCCCGGAGCTCGAGTGGTACTCTTACTAGCCAATTGAGCAATTTGGCTCTCTAGTAGCTTCATCCCGACCTCTCTTGCTTGGGCCTCCTTCAGCAATAAGTTCTTGAACTCAGCAAAATCAGAACCATGGGATTGTTGTTGCTGCTGCGGCACATAAGGAGGTTTTTGATATTGTTGTTGCTTTTGATGGGGGGCACATAAGGTTGCTGCTGCGGAGGTGGAGTTGGATTTAGGACATTCTAGCTACTCCACCTCAGGTTGGGATGAACATTAGGCTCATAGTAGGTGTTTGTCTGCCTATAATGTTGAAAGGCAGCACAAGACTCAAAGGGACTAGGGCAATTCTTCGAAACGTGCCCCTCACCTCCGCACCTTTCACAGACGAAAGGACCGTCTGACACAGCATTTACTTGGTAAATACCCCCCTTTGAAGCTCCTCCTAATTCATATTTGTCAAATCTTGCAGTGAGAGCTTCTAGTGCAGCAATAGAGGAAGATTCAGCAGCTCTCCTCTGGTTTCCTCTCGAATTCCCATATTCAGCCTTATGAGTGGCCAAATCATCGATGATCTTCCACCCTTTGGTCTCTCCCATGTTTTCAGCAAATCGGCCATTGGCTCGCAGATCCAAAATAGCCCTCGATCGTCATACAGCCCATTATAGAACTGATTGCACAAACTCCATTTTTCGAACCCATGGTGCGGTATGGTTCGCACCAACTTCTTAAAACGGACCCATGCTTCATGGAAGTTCTCGTCCGGCCCTTGTTTAAAGCTCGTGATTTGAGCTCTAATTGCATTGGTCTTCGAGGCAGAAAAATATTTCTTGTAAAATGCCAAAGCCAATGAATTCCAATCGGTGATCCCATGAACGGCTCGGTCCAGGATCTCTATACCACTCCCTTGCAAAGATCACGAAGGGAGAAGATAAACATGGTCTCCTTGATCTGGTCTTGGGTCACGCCGGTTGGTGGGGGTATGGAACAATGCAGAGTCAATAAATGTTTCCATATGCTTAGCCGCATCTTCATTTGCACTCCCGAATCGGTTTCTCTCAACCATATTAATGTATGAAGGCTTTGGTTCGAACTTCCTGTCATCTCCTGGTAATTCGAACCCCTTATATAAATTTGCTGCTGTCGGCTCAGAATGACTAGCTATACTCGCTTCCTCAGCCATGACTGGAATTTCTGGAGAAGTGACTGTCTCGGCTGAAGAGGTGGAAACGGGTGAAGAATGTGGATCTTCCTCGAACAGCTCGTTCTCGTAATAGCTTGACAGAGTACTCAGCTCTTCCTCTGTCGGTAATATCCTTTGTGATCGTCTCAACTCGCGCAAAGATTTCAAAAATCTCATGATTGAATGGTACTAGTTCACCACCCTGTGACCTGCGCATAAGAGGAAACTACAAAAAGAATATAAGAAAAGTTTAAGGAACGGATGTTCCTTAAACTAAGAAAGACTAAATTAAAACAACTAAAAATTAGAACTATTGCCTCCCCGGCAACGGCGCCAAAATTTGATACCCGTCGTGAGGTGTCAAAAATAAATTTATAATCTCCAACTACAACTATAGCTAGCGGCAAATGGGTCGAACCACGAGAGGCGGACGTAAATTCTAGTTGTTTAAATTCGGTCTAAGGTAACAATAAGGTGGGGGTTTGATTGGATTGGTCTATAGCTAATGAGCAATAAAATAAAGCAAACTAAGCAATTAGATGAAATCAAATATAAAAGGGGGTACTAGGATGGTCGGTTCGTTATATAGCTTCAAGGGCAAAAGATACTAAACAGACTAAATCGAACACATGTGAGGCGGGAAACAAGAGGTCCTCTCGGTCCACTCTTAACAAATAGCATCTTTCGATCTCGCTATAGGTCCCTAATATCACTAATACTGACTCTCGTCCTGAAAAGTGACTAACGGTCTAAACTCTACCTATCTTTCGATCTCAGCACAGTTTAGTCATCTTAATTGGTGGTCTAACAACTGTCCCTATCTTTCGATCTAATGGGTCAGTTATAAATTAAGCATCTAACTGGTCGCATGCATTCGATTCGTTAAATACACCATTAAAAACAATTAAAACGAAAGGTAACCTCACGTGGTCAGTCGATCGACCAAGTATGGCGGTCGATCGACTGACACGCGACTTCAGTCCAAAACAATACTACGCCGCCTACGCTATAATTCGCCTACATCCTAGCACAATTAATTTAGCTACTCATGCTGAAGGTGATAACAACAATAAAACTAGGGCATAAAAGTATTGAATTCATAATTAAAGCGGTAAGACAAACAATTAACATGCAATGATAAAACGGTTTCGGGAATCTAACTAGCAATTCTATACTAATAACGAAATAGAAGTGAATTGAAATAGGGCCGAAGAATACCGAGATTGCAGAGGAAAGATTAAGAATAAGAACGAAAGTTCCAATGCTAAACAATATTCCAAACCCTAATAAGACGTAAGGTTATTGTGTAAAACTTAATGTAAAAACTTGATAAAAACTGAATGTGAAACTTAGATAAAAACTTGATGCCCCACTTGATGTTTCTAGGTTACGTTATATAGCCAACATACGTAACAACTTATTATCAAAACCTAAACATAATGGGCTTCGCTTCCTCGGTCTTTTAATTCACGTCTGGGATAGCAGATTGGTCGATCGACTGAGCATGGCGGTCGATCGACTGATCTTCAGTATACAGTAGCTTTTGGAACCCGCAGGTTGGTCGATCGACTGATGGCAGTGGTCGATCGACTGCTTGAGCTGCTACTTGACTTCTATAATCTCGTGGATTTGTCTTTTGAGCCTTGAATTGCGCACCAAGCTCGTTCCTTAAGCGAATACTTCACGCCAAATGCAATGCAGGATACTTGGGGACGGATTTAGCTCGGTTTCCGCTAGATTCTTCACATTTCTGCAATAATGTACAAAAATACGGAAGTAGACGGAAATAGGGAGAAATGTAGCATAAACTACACAAATGAGCTCTGAAATGCGTGTAAAATGGGATGTAAAACATCATATAAGAGACACGCATCAATTGTCGTTGGAAGCACTTAGACCAAAACACAATTTATAACTTCACAAACAACTCTACAATTAGTAAAGAGGCAAGTAAAGGTCGGATCCCAAGGGACGGGAATTGAGATGAGATTTCTATTGAAACTAGTGGTGTCTTAGGGGTGTCACAATTTGGGTTGATGTAGAAGGTCACTAAACTAAATAGCAATGAAAGTAAACAAGCAAGATGAATTAAAAGGGTTGTAAACAATTGATAAAAAGCACTAGGGTGTCATGGGGTCATAGGGGAATCATGGGAATTGAACATACAAACATGTTCTCAAATTATAAGCAAGCAATTATTGTTGTGATGGATTAAGTTGGGTTATATCTTACAATCCTAGGAAAGTTTGGGTCCCGGAGCCGAATCGATTAGATTGTACAACACCTACAAGTCGACTTAATCTTCCCTACTCAACAACATGCATGGTCTAATGAGACTCGAGTTGGTTTATGTCTTACAAGTCTCATTGAAAAGATAGGTGATGGGTAAAAAATGCAAGGATTCATAGGCTCGCATTTCATCAAACATAACACGTGCATGAGTTGAGATCAAAACAAGCAAGCAAATAAACCATGAAAGCATATTAATTTAAGCATGAATCATTCCCCATGTTGGTTTCCCCTAATTACCCATTAACCCTAGCTAGGTGACTACTCACTCATTATCATGTTGATCATGCTAGCAAGGTTGTCAATCATACCAACAATGTAAAACATGATGAATAAATAAAAGTAATTAACAATAATTAAAAAGGGATTAAGTGGATTATACCTACTAATGATTCCAATAATAAAGCAAGAATAAAAGAAGTACTTGATGCTTGATTGAGAGGTTGTCAATCTCCTAATAATAACCCAAATAATCTTCAATTACCCAAAATAAAGGATGAACAAAAGAGAGATTAAGGAAATAAAACTTGTATTAAAACTTGATTAATTGTTGATTACAAAACTAAAGAGAGATTTGATTGATATTAACTACTCTAAGAATTGATAAGAAGAACATGCTCTTCTAATTAGACTAATGGGGTATTTATAGTGGAAATTAGGTGGATGCATTAGGGTTAACTAAGGGCTAAACTAGTAATTACACTTTTGGATTTGAGCCGGGAAACGCCGGTATTTTTCGAAGGAAGGGCATCTTTCACGGAGGCTTGACGAAGTCAAAATTGTGCTGGACTGGAATCCGTGCGTCCTAGGCATGGGACGGCCGGATTTGTAAGGCTCTGCCCGGGCGTCTTCAAGGGAATCCGGGCGTCTTCTGGGCTTGCTGCCTGGCTTCTTTGAAGGAAGACGCACGGATTGTGCTGTGGAGGACGGGCGGATTCAAGGCAATCCGCACGGATTGCTGCTCAGCTTTGGTCCTTCTTCTTTTCTTCCCTTTTCTTCATAAAATCCTTGGGGATTTCCTCGGGGATGCAAAGATCCTTTCTCGTCATTGCCCAACTACTATAATATGTACAAAGGCCTTCTAATCTTGTCTCTCCTTGATGCTTGGTCATTGAATTCAATCAATTTAGTCTCGTTTTGCCATGAAAATGCAAGATTCTTACTCCTTTCCTACCAAGGGATCAAAATCTCAAAGAATATGCAAAACAAAGAACTAAAGACAATAAATAACTCAAATATGCACTAAAAAGTATGGGAACAAGGCTAATTCGGGGGCTAAATATGCGCTAATTATGGTCACATCACTTATCATATTTCAATGGTTTAGTGAGAGGGTCCGCGATGTTGTCATCCGAAGCAATATTGTCAATCACTATCTCCTCTTCCTCCACGTAATCACGGATCAGGTGAGCCTTCCGATGTACATGTCTAGACTTGTTGCTAGACTTAGGCTCCTTAGCCTGGAAGATGGCACCTCTATTGTCACAATCGATAGTGATTGGGTCATTCGAACTAGGAACTATGGTTAGTCCTTGTAAGAATTGACGCATCCATATAGCTTCCTTTGCTGCTTCTGAAGCGGCATAGTACTCGGATTCAGTAGTAGAATCTGCTACAACTTCCTGTTTGGAACTCTTCAACTTGACCGCAACACCATTAAGAGTAAAGATGAATCCAGACTGAGATTTCGAATCATCTCGGTCTGTTTGAAAGCTAGCATCTGCGTAACCGATTGCACATAGCTTAGTATCTCCTCCATAAGTCAATACCCAATCCTTAGTCCTCCGTAGGTACTTAAGGATGTTTTTAACAGTTATCCAGTGTGTTTCACCTGGATTGCCTTGGTACCGACTCGTCATACTCAATGAATATGCCACGTCTCGACGTGTGAATATCATGGCATACATGATTGATCCTATGGCTGATGCATAAGGAACACGACTCATGCGTTCAACCCCTTCAGGTGTCTTGGGTGACTGAGACTTGCTCAAATGCATCCTAGACGTCATTGGAAGGTTCCCCTTCTTGGAGTTGGTCATGTTGAACCTTTCAAGAATCCTATCTAAATAAGACTCCTGACTCAATGATAACATCCGTCGTGATCTATCTCGATAGATACGGATTCCCAATATGCGTTGTGCCTCACCCGGATCTTTCATCTGGAAATGGTTCTTCAACCATCCTTTTACCGAAGATAAGAGAGGAATGTCATTCCCAATCAAGAGTATGTCATCGACATACAATATCAAGAAAACAATCTTTCTCCCACTCGACTTGATATATAAGCATGGTTCCTCGACCGATCGAGTGAAACCATACTCTTTTATCACCTGGTCGAAATGATGATTCCAACTCCGAGAAGCTTACTTAAGTTCATAAATGGAACGCTTAAGTTTGCACACTTTCTTAGGATTTTCAGGATCTATGAAACCTTCGGGTTGTACCATGTACAACTCCTCCTCCAAATAACCGTTTAAGAAGGCGGTTTTCACATCCATTTGCCAAATTTCATAGTCATGAAAAGCGGCAATCGCTAAGATTATCCGAATGGAACGCAGCATAACTACGGGTGCAAAAATTTCATCATAATGTAATCCGTGCACTTGAGTGAAACCTTTTGCCACTAGTCATGCTTTATAGGTATCTGGTTGCCCGTCTACAGAATACTTTATTTTGTAAAGCCATTTGCACTGAAGAGGTCGTACCTTGTTAGGTAAATCAACAAGATCCCATACGTCATTCTCATACATGGAGTCCATCTCGGATTGCATGGCTTCAAGCCATAGCTTAGAGTCGTAACAGGTCATGGCACCTTTATAGGTAGCGGGTTCATTACTCTCTAGGAGCAAAACGTCATTTTCCTCGACCATACCAATGTATCTGTCTGGAGGATTAGAGACTCTACCCGACCTCCTAGGTTCCTGAGGAATATTAACCGTATCATTAGTTGAAGGAACAACTTCCTCCATCTGTTCCTCGGTTGTTGATGCTTGAATCTCCGACAGCTCGAAGGTTCTATTACTTGACTTGTTCTCTAGAAATTCTTTCTCTAAGAACTTTGCACTAGCCGCAACAAAAACTTGATGTTCGGTAGGCGAATAGAAGTAATGACCAAACATTCCTTTTGGATAACCAATAAAGTATGTCTTGACCGATCGCAGGCCGAGCTTATCCTCTTATCTCCACTTGACATAAGCCTCGCAGCCCCAAACCCGAATAAAGGACAAGTTGGGGACCGTTCCCTTCCACATTTCATATGGAGTCTTGTCGACAGCTTTAGACGGACTTCGGTTAAGTATAAGAGCAGCTGACAAAAGAGCAAAACCCCATAATGAATCAGGTACTACCGTGTGACTCATCATGGATCAAACCATATCAAGTAGTGTTCGATTTCTCCGTTCGGACACACCATTTAATTGAGGTGTTCCAGGTGGAGTTAATCAAAACTATTCCACAGTCTTTAAGGTGTTGATCAAACTCATTTGAAAGATATTCGCCACCCCGATCTGAACGGAGTGCTTTAACCTTTCTTCCCAGTTGGTTCTCAACCTTATTCTGGTATTCTTTGAATTTTTCAAAAGACTCACTTTTATGCTTCATTAAGTAGACATATCCGTATCTACTCAAATCTTCCGTGAAAGTGATAAAATATCTATAGCCATCTCTAGCGGTGATTGACATAGGCCCACAAACATCAGTATGTATGAGTCCTAATAGGTCACTAGCGCGCATTCCAACACCTTTGAAGGAAATTCGAGTCATTTTGCCGATAAGACATGATTCACACGTGCCAAATGAAGAGAAATCAAATGTGGGAATAGTCCCATTCTCAATGAGTTTCTTTACACGTGTTTCATTTATGTGTCCCATTCGACAATGCCATAGATAAGTTTGATCTTTGTCACCAACCTTTAATTTCTTATTATTCACATGTAATATATCTGTGGTTTGATCTAAGATATAAATTCCATTCATGGAAACTGCTTTGCCATAAACCATTTCATTAAAAGAGAAAATACAGTTATTGTCCTTTATTGAAAATGAAAAACCGTCTTTATCGAGTACGGAAACAGAAATAATATTCTTAGATAAACTGGGTACATAGTAACAGTTATATAAATATAACTCAAAACCACTAGGGAGCTGGCATAAATATGTTCCCAATGAGACTGCAGCAACTCGTGCTCCATTCCCGACTCGCAGGTCCACATCACCCTTTGCGAGAGGTGTGATGTTTTTTAGGCCCTGCAAATGATTACACAGATGAGAACCACAACCAGTATCAAGTACCCAAGTTTCGAAACTTGCATGGTTAATCTCAATCATATGAATATAAGATGACATACCAACAGGAGTGACGCGGCCTGCTTTTATGTCCTCACGGTACACGAGACAGTTCCTCTTCCAATGCCCAGTCTTGTGACAATGGTGGCACTCAATGTTACCGTCCTTGCTCTTTGCCTTGCCTAGTGAGCCACTAGTCTCACCAGGCCCACTCTTACCGTTTCCTGACTTTTTAAACTTTGGCTTTCCTACATTTAGGTCACCGTGAGCTTTGCCCTTACCCTTATTCTTGTTGGAAATCATGAGAACATCTTGCTTCATGCTCCCACTCAATTTCATATCCTTCTCGGTCTGTACGAGAAGTGAGTGTAGCTCATGAGGACTTTTCTTCATGTCATTCATGTAGTAATTTGCCTTGAAGAGGGCAAAACCATCATGAAGTGAATGAAGCATACGGTCAATGACTATGCTCTCACTGATTTTGCAATCAAGTGCCTCTAGTTTCTCGACATTCTCAATCATGTTAAGAATGTGTGGGCTAACCGGCTGGCCCTTCTGGAGTTTCGCATCAAAGAAGTGACAGGTATGCTCATAAGTAACGATTCTCGGTGCTTTTGAGAACTCATTAGTGAGCGTGGTGAAAATCTTGTTTGCACCTTGGGCAATGAAGCGTCTTTGCAAATTGGTTTCCATTGCAAAAATAAGTACGTTCTTTATCGCACCCGCTTCCATAACGAAGTCACTATAAGCAATTGACTCGTTAGCTCTTGCATTGGGGCCTGGGTTTGGCGGTATTGGCTCAGTTAAGTACTTGAGCTTACCGTCAAATGGCGACATTCCGTAATGATGCCTCCCATCCGCAAAGTTGGACCCGTCATTCTTCGATCGTGTGAACCGATTCATGTGGTCCATGAAAGCTTTTAGCCAGGACTCGCGTCCAAGTGTGGCACTTGGCATAGGGATATCATTATTTCCAGCCATTTGTTGTAAGCAGTATTATCAATATAAAACGAATTCTACACTGCAAAAAGAAGAAAAATATAATAAGCATTCTCATCGTTATGATTTAAGTCTAATGCAATACTGTTATAACGCGAAGACTCAAGCATTTATACAATTCACCTCCCTCAAGAATTATATAAATGATCCCAAGACTCAATTATCTGTAAATTGATAAGCCAACCTTTTGGCTAATTCTACTTTTAGAATTCTTGGTCTATAAATTTCTGTAAATTCTATCTATAGTCCATCATAATCTCGAGAAACTCTTCGGATTATAATGTTGAGGTAAACTAAGTCAACACAAACTACTTACCCAACGTAGAAGGGGTCATATGGAGAGTAAGGTCCTATATGCCTACCGACGAAGAAGGGATTCATAGTTGTTTGCCCTTATAAAGACTAGTCTCAATTTCAGTTTTAGAGGAAGATCCCATCAACTTTATTTTAATTCATTTTAAGTGAACTAATATCTAGCATGGGAGAATGAATAAACTAAGATGATGGCTTAAAATTGTGTGACATCTGTATGTCTATGAAAACTAACATCCAAACTATATGAGTCAATTTTCATGCATATAAGTAGTAGGTGGTTTGGTTTAGGCGGAATATGATGCACTAACTATCATGTGAAGAAAAGCAATAAGAATGGAAAAACGTAAAACAAAAACAAAGTCCTAGTGTGGCCTATCTACCAAAATGAACATAAATACAACTTTGGAATCCTTCCTAGGACCCGAGAAGCTTGTCTTGATGTTCCATCTTGGTCCATGTAGCGGGAGTGAGCAATCCAATCTCCATCTTTAGTCTTCTCAAAATTACTATTAATAAATTACAAAATGAACCTATTTACATTCTAATTTCAAAACCATAATACTTAAAGAAAACCAAAAGGATATACGAGATCTCAAAATTACATTAAAATTATGTTTCCATCATTACGAAAACATAATTAACTAAGGCCACACTAGGTATTACAAATTACAACCGATTGCAAAAATACGTAAATAAACCATTCAACAAAACATTCAACTAAATAAAAATGCATCAACTATAAATTAATCATTCAAGACATAATTCCTTAATTATGTAGAGTAATTTATCCAAAGCACCTATTTAAATGATCAAATTATGTGACAATTCCTCAATTACTCACAATAATTTCAATCTTAATTCACATTAACCTATAATATGAATTAATCTAACATTATTTTAAACCTCTTTAAAATAATTTGGGTATCTCAAATTTGTGGACCTTTTCACAACAAACAATCATACATTATAAATAATGTATAAAGATTATTGGCCAAAAAATAAACAAATTTTTTTTTTTTTTACTGCACACGGCATTATGCCCAAAAAGAAAAACGTTTTTTTTTTTTTTTTTTTATCGGCATTTCAGAAAAAGTAAAAAAAAACAGGTTTTTTTCTGAATGCCGTGTGTTTTCTAAAAGGAAAAAAAACCTGTTTTTTTGTTTTTAGGGCAAATGCCGCAAGTAATAAAAAAAATATGTTTTTTTTAATGCTCTCGGCAATTGCCAAAGAAAAACAAAAAAAACAGATTTTTTTTATTACTTGCGGCATTTGCCCTAAAAACAAAAAAACAGGTTTTTTTTTTTCCTTTTAGAAAACACACGGCAGTCAGCCGTTTTTTCATACTATTCTCGAAAAAAATAAAATAAAATTATGTGGACAAAAAGTTTAATGTTGCTAATATAACAAGATCGGCATAACATCATCTTTTAATTTAAAAATAGATTCAAACTAGATGATTCAATTTAACCTCTTAAAATGACTATCCAAATTATGATTAAATCGATTATCCGTATATTTGATTCATCACAATTGATTTGAACATGATTAAATTAACTTGTATGTCAAAACTATATAGCAAAAACAAATCATCAACAAAGAAACCGATTTCCATTTACATTTTAATTTAATTCTTATTAAATCAAAACATCTACAAATTTATCATATTATCATCTTAACTAATTAAAACAACAATATGAATAAATCAAAATGGAAACAAAGCAACACAAAAAACAAGTCTCGACAAAAAAAATTTTAAACGGCAGAAATTTTTTTCAACACGACCGAACCCTTTTTTTTTCTTTTTCTCAAATTTTTGTTTGAATTCATTTATGAAAAACATATAAAATAATTTCGTGGCCTATTCTCTGATACCACTTGTGGGAAATATCGGTATACTTCATCAAGAATTCGGATTATAACGAGATTATAATTATATGAAATTACTAGTCATAAACGAATTGCATAAACAAAAGAATAGAGATTTAGAATTAACCTTTGGTCCCAGCAATTTGGCCTAAGAACAATATCGAAATCGATATTCTCCTAATTGTTGCACCCAAAATGCTATGAGAAATGCCTCTCTTTTGCTAGAAAAGATGAACCCTAATTTCTAATTTTTAGGTTTTTGTGTGATGTGAGAATTAGGTCAAAAAGAAGTGAGAATAAGATCCACCTCTTCTCTCCTTTAAACCGTGAAAAAGAGAGGGAAAAGGGGAAGAATTTTTCTCCTTATTCTTTTGTTTTTTCAACCGTGTAACCACCCACAAATAAGAAGAAAATATCTTCTTATTTTAGGTTGTATCAAAATGTATAATATGTGTATTTATTTATCAATTATCATTTATGTTGTCATGTATTAATAAGTCCACACACAACAGCTTGTAGTCGATTTATTAATACCGGTCTGTCAACATTTATTATGAAAATTTCGTATAATATATACATTAACTATAAATATCGCATATTTATAATTTTCTAATTAAATGTAACTGGTTACGTTTAATTACGAGTTAACATCTTAATTCGTTTAAGCTAACATTATATACATTAATTAAATATAACAGTTTATATTCAATTTACGAATTAACAGTTAATTCGTCTTAGCTATTATTATTTAATTGTATTAAATAATCGTCTCATCATCACATTGACTAACTGTTTAGTCAAATACATGGACTAACCTTTTAGTTATATAAGGCATCAATGTGATTATATTTTCATACAATCCCATCTCTCAAACACATCCTTTAGGTGTGACTTTTAGGGACCAGTTGATCACCGCCATCAGTATGATAATAACGTCAAACTTCTAGCAAGCCAGCCGTTATTAAGTAAACGTTAATCAACTGATAAAATACTAAGTATACCCTTGTGAACCTATAAGAGATTTATATATGTTATCACACTAACGGTGGATGACACAAGCTCCAACAGCCGAAACAAAGAGCACCTCCAAAGAAAAGGACTTGTGCCAATATTGCGATTGAGGAGGGTCAATCGAGCCAAGAACAGCTTGTTCCCCAAGTAGACAAGTACCCAACGGTAATCTTTGCTGATTTTAAACAACGGGCTGCTTTCGGTGCCTTGATGGGTCAAACCATGAGACTAACCCGGTGTGTAGACCCGGAGATATTGACAATCTTGGGTATGGAATTGGATATATCACATATATTCGAGATTTTGGGGATGGATGGGTTGTATCACCTTCGCAAGAAGTGAAACCATGAGACTAACTCGTGGAAGACAATACCGCTAGCAACCGGAGGCTCCACGCATGATTGAAGACCCGGAGTATCCAGACATTGATTTTAAAAGCGAGGCTTAAAAGAGCACTTTCCTTACCTTAGCCGGTAAACCTATGAAATCGACTAGGTGTGTTTCTCCAACGGTGTTGTCATGGATAAGAATAGAGGAGGATATGGAACACATCTTCAATAATCTGGAATTTGAGAGACTATACCACCTTAGGAAAATATGTTACCGAAACCTAACTCTAGAATTCTTAAGCTCCTTCAAATACCACAAGGTGGGCAAGAGAGTGAGTTTAGGCTCAAGAATATCGACTTTGATATGACTTGTGCTGTGTTTGCGGAGATTCTGGGAGTGCCAAAAGGGAAAGAAACCCACCGTGAGGAGCCAACAAAAGAGATGAAAGCAACAAGTACATGGGCTTTTACACCGGGAGGGAACGTACCTTTGTAGGTGCCATGGAAGCAAATGATGTGGAACACCCGACTTTGAGGATTTTCCTACGACTTATAACCCTTCTACTTTTCGAGAGAGATGATGTGAGTAAGCTTAATTCCATAGAAGTTTTGCTCTTGAGCTCTTACGTGAACCGGTTTAGAGAGAAACCTTTCTTATTTAGTGTCATATCCATAGTATGCCTTGCCTTAGAGAGGATTACAGAGTCGGAGGGGTGCTCATTAGATTGTGGAGCCCTCAAAACCCATCTCGTGGAGAAGCTTGTGAAGTTTGAACAGGGGGAGAATGTAATACTACGGTTTTATGAGTCTCTGGGTACTCTATCGAGTGGGCCTTACTCTGTCGAGTAAGTGCGTTTTGCGTTTTAGAATAGTTTCTGACCTGTTGGGTACTCGATCGAGTAGTCTTGGTACTCGATCGAGTAGGCGGCACTCGATCGAGTACGTCAGTTACTTGATCGAGTAGCCGGTTTACGGGGAGATGATTTGTCGGGTTTTGTTAATAATGCGAAATAATATATAAACACTTCCGTCACTTTCTTAATACGCTTTTACAAACCTAATTACTTTCAAAAGAGATTTCAACCTACGTACTTCGCATTCATCGCATTATTGACAAATCCCGGAGCTTGGAAGGTCAGAATTCACCTTTCTTTACATCTTTGTGATCCTTGCGTCGAGGGTAAGATCTACGTACCGAATTTGTTATATTTAATTAAGTTTCGTTAAACCCTAATTTTTGGAATTGGGGGATTTGTGTTAGTTTTGTGTGGTTAGTGATATATGTGATGTTATTTTAGGAGGAGGATTCGTATAGGAGGCCTTTTGATAACAGCTATTGAGATCATCTGACTGTTTTGCTTTCCAGGTAGGGTTTCCCTACTCAGTATTAGTCCCATAATGTGTTGGTGGTGATTTGTGATTGTTGATTGTTATCATACGAGTATTGTGACGGTTGTTTGTTTTGATTGCTGTTTAGTAGCTGTGATTGATTGTATCTGTCTGTGTTCTTCGGGGTGCGCCCCTGGCTGAGTGGAGTCACTTGCGGGAGTGGCTTCACGCCCATTATTCGCCTTCTGTGGAACCCGCCACAGAAGGGATGTGCACATTAATGGATTTGGGTTATTCGCTCAACGAAGATGAGCGGGGCTTAGGTGAGAACGGCTGCTGTCCCCCACTGGGGGCGAGGAGTGACCTGTTGCGATGGGTACTCTGGTAGGGCTACACACTTTAATGTGTAGTCAGTATTGTGGAGTTGGTGATGGAGTTCAGAGTATATCTGTGACGATTGAGCTGTATTGTTTGTTGTGTTGTTGGTTTATATAAATTGTGTGATTAGTATTGACCCCGTTTATTGTTTTAAAAACTGTGGTGATCCATTCGGGGATGGTGAGCAGTTGCTGAGCAGGTATGAGTAGAGATACATGGGCTAGCTGGGATTGTCACCGTCAGATGATAGAGTCTTTCGCTGTAGCTTTAGTAGTTTGTCATACATTTTCCTTAGTTGTTTAGACAGATGTTTTGAGAACATGTAACCCGTATTTTAGGCATTTGGTTTGGATTGTATTTCATTCACTAAACTATTACTATTTAAATGTTGTTTCGTTATTGTCTTATGATTATCATTGCCTCGGGGAACCGAGATGGTAGCACTTCCATGCCTTAAGTGGTCCTGGTAAGGCACTTGGAGTATGGGGGTGTTACAAAATGGTATCAGAGCGACGATCCTGAAACCTGTAACTAATGAATATAATGAACGTAGGGAATCAATTAAAATGAACCCGGGGTAAAGGTTGTAGGAGCTAATGCAAAGGCTTGGGAGACGTCCTAAAGTCTTGAACTCGCCCTACAATTTTGAACAGGTCACATGGGGGGTATGTATCAAGGTCGTATGTTGTATTTGTCAGCTTATGTGAACGTAACGATGTATGCTATGAATTGTCGGATGTTGGGAGTAGAAGGTTGATATTGTGATTGAAAATTTGGTGGGGTGTGAATATATGTTGATTTGAATAAAGAAGCATGATGGTTGTTTATTATATGGCATTTGATAACATGAAATAGTTTGTTTTGTTGATTATATGAAGAATCGTGTAGAAATACATGCGTAGTTATATTATAATGTTGAGTTTATGAAGTTGCATAGCATGTTGGGTTATGAGAGATAACATGCGGGTAGTATGTACGAGTCAGCATGACTCGATCGAGTAGGGGGCACTCGATCGAGTAGGTGAGGTACTCGATCGAGTGGGTCTGACTCGATCGAGTGGGTATTTTGACGTTTTTATAACCAGAATCGAGTTTTTGGGTACTCGATCGAGTACATAGGGGCACTCGATCGAGTAGGGGGGCACTCGATCGAGTGGCTATGCTACTCGGTCGAGTATGTTAGAGATCAGAAGGTCTGTTTTGGGTCTGAAGTCGCGGCACTCGATCGAGTAGCCGCTACTCAATCGAGTAGGTTTAGGCACTCGATCGAGTGGGTTCTGGGCAGTTTGTTTTCGTGTTTTGGGTTATAGTACGTATGTTTATATCTACCGTTTCTTATACAGTTTCAAGATGCCACCAAAGAAAACCGCTTTGTATGCGAGAGCTAAGAGCATGAACATCGACGATATAGTTAAGATGTTGGAGCATCAAGATGCTCTTACAGACGCCCTAAAGAGAGTGGGGAAGGATAAAGAGGTTGATCACTCTAAGATCAGTCTTTATATAGCGAGGTTCAACCCAAAAGAGTATAAGGGGATAGCGGTGCCAAATCTTCTTGACAATTGGCATCGTGAGATGGAGAACATTCTGGATCTGGTACATTGTCCTGATGAGATGAAAGTAGAACAAGCTGCGTTCTACCTGAGGGAAGCGGCTGGTGAATGGTGGGATAAGGTGAAGGTGAGTGCTAGGGAGATGTACACGAAGCAGGGTCTACCTGCTATACCTTGGGAAGAGTTCCGGAGAGCTATGAGGAAGGAGTTTGTACCTGAGCATGTGAGGAGTAAGCCGAGGGAGGAGTTCGATGGGTTTAAGATGACATCTGACATGTCGGTAGCTGAGTACTACAAGCAGTTTAATGAGAAGTCTAGATATGCTGAGGACATGGGTTTGAGTGAGGAGAACCTAGCGCTGAGATTTGAGAGGGGATTGACACCCAGGATTATGGACAAGTTACCCGTGGGAGTCCTTACTGATGTTAAGGAAGCTTATGAGAGGGCTGGGAGCATTGTTGTCAGAATCCCGATTCGATCCTACGATTCTACGATTTCACGATCTAAAAATGCTTGACCGATCCTGGATCTTACGATTCTATCATGGTTGTAGAATCTTACGATCCTAATCATCTAAAAATTTCTAGAGGTAGAATCATAATACGATCCTACGATCTTACGATCCGATTTCATAGTAAAACAAATTAATATATATTTTTATATAATGACATCGTAAAACTCAAATTTCGGGTAAGTTGTAAAAATATGTTCATATAATAATATTAAAATCATTAATTATCAATATTTTATGGATAAATATTAATAAATAATTATTTTGATCTTCAATGATATGTTTTTACCAAATAAAACACTATACTTGGTGAGTTTGTAGAATCTTACGATTCTACGATCCGATTCTACCGATTCGATCCTACCCTCCCCATCGATCCAAAGTAGAATCCCGATCCTGACAACATTGGCTGGGAGAGCTGAGAGGTTGGTGGAGATGGCCCGAGAGAGAGGTAGTGAGAAAAGAAAGGCTGAGAGTGAAGGTGGTGGCCAATCTAATTACAAGAAAGGCAACCACAGTCAGGCTAGAGCGTTTTCTTCTGGTTCGGGGTTCAGTGCCAGGGCTTCCTTTGGGCGTGGACGTGGGAGCGGTAGTGGTAGTTGGGGGATGACTTGCTTTGGCTGTGGCGGTGTAGGCCACAAGAGACACGAGTGCACGAGTGTACCGGGGGCTTTTCAGAGACCGGCTCAGGGGAGCTATTCTCAGGGACCGGCACAGAGTTATGCGAGCAACAGACCGGCTGGGTCATGGTCTAACCGGGGAGGTCAGAGTAACCAGGGTGGAGGTAACCGCAATGGCGGTAATTCTTATCAGAAACCAGCTACGAACAACAACAACAATCAGGGGTCGGGTGCTAAGCCGACCACATCACCCAAGATCTTGTCCGTGGAGGTGGACGAAGTCCAAAGGAAAGTCATTTTATGATGGACAAGAAAGCGGCGAGGACGACGCACATGTTATCACTGGTACTTTTCTGGTTAACGGTATTCATACCTTTGTTTTGTTTGATTCGGGGGCATCTCAGTCGTTTGTATCTTCGAGTCATGTTAAACGGTTGGGTTTGAGGGTATATGAGTCTGTAAGTGAGAATGTTTTTATACCTTCGGGTGAGTCTGTATCATGTGGGAGGTTGTACAGGGATGTATCTATGATAGTTGGGCAAGTTGACCTACCTGTAGACTTGATAGAGTTTCCTTTAGACGGTTTTGAGATGATAGTCGGGATGGATTGGTTGGGAAAGTACAAAGCTAAGATAGACTGTCATCAAAAGAAAGTGTCTTTGAGAGGTCCTAAGGGTGTTAGTGTGTCTTATCGTGGGTTTGTGTTCAAACCCATAGTTAAGTTGATTGCAGCTGTGACCTTGAAGTCCTATCTGAGGAAGGGATGCCCTTTGATCTTGTGCCATGTGAGAGATGACCGGATAGAGAGTCCGACAGTTGATCAGATACCAGTGGTGGGTGATTTTTCAGATGTCTTTCCAGAGGAGATTCCGGGGTTACCACCGAGGAGGGAGATAGATTTCACGGTTGAGTTGAAACCGGGGACGGGGCCAATCTCTAAGGCACCGTACCGGATGGGTCCTAAAGAGATGGAGGAGCTCAGGAAACAGTTGGATGATCTGATAGAGAGGGGATACATTAGACCTAGTGTATCACCGTGGGGAGCACCAGTTCTTTTTGTGAAGAAGAAAGATGGGAGCTTGAGGTTGTGCATAGACTACCGGGAGCTGAACCGGGTGGCAGTAAAGAACAAGTACCCTTTGCTAAGGATAGATGACCTGTTTGATCAGTTGAGTGGTGCATCAGTCTTTTCCAAGATTGATTTGAGGTCGGGGTACCATCAGGTGAAGATTAGAGAGGTGGACATACCGAAGACAACTTTCACGTCGAGGTATGGCCATTATGAGTATGTGGTGATGCCTTTTGGGTTATCTAATGCACTGGCTGTGTTTATGGATTTGATGAACAGAATCTTGACGCTTTTGGACAAGTTTGTGGTGGTGTTTATCGATGACATCTTAGTCTATTCCAAGACTAAGGAGGAGCATGAGGAGCATCTGAGGATTGTGTTGCAGACCTTGAGGGAGCATGAGTTATATGCTAAGCTGTCCAAGTGTGAGTTCTGGTTAGAGAAAGTTGCTTTTCTGGGGCATGTGATCTCCAAGGATGGGGTAGCTGTGGATCCGGCAAAGATTGAGGCAGTGACAAGGTGGGAAGCACCAAAGAATATTGCAGAGATCAGGAGTTTCTTGGGTTTAGCTGGATATTACAGACGGTTCGTGAAGGATTTCTCCAAGATTGCTAGACCTATGACAGCTTTGATGAGGAAAGAGAACAGGTTTCGTTGGGATGAGAGTTGTGAGACGGCGTTCCAAACATTAAAGGAGCGTTTGACCACAGCTCCTATCTTAGCATTGCCTGAAGGGATTGAGAACTTTGAGGTTTATATAGATGCCTCAAAGAATGGGTTGGGATGTGTGTTGATGCAGAATGGTAAAGTGATTGCCTATGCTTCTAAGCAATTGAAGCCTTATGAGGAGAATTATCCTACACACGATCTAGAGTTGGGTGCAGTGGTGTTTGCTCTCAAGATTTGGAGACATTACCTTTATGGGGCAATCTTTAAGGTATTTTCTGATCACAAGAGTCTCAAGTACATCTTCACTCAAAAGGAGTTGAATATGAGACAGAGGAGGTGGATGAAGCTGATTGGCGATTATGACATGGATATTATCTACCACGAAGGGAAAGCCAATGTTGTTGCAGATGCCTTGAGTAGGAAGAGTGTACATTCTTTGTGTACAACGTTATCTTTGATGAGGTTGAGAGATGAGGTGGAGAGGTTTGGGATTCATGTGATGCAGAGAGGGAATGCCATGGGAGATTTGACGGTGCAGCCTGATCTTTATGAGGATATTCGAGGTAAACAGGTATTGGATCCTAAGATGGTTGAGTGGAGAGCTAGAGTAGAGAAATGGACAGTGTCTCGTTTCTCTATTCATACAGATGGTAGTCTGAGGTTTGATGGGAGGTGGTGTGTCCCTAATGATAAGGAGCTGAAAAAGACAATCATGACAGAGGCACATTGTACACCATATTCAGTACATCCAGGTGGTGACAAGCTATACAAGGATTTAAAGAACACGTTTTGGTGGCCTGGGTTGAAGAAAGAGACAACTGAGTTTGTGGCCCGTTGTTTGACATGCCGAGAGTTAAAGGGGAACAAATGACAACCACAAGGTAAGATTCAGTCTTTAGAAGTACCTGAGTGGAAGTGGGAATCCATTTCTATGGATTTTATCGTGGGTTTGCCGAAGAGTCAACAGGGTAACAACATGATATGGGTAATAGTGGATCGACTGACCAAGTCAGCTCATTTTGTGCCAATGAAAGATACATGGACTAAGGCACAATTAGCTATGGCTTATCGGAAAAATGTGCTTAAGTTGCATGGAGTCCCTAAGGATATAGTATCTGACAGAGTTGCGAGATTTATCTCAAAGTTTTGGAAAGAGTTGCAGGAATCTTTGGGAACAACGTTAAAGATGAGTACAGCATTTCATCCTGCGACAGACGGTCAGACTGAGAGAACAATCAAGACTCTAGAGGATATGTTACGAGCTTGTGTGATGGACTTTGGTGGTAGCTGGGAACATAGGTTCGATTTGATAGAGTTTTCTTACAACAACAGCTATCACACTAGTATTGGCATGGCACCGTTTGAGGCCTTATATGGGAGGAGATGTAGGAGTCCGATTTGTTGGAACGACAGTGCTGAGGCAGTGGTTCTAGGACCAGAGATGGTAGATGAGATGGTTGAGTAAATTAAGATGATCAGGGAAAGGATGAGAGCAGCTCAGGATGGGCAAAAGAGTTATGCAGATCTACATCGCCGGGATATAGAGTTTCAGGTTGGGGACAAGGTTCTTCTGTAAGTGTCTCCTATACGTGGGGTTATGAGATTTGGGAAGAAAGGCAAGCTGAGTCAGAAGTTCATAGGGCCTTATGAGATCTTAGAACGGGTTGGAGAGGTTGCTTATCATTTGGCTTTACCAGCTGCGTTGGAGAGGGTGCATAATGTGTTTCTTGTATCTCAGTTGGCAAGTATGTGAGTGATCCATCACATGTGTTAGATGCAGAGAGCATAGAGCTAGATCAGTCCTTGTCCTATCTTGAGGTACCTAAGCAGATTCTTGACCGGAAGGTTAGGAAGACTAGGGGTGGTGAGACAGTTTTGCTCAAAATCCGTTGGTCTAATCACGAAACTGAGGAAGCTACATGGGAGGCAGAGGAGGCCATGAGAGAGCGTTACCCTTTTCTTTTTGATCAGGTATGTATGGTTACGGGGACGTAACCTTGTTTCTTTTAGGGGGGTAGGAGATGATCGCAAAGAGTTTTTAAGAGTTTTTACCTCCTTTCTGTGTTGTGTCGGTATATCTTGTAGTGGTTGAGTCGGGTTGAGTTTGGTTGGTAGCATGTTTTTATGTTGAGTTTTGTTTTGGTTGTTGTGTCGGGAGTGTAGTAGTATGTCTTTGTTTTGTTGTGGTTTGAACTTCGGGGACGAAGTTCTTTTTAAGGAGCGAAGACTGTAATACTACGGTTTTATGAGTCTCTGGGTACTCTATCCAGTGGGCCTTACTCTGTCGAGTAAGTGCGTTTTAGAATAGTTTCTGACCTGTTGGGTACTCGATCGAGTAGCCTTGGTACTCGATCGAGTAGGCAGCGCTCGATCGAGTATGTCAGTTACTCGATCGAGTAGCCGGTTTACGGGGGGATGATTTGTCGGGTTTTGTTAATAATGCGAAATAATATATAAACACTTCCGTCACTTTTTTAATACGCTTTTACAAACCTAATTACTTTCAAAAGAGATTTCAACCTACGTACTTCGCATTCATCGCATTATTGACAAATCCCGGAGCTTGGAAGGTCGGAATTCACCTTTCTTTACATCTTTGTGATCCTTGCGTCGAGGGTAAGATCTACGTACCGAATTTGTTATATTTAATTAAGTTTCGTTAAACCCTAATTTTGGGAATTGGGGGATTTGTGTTAGTTTTGTGTGGTTAGTGATATATGTGATGTTATGTTAGGAGGAGGATTCGTAGAGGAGGCCTTTTGATAACAGCTGTTGAGATCGTCTGACTGTGTTGCTTTCCAGGTAGGGTTTCCCTACTCAGTATTAGTCCCATAATGTGTTGGTGGTGATTTGTGATTGTTGATTGTTATCATACGAGTATTGTGACGGTTGTTGGTTTTGATTGCTATTTAGTAGCTGTGATTGATTGTATCTGTCTGTGTTCTTCGGGGTGCGTCCCTGGCTGAGTGAAGTCACTTGCGGGAGTGGCTTCACGCCCATTATTCGCCTTCCGTGGAACCCGCCACAGAAGGGATGTGCACATTAATGGATTTGGGTTATTCGCTCAACGGAGATGAGCGGGGCTTAGGTGGGAACGGCTGCGGTCCCCCACTGGCGGCGAGGAGTGACTTGTTGCGATGGGCACTCTGGCAGGGCTACACACTTTAGTGTGTAGTCAGTATTGCGGAGTTGGTGATGGAGTTCGGAGTATACCTGTGACGATTGAGCTGTATTGTTTGTTGTGTTGTTGGTTTATATAAATTGTGTGATTAGTACTGACCCCGTTTATTGTTTTAAAAACTGTGGTGATCCATTCGGGGATGGTGAGCAGTTGTTGAGCAGGTATGAGTAGAGATACATGGGCTAGCTGGGATTGTCACCGTCAGATGATAGAGTCTTCCGCTGTAGCTTTAGTAGTTTGTCAGGCATTTTCATTTAGTTGTTTAGACAGATGTTTTGAGAACATGTAACCCGTATTTTGGGCATTTGGTTTGGATTGTATTTCATTCACTAAACTATTACTATTTAAATGTTGTTTCGTTATTGTCTTATGATTATCATTGCCTCGGGGAACCGAGATGGTAGCACTTCCATGCCTTAAGTGGTCCTGGTAAGGCACTTGGAGTATGGGGGTGTTACAGAGAATGATAAGCCCATGACCAAGAGGGTGAGATTTTTCAATCAAATCTACATGGAAAACTTGAAGTTGTTTAAGGAGTTGGGCGTAGATAAGTATGCATGATGGGTAAAGGGGGAACGATGGATGAGTATCCCCGCTATGGGTGACCTTTTAAAGACCAACTACCTTAGGAAAGTAGACGAACCTCGCCCTCCACCACAAACCTATACCATCCCATAGAGACGCCTCTTTGAGTTTGATAAGGAAGGTAACTGATGAGGGTCGGAACATCGTCATATCTCCTTATCAAACAATATTTATAAACTCAACTAACTACTCTTAGTAGAGTGGCAAGTAAAGGTCGGATCCCAAGGGACGGGTATTGTATTGATTTATCGATTGTAAAAAGCTATGTCTTAGGGTGTCACAATTTGGGTTGAGTTTGCGGTTTGCAATCTAAACTACTTAACAATGAAGAGTAAACAAATAAAAGTAAAGCAAAGAAAGTAAATAGGGTTTGCAAACAATTGATTAAGGCACTAGGGTGTCATGGGTTCATAGAGATTCATGGTGAAGATCTGATGTGACTCATATTTGAGCACATTTAGTCCCCGAATTAGCCTCGTTTCCATGCTTTCTAGCATATATTAGGGTCATTTCTTATCTTTAGTTTTCCATTTTACATATTCTTTGAGGTTTTGTGTCCTTGGTAGGAGAGGATTGCTAATCTTGCATTTATAAGGCGAAATGGAGCTAAATGGATTGCATCCAATGACCAAGCATTAAAGAGAAGACCGACACTAGAGGCCTAAGTAGATAAATAAAGTGAAATGGGCAGTGATGAAGAGATCCTTGCATCCCCAACTCAATCCCCGTGAATTGATAAGGAGCCAAACAAGAGAAGAACTCTGCCCAACGATCCGAGCTCAGGACGAGCGGATCAAAGCAATGATCTGAGCGTCCCTGAGCATGATCCGAGCGTGCCAAAGCAACAACCTGGGCTTCCCGACTTTCAGGACGAGCGGATCCTCTTACAGAACAACCCGTGCTTCAGGTGATCCGAGAGGATCCTAGTGGGAGTTGCAAGCTTGATCCGCGCATGTCCCTCGGGAATTGCATTTCCTCAAGCTTCTCTTAGGGTCTTAATAGTCATTTAAGCCCTTAGTAACCCTAATCCTTGTACTTAATTTTAGTATAAATACCCCTTTGTACTACCTAGATGATCATGAAGCTTGAATCAAGTTTTAATTAAGCTTTAATCTCATTTTAATCAACTCTTAATCCTCTATTAATTTAGTTGTAATACATTTCCCAATATTAATCACTTCTTAATCTTTCCTTAATTTCTCAATTGTTCTTAGTTTTATTTGGGTAATTAGAAGATCATTTGGGTTTATTGGAGGATTGACAACCTTCCATCAATCATCTAGTACTTTTATTATTCTTTGCTTTATTATTTGGATCATCTCCATAGGTATAATTCCTTTTTGCCCTTATTTAATTATTGTTAATCACATCATTTATTCATCATATTTTGCTTTGTTAGTATGATTGACAACCTTATTAGCATGCTAAATTTGATCATGAGTGAGTAGTTCTTTAGCTAGGGTTAATCGGGAATTAGAGGAAACAAACATGGGAATTAATCTATGCTTAATCTAATATGTTTTCATAATTAATTTGCTTACTTGTTGTGACTTCAACCTATGCACATGTTATGTTTGATGAAATGCGAGCCTATGAATCCTTGCATTTTTTACCCATGTCCTATCTTTTCAATGAGGCTTATAAGACATAAACCAACTCGAGCCTCATTAGACTACCGGGAGCTGAACCGGGTGACAGTAAAGAACAAGTACCCTTTGCCAAAGATAGATGACCTGTTTGATCAGTTGAGTGGTGCATCAGTCTTTTCCAAGATTGATTTGAGGTCAGGGTAACATCAGGTGAAGATTAGAGAGGTGGACATACCGAAGACAGCTTTCACGTCGAGGTATGGCCATTATGAGTATGTGGTGATGCCTTTTGGGTTATCTAATGCACCGGCTGTGTTTATGGATTTGATGAACAGAATCTTCAGACATTTTTTGGACAAGTTTGTGATGGTGTTTATCGATGACATCTTAGTCTATTCCAAGACTAAGGAGGAGCATGAGGAGCATCTGAGGATTGTGTTACAGACCTTGAGGGAGTATGAGTTATATGCTAAGCTGTCCAAGTGTGAGTTCTGGTTAGAGAAAGTTGCTTTTCTGGGGCATGTGATCTCTAAGGATGGGGTAGCTGTGGATCCGGCAAAGATTGAGGCAGTGACAAGGTGGGAAGCACCAAAAAATATTGCAGAGATCAGGAGTTTCTTGGGTTTAGCTGGATATTACAGACGGTTCGTGAAGGATTTCTCCAAGATTGCTAGACCTATGACAGCTTTGATGAGGAAAGAGAACAAGTTTCGTTGGGATGAGAGTTGTGAGACGGCGTTCCAAACATTAAAGGAGCGTTTGACCACAGCTCCTATCTTAGCATTGCCTGAAAGGCTTGAGAACTTTGAGGTTTATATAGATGCCTCAAAGAATGGGTTGGGATGTGTGTTGATGCAGAATGGTAAAGTGATTGCCTATGCTTCTAAGCAATTGAAGCCTTATGAGGAGAATTATCCTACACACGATCTAGAGTTGGGTGCAGTGGTGTTTGCTCTCAAGATTTGGAGACATTACCTTTATGGGGCAACCTTTAAGGTATTTTATGATCACAAGAGTCTCAAGTACATCTTCACTCAAAAGGAGTTGAATATGAGACAGAGGAGGTGGATGGAGCTGATTGACGATTATGACATGGATATTATCTACCATGAAGGGAAAGCCAATGTTGTTGCAGATGCCTTGAGTAGGAAGAGTGTACATTCTTTGTGTACAACGTTATCTTTGATGAGGTTGAGAGATGAGGTGGAGAGGTTTGGGATTCATGTGATGCAGAGAGGGGATGCCATGGGAGATTTGACGGTGCAGCCTGATCTTTATAAGGATATTCGAGGTAAACAGGTATTGGATCCTAAGATGGTTGAGTGGAGAGCTAGAGTAGAGAAAGGGACAGTGTCTCGTTTCTCTATTCATACAGATAGTAGTCTGAGGTTTGATGGGAGGTGGTGTGTCCCTAATGATGAGGAGCTGAAAAAGACAATCATGACAGAGGCACATTGTACACCATATTCAATACATCCAGGTGGTGACAAGCTATTCAAGGATTTAAAGAACACGTTTTGGTGGCCTGGGATGAAGAAAGAGACAGCTGAGTTTGTGGCCCGTTGTTTGACATGCCAGAGAGTTAAAGGGGAACAGCGACGACCACAAGGTAAGATTCAGTCTTTAGAGGTACCTGAGTGGAAGTGGGAATCCATTTCTATGGATTTTATCGTGGGTTTGCCGAAGAGTCAACAGAGTAACAACATGATATGGGTAATAGTGGATCGACTGACCAAGTCAGCTCATTTTGTGCCAATGAAAGATACATGGACTAAGGCACAATTAGCTATGGCTTATCGGAAAAATGTGCTTAAGTTGCATGGAGTCCCTAAGGATATAGTATCTGACAGAGATGCGAGATTTATCTCAAAGTTTTGGAAAGAGTTGCATGAATCTTTGGGAACATCATTAAAGATGAGTACAGCATTTCATCCTGCGACAGACGGTCAGACTGAGAGAACAATCAAGACTCTAGAGGATATGTTACGAGCTTGTGTGATGGACTTTGGTGGTAGCTGGGAACATAGGTTCGATTTGATAGAGTTTTCTTACAACAACAGCTATCACACTAGTATTGGCATGGCACCGTTTGAGGCCTTATATAGGAGGAGATGTAGGAGTCCGATTTGTTGGGACGACAGTGCTGAGGCAGTGGTTCTAGGACCAGAGATGGTACATGAGATGGTTGAGTAGATTAAGATGATCAGGGAAAGGATGAGAGCGGCTCAGGATGCGCAAAAGAGTTATGCAGATCTACATCACCGGGATATAGAGTTTCAGGTTGGGGACAAGGTTCTTCTGAAAGTGTCTCCTATACGTGGGGTTATGAGATTTGGGAAGAAAGGCAAGCTGAGTCAGAAGTTCATAGGGCCTTATGAGATCTTAGAACGGGTTGGAGAGGTTGCTTATCATTTGGCTTTACCAGCTGCGTTGGAGAGGGTGCATAATGTGTTTCATGTATCTCAGTTGGCAAGTATGTGAGTGATCCATCACATGTGTTAGATGCAGAGAGCATAGAGCTAGATGAGTCCTTGTCCTATCTTGAGGTACCTAAGCAGATTCTTGACCGGAAGGTTAGGAAGACTAGGGGTGGTGAGACAGTTTTGCTCAAAATCCGTTGGTCTAATCACGAAACTGAGGAAGCTACATGGGAGGCCGAGGAGGCCATGAGAGAGCGTTACCCTTTTCTTTTTGATCAGGTATGTATGGTTACGGGGACGTAACCTTGTTTCTTTTAGAGGGGTAGGAGATGATCGCAAAGAGTTTTTAAGAGTTTTTACCTCCTTTCTGTGTTATGTCGGTATATCTTGTAGTGGTTGAGTCGGGTTGAGTTTGGTTGGTAGCATGTTTTTATGTTGAGTTTTGTTTTGGTTGTTGTGTCGGTAGTGTAGTAGTAAGTCTTTGTTTTGTTGTGGTTTGAACTTCGGGGACGAAGTTCTTTTTAAGGAGGGAAGACTGTAATACTACGGTTTTATGAGTCTCTGGGTACTCTATCGAGTGGGCCTTACTCTGTCGAGTAAGTGCGTTTTAGAATAGTTTCTGACCTGTTGGGTACTCGATCGAGTAACCTTGGTACTCGATCGAGTAGGCGGCACTCGATCGAGTACGTCAGTTACTCGATCGAGTAGCCGGTTTACGGGGGGATGATTTGTCGGGTTTTGTTAATAATGCGAAATAATATATAAACACTTCCGTCACTTTTTTAATACGCTTTTACAAACCTAATTACTTTCAAAATAGATTTCAACCTACGTACTTCGCATTCATCGCATTATTGACAAATCCCGGAGCTTGGAAGGTCGGAATTCACCATTCTTTACATCTTTGTGATCCTTGCGTCGAGGGTAAGATCTACGTACCGAATTTGTTATATTTAATTAAGTTTCGTTAAACCCTAATTTTGGGAATTGGGGGATTTGTGTTAGTTTTGTGTGGTTAGTGATATATGTGATGTTATGTTAGGAGGAGGATTCGTAGAGGAGGCCTTTTGATAACAGCTGTTGAGATCGTCTGACTGTGTTGCTTTCCAGGTAGGGTTTCCCTACTCAGTATTAGTCCCATAATGTGTTGGTGGTGATTTGTGATTGTTTATTGTTAACATACGAGTATTGTGACGGTGGTTGGTTTTGATTGCTGTTTAGTAGCTGTGATTGATTGTATCTGTCTGTGTTCTTCGGGGTGCGTCCCTGGCTGAGTGGAGTCACTTGCGGGAGTGGCTTCACGCCCATTATTCGCCTTTCGTGGAACCCGCCACAGAAGGGATGTGCACATTAATGGATTTGGGTTATTCGCTCAACGGAGATGAGCGGGGCTTAGGTGGGAACGGCTGCGGTCCCCCACTGGCGGCGAGGAGCGACCTGTTGCGATGGGCACTCTGACAGGGCTACACACTTTAGTGTGTAGTCAGTATTGCGGAGTTGGTGATGGTGTTCGGAGTATACCTGTGACGATTGAGCTGTATTGTTTGTTGTGTTGTTGGTTTATATAAATTGTGTGATTAGTACTGACCCCGTTTATTGTTTTAAAAACTGTGGTGATCCATTCGGGGATGGTGAGCAGTTGTTGAGCAGGTATGAGTAGAGATACATGGGCTAGCTGGGATTGTCACCGTCAGATGATAGAGTCTTCCGCTGTAGCTTTAGTAGTTTGTCAAACATTTTCATTTAGTTGTTTAGACAGATGTTTTGAGAACATGTAACCCGTATTTTGGGCATTTGGTTTGGATTGTATTTCATTCACTAAACTATTACTATTTAAATGTTGTTTCGTTATTGTCTTATGATTATCATTGCCTCGGGGAACCGAGATGGTAGCACTTCCATGCCTTAAGTGGTCCTGGTAAGGCACTTGGAGTATGGGGGTGTTACAGAGAATGATAAGCCCATGACCAAGAGGGTGAGATTTTTCAATCAAATCTACATGGAAAACTTGAAGTTGTTTAAGGAGTTGGGCGTAGATAAGTATGCATGAAGGGTAAAGGGGGAACGATGGATGAGTATCCCCGCTATGGGTGACCTTTTAAAGACCAACTACCTTAGGAAAGTAGACGAACCTCGCCCTCCACCACAAACCTATACCATCCCATAGAGACGCCTCTTTGAGTTTGATAAGGAAGGTAACTGATGAGGGTCGGAACATCGTCATATATCCTTATCAAACAATATTTATAAACTCAACTAACTACTCTTAGTAGAGTGGCAAGTAAAGGTCGGATCCCAAGGGACGGGTATTGTATTGATTTATCGATTGTAAAAAGCTATGTCTTAGGGTGTCACAATTTGGGTTGAGTTTGCGGTTTGCAATCTAAACTACTTAACAATGAAGAGTAAACAAATAAAAGTAAAGCAAAGCAAGTAAATAGGGTTTGCAAACAATTGATTAAGGCACTAGGGTGTCATGGGTTCATAGAGATTCATGGTGAAGATCTGATGTGACTCATATTTGAGCACATTTAGTCCCCGAATTAGCCTCGTTTCCATGCTTTCTAGCATATATTAGGGTCATTTCTTATCTTTAGTTTTCCATTTTGCATATTCTTTGAGGTTTTGTGTCCTTGGTAGGAGAGGATTGCTAATCTTGCATTTATAAGGCGAAATGGAGCTAAATGGATTGCATCCAATGACCAAGCATCAAAGAGAAGACCGACACTAGATGCCTAAGTAGATAAATAAAGTGAAATGGGCAGTGATGAAGAGATCCTTGCATCCCCAACTCAATCCCCACGAATTGATAAGGAGCCAAACAAGAGAAGAACTCTGCCCAACGATCCGAGCTCAGGACGAGCGGATCAAAGCAATGATCTTAGCGTCCCTGAGCATGATCCGAGCGTGCCAAAGCAACAACCTGGGCTTCCCGACTTCCAGGACGAGCGGATCCTCTTACAGAACAACCCGTGCTTCAGGTGATCCGAGCGGATCCTAGAGGGAGTTGCAAGCATGATCCGCGCATGTCCCTCGGGAATTGCATTTCCTCAAGCTTCTCTTAGGGTCTTAATAGTCATTTAAGCCCTTAGTAACCCTAATCCTTGTACTTAATTTTAGTATAAATACCCCTTTGTACTACCTAGATGATCATGAAGCTTGAATCAAGTTTTAATTAAGCTTTAATCTCATTTTAATCAACTCTTAATCCTCTCTTAATTTAGTTGTAATACATTTCCCAATATTAATCACTTCTTAATCTTTCCTTAATTTCTCAATTGTTCTTAGTTTTATTTGGGTAATTAGAAGATCAGTTGGGTTTATTGGAGGATTGACAACCTTCCATCAATCATCAAGTACTTTTATTATTCTTTGCTTTATTATTTGGATCATCTCCATAGGTATAATTCCTTTTTGCCCTTATTTAATTATTGTTAATCACATCATTTATTCATCATATTTTGCTTTGTTAGTATGATTGACAACCTTATTAGCATGCTAAATTTGATCATGAGTGAGTAGTTCTTTAGCTAGGGTTAATCGGGAATTAGGGGAAACAAACATGGGAATTAATCTATGCTTAATCTAATATGTTTTCATAATTAATTTGCTTGCTTGTTGTGACTTCAACCTATGCACATGTTATGTTTGATGAAATGCGAGCCTATGAATCCTTGCATTTTTTACCCATGTCCTATCTTTTCAATGAGGCTTATAAGACATAAACCAACTCGAGCCTCATTAGACCATACATAAGAGTTGAATAGGAGGAGACTAAGTTGACTTGTAGGTGTTATACAGTCTAGACGACTCGGCTCCGGTACCTAAATTCTCCTAGGGATTGTAAGATATACACTAACTCGATCCCATCACAACAATAAGTGCTTGCATATATTTGAGAACATGTTTGTATAATCTATTCCCATGAAACCCTAGTGCTTTTAATCAATTGTTTACAAACCCTTTAATTGCTTTACTTAATTTACATTCATCTTGTTGATTAGCTTAGACCACATCTCATCTCAAACCCAATTTGTGACACCCTAAGACATAGCTACTTGTAATTGAAGATCCTACATCAATACCCGTCCCTTGGGATCCGACCTTTACTTAACTCTTTGCTAAGAGTAGTTTTTGAAGTTATAAATATTGTTTTGGTTGATAGCTTTTGACGACGAGTTTTAGACCACACCAAAAATGGCGCCATTGCCGGGGACGGTGTTCAATTGATTTGATTTTCGTTAATTGTTTTTAGTTGTGTCTTTCTTTCTTTACCATGGGGAAGTTAATCTCCTCAAGATTGTTCTAATTGTTTTCGAGTTGTTTGATATTTTGCATGACTAGGAGATCACAAGGTAATTTATTACCTATTGATTTCGAGATTGAAAGGACCTTAACCAACAATAGAAGAGTTGCTAGAGGTACTTCGAGAACTGTAGGTATTGGTGAGATTGTGGACATTCAACCAAATAACATTGAGTTTGTCAACCCTTTTGCAAGAAGTAGGAGAGGATAACCCAATTCAAAACCCACCACAAAATCAACCTACAATGCCTAAATTTTCATCACATTCCGTACCAACTGAGGAGAACCTACCAAACGGTACTCCTACACCACCACATTTAACCGGTAATTTCATTGCCAAATCCGCATTCATACAATTAGTTGAGAGAAGTCAATTTGGAGGGATGCCTAGTGAAGACCCTCACTCACATATGGAGACTTTTTGTGACTATTGTGATGCAATTTCTCAAACCGGAGTTACTCAAGACCAAATCCGATGGGTATTGTTTCCTTTTACCTTGATCGGTACCGCAAAGCAATGGTTGAAGAGCCTAGACAAGGCTACCCTTGGTATTGATTCATGGAAGAAGTTAGCACTTGCCTTCTACAAGAAATTCTACCCTCCGGAGAAGACTAATATGTTGAGAGCCCAAATCACCGGGTTCAAGCAAAGGGATGAGGAATCATTATATGAAGCATGGGAGAGATTTAAGGACACTTGTCGTTCTTGTCCACACCATGGACTTAGTGAGTGGTTCCTTGTGCAACAATTTTGGAACGGCCTATATGAAGACTCCCGCAATGTTCTTAATATGGGATCCAATGGGATGTTTACCGAAGTTGATGACAATCAAACATGGGCCAAAATCGAAGAGATGGCGGTTCATAATTCCCAATATAGTAGGCCTCGAAAGGCCACAAGAGGAGGAAAGCATGAGGTAGATTCCATCACTTAATTGGGTGCTCAACTAAGTGCTCATATCGACACCATCAATTTGAAGTTTGAGAAGGCCATGGCTAAGCTTGATGAAGCTTCCAAATCACCCAAACAACATGTTAATGCTATGGTGGTATCATACTCAATTCCAAGTGGAGTATGTGAAAGTTGTGGAACCTTGCGACATGATCAAAGCGAATGTAGGGGAACAAATGAACAAGTCAATGCTTTCCAAGCATACAAGAGTGGCACCCCTTATTCCAACTACTATAATGAGAACACCAAATTCCATCCAAATCTCTCATACAAGAGCCAAAATGTCCAAAACCCCCAACCAACAAACATACACCCCACCTCCAATGAGAAACCAAGCTCAAAGACCCTTTTTCAACCAAAGCCAAGGTTACCAAAATCAACCTTCCTACAACCAATCAAATGACCAAAACTTTGATGTTCAAAAAGCGGTCCTTCAAATGCAAAAGAACCAACAAGAATTTTTCACCCAAATGCAAAAAGATAGCCAAGCTAAAGAGATCACCATCAACAACATTCTTGCCCACACCAAAATGATAGAAACTCAAATGAGTCAATTAGCATCTTCTAGCTCTCAAAGACAAAAGGGGTAATTACCGCCTCAAGGTAATCCCCCAAGAGATGAGACGATTAGTGCCATCCATTTGAGAAGTGGTACAAGATATGAGGGGCCGAAGAGGCCAATTGATGAAGATATTGTGGATGTTAGTTACAAGCAAAGAGTTGTGGAGAACTCTAAGGAGGTAGATCCTACCACCAATGAAATTTCAAAGAAGAAGAATGAAGAGAAGGCTAAGGAAAAATAGCCTATTGTGATTAGACTTCCATTCCCAAGTCGACAAGCTAAGCCTAAGCTTGATGACCAACTTGGAAAGTTCATGGAAATTGTGAAGAACTTAGAAGTCTCAATCCCATTCACGGAATTGATCAATCATGTTTCGGCTTATGCAAAGTACATGAAAGATATTCTTACCAAGAAGAAATCCATCCGAAAGTTGGAGACTATTGCCTTTACCAAAGTGAGTAGTGCTATTCTTCAAGGGAGTTCCCCTCCAAAGCTCAAAGATCCAGGAAGTTTTTCTATTCCATGTACCATTGGCGACACTACAATCAACAAAGCATTATGTGACCTTGGAGCAAGTGTAAGTGTCATGCCATACTCGGTATGTAAGAGGCTAGGAATGGGAGAGCTCAAATGCACCAACATCACTCTTCAAATGGCGGATCGATCAACAAAGGTAACTTTAGGGGTATGGGAGGATGTGCCCGTGAGAATTGGCAAATTCTTCATCCCAGTAGACTTTGTCATTGTAGATATGGAAGAGGATTCCAACATTCCTATCATTTTAGGAAGACCTTTCTTGCATACCGCCGGAGCGGTAATCGATGTGAAACATGGAGAGCTCACACTTGAAGTAGGGGATGAGATAATCACTTTCAATCTTGACAAAACAATGAGAGCTCCCCGACTACATGAGCCATGTTTCATGGTCGACCATTATAGCCGAGAAAGTGATAAGAAGAAGTTAGAATCTCTATGCAAAGATCAAGCCATGGTTAAAGAAACACCACCCATATAGAAGAAGCAAGTGGATGACCTTCAAGTAGCTCTATTCGGAGAGCAAGGGATTTTCAACAACAATGAGAACTTGAATAGCTCACCCATCATGACAAGCAATGAAGAAGGCCTCATTGTCCAAGATAACAAGGAAGAGGAGTTGCCCTTATCAACTCATGACATCATTGGGGAACAAGCTAGTGAAGTTTGCGGTCTATGGGATGATGAGTTTAAAGGATTGGTCAATCCTTATAATAGAAATGCTACGACCTTAGACCAAGGGTTTGTTGAACCTTGCCATCACTTTGACCTAGAATGCAACAATGAGGAGACCAATGTGCAAAGGTCTACCAAGGACTCTATCATGAAAATGAGCAAGCCTTCGACTACTTCTACAAGGTGTTGAGCAACATCAACAACCTTGGCTTTGCCCCTTTGACATCTCATCCAAGAATGAGAGTTTGGTGGAGTCCTCCCTAAACCACCATTTGTAAATATTCTAACCCCTTAACTCGCATTTTATTTCCTTTATTGCATTTTTGTCATTTTCGAATTTGCATTTTTGTGCTTTGATCAAGATTTTTGACATCAGAGCAAGTGAGGGAGGTATTTGAACATGTTTTTATGTGTAGTGTTTGATCAAGTGTGGGGATAGAAAGGGCCTAGGCTGACCGAGCCTTTGTAGTGCACCCACAACATTTAACAAAGGAAAAGAAGAAAGAATGACATGGGAAAAAGAATCCCCATGAGCGGACCTGAGATCGTGGGAGCTGAAGGGAATCCGAGCGAGCTGAAGGGAATCCGAGCGTCCCCAGCTTGCATCCGAGCATCCTGACCTTAGGACGCAGGTCCTGGGAAAACTTGAATTGAAGAAAGTGTCCTGTAAGAAAATATGAGCAGATCATCATCAGGACGCTCGTACCCATTCTTAGGGCGCTCGTCTTGGCACCAGTCCACGCATCCTGGCATGCTTCAAAGTTTATGAAATTTCCCTGTAAGGAAATCTGCACGTCCCCAGGAGAATCTGAGCGTCCCCGGAAGGAATCCACTCGAGCTGAGACGGATTCGCGTGTCCTGGCACGGGTTTGCAATTTCAGGAAATCCTGTAAACTGATCCGAGTATCCCGTGTCTGATCCGCACGTCCCTAGCTGCTACTTAAGCAAAATACGGGACAACTTTCTTATTCCCAATTCATTTTTATCTTTCACAAACACAAATACATACCTTTTCTCCCACTTAAACCCTCAATCCCATCATCCAAAAACACCAATTTCTCAACAAAATTCACCACCATTCAAACAAAACTTGTTCAAAACAATAGTAAATCACTCCTTTATCAACAAAAGACCATCTAAACATCAAATTCCTCACAAATTGAATTAATTTTCTAGGGTTTGGGCAAAAATTCAAAAATCCTAAATTGATTGAGGAATTGATTGAAGTTTGAGGAAGCCAGGAACATTCAAGAAAAATCTTGGTTTGTTGATACTAATTTGAGAAGGAGAACACAATGGCAAGGACCAAAGGCGGAACCAAGGCACCTGGTCGGTCGCTTTCTTAAATTAGATTTCGGTTACTTGTCGTTAGGAGCACCTAGACCAAAACAATATTTATAACTTCACAAACAACTCTACTACTAGTAAAGAGGTAAGTAAAGGTCGGATCCCAAAGGACGGGTATTGATGTAGGATTTTCGATTGCAAGTAGTGGTGTCTAGGGGTGTCACAATTTGGGTTGAGATAAGAAGATCACTAAACTAAATAACAATCAAAGTAAACAAGCAAAATGACTAAAATGAGATGTAAACAATTGATTAAAAGCACTAGGGTGTCATGGGTTCATAGAGGATTCATGGGAATTGATCATACAAACATATTCTCAAATTATAAGCAAGCAATTATTGTTGTGATAGGATCGAGTTGGTTTATATCTTACAATCCTAGGACGGTTTGGGTCCTGGAGCCGAATCGATTAGATTGTACAACACCTACAAGTCGACTTAATCCTCCCTACTCAACTATATGCATGGTCTAATGAGACTCGAGTTGGTTTATGTCTTACAAGTCTCATTGAAAAGGTAAGTAATGGGTAAAAAATGCAAGGATTCATAGGCTCGCATTTCATCAAACATAACATGTGCATAAGTTGAGATCACAATAAGCAAGCAAATAAATTATGAAAACATATTAAATTAAGCATGAATCATCCCCCATGTTGGTTTCCCCTAATTACTCATTAACCCTAGTTAAGGAAACTACTCACTCATTATCAAGTTTAACATGTTAACAAGGTTGTCAATCATATTAACAAAGCAAAACATGATGAATAAATGAAGATGATTAACAATAATTAAAAAGGGATTAAGAGAATTATACCTAATGATGATTCCAAAATAATAATGCAAAGAATAATAGAAGTACTTGATGATTGATGGAAGGTTGTCAATCTCCCAATAAACCCAAATAATCTTCAATTACCCAAAATAAAAGATGAACAATAGAGAAATTAAGGAAATGAGATTTTTATTAACACTTGATTAGAAGTTGATTACAAGATTAAAGAGAGATTAGAATAAATAAACTACACTAAAGATTGATAAGAAGAACATGAAAATCTAATTAGACTAATGGGGTATTTATAGTGGGGATTAGGTGCACAAATTAGGGTTACTAAGGGCTTAAATGACGATTAAGTCCTTGAGGAATCGCTACTCTCAAGAAAAGATGCGGGTCTCCTTTTAGCTAGTCTTCCAAAAATATGCGCATCTCGAATGAAGAAAGAAGAGGACGTGTCTCTCAGGAGGACAATCCGAGCGTCCAAGGGTCGGGACGGGCGGATTGGGGAGCTTCTGGACGAGCGGCCTGGTGGTTTGGACGAGCGGCCTGGTGAGCTTCTGGACGGGCGTCCCGAGGGGTGGGACGAGCGGATCCTGGCTCAGCTTCCATTTCTTCTTTTCTTCTTTTCTTCTTCCAACAATCTTCTGGGATTTTGTCGGGGATGCAAGGATCTTCTTCATCATTGCCCATCTACTACATTATGTACAAAAGGCCTTCTAGTCTTGTCTTCTCTTTAATGCTTGGTCAATAGATTCGATCAATTTAGCTCTATTTTGCCATGAAAATGCAAGGTTTGCACTCCTCTCCTACAAAGGAAACAAAACCTCAAAGAATATGCAAAACAAAGGACTAAAGATAGTAAATGACCCAAATATGCACTAAAAAGCATAGGAATGAGGATAATTCGGGGACTAAATATGCTCAAATATTGATCACATCAGCACCAAAGACTCCAAATTTATCAAAGAGAAAACAAGCCGTTCTTGCATCTAAGGCTTTGGTAGTGACACAACCAAGGGTGGAAATCCAAGAAATCGCAACTCCTATTGAGGAAGCTACCACATCTACTCCGGTTATAGAACAATTGCCAAATTTTTCGGAGGTAACTTTCTTAACCGATGCTCATAGGAATGCGTTTTTATCCTTTACTAGAAAGACTATTGTGGCTAACAAGTTTATATGTCAAGACACTTTGGAAAATTGGGTGTGCTTGAAAGAACTAGAACATTTTTCGAGTCCATGAGGTTGTTAGCTCTCTTTGAAATGGAAGAATTGACCTACCCTTTATTAACCATGGAGTCCATAAGCTCGTTGAAGGTGTCTATGGTAGAGACTCGACATTATGTTGATTTCCATCTTGAGAACAAGAGTAGAAGCATGACTTTGAGTGAGTTTGATAATGTGTTTGGTCTTTTACAATATCATCATTATGAGAAGAAGCCTTTAAAATATGATGCCGCACCCCTTTGGTAAGCCATTACCGGTCGAAAATTTGACTCTTTCCGGGAGTGTCATGCTTTATATGTTCATCATCCGTGCATAAAAGTATGGCACAAGTTTGTGGGCAATACCTTGATTGCTAGAAAAGGCACCAATCACTTCACCGAACTTGATTTTGTCTACCTTGAGTCCTACATGAATATCAATGGAAAGTTCACCAAAAATTACAACATTCTTCGACTATTACTTGATCGGTGGCTTGAGATTGATAATGGGAAAGACGGAGCGGCTTTCATTTTATACGGCGGCTTAGTAACGAGGCTAGCTAAGCACTTTAACCCAATTTTCAACAAAGATAACACATACAAACCGGTTAAAGGGAGCAACCTCCTTGATATGAGAACTATGATCAACAAATTCCATTGGGTTAAGAATGACAATCTTGACAACAAATATGAGTGGCTCGTCAAAGAAGCTAAGTCCTTTGTCTTGCCTAGCAAGATTTGCCGTCTCTTCGTCCGTAGACTAAACTACCTATTGCCCGTCCCCAAGGAAGCCGAAGTGATAATTAAGCAACATAGGGAACCAATTGCAAAGCCCTCCTCCTCCACCATTATGACTCCACCATACCCCTTTGCCTACCAAGAATTCAAACCGAGTGGTTCTAATGTCATGGTAGGCAACGACTATTTGACCCAACTAATGCAACAAATGCATAAAGAAGCTCATGAAGATCGGGTGAATACCTACCGTGCCCAATATCCACCCCTTCTACATCTAGCTCGGCAAGGACTTCTTGATCCTTCATGTCCTTTGCCTAGTTGGGCGGATAAGGAGGTATTCTTCCCTTATGCTTCTAAAAATTCCGAAATGGATAGTCGGGTGGCACATGGAAAGGAGGTTGTTGTTTATGAATATGGGGAAGGTAGCGATTCATGCCAAGAAGAAGAAGAGCAAGGTTCAAGTTCCAATGATGATGATGGAAATGGTGAATCCTCTGGGTCAATGGAGGTGGATGATGAAGAAGATAATGAAGAAATTGATAATGCAAGTGATGATGATGATGACTGCAATGATGCCAGTGATGAGGATATCGCAATGAGTGACAATTGAGGGATGACAAGGCTATTTGGAGGATACGACACATGCGGGGTTGATTACTTGACTTCAACCTATTCCATTGTGAGTTTCCTACACCTCCTTTAGCTTTGTCTCTATATCATATTTTTAATCTTTATCTTGAGTACTTGTATTGAGTCCGAGCAACATTTAAAGGACTCCCACCTCGGTTCCATTGAGGTGTCATATTTTGTTCCCGCTTTGAAAATCCAAAATGACAATTAGGATTCATGCATTGCATCCTTTCCTTGTGCATGAACTCCCCCTATTTTTACACTAGAAATAGTGTTTTACTTGATTTGGGGAAGTTCAAACACAAGGGATGCGAGTTAATTCAAATTAGCTCTCCGAACAATAAAAAGCATGCATCATATAGAATAGATTAGAATGCATCACTTTTGTATATATGTCATATAGTTTGCATATTAGTGTAGAAATCATGCATATTCATTTAGCTTGCATTGCATAATTTCCTATCGTTTTGGCCATTGAGGACAATGCCCATACTAGTGTGGGGATGGGAAATTCTAACTTAACTTTTAAAATCCAAAATGATAATAATTGAAATTTTTTGAAAAAATCAAAAACATGTTCTTTCATTTCACAAAAAACAAAAACCATACAAATTTGAAAAATTTAAAAATCCAAAAACATGTCCTTTCCTTTGTAGTATAGAATTGTATATTGTATATACTTGGGTTTGTTAGTCCTCTTATCACATTGGATCGACTACACCACATCCGAGGCATGAGGAATATGAAGACCACATTGTATGATCTTTCCAATTTCCTTTTTCCTCTCTATGTTAATGACTATGTGGCTTTATTTTGATTGATGCGGTACAAAACAATGTGATCTTAAGAGTTGCATGTAGCTTATATGGCATACTAGTTGATAGAAGCATATGCATTAGGTTGTATAAATGTTAGTTGCATCATGGCATGTAGTTGCATTTTAGAAAAATTTTGTGAAAACATCTATTTGGGAAACTTGACAAGTGTATATAAGGCCCTTTTAGATACTTTTTCTTCTTGAGACTTTGCTCATTAGAATACCTCTAAAACACCCTAGGATGTGTCATGCTAGTATCCTATGACCAATGGACTAAGGCCTAGTCAAGAGTACCTTGTGATGTGATGACTCCTTGGCTACCGTTTATTCCAAGGTGACTTTTGAAACCATGCAACCATCTTCCACTTCTATCATCATTTTTGTCAACAAAAAGGGAATGGGCACAAAAAATATCAACTTGAGTTCAAGTACCAAAATGAAAAACAAGAAGTTTGCACAAATTTGCATCAAAGAAAAGAGGAGTACAAAAATAAGAACTCCTATGCTTTAAATAAAAGCACCCTTGTTACAAATTGGGGTGACTTTGAAAATGTTCAAAAAATGCAAAAGTTGAAAATTATCGAGCATTAAATTGCCAAACATCAAAGAAATGGCAAAGAAAATTGTTCTCAAAAATGTCAATGCCACAAGAATTTGGGGGGAATAACAAAACCAAAAGCAAACTCCCTTTTACGAAACTCAAAGTACATTGATTCCTTTTTCCATTGCACCCACTTTTGTGCATGGTAGAGAGGGGTACGACCCTTCTTCTTGTCTAGGCAAGAAGGGGAATTCCGCGATCCTACAGTATTTCTAACATCATAAGGAATCTACTCTTGACGAAAGCATTTAGCAATTGAGGACGAAGGTACCCTAGCTTGACACAACTTGGAGGTGATTTATTGGTATCATTCTAGGCTTAGTAACTTGAAGAAACCATATCTATAATGGAGTGTGTACCCTTAGATTGCTTCCCTTCTAGATAATTTCCGCCACTTAGATGAGGAAAGTGGCTATTCTTTTGTATATGCATCCATGACCTTCTTTTGTGTGCTTAATGATTGAATGTATCGCCATTTTGGCAAGCCCCACCTTGTCTTGCAAGAAGGCATCTTACCTCATAGATGTCTTGTTGTGAGTTGAAGGGGCAGAGTGAGACCCGCTAATTGTCTCATATCGGCTATATTAGTAGGATAGTTTAAATAAAGGTCATAGTTTTAGTCACCTCTTTACTCGGTACGAGCAAAGGTTCGGTTTGGGGATGTTTGATGTGACTCATATTTGAGCATATATAATCCCCAAATTAGCCTCGTTTCCATGCTTTCTAGCATATATTAGGGTCATTTCTTATCTTTAGTTTTCCATTTTGCATATTCTTTGAGGTTTTGTGTCCTTGGTAGGAGAAGATTGCTAACCTTGCATTTATGAGGCGAAATGGAGCTAAATGGATCGCATCCAATGACCAAGCATCAAAGAGAAGACCGACACTAGAGGCCTAAGTAGATAAATAAAGTGAAATGGGTAATGATGAAGAGATCCATGCATCCACAACTCAATCCCCGCGGATTGATAAGGAGCCAAACAAGAGAAGAACTCTGCCAACTATCCGAGCGGCCCGAGCTCAGGACGATCGGATCAAAGAAATGATCCGAGCATCCTTGAGCATTATCCGAGCGTGCCAGAGCAACAACCCGGGCGTCCCGACTTCCAGGACGAGCGGATCCTCTTACAGAACAACCCGTGCTTCAGGTGTTCCGAGCGGATCCTGGTGGGAGTTGCAAGCATGATCCGCGCATGTACCTCGGGAGTTGCATTTCCTCAAGCTTCTCTCAGGGTCTTAATAGTCATTTAAGCCCTTAGTAACCCTAATCCTTGTACTTAATTTTAGTATAAATACCCCTTTGTACTACCTAGATGATCATGAAGCCTGAATCAAGTTTTAATTAAGCTTTAATCTCATTTTAATCAACTCTTAATCCTCTCTTAATTTAGTTATAATACATTTCCCAATATTAATCACATCTTAATCTTTCCTTAATTTCTCAATTGTTCTTAGTTTTATTTGTGTAATTAGAAGATCATTTGGGTTTATTGGAGGATTGACAACCTTCCATCAATCATCAAGTACTTTAATTATTCTTTGCTTTATTATTTGGATCATCTCCATAGGTATAATTCCTTTTTGCCCTTGTTTAATTATTGTTAATCACATCATTTATTCATCATCCGCATATTTTGCTTTGTTAGTATGTGACAGGGTTGTCGTATACCTATCAAAAATAACTAACTAAACTAACTATATAGCTAGGGAAGTCAGGTCGATCTCCTCAGGGAGGCAAGATATCTGTAAGAGTCCGTCTATTTGGTCACAAATGGGGGGGTTTGTAATTGGTTTTCTAAACTAAAAGATTTAAAGTAAGAGAAGCAAGGAAAGAGCAATAAAGACATAAAATGAGAATAAACTATCAATAGAGAGGGGACATGTCAGGATTTCGGTTCACTACGGTAGTCCAGTGACCCAACTGTAAACAACTTAGATAAATTACTGCGAGACGGATATGGAAAGATCCTCCGGTCCACTTTCTACCCTAGATTCCCACTAACTTAACTTCCGTCCTCGTCAGGGTAGTCTACTGTTCATAGCAGGCCTATTTAGTCCAATCCTCCGATCCAGGATTAAATTTAACCAGATTAAAAGGGTGACTCAGAAGCGTGCACTTAACTAAGTCGGTAAATACAGTTATATTGCTGTGGGGACAGAGTCTCACAATTAATTCATATAACCTATTTACTATATCGTCACATTTCTACCGTAGATCCCCTAATCCTAACATGAAACAGATTAGCTACTTATGCTATTAATATTGTCAAAACTAATAACAAAGAATAAACCAACATTGAACATGATGAAATAATAATTAAATTGCATAAAAGATATTAGAGCAGAAAATTAAAGGAACAAAACAAGTAATTAAGATGAATAAATGAATGATTAAGAATAAAAGAGAGTAAGGGATTACAATCGCAAGAATCCGGCGTAAAGAACAACTAAATCCGAGCGAGAAAATCCGAAAGCAAAAGTTACAGTGAAAGAGAGAAAGCAACGTAGTGTTTACAGTGAAAGATGAATGATAAGATAAAAACTGAATGTTAATGACCTAGTTATTATGCGTTTAAATAAAAAAATTACTAAGTCCACTAACGAAAAACAAGTTCACGGACTAATTAAAGCCCATGAAAGATAAAACCACTCGATCGAGCAGTCTGAAACAGCTCGATCGAGTACTTCTCCAAGTAATCTACTCGATCGAGCAGAATCGTTACTCGATCGAGTAACTCCTAATTCCAGCTCTATTGGATCGAGTAATATACTACTCGATCGACCATTTCCAGCCATAGAAACCACTCGATCGACCATCAGGGAGGCAAGAGTGGGACTTAGTTGATACGTGCATTCAAATCTATGAGACACTTGCATTCAAAAAGCAAGAGTATGATAGACATACGTACGCTCAAATCGATGAGCTTGAGTCTCAAATAGCTCAGCTAGCCGCTGAGACGACCTTTAGGCACACGGAGAGTGGTCTTTCCCAGGAAGGACCCGAGTTGCCTATCGTTGCTGATAGTTTATATGACTCGGAGTACGAGGATCTATCCGAAAATGAAGCGAGTTATGAGTATTTCTGCTATGCACTGCAAAGATCACTCGATCAAGCTAGTAATAGTGCTCGATCGAGTGGATTACCAGAAAAAACGTTCGATCGAACAGTTGATTCCACTCGATCAAATAGTTGTGTTAAGGAAGTCCTCGATCGAGCAGTTCACTGTGTTCGTTGAGTGAAAATCAGGAAGGAAGCTCTCGATCGAGTTCTATTGTTGCTCGATCGACTGATTTGGCCAGAGAGAGCAATTCAACGTCACTTGGAATCGTTCTAGTTGACGATTTTGATGATGATAATGGTTACGGTGAATCTCCCCTTTTCAAAGCCGAGTTGGACGCGCTTGAGGCTGCGATTTACGGGACGGAATCCACTGAGGAGTGTGACGAGAAGACAGCTGAGTCGGTAATTGCTCCTAGCACGGAAGAGGTAATATATTCTTTTGTCAATGATTCCGACTTTGAGAGCAACTCACCTGAGGTAGTTAGCGATAATTTCATTGTTGTTAGTATTAATATTACGCTATCTCATATGACTCCTATTTTTTCTTCTTCCTATGCTCTACCCCCTCCCAGTTGGACAAGTAATTTAACAGTTTTTCACCATACTTGTCATTGTAAGTTTGTTAATCTGAAATGATACCCTAGATTATTACTAATTGCTCCTGAGCTCCTTTATTTTGTGGACAAATTTAGGAGCTGTCATAGGAAATTTATTAGGCTTAAACGTTTATACATGTTATTTTCCTATGTTGCTATTATACTATGGTGCTACTTACAGTTTTGTGTAGCACACGAGCAGCTGTTTGATCGGTTGCTCCGCGCTTTGAGCTGTTTTGACCAGGTTAAATTAGAGAGGCTCGAAGAAAAATAAGGTCGAGCTGGGACCTGACTGAAACTAGCGCTACCCGGGAGGCAACCCGGAGAGATTTTATTTTTAGTTGTTTTTCAAACATTTCATTTCATTTTCGTTGTGTGTAATAATTGGTTTTTAAACAATAGACTATATCAGTTATGCTTGTTTTGTTAGTTGTGCGGGCTGTTTTGTTGCGTCTTTGCAGGAATATGCCGAGGATGGCTCGATCGAGTATTTTTTTGTACTCAATCGAACCCTTTTTCTGATAATTTCACTCGATCGAGCAAATTTTATTCTCGATCGAGTGCCTGCCAAAGAGAAGCTTTCGATCGAGCGCCATTCTTCTTGATCGAGCAGTTTTAGATGCCCACGTCACTCGATCGAGTAATCTACTCTCTTGATCGAGTGCTTTTTGCTTGGATTAGCTTCCAATGACGATGCTCTGGGCTATTAGCGACCTCCCACGTTGCTGGCTGGTTTGGGGAGGTCCCTTATTTGCGTAATTTTGTAAGCTTTCCGCATCTACACTCTTTCTCTTTTAGTTTGCATTTCCTTTCCTTAATTTTGGGTACAATGAGGGCATTGTACGGTTTGGGTTGGGGAGGTTATGCATCCATATCTGTGTCTGCATATTGTTTTATTGCATTTCTGTTGTCACGTTTAATTTCCGTATGCATTGTTGTTTATTTCCATAAAAATCAAAATCTCATAAAAATTCGAAACAAATTCGAAAAATTTAAAAAATTTCACGTTTATTTTAGCATATAGGCTGAGTCGGAACGGTGGATTCCATGATGAAATTGCACTACAATTTGTCTTTCTGCTTAAGCCTTGCATAAATTAATATCTTTTAGCTTTGTCTTATTGCATATCTACGAGTTTATGTTGAAACTTAGCTGAACGAATATACTTGACCTGAAAATTTTGGCAAACTACTTATAAATTCTAAGGAATTAGAACCTTATAAACTGGTGTCATCTATGACCAGTTTCATGTAGGATTTTGAGTAGTTACTCCTTGCATAGCATGCTCATCAATTTGCACGTATATGAAATTCAATTACTTTTTGCCTGCATACATTCGGGTTAGTGGTTGGTGTCACATGCAGGGAGGTGCTTACATTCCCTTTTCTTTCATTTTTACCCATTTAACTCCACATTAGCCAAATTTGCCTGTTGACCCTTAGCTACATCCAAATTTAGCCTGCCTTGTCAAGCTAGTTTAGTGTGTTATTGTGGTATATTTTTCATTGAGCCGAGTTTGGTTTGTATCTGATTATTGAAATTGGTATTTAATGAAGAAAAGGAGGAAGGAAAAAAAAACGTGAAAAAGAAAAAAAAAGAAAAAAAAGAAGAAAAATGGTGAAGAAAGAAACCGAGAAAAAGAAAAAAAAGAAAGAAAAAGATGTTTGTTTGATGAGACGGTTTCTACTCCTATGCTTTATTTACATTTATTGAAGAGTATTTTCAGTTCGGTTTGGTGAGTTTGTGCCAAATGAAGGGCATATGCGCTTAATTCTATAATTGAGTTGGAAATAGATGTTGTCATTTGGTTTTGTTTAGGTACTAGCTTGGCCGCCTATACCTCCACATCTTCATAAATGTTTTGCCCTTTCTTACCCATTGCCTCACTTTACCATATTTTTTTGTAAGCCCTCGGCTGTGACAGGACCTTTTTTGGTTGGAATGTATGTGCGGTAGTTAGAATTGTCTATCATATTAGTTGCATGCATGTTTATGTGGGTCGTAGTCTAGGCGAGCAAAGGAAGAGCTTCAAACTACTAGTATCTATTTTGAAGAGCCATATCTCAAGTTCTAAAAACGATAATTATGTGATTCCAATTGGAGGTGAAAGCCTATCCTCTTAGCTTTCCAAAGCCACAAAAAACTCGTGATTCGGATAAGCAACGAAGAAATGGCGGCCGTTTGAAGTTCAGTGCGCAAAGCAGGAAATTACACGCTGAAGCTCTCGATCGAGAGCTCTGTAATACATACATTTCGATCGACCTCTTTACATTTCGAATGACCAGCTACTCTTTTGGATCGACCACCTTGAGCCCTTAATGTGTTCGATCGAGATCATTATCATTAGATCGAGAACTTTCGCTGAGGAAACCTCTCGATCGAACAATTTTATGTTGTTCGATCGAGCTAATCGAGTCGGACGCAACTTATTTTATGTCGAGACTATCTTATATTTAGTTTTATCTTATAATAAATATCTCTTCTACTAGATAAGAGATAATTAGGTTAGAATAAGGGGGGACTTCTTCCATCACTTTTTCCTTATCATTCAACCTCATATCACGTTACTTTGTTCTGCTCTTTTTCCCGGATCTCTTAATCTGTAATTCTTCCTTTTACTCTTTCTCTTTCTTTTACTCTCTCCTTAATTTGTGATGTTTATTGTTCCTATATTCTTTCGCTCTTGTTCTATCACTATTATGTCTAGCTATTTTAATTGCTAGGATTTAGGGGATTCGATGAACTGTTGTTAGCTGCTAATTAGGTTTACAGATCTTTCGTTGTTATCATGTTTATGTTGTTAATCACTGAAATTAACTGTAACTAGCTACTTGAATCGATGCATTTAGCTTAATTAATCTTGGTAAGCCTTAACCTAGACCGGAAGGTTGGAAGGGGTGAGACCCGCAGTGAACAATAGGATGCTTTAGTGAGGGCGGAAGCTAAGCTAATAGTATTTTAGGGCGAATTGAGACCGGAAGGAGATATTCGTTGCCCTTTAGACTGATACAATTGATCGATCTGTGACCTTAGCTGCAATTATCTGACATTCATTGATGACCCGACAATCCTAGTTCTCTTCCTCTACTGTTAATCTCTCTTACTCTTTTCTCACTTTAATCTCCTTTAGTTTTAGTTCAAACAACTTAAACCCCCAACTGTGACAGGGTTGTCGTATACCTATCAAAAATAACTAACTAAACTAACTATATGTAACACCCCAGTTATTGAGAGTAAGGTTGTCCCACATCGGGGAATTGAGGAGGTTGTGATATGTTTATAAGGGATTCCACCCACCACTTAGTAACAAGGCCTTGTACTTTTGGGCTTAAGTGAGGACAAGTAATGGGCCCAAAGGTACGTATCCCATCTTATTGGGTTGTGTTACGACCGTGGTGGGTCGGGTTATTATAAATGGTATCAGAGCGACCCTGCGACCGTGTGGTGAGCCCGTGGCCGGGAGTACCCGGGTCACACACCTAGCGGGGGAGGATTCTGGGCTTGGCTGCGGTCAAGTTGGAGGCACAACGAGGGCGTTGTGTTCTTTAAGTGGGGGAGATTGTAACACCCCAGTTATTGAGAGTAAGGTTGTCCTGTGGGAAATAATCTATATACTTCCCTTAATATAGAAGGATTATAACGAATTTAACAATGATGATCAATAGTCATAAACAAAATACATAAACAAAGTATAAAGGATTCAGAAATAACCTTCGGTCCTAGCAAAATTGGCCTAAGAACAATATCAAAATTGATATTCGCCTATCAGTTGCACCCAAGACGATATGAGATATGCCCTATTGATTGTGCTAGAATCGATCTAAAATTTTCTGTAAAATTTAGTTGTTTTGTGTTTTTTCTGATGAGAGAGAGAGGCTAGGTCAATAAAAAGAATTAGGGTAGAATAATTCTCCCCTTTCTTTCTTATACTCACCGAAATTTTGGAGTCAATTAGGAAAGAATAATATCTTTCCTAATCTCGTCCCAACTGAGCGAAATAAAGGAGTATATCTCCTTATTTTTGGTCATTCCAAAAATATATAAAATGTGTTGAATTGTCATCTAGTGAGGATCGAACCCATGACCTCTTGGTATGTGTACCCTCACTATTACCACTATGACACATTCATCTTGTTGATATTAAATATAACTGATTATATTTAATTACGAATTAACAGATTAATTCGTCCAAGCTAACATTACATATATTTAATTAAATATAACTTATTATATTTAATTTACGAATTGACAGTTAATTCGTCTCAACTAATATTATTTAATTTTCATTAAATAATTATCTCATCAACACATTGACTAACTATTTAGTTATATTGGGCATCAATGTGATTATATTTCTATAACCACATTTCTCAAACACATCTTATAGGTGTGACCTTTAGGGACCAGTTGATCACCGCCATTTGTATGATAATAACGTCAAGCTTTCTAGCAAGCCAACCGTTATTAGGTAAACGTTAATCAACTGATTAAATATACGAAGTATACCCTTGTAACCTGTAAGAGATTTACAAATGTTATCACACTAATTTGTGGAGGACACAAGCTCCAACAAACTCCCACTTGTCCTCACAAGTGTATGAGCGATAACCGATTCTCATATCCTATAAAATTTCTCCCACTCAATGTAAAACAATTTGCAAATCCGAATTCACAAAGGTCGTATTTTACAAGGGATCAATATCAAGAGTGGTTTCCCCGACTAGAGAGTAACTTAACTGATAAACGAATCAACATTCGAGCATGGCCATGCATTTCAGTTACAACTCCTCGAGTGGCCCTGAGAAATAACTATACTTGATAAGGGTTGGATATTTTCCTCAACTCGAATCCTGCAGATGTAAGCACGTATGAAATGACCTTAAAAAAAAACTACTTAGCCTCCGATTCACGAGACCGTGAGAAAGAAACCAAAGTCACCCAAAAACTGCCTTAATCTCAAGAGACAGTCGATAGTCAAAAGAATCGACTCTATGAACACAATGGATGTCCTATCCACGACCTGGCACCGAATGTTATTAAACATTTAGGACTCCATTACGTTGTCACAAAAAGTTGTCCTACGAGGTATCGTCATAATCTCGCATCTGTGATCGATCAGTCAACCGTTTGACTTATGGCTCGTTGAACCCACCATCAATCGACTGCACAATATAATAGCCGGAGTTATCAGCTCACATTGGCGATTACGGACCAAAACAAAATATAATGTAATTCAGTTCACTTTGTGGCGTTCAATGTTGTCAGTACAATCCACATGAAAAAAAAAATATTATATATAAAACGATGAAGTTATAAATAGTATATGAAAAAGATAATGTATCAAATCCATAATCAAGTACTACAACTCAGGAACATGTTTAATTTCCATGGAATTAACATGCCCTACATGCTTATCATAATTCAACGGTTTGGTGAGAGGATCCGCGATGTTATCATCCGTCGCAATCTTGTCAATCACTATCTCTTCTTGCTCCACGTAATCACGGATCAGGTGAGCTTTCCGAAGTACATGTCTAGATTTGTTGCTAGACTTTGGCTCCTTAGCCTGGAAGATGGCACCTCTATTGTCACAATAGATGGTGATCGGGTCATTCGAACTAGGAACTACCGAAAGCCCTTGTAAGAATTGACGCATCCATAACGCTTCCTTTGCTGCCTCCGAAGCGGCATAGTACTCGGATTCAGTAGTAGAATCTGCTACAACACTCTGTTTGGAACTCTTCCACTGACCGCAAAGACCATTAAGAGTGAAGACGAACCCGGACCGAGATTTTGAATCATCTCGATCCGTTTGGAAGCTAGCATCTGCACAGAATCGGTTGCGCATAGCTTAGTATCGCCTCCATAAGTCAATACCCAATCCTTAGTCCTCCGTAGGTACTTGAGGATATTTTTGACTGCTATCCAATGTGTTTCACCTGGAGTCTTTTGGTACCGACTCATCATACTCAATGCATATGCCACGTCTGGACGTGTGCATATCATGGCATACATGATCAATCCTATTGCAGATGCATAAGGAACACGACTCATGCGCTCTATCCCTTCAGGCGTCGTGGGTGACTGAGACTTGCTCAACTGCATCCCAGTCGTCATAGGAAGGTTCCCCTTCTTGGAGTTGGTCATGCTGAACCTCTCAAGAACCTTATCCAAATAAGACTCCCGACTAAGTGATAACGTCCGTCGTGATCTATCTCGGTAGATACGGATTCCCAAAATGCGCTGTGCCTCACCCAGATCTTTCATCTGGAAATGGTTCTTCAACCATTCTTTAACCGAAGATAGGAGAGGAATGTCATTCCCAATCAGGAGTATGTCATCGACATACAACATCAAGAATACAATCTTGCTCCCACTCGACTTGATATATAAGCATGGTTCTTCGACCGATCGAGTGAAACCATACTCTTTTATCACTTGGTCGAAACGATGATTCCAACTCTGAGAAGCTTGCTTAAGTCCATAAATGGAACGCTTAAGCTTGCATACTTTCTTAGGATGCTCAGGATCTATGAAACCTTCGGGTTGCACCATGTACAACTCTTCCTCCAAATAACCGTTTAAGAAGGCGGTTTTCACATCCATTTGCCAAATTTCATAATCATGAAATGCGGCAATCGCTAAGATTATCCGAATGGAACGCAGCATAACTACAGGTGCAAAAATCTCATCATAATGCAATCCGTGCACTTGAGTGAAACCTTTTGCCACAAGTCGTGCCTTATAGATATCTCAGTTTGCGCGTCTACGATGACGCTTTATTTTGTAAAGCCATTTGCACTGTAGAGGTTTTACCTTATTTGGTAAATCAACTAGATCCCATACGTTATTCTCATACATGGAGTCCATCTCGGATTGCATGGCTTCAAGCCATAGCTTTGAGTCGGAACAGGCCATAGCACCTTTATAGGTTGCGGGTTAACTACTTTCTAAAAGTAAAACGTCATTCTCCTCGACCATACCAATGTATCTGTCCGGAGGATGAGAGTCTCTACCCGACCTTCTAGGTTCCTCAAGAATATTAACCGTATCATCAGTTGGAGGAACCACTTCCTCCATCCGTTCCTCGGTCGTTGGTTCTGGAATCTCCGACAGCTCGAAGGTTCTATTACTCGTCTTGTTCTCGAGAAATTCTTTCTCTAAGAACGTCGCACTAGCCGCAACAAAAACTCGATGTTCGGTAGGCGAATAGAAGTAATGACCAACTGTTCCTTTTGGATAACCTATAAAGTATGTCTTGACCGATCGCGGGCCGAGCTTATCCTCGTGTCTCCACTTGACATAAGCCTCGCAGCCCCAAACCCGAATAAAGGACAAGTTGGGGACCGTTCCCTTCCACATTTCATATGGAGTCTTGTCGACAGCTTTAGACGGGCTTCGGTTAAGTATAAGAACGGCTGACAAAAGAGCATAACCCCATAATGAATCAGGCACTACGGTGTGACTCATCATGGATCGAACCATATCAAGTAAGGTTTGATTTCTCCGTTCGGACACACCATTCAATTGAGGTGTTCCAGGTGGAGTTAACTACAAAATGATTCCACAGTCTTTTAGGTGTTGATCAAACTCATTTGAAAGATATTCGCCACCCCGATCTGAACGGAGTGCTTTAATCTTTCTACCCAGTTGGTTCTGTACCCTATTCTGGTATTCCTTGAATTTCTCAAAGGACTCACTTTTATGCTTCATTAAGTAGACATATCCGTATCTACTCAAATCGTCCGTGAAAGTGATAAAATATCTATAGCCATCTCTAGCGGTAATTGACATAGGTCCACATACGTCCGTATGTATGAGTCCTAATAGGTCACTAGCGCGTATTCCAACACCTTTGAAGGAAATTCGAGTCATCTTGCCAATGAGACATGATTCACACGTGCCATATGTAGAAAAATCGAATGCGGGAATAGTCCCATTATCGACGAGTTTCTTCACGCGTTTCTCATTTATGTGTCCCATTCGACAATGCCATAGATAGGTTAGATCTTTGTCACCAACCTTTAATTTCTTATTATTCATGTGTAATACTTCCGTGGTTTGATCTAAGATATAAATTCCATTCATGGAAACTGCTTTGCCATAAATCATTTCATTAAACGAGAAAATACAACTATTATCCTTTATTGTAAATGTAAAACCGTCTTTAGCAAGTACGGAAACAAAAATAATGTTCTTAGATAAACTGGGTACATAGTAACAGTTATTTAAAAATACCTCAAAACCACTAGGGAGTTGGATTACATATGTTCCCTTCGAGGCAGCAGCAACTCGTGCTCCATTCCCGACTCGCAGGTCCACATCACCTTTTTCGAGAGGTATGATGTTCTTTAGGCCATGCAAATGATTACACAGATGAGAACCACAACTAGTATCAAGTACCCAAGTTCCCAAACTTGCATGGTTAATCTCAATCATATGAATATAAGATGACATACCAACAGGAACGACGCGGCCTGCCTTGATGTCCTCACGGTAGACGGGACAGTTCCTCCTCCAATGTCCAGTCTTGTGACAATGGTGGCACTCTATGTCACCGCCCTTGCTCTTCGCCTTACCCTGTGAGCCACTAGTCTCACCAGGCGCACTCTTACCGTTTCTTGGCTTCTTAAACTTTGGCTTACCTACAGCTAGGTTGCCATTCGCCTTACCCTTACCCTTACTTTTATTGGAAATCGTGAGAACATCCTGCTTCATGCTCCCACTCAATTTCATATCCTTCTCGGTCTGTACGAGAAGGGAGTGTAGCTCATGAGGACTCTTTTTCAAGTCATTCATGTAGTAGTTCGCCCTGAAAAGGGCAAAACCATCATGAAGAGAATGAAGCATTCGGTCAATGACAATGCTCTCACTGATCTTGCAATTAAGTGACTCCAACTTCTCGACATTCTCAATCATGTGAAGAATGTGTGGACTAACCGGTTGGCACTTTTGGAGTTTCGCATCAAAGAAGCGACAGGTATGCTCATATGTAACGATCCTCGGTGCTTTTGAGAATTCGTTAGTGAGCGTGGTGAAAATCTTGTTTGCACCTTGGGCAATGAAGCGTCTCTGCAAATTGGTTTCCATTGCAAAGATGAGTACGTTCTTTATCGCACCCGCTTCCATAGCGAAGTCATTATAAGCATCAATATCATTGATTCTTGCATTTGGGTCTGGGTTTAGCGGTATTGGCTCAGTTAAGTACTTGAGCTTACCGTCAGCAATGGCAGCATTCCGTAGTGCCGCCTCCCAGTCCGCAAAGTTGGACCCATCATTCTTCAGTCGCGTGGACTGATTCATTTGGTCCATGAATATTTTCAGCCAGGACGAACGATCTAGTGTGACACTCGGCATTGGGATTTCGTTATTTCCAGCCATTTGTTGTAACAATATTATCAAAAATAATCGTGTTCTATACTGCGAAAGAAGAATAAAATAATAAGCATGTGCATCGTTTTGATTTTAAGTCTAATGAACTAATGTCATAACGCGAAGACTCAAAACATTTATACAATTGACCTCCCTCAAGAATTATATAAATGATCCCAAGACTCAATTTTCTGTAAATTGATAAGCTAACCTTTTAGCTAATTCTACCGTTAGAATTCTTGGTCGATAAATTTCTGTAAATACTATCTTTAGTCCATCATAATCACGAGAAACTCTTCGGACTATGATGTTGAGGTAAACTAAGTCAACACAACTACTTACCCAACGTAGAAGGGGTCATATTAGGCCTACCGACGAAGAAGGGATTCATAGATGTTTGCCCTTATAAAGACTAATCTCAATTTCCGTTTTAGAGGAAGATCCCATCAACTTTATTTTAATTCATTTTAAGTGAACTAATATCTAGCATGCGAGAATGAATAAACTAAGGCGATGGCTTAATTAGACTGTGACATCTGCATGTCCATGAAAACTAACATACAACCTATATGAGTCAATTTTCATGCATTTTAGTAGTAGGTGGTTTGGTTTTAGGCGGAATATGATGCATAAAACTAACATGTGAATGAAAAGCAATAAGAATGAAAACGTAAAAACAGTAAAAGTCCTAGTGTGGCTTATCCTATCAAAATGAACAATAAATACAAGTTTGGAATCCATCCTTGGACCCGAGAAGCTTGTCTTGATGTTCCATCTTGATCCATGTAGCGGGAGTGAGCTCCAATCTCCATCTTTAGTCTTCTTCGAAATTACAATAAATAATATTACATAATTGACCTATATATTACATATTCTAATTTCAAAACCCAAAACTAAAATACAAGAGATTCGAGATCTCATAATTACATAAAAAAATCATATTTCCTTCATTACGAAAACATAATTTGACTAAGGCCACACTAAGTATTACAAATTACAACCGATTGCAAAATTAAATACGTAAATAAAATCCATTCATTCGATTCATTCAACAAAATTAAAAGCATCAACTAAAATAAATTAAACATACATAACACAATTCCTTAATTATGTTGATTAATTTATCCAAACCACCTATTTAAATTAAATTAAGTGACAATTCCGCAATTAATCACATTAATTTCATTCTTAATCCATATTAAACATGTAATATGAATTCTATCCGTCAAAATTTTAAACTGCTTTAAAATAACTCGGTATCTTTAAATTGTGAACCGATTCACAATAACTAATTGGCCAAAATTAAAAAAAAAAACAAAAACCAATTTTTATTTGGTCTCGGCTGGAAAATAAACAACAAAATTTTTTTTTTTTATAAATCCAGCTGCTCCGGCTGAAAAAAAAAAACAGCCCTCTTTTTTTTTTTTTTTTTTATTCGGCAAATAAGAAAACAAAAGAAAAAAAACTTTCCAAATTTTTCCTTTCTCTCGGCTTACCCAAAAAAACAAAAAAAAAGAAATCTTTTTTTTTTTATGGCAAACCCTAAAAAACGTTCTCCCCTTTTTTTTCTTGCGGCAATAAGCCCTAGAACAATACCGATGAAGAAAATGTTTACAGTTGCTATTTAGAACATGATTTAGCAAATGAATCAATGAACATGATTAATCTTATATGCTAAAACTATATAGCAAAAACAAGTTCTTGTATCATCGTCATGACAATTTATATTTGAATTTTAACTTAAATCTGCAATAAATCAAAATATACCAATTCTTCATATGATAATTTTAACTGATTAAAAAAATGATACGAAAACTGAAATTGGAAATAAATCATCAAACAAAGAAGAGGGAAAAACGAAAAAAAAAAAAACAGACGGTGAAAAAAATTTACCTCACGGCCAATAATTTTTACAGCCGAAAAAAAAAAAAATTTTCTCGGAAATATGTCAATGTTTACATACAAAATTTATGAAAATCATCAAAATCAAAATTCGTGGCCTAGTGCTCTGATACCACTTGTGGGAAATAATCTGTATACTTCCCTTAATATAGAAGGATTATAACGAATTTAACAATGATGATCAATAGTCATAAACAAAATACATAAACAAAGTATAAAGGATTCAGAATTAACCTTCGGTCCTAGCAAAATTGGCCTAAGAACAATATCAAAATTGATATTCGCCTACCAGTTGCACCCAAGACGATATGAGATATGCCCTATTGATTGTGCTAGAATCGATCTAAAATTTTCTGTAAAATTTAGTTGTTTTGTGTTTTTTCTGATGAGAGAGAGAGAGGTTAGGTCAATAAAAAGAATTAGGGTAGAATAATTCTCCCCTTTCTTTCTTATACTCACCGAAATTTTGGAGTCAATTAGGAAAGAATAATATCTTTCCTAATCTCGTCCCAACTGACCGAAATAAAGGAGTATATCTCCTTATTTTTGGTCTTTCCAAAAATATATAAAATGTGTTGAATTGTCATCTAGTGAGGATTGAACCCATGACCTCTTGGTATGTGTACCCTCACTATTACCACTATGACACATTCATCTTGTTGATATTAAATATAACTGATTATATTTAATTACGAATTAACAGATTAATTCGTCCAAGCTAACATTACATATATTTAATTAAATATAACTTATTATATTTAATTTACGAATTGACAGTTAATTCGTCTCAACTAATATTATTTAATTTTCATTAAATAATTATCTCATCAACACATTGACTAACTATTTAGTCATATTGGGCATCAATGTGATTATATTTCTATAACCACATTTCTCAAACACATCCTATAGGTGTGACCTTTAGGGACCAGTTGATCACCGCCATCTGTATGATAATAGCGTCAAACTTTCTAGCAAGCCAACCGTTATTAGGTAAACGTTAATCAACTGATTAAATATACGAAGTATACCCTCGTGAACCTGTAAGAGATTTACAAATGTTATCACACTAATTTGTGGAGGACACAAGCTCCAACAAATTCCCACATCGGGGAATTGAGGAGGTTGTGATATGTTTATAAGGGATTCCACCCACCACTTAGTAACAAGGCCTTGTGCTTTTGGGCTTAAGTGAGGACAAGTAATGGGCCCAAAGGTATGTATCCCATCTTATTGGGTTGTGTTACGACCGTGGTGGGTCGGGTTGTTATACTATATAGCTAGGGACGTCAGGTCGATCTCCTCAGGGAGGCAAGATATCTGTAAAAGTCCGTCTATTTGGTCACAAATGGGGGGGTTTGTAATTGGTTTTCTAAACTAAAAGATTTAAAGGAAGAGAAGCAAGGAAAGAGCAATAAAGACAGAAAATGAGAAAAAACTATCAATAGAGAGGGGACATGTCAGGATTTCGGTTCACAACGGTAGTCTAGTGACCCAACTGTAAACAACTTAGATAAATTACTGCGAGACGGATATGGAAAGGTCCTTCCGGTCCACTTTCTACCCTAGATTCCCACTAACTTAACTTCCGTCCTCGTCAGGGTAGTCTACTGTTCATAGCAGGCCTATTTAGTCCAATCTTCCGATCCAGGATTAAATTTAACCAGATTAAAAGGGTGACTCAGAAGCGTGCACTCAACTAAGTCGGTAAATACAGTTATATTGCTATGGGGACAGAGTCTCACAATTAATTCATCTAACCTATTTACTATATCGTCACATTTCTACCGTAGATCCCCTAATCCTAACATGAAACAAATTAACAACTCATGCTATTAATATTGTCAAAACTAATAACAAAGAATAAACCAACATTGAACATGATGAAATAATAATTAAATTGCATAAAAGATATTAGGGCAAAAAATTAAAGGAACAAAACAAGTAATTAAGATGAATAAATGAAAGATTAAGAATAAAAGAGAGTAAGGGATTACAATCGCAAGAATCCGACGTAAAGAACAACTTAATCCGAGCGAGAAAATCCGAAACCAAAAGTTATAGTGAAAGAGAGAAAGCAACGTAGTGTTTACAGTGAAAGATGAATGATAAGATAAAAACTGAATGCTAATGACCTAGTTATTATGCGTTTAAATAGAAAATTTACTAAGTCCACTAACGAAAAACAAGTTCACGGACTAATTAAAGCCCATGAAAGACAAAACCACTCGATCGAGCAGTCTAAAACAGCTCGATCGAGTACTTTTCCAAGTAATCTACTCGATCGAGCAGAATCGTTAATCGATCGAGTAACCCCTAATTCCAGCTCTATTGGATCGAGTAATATACTACTTGATCGACCATTTCCAGCCATAGAAACAACTCGATCGACCAATAAAACAGCTCGATCGAGTATTCTTCCTCCGAAACAGCTCAAACTCGTAACCGACTGCCTCGTAGACCGTGCCTTCACGCGTCCCAATGCAAGATCTCACTCTGAAAATACCGCCTCCTCAAAATGCATGCAAAAAGGGACGAAAATGGTACGATTTCACTACTTTTACGTTCATTCCTACAAAACGGACAAAACGAACCAAAGTAGCCAATTCGGGGCAAAATGCAATATAAACAGTACGAAAGTACATAGAAATACGTGCTAAAAAAGCTAAAAAGACTATACAAAATGCATGTATCAGTATGATTGACAACCTTATTACCATGCTAAATTGGATCATGAGTGAGTAGTTCTTTAGCTAGGGTTAATGGGGAATTAGAGGAAACAAACATGGGAATTAATCTATGCTTAATCTAATATGTTTTCATAATTAGTTTGCTTGCTTGTTGTGACTTCAACCTATGCACATGTTATGTTTGATGAAATGAGAGCCTATGAATCCTTGCATTTTTTACCCATCTTCTATCTTTTCAATGAGGCTTGTAAGACATAAACCAACTCGAGCCTCATTAGACCATGCATAAGAGTTGAATAGGAGGAGACTAAGTCGACTTGTAGGTGTTGTAAAGTCTAGACGACTCGGCTCCGGGACCTAAATTCTCCTAGGGATTGTAAGATATACACTAACTCGATCCCATCACAACAATAAGTGCTTGCATCTATTTGAGAACATGTTTGTATAATATATTCCCATGAATCCTCTATGAACCCATGACACCCTATTGCTTTTAATGAATTGTTTACAACCCCTTTAATTGCTTTACATAATTTACATTCATCTTGTTGATTAGCTTAGACCACATCTCATCTCAAACCCAATTTGTGACACCCCAAGACATAACTACTTGCAATTGAAGATCCTATATCAATACCCGTCCCTTGGGATCCGACCTTTATTTACCTTTTTGCTAAGCGTAGTTTGTGAAGTTATAAATATTTTTTTGGTTGGTAGCTTTTGACGACAAGTTTTAAACCACACCAAGATCATACAAACAAGTTTACATAGATACAAGCAAATTATTGTTGTAATGGAATCGAGTTAGTTTATATCTTACAATTCCTAGGAAGATTTGGGTCCCTGAGCCGAGTCCGTCATGACTGTACAACACCTACAAGTCGAATTAGTTTCTTCCTGTTCAACTATAAGCATGTTCTAACAAGGCTTGAGTTAGTTCATATCTTACAAGTCTTGTTGAATGGATAAGAGATTCATGATAGGTTGTCAATCAAGCATTTATCAAGCATGACATGTGCATAAGTTGAAATTACAACAAGCAAGCAATCAAATCATAACATATTAAATTAAGTATGTATCTACCCCCCATGATTAATTCCCCTAATCACCCATTAACTCTAGCTAAGAGACTACTCACTCATGATCATGGTAAACATGCTAATAAGGGTGTCAATCATATTAACAAGGCTAAACATGGTGAATGAGTAAAGTAATGAACAATAATTATGCAAAGGATTAAAGAGATTATACCAACTTAGGACGATCCAAATAATAAGCAAAGAATAATAGAAGAACACTTGATGAATGATGACGAGTTATCAATTCTTCAATAAACCCCAAATAATCTTCAAATTACCCAACTAAATCTAAGAACACTTGAATGATTAAAGAAGGATTAAGATTTTATTAATATTGAATTGTGTACTACAATATAATTAACCTACTAAAACTTGGTTAGGAATTGGTGATTAATCCCCTAACACAATGGGGTATTTATACTAAGTACAAGTATTAGGGTAACTAAAGGCTTAAATGACGATTTAAGTCCCTAAGAATAAAATTAACGCCTTGCAAGTCCTTAAGGAGCCTCACGACCTTCTCTTGTTGGACGCTCATACTGCATAGGGAAATGCCCGACCTACTTGTGGGATGCTCGGTCTGAGCCTCGGGACACCCGGGTTGCTCTTTAGCACGCTCGGGCTACTCTTCAGGACGCTTGGGCTGTTCTCGGGACGCCTTGATCATGGGACAGCTTTGATTCCTCTTCTCTTGACTGCCTTAAGATCCCTGGGGATCATTTAGGGGTCGTGGGGGTCTTCATCATTGCCCATTCTACTTGTTCTATCTACTTAGGCCCTTAGTATCGGTCTCCTCCTTGTTGCTTGGTCGTTAGATGCGATCCATTTAGCTTCAAATTGATCCATATAAGCAAGGCTAACAATCCTCTCCTACCAAGGACACAAAACCTCAAAGAATATGCAAAGTGGGAATCTAAAGATAAGAAACGACCCTAATAGATGCAAGAAAGCATAGGAACGAGGCTAGTTAGGGGATTAAATGTGTGCAAATATGAGTCACATCAAATATGCCTAAACCGAACCTTTGTTAGTCCCGAGTAAAGAGGTGACTAAAACTATGACCTTTATTAGTACTGCTAGCCGATGTGAGATAATCAGCGGGTCTCACTCCGCTCCTTCAACTCACAACAAGACACCTATGAGGTAAGATGCCTTCTTGCAAGGCAAGGTAGGGCTTGCCAAAATTGCGATGCATCCAAGCATTTAAGCATACAAAAACAAGTAAAGGATGCATCTACAAAAGAATAGCCACTTTCCTCATCTAAGTGGCAGAAATAGTTTAAAAGGGAAGCAATCTAAGAGTACACATTCCATTGTAGATATTATTTCTCCAAGTTGCTAAGCCCAAAAGGATACCAACAAATCACCTCCAAGTTGTGTTAATCTAGGGTACTTTTGTCAACAATCGTTAAATGCTTTCATCAAGAGTAGACTCCCTATGGTGTTAGAAACACTGTAGGATCGTGAAATTCCCCCTCTTGCCTAGACAAGAAGAAGGGGCGTCCCCTCTCCACCATGCAACGAAAATGAGATCAATGGAAAAAGGGATCAATATGTTTTGAGTTTCACAATGGTAGTTTGCTTTTGAATTGTTTTTCTCCCCAATTTCTTGTGGCATTTATCATTGAAGAATATTTCTTGCCATTTTTTATGTTTGGCATTTTTGATACTTGGCAATTCGTTTCAATTTTTGCATTCTTTTGAACATTTTCAAAGTAAGCCCATTTTGTAGCAAGGGTACTTTTATTGAAGCATAGGAGTCTATTTTTGCTCCTCTTTTCATTGATGCAATATTTGCAAACTTTTTTTACTTTCATTTTGGTACTTGAACACAAATTGGAGATTTTCGTGCCCATTCCCTTTTTGTTGACAAAATGATGATAGAAGTGAAAGAACGGTTGCATGGCTTCAAAGGTCACCTTGGAATAAACGGTAGCCAAGGAGTTATCACACCACAAGGTACTCTTGACTAGGCCTTATTCCATGGGTCAAAAGATACTAGTATGACACATCCTAGGGTGTCTTGAGAGTATTCTAGCAAACAAAGTCTCAAAGGAAAAATTATCTACAAGGGCCTTATATACACTTGCCAAGCTTCCCAACTAGACATTTTCACAAAAAAATTCCTAATATGCAACTACATGCCATGATGCAACTATCATATATATAACCTAATGTATATGCTTCTATCACTAGTATGCCACATAATCTAAATGCAACTCCTATAATCACATTGGTTTGTAGCTCATCAAACAAAAAGAAGCCACATTGTCATTAACATATAAGAGGAAAAAGGAGATTCGGAAAGATCATACCACGCAGTCTTCATATTCCTCATGCCTCGAATGTGCGTAGTCGGTCCCAAGTGATAGGAGTGAACAACAAACAAACATATATATACAATTCTACACTACAAATAAAGAACATGTTTTTGGAATTTTTGAAAATTTTCAATTTTTATCATTTTTCAAATTTTTGAGTTAGGTGTTACTTGTTAGAATGTTAGAATTCCTCATCCCCACACTTAGAATGGACATTGTCCCCAATGGACAAAACAATAGGGAATTATGCAAATGAATGGTATGATATGATACATGATTCTACACTAAATACACACTACATGTGAAATATTTACATGTGGTAAGTATATACAAGTGATGCAAACCAAACTAAACTAAATGATGCATGCTTTCTATTGTTCGGAGAGCTAATTTAGATTAACTCGCATTCCTTATGAGTGATCTTCCCTAAACCGGACAAAACACTATTACTAGTGCAAAAAGAGGGAAGTTCATTCACAAGGCATGAAATGCAATACATGAATAAAATTTGTCATTTTGGATTCTTTGTAGTGGGAGCAAAAAGATAGACACCTCAAGGTTGCCGAGGTGTGAGTCCTTTCAATGGTTCTAGGACGCAAAAACTCATAACTACCAAGAGTCCAAAACGACTCTAAAGATGAGCTAAACTAGATGCTATATAAGCTATACAAGTCATGTCATCAATGTAAACAAGAGATTAAAACAACAAAGCAAAAGGAGAGATAGGAGACTCACAATGGAATAGGTCGAAATGCTAACATAAGCCATCAACCCCGCACTTGTGTCGTCCTCCTTCATGCGTTGTTCAACCATCAATCCTCAATCATATCATCATCACTTTCCTCAATGGAACCGGAGGATTCGTCATCATCTTCTTCTTCTTCATTTGAACTTGAACTTTGCTCTTCATCATTATCATCATTTGACCCACTACCTTCTCCATCATCAATGACCTCCTCAATTTCCCTAGTTTCCCAGGCATCCCCTTCTTCATCTCTAGAAGCTTGTGGAAAGAACCCTTTCTAATCCGCCAAATCCGGTAAAGAACTCGTGGGATCAAGGAGTCCTTGCCTAGCAAGGTGGTAAAGGGGTGGATATTGGGCGTAATAAGTGTTCACCCGACCACTGTACGCTTCTTTATGGATATGTTTCATAAATTGTACCAAGTAGTCATTGCCAATCACAACACTAGGCTCATTTGTTGTGAACTCTTTGTAGGCAAATGGGTAAGAAGGTACCACTATGGAGGAGGTTTCTTACTTGGAACTTGTTGTTGTTTCTTGATGATACTCTTGGCATTTGTTGAGACGGGGAGAAGGTAGTTGCTCCGGTGAGCGGAAATGCGGCAAATCTTTCTTGGCAAGAAAATAGAGTCGGCATCCTTGATGATCCATTCATAACCTTGGGCGGAATTCTCATGTCTTGCCCAATGAAATTTGTGAATCAATGAGTGCATATCAAGGAGATTGTTTCCTTTAACCGGTTTATATGCTTTGTCTTTGTTGAATTGTGGGTTAAAGTGCTTTGCCAACTTTGTTATCAAGCCTCCATTGACAATAAAGGTTGCGCCATCCTTCCCATTTTCAATGTCCAACCATTTCTTAATCAACAAGTGAAGAATATTTTAGTCGTTGTTGGACTTCCCATTGACATTCATGAAGGATTCAAGGTAGCCAAGATCTATCTCGGTCAAGTGATTAGCTTTTTAAAGCCCGAATACCTCACCTAGATCGCTTTTGCACATTGTCCTACTCTTGTTTTCAAGGCGAAATTCGACATATTTCCTAGCCTCAATGTTATACTCCCTCAAAGAACTAATGAATTCCAATGTCAAGGAGGGGTAAGTTAACTCATTCATTTCAAATAGGGTAGATAACCCCATAGACTTGAAAAATGCCTTTGTTTGTTCAAGCACACCCTATTTATCCAAGGTATCATGGCACACAAATTTAGTAGCAATAATCTTTTTCTTGGCTAGGGATTCGAATGCAGTTCTATGCTTATCGGAAATAAAAGTTACCTCCGGAAATTTTTTCAATTGCTCAACTTCCGGGACAGTGGTAGTAACTTCTCCAATAGCATCAATGGTATTAGTAGGTTGCTCCCTTTGTTGTTGAACCACTACTAATGCTTTTGAAGCAAGAGCTTGTTGCCTTTTGGATAAATTTGGGGCTTTTGGTGCTTTTGTATTGTCTTTGGTCCTTGCCATGATGATTCTCCTTTCAATTTGATATCAACAAACCTAGAATAAGCTTGAATGTTCCTTCCTTCTTCCAATTTCAATCAAATTATCAACCAATTTGAGGGTTTTTGGATTTCACCCTAACCCTAGAAATTTTGATTGAATTGGTGACGATTTTGATATTTGAATGGTCTTCCTGTTGATAAAGGAGTGATTTGAATTTGTTTAGAGCAAGTTTGCAATTGATTATGGTGAATTTGGTTGAGGAATTTGTGTTTTTGGATGAGAGGATTCATGTTTGTAGTGAGTGAAAATGTTGTGTTTGTGTTTGAAGGAGAAAATAAATGAAAAATGAAGAGTAGTAGTCCCGTGTTTTTGGTCTAGTAGTAGGTCGGGACGGGCGGCTCCAGTTGGGATCGGGCGGATTTTAAGGCAGTGCAAAATTTGCACTCTGGGGACTGACGTCCTGGGCTCAGGTCGAGTGGGTTGATGCTTGGGACGCTCTGAAGGAAATGTAGATTCATATACATAAAACATACTCTTATATGTCTAAATAATTTGTCATAAAATTAAAACGGATCTTATGCATGCAAACAATATAATAAAATAGAGGAGAAATCATGTCCTTACATAGTAGATTTCGGCTATTAGGGCACAAGAGAGATCACCTTTCTCTTCTTGTTCTTGAGCTTTTCCAATGGAAGAACAAAGATCTAAGTGTAAGATCTCTCCCTATGCTTTATACCCAAGGCTTTCTCTTAATCTAATTAATATTATTTGATCTAGTATAATATTAATCTTATAGAAAAATTGAACCAAAATGTTTGTTTTTGGGTTCTCAAAAACCGGTTGAGAGAGAGAGATTTTGGAGGAGTTTTATCTTTCTAAAACTTAATACTTTTAGAAGTGTAATGTAATGAATGAATAATTCACTCTTGCATGTAGTGTATGTTAAAAATTAAAAGACAAAAACACTTTGCCCTTTTTCTTTTCAACCGTGTAAGAGGAGAGGAGAGGGGAAGAGAAAGACCCAATGCATGCATTAGTTTGCCTTCACAAGGTAAATAGGGTTGCATGCCTACTCTCCTAATATAATCATTATGTTTACCACTAATTGTAAACACAATATTAATCCTAATCCTCCTCCAAATTTTCGGCACATTTGTATAATATGGATTCCATATTATTTTGTCAATTGTCAATATGTCACATGTTACATGTCACATAAATTTGTTATGTATTTTTAACATATCAACGTATTGTCAAAATACGTCACATACAAAAATCGACTTAGTAATATCATAATTACTAGTACCAAAATTTTACCAACTTATAAATCGCATTTATAATGATTCATTCAAATCCAATCGTTTCTTTAAACAATAATTTCATCCGAGTAATGATACAATTCGATTACTCAGACCGTATCTCATTTAATCACATTTCAATTTGATACGTAAATTTTACTTCCAAAATCGTCCGTCAATTTTTTCAAGTAATTTAATTAACTCGTAACATTATACGATTAATTAAATGATCAATTAAGAGTATCGCCCTATAGGTATGACCTAGGGGGTCAACTGATCACCACCGTCACACGACAGTAATGTCAAACTCTAGTCAGCCAATCATTACCGATATATGTTGACCAGTTGACAGTAACACAATTACTTCCCAATTGTATTCTTCAAAATGAGATTTAATAATGATATTTAAATCATGTGATCGCACTATTGTTGAGGACACATTTCCCAACAATCTCCCACTTGTCCTCGACAAGTGTGCGCCACCAATTCTCTTGTCCTATTACTATCTCCCACTCAATGCAAGGTGTCTTTCAGGTCGTACTTGCAAGTGATCATATCGAGAGTGGTTTCCTCGATCTGGAGAATAACTGATTGACCGGACTTATCTGTCATAGATACTTTCCGAGCGTGGCCACGCATTTCCAGTTCATTACTCCTCGAGTGGCCCTGAGATATTGTTATAACCCTGACAAGGGGTGGACAATTCCTATCGCACTCATTCCCTTCGACTAGCCACAGCCATCATAACCCAAAATATGCCCATTTGACCCCATTTACGAAGGTCGTAGTAACATAAATCAAAGTTAATCTGAAACTGTGCCATCTTAGGTGAATAGTCTTTAGTCAAAAGAATCGACTCATTCGAATACTATAGTAGCTCTCGCCACGACCAGGCTATATAAATTTGCCAGAACTCTATAAGCGGTCATTAGGCCCGACAAAATGTTCCTAACAATTTGCCTATGTGATCGACTAGTCATCTCACATGACTGTATGGCACTTGAACTTGCCATCAATCGCCTCACACTCTAGTCACTTCGAGACGTCACCTCATATAAGTAACTATGGGCAAAACAATGTCAATCCATGTTCACTTTAACGGGGTTCAATTGTCTCTACAACCCGTTTGGATGTAACAAAGTATAAATTAAGGATTAAAAGACAAATGCGATTATGAACATGAACAAAAACAACACTTTCATTTCATTTCAAAATCTAATAAAAATTTGGTACACGTTTAAGTCCCATGGACGCAACATGCCCATCATGCTTAGCCTGCGATAAAGGCTTGGTGAGCGGATCGGCTATGTTGTCATCCGTCCCAACCTTACAAATCGCAATTTCCTTTCTTTCAATGAAATCTCTTATTACATGATACTTTCTAAGTACATGTCTAGATCTATTACTAGACTTTGGCTCCTTAGCTTGGAAGATCGTCCCACTATTATCACAATAGAGAGTGATGGGATCATCGGCGGTAGGTACTACTTTTAGACCTTCCGTGAATTGCTTGATCCACATAGTGAGGGGTAATATCCGTATAAGACCCTCTAAATATAGGACTATAACGTAAATTTAGCATGTGAAAAATTGTCATAAACGAAATACAAAAAAGAAACGATAAGAGATTAAGAATTAACCTCGGGTCCTTTATAGTGCACGGCGTAAAGAACAGAAATCAAACGAGATTCCCTCCTAATTGTTGCACCCAAGACTTGTCCGAGATATGCCCTTGTGCTAGATGGTGTTCTCCGATTGCCTTGCAATATTGGGAGAACTGATGTGAGTTTTTCGAGATGAGAGATCTCGGTTTCTTAGAGAAGAATGCTCTTTGAAACCCTAATTATTTTTTACTAATGATGATTAGGTTAAACAGGAGGAGGAGCTCTCCTTTTGTTCTCCTAATCTCGGTTTGGCCGAGTGGATCAAGGAGGGAATGGGCTTCCATTTTCTCCTTATGTTTCACTCGTGGCACGACCCGAAATCCACTAAATGTATATGACACGATTTCATTATAAACTGTCATCGGTTATCGGATATTAAAACATCAACTAATAAGACGGATTAGTTGAATTATTAATGCATGTCCGACAAAGACAATATTGTATAATTATATTCAATATACATTAAATATAAATCGCTTATATTTAATTTCACGAATTAACTGGTTAATTCGCCTTAGCCCATGATATTTAATCCGTATTAAATATAATATCTCAACATCATATTTTGACTAATTACTAGTCAAATAACTCGGACTAACTGGTTAGTCAAATTTGGCATCTACATGATCGTATTTTCATACTTGTCACATCTCTCGAACGTATCCTATAGGTGTGACTTTTAGGGACCAGTTGATCACCGCCATCTGTATGACAATAACGTCAAACTTATCTAGCAAGCCAACCGTTATTGATAAACGTGGATCAACTGATAATAATACCAAAAGTATGCCCTTTGATCCTTTTAGAGGTTTATAAGTCCTTGCACTGACTGTTAAGGACACCAACCCCAACAAGCTCCCACTTGTCCGTACAAGTGCATGTGCAATGACGTTATCCGCACTAACTGGAGGACACAAGCTCCAACAAACTCCCACTTGTCCGTACAAGAGTATGTGCGATAACCGATTCTCATATTCATTTAAAATTTCTCCCACTCAATGTAAAACAATTTGCAGATCTGGATCCACAAAGGTCGTATTTTACAATCGATCCGGATCAAGAGTGGTTTCCCAACTAGAGAGTAACTTAACTGATAAAACGAATCCGTATCCGAGCATGGCCATGCATTTCAGTTACAGCTCCTCGAGTGGCCCTGAGAAATATCTAGTACCTGATAAAGGCTGAATATTTCCTTCAACTCGAACTCCTTCCGATCTAAGCACAGCATGAAATGACCCAGAAAAAATCTACTTGGCCCCCTGTTACGGATGACCGTGAGAAAGAAACCAAAGTCACCCAAAATCGCCTTAGTCTCAAGAGACAACCGATAGTCAAAAAAATCGACTCTTAGGATCACCATGGAAGTCCTATCCACGACCGGGCACCGAATGTTATAAAACATTTAGGACTCCACGTCGATGTCACAATTGTGTCCTACGAAATATCCGTATAAATCGCCTCTGTGATTGGTCAGTCAACCGGTTGACTTATGGCTCGTTGAACCCACCATCAACCAACGTCACAAAAAAATTGCCAGAGTTATCAGCTCATGTGGGCAATTAAGGACTGAAAAGATATAATGTTCGTTCAGTTCACTTTGTGGTGTTCAAAATTTGTCGTACAAATCCACATGAAAAACAAAATATATATGTAAAATATCAAAACGATGATGTCGTATAGAGTACAAGAGAGAATGAATCTGATCCATAAAAGAGTACTACAACTTAGGAACACGTTTAATTCCCATGGAATTAACATGCCCTTCATGCTTATCTTGTCGTAATGCTTTAGTGAGAGGATCTCGCTATGTTATCATCTCAGTAGCAATCTTTTCTATCACTACTTCCTTTTGCTCCACGTAATCCCGGATTAGATGAGCTTTCCGTTGTACATGTCTAGACTTGTTGCTAGACTTTGGCTCCTTAGCTTGGAAGATGGCACCACTATTGTCGCAATAGATGGTGATCGGGTCATTCGAACTAGGCACTACGATAGCCCATGTAAGAATTGACGCATCCATATCGCTTCCTTTGTAGCTTCGGATGCGGCATAGTACTCGGACTCGGTCGTAGAATCTCTTTGTAACAGTTTGTTTCGAACTCTTCCAGGTGACTGCAGCGCCATTAAGAGTAAAAACGAATCCAGACCGAGATTTCGAGTCATCTCGATCCGTTTGGAAGCTAGCATCTGCACAGAATCGGTTGCGCATAGCTTTTGTTCGCCTCCATAAGTCAATGCCCAATCTTTAGTCCTCCGTAGGTACTTAAGAATTTTCTTGACAGCCAGCCAATGTGGTTCACCTGGATGCTGTTGGAATCGACTTGTCATACTCAATGCATATGCCACGTCCGGACGTGTGCATATCATGGCATACATGATTGATCCTATAGCCGAAGCATAAGGAATCCGTGTCATGCGCTCTTTCTCTTCCGGTGTCTCTGGTGCCTGAGACTTGCTCAAATGCACCCCTGGAGACATAGGAAGGAACCCCTTCTTGGAGTTAGTCATGCTGAATCTCTCTAGGACTTTGTCTATGTAAGACTCCCCGACGAGAGATAGTATCCGTCGTGATCTATCTCGATAGATACGGATGCCTAGAATTCTTTGTGCCTCTCCCAGATCTTTCATCCGGAAATGGTTTTTCAACCATACTTTCACCGAAGTTAAGAGAGGTATGTCATTCCCAATCGGGAGTATGTCGTCAACATACAATATTAGGAAGACAATCTTGCTCCCACTCGACTTGATATATAGACATGGTTCCTCGACAGATCGAGTAAATCCATTTTCTTTTATCACTTGGTCGAAGCGATGATTCCAACTCCTTGATGCTTGCTTAAGTCCATAAATGGAACGCTTAAGTTTGCATACTTTCTTAGGATGTTTTGGATCGATGAAACCTTCGGGTTGTACCATGTACAACTCTTCCTCCAAAAAACCGTTTAAGAAGGCGGTTTTCACGTCCATTTGCCAAATTTCATAGTCATGAAAAGCGGCAATCGCTAAGATAATCCGAATGGAACGCAGCATGACTACGGGTGCAAAAATCTCATCGTAGTGAAAACCTGGCACTTGGGTGAAACCTTTAGCAACTAGTCGTGCTTTGTAGATATCTTGTTGACCTTCCACAGAATGCTTTATCTTGTAAAGCCATTTGCATTGAAGGGGACGAACCTTAGCAGGTAAGTCAACAAGATCCCACACGTTGTTCTCATACATAGAGTCCATCTCGGATTTCATGGCCTCAAGCCATAGCTTCGAGTCGAATCGGTCACGGCACCTTTATAGGTTGCGGGTTCACTACTCGTTAAGAGTAGAACGTCATCTATGTCATGTTCCTCGACCATACCAATGTATCCATGTCGGAGGAATAGAGACTCTTCCCGACCTCCTAGGTTCCTCGAATATTCACCGCAGCCGGGATTGAAGGAATTGATTCCTCCAATGATTGCTCGGTGTTTGGTTCTGGAATCTCCGACAGGTCGAAGGTTCTATCACTCTTTGCATTCTCGAGAAATTCCTTCTCTAAGAATGTCGCACTAGCCGCAACAAAAACACGTTGTTCGGTTGGCGAATAGAAGTAATGACCAAGTGTTCCTTTAGGATAACCTATAAAGTATGTCTTGACCGATCGCGGGCCGAGCTTATCTTCAGTCTCCACTTGACATAAGCCTCACAAATTTCAAACCCGTATAAAGGACAAGTTGGGGACCGTTCCCTTCCATAGTTCATATGGAGTCTTGTCAACAGCTTTAGACGGACTTCGGTTAAGTATTAGAGCAGCTGACATAAGAGCATAACCCCACATTGAGTCAGGTAACACTGTGTGACTCATCATGGATCGAACCATATCAAGTAGTGTTCGATTTCTCCGTTCGGACACACCGTTCAACTGAGGTGTTCCAGGTGGAGTTAACTGTAGGGCAATCCCACAGTCCTTTAGGTGTTGATCAAACTCGTGAGAAAGATACTCGCCACCACGATCTGAACGCAGTGTTTTAATCTTCCTACCTAATAGGTTCTGTACCCTATTCTGGTATTCCTTAAATTTATCAAAGGATTCACTTTTGTGCTTCATTAAGTAGACATATCCATATCTACTTAAATCATCCGTGAAAGTGATGAAATACCTATAGCCTTCTCGTGCGGTGATTGACATAGGACCACATACATCCGTGTGTATGAGCCCTAATAGGTCAGCAGCGCGCATTCCAACACCTTTGAAGGAAATCCGAGTCATCTTACCGATGAGACATGATTCACACGTGCCAAATGATTGGAAATCAAAGGCCGAGATAGCTCCATTTTTAATGAGCTGTTTTACGCGTTTTTCATTAATGTGTCCTATACGGCAGTGCCATAGATATGTTTGATCTTTGTCACCAACCTTTACCTTTTTATTCATTACGTGTAATATTTCGGTGGTTTGATCTAAAACATAAATTCCGTTCATGGAGACTGCCCTGCCATAAATCATATTGTGTAAAGAGAAAATGCAAGTATTATTCTCAATTACAAATGAAAAACCAAGTTTGTCAAGTGCAAAAACTGAAATAATGTTTTTCGAAAGACTGGGTACATAATAGCAATCATATAATGATAACTCAAATCCGCTAGGAAGCTGGATCACATATGTTCCCCTCGAGACGGCAGCCACTCTTGCTCCATTCCCGACACGCAGGTCAACCTCACCCTTTACGAGAGGTTCGAGATTTCGGAGGCCCTGCACATGATTACACAGATGAGAACCACAACCAGTATCAAGTACCCAAGTTCCGTAACTTGCGTGGTTAATCTCAATCATATGAATAAAAGTAGAAGAAGAAGACATACCAACAGGTTTAACGCGACCCGCTTTTATGTCCTCATGATAAACAGGACATGTGCGTCTCCAATGCCCAGTCTTGTGGCAGTGATGGCATTCCATGTTTTCATTCTTGCTCTTTGTCGTTCCTGATGAGGTGCTCGACTCACCAGGCCCACTCTTACCTGAACCCGACTTCTTGAACTTCGCCTTACCTCGCTAGGTTTGCCCGAGCTTTGCCCTTACCCTTTCCCTTGTTTGTCACAACGAGAACATCCTGTTTCATGCTCCCACTGAACTTCATGTCCTTCTCGGTCTGTACGAGGAGGGAGTGCAGTTCATGGGGAGTTTTCTTCAAATCATTCATATAGTAATTCGCTCTGAATTGCGAATAACCATCGTGGAGTGAGTGAAGTATGCGGTCGATAACAATGTTCTCGCTGATCTTACAATCAAAGGTCTCCAGCTTCTCGACATTCTCAATCATGCTGAGAATGTGTGGGCTAACAGGTTGGCCCTTCTGGAGTCTCGCATCAAAGAAGCGAGTGGTATGCTCATAGGTCACGATTCTCGGTGCTTTCGAGAATTCCTTAGTGAGCATGGTGAAAATCTTGTTTGCACCTTGGGCTATGAAGCGTTTCTGCAAATTGGGTTCCATTGCAAAAATGAGTACGTTTTTAATCGCACCCGCTTCCAAGGCGAAATCGTTATACTTGTCGATCTCGTTAAATCCAGCCGTGGGGCCTGGGTGTGACGGCATGGGCTTAAGCAGAAATCTGAGCTTCCGTCGCCAGCGGCAAGATTCCGTAATGCCGCCTCCCGATCCGCGAAGTTTGATCCATCATTCTTCGATCGAGTTGACGATTCATCGATTCATGAAGATCCGGCCGGACTCACGGTCCAATGTGGCACTCGGCATTGGGTCGTTCAAGTGACCACCATTTTGTTATTAGCGCTTTAACAGGTTCGTGATCTACACTGAAAAAGAAAGAAAAACAAAAACGAAATAAGCAACTCATCGAGGTGATTTAAGTCTATTTTAAAATTCATTTTAAACACGTAGACTCTGGCACTTGCATAATTGATCTCCCTCAAGAATGATACAAGTGATCCCAAGACTCAATTTCTGTAAACTGATAAGCCAACTGTTTAGCTAATTCTTCCGTAAGAACTCTTGGTCGATAGATTTCTGTAAATCCTATCTATAGTCCACCATAATCACAGGATCGTACGAGTGATCATAGTGTTGAGATAAAATAGGTCAATCGGTTCCAACTTACCCGACGTAGAAGGGGTCATATTATGCCTACCGACGAAGAAGGGACTCATTGGAGTTTGACCTATAAAGACCGTTCTCAATTTTTGTTTATACGAGGAAGATCCCATCAACTAAATTATAATTCATATTAAGTGAACGAATAACTAGCGTCTGCGTGAATGAATTAATTTGGGTGATGGCTTATAAGAAACGTGTGACATACGAATGTCAAAGAAAACTAACTCGTGACCTCTATATGTGTCAGTTTTCATGCAATAATTAGGTGGTTTGGTTTTTAGGCGGAATATGATGCATACTATCGTTACAAAAAAAATAATTGAATGCAATACGTAAATAAAATTCCTAGTGTGGCCTATCCTAATAAAAAGAACAAAATACAACTTTGGAATCCACCGTTGGACACAAGAAGCTTGTCTTGTTGTTCCATCTTGATCCATGTAGCGGGAGTGAGCATCTGGTCTCCGTCTTTGGTCTTCTCAAAAATTACAATTAAAATTACAAAATACAAACCTAATTACATTCTAATAAAAACTGTAATTACAAGTGAAAAATCCAAAACGGAGATACGAGATCTCAAAATACAACCAAGACCGTGTTCCATCATTACGGTAACACGTTCTACTAAGGCCACACTAAGTTACAACCGTTTGCAAAATAAATAAATACGTAATAAAAGGCATTCAACAAAACGATAAATAAATGCATCAACTAAAAACAAATTCATTCATGACATAATTCTGTAATTATGTTAAATTTATCCAAACCACCTTTTAATGATTAAAATTCATGTGATAAAACTGCTTCTATCAATTTAATTTTAATCTAATACAGTCCGTTACTTTAAATATGCTTTAAAATAACTTAATGGTACGTGTGTGAACCGTTTCACAATCATAGCGAGTGTACAATATCCGTATAAAGTACATTTTAAGGCCAAAAGAAAATTTAAAACATAAAAAAATAAATTTTCAAAGCTGCCAGAAACGAAATCCCTTGATCCAGGGACATAAGTGCTCGATCGAGGAACAAAAGGGCTCGATCGACTGAACTGCAAGTCGATCGAGAGGGTTGCCAAACAGAAAGTGCTCGATCGACTAAACTGGTGGTCGATCGAGTACCTTTATCAGCAAATCTGCTCGATCGAGTACGAGGACAACTCGATCGAGCAGTGGGGTTTTGAAAGGGGTCGATCGAGTACATCAGGGACTCGATCGAACAAAAACAAGGCAGAAAAAGCTCTCGATCGAGTAAAAACATGCTCGATCGAGGTCAAAAATTCTGGAAAATACAAAACCCTCGTGAAAACAGTTTGTCGAGACAAAATCAATTGCAATTTTGATCAAAAACGCATCAAAACAAATTTAACAATTGACATAACTTGACATATTGTTATAATCTCTGTATAAAACAACAATATGTAAAAGAACAAATCGAAAAACACACAAAACAACCGTGTAAAAACATGTCACGGTTTTAAAAAAAAATTCAGCCGTGCATACAAGGCACGGTTTTCGAGACAAAACAATCGTTTCAAAATCGTTTTTTATGAAAAATCACAATGAAAATTTACGTGGCCTCGCTCTGATACCACTTGAGGGGTAATATCCGTATAAGACCCTCTAAATATAGGACTATAACGTAAATTTAGCATGTGAAAAATTGTCATAAACGAAATACAAAAAGAAACGATAAGAGATTAAGAATTAACCTCGGGTCCTTTATAGTGCACGGCGTAAAGAACAGAAATCAAACGAGATTCCCTCCTAATTGTTGCACCCAAGACTTGTCCGAGATATGCCCTTGTGCTAGATGGTGTTCTCCGATTGCCTTGCAATATTGGGAGAACTGATGTGAGTTTTTCGAGATGAGAGATCTCGGTTTCTTAGAGAAGAATGCTCTTTGAAACCCTAATTATTTTTTACTAATGATGATTAGGTTAAACAGGAGGAGGAGCTCTCCTTTTGTTCTCCTAATCTCGGTTTGGCCGAGTGGATCAAGGAGGGAATGGGCTTCCATTTTCTCCTTATGTTTCACTCGTGGCACGACCCGAAATCCACTAAATGTATATGACACGATTTCATTATAAACTGTCATCGGTTATCGGATATTAAAACATCAACTAATAAGACGGATTAGTTGAATTATTAATGCATGTCCGACAAAGACAATATTGTATAATTATATTCAATATACATTAAATATAAATCGCTTATATTTAATTTCACGAATTAACTGGTTAATTCGCCTTAGCCCATGATATTTAATCCGTATTAAATATAATATCTCAACATCATATTTTGACTAATTACTAGTCAAATAACTCGACTAACTGGTTAGTCAAATTTGGCATCTACATGATCGTATTTTCATACTTGTCACATCTCTCGAACGTATCCTATAGGTGTGACTTTTAGGGACCAGTTGATCACCGCCATCTGTATGACAATAACGTCAAACTTATCTAGCAAGCCAACCGTTATTGATAAACGTGGATCAACTGATAATAATACCAAAAGTATGCCCTTTGATCCTTTTAGAGGTTTATAAGTCCTTGACCGATCGTTAAGGACACCAACCCCAACACATAGCTTCCTTGGCGCTTCGATGCTTTGCTATGTACTACTCACCTCCGTTGTTGAATCCGCATGATTCTGACTTCCTTGAAGCTTCTCCAAATTTTACGGCACCACCATTGAGCATGAACACGAAACCAGCTTGTGATTTCATGTCATCTCTATCTGTTTGAAAACTTGAGTCCGTGTATCCCGTAACACGCAACTCAGTGTCTCCTCCAAACACAAGGATAGAGTCCTTAGTTCTTCTCAAGTACTTAAGGATGTTCTTGACAAAGAATCCAGTGACTCTCACTGGATTTCCTTGATATCTACTCGTCATGCTCAAGGCATACGAGACATCGAGACGTGTGCATATCATGGCATACATGATTGATCCAACAATGGAAGCGTAAGGGATCAACTTCATGCGTTCAACATCATGGGGTTCGAGGGACATTGAGTCCGCTCAATATCGTTCCTAGTTACCATAGGTACCAAACCCCTTTTGGATTTGTCCATGCTGAATCGTCGAAGAATCTTATCAACATAAGACTCTTGACTTAGTGTCAATATCCTCTTGGGTCTATCTCTATAGATCCGGATACCTAATATGCGTTGTGCCTCTCCTAAATCCTTCATTTGGAAGTGGTTACCTAACCACTTCTTAACAGAAGACAACATTGGAATATCATTTCCAATGAGTAGTATGTCATCGACATACAAGATTAGGAACACAACATTGCTCCCACTGAATTTCGTGTATAAACATGGTTCCTCAATATTTCGAGTGAAACCATTTTCCTTTATAACATGATTGAATCGATGATTCCAACTTCTAGATGCTTGCTTAAGACCATATATGGATCTCTTAAGCTTGCACACTTTGTTAGGATTTTTAGAATCAACAAAACCTTCGGGTTGTATCATGTACACCTCCTCTTCTAAATGCCCATTTAGAAAAGCGGTTTTGACATCCATTTGCCATATTTCATAATCATGAAATGCGGCGATCGCTAACAAAATCCGTATGGATCTTAGCATGGCTACAGGGGCGAAGGTCTCATCATAATGTAGACCTTGGACTTGGGTAAATCCCTTTGCCACTAGCCTAGCTTTGTAGACATCATCATGTCCTTCTATGCCATTCTTGACTTTGAATATCCATTTGCATTGAAGGGGTCTTGCCCCTTTAGGCAAATCTACCAAGTCCCAAACTTGGTTTTCATGCATAGAATCCATTTCGGACTTCATGGCTTCAAGCCATAAGGAGGAATTTGGACTAGAGATTGCGGCCTTGTAGGTGGCGGGCTCGTCACTTTCCATAAGTAACACATCGAGTGTTCCATCTTCCTCGATAAGTCCCACATATCGATCGGGATGGCGAATAACTCGGCCCGTTCTTCTAAGAGGAGGAGGAACAACCGCGTTAGATGACGAAGGAACTTCTTCTTGCGCCTCTATTTCGGTTTGTGGCTCTTGAACTTCATCAAGTTCAAAATTTCTCCCACTGTCTCCTAGAAGTAAAATCACTTTCTAGGAAGACAAAGATCGCGAGACACAAATACTTTGTTCTCTTGAGGCTTATAGAAGTAATAGCCTCGTGAGGCCATGGGATAACCTACAAAAATGCATTTTTCGGATCTTGGGGCAAGCTTGTTGTCGTTCTTAGTTTTGACGTAAGCATCACATCCCCAAATCTTCATGTGGGATAGATTTGGAACCTTTTCTTTCCATATCTCATATGGAGTCTTTTCAGTTGCTTTGGTTGGACTCACGTTCAAAGATTTTATTGCGGTTTGAATTGCAAATCCCCAAAACGAGTTCGGTAACTCGGTTTGACTCATCATGGATCGAACCATATCAAGTAAGGTTCGATTCCTCCTTTCGGCAACACCATTGAGTTGTGGTGTTCCGGGTGGAGTAAGTTGTGATATAATGCCACAACCTTTCAAGTGTGAATCAAATTCAAGGCTAAGGTATTCTCCACCACGATCGGATCGTAGTGCCTTAATCCTTTTGTTCAATTGGTTCTCTACTTCGTTTTGAAATTCTTTGAATTTCTCAAATGCTTCACTCTTATGTTTCATTAAATAGATATACCCATATCTACTTAAGTCATCGGTGAAGGTTATAAAGTAGTCATAATTACCACGAGCGGTGATACTCATTGGTCCACATACATCGGTGTGTATGAGTCCCAATAGTTCACTAGCTCGTGTCCCTTTACCACTAAAAGGATTACGAGTCATCTTGCCAAGTAGGCAATATTCGCATGTACCATATGATTGATAATTAAATGGTGTAATCACATTAGTCGAAATTAATCTTTTGATGCGATTCTCGTTTATGTGACCTAATCGACAATGCCAAATGAACGCTTCACTTGGGTCACTTGTTTTGAGTTTCTTTGATTGTATGTTATAGATATCATTAATTGGATTTGAGGTCTCTAAAATGTAAATGCCATTGATAGAAGTAGCTTGGCCAATAACCAAATCATTCCTAGAAATAGAGCAACGATTGTTCTTAATGACAAAACAAAAACCGTCCACGTCTAGCATGGCGATTGAAATAATGTTTTTAGAGAGTGTAGGTACATAAAAACAATTATGCAAATACAACTCAAATCCATTTGGCAAAGCTAGAACATAAGTTCCTTTGGATTCAGCCGCTACCCGAGCTCCATTTCCAAGGCGTAGATCCACATCTCCCTTGCTAAGCCTCTCCACATCTCTTAAACCCTGTAAATGATTACAAAGGTGAGAACCACAACCGGTATCTAGTACCCATGTCGTAGTGGAAGTATAATTTATATCAATAACATAAATTTCTTTAGGAATTGTACCTTTTGGAGTAATGAGTCCTTCCCTTATATTTCGCAAATACATAGGGCAATTCCTAAGCCAATGTCCCATGCCATAGCAATAATGGCACTCATCATTAACTTGCTTGAAGTTTTTGACTTTCTTTCCTTTCTTCTTGAACCTCTTACCCTTTGATGCAAGAACTTGATTGCTAGAGCTCCCACTAGCTTTGGCATCTTTATCTTCCAGAGACAAAGATCCTATAGATCGTATGAGGTAGTCTTCCTGAGACGGACTCACACGAGGTCTAGTAGTAGTGGGTGGTTTAGAAGTGGTGATGAAATTAAGGTTTCCATCGGAACCTATCCCGAAATGAAGTTCTCTAGTTGTATCGAAATTATTGTTGGAGCATACGTCGTCAAGAACATGGTGATATGACTCAATAGTTATTGGTGCGGTAGCATTTGTTGGATTCATTGTAAAAACTACAAATATGGAGGAAAGGAAATATTAACATTTGTCTTTTTAAATCATACTTGCAAATAAACAAGATATGAACATTTATATAGTGACCTCTACCCAACTATAATAAATGATTCCAAGACCCAAATTCATATTAACTTAGGGCACGGTGTGCCGAATTACCCTTTATTAACATAACTCGGTGGATTAACTTTTTAATCGATTCTACTTTTAGAATTCTTGGTCGATGATATTTACATTAATATTCATCTCTAGCCCGAAACACATCCGGAAATCGTCGTGAATACTTTCGTTGAGTACAACCCAAATTTCGAATAAATGTGTCCATAATCCAAACCCATATCAATTTAGGGCACGGTGTGCCGAAATACCCCTCATTAACATGAACTCGGTGGATAAACATTCATCACCCACTTCCCCTACGTAACAAGGTTTGTACCCCGGTGTGGCCGAGTGCACTCCCTCGCGAAATAGGTTTTCATGGTTTCTACTAATTGGTAAGGCTATGTCTCAATTGATTGTTTTTGGCGAGAGGTCATGTCAATTTATTATCTATCACGTTTTAAGTGAACTAAAGCGGTGAACTACGATAATTCGAATTGACACGGTCGATAAACTCGATAAAATAAGGATGCATGTTTAGTTATGGCGATTTAACGATGCATGTGACATAAAATAAAATGCAAGCATAAAGATAAATAAATCCTAGTATGGCCTTTCCTAAAATAGAAAAACTATTAATCTATTACATATTCGGAAACCAACTCCATTGGTCCCTTGAACTTCGGTTGTGGCACACATCTCGAGGTAACACCGTCTTTATGTATCGCCATTCTTGAAGTAATCCGTCTTTTGGAACTCCGGAATGAATAAAATTACATAATAAATTACATAATTTCCTATTATACATTTGTAACTAAAATAAAATAAATCTATTAAATTACAAAACGGTGATACGAGATCACAATAAAAATTACAACCGAATCGATATTCCCATACATTTCGGGAAATACCAATTAAAATCTAAGGCCATACTAAGTAAAATTACATAATTCAAAAATTACATAAATTAAAATTATGACAATCATAAAGAAAATGCAGCATTATAATATGTATGAACATGCTCAATTTTTATGCTAAATCGCCTTTTAATTAGCCAATATCGTATATTACTCGGTTTTTACGGATTTGCGTGATTTTAACATTTTATAATCACAAAAATGCATAAACTCATATTTATGCATAAGTTAACTACCCTAACCTCTTAGGACTCAAAATATAGTCTTCACTAATAATTTGACCATAATTAACCTTTATTTATAAAATTGTTCATAAATGGACCAAAAATTACAAAAATAAGCCATTAAACTTCAAATAAATCGAAAAATTTCAAATAAATTCAAAATTTGAAATTTAAATTCATGAACATTCTGGAAAAATTCCATGACACTCATAATGTTCAAAATCTTAGGTCAAAAATTTCGAAATTTTTCCCGGAAAAACAATGTTGCGGTTTATCGATTTTTTAATAAAATAATCATAAAAACATGGAAAAATTATTTTCATTAACTTTTCAATTTTAGATCTGAAAAATATAATAAAATGCAACATTAGACGTTTTTCCTAAGTCATAGATTATGTTTTTATTAATTTTCACTAATAATGTCACTATTTATGCCATTTTTCTTCAAAAATTCAAAAATCATGCAAAAAGACTTCTTTATAGCCAATTATTTTACACACATCGTGTAAAATTGCATGTGACAACATATTAATTTTCTATGACCAGATTCGAAATTTAACTCATATTAACCTATTTTTCTATTAAATCCGAATTTAATGATGAAAAATTCATTTTTCGAGCATAACAAGTCCAAAAATTATGAAAATTTACAGGTTATCTCAAAATAATATATGTAACAACATATCCAAAAACCAAGTGAAAATTCGAAGTATAGCTATTTTTAGACCAAAAATGACATTTTTACTCATAAAATCACATTTAAATGCCATTATTGTAAATTATGAACAATAAAAATCCGAAAAATTAACCAAAATATCCTAAAACATTTTAGGACCAGAAATATTAACATGCATGTAATGATTTCGTGATATATCATAATAACACAAATTTTACAAGTTTTATTTTGTTATTCATATAACTCGGAAAAACTTTTAACCAATTTGCATGCAAACAACCGTGGCTCTGATACCAATTGAAGGAAATGTAGATTCATATACATAAAACATACTCTTATATGTCTAAATAATTTGTCATAAAATTAAAACGGATCTTATGCATGCAAACAATATAATAAAATAGAGGAGAAATCATGTCCTTACATAGTAGATTTCGGCTATTAGGGCACAAGAGAGATCACCTTTCTCTTCTTGTTCTTGAGCTTTTCCAATGGAAGAACAAAGATCTAAGTGTAAGATCTCTCCCTATGCTTTATACCCAAGGCTTTCTCTTAATCTAATTAATATTATTTGATCTAGTATAATATTAATCTTATAGAAAAATTGAACCAAAATGTTTGTTTTTGGGTTCTCAAAAACCGGTTGAGAGAGAGAGATTTTGGAGGAGTTTTATCTTTCTAAAACTTAATACTTTTAGAAGTGTAATGTAATGAATGAATAATTCACTCTTGCATGTAGTGTATGTTAAAAATTAAAAGACAAAAACACTTTGCCCTTTTTCTTTTTCAACCGTGTAAGAGGAGAGGAGAGGGGAAGAGAAAGACCCAATGCATGCATTAGTTTGCCTTCACAAGGTAAATAGGGTTGCATGCCTACTCTCCTAATATAATCATTATGTTTACCACTAATTGTAAACACAATATTAATCCTAATCCTCCTCCAAATTTTCGGCACATTTGTATAATATGGATTCCATATTATTTTGTCAATTGTCAATATGTCACATGTTACATGTCACATAAATTTGTTATGTATTTTTAACATATCAACGTATTGTCAAAATACGTCACATACAAAAATCGACTTAGTAATATCATAATTACTAGTACCAAAATTTTACCAACTTATAAATCGCATTTATAATGATTCATTCAAATCCAATCGTTTCTTTAAACAATAATTTCATCCGAGTAATGATACAATTCGATTACTCAGACCGTATCTCATTTAATCACATTTCAATTTGATACGTAAATTTTACTTCCAAAATCGTCCGTCAATTTTTTCAAGTAATTTAATTAACTCGTAACATTATACGATTAATTAAATGATCAATTAAGAGTATCGCCCTATAGGTATGACCTAGGGGGTCAACTGATCACCACCGTCACACGACAGTAATGTCAAACTCTAGTCAGCCAATCATTACCGATATATGTTGACCAGTTGACAGTAACACAATTACTTCCCAATTGTATTCTTCAAAATGAGATTTAATAATGATATTTAAATCATGTGATCGCACTATTGTTGAGGACACATTTCCCAACACGCTCGTCTCGAGCTGGGGACGGGCAGATTTCTTCACAGCGCTTGATTTTTATTTTTGCCTTGCTCCAATCCTCACGAGCTCAGGTCTGCTCGTGGGGATCCCTTTCCCGCACCATTTTATTCTTCAATTCTTTATTCTTTCATGGGTTGCACTACAAAGGCTTGAATAGCCTAGGCAATTGCTTCCCCACACTTGATCATCAAACACTACACATTTTAAGCACATTAAAATCCCTCCCTCACTTGCTCTCTTGTTACAAAAGTTAAATAACAAGGCATATAAAATGCATTGCAGAAATTGAATAATGTACAAGTTAAATGAAATGCAAGTTAAGATGTTAGAATATTTACAAATGGTGATTTAGGGAGGACTCTACCAAACTCTCCTTTTCTTGAGAGGTGTCAAAGGGGTAAAGCAAGGACGTTGTTGATGTTGCTCAACGTCTTGAAGAAGTAGTCAAATGCTTGTTCATTGTCATGATAGAGGCCTTGCATAGACCTTGGCACATTGTTGTCTTCATTCATGTAGTAGTCCGAGTCAAATTGATGACAAGGATCTACAAAGCCTTAGTCTAGAGTCATAGCATTCCCAATGTAAGGGTTAACAAGTCCTTCAAACTCGTCATCTCATAGACGACATACTTCCCTTGCTTCTTTCCCTATGTTGGGAGGATAATGAGTTGACAAGATCAACTCTTCTTCCATGTTAACATGGCCAAAGAGACCTTCATTAATTCTTGTCATGAGTGAGCTTTGCAAGCTCCCATTCTTGTTGTGAAAAAATCCATACTCTCCGAATAGAGCTACTTCAACATCATCAATATCTTTCTTCCAATTGGGCGGTGTTTCTTTGCCCTTGAGATTTCCATCTTTCACTTGTCCTTTGAATGGAAATTCCATCTTCTTCTTGTCACCTTCCCGGCTATAGTGATCAACCATAAAGCATGGCTCAAGCAAGTTGGGAGCTCTCATAGTCTTGTCAAGATTAAAGGTGATGTTTCATCACCAACTTCAAGGGTGAGGATCCCATGCTTCACATCAATCACCGCTCCGGCGATGTGTATGAATGGTCTTCCTAGAATGATTGAAATGTTGGAATCTTCCTCCATGTCAACAATGACAAAGTCCACCGGTATGAAAAACTTTCTAATCCTTACGGGCACATCTTTCCATACCCCAAGTGGTTTCTTTGTTGTCCGGTCCGCCATTTGTAAGGTCATATTAGTGCACTTGAGTTCTCCCACTCCTAACCTTTCATATACCGAATATGGCATGACACTCACACTTGCACCTAGATCACATAATGCTTTGTTGATTGTGGTGTCACCAATGGTACATGGAATGGAGAGACTACCCGGATCTTTGAGCTTAGGTGGGGAATTCCCTTGAAGGATTGCACTACTAATCTTTGTAAAGGCAATGGTTTCCAACTTCTTTATGGACTTCTTCTAGGTAAGGATATCTTTCATGTATTTCGCATAGGCCGGAACATGGTCTATATGCTCCGTGAATGGTATAGAAACCTCTAAGTTCTTCATAATCTCCATGAACTTTCCAAGTTTCTCATCAAGCTTGGGCTTGGCTTGGCGACTTGGGAACAGAAGTCTAATCACAATAGGCTCTTTCTCAACTTCTTTTGCCTTTCCTTCATTTCTCTTCTTCGATGGGTCATTGGTAGTTAGCTCTACTACCTTAGGATTCCTTTTCAATGGTTCTATCACATCACTTTGTTTGACACTTTTTTCAACAACATCCTCTTCAATGGGCATCTTAGGTTCCCCATACCTTGTACCACTCCTCAAGTGGATGGCATTGATAGTCTCATGTCTTGTAGGAGGATTACCTTGAGGAGGTAATTGTCATTTTTGTCTTTGGGAACTTGAAGAAGCCAATTGGGACAATTGTGTTTCCAACATCTTGGTGTGGGCAAGGATATTGTTGATGGTAGTGTCTTTGGCTTGGCTATCTCTTTGCATTTGAGCAAAGAAATCGCTTTTTGAACATCAAAAGCTTGGTCAATGGATTGATTGTAAGAGGGTTGGTTTTGGTTGAACTATGGCCATTGAGTAGGATTTCTCATTGGAGGTGGGGTGTATCCCCAAATGCGTATATGTCTCAAACTCGGTTTCCATCCTTTAAATAGCTCAAAAGGTGTCTTAGACACAACCTTGGAAGGAACCCGATTTAATATATACGCTGCCGTCTTAAGAGCATCAACCCACAAAAATGAAGGAAGTTTAACATTACTTCTCATACAACGCACCATCTCAATTAATGTCCTATTTCTTCTTTCTGGTACACCATTCTGATCTGGAGAACCAGGCATAGTGTATTGGGCAATAATCCCATGCACTTGAAGAAATTTAGCAAATGGACCAGGTGCTTGTCCGTTCTCAGTGTATCTACCATAGTATTCACCACCTCTATCAGATCTCACAATCTTAATGCGCTTACCGCATAGGTTCTCTACTTCAGCCTTAAACAATTTAAAGGCATCAAAAGCTTCATCCTTAGAAAGAAGTAAGTAAAGATACATATAACGTGAGTAATCATCAATAAAGGTGATAAAATATTTTGGATCATTAGCGTTCATGTCCGGACAACAAATATCCGTATGTATGATTTATAATAGGCTAGAACTTCTCTTTGCACCTTTCTTAGACATGTTAGTTTGCTTACCCTTAATGCAACTAACACAAGTATCAAAATCAGTAAAGTCTAAAGTATCAAGTACTCCATCCTTTACTAATCTTTTTATCCTCTCAATGGAGATATGTCCCAATCTCCGGTGCCACAAAATAGAGGAATTCTCATTCATAATACAATGTTTTAAACCAGCATTGACATGCATAAAATTATGAGTAATATTATTTTGCAGTTCAAGACGATATAAATTATCAGATAAAATACCATAACCAATAATTTCAGAATTTCTGAGAATACTGAATCCAGAGTCTGAAAAATTAAAGGTAAAACCCAAAGGTACAAGTCTTGATACTGAAATCAAATTTCTAGAGAAATTTGGAACATATATGTGGGTTGAGGATTTTGAATATTTTGGCTCTTGTATGAGAAGTTTGGGTGGAATTTGGTATTTTCATTGTAATAGTTGGAGTAAGGGGTGTCATTCTTGTATGCTTGGAAAGCATTCACTTGCTCACTTGTGCCCTTACACTCTTATTGACAATGTCCCAAAGTTCCACAATTCTCACACACTCCATTTGGAAGGGAGGAATTTGTCACCATGGCATTGACATGTTGCTTGGATGATTGAGAAGCCTCATTCATCTTGTCTAGGGCCTTCTCAAATTTCAAGTTCATTGTGTAAATATGGGAGCTTAGTTGGGCACCCAAATCGGCACCCAATTGTGTGACGGAGTCGACTTCATGTCTCCCTCCCCTAGTAGCTTTTCTTGGCCTACTATATTGAGAGTTATGAACCGCCATCTCTTCTATCTTTGCCCAAGTTTGGTTGTCATCAACCTCGGTGAATCTTCCATTAGAGCCCATGTTGAGCACATTCCTTGTATCTTCTTATAACCCATTCAAAATTGTTGAATAAGAAACCATTCACTTAGTCGACGATGAGGACAAGAGCGACATGTGTCTTTGAATCTTTCTCATGCCTTATATAAGGACTTTTCATCTCTTTGTTTGAACCCGGTGATTTGGGCTCTTAACATGTTGGTCTTCTCCAGAGGGTCGAACTTCTTGTAGAAGGCAAGTGCTAACTTCTTCTATGAATCAATACCAAGAGTAGCCTTGTCTAGGCTCTTTAACCATTATTTTGCGGTTTCGATCAAGGAAAAAGGAAACAATACCCATCGAATTTGGTCTTGAGTCACCCCCGTTTGAGAGTTTGCATCACCATAGTCACAAAAAGTCCCCATATGTAGATGAGGATCCTCACTAGGCATCCCTCCAAATTGACTTCTCTCAACTAATTGTATGAATGCGGATTTGGCAATGAAATTACCGGTTAAGTGAGCTGGTGTTGGAGTACCATTTGGTAAGTTCTCCTCGGTTGGTACGGAATGAGATGAAAACTTAGGAATTGTAGGTTGATTTTGTGGTTGGTTTGGGATTGGGTTTTCCTCTCCTTGTCTTGCAAAAGGGTTGGTAAACTCAACACTATCCGATTGGACAATACCAATGTCCACAAGTTCTCTGATACCCACAATTGTCGAAGTTCCTCTAACAACTCTTCTAATATTGGTCAAGGTTCTTTCAGTCTCGGGATCAATAGGCAAAAGTCCACCTTGTGATCTCCTAGACATACAAAAATCAAACAACTAGAAAACAATTAAAACTACCATGAGGAATTTGACTTCCCCAAGGCTATGAAAGACACAACTAAAAACAACAAACGATAATAATTCAATTGAACATCGTCCTCGGCAACAGCGCCATTTTGATGAGGGTCGGAATGTCGTCAATTCTCCCTATCAAACAATATTTATAAACTCAACCAACAACTCTTAGTAGAGTGGCAAGTAAAGGTCGGATCCAAACGGATGGGTATTGTATTGATTTATCGGTTGTAAAAAGCTATGTCTTAGGGTGTCACAAATTGGGTTGAGTTTGAGGTTTGCAATCTAAACTGCTTAGCAATGAAGAGTAAACAAATGAAAGTAAAGCAAAGCAAGTAAATAGGTTTTGCAAATAATTGATTAAGGTACTAGGGTGTCATGGGTTCATAGGGGAATTGATGCGTGCATTTAATATAAGTATTTCGTACTTTATTTGCATGCATTTCTATGCATTTTGTGTAGTGTTTAGCTATAAATGTCCCCCGAATTGTCTACTTTGGTTTCTCTTGTATTATTTACAGGTATAAACCGGAAAGGAGCATAATCAAGCCTAAAATATGTCCTTATGCATGCATTTAGGAGATGAGTTGAGTCGGAGCCTTAAGACTACTATTTTGAGATGCGCAAAGAAGTAAGATAGCTAGGCGAGCAAAGGAAGAACTTCAAATTGCTAGTGCCTATTTTGAAGAGCCGCATCTCGAGTTCTACAACTGATTTTCAGGTGATTCCAATTGGAGATGAAATCTTGTCATCCGAGCTTTCCAACGCCACTGGAATCGTCCTGTTTTCCCAAGTAACGAAAAAATGGCAGCCATTTGAAGTTCAGTGCGCGAAGCAGGAATTGTGCGCTGGAAAGTACTCGATCGAGTACAATTATGTTCGATCGACTCCTTTTTCTACTCGATCGAGTAGTTGCATTTTAGGGTTTGCTCGATCGAGTACCTAAAGTGTTCGATCAAGTGGTTTGAGCTTAATTCTACTCGATCGAGTAGTTTCAAATGACTCGATCGAGTGGTTTCTATTGGGCTCGGGCCTTTTTAGCTTTAATTTCTTTTTAGGTCAAATAAATCGTCTTTCCTATAAATAGGAAGATGACAGTACACTTTAGACAGGACTTTTACAATACTTTTTCCCTGTTACTGCTGCTACTTTGTTCTTCTCTATTTTCCGGATCTTATTCTGTAATTTACTCTTCCTTTTCACTCTCTTATTTAATGCTTATTATTATTCTTTCCTTTGTTCTTGTTCTTTCTTTATTTATGCCTAGCTAATTCCTCAGCTAGGATTTAGGGGAGTCAATGAATTAATGTTAATTGCTAATTAGTTTTACAGATCGTTAGTAGTTGTTATGTCTATGTTGTTAATCACTGCTTTAATTGTATCTAGCTATTTGAATCGATGCATTTAGCCTATTTATTAACCTTGGTAAGCCTTGACCTAGACCGGAAGGTTGGAAGGGGTGAGACCCGCAGGGAACAATAAGATGCTTTAGTGAGGGCGGAAGCTAAGCTAATAGTATTTTAGGGCGAATTGAGACCAGAAGGAGATATTCATTGCCCCTTAGACCGACACATGCGACCGATCTGTGATCTTAGCTGCAATTATCTGATATTCATTGATGACCCGATGATCCTAGTTCTCTTTCTCTCTTGTTAATTTCTCTTACTCTTTCTCTTGCCTTAATTTCATTTAGTTTAGTTCAAACATTTCGAACCCTCAATTGTGACCTTAGACAGACCGAATAGACAAGTAGATAGTGACCGCCTCCCTGTGGAGATCGACCCTACTTACCACTGACTTCTGTTAGTAGTATCTAGGTATTTATTTTTGGTACTGAAACGACGGTATCAAATTTTGGCGCCGTTGCCGGGGAGGCAACCACTTATTTGCTTGTTTATTTTTGTCTGTTTTTAGCCTCAAGGGACTTTTTCCCTTGAGGCCGTTCTAATCTTTTCCTTTAGTGTTGTTTTGATAGGCCCCACAGGTCCTACCTAGACAGTTCTAGGTAAAAGATCGTCAAAGGGAAGGCTTGAGTACCTTTGACCCGTCACCCATGTTCCATTATATGGCGCAGCAGGTGATTTATTGCGGGAGATGTGGTGCTGCTGAGCACAATGCAGCTTTTTGCTTAGCTAAAAATGACGAGGTTTATGCGTTCAAGCAACGTAGACAAGCTAATCAATCTGTTGTAATTGCGCCGCCACATCTACCATATCAACGAGGCTATCAACAGCCTCCATTTGTCTGGCCACTGCAACAACAAGCTCCTCCTCCTGATAAGCGGAAAGAAGAGATTGCGGAGCTGAAATCTTTGATGAAGGCACTTGCATTCCGAGTGCAAGAAGATGACAGACGTAAAGAAGCTCAACTAATTGAGCTGGAGTCTCAAATAGCTCAGCTAACTGCTGGGTCGAATAGTAGGCAACCAGAGAAAGTATACTTTACCGAGAGTGGTCTTTCCCATGAAGGACCCGAGTTGCCTGGCGCTACTAATGATTTGGATGACTCGGATTACGACGATCTATCCGAAAATGAAGCGAGTTATGAAGATTTTTGTGATGCACTGCAAAGATCACTCGATCGAGCTAGTAATAGTGCTCGATCGAGTGGATTACCAGAGAAAACGTTCGATCGAACAGTTGATTCCACTCGATCGAACAACTGCTTAGAGGAAGTACTCGATCGAGCTGTTTCATATACTCGATCGAGTGAAAATCATGAGGGAAGCCTTCGATCGAGTAATAATTCCACTCGATCGACTGATTTGGCCAGAGAGAGCAATGCAACGTCACTTGGGTTCGTTTTAGATGACGTTTTTGATGATGATAATGGTTACGGTGAATCTCCTTTTCAAAGCCAAGTTGGATGCGCTTGAGGCTACGATTTACGGGACGGTATCCACAAAGGAGGGCGACGAGAAACAACTGAGTCGGTAATTGCTCCTAGCACGGATGAGGTAATATATTCTTTTGTCAATGATTCCGACATTGAGAGCAACCCACCTGAGGTAGTTAGCGATAATTTTATTGTTGTTAATATTAATAGTACGCTACCTCGTATGACTCGTGTTTTTTCTTCTAATGCTATACCCCTCCCAGTTGGTCAGTTAATTTAACAGTTTTTCACCGTTCTTGTCATCTTAATTTTGTTAATCTGGAACGATACTCTAAATTATTGATAATTGCTCCCGAGCTCCTTTATTTTGTTGACAAATTTAGGAGCTGTCATAGGAAATTTTTTAGGCTTAAACGGATGCACATTTCAATTTCCTATTTTATTTTTATATTATGGTGCTACTTATGCTCTTGTGTAGCACATGCGCAGATATATGATCTCATGCTAAGAGCTTTGAGCTGTTTTGATTGTGACTGATTGGAGCAGCTGAATGAAAAAGAAGGTCGAGCTGGGACCTGTCTGAAACTAGCGCTGACCGGGAGGCAACCCGGATTTTAAGCTTTTAGTTGTTTTCGAACATTTCAGTTTTTGTTGTGTATTTAATAATTGGTCTTCTCGATCGAGCGCTTTACTTCCTTCGTTCGAACAGTTTTTGTAGCCTATTCTACTCGATTGAGTACTTTACCCTCTCGATCGAGTAGATTTGTCTCTAATGACGCTGTTCTGCAGCTGTTTGCGACCTCCCATGTTGCTGGCTGGTTTGGGGAGGTCCCTTCTTCGCGTATTCTTGTGGGTTTTCCGTATCTCCACTCTCTCCCTTTAGTTTGCATTTCCTTCCTTATTTTTGGGTACAATGAGGGCATTGTACGGTTTGGTTTGGGGAGGTTATGCATCCATATCTACGTCTGTATGTTGTTCTTACTGCATTCCTGCTATCACGTTTAATTTCTGTATGCATTGTCGTTTGTTTTTATAAAAATTTAAAAATCTCATAAAAATTAAAAAAATTCAAAAAAAAATCACTTTTATTTTTGCATATAGGTCGAGTCGGAACGGTGGATTTCAATGATGAAATTGCTCTACTATTGTCTTTTTGCTTAAGCCTTGCATAGATTAATATTTTTAGCTTTGTATTTTGCATATTCTACGAGTTAATGTTAAATTTAGCTGGACATATAGACTTGACCTGAAATTTTGGCAACCTACTTATAATTTCTAAGATTTAGAGCCTTATAAACTGGTGTCATTTGTGACCAGTTTCATGTAGGAATTGAGAGTAGTACTCCTTGCATAACATGTTTATCACATTTGCACGTATAAGAAATTCAATTGCTTTTTGCCTGCATACATTCGGGTTAGTGGTTGGTGTCACATGCAGGGAGGTGCTTACAATTTCCCTTCCTTTCATTTTTACCCATTTAACTCCACATTAGCCAAATTTGCCTGTTGACCTTTAGCTACATTCCAAATTTAGCCTGCCTTGTCAAGCTAGTTTAGTGTATGTTTTTGCGGTATATATTTCATTGTGCCAAGTTTGGCTTGTATCCACTGATTTGGAGTTGGTAATTTATGAAGAAAAAAAAAGGAAAAAACGTGAAAAAAGAAAAAGAAGAAAAAGAAAAGAATTGAATAAATTCGAAAAAAAAAAAAAGAGAAAAAAAACGTGATTCAATAGAAAAAAAGAAGAAAAAATAAAAAGATGTTGTTTGATGAGACGGTTTCTGCTCCTATGCTTTATTTACATTTATTGAGGAGTATTTTCAGTTCGGTTTGGTGAGTTTTGTGCCAAATGAAGGGCATATGCGCTTAATTCTATAATTGAGTTGGAATTGGATGTTGTTATTTGGTTTTGTTTAGGTACTACCTTGGCCGCCTATACCTACACATTTCCATAAATGGTTTGCCTCTTCTTACCCATTGCCTCACTTTACCATATTTTTGTAAGCCCTCGACTGTGACGGACCTTTTTTGGTTGGAATGTATGTACGGTAGCTAGAATTGTCTATAATATTAGTTGCATGCATGTTTATGTGGGTCGTAGTTTAGGTGAGCGACTATTTTTTCTTTCTCTCTTGCACTTATATGCTTACCCTTTGCTTCATGAGAGAAGAGTGACCCGTGAGAGTCAGTCATTAAAGGTCTTGCGAGGTCGACGGTTCAGCTATTTTATAGACATCTTATAACTCGTTTGCATTTGACTGCTTTGCTATAAGTGCTAGTTTGCTTGCATTAAATTGGTTTGAGTGGGCATTTGTAGCTAGCTCTGAGTTTTCTTATCCGTTCCATTAGCTTGCATTTAGTTTTCTTGGGGACAAGCAAAGGTTTGGTTTGGGGAGATTTTATGCGTGCATTTTATATAAGTATTTCGTACTTTATTTGCACGCATTTCTATGCATTTTGTGTAGTGTTTAGCTACAAATGTCCCCCGAATTGTCTACTTTGGTTTCTCTTGTATTATTTACAGGTATGAACCGGAAAGGAGCATAATCAAGCCTAAAATATGTCCTTATGCATGCATTTAGGAGATGAGTTGAGTCGGAGCCTTAAGACTACTATTTTGAGATGCGCAAAGAAGTAAGATAGCTAGGCGAGCAAAGGAAGAACTTCAAATTGATAATGCCTAATTTGAAGAGCCATATCTCAAGTTCTACAACTGATTTTCAGGTGATTTTAATTGGAGATGAAAACTTATCCTCTTAGCTTTCCAACGCCACCGGAATCGTCCTGTTTGCCCAAGTAATGAAGAAATGGCAGCCGTTTGAAGTTCAGTGCGCGAAGCAGGAATTGTGCGCTGGAAAGTACTCGATCGAGTACAATTATGTTCGATCGACTCCTTTTTCTACTCGATCGAGTAGTTGCATTTTAGGGTTTGCTCGATCGAGTACCTAAAGTATTCGATCGAGTGGTTTGAGCTTAATTCTACCCGATCGAGTAGTTTCAAATGACTCGATCGAGTGGTTTCTATTGGGCTCAGGCCTTTTTAGCTTTAATTTCTTTTTAGGTCAAATAAATCGTCTTTCCTATAAATAGGAAGACGACATTACACTTTAGACAGGACTTTTACAATACTTTTTCCCTGTTACTGCTGCTACTTTGTTCTTCTCTATTTTCCGGACCTTATTCTGTAATTTACTCTTCCCTTTCACTCTCTTATTTAATGCTTATTATTATTCTTTCCTTTGTTCTTGTTCTTTCTTTATTTAAGCCTAGCTAATTCCTCAGCTAGGATTTAGGGGAGCCGATGAATTAATGTTAATTGCTAATTAGTTTTACAGATCGTTCGTAGTTGTTATGTCTATGTTGTTAATCACTGCTTTAATTGTATCTAGCTATTTGAATCGATGCATTTAGCCTTTTTAACCTTGGTAAGCCTTGACCTAGACCGGAAGGTTGGAAGGGGTGAGACCCGCAGTGAACAATAGGATGCTTTAGTGAGGGCGGAAGCTAAGCTAATAGTATTTTAGGGCGAATTGAGACCAGAAGAAGATATTCATTGCCCCTTAGACCGACACATGCGACCGATCTGTGATCTTAGCTGCAATTATCTGATATTCATTGATGACCCGATGATCCTAGTTCTCTTTCTCTCTTGTTAATTTCTCTTACTCTTTCTCTTGCCTTAATTTCATTTAGTTTAGTTCAAACATTTCAAACCCTCAATTGTGACCTTAGACAGACCGAATAGACAAGTAGATAGTGACCGCCTCCCTGTAGAGATCGACCCTACTTACCGCTGACTTCTGTTTGTAGTATCTAGGTATTTATTTTTGGTACTGAAACGACGGTATCAGGAATCATGGTGAAGATCCTATAAACAAGTTTACATATATGCAAGCAAATTATTGTTGTAATGGAATCGAGTTAGTTTATATATTACAATTCCTAGGAAGATTTGGGTCCCGGAGCCGAGTCGATCAAGACTGTACAACACCTACAAGTCGACTTAGTTTCTTCTTATTCAACTATATGCATGGTCTAACAAGGCTTGAGTTAGTTTATATCTTACAAGTCTTGTTGAATGAATAAGAGATTCATGTTAGGTTGTCTATCAAGCATTTCATCAAGCATAACATGTGCATAAGTTGAAACTACAACAAGCAAGCAATCAAATGAGAACATGTTAAATTAAGTATGGATCTACCCCCATGATTAATTCCCCTAATCCCCCATTAACCCTAGCTAAGAGACTACTCACTCATGATCATGGTAAACATGTTAATAAGGGTGTCAATCATATTAACAGGGCTAAACATGGTGAATGAGTAAAGTAATGAACAATAATTAAGCAAAGGATTAAAGAGATTATACCAACTTAGGATGATCCAAATAATAAGCAAAGAATAATAGAATAACACTTGATGAATGATGAAGAGTTGTCAATTCTTCAATAAACCCCAAATAGTCTTCAAATTACCCAATTAAATCTAAGAACACTTGAATGATTAAAGAAGGATTAAGATTTGATTAAGATTGAATTGTGTAATACAATGTGATTAACCTACTAAAACTTGGTTAGGAATTGGTGATTAATCCCCTAACACAATGGGGTATTTATACTAAGTACAAGTATTAGGGTAACTAAGGGCTTAAATGACGATTAAGTCCCTAAGAAGAAAATTAACGCCTTGCAAGTCGCTAAGGAGCCTCACGACCTTCTCATGTTGGACGCTCATACTGCATAGAGAAACGCCCGACCTGCTTGTGGGATTCTCGGTGTGAGCCTCGAGATGCCCGGGTTGCTCTTCAGGGCGCTCGGGCTGCTCTTCAGGACGCTCGGGCTGTTTTCGGGACGCCTGATACGTGCATTTTATTTAGTCTTTTTAAGCCTTTTATGCATGCATTTCAATATAATTCTCGTAGTTTTATACTACGAAATGCCCCGAATAGTCTACTTTGGTTCATTTGGCTTTAATTGCAGGAATGGACCTGAAAGTAGCGGAATTGCGCCTTTTACTCTCCTGTTAGCATGCATTTAGGAGATGGAAGATTTGGAGCGGAGATATCACTGTCTCGGGATGCGTGAAGTTGCCTTGGAAGAAAGATTAGATGTCCTTTGGCTTGATTCTGTGGTAGTTTGCTCGATCGAGTGGTTTCTTTGGTCAAGTTACTCGATCGAGAGCATATGGATGATGAGAAGACCTCGATCGAGACTCTGTTGTGCTCGATCGAGAGGTGGTATATTGATGGTCCTCGATCGAGTAGAAGAATTTACTCGATCGAGAGGTGTTGCTGAGGAATTGTTCGATCGATAAGAATCAGAGTGCTCGATCGAACACTTTTCTATCTGAACGCGAGATTTTATCGCGTGAACTTATTATATTATTTATCTTAAGTTGCGTGTTGAATAAATAAATATCTTTCCTATATAAAGGAAAGACGTCATTAGGTTTAGGTTATCAAATTTTTACTCTGAATCATTGAGTTTACATTAGATTAATCTTGTCAACGTTACTTTGCTCTTCATTTTCCGGATCCGAACTTTTGTAATCTTTCTTTCTCCCTTTTACTCAAGTACTAGTTTTCTTGCCCGTGCGTTGCACGGATATTAAAATAATGTGTGATAAATTTCACAATAAAATGGAATATAGGCATATAGTACATCGTTCATGTCTAAGACTTTATGTATGCCGCATGACCAATAAATAATTTCCGTTAACATAATATTGACTTAAGAATAAAAGAGTGTTTTTTTTAGGAAAATAACCCCAATATGTAATTTAATATATATGATACTTGGACTGATAGTTTTTAGAAATTTGTTCATTAATACCTGTTTGTTTTTCAATTGGTCAAGGAAAACAATAATATCTACTCTGCATAATCAACTCAATGATGAAACAAATCTCCTTCTTTCGAATAACAACCATAATGTAATCATTGCTGGAATAAATTATAATTATGTAAAAACATTTAGAGGTAGTTAGAATGTTATATCCCCCGGTCAAACTATAGAAGTACGTTTGAATGTAAACCAAATTCCGACACAATACTACATGGCTAGAGCTGCTTATGACCCCTCACCCCCTGTCTATAGCAATAGTCTTGGCCCCCATCTTCTCATTTGAAACAAAATCTTTCATGCCGCGCAGACCTCTATTTTTCTTCAGTACTACAAAAAAATAGCAAAGAGATCGCTATAAGAAACCTGTTAAATTCTCAAACCGGTCTCTCAACATAAGAAACCGGTGATTTTGTAAACCCGGTTTCTTAAAGTAAATTAAAAACCGGGTTGTTGTTGGAATATGTGTCCTCCGACAATAATGCGATCACAACTGTCGATCATGATGATCACATGTTTAAATCTCGTTTTAAGAATACATGTGGGATGTAATATTTTACAGTCAACTGGTCCACACATATCGGTAATGATTGGCTGACTAGAGTTTGACATTACTGTCGTGCGACGGTGGTGATCAGTTGATCCCCTTAGGTCATACCTAAAGGGTAACACTCTTAATTGATTATTTAATTAATCGTATGACGATACGGGTTAATTAAATTACTTAAAATTGACGGACGATTTTGGAAGTAATATTTACGTGTCTCATTGTAATTTGATTAAATAAGATACGGTCTAAGTAATCGAATTGTTTTATTACTTAGATGAAATTATTGTTTACGGAAACAATTGAAACGGAATGAATTGATTATTATAAATACAGAATGTTGTAATTTATGACTCGGAAACCCATTACGGTACAAGTAATTATGAATTACTAGGTTAACTTTATAAGTGACATATTTTATTAATATGTTGATTTTTAATTGTTAAAAATACATTTTATATATAAGATGTCATGTAATATGTCACATGTGACATATTGACAAAATCACAAATAAAATTGACTCATCCATTGTATGTGTGGGTACCGAAATGGAGGGAGTGTGAGGATTAATATTGTGTTTTTATTTTAAATAGGAACATGATCATTACCTCTATGGACTAGCCTTGCATGCCTATATTCTTGGTTAGAGAATGAAACCCATGCATAGGGCACCCTTCCCACACCCCACCGGTTTTCTATGGCCATCATAGAGAGTTTTTCCTCTCTAATTTTTCATTCACAACTTCATACAATTTTTCTAGTGTAAGAAAAATAATTCCTCTCTACATCTTATGAGAAATTAGAGAGATAATATCTTCCAAAAATTCCTTCTCTATACCGAAATAATAGAGACCAATATAAATATTTTGGGTCAATTTTTAGTAAGATATATATTGTTCTAGTTAAATAATATTTATCTTTTAAGGGGTTATCTTGGGTATTCATCTTTGGGAGAGATTCTAAGCTTGAATATTTGTTCATCCATATGAGGAAAGCTCAAGAACAAGTAAGAAGGAGATCTTACTTGTGCCGTTTGATCCAAAATTTATAGTAAGGAAAACGATTTCTTCACTTATCTATTTTAGTTTGCATGCATAAGATTTGTATTTAATTTTATGACTAAATTAAATTGTAACATATATATGAATATGTCGAAATATGAGATATAGATTTCCTACAAGCGGTATCAGAGCCTTAGGTTGTTTGCATGCAAATCGGTTATAGTTTTTCCGAGTTATACGATTAACAAATAAAACTTGTAAATTTGTGTTTATTATGATATATCACGAAATCAATTATGCATGTTAAATTTTCTGGTCCTAAAATGTATTTAGGATATTTTGGTTAATTTATGGATTTTTTTATTGTTCGTTTTATATAATAATGGCATTAAAATGTGATTTTATGATAAAAATGTCATTTTTGGACTAAAATTAGCTAAACTTCGATTTTTCCAGTGGTTTTTGGATATGTTTTCACATATATTATATTTTGATGACCTGTAAATTTTCATAATTTTATGAGTTTTTATGCTCGAAATATGGATTTTTCATGATAAAATCGGATTTAAATTGAAAAATAGGTTAATATGAGTTATATTTTGAATCTGGTCATAGAACTTTAGTATGTTGTCACATGCAATTTTACAATATGTGTGTAAAATAATTGGCTATAATTAAATCTTTATGCATGATTTATGAATTTTTGATGAAAAATAACATAAATAGTGACTTTAATTAGTGAAAATTGCTAAAACATACTTCATGACTAAGGAAAAACGTCACATGTTGCATTTTATCATATGTTTCAGATCTAAAAGTTAAAAGTAAATTAATATAATTTTTCTCATATTTTTATGATAATATTTGATAAATCCGATAAACCGCAACATTGTTTTTCTCGATAAATTTCAAAATTTTTAACCTAAGTTTTTGAACATTATGAGTGTCATGGTATTTTTTTCATAATGTTCATGAGTTTAAAATTTTAAATTTTTAATTTATTTGAAATTTTTGTGATTTATTTGAAGTTTATGGCATTTTATTGTAATTTTGAGTCCATTTATGAACAATTTTAAGAAATATATGTTAATTATTGTCAATATATTAGTGGAGACTAATTTTGAGTCCTAAGTTGGTTAGGGTAATTAACTTGTGCATAAATATGATTTTATGTAATTTATTGTGATTTTAAAAGGTTGAATCACGCAAATCCGTAAAAACCGATTAATATACGATATTGGCTCCTTAAAGGCGATTTAGCATAAAATTGGGCATGTTCATACATATTATAATGCTGCATTTTATTTATGATTGTCATAATTTTATTTTATGTAATTTTTGAATTATGTAATTTTGCTTAGTATGGCCTTAGTTTTTAATTGGTATTACCCGAAATGTATGGGAATATCGATTCGGTTGTAATTTATTGTGATCTCGTATCACCGTTTTGTAATTTAATAGATTTTTTTTTTAATTACAAATGTGTAATAGGAAATTATGTAATTTGTTATATAATTTATTTATTCTTGAGTTCCTTGAAGACGGTGCCACTCAAGAAGGCGATCCATTAAAGACGGTGTTACCTCGAGATGCGTGTCAAGACCGAAGTTCAAGGGACCAATGGAGTTGGTTTTCGAATTTGTAATAGTTTATTAGATTTATTATTTTAGGAAGGCCATACTAGGATTTATTTTTATGCTTTGCATTTTATTTATATGTTGCATGCATCGCTAAATCGCCATAACTAAAACATGCATTATCATTTTATCGAGTTTATCGACCGTGTCAATTACAATTATCGTATTTCACCGCTTTAGTTCACTTTAAACGTGATAGATAATAAATTGACATGACCTCTCGCTAAAATAAACAATTGAGACTTAGCCTTACCAAAAAGTAGAAACCATGAAAACCTATTTCATGAGGGAGTGCGCTCGGCCACACCGGGGTACAAACCTTGTTACGTAGAGGAAGTGGGTGATAAATGTCTATCCACCGAATTCATGTTGATAAGGGATGAATCAGCTACACCGTGCCCAAGTTGATGTGGATTTGGATCATGGACACATTTATTTGAAATTTGGGTTGAACTCAACAAAAGTATTGATAAGGGATGAATCGGCCACACCGTGCCCTTATCGGATGTGTTTTGGGCTAAAGATAAATGTTAATGTAATATTATCGACCAAGAGTTCTAAAAGTAGAACCGATTAAAGAGTTAATCTACTGAGTTATATTGATAAGGGATGTATCGGCCACACCGTGCCCAAGTTAATATGAATTTGGATCTTGGAATCATTTATAATAGTTGGGTAGAGGTCACTATGTAAATGCTTTACTTGTTATTTACAAGTATTAATAAAACGATAGATGTTGAGTTTTCCACTATTCCGTTGTCTTTTTGTTCTATTTCTTTACCTCAATTATATACGATATCATTTCGATTTTAGTTCAAATCTCCATTAAAACATCGTAACTAAAGACAAATATGAATTTTCTTCTAAAACCTCGAATTATCCATTGTAAGGATCTCTTGTGAAGAGTATAGATGGAAGTTATTTGTGATCAAAATGGTTTTTGATTCTTGACTAACATATCTACTTACAATTGTTTCTCATATGCTTAATTGAGTTAAGTACTTTGAAACGTTACATCATTTTGGTAACTAGATTTGTTTGAAATCAAAATTGACCAAAATAACGCAACCACTTCAATGAAAATTTTAAGACTAAACAATTGAATTGAAGAGTAGCCTTCATGAAATTCAATTTTGCTTCTCTAAGCAAAGACTCATTGAATTGAGTGGAAGCATTCTCTTAAACCGTTAAGAAACGGACGAAGTTCAAAGAAGTAAAATTAGAATGGAATTGATACAAGGTAATGTTAAAAGTGAAGTTATTGAGAATAACGATACTAAACCTATCAATCCCGACCGATAAAGTTTCCATTGTCTTAATTGTTGGACGCTAGAAAGGAAACTACCCCAAATTATTGAAGAATCAAAAAGTTAGTTGTGGGACATCTAATGGGACCTTCTTATTTAAATGTTTATTTGATTAACATAAATTTTGCTAGTACTACTTCGTCAATATTAGAAACCAGTGGAGGTTTTCATCATTGTATTCGACACATAAGATAATTATAATAAGACGACTAGCATCAAATAATGTTGAGAGATAGAGTCATTGTGTACTCAATCTAGTTTTGGGTTTATAGTTGTACTTAAATATGACTATTAAGTGCATAAAATCTAAATAAGAATATAAACTTGTTAAGATACAAAAAAGGTTTCACTTTTGTGACCCTATACACCGTGATTTGATGTATGGCTAGCCCATTATCAAGGTGAATATATTCTAAACCAAACTAGAATGATATATCATGAAGATGATGCAAGACTCAAATTAGTAACCCAAGACTAAACCTTAGATTCTGGAATGATGAACGCAAAGAGTTATCAAGTACTCTTGAAACCATTAGATCTTATGGTATATGCGTATCTTGTATTCAAAGCAAGATGTCTCGTGCTTTTTGGTTGAAAAGGAGATCGAGGTTGTAAATCATTGATCCATTAAAAAGGTTGATCATTTTATTTTACCAACGATTTAAGTTGACGCTAATGTGTTCACTTAATAAGGTAAATAGAGAAATCTTTGAAGAAGTTCAAAGAGTTCAAAGAATCACGATTTAGTCGTGATGGGATTGTCAAGTGAAGACTTTGATATAAGCCAAAGGAAATGTGATATAGTATCACAAATTAATCTCTCTTAACACACATTATGGGATAATATGTGGTTGGATAAGAAATCAAACGCTATTCGATATGGTTTGGACTTCAATAAAGTTACTTTGAGTTACTTGATCCTTTTGGGGATTTTATCATTTTGTCTAAATTATTTTTCCACTAAATCTAAAACGAATCATATGAGATATGAAATGGTAGGGTACCATGGTTGTAAGTTTTCAAAAGAAACAAATGCTCATTTTTCCCTTATTATAATCACGAGTACAACTGGTTTGTGGCTCGTGAAGCTGTCTTTCTAAAATACAAGTTTATTTCTAGAAGACAGAGTGGGAGAAATTATTCAAAGAGCCACAAAGAATGTTATGTCACAAGAAACTGGTCTTTCTTGGCTACATGAGACATTTTGTGTAAGACGTTGTTTCTTCAAAACCTAGGAGGTTAAAGTCATCACTTGTTGAAGATAATGAATTAGTGTTACTTTTAGAAAGTAAAGAGCTTGCAACTTACAAAGAAATTGTTTGATTCAAGTTGATTAGTTCTGGAAAGTAATGAACATATGACTTACATGAGAGTGTTTAAGTCACAACTCAATACAAGGCTTAGTGCCATGAAAATCCGAAATAAATTCCAAGTGAATTGTTAGATATCAAAGCTTGATTGGTAGCAAAGGGTTTTGTACCAGTTGAAATGCTTAAGTCTATTTGGATCTTCTTAGGGATTGTGTTTCATTATGAGATATATAAAGCGAGTGAATCTAAAACCCACTTCTTCAATTAGAAGGAATGTATTCAATACATGTCTTGAGTTTTGTAGATTCTTGCCATCCTAAGATAATGTCAAAACTTAAGAGAGGGTCTTAAGTATGACATCAATGAGTTGGAATCAATATTTTTGATCATGTTATAAAAATTTTCTCGATAGGTCGAGAAGTTGTGTTAATACATGAAGTTTAGTGTGAGTTACGGTAATTTTTAATTCAGCAAGTCTCATTAAAGACGGACATATCCGTCACAAGTTGAAGACGGGTCAAATAATACCCAAGTGGGTAGATAAGACAAAAGCAGAATGCCTAGGGAGTAGCATTTTGTTTTTGTCTTATCTACTTATTTGGGTATTACTTGACCCGTCTTCAGCTTGTGACGGATATGCCCGTCTTCAATGAGAATTTGTGTTTTTAATTAGTCTAATATGTGGATGACATATTGATCATTAGGAATGATTTAAGACTTGGAGAAATATAATACATCTTTAATATCCAGATTTATGGAGATAAATCCACATGATATTAGCGTCAACTAAGAAGTCTTATGTTGATAAGATTCATGACTAGTTCAATCGAGTTGAACATATTTGATTGATTCCATTTGCTTCCGCTGCCGAATCAATTAAATAGGAAATGATGTATAACACTTCATATACTTTGAGTATGATGAATTGTTTCAAATCGAATTTAAGTAAAAGTTACCAAGTATGCCATAAAGATTACCCTTAAGTGTTTGCAGAAGCATTAAGGATGTAATGCAAAGTGTTTTTGATGCAATTTTGTGTAAGGGTGTTACACAAATGACAATTGACAATTGAGATTGCGCACGATTTCCGACAAAACCATAATCAAAACACATTAGGATGGTTAAGATACCATTGTGGCTATGTTATTTAAGAAATAGATTATCTAGAATCATTCTAGGCAATAAAGAACAATGAGAAATATTTACAACAGAAATTGAGTACACTTGAAATCATGAGATGTGCAAGAAGGATGAGTCCCGCACACTGTGAAAACAGTGGGAGCTATTCTAAGGCTAGAAGGCCTATGTCTTGATTGGATCTCGACACGTACTCAGAAAGTTTTGTAATGCAAATGTATACATTACAAAGGAAAACGAGTATGTAGTAAGGTTGAGTAAGGTACAAGAAGTTGATAAAACCTACTAACCAAAGCCTTCTCATGGGCTTAACATGATGAGTCATGTCATATGTCATTTCAATTGCATTGAGATGAATAACTACATATACGATGAAAATGGATTATAAAATTATGAAGTAGTAATCAGGTATTGACTATTCATATGATAATCACATTTGTCGTTCGAGTTTTTAAATCTAAAAACTCCTTTTATACCTTGTTACATCCAAATGGGTTGTAGAGACAATTGAACCCCGTTAAAGTGAACACGGATTAGCATTGTATTCGCCCATAGTTACTTAGATGAGGTCACGCCTCGAAGTGATTAGAGTGTGATGCGATTGATGGCAAGTTCAAGTGCCATGAAGTCATGTGTGATGACTAGTCGATCACATAGGCAGACTGTTAGAAACACCTTGTCGGGCCTTATGACCGCTTATAGAGTTCTGGAAAATTTATATAGCCTGGTCGTGGCGAGAGCTACTATAGTATTCTAATGAGTCGATTCTTTTGACTAAAGACTGTTCGCCTAAGGTGGCACGGTTTCAAATTAACTTTGATTTGTGTTACTACGACCTTCGTAAATGGGGTCAAATGGGCATATTTTGGGTTATGATAGCTGTGGCTAGTCGAAGGGAATAAGTGCGATAGGAATTGTCCACCCCTTGTTAGGGTTATAACAATATCTCAGGGCCACTCGAGGAGTAATGAACTGGAAATGCGTGGCCACGCTCGGAAGGTATCTATGGTAGATAATTCCGGTCAATCAGTTATTCTCCAGATCAAGGAAACCACTCTCGATATGATCACTTGCAAGTACGACCTGAAAGACACCTTGCATTGAGTGGGAGATAGTAATAGGACAAGAGAATTGGTGACGCACACTTGTCGAGGACAAGTAGAAGATTGTTGGAATATGTGTCCTCCGACAATAATGCGATCACAACTGTCGATCATGATGATCACATGTTTAAATCTCGTTTTAAGAATACATGTGGGATGTAATATTTTACAGTCAACTGGTCCACACATATCGGTAATGATTGGTGACTAGAGTTTGACATTACGTCGTGCGGCGGTGGTGATCGATTGATCCCCTTAGGTCATACCTAAAGGGTAAAACTCTTAATTGATTATTTAATTGATCGTATGACGATACGGGTTAATTAAATTACTTAAAATTGACGGACGATTTTGGAAGTAATATTTACGTGTCTCATTGTAATTTGATTAAATAAGATACGATCTAAGTAATCGAATTGTTTTATTACTTAGATGAAATTATTGTTTACGGAAACAATTGAAACGGAATGAATTGAATATTATAAATACAGAATGTTGTAATTTATGACTCGGAAACCCATTACGGTACAAGTAATTATGAATTACTAGGTTAACTTTATAAGTGACATATTTTATTAATATGTTGATTTTTAATTGTTAAAAATACATTTTATATATAAGATGTCATGTAATATGTCACATGTGACATATTGACAAAATCACAAATAAAATGGACTCATCCATTTTATGTGTGGATACCGAAATAGAGGGAGTGTGAGGATTAATATTGTGTTTTTATTTTAAATAGGAACATGATCATTACCTCTATGGACTAGCCTTGCATGCCTATATTCTTGGTTAGAGAATGAAGCCCATGCATAGGGCACCCTTCCCACACCCCACCGGTTTTCTATGGCCATCATAGAGAGTTTTTCCTCTCTAATTTTTCATTCACAACTTCATACAATTTTTCTAGTGTAAGAAAAATAATTCCTCTCTACATCTTATGAGAAATTAGAGAGATAATATCTTCCAAAAATTCCTTCTCTATACCGAAATAATAGAGACCAATATAAATATTTTGGGTCAATTTTTAGAAAGATATATATTGTTCTAGTTAAATAATATTTATCTTTTAAGGGATTATCTTGGGTATTCATCTTTGGGAGAGATTCTAAGCTTGAATCTTTGTTCATCCATATGAGGAAAGTTCAAGAACAAGTAAGAAGGAGATCTTACTTGTGCCCTTTGATCCGAAATTTATAGTAAGGAAAACGATTTCTTCACTTATCTATTTTAGTTTGCATGCATAAGATTTGTATTTAATTTTATGACTAAATTAAATTGTAACATATATATGAATATGTCGAAATATGAGATATAGATTTCCTACAGTTGTATCTAAAACCGGTTTCTTAGCTTTTTGAGATTTTTTCAACCATAATTGCGATATTGTACCAATATCTTTTTATTCCTTTTTTATTTGTTTTGTTTCTTAGCTATGTCCTGGGTTATCATCAGTTATCAGTTATCACCCCACTACTCCTCTCACCGCACATCGCCACCATCAAACACAGTGCTAACAAGATCGGCACCAGTTCCTTCCAGCCAAAACTATCGCTTGCTCCTCAAAACTATCGTTTGCATATTTGTTCCTCGATAATAGGTACTCATTTTCATCAATTTTGTTTTAATTTTTTAGGGTTTCAATTTTTTAGGAGCAATTGATAGATTAGCGATTATTTCATTCAGTGGCTTGTTTGTTTATTTCTGCTTCTTTCATTCCACATGATTTGGTATTTTGTGCATCCTGCAAATACCAAATCATGTCAAGCTCTTACTAGATTGCCTCTATTTACGTCCCTTCATTCTGGGTATCTTCTTCTTTTCTTAATGTTTTCTTAGTTTGAATTTAATGAGTGGCTGGGTAGTCGATTATTTGTGCGAGATTTATTTATTCAACTTCAGTATCCATGGAGAGGTTGTGATTTTGGGTCATTCTCGGTGGATTAGTAGATTCAAAGGCATCGAATCAAGTGCATCATATTTTCACATGTTCCTCTAATTCTTCTTTGTAAATTAAAACTTATGATATTTAATCCAGCATCAGAAATCTATACACAGAGGTAAAGACTCAAATATTCTCATTTGCTTCCCTATTACTTCGTACTATGTCGATTCTCTTTTCCTTCTTCCTCCATCACCTATTACTATTCTTTGAGATCCTAATTAGATAATAAAGATTAAAATATTTATAATTCAATTATTTAACTTCATTCTCCTTATCCTCATAAATCTGAATTTCAGGTGAAGGAGGAGGCAACTTGAGGGACGATATGGGGATGGAAGAACTCGAATTCGGTCAATTGTTGTATCAAAGGTAATTGAATGCATTTTCAACTTGTTTTTATTAAGATATTGTATGTGTAATAATAGGAAATTGTGTGTGCAGTTTGTGCCTATTGTTGATTTTTTTTATCTTGTTAGTCTTGGTTGCTGTTAAATTGCTGATGGTTTAATGGGAGTTGATTCACTGTTATCATGCAAAATTTATGGTTATTGTCGTGGATTATAATCTGTGAAATTATGCATAATTTTATTTGGGTGATTTTAGGGATGATTTGGTTTAACTGGTTGGTGTTTAACTATTGTCATTTGGGTTGGTATTGGTTGATAGAGGATATTTGTAGGTTGACGAGACTACAACTTGAGCATGAGGGTCATGGTTGATGTCCTGTCGACCTGGCCTGCTGGTTTGCTCTTATGCTGGCTAACTAGTAGTTAATGCATTACATTTTGGATGTGTTGCGGCTATTGTGATGCTGCTAAACGCTGCAAGCTAATTCTTCTATTGACTGCTAGACGATCCTGCCTACAGGTTTTGTGATGGTGTTGGTGCTGGGCTGGCTGGCTGTTAGTTGTTTTAGTGCGGTTGCTGCTGGTGTTTTGATGTTAGCTGCTGCCAACTTTTGATAACTATTGTCGGTGTTGCTGCTGCCTGCTACCTGCAGGTCTGACCTGCTTGCTACTTACTGTCTTGGCTGCTACGTGGTGCTGCATGTAGGCTAGGTAGTTCATTCATCTCATTTCTTCCTTTGTTTGTATTTTGCTTTCTTTTTGGAACTGTTAAGTATTTATTCATCAGGCATTTACACCTCTTATTCGTATATTTATTTATTGCAAATTTGGTCATTATGTGAATAGTAAAGCTAGTCTATATCACTTGGCTAGTGTTATTCCTTCGCTTTGTGAAAATCTATAATCAACTCCTTGAGTACATTCAAGGGAGTTAATTCATAATCCAACTTAACGAGATAATATATTGCATTCGTTTTATCTTAGTTATGGACTATGATATTTGCTGACTATTGTTAATATTATTTTATGTTGGTGAGCTTAAGTCCAGACAAGGACTATGATTATCAACGATTAAGTCATCATCATTTTACATTGTACAATTTGTTCATCTCAATTAACTTATGTGTAATCAATTGGTTAATGTGTGTGCAGTGTACGGACGTACGATGGATCACAAGACGGGAATAGGAAAAAGTAGCCAAGAACCCTCATCAAGAGTAAATTTGAGCATCTTCGCCACTTTTTGTCATGACGACCCTCACTACTTTTTTGTTTTTCTGAACTTATGTAATATCTTCTTTTTGCTTCGAATTTGTTTGTAATATCAATATATTTATCGAATTCAGATCATGTTTTGAAAAGAGATAAGATTGCTTTTGTAAGTTGATGGTGATAATATATGCTTTTAATATTGGCAATAAATAAATTTATACGTATCTTTATTTTCTTTGATTTGCTATTTTTTTTTTCAAGTAAACTTAAGAGACCTGTTTTGGTCAATAAATGGTCTCAAAGAGGGGATCAAAGACACCGGTTTTGGCTAATAACAAGTCTTTTAAACATTTTTCAAAGAGACCAGTTTTTAATGGTAACAGGTTTCTTAAAGATGACAAAAGAGACCAATCAAAATAACCGGTTTCTTAAGCTAAGACACCTATTAGATATAGACCGGTTATAAACCGGTGTCTTAGGCCATTTTTAACCGGTTTCTTAGGCATTTTTTGTAGTAGTGCTTCCCTATTCACACACTCTCGACAATGTTGTTTTTTTAGGAAAATAAAACCAATATGAAGTGACACGGCTATCGCAACCCTATCAAAGATAAAACCTAACGGTCTCAACTAAAATGTAGCAGAGGCAGTCTAGTATCGAATCCACAGGGAGGTAATGCAACTATAGCTGTCTATTTCTAATCCTATGGTAACAATTGGGGGTTTGTTGAAATAGGTTCTAAACTACGAAGTTGAAAGGAAAGAGAAATAAGGCAAAGAGTAAACAAAGCAATAAAATATGATTAAACTATCAAGAAGAGAGGGACATGTCGGGATTTCGGTTCACTACGGTAGTCCAATAACTCAGCTGTAAATGACTCAGACGAACTAATGTGAGACGGATGTTAAAAGGTCCTTTCGGTCCACTTTCTATCCTAAAATACCACTAACTTAACTTTCGTCCTCATTAGGGTAGTCTACTGTTTATAGCAGGCCTATTTAGTCCAATCTTTCGATCCAGGATTAATTTTAGCCAGTTTAATGGGTGACATAGAAGCGTGCACTCAACTAGGTCGGGAATCACAGTTAAATTGCTATAGTGATAGAGCCTCTTAATCAGTTCATCTAATTCATTCACTACATCGTCATATTTCTACCGCACATCCCCTAATCCCAACATGAAGGGGTTTAGCTACTCATGTTCGTAATTAAACTAACAGCAATTAAATTCCCAGCAGAAGACATAATAAAATAACAATAAATTGCAATAATGGAAATTAGGGCAAAGGAAAATAAGAACATAAAAGAGAAATTAAAGCAACAAATGATTATTATTAATAAAGGGAGAGGAAGGATTACAATCAGTGCGAATCCGGCGTAAAGAACAACTGAATCCGAGCAAATAATAACCCAAAGCAAAGCAACAAAGAAAAAGGAATAAGTAACGTGCTAAAGTTTCAGTAGTTTGATAGTATGAAAGATGATCTTCATTAACCTAATTAACTTAGGTTTAAATAGAAAAAGTACTAAGGTTTACGGAAATAAACAACACACGGACTAATTAAAAGCCCATGTCCGTAAAAACCACTCGATCGAGTGGATTAAACCACTCGATCGACCAATTTCTCAGCAAAAGTCACTCGATCGACCAACAGGTTACTCGATCGAGGACTTGGTCTTATGAGCTTACTTACTCGATCGAGGCGAGGCACAATTCGATCGAGCATCGAAGGGGTCTAGAAACCACTCGATCGACCAAAGAAACAGCTCGATCGACTGATTTTGTCTTCATTTCAGCTCACGTCTTCACCCAAGTGTCTCGTAATGCGTGCCATGACGCTTCCAAGTGCAGTATCTCACTCTGGGACAATCCCGTCTCCTCTAAATGCATGCAAAAATGACGGAAAGGAGTATGGTTCCACCACTTTCGCGATCATTCCTACAAAAAGGACAAAATACACCAAAGTAGCCAATTCGGGGCAAAATACCATAAAAACAGTATAGGAATGCATAGAAATACGTGCTGAAATAGGCTAAAAAGACTATACATTAGGCACGTATCAAATCTCCCCAAACCAAACCTTTACTCGCCCTCGAGTAAACTCAAAACTAAACTAATGGAACGGAAATGATAACTCAGAGCTAGCTTAACTTGTCTACTTGAACCAATTTAATGCAACAAAAATCAACAGTTAAAGCCAAGCAGTTAGTACGCAAACGAATTATGGGCTGTTCAGAAATAAAGCTGACCTATCGACCTTGCAAGACCAACAAAACTGGACTCTCACGTGGTCACTCTTCTCTCATGAAGCAAAGGGCGAATGTATTATGTAAAAGAGAGAAGAAAAGACAGTCACTCACCTAACTGCGACCTACATAGCATGCATGCAACAAAAATGAAAGACAATTCAAGTACTAATGCACAAATTCCAACCGATAATGTCCGTCACAGCCGAGGGCTTACAAAAAAAATGGGAATAGTGAGGTTCAGGTGAGAAAGGCAAAACAAGTTATGGAAAAGTGGAGGTAAAAGCGTCAAGCTAGTTCCTAACAGGACCATAATGAAACCATCCGGATCTCAACTGACTGAAAACTAAGTACAAGTGCCCCTTACTTGGCACAAAACTCACTAGACTCAAAGCACAATCTCCTCAAAAAATATGGGATAGAACGGAGGAGTCAGACGGTCACAAACTTCCCTTTTAAAGACACCGTCTGAAACAACTAACTGAAACAAACAACCCTTGTCGATTGTACGTCTTCAAACATCTTCTCAACTCTGACAAGAGGGCACGACTAATTTCACGATTTTTCTTTCTTTCTTTTTTTTTTCGTTTCAGCTCTTTTTTTTCATATTTATTTTTTTTTTTTTTTCTTTCACGTTTCTTTCTTTTTTTTTTCTTTTTCAATACTTTTTTTTTCTTTCCTCCTTCCTTAATACAAACACCAACTCCAAACAAGAATTACGGACCAAACTGCAATGGAAAACATACCACAAGAGAACATACTAACTAGCTTGACTAGGCAGGCTTAGTTTGGAATGTAGCTAATGGGTCAAAAAGGCAAGTTTTGGCTAATGTGGAGCTAAACGGGTGAAAGATATAAAGAAAGGGGAAATTGCAAGACCCTCCCTGCATGTGACACCAACCACAAACCCGAATATGTGCATTTGACAAGAAATTGAATGTCATAAATGTGCAAATGAGAAGAACATGCTATGCAAGGAGTACTACTCTCAAAATTCCTAATGAACTGGTCATAAATGTCACCAGTTATGGCTCTAAAACTCAGAATTTTTGAGTAGTTTGCCAGTTTATAGGTCAAGTCTAAACAGTCAGCTTATATTTGAACAGAAATTCGTAGATTATGCGTATGACAAGGCTAAAAACTATCAATAAAAGTGCAAGGCTCAAGTAAATTGACAAGTTATAGTGCAATTTCATCACGGGAATCTACCGTTCCGACTCAACCTATATGCAAAAGTAAACGTGAAATGTTTTTGGATTTTTTGAAATTTTTCTAATTTGTTTGGATTTTTTTTTTTTGAAAATAAACAACAATGCAAGCTGAAAAATTAAATGTGAATGCAGAACAAATGCAGATGCAGACTCAAAAGGATGCAATACCCTCCCCAAACCAAAACGGACAACGCCCTCGTTGTCCTCCAGCATACACCAGCAGAGAAATGGGGGATGGGAGTATACAACCAGCAAAATAAAATAAAGGAGACAAAATAAAAAGAGTAAAAGGTACATACAAAGAATGCGAACTTCCCCAAACCAGCCAGAAAACTGGGGAAGTGAGTAGACCAGTAGCTACTCGTCGTCGTCGTCGGCACCGCCATCTCCCTGGCTCTCCGACCCAACAAAATGGTTTCCCCAAACCAGCAACAAACTAGGGGAAACTCTAATCGTCATCTCCAGCCACCTCCTCCGCAGTCGGTGTAAACGGAGGGTCACTCGCCTCCTCTCTGGCGGCTCATTGTGCGCTGCTCGGCCCCGAATCGCACCTCTCTCGTGCTACCGGTGTCTCCTCCGCCTCGTCCTCTGAGTCAGAAGGGAGTGGAGGGTACCCACCCTCTGGGTATCGGTAGAAGGAGGGATGCGGCCACCCTCCCCGGCAAGGTAAGGTGGTAGGTGGGTGGAGGTGGCCTCGCTCCCTCAGCAGCAGTCGGGAGCGGTAAGAGTGGAGGAAGGGTAGGGCACGGCAAGGTAACAGACGTGGAACCACAAATCTTCCACGTCCTCGCGCCCTTCACCTTCGGGAACCAGGCGAAGTCAGCCATGGCAGCCAAGTCAAGGTAAGCCTGCCTATCGGGCGCGAGTAAAGTCCAGGCTCGGTGGGGTAAAGATGGCGGGCAATCCTAGTCACTAGCCCGCCGCATGACAACGGTCTTGACCCTTGTCCCAATCCCGTTCCAATCTTTGAGCTACCAAATATGCAATGTTTAGAACAAACGGGGTACCGTAGTCAATGTTGAGGTACCCCGCGAGAATCGCTAGCTCAGTGTTGGTCACGTTATTGGGCTCAGGTCGCCCAAAGATGGTCTCTCCTATCAGTCGCAAGAAGTAACGGGGAGCAGGTAAGTGTACATGGGCTCCCTTCCGTGCGGGGAAGGGAGTGTGAGAAAGCGCAGCCCAAAGTGGCTGAAGGAGATCCCGAGGTGGGTCGGTGGGACCGTCACTAACGAGGCCTAGAACCTCCCCAAACCTGGCCAAAGTCCAGTGGTGCGACTCATTGTGGAGTCGAAAGTGAATGCAAGGACTAGAGTGGTCGGAATCGTAAGAGTCGGTGTCAAAAGAGTAGGAGCTGAAAAACTCGTAAGTAGGGATACGAATAGCAGCTTCCTGCAAGGTAATCAGACCCGACATACCCGTCCCGTTCAACAAACTACAGACCTCCTCATAAATCCCTAAGGTCTCTAGGTCAGTCCATGCAAGGAAATGGGTGGAGGAGAGAGGGCAACAAAGTAAAGCGGCTAACCGAGTCCGGTGAGCCGTGAAAACAAAACGTACCGTGGGCATCCCTGGTAAAGGGGTAAGAGCGCCCTCTCCCGTAACAACACCCCAGGAAGGGTGGGAGTAGTAGCCACCGACTAGCTCGCGATGCGGCCTAGGTGGCACCATACCAGGCGCCGGGAAACGGGGAATGAATCCTCTTTCCAGCATAGTGAGGGGCCCGGCAGGGGTAGAAGTGACAACTGAAGCCGCGGTGGTGACTAAGGCAGAGCTAGTGGCAACAGCAGGGGCCACTGACTCGCTCACGGGCGGACTGGAAGTGGTACTAGTAGAAGGTAAAGAACTAGTATCCATCCTGCAACATGGTAAAGGGCATGATAAGAAAAAACTACGTATAACCGTGGTTAAAACAACACGCTAACCAACATGTGACAAAGAAAATATGGCCCTATCGAAAAAATTCGACTTGCAAAAAACAAAACCCAACAATTCCTCTGAATTTTTGAAATAGCAGAGAGCAAAAGGCGATATGGAGACGGAAAAAGCAGTTAACAACAGAACAAGTAAGCAAGAACTGAAGTTAAGCAAAGCATAGAAGCATGTAGACCGTCTGACAATCGAAAAAAATCGATTTAGAAGCCCTAATCGCGGAATTCTTGTGCAAATTTCGATTTAAACAAGCAACGGCAGCGAGGAATTGGAATATGATCATCAAGCAGCTAATCAAGGGCATATAAAAACAATTAAATCGAAAGAAATTCGATTAAACATGGATTTTCGAAACCCTAATTCAGTTTCCCTCAAAAAGATCAAAATAATTGAAATTAAAATGCAAGAGGAAGGAGGAAACACTTACTTGATGATAAAGGACCTACAATAAGCAATTAATCTTCAAGAATCAAGCAAAGACAAGCGGTTTTTCAGTCGAAAATCCCGCAAACCCTAGACCCTTTTACAAATCGTGAAAGCGAAAATAAATAAGGGGAAAAACAAAGGGCTTTTGAAGATCAATTAGCGAGGAAGGGATTGTAGGTAGCGGATTTGGAGATTGGGCAAGAAATGCAGGGATTTGGGGATGAATTCAATCGCACATTAAGGGGAGAGTTAGACGGAAATTAGGGATGAAATGAAAATAAAAATAGGAATTAGAGAGTTTAAGAAAGAAAAACTCCCGTGTTCTATTCATTTCCACTCGATCGAGTGAATAGATTACTCGATCGAGGGATTTTTGATGTCCCTCTTGCTCGATCGAATAACACGCACTCGATCGATCAGCACCTCCTTTGGCTTTACTCGATCGAGCAAACAAACTACTCGATCGATCCAATTTCCACTCGATCGAGTACAAAAGTACTTGATCGAGGACTTTCCTCTTGAAGGCTCTTTGAATTTCGTCCTTTCTTCCTCGAATTGCGTGAAACTTCCCCAAACCTGCATAAAACATATCCAAAAATATCCCAAAATACCAAATACGCAAAAAAAACACAGTCTATAGTCTTAGTCTATGCTAAAAAAAAATTGTCTAAACTAATTGTCCTAATTAAAACGTAATAAAACAAATTCAAAGGAAATTCAGAAAAAATTATCTATTACAATTTGTTACACGGGGCATTTCCCCGTTTAATTCCCATCGATTTCGAGCCCCTTCGTGGGCTTCCGATTGAGGACGTCACTTGGCAATCTTGACCGACCTCTTTAATTTCCATGAGCTTGAATCACTATTTGCAACAGTAGGAGGAATGTAGTTCCAATCCACGTAGGTTCGAACTTTCTTCGTTCTCGCTCCTCTGTCATCTTCTTTGGCATTCTTGGCTCCAGTTTGATTGATAATGGTAACACCATGTCCATTGACAGCTCCTTTCTTGCTTTCATCCATGCACTGCGGCAAGAAAAAACAGACGAACTTTCCTCCTTTTTGCTCTCGGTATGAGGCGGAGGGTTAGCAATAACAAAGAATGTTCTCCAAATTTTCGTGCCGAGTGTCAATAATAGGACTAATAGAAGAAAGAGCATTGCAAGGTGGGCTTGCATGGGAGCTCTCCGGGACTTGGACCGATGAAAAATCGCTCCTCATCCCCTACCTGGAAGGTCAAAGTCTTCCCCGACGCTATTACTTGCACGGGCGGTGGACAAAAATGGTCTCCCTAAAATGATAGGGGTGTGTGCATCTTCGGGGATATCTAAGACGACAAAATCAACGGGAATAAAGAACTTCCCAATCTGAACAGGTACGTCTTCTACTATACCTAATGGCCGTGATAGACTACGGTCGGCCATCTGGACAGTCATGTTGGTGCAACTCAGCTTTGTCAAACCAAGTCTCTTAGCCAGAGACAAACGTAAGACACTTACGCTAGCGCCTAAATCGCATAGCGCATTATCAATCAACTGCATACCGATATGACACGGAATCGAAAAACTACCCGGTCCGATTGCTTAGGGGTAACTTATTTTGAAATAGGGCTGACCCCACCTCGGTCAAAGCTACGGTCTCGCTGTCATTAATAGTCCTCTTACGTGCTAAAATTTCTTTCATAAACTTTAAATAAGAGGGTACCTTAGTCAGCAATTCAGTGAACGGTACGGAGACTTCCAAGCTCTTCAAAAGTTCAACAAATTTGCCAAACTGTTGATTAACTTTGGTATTCTGCAGCCGCCTCGGGAAGGGAACCGTGATTGGTATCTCGAGCCCCTTGTTTCTCGCTTCCAAAGTGTCTTTTGGTGCAAGTTCGGTATCCTTTGGACGCTTCTTACCTCTAGAACGAGGCCTTTCCGGTGATTTCTCGCTTAAACGAGCACTAGCAGGCTCTCGAATAAGCTTCCCGTCATCAATATCACTCGATCGAACAATATGCTCACTCGATCGAGCAGTTTCTTCATCAACATCAGTCGATCGAGTAACAGTTCCACTCGATCGACCAACTGCACTTTCCTGGTCACTCGATCGAGCAGAAAAACCGCTCGATCGACCACTTTCATCCTCTATTCTACTCGATCGAACACCAGTCTTCAGTCGATCGAGTAGTTCCTTTGTCGTGAGCCCTTTTTTCTCGACAGTACACTGCTCACCATCAGTAATGGCTTCTCTAGGGTCTGATTTCTTCACTTCTGGTCCCTCATAAGAAAGACCGCTTCTCAATTCTATCAGGATTACCGTCTCGTGGGGATTCTTCTTATTTTGAGTCGGTAATTGACCCGGCTTCCTCGAGGATTGATTTGCAGCAAGTTGGGCAACTTGAGTCTCAAGTGCCTTATGTGACGCGATTTGCTGTTGATTTTGTTGATCATTCAGCTGCAATTGCTTCGATATGGCTTGCATCATGGACTTAAGCTCACCCAATTCACTCACCCCACTAGAAGATGATGCACCTTGGTTAGGGGGGTTGAAGGAAGGAGGCTTCTGATAGCCCTGTTGATTCTTGTGTGGAGGAATATACGGCTGATGGGTTGGAGGAGCAGTGGGATTAAGCACATTCTGACTACTCCACCTCAAATTGGGATGGACGTTTGGCTCGTAATAAGTGTTGTTCTGCCTGTAATGTTGAAAGGCAGCGCATTGCTCAAAAGGATCGGGACAATGATCGAGACATGTCCCTCTCCCCCACATCTTCTAAGACGAAAGGACCGTCTCACACAAAGATTAACCTGGTACATGCCCCCCCTTGGAAACTCCTCCTAGCTCATACTTGTCAAACCTTGCAGTGAGGGCTTCAAGTGCAGCGACAGAAGAAGACTCAGCAGCTCTTCTTTGATTTCCTCTCGAGTTCCCATATTCAGCCTTATGGATGGCCAAATCATCTATGATCTTCCACCCTTTGGTTGCTCCCAAGTTTTCAAAAATCGGCCATTGGGCTCGAAAGATCAAAATGGCTCTCTGATCGTCATACAATCCATTATAGAAATGATTGCATAGACTCCACTTTTCGAAACCATGGTGCGGTATGGTTCGCACTAGCTTCTTAAATCGAGTCCATGCCTCGTGAAATTCTCGTCAGGCCCTTGTTTGAAGCTCGTTATCCGAGCTCTAATGGCAATAGTCCTTGATGCGAAAAAGTACTTCTTATAGAACGCTAAAGCCAATGAATTCCAATCGGTTATGGCGTGAGCGATTCGGTCCAAATCCCTATACCACTCCCTCGCGAAGATCGCGGAGTGAGAAGATGAACAAGGTTTCTTTTATCGATCACCATCACGCCAAAGCGGGTGGGGGTATGGAGCAGCAATAATCAATAAAAGTCTCCATGTGCTTCGCTGCATCCTCGTTTGCGGCCCCCACCGAATCGATTCTTCTCAACCATATTGAGGTAAGAAGGTTTCGGCTCAATTTCCGAGCTTCCCCAGGTAGCTCGAACCCTTTGTAAAGATCCTCACCGTGGGTTCGAATGACTGCAATGGTCGCTTCTTCGGCCATTTCGGGAAAGTCTGGGAAAATAACGGTTTCAACTGATGAATTAGAAACTGGAGAAGACGGTGGGTTGTCCTCGAACAGTTCGTTCTCGTAAAAGTTGGAACGAGAACTAGACTCTTCCTCTAACTGTTGATCTTGAAACAATCTCCTCTTTACGTGCAAAGATCTTTCAATCTCTGGATCGAATGGTAGTAGTGGACCACCTTGCGACCTGCGCATAAGAAGAAACTACAACAGAAAATAAGAATAGTCCAAGGAACGGGTGTCCCTTAGACTGAAAAGGACTAAAAATAAAGCAACTAATAATTTGAACAATCGCCTCCCCGGCAACGGCGCCAAAATTTGACACGGCTATCGCAACCCTATCAAAGATAAAACCTAACGGTCTCAACTAAAATGTAGCAGAGGCAGTCGAGTATCGAATCCACAGGGAGGTAATGCAACTATAGCTGTCTATTTCTAATCCTATGGTAACAATTGGGGGTTTGTTGAAATAGGTTCTAAACTACGAAGTTGAAAGGAAAGAGAAATAAGGCAAAGAGTAAACAAAGCAATAAAATATGATTAAACTATCAAGAAAAGAGGGACATGTCGGGATTTCGGTTCACTACGGTAGTCCAATAACTCAGTTGTAAATGAGTCAGACGAACTAATGTGAGACGGATGTTAAAAGGTCCTTTCGGTCCACTTTCTATCCTAAAATACCACTAACTTAACTTTCGTCCTCATTAGGGTAGTCTACTGTTTATAGCAGGCCTATTTAGTCCAATCTTTCGATCCAGGATTAATTTTAGCCAGTTTAATGGGTGACATAGAAGCGTGCACTCAACTAGGTCGGGAATCACAGTTAAATTGCTATAGTGACAGAGCCTCTTAATCAGTTCATCTAATTCATTCACTACATCGTCATATTTCTACCGCAGATCCCCTAATCCCAACATGAAGGGGTTTAGCTACTCATGTTCGTAATTAAACTAACAGCAATTAAATTCCCAGCAGAAGACATAATGAAATAACAATAAATTGCAATAATGGAAATTAGGGCAAAGGAAAATAAGAACATAAAAGAGAAATTAAAGCAACAAATGATTATTATTAATAAAGGGAGAGGAAGGATTACAATCAGTGCGAATCCGGCGTAAAGAACAACTGAATCCGAGCAAATAATAACCCAAAGCAAAGCAACAGTAAAAAGGAATAAGTAACGTGCTAAAGTTTCAGTAGTTTGATAGTATGAAAGATGATCTTCATTAACCTAATTAACTTAGGTTTAAATAGAAAAAGTACTAAGGTTTACGGAAATAAACAACACACGGACTAATTAAAAGCCCATGCCCGTAAAAACCACAAGATCGAGTGGATTAAACCACTCGATCGACCAACTTCTCAGCAAAAGTCACTCGATCGACCAATAGGTTACTCGATCGAGGACTTGGTCTTGTACAGCTTACTCGATCGACTGAGGCACAATTCGATCGAGCATCAGGGGGTCTAGAAACCACTCGGTCGACCAGCAAACAGCTCGATCGACTGATTTTGTCTTCATTTCAGCTCACGTCTTCACCCAAGTGTCTCGTAATGCGTGCCATGACGCTTCCAAGTGCAGTATCTCACTCTGGGACGATCCCGTCTCCTCTAAATGCATGCAAAAAGGACGGAAAGGAGTATGGTTCCACCACTTTCGCGATCATTCCTACAAAAAGGACAAAATACACCAAAGTAGCCAATTCGGGGCAAAATACCATAAAAACAGTATAGGAATGCATAGAAATACGTGCTGAAATAGGCTAAAAAGACAATACATTAGGCACGTATCATGAAGTTTATATATATGATACTTGGGACTGAGAGTTTTTAGATTTTGTTCATTAATACATGTTTGTTTTTCAATTGGTCAAGGAAAACAATAATATCTACTTTGCATAATCAACTCAATGATGCAACAAATCTCCTTCTTTAGAATAACAATCATAATTTAATCATTGTTGGGTTAAATGGTAGTTACGTAAAAACATTTACAGGTAGTTAAATGTTATATCTCTCGGTCAAACTATAGACGTACCTTTGAATGTGAACAAAATTCCAACACAACACTACATGGTTGGGGCTGCTTATGACACCCCCTATAACAATAGTCTTGCCCCCCATCTTCTCATTTGAAACAAAATCCTTCACGCGGACCCCTATTTTTCAACCATATTCACACACATGATTTAAAACAATCCCATCCCTTGAAAGATCGATCCTTGTCTTCGAAACCTCTCTCAATTTTATCCAACCAAGTGAAAAACTAAACCCCTACTTCTATAAAAATCCACAATCCAATGGAAACTAACCCTTGCTCTCGACAATGTTGTTAGAATTAAGATTTTAATTTAATTTGGATTGATGGGGTCAAGATTAAGTTTATCAGTATGATCTTTTGAGGTTTCTTATTATTATTCATGTTACCTATATGTTTTAATGCAAGCGATATTTTGCTAATAAATAACCTTATTTATTATCACTATCCTCGTTAAACTCATCACCCTCCACAAATGCACCCTCCCTCCACCCCACTAATTTACCCGCAAAATAAAACATCAGCCACTGTGATTAGTTCTTACTACTTGAAACAACCTCCAATCCACTACCACTATCACTACCTTTCTGCCACGTTTTACATCTAAGAAGTCATAAATCACATTCACCTCCATGAAACACCAATCTTTACTCTAGATGATATGGATCCCCGTCTCCCTTATCGAAGACAATTTATTTCTCCTTCAACAAAGAGAAGTTTAAGAAGCAATCTTCCCTCTTATCTCTCTCTCTCTCTCTCTCTCTCTCTCTCTCTCTCTCTCTCTCTCTCTCTCTCTCTCTCTCTCTCTTTCACTTCCTAGTCTTTTTCTCGTCCCCTCCCCTACTTCCATTCCAGATACTCAAACAAAGTGTTTGCGTACTATGTTTGTAAACTAAATAAGTTTGAATATTATATATATATACACGAACTTTGCTATTTATTTCATTTTGCATAAATAAATCTTACTACCTCCATCTCATTTTTATTGTCCTTTTTTCTTCAAATTTTATTATCTCATAATTATTATCCCCTTTCTAGATCTAGTAAGGAAAAACTTTAGTCAACCAACTCGTCACAATCAACCTCATTCCCACTCAAAACAACCTTTAGTCCACTACTTAATTAATCCCTTCGGTTCACACATAAAACGGTCTAAAATGCAAAGCTTTCATCTCTCTCTTGAAAAGTCCATCTAACTAACAGAAAACTAACCGCTACTTTCTAAACTTCATCATTTTTACATCCCGTAAAGATTAAGTTTAACATGACAAAAAAAATGCAGAAACTTAGGTTTTGTTTGATAACGACAGATTGAACATTTTTTTTTTTTAGCATTTTGAGAGTTTTTACACTATTTAAATAACAAATGTGCTATTTTGAGTGTTGATCATCGACATATTAAAATAGTAGATTGTCGTGTAATTTCATGTTTTACATTATGACCTTTAATTCGTATATTATAAGAAAAATAAAAATTGAGTTTTTTTTATCTTTGAGGAAATTAAAGATCAAACTTTATCTTTGTCATATTTATAATTAATATTTTTCACTAAAAATATATAAATTTAAGCAAGTTCAAATAAGTTAGCTAAAAGTTATAAATCACAAATTGTACGAAGTAGTATACTCATTTTTTTTTTATTAATATGAAATAAATGTCATAAACTTCATGAGAATATTAATGTGGTAGAGAACTATAGAAGAGTTGGCAAGTACGTGACCCCCTTTTAGGTTTAAATTTTTTCATTTATTTTTATATTTTTGCTAAAGGTGGTTAAAGCATCGTATTATGCATGACGAATATGTCTCACCCTTCCCTAATTCGTATCTCTCCCTAAATTATAGTGATGATGTGCTCAATTTACAAAAAAAAAAAAAAAAAATTAAATAAATAATTATAGCATCAACAATAATTAGTTTGCTCCATATAATTGAATAGTACCGTTTTTTATGCATGTAAAATTGTCAGAAGAAAAGCTTGAGAGAGACGGTCTTCACTATGTTAGGGAAAGACTACCCTTACCCTTTTATGTGTTTTTCATGACTTTTTTTTAATGTTGATCGTTGCTTGAACTGAATCTTAACCTTATACATATTTCTATAATAAGTGTATCTAATTTACATTTAAGCCTCATTTAAATCTATTTTATTACTCGTGGTACCATTTTTACTTTAAATTGTAAAACAATCGGACAATAAAGTTTTTCAAAACATTTACTCATTTGTCATAATATGATATTTCGATTCGCAAATTAGCAGCAACTTTCTTTATCTTTTAATACTCCTTGAAAAATAGATATCAAACTTTGTACTTAACAATAATTTGTGAATATCTTATTTAAATTTTGATTAATATACTTTTATATAATGACAAATGAATGTAAATAATATAATAATAAATTATCAAAAAAAGTTGAAGTGGATTGTGAGTGAAATAACTTTAAAATTAGTAGGACAAATACTTGTGACATTTGAAAAATAAACTTCGTATTATGTGTAATTAAATATGACATTAGCAATAACAAAAGACTAAGGGGCATATTTCAGCGTTCACTTTACTCTTTACATGAGTAAATTACATGTAGTACGTATTATGCATGCACATTTGTCACAACCCAGTTCGGCCTAGGGCCTTTTAGCCTCATAATACCTCATTTTTTTAATCAGAAGTTGTTATAAAATTAGATATTACAAATATATCAAAGGTTTTTTTCCTTCTAATTTAATAAAAAGTGAATAAATACTAATGAATAATTTTTTAAAATTAATAAATTTTAGATAATTAATTTATTTCGTGTTTCTAATAATAAAATTGTAAAATAATTTATTAATTCTCATTTCTAATAGAAAAATCATATTCCTAATTATTATAGAAAAATTTTAAATAATTATTATCTCCTAATTCTAATAGTATAATTAGGGAAAAAAGCCTTAATAAATTGTTAATTTATTTCCTATTTCTAATAGGAAAATTGTAAAATAATTAATTAATTCTCATTTCTAACAAGAAAATTATATTCCTAATTATAATAGAAAAATTATAAATAATTAATTATCTCCTAATTCTAATGCTGATAGTATAATTAGAAAAAAAAAAGCCTCATTTAGTTATATATATTGATTATTTTCTCCTTTGCACAGTTTATTTTCTTGTCTTTTAATTTCTGTTTTTGTTAGTATTGTTATTACGTTTATTCTATTTCTCCTTAATCATCTTTATATCATGTTTTCCATTGCTTTATTAATTATTGTTGTTTTATTTACTGTCATGAGTAGCTAATTCCTTTACTGCTAGGATTAGGGGAGCCATGATAGTAAAACAATGATGCGATAGTTAGATTAGGAGGTTTTGTTGTGAGAATTGTTTTAGAGCAATTTAATAGTAGTTATTAGGTTGAGTGCACGCGACCGAAGTAATTAAACTGGTTAAATTCAAACCTAGATCGGAAGATTGGAATGAATAGACCTGCTATAAAAAATAGACTACCCTAATCAGATCGGAAGTTATTTAGGAAGAACCTAGGGCGGATAACGGACCGGAAGGACCTTTACACTACCCTTCTCATGTTAGACCGACTGAACTATCTTTAGCTGATTTGTGTAATATCGTGGTGAACCGACATCCTGGCATTTCTCTCTCCATTTGATCACATCTTTATTTCATTTTGCTATTTTACTTGTTGTTTTGTTTATTGCTTTTAATTTCAGTTCATTAGTTTAGAAAACAAATCAAAACCCCCCGCTTTGTGACCGTAGACAGACTAGATAATATGTAGATAGTGACTGCCCCCCTGTAGAGTACGATACCCGACTTACCTCTGCTATATTAGTTAGAGCCGGTTGGTTTATTTTTGATAGGGTTACGACAGCCGTGTCAAATTTTGGCGCCGTTGCCGGGGAGGCAACTATTTTATTTCCTTGTTTAATTTAGTTTGTTTTTAGTCTCAAGGGATTTATAATTCCTTGAGGCAGTTCTTATTCTTTTTCTTTCTTAGTTTTGTGTATGCCCAGGTCCAACAGGTCGAAATTAGTACCAGTTGATCCTGAACCGGAGCGGACTTTTCGCCGTAGACAAAACTTGTTGAGAAAGATTCGTCAAGAGGAAGTCTTGAGTACTCTTGAACATGTTCTAGAAAACTTTACATTTGCGGAAGATCAGTCTTTAGAGGAAGACACTTATAATTCTGCAGCCGATATTAAATCTGCGAGGATACCTAACATTGCTAGTCATTCTGAGCCGACAGCTGATTCTATTCCCAAAGGTTTCAAGCTTGCAACGGATGAGGAGGGGAATACCTTTGAGATTCGCCCCTACTATATCAATCTGGTGGAGAGAAACCTGTATAGAGGAGTAGCTGGTGAGGATCCGCGGAAACATATGGAGGTCTTCACAGATTATTGTTCTACCATTCCTGCTACTAAGGGAGTCACACAAGAGAAGATAAAGGAAGTCATGTTTCCTTTCTCTTTTACTGATGGAGCCCGAGAGTGGTTAACTGATCTGGATAGGACTGCAGCTGGGATTACTGATTGGGAAACCTTGGCCCTTGCTTTCTACAAAAGATACTACCCTCCACAGAGAACTAATGCATTGAGAGGGCAGATTACAAGTTTTAAACAAAGTCCGACTGAGAACTTGTATGAAGCATGGTGCAGGTTTAAGAAGTTGGTTCGGTCTGTCCCACATCACGGGTTTGGGCAGTGGTTTTTGTGCAACCAGTTCTACAATGGGTTATATGATGACCACCGTGCTATTTTAGATGCTGGAGCCATTGGAAGATTTCAAAGAACATTGATGATGATAAGGGCTGGCATATTATAGAAGAGATGGCTACCCATTGTGTGGAATATGGGAATCCAAGGAGTGGCACTAGAACAGTTTCTACAGATAATAGTGCACTTGTGGCTCAACTGGAAGTCATGAATGAAAGATTTGATAAGTTAGAACTACAAGTTGTGGGGAATCAACAGACGGTTCACTTGTTGTCTAGACAAGAGACCGTCTCATGTGAGAGATGTGGTACTGATGGACATAGTGCAGTGGAATGCTTAGCTGAGAAGGAGCAAGTATTTGCTTTTCAACAATTCAGGCAAGGAGGTTCCCATTTTAATAACCAAGCTGAAGTTCATCCCAATTTGAGGTGGTCTAGCCAGAATGTGTTGAATCCTACACCTCCACCGCAACAACAACAAACTTATGTACCGCCGCATCGGAATCAACAACAAGGCTTTCAAAAGCCTCCATCTTTCCCACCGCCGCATCAACAAGGAGCATCTTCTAGTGGAAACGGTGACATAGCTTAGCTGAAATCACTAGTGCAAACACTTTCACTTCAGATGCAGAAAAATGAACAAACGAGAGATGCATCTTTTAAATCGCTTGAGTCCCAGTTAGCTCAATTGGCTACTAAGCAAGCTTCAAGACAACCGAGCCAATTACCGACTCAACCTGACAAGAAACCACATGAGACGGTAAATTTGATCAGTTTAAGGAGTGTTCTTACTTATGAGGGACCCAAAATGTCGGCTGAAGATGCTGGATTTACAGACCCGGAAGTTGAAGTTGTTGTACATGAACAGTCGTCTTTTGATGAAAATATGATTAATCCACAAGGTGTCCTCGATCGACCGGTTTCTGGTGGTCGATCGAGTGAAATTGCTGAAAACGTACTCGATCGAATAGAGAATTGTGCTCGATCGAGCAGTGCAAAAAACACGGCTCTCGATCGAGTGAATTTGCTGAGAAAAGTCCTCGATCGAGTGGTGTTGTTACTCGATCGAGCAATATTGATGCCGAGGATGGTAAATTGTCGTCTAAATTTAATTTGGACGATAATTCTGCAATTAAAGATAATTCCTATAAACCCCAGGTTCCATTTCCAGGGCGGCTGCTAAGGGCGAAAGCGGAACAACAATTTGTCAGATTTGTTAATCTTTTGGAGAGTTTTAAAGCCAACATTTCGTTCGCCGAGTTACTAACCCAGGTACCCTCATACTCGAAATTCATGAAAGAAATACTTTTATGTATGAGGAATGTAGATGACACTAAGATGGTGGCTTTGACTGAGGAGTGCTCCGCACTTCTTCAGAATAAGGCTCAACCAAAGTTGGCAGACCCGGGTAGTTTCTCGATCCCCTGTCATATTGGAACTCATTTAATTGATAATGCGTTATCTGACCTAGGAGCTAGTGTTAGTGTCTTACCTTTGTCTCTCACAAAGAGACTTGGTTTGACGAAATTCCAATGCACCAACATGACTGTATAGATGGCCGATCGTTCATTATCACGGCTATTTGGAGTCTTAGAGGACGTTCCTGTTAGTATCGGGAAATTCTTTATTCCCGTTAACTTCGTAGTCTTAGACATACCCGAAGATTCATACACTCCCATCATTTTGGGAAGACCACTTGTGCATACCGCTCATGCAATAATAGATGTCGGGGCTAAGACTTTAACCTTTCAGGTGGGTGGGGAATATTTGACTTTCATCCAATCTAGTGCTCGCAGGGCACCCATGCAAGTCATGCCCTGCAACACTATTCCCTCTATTGACCCCGACGAGGATCTTTCGAGTACTGTTATTGAGTTATACCCTGCTGGTATGACACCTCAGCCCCAGTCTGGGAGCAAATTGGAGGACCATTCTGTTGTTTTTGCTTCTGCAGGACCTGACGAAATGGACAGTGGAGATCCTATTGCTGGCCTTGGTGCGTTGTAGTTGGAACCTAGCATTGATGACGCAGATCATAAGGGACATGGGAAGAAAAAGCGTGAAAAAGGAAAGAGGAATGATGCGGATTACGAGGAATGCAGTTTTCCTTCCGATAGCTCAACTGTTCTAGGCTATTTAATTGTTTCAAAGGCTGAAATGGGATGCTATCCCGTTTGTAATATTTTGTAATTTTGAATTTCCATTAGACATTTAATTGCTTATTAGTTATAGACAATAGCATTAGATTAGTTAGATTTAATTTGCTTAAGACCGAATATAGACTGCGTACTGTTATTTTGGTATTTTTGCGGGAAGCATTTTTGCGTAAATTGCTTTTTTTGGGAAGATGGTGATCATTGGGAAGCGTGCCAGTAGCAAAGCCCTCGATCGAACACTTTATGTGCTCGATCGAGCAAATGGTCAAGCAAAAGTCCTCAATCGAGTGGTTCCAACCTCTCGATCGAGCAAGCCAATTTTAGGGGCTCTCGATCGAGTAACAAAAGCTCTCGATAGAGCAAATGAAGGGAAATGCTCTCGATCGAGTAGTTTAAAACCACTCGATCGAGCAGTTTCAGCTGATTATTACACGAGGGAGTTCTTTTTCCCTTACCTTTGTTCATTTGTTCATCTCAATTTTTCCCCAATTCCTTTCGACACTCCCCATTTTTTCAACCAAACCTTCAATTTCTTCCCCTAAATTACCAAATAAATTACCCAAATACTTTTTATTTCTTCAATTGAATCAATTACCCTTATTTGCACCATCAAATTTCGACTAAATTGAGGCTAATTTTGAAATTAAGGTTTGCGAAAAAATCAAATTAATTCGATTAATTTGTGTTCTTGTTGATTTCAATTGATTATTTTGTTGGGTAATCTTTCAAGTAAGTTCCTTCCCCTTATCTTTATTGTTTAATTGCAATTTCCCCTTGTTTTATACAAATTAGGATTTTAGAAAATTGGTTTAGGGAAAAACGATTTTTGTTGATTGAATTGGATTAGAACTTGCTTTCATTATAGACATGGATAGCAGCAAAGTAACCGGTGTCGAAAAACCAATGTCGGCGGTTTCTGCTTCGTCTTCGACAGTGGCCCCTGCTGCAGCCATTGTCCCTGTTACCACCACTACTGCTGCGGTGGTTACTGCTGCTACTGGTTCGGTGTCGACCCCTGCTGTGTCGACACCCCTTGCTGTAACTGTCATGACTGCTGCTGCCCGTGTTCCTGCTGTTATCGTTACTACTGCTGCTGCTACCGGTTCGCGCTCTAGGACGAGTACGAGGTTCCGTGCTGCTGATTTACGTACCGCTGCTAGGCGCAACGCTGACACTTCTACGGAGACTTTACCTGAGTTTCCGCAGGTACATTTTATATCTTGTCCCATCGCGTCCGATTTTTAAATTTGATGGAATGTGACGTGACTTCGACCCGGTTCTTATGTTGACCTTCCTTAGAGAAATTGGGAATTTTAGAGTCCGTTGTTGAGCTGCTCAACGGGACGAGAATGTCGGGATTTGCCACCTTGAAAGAGCTCACCTATCGACAATTGAGCTTAGAATTTTTTAGCTCTTTTTCATTTCACCCGGCGGCCTATGCGACTGACCATGGGAGCAAGTTCATTACTTTTAGACTGTTTAACACCACCTTTACCTCGACTTTAGCTGAGTTTGGGGAACGGTTGGGTTTGGTTAGTGACGGTTTGATTGAGAGTCCTAGGAAGCTCCTACTTCAGTTGCGGACTACACTTGCACACACTCCCTTCAGTCAGCGACCCCCAGCCCGTTACTTTCTCCGTCTGCTAGGAGAGACCATTTTTTATCGTCACGAGCCTAACAATGTTAATAATCCTGAGTTGTCGATTTTAGCGGGTTACCTGAACATTGACAACGGTAACTCCTTTGTTTTTAACATTTTTTACTTGACTGCTCATCATTTTAACACTGCCGGGCAGAATGTGTCGGGCACAATAGCTTGTGGTGGGTTAGTGAGTCGCATAGCCCGCCGTCTTTTCCCCGATTTTCCCCGTGGTCTTAAATGTTTAAATAAGGATTATGTCATCGAGATTCCAGTCATGTCTTCTATGAACTGGCTGGCAGCAGACCATCGGACGTGGAAGATAGGCACTTCCTCGTCCGTGACTTTACCTTTACCCTCTCTACCCCGTCTTTTACCTTTGACTACTGTGACGGGTAGACTACCACCACCTCCACCTTCTTACCTCCTTGACTTCACCCCTACCGTTTCTAGGAAACGGAAGAGAACTTCCCCTGCTGTTCGGGAAGTCGGAGAGGGGTCAACACCTACACAGGCTGGGCACGCGTCCACGTCCGCGCCCACGCCTACACCTACACCCTCTGCCTCTCAGCCGGCTTTACCGGCTAATTTTGTTGCACCTCCTACTTTTGAGGCGCATGAGGTCATGGACCAAGGGCTTCGTGATGCTTTGTTGTTGGATATATGCAGGAGAGTGGCTCGTATGGAGCGGGATCAGGCTCTTGCCTTATTCCCTCTTTACGAGTACCATATGATGCAAGGTCGTCCTGTTCCAGCTGGCTGGACACACCAAGATCGTCCTGTTTCAGCTGGCTGGACACACCCGTCCTTCTACCGGTACCCGGCGGAGGGGTACCCTCAGCCTGCGAGCGAGGAGGACACGGCCGAGAGGGAGGAGCGGTTTAGGGCTGAGCTTACTACTGAGGGTCGTCAGAGGAAGAGAGAAGAGGAGGAGGAGGATCCCACCTACCAAGTGGTTGACGAGGAGGGTGGTGACGAGTAGTGTGCTGGCTACTCACTTCCCCAGTTTGCTGACTGGTTTGGGGAAGTTCGACATTGTAAGTATTTTTGTTTTATTTCTTTTCATCTCCTTTCATTTTATTTATTTTCTTTGCATTTGGTTGTATTTTCCCTTTCCCTATTATTCTGCTGATGTATGCTGAAGGACAATGAGGGCATTGTCCCCGTTTTGGTTTGGGGAGGGTAATGCATCCTTTGAGTCTGCATTTGCATTTGTTTTGCTTTCACGGTTTTTGCATTTCTGTTTGCATTGTCTTTTATTTCCAAACAAATGAAAAATTCAAAAAAATCAAAAATATTTCACGTTTATTTTTGCAATTACGTTGAGTCGGAACGGTATATTTCGATGATGAAATTGCACTACTTTTAGTCTTTTTTGCTTAAGCCTTCCATAAACTGATATCTTTTTAGCATTGTCTTATCGCATAATCCACGAGTTAATGTTGAAATATAGCTGAACGAGTAGACTTGACCTGAAATTTTGGCAATCTACTCATATTTTCTAAGTTTTAGAGCCTTAAAACTGGTGTCATTCATGACCAGTTCATGTAGGATTAGTAGTTACTCCTTGCATAACATGTATCATTAATTTGCACAAGTATGAAATTCAATTGCTTATTGTCTGCATACATTCGGGTTAGTGGTTGGTGTCACATGCAGGGAGGTGCTTATTTTCCCTTTTCTTCCATTGTTACCCATAAACTCCACATTTAGCCAAATTTGCCTTTTGACCCTTAACTAAATCCCAAACATAGCCTGCCTTGTCAAGCTAGTTTAGTGATTATTTTTTCGGTATAATTGTTTACTGAGCCGGATTTGGTTTGTATTGTAAAGTCGGAGTTGGTAATTTGGAGAAGGAAGAATGATGAAATGATGAAAAAAAGAGAAATAGAAAAACGAAAAAAAAGAAGAAAAAAAAAAGAAAGGAAAATAAAGAAAAAACCGAGAAAAAAAATGAAAAAGGAAAAACGAAAAATTTGATGAAATTGTTTTTGCTCCTATGTTCTTATTATCTCTTTTGAGGAGTTGATTTATTCGCTTTGGTGAGTTTGTATGCCGAGTTAAGGGCATTGTGCTTAATTTTGATGAATTAAGAAGCGGATGTGTTTATTTGGTTCTGTTTAGTTAGCTAGCTTGGCTATTAACCTCACATTTTAAAAAAAATTCTGCCTTTTCTTACCCATTACCTCACTTTTCCATACTTTTGTAAGCCCTCGGCTGTGACGGGACCTTGATTGGTTGGAATGTATGTGTACGGTAGCTAGAATTGTCTGTCATACTATATTGCATGCATGTTTATATGGGTCGTAGTTTAGGTGAGCGACTATATTTCTTCCTCTCTTACAATTAATTGCTTACCCTTTGCTTCATGAGAGAAGAGTGACCCATGAGAGTCTATTATCAAAGGTCTTACAAGGTCGACGGTTCAGCTTTATTATAAACATCTTACAACTCGTTTGCATTTGACAGTTTTGCTATAAGTATTAGTTTGCTTGCATTAAATCGGTTTGAATAGACTATTTGTAGCTGGCTCTGAGTTTTTATTCCGTTCCATTAGTTAGTTGCGTACAATTTGCTTAGGGACAAGCAAAGGTTTGGTTTCGAGAGATTTGATACATGCATTTTATATAGTCTTTATAAGCCTTTTATGCACGTATTTCCATGTAATTCTCATAATTTTATACTATGAAATGCCCCGAATAGTCTACTTTGTTTCGTTTGGCTTTAATTGCAGGAATGGACCTGAAAGTAGCGGAATTGCGCCTTTTACTGTCCCGTTAGCATGCATTTAGGAGATGGAAGATTTGGAGCGCAGATATCACTGTCTCGGGATGCGTGAAGTTGCCTTGAAAGAAAGATCATACGTCCTTTGGCTTGATTCAGTGGTAGTTTGCTCGATCGAGTGGTTTCGTTAGTCAAGTTACTCGATCGAGAGCTTATGGATGGTGAGAAGACCTCGATCGAGACCCTGCTGTGCTCGATCGAGAGGTAATATATTGATGGTCCTCGCTCGAGTAGAAGAAGTTACTCGATCGAGAGGTGTTGCTGAGGAATTATTCGATCGAGAAGAATCAAAGTGCTCGATCGAACACTTTTCTATCTGAACGCGAGATTTTATCGCGTGAACTTATTATATTATTTATCTTAAGTTGCGTGTTGAATAAATAAATATCTTTCCTATATAAAGGAAAGACGTCATTAGGTTTAGGTTATCAAATTTTTACTCTGAATCATTGAGTTTACATTAGATTAATCTTGTCAACGTTACTTTGCTCTTCATTTTCCGGATCCAAACTTTTGTAATCTTTCTTTCTCCCTTTTACTCAAGTATTATTTTCTCCTTTGCACACTTTATTTTCTTGTCTTTTAATTTCTGTTTTTGTTATTATTGTTATTAGGTTTATGTTATTCCTCCTTAATCATCTTTATATCATCTTTTCCATTGCTTTATTAATTGTTGTTGTTTTATTTACTGTCATGAGTAGCTACTTCCTTTAGTGCTAGGATTAGGGGAGCCATGGTAGTAACGCAATGATGTGATAGTTAGATTAGGAGGTTTTGTCGTGAGAATTATTTTATAGCAATTTAATAGTAGTTATTAGGTTGAGTGCACGCGACCGAAGTAATTAAACTGGTTAAATTCAAACCTAGATCGGAAGATTGGAATGAACAGACCTGTTATGAAAAATAGACTACCCTAATCAGATCGGAAGTTATTTAGGAAGAACCTAAGGCGGATAACGGACCGGAAGGACCTTTACACTACCCTTCTCACGTCAGACCGACTGAACTATCTTTAGCTGATTTATGTAATATCGTGGTGAACCGACATCCTGGCATTTCTCTCTCCATTTGATCACATCTTTATTTCATTTTGCTATTTTAATTGTTGTTTCGTTTATTGCTTTTAATTTCAGTTCATTAGTTTAGAAAACAAATCAAAACCCCCCGCTTTGTGACTGTAGATAGACTAGATAACAAGTAGATAGTGACCGCCTCCTTCTGGAGTACGATACCCGACTTACCTCTACTATATTAGTTAGAGCCGGTTGGTTTATTTTTTATAGGGTTGCGACAGCTGTGTCAACGCCCGGATCATGGGACAGCTTGGCTTCCTCTTCTCTTGACTGCCTCAAGATCCATGGGGATCATTGAGGGGTCGTGCAGGTCTTCATCATTGCCCATTCTACTTGTTCTATCTACTTAGGCCCTTAGTATCGGTCTCCTCCTTGTTGCTTGATCGTTAGATGCGATCCATTTAGCTCCAAACTGCTCCATATATGCAAGGTTAGCAATCCTCTCCTACCAAGGACACAAAACCTCAAAGAATATGCAAAGTGGAAAGGTAAAGATAAGAAACGACCCTAATACATGCAAGAAAGCATAGGAACGAGGCTAGTTCGGGGACTAAATGTGTGCAAATATGAGCCACATCACTAACCCCATGACCCCTCCTCCTTCGGGTGATAGCTCGACCTTGCAAGCACCAATCCTCCCAACCGTGAAACAACCATTGCCTCCTTCGCCTAGAGGTGGATTACCTCTAACGACCACCGATGAGCGTTCCCCCAGAATCCACCATTCATGGACCGGTTCTCAATGGAACGGAGCTCACTTATCGTGTGAACAACGACCTGGTAAGGAGGAGCATACTCGAGTTGGCGTGGGGCCAAGGTTTAAGACCCCCACACATGCCGAGCTATTGGACCAAGTGGGGAGACAACTCGTGAATTTTCAAGGTCTATGGCATGGAGCCGACGGAGTGGAGCGCTACTCCCCGTGAGGATGGGTATCTACTTGCTCCTTCAGCGGGACCGCCGCGAGCTCGTGGAGCCAGTTTAGTTGGTGACTTACGCCATGACAATGGTGAGGCGGGACCATCCGGAGCGGCTAATGGGAATATGGAGCAAGGGACGGTGGTGAGGGTGAGGAGTAGGAAGGAAGATGCTAGTGAAGAGGGAGTCCCTCCACTAATTGTTGATGTCTTGTGAGTCGAACTATGAGTAGTATTAGTGTTGGTTGTGTAGCTTACATACTTTCTTTAATTAATGTTTTAATTGTGGCCATAAGGCCAAGAGTTGCTTGAATGTGGTTAGTTGATGACGTATTAGTCACCCTTGGAGATTATTCACATTTGTGTTATAGAGTAGCTAAGTTTGGAATCGATTTTAGAATGACCGTAGCCTCCCAGGTGACACTCGTCCAAGTACCACCCGCACTCAACTGAGTTCCCCTTACTCGGCCGAGTGGTACCCACGCTCGACCGAGTCACCTGTTTTAGGACTCGTTTACACATGTGTGACCGAGTAATGGACTTATACCCCTCTTTCTTTGGTTGTATCGTTCACCAAACGCCTAGGTGAACACCTTACCCTCGTGTCACTAGTGCCCTCATGAATTGTTTATGCCTAGCGATGTTATATAGCATTTCATTACCCTAAAGCGTTTAATTGGCAAACATTAATTTGACAAGAGCAACATAATAACAAAAGTGATATAGTAATCTTGTGTAGTAAGTGATAGTCACCATGATAATCTTGAACATGTCCATGTTGTGTGATGGGTGCCATTTATATGCCTTGTAATGATTACTAAATGCATGACAGAGTATCATAATATTCGTCTAGACGGTAATGTGCATGTTAAGCAAAATGTTATAGTGTATTGAGGAAACACGCGTGATCATGTGGTATACTCGATGTGGCATGCTCGTGGCATGATGAATATGAAGAGAGGATGTTGGAGTAATTGGGTCGTAATACGAATAGTATGCAGTTACTTTGTAATTATCTTACGAAATAATACATTTTTGAATATGACAAGTATTTTATTGCATGTGTATGTGTATGGTCATGAGAGTTGTGAGAGGAAAATACCGCAAGTCGGGATTTACCTATGAGGATAGGGAGTTACCCCATAAGTTCGACCTCGTGTTTTGACTATGTGAGGAACCCATATGATAACGTGAGATAGATGATAGTATGGTCAAGGGAATGTGATCAACTCGGACATCTTTGATTACGGATCCCACCACATAGGTAAAAGGAGTGAAATCATGGAAGTCGTGCGATGAACTTCGGGACAAAGTTCTATTTTAGGGGGAGTAGATGTAACAATTGGGAATTCAAGGTAATATAACAAGTATGATATGGTATGACGGGTACAAAGAGTGTATACGGATAGAGGAACAGTGGGGCATAATAAGAAAGACGAGCACGATGTTAACACAAATAGAGAGGGAATAATGGCAAGGAACACAACGGAAGAAGAAGAAGAATAAGGAAGTGTACGAGAACCGATAGTGAGATTTAAGGGAGTGAGTGTGAAACGAAGAGTAGAAGCGAACTGCGGGTGCGAAATTCATTTTAAGGGGGAAAGATTGTAATACCCGAATATTTAGAGACTGATAAAGGAACCTTGGGATGCATGAGAGGACCCTTAGACTTGACGAAATCTACTCACGAGTAAGACAGGCCTGTACAGTGGACCTAGTGTGAACTATACTAGGCCTAGTGAGGGTATAGTGGACCGAGGCGAGGCTGTAGCGGACCGAGTAAGTCCCACTCGACCGAGTACACACCATACTCGACCAAAGTGTCACTCAGCCGAGTAGTGCGACACTCGGCTGAGTGTGACGTGTCAGATCTCGTCTTATATATCTCGAGATTTCCTTTATATCCAAACCCTAAATCATTCTTTCTCTCTCTCTAAAACCCAGAAAACTCTCTCCCTTCTCTCTAAAATCCTCCCTAACCTCCTCACATGGCAACCAAGCTTAAAGAGGTGAAACCTCCACCTCCTCCTCCACCTTTCACTTATTATTATGGTAAGTCAAACATTTACCTTTCTCCATCTTTTGCTTAGACTAACCCTAGATTTGGGGGTTTTGGGTTATCATATTAATAAGGGTTTGGTTATGATGATGAGTAATTAAGGGAAGAGTTCTTACATAATAAGGGTTTTTTGAGATGTTTGTAATAGGATGGCATGACCTATGTAGGACATGAAGAGACGGTGAGTCAGGTACGGTTCTTCATGTTGCTTGTGAAGTCTTTCCATGAGGTAAGGTTTTCCCTACTCGGTTTCATTAATTACATATGTTCCTTGTGCCTTGTGTTTCTCTTGTGTCGGTTGTGTTGGTCTTAGGTTATAGTGTTGATCTTATGTTGGCTGTGTTGATCTTGTGGTAGTAGTGTTGGTCTTGTGTTGTTGGTGGTGATAGAATGGTGTGTATTGAGGAGGTGTGGGAGCCAACCTCACGCCTGAGATCGCTCCTTGGAGGGTCCCTCACCTCCTAGGAGAATATGCATATTAATGGTTTAGGTTACCGGGTTCGTGTTGCGATGTGAACTCAGGTAGACCGTGTTGCGATGCGGCTACCTCGGGCTGCGGTCCGGCAGGGGTAGTGACGGTGTTGCGATGTCGTTACCGTGGTTTATAATGAGATGGATACATTGAGTTATGGGTGTCGTGTGTGTAGTACTAGTAAACTGGTGGTCATTAACGATTGTAGATATTATTGAGACTGATGTTTATGTGTCTGTGTAACCTGTCAACTATTTCCAGAGTGGCATGTGTTGATCCATATGATATTTCCGATAATATGGGGAGCAGTGGAATTGTAGGTCTAGTTTTGATTGTGAGCGGCACTTGGCGCGTGCAATGGATTTGCTTGAGAGGGGCGAGTCATCTACCTCGAGGTGGCATAGGATACGCTAGAGTCATAAGTGTCGTAGTAGTGAGAATTTCCTTCATGTGCTTATCTTGTAACGACTTTAAACTTGTATTGTAATAAAATGTTTCGTTATTATAGTCTTGATTCACTAGCTCGAGAAACTGAGACGGTAACACCCTTGGTTACCTTGGTCGGGTAATTAGGGGTGTTAAAAAAAAGAGCAAAGGGAATGAGGAAGAGTCTATTGTCATTAAGCTACATTTCCCTAGTCGACAGGCAAAACCAAATATGGATAAGTAACTTGGAAGGTCCATGGAAATTGTCAAGATTTTTAAGGTTTCTATCCGATTTACGAAGCTTATCACTCATGTTCCAGCATATGCGAAATACATGAAAGACATTTTGATAAAAAAGAGGTAAATTAGGACCACGGAGACTATTGCATTCACAGATACAGCTAGTGCGATTCTACAAGGCGATTCTCCTCCTAATCTCAACGATTCGGGAAGCTTCTATATCCCATGTACTATTGGCAATACAAGAATTGATAAGGCGTTGTGTGATCTTGGCGCAAGTGTGAGCATGATGCCATACTCGATATGCAAGACGCTTGGCATGGGACAGTTGAAACGTACAAAGGACGCTACAAATGACGACCGATCTATAAATCAGCCTTTGGGAGTGTTTGAGGATGTACCGGTGAGAGTCGGGAAATTCTTTATCCAGGTTAACTTTGAATTGTTGACATGGCGGAGGATGCCCATATCCCGATCATTCTAGGAAGACCATTTATATATACCATCAGAGCGGTAATTAATGTTAAAAACGCTATGTTAACATTGGAATTCGGCGATGAGAAAGTAACCTTCAACCTTACCAAGACTACGAAAGCTCCACATTTAAATGAGTCATGTTTTGTGGTTAATGCTTTGAATGCTGAAGTTGTGAATGAAGTAATTAAGCTCTCAACTTGTGACCTTGTATAAGGTGAGGTCCCTATTGGGAGGAGCAAAGTTGAAACTCGTACTTGGAGTAAGGAAGTTGATGATATAGAGATTGTTCTATTTGGTAAGCTTGGAAGCTTTGATTACATGAATAATGAAATGAGTTGTGAGAGCTCAATTTACATGAATTTGGAAAGTGTTGTAATTAATGAGGAAAATACTATGCATAATGATAATGTATATCCTATGAGAGGAGGCATAAAATAAGTAAATGGGCTTTGGCATAACGATTTCGAAGGGTTATTCAACCCCTATGTTGGAAATACAATGCCATTTGACCATTATCAAGGCTTAATGAGTCCTTATTGATGCAACAATGATATAAGATTTACGACATATGAAGGAGAAAGTTTGCCCAAGTCTACATGGGATCTATACAATGATTGTGAGCAAGCCTTTTATTATTTCTATAGGACGTTAAGCAACATCAACAAAGCCCTAGGCCTTCCTACTTGACAACAAGCTTAAATGGAGAGGAGTTTTGTGGAATTCTCCCTAAACTACCATTTGTAAATATTCTAAAAATTTTGCATTTAGTTTAGTTCAATTTTATTTCATTTAGTTTAATTGCATTTGACAAGTTTTTGCATGAGAGTATGTGAGGGAGGGTGATTTAACATATGTTTTGATGTGAATAGAAGACAAACATAAAGTGTGCGGATGTATGGATCCTAAGTGGGATGAGCTACACCAATCCTCACGAGCTAGGAAGGCTAAGGAACAAGAAAAATGAATTTAGGAACAAAATCGTTGCGAGCTCACGCAAAAACAGAGTAATACAGGCGAGCCCGCACAGATCGATGAAAATCCGCACAAGCTAGTGAAATACGCAAGGATTATGGCCAATTTGAACAAATTGCCCGGATTCTCCCTCGAAAAAAAAGTTCATAGTCGAAAATCCACACGGATTCATGTGATCCCACACGAGCTCGACCGGAAACACGAATTTATGCCCAACTTCTTCCCCTTTCTCCTTTATTTTATTTCTTCTTTCACAAACATAATACTCCTTCTTCTCTCTACAAAAATCCATCAAAACTCAATCAAGACCTCCCTTATTTGTTTCATCTTTGATAGTTTCAAATCAATTATAACCCAACTTTTAGCTTTCAAATCATCAAATCATCCAAAGATCAACCCATTCAAATCTAGGGGTTTTCAAACTCGAGAAATTTGGGAGTTTTGTAATTGGATTTGATTAAAGCTTAATTAATTCATTCATCAAATAAGCTTTGTTAGGCTTCATTAAGGCTAGTGGGTTTAGTTTTGTCAAAGATTTGGGTTTATATAAGGGACAAAGCTTCACCTTTCATCAAGAAATCAACAGTGGTGAGGATTATGGTCAAGGAAAAGGCACCGATTGCACAAAAGAGGTCGAAAAAACAAAAAAGAGCTCTTCAAATGCTCCAAGAGTGGAACAAGAGGCAAGGATCTAGCGGTTCCAACGATTGAACAACTCGAGGGCTTCTCGGAGGTAATCTTTGACCGTGATAACCATAGAAATGTTCTTGTCTCTTTGCTTAGTAAGAAAGTTGTGCCAACAAAATTTGTATGCCAAAATACCTTCACAGCCCTAGGAATTAGAGACCAAACCCCGATTGTTCTTTGAATCTATAGGCTTGCCAACTATGTTTTAAATGCACGAGCTTGCCTACTATTCCTTGACCCTTGCGTTCATTATTCCATTGAGGTTTATACCGTTGAAGGCGTTATTTGGTTGGAACTTCGCCTAGAAAATGTGTCGAGAAACATGACGATGGGTTAATTTGCGAATGTATTTGGACTTTGGATTGAATGAGTCAAGGCTTAAAACTAAGAAGCCCCCCGGTTTTGATGTCGCACCCCTTTGGAAAGCTATTTCCGATAGAGAGCTAGGAAGGTTCAAGAATCGCTCTTCACTTTATGTCCACCATCCGATCCGGTCAGAAGTTATTGGAACCGGTTTATTGTTAATACAATAATTGCTAGAAAGGAGGCGGTAACTTTTACGGAATTAAACCTTGTATACCTACAATCCTTCTTAAATGTACAAGGATCATTCAAATTCACCTATAATGTGACTTATTAATTGTTGGATTGTTGGAGCAAAATGGTTGGACCAAAGAGGGAGTCTCACAAATTGTGAATGGTGGCTTAGTTACGAGATTAGCAAGGCATTTCAACCCCAGTTCAATGAAAACAATGCTTACACTCCTATTCCAAGAGGTACGCTTATCGATGAGGCCTTGCTATTCTGCCATTATTATTGGTTCAAATATGAGGATGATTCTCAAGAGTTGAGTGGTTAATAAAGGATTGCACTTCGATATACTTGCCTTGCAAGGGATTGCCTCGCATCGTGCGTAGGCATGATTCAAATGCCGCCGTACCTAGCTAGATACGTGCTCCCGGTTTTACCTATTGATGCTCTACCTCTAGGGGGCAATGTAGAGCAAGATTAATCATTATCGCAAGCACACCAACCACGACATGCAACAAGTACTTCCCTTTTACATTCAACAAGGCCCTCCTCCTGATTACATTTTCATATCTCCTTACCCTCACCAATACAAGGCCTATGAGCACATCAATCCCAACATCCAACCCAATGAAGACTATGTTATCGGGTTGTTAATAGATTTGCATTTGGTCATGCATAATGATCAACTCAACAATTACTATTCCCAATACCCACCTTTATACCTATTGGCTCATCAAGGGTTCATTAACTCTCATGGTCCACATCCGCTATAGGCACAACCCGAGTTGTTGTTCCCTAACCAAAGACAAGTTGGAGGTGGAGGTGGAGGTTCTCAAAGGATGAAGGTGGATAACCCGGGGGAGGATGTTAGTGGTGAATAAGATTTTGATGACAACCACGATGGTGATGAGAGTGAAGATGAGTGAGATAGGGATGATAGATCCAATGGCAGACGGTAGCTCACCTAGCATCTAGACCTTATATAAGTGGTATGTTTACTCCCCTTTCTCTTAATACTCTCAGGTTTATAAGTTTGCAATTCATGTAATTGCATGTTAAAGCCTTTTGGACTCTTGTTGAGTTTAGCCTTGGCAACATGAAGCTTGCACCTTAGCAACACCAAGGTGCCATTTTTTCTCTCACAAGCAAAATCCAAAATGATAAATTGCATTTATGGTCACTTGTGACCAAACTTCCTTACTTTTGCACCAGAAATAGTACTTTGTTCGGTTTGGGGAGGTTTGATCATAAATAACATAAGCTAATCTAAATTAGATTTCCAACCAATCGATTCCATGCATCACTCTTATATTAGTTAGATTAGATATCATGTCATTAGTTGCATTTTGATTACTCATATTGCATACAGAGTAGTTCTGTTGGAATATGTGTCCTCCGACAATAATGCGATCACAACTGTCGATCATTATGATCACATGTTTAAATCTCATTTTAAGAATACATGTGGGATGTAATATTTTACAGTCAACTGGTCCACACATATCGGTAATGATTGGCTGACTAGAGTTTGACATTACTGTCGTGCGACGGTGGTGATCAGTTGATCCCCTTAGGTCATACCTAAAGGGTAACACTCTTAATTGATTATTTAATTGATCGTATGACGATACGGGTTAATTAAATTACTTAAAATTGACGGACGATTTTGGAAGTAATATTTACGTGTCTCATTTAATTTGATTAAATAAGATACGGTCTAAGTAATCGAATTGTTTTATTACTTAGATGAAATTATTGTTTACAGAAACAATTTAAACGGAATGAATTGATTATTATAAATACAGAATGTTGTAATTTATGACTCGGGAACCCATTACGGTACAAGTAATTATGAATTACTAGGTTAACTTTATAAGTGACATATTTTATTAATATGTTGATTTTTAATTGTTAAAAATACACTTTATATATAAGATGTCATGTAATATGTCACATGTGACATATTGACAAAATCACAAATAAAATGGACTCATCCATTTTATGTGTGGGTACCGAAATGGAGGGAGTGTGAGGATTAATATTGTGTTTTTATTTTAAATAAGAACATGATCATTACCTCTAGGGACTAGCCTTGCATGCCTATATTCTTGGTTAGAGAATGAAGCTCATGCATAGGGCACCCTTCCCACACCCCACCGGTTTTCTATGGCCATCATAGATAGTTTTTCCTCTCTAATTATTTTCATTTCACAACTTCACACAATTTTTCTAGTGTAAGAAAAATATTTCCTCTCTACATCTTATGAGAAATTAGAGAGATAATAACTTCCAAAAATTCATTTCTCTATACCGAAATAATAGAGTCCAATGTAAATATTTTGGGTCAATTTTTAGTAAGATTTATATTGTTCTAGTTAAATAATATTTATCTTTTAAGGGGTTATCTTGGGTATTCATCTTTGGGAGAGATTCTAAGCTTGAATCTTTGTTCATCCATATGAGGAAAGCTCAAGAACAAGTAAGAAGAAGATCTTACTTGTGCCCTTTGATCCGAAATTTATAGTAAGGAAAACGATTTCTTCACTTATCTTTTTTAGTTTGCATGCATAAGATTTGTATTTAATTTTATGACTAAATTAAATTTGAAACATATATGAATATGTTGAGTATAATGAGATATAGATTTATAACAAGTGGTATCAGAGCGCCTTAGGTTGTTTGCATGCAAATCGGTTATAGTTTTTCCGAGTTATACGATTAACATATAAAACTTATAAATTTGTGTTTATTATGCTATATCACGAAATCAATTTTTCATGTTAAAGTTTCTGATCCTAAAATGAATTTAGGATATTTTGGTTAATTTATGGATTTTTATTGTTCATTTTATATTATAATGGCATTAAAAATGTGATTTTATGATAAAAATGTCATTTTCGGACTAAAATTAGCTAAACTTCGAATTTTTCAGTGGTTTTTGGATATATTTTCACATATATTATTTTTAGATGACCTGTAAATTTTCATAATTTTTGGAGTTCTTATGCTCAAAATATGGTTTTTTCATGATAAAAATCGAATTTAAATGAAAAATGGGTTAATATGAGATAAATTTCGAATCTGGTCATAGAAATTTAGTATGTTGTCACATGCGATTTTACAAGATGTGTGTAAAATAATAGGCTATAATGAAGTCTTTATGCATGATTTATGAATTTTTGATGAAAAATAGCATAAATAGTGACTTTAATTAGTGAATAATTGCTAAAACATACTTCATGACTAAGGAAAAACGTCACATGTTGCATTTTATTACCTATTTCAAATCTAAAATTGAAAAGTTGATAAATATAACTTTTCTCAAATTTTTATGATTATAATTGATAAATCCGAGTGTCATGGTATTTTTTTCCCGATAATTTTCGAAAATTTTCCCGATAATTTTCCCGATAATTTTCTAAAATTTTCCCGATAATTTTCCCGATAATTTTCGATAATTTTTTCCCGATAATTTTCAAAAAAATTTTAACCTAAGTTTTTGAACATTATGAGTGTCATGGTATTTTTTCCAAAATGTTCATGAGTTTAAATGTTGAATTTTGAATTTATTTGAAATTTTTATGATTTATTTGGAGTTTATGGCATTTTATTTTGAGTCCATTAATGAACAAATTTTAAGAAATAAAAGTTAATTATTGTCAATATGTTAGTGGAGACTAATTTTGAATCCTAAGTTGGTTAGGGTAATTAACTTGTGCATAAATATGATTTTATGTAATTTATTGTGATTTTAAAAGGTTGAATCATGCAAATCCGTAAAAACCGTTTAATATACGATATTGGCTCCTTAAAGACGATTTAGCATAAAATTGGGCATGTTCATACATATTATAATGCTGCATTTTATTTATGATTGTCAAAATTTTATTTTATGTAATTTTTAAATTATGTAATTTTACTTAGTATGGCCTTAGTTTTTAATTGGTATTACCCGAAATGTATGGGAATATCGATTCGGTTGTAATTTATTGTGATCTCGTATCACCGTTTTGTAATTTAATACATTTATTTTATTTTAATTACAAATGTATAATAGGAAATTATGTAATTTGTTATGTAATTTATTTATTTCGGAGTTCCTTGAAGACGGTGTCACTCAGACGATACATAAAGACGGTGTTAACTCGAGATGCGTGCCAAAACCGAAGTTCAAGGGACCAAAGGAATTGGTTTCCGAATTTCTAATAGTTTATTAGATTTACTATTTTAGGAAGGCCATACTAGGATTTAATTTATGCTTTGCATTATATATATATGTCGCATGCATCGCTAAATCGCCATAACTAAAACATGCATTATCATTTAATCGAGTTTATCGACCGTGTCAATTACAATTATCGTAGTTCACCGTTTTAGTTCACTTAAAACGTGATAGATAATAAATTGACATGACCTCTCGCTAAAATAAACAATTGAGACTTAGCCTTACCAAAAAGTAGAAACCATGAAAACCTATTTCGCGAGGGAGTGCACTCGGCCACCCCGGGGTACAAACCTTGTTACGTAGGGGAAGTGGGTGATAAATGTCTAATCCACCTAATTCATGTTGATGAGGGTTTCATCGGCTACCCCGTGCCCAAGTTAATGTGAATTTGGATCATGGACACATTTATTCGAAATTTGGGTTGAACTCAACAAAAGTAATTGATAAGGGTTTCATCGGCTACCCCGTGCCCTTGTCGGATGTGTTTTGAGCTAAAGATAAATGTTAATGTAATTTTATTGACCAAGAGTTCTAAAAGTAGAATCGATTAAAGAGTTAATCCACCGAGTTATATTGATAAGGGTTTCATCGGCTACCCCGTGCCCAAGTTAATATGAATTTGGATCTTGGAATCATTTATCATAGTTGGGTAGAGGTCACTATGTAAATGCTATACTTGTTTACAAGTATTAATAAAACGATAAATGTTAAGTTTTCCACTATTCTGTTATCATATTGTTCTATTTCTTCACCACATTTTTATACGATATCATTTCGATTCAAAACTCCATTAAAACATCGTAACTAAAGACAAAATTTGAATTTTCTTCTAAAAACCTTAAATTATCCATTGGAAGGATCTCTTGTGAAGAGTATAGATAAAAGTTATTCATTATCAAACAGGTTTTTGATTCTTGACTAACACATCTACTTACAATGGATTATTTTTCATATACTTAATTGAATTAAGTACCTTGAAGCGATAAATTGTTTTGGTAATTAGATTTCTCAGAATTCGTAATTGACCAAAATAACGCAACCACTTCAATGAAAGTTTTAAGACTAAAACAATTGAATTGAAGAGTAGTCTTCATAAGATTCAACTTTGCTTCTCTAAGTAAAGATTCTTTGAAATGAGTGGGAGCATTCTCTTAAACCGTTAAGAAAAGGACGAGGTTCAAGAAGTAAAGATTATAATGGAATTGATACAAGGTAATGTTAAAAGTAAAGTTATTGAGAATAACGACACTAAACCTATCAATCCCGACCGATAAAGTTTCCATTGTCTTAAATGTTGGACACTAGAAAGGAAACTACCCCAAATTATTGAAGAATCAGCAAGTTAGTTGTGGGACATCAAATAAGACCTTCTTCTTTAAATGTTTATTCGATTAACATATGTTTTGCTAGTACTACTTCGTCAATATTAGAAACCAATGGAGGTTTTCATCATTGTATTTGATACATAGGATTATTAGAATATGACGACTAGCAACAATGATGTTGAGAGATAGAGTCATTGTGTACTCAATCTAGTTTTTAGATTTAGAGTTGTACTTAATTGTGACTATTAAGTTCATAAACTCTAAATAAGAATATAAACTTGTTAAGATACAAAAGAGGTTTGACTTTTGTGACCCTATACACCATGATTTGATGTATGGCTAGCCCATTATCAAGGTGATTATATTCTAAACCAAACTAGAATGATATATCATGAAGATGATGCAAGACTCAAATTGGTATCCCAAGATTAAACCTTAAATTCTGGAATGATAAACGCAAAGAGTTATCGAGTACTCTTGAAACCATTAGATTGTTAATATTATGGTATATGCGTATCTTGTATTCAAAACAAGATGTCTCGTGCTTTTGGTTGAAAAAGGAGATCGAGATTGTAAATCATTGATCCAAAATAGATTGATCATTTTCTTTTACCAACGATTTAAGTTGACGCTAATGTGTTCACTTAATAAGGTAAATAGAGAAATCTTTGAAGAAGTTCAAAGAGTTCAAGGAATCACGATTTAATCGTGATGGGATTATCAGAGTGAAGACTTTGATATAAGCCAAATGAAATGTGATATAGTATCACAAGTTAATCTATCTTAACACACATTATGGGATAATGTGTGGTTGGATAAGAAATCAAACGCTATTCGATATGGTTTGGACTTCAATCAAGTTACTTTGAGTTACTTGATTCTTTTGGGGATTTTATCATTTTGTCTAAATTATTTTTACACTAAATCTAAAACGAGTCATATGAGATATGAAATGGTAGGGTACTGGTCGGAGTCTATACTTTTCGGTTACTTGTCGTTAGGAGCACCTAGACCAAAACACAATTTATAACTTCACCAACAACTCTACAATTAGTAAAGAGGCAAGTAAAGGTCGGATCCCAAGGGACGGGAATTGAGATGAGATTTCTATTGCAACTAGTGGTGTCTAAGGGGTGTCACAATTGGGGTTTGAATAGAAGATCACTAAACTAAATAGCAATGAAAGTAAACAAGCAAGATGAATTAAAAGAGATGTAAACAATTGATAAAAGTCACTAGGGTGTCATGGGGTCATAGGAGATTCATGGGAATTGATCATACAAACATATTCTCAAGTTATAAGCAAGCAATTATTGTTGTGATGGATCGAGTTGGTTTTATTCTTACAATCCTAGGAAAGTTTGGGTCCCAGAGCCGAATCGATTAGATTGTACAACACCTACAAGTCGACTTAGTCTTCCCTACTCAACAACATGCATGGTCTAATGAGACTCGAGTTCGTTTATATCTTACAAGTCTCATTGAAAAGATAGGTGATGGGTAAAAAAATGCAAGGATTCATAGGCTCACATTTCATCAAACATAACATGAGCATGACTTGAGATCACAACAAGCAAGCAAATAAACCATGAAAGCATATTAATTTAAGCATGAATCATTCCCCATGTTGGTTTCCCCTAATTACCCATTAACCCTAGCTAAGGAAACTACTCACTCATTATCATGTTGAACATGCTAGCAAGGTTGTCAATCATACCAACAAAGTGAAACATGATGAATAAATGAAGATAATTAACAATAATTAAAAAGGGATTAAGAGAATTATACCTATTAATGATTCCAATAATAAAGCAAAGAATAAAAGAAGTACTTGATGCTTGATTGGAAGGTTGTCAATCTCCCAATAATAACCCAAATAATCTTCAATTACCCAAAATAAAGGATGAACAAGAGAGAGATTAAGGAAATAAAACTTGTATTAAAACTTGATTAATTGTTGATTACAAGATTAAAGAGAGATTTGATTGATATTAACTACACTAAAGATTGCTAAGAAGAACATGCTCTTCTAATTAGACTAATGGGGTATTTATAGTGGGGATTAGGTGGATGAATTAGGGTTAACTAAGGGCTTAAATAACGATTAAGTCCCTTGTTGAGGAAACGCCGGTCTTTTTGGAAAGACTTCGGTCTCTAGGGAGACTCCGGTCTCTAGAAAAAAATGTGCATCCTTCCTTGAAGCTTGAAGAAGACGAAATGGGTCTGCCTGGGAATCTGGGCGTCTTTAGCACGGGACGGGCGGATTTGGTGGTCTCTGCCCGGGCGTCTTGGGGTGAAGACGGGCGTCTTCTGGAGATTTTGCCCGGGCGTCATGGGGTGAAGACGCACGGATTGTGGCTTGGTGGACGGGCGTCTTCTAGACAATCCGCACGGATTGCTGGGAAGTGTCGTTTCTTCTTCTTTTCTTCCTTTTTCTTCATAAAATCCTTGGGGATTTCCTCGGGGATGCAAGGATCTTTTCTCATCATTGCCCATCTACTATAGTATGTACAAAGGCCTTCTAATCTTGTCTCTCCTTGATGCTTGGTCATTGAATTCAATCAATTTAGCCTCATTTTGCCATGAAAATGCAAGGTTTGCACTCCTTTCCTACCAAGGGATCAAAACCTCAAAGAATATGCAAAACAAAGAACTAAAGACAATAAATGACCCAAATATGCACTAAAAAGCATGGGAACAAGGCTAATTCGGGGACTAAATGTGCTCTAATTATGGTCACATCAAATATCCCCAAACCGAACCTTTGCTCGTCCCGAGTAAAGAAGTGACAAAGACTAGGACCATTACCTAACCTAATAACATAGCCGATATGAGACAATTAGCGGGTCTCACTCCGCCCCTTCAACTCACAACAAGACAACCATGAGGTAGGATGCCTTCTTGCAAGGCAAGGTGGGTCTTGCCAAAATGGCGAAACATCCAAACATTAAGCACACAAAATCGAGTAATGGATGCATCTACAAAAGAATAGCCACTTTCCTCATCTAAGTGGCGGAAATTATCTACAAGGGAAGCAATTCAAGGGTATACACTCCTTCATAGATGCAATTTCTTCAAACTACTAAGCCTAGAAGGATACCAATAAATCACCTCCAAATTGTGTCAAGCTAGGGTACCTTTGTCCTCAATCGTTAAATGCTTCTGTCAAGAATAGACTTCCTATGGTGTTAGAAACACTGGAGGATCGCGGAATTCCCCCTCTTGCCTAGACAAGAAGAAGGGTCGTCCCCTCTCTACCATGCACAAAAATGGATACGATGGATAAAGGGATCGATAGATATTTGAGTTTCACTTTGGGAGTTTGCTTTTGTTTTTGTTTTTGTTTTTTCCCCCCAATTTCTTGTGGCATTTGACATTTGAGAACACTTCCTTGCCATTTCTTTTTGATTTTTGGCATTTCAATACTTGACAACTTTTCAACTTTTCTTTGCATTTCTTTTTGAACATTTTCAAAGTCACCCCATATGTAGTGAGGGTGGCTTATATTTGAAACTTTAGGAGTTCTATTTTTGCTCCTCTTTTCATTTGATGCATTTTTGCAAACTTTCTTTCACTTTTCATTTCATTTCTTTTCGTGCCCATTCCCTTTGATGACAAAAATGTGGTAGAACATGGATGATGGATGGATGCATGGTTTCAAGGGTCACCTTGGAATAAACGGCAGCCAAGGAGTTATCACACCACAAGGTACTCTTGACTAGGTCTTAAACCATGGGTTAAAGGATACTAGCATGACACATCCTAGGGTGTTTTACAAGTATTCTAACAAGCAAAGTCTTAAGAAGAAAAAGCATCTACTAGGGCCTATATACACTTGTCAAGCTTCCCAAGTAAACGGTTTCACAAAATTTTTCTAAAATGCAAACTACATGCCATGATGCAACTAGCATATAAACATCCTAATGCAAATGATTCTACCAACTAATATGCCATATAAACTAAATGCAAGTCCTAAGTTCACATTGTTATACCGCATCAATCAAAATAAAGCCACATAGTCATTAACATAAAGAGGAAAAAGGAGATTGGAAAGATCATACCATGCGGTCTTCAATATCCTCATGTCTCGGATGTGGCGTAGTCGATCAATGTGAACAAGGATAAAACAAACACAATATGTACAACAATATATACATGACTACACTACAAAGGAAATGAACTTGTTTTTGGATTTTCAATTTTTTCAATTTTTATGGTTTTTTGATTTTTTTTTATTTTTTTTTTATTTTTGAATAAAAGGTAAGTTAGAATTCTCCATCCCCACACTAATATGGGCATTGTCCTCAATGGCCAAAATGATGGAAAATCATGCAAACATGATGCATGAATTCTACACTAAATGCAAGCTACACTAATCTACACTACATGATGCATGGTTTTTTGTTTATGACGGAGAGCGTAATTTAGATTACCTCCCGTTGCGTATGCATGTACTTCCCCAAACCGAGTTAGACATTATTTCTAATGTCCTAAAGTTGGGGGTAGTTCATGTACACAAGATGTAATGCATGAAACTAAATTTGTCATTTTAGATTTTCAAAAGTAGGAACAATGAAATAAGAACACCTCAATGGGGCCGAGGTGTTAGTCCTCTATGTTGCTAGGACTACTCCAACCATGATCAAGATAAAGTAAATAAAATACAAGTTAACAAAACACAAACTTCTTTCATGAAACTTGAAAATTAAAGAGAGGAGATGAGGAAACTTCACTTAAGCTTGCGATGGGTGCCTCACGCCCGCTCCACCTAGCTATGAAGAAATCCTCTAGAGATCGGCATCATCTCCCTCTAGATCACTATCCCATATCTCCTTTGATGCATCACTTGTATTTGGGTCCATGAACTCGTCCTCTTCACTTTCAAGCTCCACCGTGTCCCCTCCGCAAGAATTGTTGCTCCCTTCCTCTTGTTTCCCGTTTGCCCTTTCATTTGCTTGCTCCAAATTGGGGAAGAGTAAATCCATTTGTGCCCAAGAGGGAAATGCTCCCTCCTCACTAATCTTTCCCCTTTGAATCATATCGTGGTATTGAGGATAGAGTGCATAGTAATTGTCCACGGTAGCTTCATATTGTCGGAAGTGCAAATCTTGTAGAATTCCCGTGACAAAGTCATCACGGGGAAGGATAAAGGGGTTGGGATGGTTGTACGGTTGATAAGGAAATGGGTAGGGAGGCACTTTGATCTTCTCATCTTGAGGTTGTTGCTCTTGTTGTTGTTGTTGGGGATTTGGAGGTGGTGGTGCTTGCCTTGCTTGGGTTGGGTTTGGAGGGATGAGGTAGGATGGGATTGGTGATAAAGGTCCTCTTCTTAGGGAGATTCGTGGTAGGCCGGTCATTGGTAGGTAGATCGGATCACTTCCTTTCATTATCCACTTGATCCTTTTATCAACCCCCTCAAGGGTTATCCAATGATGATGAATAAGAAGAAGATCTTCATTAATCCTTGTGTTTCCCGAAAGAGGAGCATACTCACTATTCTCATTGAATCTCGGATTGAAATGCTTCGCAAGCTTTGTAATGAGACCTCCATTTACAATGTGTTTCATCCCATCATCATCACCATTCCTAAACTTTGCCCATTTTTCGAGTAGCACAAGAGGCGCATTGAAGTGGTAGACACCCCTTCCTTGGATATTGAGGTAAGATTCCATGAATACAAGGTCAAGTTGATTCACAATTGCCGGATCATGGCAGCAAGTAGAGTGCCGGAGAGGAACCGGTAAGTGAGTCTCAAAATAGGATTTTGAATGCGGAAAGCGAGACACTCCTTGGTGTGTATGAAATCTCGGCCGGTCATGGCTCTCCATAGGGTTCAACACTATATTTCTTTGGTTTCGATGTCCGGGTAGGCGAGACATCGAGACCAAGCACATTTGCAAATTCCACTAGAGTCATCATTCTTGAAACATTCTCCAACCTAAACTCTATGCATATCGTTCTATTCAAGGTTGTGATTCTCAAAAAACTCAAAAATTCGAGCACAAGGGGTCGGTAAGTTTGCTCATACATGTGGAAAAGGGTGGAGAGACCAAACACTTCAAAGAGAGCTTCCACTTGGTGATAAATCCCAAGTTTCCTCAAAGTATCATGACATAAAAACTTAGTAGGAAGAATGTTCTTACGAAGAAGCCGGTGGAAAACGAGTCTTTGCACATCATTGACAAATTCAACATTTGAGAAATCATCAAGTCTTGTAAGATCCACAATTTCTTCATGCTCCCTTCTTAATGTGTTGATATGGGAGGTAGAAGAGCTTCCTCTTACCCTTGGCCTTCTCCTATCCCTAAAGGAAGATCCCCTTGGTGCCATTCTTAGATTATTGAGCTGGAATTTTTGATTTGTCAAAGTAAAAAGATGCTGCTTGTGGATTGAATGTTGCCTTTGAAACCCTAGAAATTTGGGGCTTTTTGATTTTGTGGGGTAAAAAAGTGATTGGGATATGCTTTGAAGTCATAAAGAGGTGGGTTTTTATAATACAAGTGGAAGGAAGGGTGATGTGTCACAAATTGTGTGGTGGGGTGTAATAAAATAGGAAAATCGTGCTTGGCTTACCGCAGGAAGACGAGTGGATTCGAGCAGAAGACGCTCGGATTCCAGCTTTTCGGGACAGGCGGTTTTGAGAGAAGACGCCCGGATTCTGTCACAGTTAACTTTCCAAAAAATATGACGCCACCAATACGGGCGTCTCGACCCCAAGACGCTCGGATTCTTCTGAAAGGAGACGGGCGTCTTTTCCCAAAGACGGGCGGATTCTGAGACAGTATCCTTTCTTGAAATGCATAGGTTAAAAGACGGGCGTCTTTCTGCAAAGACGGGCGGATTCCTCGGGACGAGCGTCTTTTCTATCAGGACGCTCGGATTCTTCGGCAGTCCCAAAATTTCAATTTCACAGCTTAAAAAGGACGGACGGATTCTGCCTAAAACGCCCGGATTCCAACAGGACGGACGGATTCTAATGAAGACGCTCGGGTTCCTTGCTGCGAATTTTTCCTTTGAATTTCTTTCCTCTCATAAATGCTTCCCCACACTTGAAGATTGGTTCCTTCCTTCATTCAAAATTCGTTAGTGACCCTCCCTCACTTACTCTCATGGAAAGAATTTATGTTTATAAAGAAATGCAATAAAATTATAAATACAAGTTAGAGGGTTAGTATATTTACAAGTGGTGGTTTAGGGAGGACTCCACCAAACTCTCTCTTTTGATGATTCTTTCAAGGATGAGGAGGCCCGAGGTAGGTGACCTCGACCTCTCCAATAAACGCTCCCTCATAGTATGGCTTCAACCTTTGACCATTGACTTTGAATTTGGTTCCATCTTCCGCCTTGATTTCAAAATCCCCATATCTTCCAACTTCGGTGATCACGTAGGGACCCATCCATCTAGAGTTCAACTTTCCCGGAAAAAGTCGGTAGCGGGAATTGAATAGAAGGACTTTGTCCCCTTTGTGCAAGGCTTTTTGTCTACTCCTCTTGTCATGGAGCAATTTCGTCTTTTCTTTGTAGATCTTGGCATTCCCATAGGATTGTAGTCGGAATTCCTCCAACTCTTGAATTTGAATCATCCTCTTTTGACCACTCAATTTGAGATCAAGGTTAAGTGCTCGGATTGCCCAAAAAGCTTTGTACTCCAATTCGATTGGCAAGTGGCATGCTTTTCCATAGACAAGCTTGTAAGGGGAGGCTCATATGGGAGTCTTATAGGCCGTCCTATAAGCCCAAAGAGCGTCATCAAGCTTTGTGTTCCAATCATTTCGGGTCTTGTTCACAACTTTTTCAAGGATTTGCTTGATTTATCTATTCGAAACTTCAACTTGACCGCTTGTTTGAGGATGATATCCCAAGCCGGTTCTATGTTGAACACCATATTTGGTCAAAAGAGATGCAAGTTTCTTTTCATGAAAATGCGTTCCTCCATCACTTATGATTGCTCTAGGAACTCCAAATCTTGGGAATATTATTTTCTTGAAGAGTTTGGTGACCGTTTTTGCATCATCATTTGGAGTGGCAACTGCCTCCACCCACTTTGAGACGTAGTCTACGGCCACAAGGATGTACTTATTCCCATTGGATGTCACAAACGAACCTTGGTAGTCGATCCCCCAAACATCGAAGATCTCCACCTCTAGAATGCCCCTTTGTGGCATTTCGTTCCTCCAAGAGATATTCTTCGTTCTTTGACAAGCATCACAATGAATGATGAATTCCCTTGTATCTTGAAACATTGTAGGCCAATAGAAGCCCGATTGAAGGATTTTTGCAATGGTTCTCCTTGCTCCATGGTGCCCACCGTAGGGTGATGAGTGACACCCTTCCAAGATTCCTTGGACTTCCCATTGAGGGATGCGTCTTCGGTAGAGCCCATCACTACACTCTTTGTAGAGGTTTGGGTCATCCCAAAAGTACCTCTTTACTTCGAATAGGAACCTTTTTCTTTGGTTGTGGTTCAAATTTAGAGGGAGTACTCTTCCAACAATATAGTTGGCATAATCGGCAAACCATGGGGTGATGTGCCTTTCAAGTTGTGTTTGAATGGCCATCAAAATATCATCGGAAAATGAGCCATTGATCGGTGTTTCTCCTTGTTCATCATGAAACCGGATCCTTGACAAGTGATCTGCCACTATATTTTCGGCTCCTTTCCTGTCCCTTCAAATTCTTGAAGAAGAAAAATCCATCTTAACAACCTTGGTTTTGCCTCCTTCTTTATCAAGAGATGTCGGAGAGCACGGTGATCCGAAAAGACAATCACCTTGGATCCAAGTAAGTAGGAACGGAATTTGTCTAAAGCATAGACAATGGCAAGAAGCTCCTTCTCGGTGGTATCATAATTCACTTGGGAGGGATCAAGAGTCTTGCTTATATAATAGATGGCATGAAGAGCTCTCCCTACCCGTTGGCCAAGAACCGCTCCAACGGCGTAGTTCCTAGCATCACACATAATCTCGAACGGTAGTTCCCAATTTGGAGGTTGAATGATCGGTGCCGAGATTAGTGCTTCCTTAATTCTATTAAAGGCTTCAACACACTCATCAGTGAAATGGAATTGGGTATCCTTAAGCAAGAGTTGAGTGAGAGGTTTCGCTATTTTTGAAAAATCTTTTATGAAACGGCGATAGAAACCCGCGTGACCGAGAAAACTTCTCACCCCTTTAACATTCACGGGAGGTGGGAGTTTCTCTATCACCTCAACTAAAGCTTTATCGACCTCGATGCCCTTTTCCGAAATTAAATGACCCAAAACAATTCCTTTATTGACCATGAAGTGACACTTTTCCCAATTTAAAACAAGACTAACATCTTCACATTTTTGCAATACAAGAGAAAGATTATGCAAACATGAGTCAAAGTCCTTTCCATAAACGCTAAAATCATCTATAAAAACTTCCATTATGGTCTCTAGGTAGTCGTAGAAGACACTCATCATGCATCTTTGGAAAGTGGCGGGGGCATTACATAAACCAAAAGGCATCCTCCTATATGCAAAAGTACCATAAGGGCATGTGAAAGTGGTCTTATGTTGGTCATCCGGGTGTATAGGGATTTGAAAGAATCCCGAATACCCGTCAATGTAACAAAAGAATTTGTTGGAGGCTAACCTCTCAAGCATTTGGTCAATGAATGGTAGGGGGAAATAATCCTTTCTTGTTGCGGAATTCAATTTTCGATAGTCAATACACATACGCCAACCGGTGATCATCCTTGTGGGTATTAGCTCATTCTTTTCATTTGTCACTACCGTGGTACCTCTTTTCTTAGATACCAGTTGAACGGGGCTAACCCACAAAGAGTCCGATATAGGATATATGATTCCCGCATCAAGTAATTTCATAACCTCTCCTTTGACAACTTCTTGCATGTGGGGGTTTAATCTTCTTTGAGGTTGAATGGTAGGTCTATGGTCCTCCTCTAGATGAATTCTATGCATGCAGAAGTTGGGACTTATCCCCTTATGGTCATCTAGACTATAACCTATAGCCTTCTCATGTTTTTTCAACACATCAAGTAATTTTCCCAATTGGTTCTCATCAAGTCTATCATTAACAATCACGGGTTTGGTCTTTGATTCATCAAGGTAAGCATATTTCAAATTTGGGGGAAGGGGTTTTAAAATAGGAGTTTGTACCTCACTTTCCTCCTTTGGAGTTTCATTGAGAATTTGCTCCATCTCCATTAGACATTCCATTCTCATAGCATATTCAACTTGTTCTTCATTCTCATCAATCTCATCACATTCGAATTCCATGATGGATTCCTCTTGCTCTTGAGCTTGTAAGATGTCTTCTAGGATGGATTGCTCATCTTCTATAGGTTGGCATGCTTCCACAAGGATGTTATGCACTAATTCGGATTGTGCATGAGTAAGTTCTTTGTTAGCTAGAGCGGCCTCAAAAAGATCTACCTCTAATTCCCAATACATATTTTTAGCCTCACTTTCTTCCAAGGCTTCCAATGCTTGCATGGGATCTTTGAAGAAAGGTATACTTAATTGGTCCTCTACAAAACAATCTATATGGTCCATCTTGCAAAATATCGAACAACTTGAAAATAATTAGAACAAACCTTGAGGAGTTTTACTTCCCCAAGGCAAAGAAAGACACAACTAATAACAATATAAGAAAATCTAAATCAAGTTAACACCGTCCCCGGCAACGGCGCCCTTTTTGGTCGGAGTCTATACTTTTCGGTTACTTGTCGTTAGGAGCACCTAGACCAAAACACAATTTATAACTTCACCAACAACTCTACAATTAGTAAAGAGGCAAGTAAAGGTCGGATCCCAAGGGACGGGAATTGAGATGAGATTTCTATTGCAACTAGTGGTGTCTAAGGGGTGTCACAATTGGGGTTTGAATAGAAGATCACTAAACTAAATAGCAATGAAAGTAAACAAGCAAGATGAATTAAAAGAGATGTAAACAATTGATAAAAGGCACTAGGGTGTCATGGGGTCATAGGGGATTCATGGGAATTGATCATACAAACATATTCTCAAGTTGTAAGCAAACAATTATTGTTGTGATGGATCGAGTTGGTTTATATCTTACAATCCTGGGAAAGTTTGGGTCCCGGAGCCGAATCGATTAGATTGTACAACACCTACAAGTCGACTTAATCTTCCCTACTCAACAACGTGCATGGTCTAATGAGACTCGAGTTGGTTTATGTCTTACAAGTCTCATTGAAAAGATAGGTGATGGGTAAAGGATTCATAGGCTTACATTTCATCAAACATAACATGAGCATGAGTTGAGATCACAACAAGCAAGCAAATAAACCATGAAAGCATATTAATTTAAGCATGAATCATTCCCCATGTTGGTTTCCCCTAATAACCCATTAACCCTAGCTAAGGAAACTACTCACTCATTATCATGTTGAACATGCTAGCAAGGTTGTCAATCATACCAATAAAGTGAAACATGATGAATAAATGAAGATAATTAACAATAATTAAAAAGGGATTAAGAGAATTATACCTATTAATGATTCCAATAATAAAGCAAAGAATAAAAGAAGTACTTGATGCTTGATTGGAAGGTTGTCAATCTCCCAATAATAACCCAAATAATCTTCAATTACCCAAAATAAAGGATGAACAAGAGAGAGATTAAGGAAATAAAACTTGTATTAAAACTTGATTAGTTGTTGATTACAAGATTAAAGAGAGCATTGATTGATATTAACTACACTAAAGATTGCTAAGAAGAACATGCTCTTCTAATTAGACTAATGGGGTATTTATAGTGGGGATTAGGTGGATGAATTAGGGTTAACTAAGGGCTTAAATGACGATTAAGTCCCTTGTTGAGGAAACGCCGGTCTTTTTGGAAAGACTCCGGTCTCTAGGGAGACACCAGTCTCTAGAAATAGATGTGCATCCTTCTTTGAAGCTTGAAGAAGAGGAAATGGGTATGCCTGGGAATCCGGGCGTCTTTAGCACGGGACGGGCGGATTTGGTGGTCTCTGCCCGGGCGTCTTGGGGTGAAGACGGGCGTCTTCTGGAGATTTTGCCCGGGCGTCTTGGGGTGAAGACGCACGGATTGTGGCTTGGTGGATGGGCGTCTTCTAGACAATCCGCACGGATTGCTGGGCAGTCTCGTTTCTTCTTCTTTTCTTCCTTTTTCTTCATAAAATCCTTGGGAATTTCCCCGGGGATGCAAGGATCTTTTCTCATCATTGCCCATCTACTATAGTATGTACAAAGGCCTTCTAATCTTGTCTCTCCTTGATGCTTGGTCATTGAATTCAATTAATTTAGCCTCATTTTTCCATGAAAATGCAAGGTTTGCACTCCTTTTCTACCAAGGGATCAAAACCTCAAAGAATATGCAAAACAAAGAACTAAAGAGAATAAATGACCCAAATATGCACTAAAAAGCATGGGAACAAGGCTAATTCGGGGACTCAATGTGCTCTAATTATGGTCACATCAGGTACCATGTTTGTAAGTTTTTCAAAAGAAATAGATGCTCATTTTTCATTATTATAATCACGAGTACAACGGGTTTGTGGCTCGTGAAACTGTCTTTCTAAAATACAAGTTTATTTCTAGATGACAGAGTGGGAGAAATTATTCAAGAGCCACAAAGAATGTTATGTCGCAAGAAACTGGTCTTTCTTGGCTACATGAGACGTTTTGTGTAAGACGTTGTTTCTTCAAAACCTAGGAGGTTAAATTCGTCACTTGTTGAAGATGTTGAATTCATGCTACTTTTAAGAAAGTAAAGAGCTTATAACTTACAAAGAAATTGTTTGATTCAAGTTGATTACTTCTGGAAAGTAATGAACATATGACTTACATGAGAGTGTTTAAGTCACAACTCAATACAAGGCTTAGAGCCATGAAAATCCGAAATAAATTCCAAGTGAATTGTTAGATATCAAAGCTTGATTGGTGACAAAGGGTTTTGCACTAGTTGAAATGCTTAAGTCTATTTGGATCTTCTTAAGGATTGTGTATCATTATGAGATATATAGCGAGTGAATCTAAAACCACTTCTTCAACTAGAAGGAATGTATTCAATACATGTCTTGAGTTTTGTAGATTCTTGCGATCCTAAGATAATGTGAAACTTAAGAGAGGATCTTAAGTAGGACATCAATGAGTTGGAATCAATGTTTTGATCATGTGATAAAACTTTTCTCAATAGGTTGAGAAGTTGTGTTTATACATGAAATTTAGTGGGAGTTACGATAATTTTAATGAGTCTTATATGTGGATGACGGTAATTTTAATGAGTCTTATATGTGGATGACATATTGATCGTTGGGAATGATTTAAGACTTGGAGATATATAATACATCTTTAATATCCAGATTTATGGAGATAAATCCACATGATATTAGCGTCAAATAAGAAGTCTTATGTTGATAAAATTCATGACTAGTTCAATCAAGTTGAACATATTTGATTGATTCCATTTGCTTCCGCTGTCGAATCAATTAAATAGGAAATGATGTATAACACTTCATATACTTTGAGTATGATGAATTGTTTCAAATCGAATTTAAGTAATAGTTACCAAGTAAGCCATAAAGATTACCCTTAAGTGCTTGCAGAAGCGTTAAGGATGTAATGCAAAGTGTTTTTGATGCAATTTTGTGTAAGGGTGTTACACAAATGACAATTGACAATTGAGATTGCGCATGATTTCCGACAAAACCATAATCAAAACACATTAGGATGGTTAAGATACCATTGTGGCTATGTTATTTAAGAAATAGATTTTCTAGAATCGTTCTAGGCAATAAAGAACAATGAGAAATATTTACAACGGAAATTGAGTACACTTGCAATCATGAGATGTGCAAGAAGGATGAGTCCCGCACACTGTGAAAACAGTGGGAGCTATTCTAAGGCTAGAGGGCCTATATCTTGATTGGATCTCGACACGTACTCAGAAAGTTTTGTAATGAAAATGTATACATTACAAAGGAAAACGAGTATGTAGTAAGGTTGAGTAAGGTATAAGAAGTTGATAAAACCTACTAACTAAAGCCTTCTCATAGGCTTAACATGATGAGTCATGTCATTTCAATTAAATTGAGATGAACAGCTACATTCAAGATCAAACTGGATTATAGAATATGAAGTAGTAATCAAGTATTGACTACTCATACGATAATCACATTTATCGTTCGAGTTTTTATATCTGAAAACTCCTTTTGTACTTTGTTACATCCAAACGGGTTGTAGAGACAATATTGAACCCCGTTAAAGTGAACCTGGATTAACATGATATTTGCCCATAGTCACTTGTATGAGGTGACGTCTCGAAGTGACTAGAGTGTGATGCGATTGATGGCAAGTTCAAGTGCCATAGAGTCATGTGAGATGACTAGTCAATCACATAGGCAGACTGTTAGGAACACTTTGTCGGGCCTTATGACCGCTTATAGAGTTCTGGCAAATTTATATTGCATGGTCGTGGCGAGAGCTACTATAGTATTCTAATGAGTCGATTCTTTTGACTAAAGACTGTTCACCTAAGGTGGCACAGTTTCAGATTAACTTTGATTTGTGTTACTACGACCTTCGTAAATGGGGTCAAATGGGCATATTTTGGGTTATGATGGCTGTGGCTAGTCGAAGCGAATGAGTGCGATAGGAATTGTCCACCCCCTTGTCAGGGTTAAAACAATATCTCAGGGCCACTCGAGGAGTAATGAACTGGAAATGCGTGGCCACGCTCGGAAGGCATCTATGGTAGATAACTCCGGTCAATCAGTTATTCTCCAGATCGAGGAAACCACTCTCGATATGATCACTTGCAAGTACGACCCGAAAGACACCTTGCATTGAGTGGGAGATAGTAATAGGACAAGAGAATTGGTGACGCACACTTGTCGAGGACAAGTGGGAGATTGTTGGAATATGTGTCCTCCGACAATAATGCGATCACAACTGTCGATCATTATGATCACATGTTTAAATCTCATTTTAAGAATACATGTGGGATGTAATATTTTACAGTCAACTGGTCCACACATATCGGTAATGATTGGCTGACTAGAGTTTGACATTACTATCGTGCGACGGTGGTGATCTGTTGATCCCCTTAGGTCATACCTAAAGGGTAACACTCTTAATTAATTATTTAATTGATCGTATGACGATACGGGTTAATTAAATTACTTAAAATTGACGGACAATTTTGGAAGTAATATTTACGTGTCTCATTGTAATTTGATTAAATAAGATATGGTCTAAGTAATCGAATTGTTTTATTACTTAGATGAAATTATTGTTTACAGAAACAATTGAAACGGAATGAATTGATTATTATAAATACAGAATGTTGTAATTTATGACTCGGGAACCCATTACGGTACAAGTAATTATGAATTACTAGGTTAACTTTATAAGTGACATATTTTATTAATATGTTGATTTTTAATTGTTAAAAATACACTTTATATATAAGATGTCATGTAATATGTCACATGTGACATATTGACAAAATCACAAATAAAATGGACTCATCCATTTTATGTGTGGGTACCGAAATGGAGGGAGTGTGAGGATTAATATTGTGTTTTTATTTTAAATTGGAACATGATCATTACCTCTAGGGACTAGCCTTGCATGCCTATATTCTTGGTTAGAGAATGAAGCCCATGCATAGGGCACCCTTCCCACACCCCACCGGTTTTCTATGGCCATCATAGAGAGTTTTTCCTCTCTAATTATTTTCATTTCACAACTTCACACAATTTTTCTAGTGTAAGAAAAATAATTCCTCTCTACATCTTATGAGAAATTAGAGAGATAATAACTTCCAAAAATTCTTTTCTCTATACCGAAATAATAGAGTCCAATGTAAATATTTTGGGTCAATTTTTAGTAAGATTTATATTGTTCTAGTTAAATAATATTTATCTTTTAAGGGGTTATCTTGGGTATTCATCTTTGGAAGAACAAGTAAGAAGGAGATCTTACTTGTGCCCTTTGATCCGAAATTTATAGTAAGGAAAACGATTTCTTCACTTATCTTTTTTAGTTTGCATGCATAAGATTTGTATTTAATTTTATGACTAAATTAAATTTGAAACATATATGAATATGTTGAGTATAATGAGATATAGATTTCTAACAAGTTCATCATGTAGTGTACTCGCATTCCATTTAGCTAGATCAAGCATTGCACTTAGTTATATTTGATTGCATTTGCATTTGTTATTTCAATTCCCATATTTGAAAAAAAAAAGGCAAAAACAAATATTTCCTTTTTCAAATATTGATGGTGAGCGAGTCGTTGTTCACTCAATCAAACACATTTATATTCTCAACAAACAACTAGTAAGTGGTTAAGTCAAGGTCGATCCATGGGACGCTGTGTTTTAGCTTCTAAGTCTATCTATCTCAATTTATGCTAGTGTCACAATTATTGGGATTTGAGGTTGTGTTCTAAACTACGAAAATGAAATGTAAACAAATGATTAAAGATACTAGGATGTCATGGGATCATAGGGGAATCATGGTAAGATAGCATAAATGAGTTATATAGATGCAAGCAATTATTATTGTTGGAATCGAGTTAGCTTATGTATTACAATTCCTATGGAGTTTTGGGTCTCGGAGCCGAGTCGGTCACAACTTTACAACACCTACATCGACTTAATTCTCCCTATTCAACTATATGCATGGTCTAACAAGCCTTGAGTTAGTTTATCTCTTATAAGTCTTGTTGAAAAGATAAGAGAATCATGCTAGGTTGTCAATCAAGCATTTCATCAAACATAACATGTGCATAAGTTGAAAGTACAATATGCAAGCTTTCATATGAACTTATTAAGCATAAATCTACCCCATGATTAACTCCCCTAATCTCCCACTAATCCTAGTTAGGAAACTAATCACTCATTATTATGGAAAATATGTTAACAATGGTGTCAATCATCTTAACAAGTATAAACATGATGGAAGAGTAAAGCTGATACCGTCGTTTAGTACCAAAATTAAATTTATAATTCCAAACTAAAACTATAGCTAGTGATAGTAAGGGTCGAACCACAGAGAGACAAGGTTGATTTTGTTTGCTATTTTTCAGTCTACAAAAGTAACAATTAATTGGGGGTTTTGAAATTGGTTGACTAACTGGCTAATTACTAAAATGAATATTCTTAACAAGATAAAAAGAGGATCGGGAATTTTGGTTCACCATGGAAAATAACAAGTCAGTCAAGCAGCAGAGGTCTCATAATACGGTCTCAGGGAAAATAGGCTAGTCTTTCGATCAAAGCTCAAATAACCTCACGGTCTAATAATTCCCTAGAATTTATCAAAGCTTTCACTCAAGAGAAATTCTAAATCTAACGATAAATCAAATTACCAATCTTTCAATCTAGCAAAGGAATCTATCAAAAGATAACAAGACCAAAACGGAAGAACTCATGCTACACAACAATCCTAATTTCACACCATGGCTCACCTTATTCCCAATCAAAGGAATTACCTACGCATAATCATAACTACACTAATTGCGAAATTAATAAATAAGAACAAATTCAACATGATGGAATCTAACTAGAACAAAGGGGAGAAATTCAATTGCTGAAATTAATTGATGAAACAAGAATCAAAATAACAAGGAAAAATAAGAAAGAGGAAGAATTGCATAAAAAGCTTACTAATTGAATATCAAGAACAAAGCATTCGAATCAAAGGTTTCCGTCTCAAGCTAGATCTGAAAACTAAGTTTTTTCCAGAATGAAAGCATAACCTAAAAGTTGCTGCGTTCCACTGATAAAAAGATACCCAAAGTTAATTACAAGTTGGGCTTTTAAAAGTCTAACACGAAAAAATAATTATCAGCTCGAAATCAGGTCGATCGATCGTCAAAGACGGTCGATCGATTGATCAGCGAATAAAGAGTATCCGATTAGCTTTTCAGGTGGTCGATCGATGAACATCATTGTCGATCGACTGAATGTGCTGTGCAGTGGCTCCCTTCTTCCTTCCAATCAACTCTTCACTCCTTTGCACGCATCCCAAGGTGAGTGAATACGACTCTCCTTCTTCTTGGTTTCCTTAAACTTGCTTCCGGAGGACGAACTTGGCTTGATTTAGCTTACTTCCACGCATTCCTACAATAAATCATAGAAAATGCAAAGTAAACCGTTTCGGGAGAAATAGCAGCCTTAAGCTACCAATTATGCATAGAAATACATGCAAAAACCACAGATAAAGTGTATAGAAAATGCACGTATCAAATCTCCCCAAACCAAACCTTGCTTGTCCCTAAGCAAGCACTATGACCCGTATAGAAAAAACTAAATGGAACGGAGTACATTTCAGAGCTAACTACAAGTCAATGCCAAACCATTTAATGCCCAAAGTCAACCACTGCAAAGCTTAAACCAAGTGAACAAATTTATGCATATCATAGAATTAAGTCGGGCGTTCGACCTTGCAAGACTCATACAATCGGACTCTCCCGGATCACTCTTTTCTCAGCAAAGCAAATGGTAAGATAATATGTAAAAGAGAGGGAAGAAAAGTATAGTCTCTCACCTAGATCATGACCGACAAAACATGTATGCTTGACTAGCATGAATAATGATTCTATTTACCGTACATACGCATAACCACCGTCAAGGACTATCACATGCCGAACTATTGCAAAATTTGGATATGTGAGGCTAAGTGGGAAAGAAGGGGCAAAACAATTATGGGAAAGTGAAGGTAAGAGCCAAGCTAGTACCTAACGAACCATCAGAAACCGAATCCCGTTCTTCCAACTCAACAAAAAGACCATGCCTTTATTGACTAGGCAACACAAAACCCAAACAAACGCCTCCAAATCATGAGGTAAGCACATGAGGCGTGTTCTTATTTCAACCGAGATCTTATTATTTTCAAGACTTTTTTTTTTCTTTTCTTTTTTCTGTTTCTTTCTTTTTCTTTCATTTTCATTTTTTTTTTTTCAAAATCTAAACTGGTGGTCGATCGACCAATGATGGAAGTCGATCGACCACCCTGCACACACCAAAGCATTCTGCCCAGGTAAACAACTCATCTTTTTTTTTTCATTTTTCTGAATTTTTCCTTTCTTCATGTTTTCAGGCTGAATTAATTCCTTCACTTCTCAAAAATACCCGCTCCAACATTACAAGAGCGAACCAAAACAGCTTAAATCAACAAATTCCTCTACTACTTCCTAGCTTGGCACAACGGTAGGTTAAGTATGGGATGTAGTTGAGGGCAACTGGCAATTTTGGCTTATAGTGGAGTTAATGGGGTAAAATGAGAAAGGGGAAGATGCAATAGTTCTCAAAACATGCAATACCGACCACAAACCAATGCGTATAGGCAATAAGCAATCAAAACTCATACACGTGCAAAACATGAAATGAAGGGAGTAACTACTCTCAATCCTAAATTAACCGGTCATAAATGTCACCAGTTATAGGCTCTATATCTCAGAAGGTATAAGTAGTTTGCCAAAAGTAATGAGTCAAGTCTAATTGCCCGAAATGGATTCCATAACAAAATTTGAGAGGTCACTTTTAATTCTTGCTAAGCAGCTATGAAAAGGCAAGGAATGGCATATTTGACTAATAGAGCAAAATCATCATTAATAACTCCAATCCGACTCAACTATATGCAAAAGTAAACGTGATATTTTTGGTTTTTATGAATTTTTTCAATTTTTTTCTTTGTTTTTTTTTTTTGAATGGATGAAAATAAAAGCAAATGCAAACAGAAATGCACTAAACATGTGACTGGAATGCAATAAAAAACAAATGCAGATGCAAAACAAAAGGCATATGCAAATACCCTCCCCAAACCAAAACGCACAATGTCCCCATTGTGGTCAACAGCAAATCACCAGCAGAAAAATGGGAGAATAAAAGCATAAAAAGTGAAAGGAAGCGAAAAGGGAAAGGAAAATAACTCACAAAATACGACCTCCCCAAACCAAATTTAAAACGGGAGGTCACCAAAGATCTAATCTCCACCCTCGTAGTCAGAGTCACTGTCCTCTCCGGACCCCGAGTCGCTCTCCTCCTCCTCCGTAGCAGCAGCGGGAGTGGCCCTCCTGGAACCGGAGGCACCAGCAGTAGTAGTGGGAGGGGGTCTCTAGCAGTGAGGGTAACCGCCGGGGGACAAAGTAAGAAGGGTGAGCCCAGTCACCCCGGGAAGCATCCCCCCCGAGCCAACTCATCGTAGACCGGCACAGGGGCGATGGCCGTGTCCAACCCGTGTGCTCGTTGAAACTCCCCGCACAAGTCACCCAAAACACGTGACATTGCCCTCCGGTCCATGACCGGAGGGACAACCAAAAGAGTAGGTGGTCGAAAAGTGGAGGTGCCAAAGCGGTGGGAGTGGTAGTGGAGGTAGAGGGTGCCTGTGAAGAGGAGGCACGAGCTCTCCTCGAAGTGCTAGCAAGCAGTGTGGCCGCCACCGGAGGAAGCCTATAACTAGGCGGGGCGGCGAGCCGCCCCCAACAAAGGGTAAGGGGGCGGGACAGGAGGGTAGCCAAAGATGATGAGGGATGTGGTCACAGATGAAAGAGTCAATCTTCCACCGCATCTGTCTATCGACCCAATAGACACCCCTCGCATAACGGAGGTCCATGAAACGCAGTCGGGGTCGATGGGGTCCTCCCCGTCGAGGGAAAAGTAAAACAAGGCGGTTGGCGATACGTGTCACCAATCCGCCACAGACAATGGTGGTCAAGGTGCCCTCACTTACAGTCTGAAAGTGAGCGGCGGTCAAGTAGGCAATGTTATAGATGCGGGCTCTCCGACGCTCAACGTTCAGATAGCCCGCCAAAATCGACAGCTCAATATTATTCACATTATTAGACTCTTTACGGCCAAAAATGGTATTACCCATTAGTCGTAGAAAATAACGAAGAGGGGGCAAGTGGACGGAAGTGCCCGTCCTCCTCGACCCGTAAGTGTCACCGATACAAGACCACATGGCCCGGTGAGTGTCGGAGGGGTCCGAGGTTCGCCCTCGAAGTAAAGACCCGAAAAACCCGCAAAATCGCAAGTGTCGAGAATAATTGACATTAAAAAGTCGAAAGGAAATGCAGGGTTTGGTCGCATCAGCCTCAAAGGCTTTGGAGTCAAAAGCGTAAGAGGAAAAGAATTCAAGGGTCATAACATAGTACGTGAACTCAGCCATGTCCACTAAACCTGTCATACCCGTCCCATTTAGCAGGGACACGACCGACTAGAATGTGACCTAGTTTCTCCAAAGTGTCTTTGTGGAGAAACCGGGTAGCTGTGATCTTTACACTCGAAACAAAGAAGGAAAATTTAGCGCGCTGAATAGGTTTATCAAAGATAACCTGCGGATAGTCAGGTAGACTATCCGTAGTGGATTCTATCATCAGGGGCGGTCCTCGTTGCCGCTTAGCTGGCCTTTGGCTCGATTGTCCCTCTTGCATTGGCTCTTTTCCCTTTGTCATTGTTGTTACCTGCAAAACAGCCCATAAGCAACGAAAAACCCTTAGCAATGTCAATTTCTGAAACCCGAATCAAGATCGGACACAAGCGAATTAGGGTTTCGAATAAATTGGGGGAAACGGCTTAAAACACGTCCTAACTGCTTATTTGCGTTGAAAAACAAGGGGGAAAGAGTAGACTAAGCAATTAAAGTACAAGGATGACAAGAAATCAAACCTAAAATTCGATTTCCCCAAATCGATTTTTCATCTCACAAGCACAAAATTCAGAAAGTTTTGCACAACAACCACAATTAAATCGAGTATAGAGCATAGGAATGAGATTAGAGACTTACCTTGAAGAAACCTTGAAGATTAAAGCAAGAAAGGAAGAGATTAAGGTCGAAAATGCAGAGAAATCGCGAAAATAGGGAGAGAAATAGGGTTTGCTTAAAAGTTTGTGTTTGTGAGAAGAACAAGTGAATGAGCAAAACTCCCCTTTTTCAGTTGTAATCTGATCCCGCAGAGTGGTCGATCGACCACTTTGCTCGGTCGATCGACCAAAATACCTGCACAGTAGCTTCTGGACTCTCCTTGGTGGTCGATCGACTATTTTACCCAGTCGATCGACCACTTCCCTATACACAGTAGCCTCTGTTCTCCTCGCTTCAGTCGATCGACTGAACCTCCTAGTCGATCGACTATTTGAACTGGCAAATGGACGTAAATTCGTCAAAATTCATTTTGCCATCATAACTTCCTGTCTTTCTCTCGCAAAAATCCAGTAGACCACTTACGCACTTTGCATAAGATAAATTCCTGCAGAAATTATCAAAGGCGTACAATTTTCCCCAAACCAAGAAATTGCCAATTAAAGGGGATTAAAGAAAACAACAAACAAGTAAAACAAAAACTCAAAGTGCAAATTAATTGAAATGACAAAATAAAGTTCCTAAGTTACAAAAAATTACAACCTGGGTTGCCTCCCAGTTAGCGCGGGTTTAAGAGGTCCCGCACGACCTTGTTACCTCACTTCTCATCATCTGATAGCGGTTCGAAGTACAAAACCTCGACCTTCCCAACATATGCATCTGATCCATGATAGTGCTTCACATATTGGCCATTTACCTTGAACCTTTCTCCAGCAGAGGTCTCCAATTCAACTGATCCGAACTTTGTGACAACTGTGACCGTATAGGGGCCGGTCCACCTGGATTTCAGCTTACCAGGAAATAAATGGATACGAGCGTTAAAAAGAAGTACCTTATCGCCAATATGGAACTCGCGCTTGATGATTCTCTTGTTGTGCCAGCGCTTTGATTTCTCCTTGTAGATCCTTGCATTGTCATAGGCCAGCAGCCTAAATTCCTCTAGCTCATTCAGCTGTGTCATGCGTTTCTCACGAGAGAGGTTAGGATCTAAATTCAAATCACAAATAGCCCACCAAGACTTACGCTCTAACTCAACAGGTAAATGACATGTCTTACCATAAATCAATCGGTATGGTGACATCCCGATTGGCGTTTTAAACGCAGTTCTATAACCCCATAAGACATCAGCTAACTTAAGACTCCAATCTTTCCGTGATTTAGAAACAACTTTAGCTAAGACTTCTTTCAATTCTCTGTTAGAAACCTCAACCTGACCACTAGTTTGGGGATGATACCCCAAACCTCTACGATGTTGGACACCGAATTTAGTCAATAAAGCACTAAGTTGTTTCTCTTTAAAATGCATTCCCCCATCGCTAATGACAACCCGAGGGACACCAAAACGAGGGAAAATGATCTTTTTAAACAGTTTAATCACGGCCTTTGCATCGCAATGGGGGGTAGCAATAGCTTCCACCCATTTGGATACATAATCTACAGCTACGAGGATATATTTATTACCTTGACTGCTCGGAAAAGGTCCTTGATAATCAATGCCCCAGACATCGAAAATCTCAACCTCAAGAATGCCTACCCGAGGCATCTCATGTCTCTTGGAAATATTCCCGATCTTTGACAAGCATCGCACTCAAAGAACAAAACTGCGACAACTGCATGTAAAGTAGGCCAATAGAAACCAGTTGAGTACCTTAGCTACGGTCCCGGACGGACCGTGATGACCACCATAGGCGTAAGAGTGGCAAGCCTCTAGGATATCCTTCACCTCCCACTGAGGTACGCATCTCCGGATGAGACCGTCTGCGCATTCCTTGAAAACATAAGGATCATCCCAAAAATATTGTCTAGCATCATAGGCAAACCGCTTCTTCTCGCCATGCCATGAAAGCTCGGGTGGTATCCTACCCGTCACAAAAAAAGTTAGCAAAATCAGCAAACCACGGAGGTGGATAAGACCCTGAAGTAGTAATAGCTAACAAACTCTCATCAGGAAAAGAATCATTAATAGGCAACAAATCCTCCCTTTCTATCAGCTGCAGACGAGATAGGTGGTCAGCTACCACATTCTCTGCTCCTTTCTTATCTCTGATCTCCAAATCAAACTCCTGCAAAAGGAGTATCCACCTCAAAAGCCTCGGCTTCGCATCTTTCTTAATAAAGAGAGTCTTCAACGCTGCATGATCAGTATAAACAATAACCTTAGAACCTAACAAATAAGATCGAAATTTGTCTAAGGCAAAAAACAACGACTAGAAACTCTTTCTCGGTGGTAAAATAGTTGACTTGAGCCTCATCCAGAGTTCGGCTCGCATAGTATATGGCATTCAAAGCTTTATTCTTTCGCTTTGTCCCAGAATCGCACCGATCGCATAATCGCTGGCATCACACATGATCTCAAATGGGAGGTCCCAATCGGTGGTGAATGATTGGCGCAAAACTAGGGCCTCCTTTAACCTTTGTTAAAAGCGACATGGCACTCATCAAGAAATTCAAAGACAAAGATCCTTAAGGAGCAATTGTGTAAGTGGTTTAGCAATTTTTGAAAAATCCTTAATGAAACGCCAGTAAAAACCAGCGTGACCAAGGAAACTCCTCACTCCTTTAACATTCACGGGAGGAGGTAATTGCTCAATCACTTGCACCTTTGCCTTGTCAACATGTATACCTTTATCGTAAATCGATGCCCTAACACAACTCCCTCATTGACCATAAACTGACACTTTTCCCAGTTTAAAACAAGATTAACATCTATACAACGCTGCATGACTTTATCAAGGTTAGCTAAACAACGATCAAAGTCACTGCCATAAACTGAGAAATCATCCATGAATACTTCCATAATATTCTCTATATAATCGTAAAAAAATCCCCATCATGCACCTCTGAAAGGTAGCAGGGGCGTTACACAATCCGAAAGGCATTCTACGATACGCAAAAACACCCTGTGGACAGGTAAAAGTACTCTTACTCTGATCGTCCGGATGAATAGGGATCTGAAAGAACCCCGAATATCCGTCTAGAAAACAGAAAAATTTGTTAGAAGCAAGTCTTTCAGTCATTTGGTCAACAAAAGGGAGGGGGAAATGGTCTTTCTTGGTGGCGGCATTCAACTGTCTATAATCAATGCACATCCGCCACCCTGTCACTACTCGAGTTGGTATTAATTCATTTTTATCATTTTTAACCACGGTAGTCCCTCCTTTCTTCGGGACCACCTGAATCAAGCTAACCCACTTGGAGTTGCCAACTGTATAAATAATACCTGCATCAAGTAGTTTCATCACCTCAGCCATAACAACTTCCTGCATCTTCGGGTTCAACTTGCGTTGACCCTGTCTGTAAGGCTTGTGGCCCTCTTCCAGCTCTATCCTATGCATACAAACATCGGGGCTGATGCCCTTAATGTCATCCAGAGAGTAACCCAAAGCCTTCCTGTTTTTCTTAAGTACACACATCAAAGCAGACAGTTGGTCATCATTGAGCTTAGAGCTAACAATAGCTGGGTACTGCTCCGTATCATCTAGAAAAACATACTTAAGATTAGGAGGAAGTGGCTTACGCTCCGGTACCTTTACCTCTACAAAGATAGACAGAACCGCTTCAATGGTGTAGCAAGTGTTCACCAAGTTATCGTTGGCCAGGCTTAAAAGCATCTTATCTTCTTCTTCATTGAGCTCGTAGCTCACCATTGAGGCAACCAAAGCATCGGCTCCTCAAAGATTCTCCATCAGTATTACCTGCACAATCATCTAAATGGGTTAGATCAGCTAAGGGATCCTTGGCTAAGGATTCCCTCCAATTACAAGTAACAACCCCATCAACAATATCAATGGAATAACACGTATCCTCATCAGCGAGTTCGATTTGCCTTGTGAGCAAGATCAACTCAATGGTGTCATCCCCTACCTCTAAGGTGATGGTTCCGCGTTTGACATCTATCACACCCCAATGTATGTAAGAACGGTCTGCCTAAAATAATAGGTATCTGACTATCCTCTGCAATGTCCAAAACAACGAAATCGACAGGAATAAAAAACTTACCCACTCGAACGGGTACATCCTCTAGAACACCTATAGGTCTCTGAGTCGATCTATTTGCCATTTGAACGGTAATATCGGTCACCTTAAGTCTACCAATGTTTAACCTTTCGCAAACAGAATACGGCATGACACTAACACTGGCCCCTAAGTCACAGAGGGCCTTTCCTATTACGTGGTTACCTATAGTGCAAGGAATTGAAAAACTACCCGGGTCCTTTAATTTAGGTGGCACATTAACTTGTGAAAGAGCATTACATTCCTCCACAAACGCAACATTACCATCATCACGAAAATTTCTCTTACGATTTAAAATATCTTTCATAAATTTAGCGTAAGAGGGTACCTGGTAATTAAATCGAGAAAGGAACCGTTACCTCGAGATTCGGACCATCTCCGAGAAACTTACCAAACTTACGCTCCAGCTTGGTAGCCTTCAAACGCTCCGGATACGGGACTGCAACACTGGCCGTAGGATCAGTAACCTTCGGCTTCCGTAGGTTTAAAACCCCCGTCAAATCATCAATGAGTGATGAATCATGCAAACTAGTTGACGGATTTGCATCCTGCTCTTGAGATCCAGTCGATCGACTGGTAGGGGTGGTCGATCGGCCAAGTAAGCTGGGCGTGAACAGTTCCTGTCCATAATTAACGTCATCAGGTATCTCAGTCGATCGACTGAGGATGTTGGTCAATCGAATGGATATGCTAGGTGTGAATAGTTTCTGACCAGAAACTATTTTGTCTCGACAATTCGATCGATCGATCGGGAATGTTGGTCGATCGACCAAGATCGGCATTCGACTCGTTTTGCATCGAATTCAAACGAGCTTCTTCATCATTTCCCGAGTCTTCCTTTGGCTTGTCGGGACTTTCATAAGAAAGGCCACTTCTGAGATTGATGGCATTGATCGTCTCAACCGGCCCTTCACATTTGTTTGAAGAATTAGCGGCTTGCTTAGCCTCCATATTCTCCAATTGTTTCACAAAATTCCGTGAGGACTCAATCCCGGCTGCTTCCATATTCGTCACTTGAACCAAAAGGAGTTGGACCATCTCTCTTAACTTGTCGATCTCATCTGAGTTTTGAACGGGAATTTCGACTTTCTCCTTGGAAGCTTCAGAAGTCTCGAGCTTCTCGAGACGGGTAGAAATGGAAGTCATAAGTGTCACAACCGCAGTCATTTCTTCACTTTGCTTTCGTGACTTTCCACGTGAACTTCCAAACTCAGCTTTATGGACTGCCATCTCCTCAATGGTGTTCCAACCTTTACTTTGACCGGTATTATTTTGGAACCTACCATTAGCAAAATGCATCCAAAATGACCTTGTAATCATCATATAAAGCATTGTAAAATAGGTTGCAAAGATACCATTCTTTGAAACCATGATGAGGGACAGCTCGGACCAAACGTTTGAAACGTCCCCATGCTTCACAAAAATATTCGTCGGCTCCTTGCTGAAAACTCGTGATTTTACCCTTCAAGGCATCAGTCTTTGAAAGCGGGAAGTACTTCTTGTAGAAGGCTAGTGCTAAAGATGTCCAATCAGTGACTCCAGCTGCTACTCTATCGAGGTAGCGGTACCAATCTCGCGCCGAATCCTTCAAGGAGTATAAGAACATAAACCCCTTTACTTCATCTTGAGTTACCCCCTCCGGTATAGGTATTGAACAATGAATAGTCCGTGAAAATTTCCATATGTTTCAAGGGTCTTCATCCGCGGAGACCCGCGAATTGATTCCGTTCCACTAAATCAATATAAGAGGAACGAAACTCGAATTTACCGGTAGTAGGGGTAGGTAACTGGCGCCCCTTTGGAAGGTGGTGCTCCTTTGGCTGAAAATTATCGTATATCGTAGCCATAACTTCCAAAGTGAGAGTACTCAAGTCTTCCTCTCAAAAACCTGTCTTCTAACTGTGCAAAAGCAAAACTAGAAGCAAAGGTAAGCAACGGCCTCAAGGAACAAAAGTTCCTTGAGACAAGAAAAAATAAACTAAAATAAAGCAAACAATTACACCGTCTCCCGGCAACGGCGCCAAAATTTGATACCGTCGTTTAGTACCAAAATTAAATTTATAATTCCAAACTAAAACTATAGCTAGTGATAGTAAGGGTCGAACCACAGAGAGACAAGGTTGATTTTGTTTGCTATTTTTCAGTCTACAAAAGTAACAATTAATTGGGAGTTTTGAAATTGGTTGACTAACTGGCTAATTACTAAAATGAATATTCTTAACAAGATAAAAAGAGGATCGGGAATTTCGGTTCACCATGGCAAATAACAGGTCAGTCAAGCAGCAGAGGTCTCATAATACGGTCTCAGGGAAAATAGGCTAGTCTTTCGATCAAAGCTCAAATAACCTCACGGTCTAATAATTCCCTAGAATTTATCAAAGCTTTCACTCAAGAGAAATTCTAAATCTAACGATAAATCAAATTACCAATCTTTCAATCTAGCAAAGGAATCTATCAAAAGATAACAAGACCAAAACGGAAGAACTCATGCTACACAACAATCCTAATTTCACACCATGGCTCACCTTATTCCCAATCAAAGGAATTACCTACGCATAATCATAACTACACTAATTGCGAAATTAATAAATAAGAACAAATTCAACATGATGGAATCTAACTAGAACAAAGGGGAGAAATTCAATTGCTGAAATTAATTGATGAAACAAGAATCAAAATAACAAGGAAAAATAAGAAAGAGGAAGAATTGCATAAAAAGCTTACTCATTGAATATCAAGAACAAAGCATTCGAATCAAAGGTTTCCGTCTCAAGCTAGATCTGAAAACTAAGTTTTTTCCAGAATGAAAGCATAACCTAAAAGTTGCTGCGTTCCACTGATAAAAAGATACCCAAAGTTAATTACAAGTTGGGCTTTTAAAAGTCTAACACGAAAAAATAATTATCAGCTCGAAATCAGGTCGATCGACTGATTGTGCGGAACAGTAGCATCTGATTAGCTTCAGTGGTCGATCGACTGAACATCATTGTCGATCGACTGAATGTGCTGTGCAGTGGCTCCCTTCTTCCTTCCAATCAACTCTTCACTCCTTTGCACGCATCCCAAGGTGAGTGAATACGACTCTCCTTCTTGGCTTCCTTAAACTTGCTTCCGGAGGACGAACTTGGCTTGATTTAGCTTACTTCCACGCATTCCTACAATAAATCATAGAAAATGCAAAGTAAACCGTTTCGGGAGAAATAGCAGCCTTAAGCTACCAATTATGCATAGAAATACATGCCAAAACCACAGATAAAGTGTATAGAAAATGCACGTATCAAAAGCAATAAGCAATAATTAAGTAAAGAGTAAAGAAATTATACCAATCTTAAGATGAGCAAATGGAAAGGAAAGAATAATATAAAAGAATAATATAAGAAAACTTTGATTGATGATGAAGAGTTGTCAATTCTCCAATACAAACCCAAATAATCTTCAATTACCCAATTAGATCTAAGAATTCTTGAACAATAATTAAGGAAAGAATACAGTGTAATTTATGGAATGATTAAAGGCTAATCTATTCTAATCTACTCCTAAGAAGGCTTAATCTAAACTAAGGGAACATAGCCTCCACTAAGAGGGCTTAACCCTCAATTTATTACAAAGAGGGTATATATAATGGTACAAGGATTAGGTTAACTAAGGTCTTGAATGACGATTAGGCCCCTTAAATGAAGTTCAATGCCTCGCAAGTCCTGGAAAGGGGACGCACGACCTGGCTTCGAAGACAAAAATCATGCAGCGAGGGACGTTCGACTTGGTTTATGGACCCCCGTCCTGAACTTGGGGACGCCCGGGCCAGTTCTGGGACACCCGTCCTGAGCTGCTTTTCTTCTTCTTGTTTTGGCTGCCCCCTAATCCGTGGGCGTCCTTCTTGGGTCGTGGGGATCCTTTGTCATTGCCCAGTTTCTTGTTTTATTGACTTAGGCCTTTAATGTTAGTCTCCTCTTCGATGCTTGGTCGTTGGATGTTATCAATTTAGCTCCGTTTCACTCCATCTAGGCAAGGCTAGTTCTCCTCTCCTACAAAGGACACCGAAACTCATAGAATATGCATAGAAGGAAGCTAAAGATAAGAAACGACCCTAATACATACTAAAAAGCATAGGAACTAGGCTAGTTATGGGGACTAAATGTGCGGAAATATGAGTCACATCAAATATCAAAAACCCAAAAACGTGTTTTTACTTTCAGTTCTTTTCCCTATTTTGTACATTGAAGATTATGTCCATAATAAGTGTGAGAATGGTAATTTATAATACAAAATTCATAAAAATTTGAAATTTTTTGAAAATTCCAAAAATATGTTCATTATTTCTAATGTAGAACTATATCCATTTGTTTGTTAATTGTAACGTGTAGAAATATGCAGCGGAATTGTTGTGTATATTTTGTGAATATCGTATAAATAGAGCATGAAACAAGGAATAGTATTGTGAATCTCGCTCTAACCTCGGAAGGAAATCACTCGAATCACTCAAACTGAGTCTCGCAAGGATCAATCCTAAACTAATCTCGCAAGATTTATCGCAATTGTTCACAAACTGTAATCTTTTATTAACTCTGAATATAACGTGTAAACTAAACCTACAAACAGTCCCTATTTATACTACTTAGACATCCTTCTCTTACTTGAATAATAAGAAAGTTCCTAAGTTCCTAAACTAACTAGGAATCATTCCCTTACTACTAAAAGATTAAGAAATCTCAAAATCCCCATTCTACTAAAAGATTAAGAAATCTCAAAATTTTCCCGCCTAAATGACATACTAATCTAGAATATTTATATCCTAATTAGTTGGTCCCACTATCTATATTTACTATTGCACGATATTTTCCTCCTAATTAATTATATACCATAAATGTTGACGATAATTATGGTTATAATATCTTCATAAATCATCGTTTAACTTTTAAATAAACCGGGCAAATAACCTAGCTACTCTTTTACAAATAATATTAAATACCATTAGTTTAATTGTTAGATTCTACAACCTTTATCTAAAAAACTGCGCTTTTGCAGCGGATTCACACTAGTTATTTAATAATTAAGCTAATAAAACAAGATACTAATAAAACTAGATCTATAGAAAACTAATAATGCTAGAATTAGGAAATAATAGAGTTTTCCTAAATTTATTCGAAAATATATAACAATAATCTAAGTTCTACACGGTTTAGGAAACCGTGTCTTCTACACGGTTGTAGCAACCGTGTTTCCAACTTCTTTTTGCTCGTTACATTTCATGGCCTTCTATGCTTCCGTATCACACTCCTCTTCCTTCTTTTTTTTGGAATTTAATCTCAAATTCTGAGTACACATGATGCCGCTTGGATCAAAAACAAAACATATACTCACTTAATATATTCAGTGAGGGAAACCCTTCAAGGAAGGAAACCTCTCTAAATCAAAACCCTCATAAATTACCCACCGCCTACCCAAACCGTCTTATCTCGCCGGCGACCGCAACCAAATTCCTCCGGGTTGCCGGCGAGAGTCTTCATCTCCGATTACGACCTGTGTCTTCTTCTAAATTACTCCCTTCCGGCGGTTTCTCCGCCGATTTACAGCGAGATTTCGATCAGGTTTTTCGGTGGCTTTTGGTTTCATCAGTAAACTACCTTCTCTTTCTCCGTTAGGTGAAGTATTTCTATCTCATCTCTTTTGATAGGGGTTTTATTAGATTGGGACTTTATTTTCACTTTGCTTTTCGATTGCTGGTTTGTTAAGTTTTTCCAGTTTAACAAAGCTTTATTGTTCTTTCCTTTATGGCTTCTACTGGTGTTGGCTTTCTTGATTTTTTCATTTTTGCATTTGGGAGTGAGGAGTTGGTCAAAGATGATGTTGAATTTCATCAGGCTCTTTCTCAATTAAATTGTGCCCCTCTTTCTAAAATACATGCTATCAAAGACTTTGGTAATAATCTCTTTCGGCAACAACAGTTTAATCTTGCAGGTGATTGCTATGATAAGGCGTGTCGTCATTTGTGTGTGGCTCTAAAGAATAAAATCTTTTTGGATTTCAACTCGCTCTTACCACTCAGTGTTTCTTTATGTTTGAATCTAGCCGCCTGTTCTAATAAGCTTCAAGCTTTTGAGGAAGCTCTAATTTTCTGTTCTATGGTTTTAAATTATTTCCCCAACAATGCTAAGGCTCTCTTCCGTAAAGTCATGGCTCATAAAAATTTGAATAGGCTTTCGGAGGCGAAGATTTCTTTGGAGAAGGCAGGTGTGATAGAACCTTCTAACAGTGATATTATACGGGAACTCGAGGAAGTTAGGAAGTCTTTGTTAGTTAATCATAATGGTAAGCGGGTTAAGATAGAACCTCTTGATACAAATGAGGTTCGAGCAGGGAAAAAGTGTGTTTCTTCTCTCCAAACTCCAGAGGCTTTGGTGCAAAGTAAGAGTAAGAAGGTTGTTGAGGATTTATCTAAGACTGCTAGTTGTTCGTCGTCACCGCTCCGCTCAAGTGATAATGATACACCATTAGTAGATAGAATGGATCTCTGTACTAACAGCGATGTCAGAACACATGCCTCTTCCGACACTGACATGAATTTCGATCCTACTTCATGCTCCAATCAAATTCATGGTGCCCAGTGTCTCAATTTTAACAAGAAAGGTGGAGGCCATTCCCACCTCAAGATTGATGCAAGTTCTTATCAAAAACTTCTTCAAGGCAAAAAAATTCAAGTTCAGCAGCATAAGTTTCTTACCACGATGACAGTTCGTGTTTAGAAACCGCTTCCGCATATGGAAGCCCAGACGGGAACTCCCCATGAAGACTTTTCAAGGGAAGCAGCAGTTCCCACTTCTAGTCCTCTTTCTAGTCCCGCTTCTAGTCCTTTGCCTGTCTTTGACTTTGTGTCTACAGGAAGGGCTGAGTTGGCTGAAGAGGACAACATATTTCAAATTGATAAGAAAAGCGAATATCTTTGGACTCATCTCTTATTAGCAAGATTTCTACAGAACAGTTTCGGTTTGGGGGAGTTAGAGAGAATAAGTTTCGTATCCGCAGGAAGGATCATCTCAAGGGTTAGGGTCCAAGGGCGCAGGTTAACGGTAATTTGAAGACCACCTCTTTGGTTTATATGGAGCATTTTGATTTTGTTTGCAGGTACACGAAGACAGTGGAAATGATCAAGAGGAATAAACGAAAGGATGCTGATCTGATCAATTTTGATGCCCATTATCATCCTCCATTCAAGAAACGATGGTTGTCATCTTCCGTTGGGTACAACTCTAAGTGTAGCCTAGGTAGTTGGATGCAAAGTAGTTTTGGGGTTTTCGATGCCCCTCGGTTTGTATTTTAACTAGTTTATGCAGTCGAATACATTGTAATCTCGTTTTATTTTATTTATATCAGTTTATCGTTGTCAAAAAAAACATATAAGTTTTACCAAGACAACACGTATGATCCTATGTAGAATGCTTGTGAACTCCTCTGAGGCAGCCATTCTCATGCAGTTTCCACGGCTCTTGACCCATCCCTCCTTGTGCCTTCTACCCCACCGCCCTCTTTGCATAAGTGTAGTAAGATCGAAATAATATTTGCTTAGAACAGTAGAACCACCGTGAGCATCCACAACAATTGAACTCAAGCACAAGCAGCACCGATAATCTCAAACATATAGTTTCTTGTCAATCGTTTTATCAAGCGGCAATTGATAAGGTTCTTTGTCTTGAAATGAATCGTTATTACCCGAAATGAATGGGAATATCGATTTGTTTGTAATTAAATACGATCTCGTATCGTCGGTTTGTAATTAATTAATAGTTTTATTTATTTTATTAATTAATGCACACGGTTGTACCTGATTCATTATGGGGCTTTGCTCTTTTGTCAGCTGCTCTTATACTTAACCGAAGTCCGTCTAAAGCTGTCGACAAGACTCCGTATGAAATTTGGAAGGGAACGGTCCCTAACTTGTCCTTTATTTGGGTTTGGGGCTGCGAGGCTTATGTCAAGTGGAGACACGAGGATAAGCTCGGCCCGCGATCGGTCAAGACATACTTTATTGATTATCCAAAAGGAATGTTTGGTCATTACTTTTATTCGCCTACCGAACATCGAGTTTTTGTTGCGGCTAGTGCAAAGTTCTTAGAGAAAGAATTTCTCGAGAACAAGTCAAGTAATAGAACCTTCGAGCTGTCGGAGATTTAAGAACCAACAACCGAGGAACAGATGGAGGAAGATGTTCCTTCAACTAATGATACGGTTAATATTCCTCAGGAACCTAGGAGGTCGGGTAGAGTCTCTAATCCTCCAGACAGATACATTGGTATGGTCGAGGAAAATGACGTTTTGCTCCTAGAGAGTAATGAACCCGCTACCTATAAAGGTGCCATGACCTGTTCCGACTCTAAGCTATGGCTTGAAGCCATGCGATCCGAGATGGACTCCATGTATGAGAATGACGTATGAGATCTTGTTGATTTACCTAACAAGGTACGACCTCTTCAGTGCAAATGGCTTTACAAAATAAAGCATTCTGTAGAAGGGCAACCAGATACCTATAAGGCACGACTAGTGGCAAAAGGTTTCACTCAAGTGCACGGATTGCATTATGATGAAAATTTTGCACCCGTAGTTATGCTGCGTTCCATTCGGATAATCTTAGCTATTGCCGCTTTTCATGACTATGAAATTTGACAGATGGATGTGAAAACCGCCTTCTTAAACGGTTATTTGGAGGAGGAATTGTACATGGTACAACCCGAAGGCTTCATAGATCCTGAAAATCCTAAGAAAGTGTGCAAGCTTAAACGTTCCATTTATGGACTTAAGCAAGCTTCTCGGAGTTGGAATCATCGTTTCGACCAGGTGATAAAAGAGTATGGTTTCACTCGATCGGTCGAGGAACCATGCTTATATGTCAAGTCGAGTGGGAGCAAAATTGTTTTCTTGATATTGTATGTCGATGACATACTCTTGATTGGGAATGACATTCCTCTCTTATCTTCGGTAAAAGGATGGTTGAAGAACCATTTCCAGATGAAAGATCTGGGTGAGGCACAACGCATATTGGGAATCCTTATCTATCGAGATAGATCACGACGGATGTTATCACTGAGTCAGGAGTCTTATTTAGATAAGATTCTTGAAAGGTTCAGCATGACCAACTCTAAGAAGGGGAACCTTCCAATGACTTCTGGGATGCATTTGAGCAAGTCTCAGTCACCAAAGACACCGGAAGAGGTCGAGTGCATGAGTCGCATTCCTTATGCATCAGCCATAGGATCAATCATGTATGCCATGATATGCACACGTCCAGACGTGGCATATGCATTGAGTATGACGAGTCGGTACCAAGGCAATCCAGGTGAAACACACTGGATGGCTGTTAAAAACATCCTTAAGTACCTACGGAGAACTAAGGATTGGGCATCGACTTATGGAGGAGATACTAAGCTATGTGCAATCGGTTACGCAGATGCTAGCTTCCAAACGGATCGAGATGATTCGAAATCTCAGTCTGGATTCGTCTTTACTCTTAATGGTGTTGCGGTCAGCTGGAAAAGTTCCAAACAGGAAGTTGTAGCAGATTCTACTACTGAATCCGAGTACTATGTCGCTTCAGAAGCAGCAAAGGAAGCTATATGGATGAGTCAATTCTTACAAGGACTAACCATAGTTCCTAGTTCGAATAACCCAATCACCATCTATTGTGACAGTAGAGGTGCCATCTTCCAGGCCAAGGAGCCTAAGTCTAGCAACAAGTCTAGACATGTACATCGGAAGGCTCACCTGATCCGTGATTACGTGGAGCAAGAGGAGATAGTGATTGACAAGATTGCTTCGGATGACAACATCGCGGATCCTCTCACTAAACCATTGAAATATGATAAGCATGAAGGGCACGTTATTTCCATGGGAATTAAACGTGTTCCTGAGTTGTACTAGTTACTTATGGATTCGATACATTTTCTTTTTCATATGCTATTTCTAACTTCACCGTATTATTTCATATTTTGTTTTTCATGTGGATTGTACGATAACATTGAACGCCACAAAGTGAACTGAATTACATTATAATTGTTTTGGTCCGTAATCGCCTACATGAGCTGATAACTCTGGCTATTATATTGTGAAGTTGATTGATGGTGGGTTCAACAAGCCATAAGTCAAACGGTTGGCTGATCGATCACAGATGCGAGTTATAAAGATACCTCGTAGGACATTATGACAACATAATGGAGTCCTAAATATTAAACAACATTCGGTGCCAGGTCGTGGATTGGACGTCCATTGTGTTCCTAGAGTCGATTCTTTTGACTATCGACTGTCTCTTGAGATTAAGGCAGTTTTTGGGTGACTTTTGTTTCTTTCTCATGGTCGACCGTAACAGGAGGCTAAGCAGATTTTTACTGGGTCATTTCATACTGTGCTTGTATCTGCAGGATTCGAGTTGAAGAAAATATTCAACCTTTATCAGGTTTAGTCATTTCTCAGGGCCACTCGAGGAGTTGTAACTGAAATGCATGGCCATGCTCGAATGATGATTCGTTTATCAGTTAAGTTACTCTCTAGTCGGGAAAACCACTCTTGATATTGATCACTTGTAAAATACGACCTTTGTGAATACGGATTTTGCAAATTGTTTTACATTGAGTGGGAGAAATTAAGGATATGAGAATCGGTTATCGCACATACACTTGTGAGGACAAGTGGGAGATTGTTGGAGCTAGTGCCCTCCACAGTTAGTGTGATAACGTGTATAAATCTCTTATAAGTTCACAGGGTATACTTAGTATTTTATCAGTTGATTAACGTTTACTAATAACGGTTGGCTTGCTAGAAGTTTGACGTTATTATCATACTGATGGCGGTGATCAACTGGTCCCTAAAAGTCACACCTAAAGGATGTGTTTAAGAGATGTGATTATATGAAAATATAATCACATTGATGCCTTATATGACTAAAAGGTTAGTTCATGTATTTGACTAAAAGGTTAGTCAAAGTGATGATGAGTCGATTATTTAATACAATTAAATAATATCAAATTTGAGACAATTAATTATTAATTCGTAAATTGAATATAAACTGTTATATTTAATTAATGTATATAATGTTAGCTTAAACGAATTAAGATGTTAATTCGTAATTAAACATAAACGGTTATATTTAATTAGTAAATTATATATATGCGATATTTATAATTAATGTATATATTATACGAAATTGTCATAATAAATAAAGATAGACCGGTATTAATAAATCGACTACAAACTGTTGTGTGTGGACTTATTAAATACGTGACGACATAAATGACAACTGATAATTATACACATTTTATACAATATAAAACCAACCTAAAATAAGAAGATTTTTCTCCTTATTTTGGGATTCACGGTTTGAGGAATAAAAGGAGAAAAAAGATCTTCCCTATTCCTCTCCCTTTTTCACGGTTAAAAGAGGAGAGAGGGGATCATTTTTCTCACTTGATTTTTGACCTAAAAACTCTCATCACAAAAACCCTAAAATCATTAGAAATTAGGGTTCTCTTTCTAGCAAAAAGAAAGGCATTTCTCGGAGCATCTTGGGTGCAACGATTAGGAGAATATCGATCTCAATATTTGTTCTTAAGCAATATTGCTAGGACCTGAGGTTAATTCTAATATCTATTCTTTTGTTTATGCATTTCGTTTATGACTCGTAATTTCATATGTCATAATTTCGTTATAATCCGAATTTTCTTGATGAGAGATACCGATATTTCCCACAGTATTTAAACATGAAACGATGTTTAAAATAAAAATTACACGGATTTGTGCGACAAATATAAGAACCAACATGGACCCGTAAATGGGCAAGTGGACCGTGTAAAATAAGAGTAGTGGATGATTACTCACATAATCATTTCACCTTATTTTGTATACTACCATAATTCATCTTATATAAGATTGTGCATGTGATGTAAGATGAAAAAATATAAGACAAAATTTGTCCACTACCACACTCCATCTCACCCGCCACTTCTCCCTTCCTTATACTCCATCTATTGTTCATTTTTCTACACTACATCATTGTGTATCATTTTGCATGTGAACAATATCATTCATCTCTCTAAAAATAATTATTCATATCTACTAAGATTGTTAGTATACATAAATTTTATTACTAAGAGAGTTAGTAATATTACAAATAATATCAAGGGTATAGTATTAACAAGTTCTAGTAAAATACTTGTTATTATTTTTGGGTAAGTTCTTGGGTGCAACAAGAAGGAGATCTTCTCTTTGAAGATTAGTAAGGAGGATCATCCATTTGGAATAAGCTCAAGAACAAGCTAGTAAGGTGAACTAGTTTGTGCCTTTTTTACCACAAAATCAATGTAAGGAAATTGTTTTTCCTTATACTTTCATTTTTATGCTTTCATATTAGCATGCATGTTACATAGATCACCTAAATGACAAATTATGAGATAATTTAATTTTTATTAGAGAGTCTAATATGGATCTATGATCTTTCAAGTGGTATCAGAGCTTAGGCTTGTAATTTGCATGTTGATTTTAAGCATTTTAATGAATTATGAGATAATTTATAAAAACTCAAAAATTGTGTTAGAAGAGGTTTTAGCACGAAATTTTTGGGACATGCATACCTACTGATCTCAAAAGGTTTGTGGTATTGTTTGGTGATTTTTGAAGTTATTTTGCTATTTTTAATGATTTTTGGTAGAAAACCGAGTCAAAATGTCGCATTTTAGTTAAAAATTGACTAAAAATAGTTAAAAGTTGATTCGGTACATGGATTTTTTATGGTATTTCATGCATGTTTTCTACTAATTGTATACAAAAAGTTGAAGGTTGGTTCGAATTTGTTTGCATGTTTATTGATTTTATGAGATAAAAGTCGATAAAAGTCAAATTAATTAATCATAATTTCGAAACAATTGATTCTGCCCATGATAAATTTATGTACATTTAAGAAAATTATTTAAATATTAAAAGTGATTTTACATGTGTGTTTTCACTTTGTTTTGATGTTTATTGGTTTTAGTGGTTAAAAACCGATAAATATCGATCTTTTTCTTCATAAAGTTTATCCGGAATTTTTGGGCAATTTTTCTGATATTTTGGTGTTCTTGGGAGTGTTCCAGAATACTAAAAATTTTTGTTTCAATTTTTTGGGTAATTTTTCAATTATTTTGGATTTTTACTTAAATATTATAATTTTACCGATTAAATTAGCAAAATATCACCAAATCAAACTAATTATTTATCATAAAATTAGTGAGGACTAATTTTGAGGTTAAAAATAGTTTGGACAATTAGTTTGGACTTAAATGAGATTTAAGAGTTGATTATTGGTTTTTACATGTTAAAAATCGATTAAATCTACAAAAACCGAGATGGATACCAACGAATGATAGATAGGGAGATTTTGGCATCATTTTACAGCATTTTAAGCATATTTATTTAAGTTGAATGAATGATTGTCATTTATTTAAAGTATTTATCTTGTTGTACCTAGGATGGCCTAGTTAATTTTAATCGTTATTACCCGAAATGAATGGGAATATCGATTTGTTTGTAATTAAATACGATCTCGTATCGTCGGTTTGTAATTAATTAATAGTTTTATTTATTTTATTAATTAATGTATAATAGGAATAGCTATGTAATTAAATACGGATTACATCGAAACGGAGTCTATTTTTGGAAGGTGTTCCAAATCCCACAAGGAGCCACTTTTGGAATGAAGAGACAAGGGACCAAGGAGTTGGTTTCCGAAATGTAATAGACTAGTTTTTATTAGCTAGGTGGCCATACTAGGATTTATTCATATGCTTACATGTTTGCTTGTTTTATTTTCGCGCATGCCAAAATCGTCATTCACATGCATTTTATTTTCGCGGTTGTCAATTCACGTCATTTACATTCACCGAATTAATTCACTTATAAGGAATTTATGACTAAATTGACAAGATCTCTCATATAACTAAAATTGAGATTAGCCTTACCAATTAGTAACACCTATGAATCTCTTGTTCATTAGAGCCACGCTCGCCCAAGCGGAGTGTTCTCTTTTTACCTTGGGTAAGTAGGGTGGTAAACGGTTATCACACGCTAAAATTGGTTGGACTCAACGGGATATAAGACGGTCTTGTGTTCCGGGGCTAGTAGATGGATTTAAGGAAATTAAATCGACCAAGAGTTCTAGAGGTAGAATTAGTCAACGTGACTTACCGAATTTACGCAATTATGGGATGTTTCGCCCAAGCGATGCTCATTTTTGTTTAATATTTGGGTCTTGGAATCATTTATATAATTTAGTGGGAGGTCATTATATAAATGCTAAAACTTGCTAAACATGTTTTTACAAGTAATTTTTAAAACAATGAATGTTAATTTTTCCTTTTTGTTGTAGCATTTTAATTCGCAATGGCAACTTCATCAACTCCATCGACTACTTCACTAGGCAAAGATTCATGGCTAAGGTCTGTAATAGACAAATGTATTTTAAAAGATGACGGTAGTAACTTTCTTGAATGGGAATCCAACATCAAAAGTGCCGCGTTGTCCGACAATGTGCTCACTTACTTGACCGATGCTCCTCCTATCGAGCCCGGTGCAAGAGCTTCATCGGCGGTGCGGACCGCCTATGATGACTATATGAGGATGTTGAATGATATCAAGAATGTGTTGATATGGTCAATATCCCCAAAGCTCAAGCTATCATGCATTTCTTTAAATGCGTACGAGATATTCACTCGTATGATCACTATGTTTTCACAAACACCTAAAGTCCGGCAATACGATGCGGCGGCACGCTTCTTTGAAGCTAAGCTTGAGAGGGGCCAAAAGGTTGTTCCCCATGTACTCAAAATGGTCGAATATGTTGACATCCTAGAGCGTCTAGGGTGTAAGATTCCTAAGACTCTTGTGGTGGATCGTATCCTTCACTCACTCCCCACCAAGTTTGCCCACTTTAGGGTAAACTACAACATGAATGACATGGATAAGAGTTACCATGAAATTCATGCACTCCTCACCCAAGCGGAGAGGGATATGGAGGCTAGTGGGAGTGAAAAAGGAGATGTTTTAACCATGAAGTTAAAGAACATGTCCCTTGGAGTCAAGAAAGGAAAAGGGAAGGAAAAGTCCCTATTCAAGAAATCGTCAAAGAAAAATGACAAGGGAAAGGGGAAAGCCGTTGAGAATGGCAATCCCAAGGCAAAAAGTGTCAAGCTCTCCGAGGCCGAATGTTTCCATTGTAATGGGAAGGGGCATTATAGGAGGAGTTGTCCCAAATACTTGGAGGATCTCAAGGAAGGGCGTGTGACGCCTATTGGTATGATTTCCTCTCTCTATGTGATAGACGTTAATTATGCTTGTACTTCCACTTGGGTACTTGATACCGGATGTGGCTCTCACCTTTGTAATCATTTGCAGGGTTTAAGGGATGTGCAAGCACTAGAAAAAGGTGATGTGGATCTCCGCGTGAGCAATGGAGCTAGAGTATCCGCCGTTTCCGTGGGGACCTATGTGCTCACTTTAGCTAGTGGTTTAGAGATGTATTTAAATAAGTGTTATTTTGTACCAACTTTAACTAAGAACATCATCTCCATTTCCGCGTTAGACGCGGAAGGCTTTTGTTTTATGATTAAGGACAAGTGTTGTACTTTTTCTTTTAATGATGTGGTTTATGGCAAAGCCATTTCAATTGGAGGCATTTATGTTTTAAATGATGTTAATGACGTTTATCATGTGGAAACTAAAAAGCTCAAAACGGGTAATCCAAACAAATCCTACCTTTGGCATTGTCGTTTAGGCCACATAAACGAAAGACGCATTAAGAGACTTGTTTCTTCAAAAGTGCTCAAACCATTTGGTTTCGAATCTTATGGTACATGCGAGTCTTGCCTTCTAGGCAAGATGACTCGTGCACCTTTTGCGGGAAAAGGGACACGAGCTAGTGAGGTTTTGGCTCTCATACATACGGATGTGTGTGGACCATTAACCATCACCGCTAGAGGAGGTTTTCACTAATTCATTACTTTTACTGATGACTTAAGCAGATATGGGTATGTCTACTTAATGAAGAACAAGAGTGAAGCCTTTGACAAGTTCAAAGAGTTCCAAAATGAAGTAGAGAACCAATTGGATAAAAAGATTAAGACCCTACGGTCCGACCGTGGTGGTGAGTATCTAAATATTGAATTTGATTCACACCTAAAAGATTGTGGTATAGTATCACAATGGACTCCTCCTGGCACACCGCAATTAAATGGTGTGGCCGGAAGGAGAAACCGAACTTTACTTGATATGGTTCGGTCTATGATGAGTCTAACTGAGCTTCCTAGTTCATTTTGGGGTTTTGCCCTCTTGTCTGCAGTATTTTCACTAAATCGAAGCCCGACTAAAGCGGCCGATAAGACTCCATATGAGATATGGACAGGGAAAGTCCCTCATTTGTCATTCATGCGTATTTGGGGTTGTGAAGCGTACGTCAAGATCAAGTCTGACAATAAGCTTGCACTCAGGTCTGACAAATGTCTTTTTGTAGGATATCCAAGGGAAACACGTGGCTATTACTTCTACAATAAACACGAGAACAAAGTGTTTGTGGCTCGTGATGCTGTCTTCCTAAAAAAGGAGTTTATTTCTAGGAGACAGAGTGGGAGAAAATTTGAACTTGAAGAAGTTCGAGAGCCACAAACCGAGAATGAGGTAGAGGAGAACGTGGAGGATAGCATTCCCTCTTCCTCTGAAACGGTAATTGTTCCTAGAAAGTCAAGTAGGATTTCTAATCCACCTGATTGCTACCTTGGTAACATCGAAGAGGATGGTGTTTTATTACTTTTTGAAAGTGATGAACCCACTACCTACAAATCGGCCATGTCTAGTCCCGACTCCTTGCTTTGGCTAGAAGCCATGCGGTCCGAAATGGATTCCATGTACGAGAACCAAGTATGGGACTTGGTGGATTTACCTGAGGGAGTGCGACCCCTTCAGTGTAAATGGATATATAAAATTAAGCTCGGCGTGGATAAACATGTGGATGTTTACAAAGCTAGATTGGTGGCAAAAGGTTTCACCCAAGTTCATGGTTTACACTATGACGAAACCTTCGCTCCAGTCGCTATGCTTAGGTCCATTAGGATAATCTTAGCGGTTGCCGCATTTCATGATTATGAGATTTGGCAAATGGATGTCAAAACCGCCTTCTTGAATGGGATTCTAGAAGAAGAGGTGTACATGATACAACCTGAAGGTTTTGTTGATACATCTAACCCTAAGAAGGTGTGTAAGCTTAAAAAGTCCATCTATGGTCTTAAGCAAGCATCTAGGAGTTGGAATCATCGCTTTGATCATGTTATTAAACAATACGGTTTCACTAGAAGTGTGGAAGAACCGTGTTTATGCATGAAGTTTAGTGAGAGTAAGGTTGCATTCCTTGTCCTATATGTGGATGACATATTGCTCATTGGGAATGATGTTCCATCACTCACTTCCGTTAAGGAGTGGCTAGGGAAACACTTCCAAATGAAGGACTTGGGAGAGGCACAACGAATCTTAGGTATCCGGATCTATAGGGATAGGTCCAAGAGGATACTAGCATTGAGTCAAGAAGCTTATATTGACAAAGTTCTTGACCGGTTCAATATGAAAGACTCCAAGAGAGGATTTCTACCTGATCCGAACGATGTCGTCACTCATCCAATCAAACACATTTATAATACTCAACAAACAACTAGTTAGCGGTAAGTCGAGGTCGATCCATGGGACGGTGTGCTTTGGGTTCTAAGTCTATCTATCTCAATTTATGCTAGTGTCACAATATGTTTGGGTTTGTAGTTGTATTTAGACTATTGAAAGTGATAAGGTAGAACAAGCAATAAACTAAGAAAAAAATGTAAACAAATGATTAAAAGTGCTAGGATATCATGGGGTTATGGGGGAATTCATGGTGTTGATCATACAAACATGTTTACAAGGTTGCAAGCAATTAATGTTGTGGAGGAACCGAGTTGGGTTATATCTTACGGTTCTTAGGAAGAGTTGGGTCTCGGAGCCGAATCGATTAGATTGTACAACACCTACAAGTCGACTTACTTTCCTCCTAATCAACTTCTATGCATGGTCTAACAAGACTCGAGTTGGGTTATATCTTACGAGTCAAGTTGAGTAGATAAGAGATGGTAAAAATGCAAGGATTCATAGGCTTAGCATTTCATCAAACATAACATGTGCATAAAGTTGACATCACAACAAGCAAGCAATTTAATCATGTGAACATATTAGATTAAGCATGAATCAATCCCATGTTGGTTTCCCTTAATTACCCACTTATCCTAGCTAAGTAACTACTCACTCATCATCATGGGAAACATGTCATTAATGGTGTCAATCATCACAACAAGTATAAACATGATAATAGAATGAAGAAATGAACAATAAAGATTAAAGAGTAAAGGAATTATACCAAACTTGAGATGATCCAAATAATAAAGCAAAGAATAATAGAAGAAACTTGATGATTGATGGAAGGTTGTCAATCTCCCAATAATAACCCAATAATCTTCAATTACCCAATAATAAACTTGAATGATAAACTTGAACAATAATTAAGGAGAGATTAATGTGTAATTTGTGGAAAGATTAAAGAGCAATCTATTCTAATCTACTCCTAATCTAATCTAAAGAAGGATTTTTCTAGCTAAAAAGATGTGTCAAAGGATTATTACAAATGGGATATTTATAGTGGAAATTAGGTGGATGCATTTAGGGTTAACTAAGGCTAATTTAGTAATTACACTTTTGATATTTGAGCAGGGAGAAGCCGGTATTTCTTGAAGGAAGGGCTTCTTTCTTTGTAGCTTGGAGAAGACGAAATTGTGCTGTGGAAGAATCCGTGCGTATTGTGGTCGGGACGGGCGGATTCTGGTGGGGCAATACGAGCGGATTTGATGGATTCCGGGCGGATTCTGGTGGGGTAATCCGAGCGGATTCAAAGCAAGACGCTCGGATTGTGTAGTGAGGAGACGGGCGGATTGGAGACAATCCGCTCGGATTGTTCTTCAGCAGTGATTCTCCTTCTTTTCTTCCCTTTTGCTCATTCCCATTTTATTCTTGCGGGATTGGACTTTAGTCTTTGCTTCCTCTTCATACCAGTCCATCTAGTATCGTCAAGTAGCTCCCAAATATGCACGAAAGACGGGAATTTCCGCCTTATTATCTCCTTTTCTACAAAACATATGAAATGCGATAGAAAAGCAAATAGGAAGGTTTTGACGGATAAAATGGCCAAAGAATGTTATAATAGTATGCAAAATAGGCTCAATTAGGGGACTAAATGTGCGCAAATAATGTTCACATCAAATATCCCCAAACCGAACCTTTACTCGTCCCGAGTAAAGAGGTGACTAAAACTAGACCTTTATTTAAACTAACCTAATAACATAACCGATATGAGACAATTAGCGGGTCTCACTCCGCCCCTTCAACTCACAACAAGACAACCATGAGGTAGGATGCCTTCTTGCAAGGCAAGGTGGGGCTTGCCAAAATGGCGACACATCCAATCATTAAAGCACACAAAATCAAGTAATGGATGCATCTACAAAAGAATAGCCACTTTCCTCATCTAAGTGGCGGAAATTATCTACAAGGGAAGCAATTCAAGGGTACACACTCCTTCATAGATGCAATTTCTTCAAACTACTAAGCCTAGAAGGATACCAATAAATCACCTCCAAGTTGTGTCAAGCTAGGGTACCTTTGTCCTCAATCGTTAAATGCTTTTGTCAAGAGTAGACTCCCTATGGTGTTAGAAACACTGGAGGATCGCGGAATTCCCCCTCTTGCCTAGACAAGAAGAAGGGTCGTCCCCTCTCTACCATGCACAAAAATGGATACGATGGATAAAGGGATCGATAGATATTTGAGTTTCACTTTGGGAGTTTGCTTTTGTTTTTGTTTTTCCCCCCAAATTTCATGTGGCATATAACATTTGAGAACACTTTCTTGCCATTTCTTTTGATTTTTGGCTTTTCAACACTTTGACAACTTTTCAACTTTTTGCATTTTCTTTTGAACATTTTCAAAGTCACCCCAATTAGTAACGAGGGTGCCTTATATTTGAAGCTTTAGGAGTTCTATTTTTGCTCCTCTTTTCATTTGATGCATTTTTTTTTTTTTTTGCAAACTTTCTTTCACTTTTCATTTCATTGAACTCAAATTTTTGAACAATTTCTTTTTGTGCCCATTCCCTTTGATGACAAAATGTATGGTAGAACATGGATGAATGATGGTTGCATGGTTTCAAGGGTCACCTTGGAATAAACGGTAGCCAAGGAGTTATCACACCAAAAGGTACTCTTGACTAGGCCTTAAACCATGGGTCAAAGGATACTAGCATGACACATCCTAGGGTGTTTTACAAGTATTCTAACAAGCAAAGTCTTAAGAAGAAAAAGCATCTACTAGGGCCTATATACACTTGTCAAGCTTCCCAAATAGACGGTTTCGCAAATTTTTTCTAACATGCAACTACATGCCATGATGCAACTAACATATAAACATCCTAATGCATATGATTCTATCAACTAATATGACATATAAACTAAATGCAAGTCCCTAGTTCACATTGTTTTTACCGCATCAATCAAAATAAAGCCACATAGTCATTAACATAAAGAGGAAAAAGGAGTTTGGAAAGATCATACCATGCGGTCTTCAATATCCTCATGTCTCGGATGTGGCGTAGTCGATCAATGTGAAAAAGGATGAACAAACACAATATATACAAAACAATATATACAAGTCTACACTACAAAGGAAATGAACTTGTTTTTGGGTTTTTCAATTTTTCAAATTTTTATGGTTTTTGATTTTATGAATTTAAAAGACATATTTTTGTGATTTTTCGAAATTTTTCAATTTTTATGCATTTTGGAATATAAATTCCCATCCCCCACTTTATTTTGGACATTGACCTCAATGTACATGTAGGAGTAGGAATAAAAAAGAAATACATGTTTTTGGATTTTTGATTTTTAAAGTACAAAACCAATGATACGATATGAATGAATGCATGCTCTAACTAAATGCAATTCTATATGACATATATACCAAATGAATGCAATCTAAACTATACTATGTGATGCATGATTTCTAGTAAATTATGGTCACCTATGATCAAACCTCCCCAAACCGATTTAAACACTATTTCTAGTGTAGAAATGAATAGGTTTGGCCATTAGTGACTATGCATGAATTCTAGTCTATATGCAACTATCTACATGAATCATGTGAGATATATACAATGCAAACTATGCTATATGAACTAACTAATGTAAATGCAATATGAAATATATAATACAAATGCATGCAAAAGCTACACTAAATGCAATGTATATACAAAAGAGAGAGAGGGAGAGATGGGTATCATACAAATGGAAGTGGTGAAGTAGGCCTCTTTCACTCGTCATCCTCATTTCGATCATAGCCATAACCATGAGAGCTTCCGGCTTGATCATATCCGGGTGCTTGGCCCCAATATCCTCCTTGGTCAAATCCTCCTCCTTGACCCGAGTGCCCTCCACCTTGGCTAGATTGCCCTCCGTCGCCTCTACCCCAAGCTTGGTCCTCATAATTTGGGAACAAGAGCTCCGGTTATGCCCAAGAGGGTAAAGGGCCATTAGGGTCAACATACCCTTGTTGAGCCATGTTATAGTATTGGGGGTAGAGGGCCAAGTAGTTGTCTTCCCTCCCCTTGTGCACCCCAAGATCCACTCTATTCATGAGTGCCATCAAATCGTTAATACCCGGGGTATTAGGGATTTCCGGATGAAATTTGGTATATGGAGTGGGGTAAGGCGGGATAGGGACGTAGGAAGGTGGGAGAATTTGCATTCCCGGCCCTCCACGAGGTGGTTGACGGTGTGGCTCTTCCCTTTGAGGGGGATTTTCAAGAATTTGGATATCAAAGAGATAGCTTGGTGGAGGAGAGTATGGACTCAATCTTGGGTCAATGCCCGGTATCTTCCATCCCTCATGGACCATTGAAGTACATCCCTTGGTGTGCCACTCCACACTCCCATCTCGAGTGTAGTTGCACCATCGGTGACTGTGGAAGATGGTGTACTCATCAATCAAAGTCCTCCCCTCAAGAGGAATATAGGTTCCTCGGGCATTGAACCCGGGACAAAGGTGTTTGGCCAAAATTGTAATTAGACCTCCCATCACAAAGGTTTTGAGTTGGGTGGTCCCTTGAGCAAAATCATGGAACCTGGTAAGTATCTCAAGTGGCGTGTTGAAGTTATAACGCCTCACCGCTCGAACATTCAAATAAGACTCAAGAAAAGTTAAGTCGATGAGAGTACATCGATCTTGCTCGTACCTCCCATTGATGAAACCGGCTACAAAGCGTTCGGTGAATCGAATCACCGGATGTTGGATAGCAAATGTATAGCAACGCTTTATATGGGTAAAGTCCCTCCCGGAGATAGCTTTCCAAAGAAAGTCCACATTAAAATTATCGGGCTTTTCGATATAGTCGGTGGGTACTTCAAGACCGAAAACATAGGCAAATTCCTCAAGAGAAAGAACATGGTCTAGGTTGCATAACCTAAACTCCATGCCTACATTGTTGTGGGTATCCGCCACAATGCGAAGGCTACTCAAGAATTCAAGTGTGAGGCTAAGGTAAGTCTCTTCATGGGCATGGAAAAAGCTCCCAATGCCAAGGCCATTAAAGAACATCTCGGTAGGGTACCTTATCTTAAGGATTTCCAACACCCTAGTATCAACAAATTGAGTAGGTTCGTACTTCTTACCTAGAAGCTCGACGAATTTTTCGCGGTGGTCGTCGGATAGGAAGATCACTTCTTGGAAGTTGTTGAGTTGTTCAATGCCTCCCCTCATTAAGGGTCGGGTGTTCCTTGGTAGTACTACCTCTCGTGGTGTTGAAGAGGTTGATCCCTTGCGCTTCTTCCCGAATGATTCAACCAATTTCTTGGCCTTTCCTTTGGTGTTTGTCAATGGTGCCATTTGAATGTTGGTGATGGGGGTGTTTTTGAGGATTGGGGGATGATTTTGAGGGTTGAGATGAGTGTTTTAGGGTTTGGTAAGGTCAGGAAATGAGGGAGAAGGGGGGTGATTATATAGAAGAAGTAGGGAATCCGAACGTATAAGATTGGATCGAACCCGCTTTATCCGAGGGAACAGTACAATCCGAGCGGATTTCAGTCGAGACGGCCGGATTTCTAGGAAAGAAGACGGGCGTCTTTGGTAGAATCCGCACGGATTCTAGAACAGAGAAATTCTTTGGCTGAGAAGCAGGTAAAAGACGGGCGGATTTTGTTCGGGACGGACGGCTTGATCTGGACGGGCGGATTCTCGATAATCTGCACGGATTTTGACACAGTTCAAAATCTCGCCGGATGACACACGAACAGGCGTCCGTGGAGAAGACGGACGGATTATGCAGGGACGGGCGGATTTCCGGAATCCGCACGGATTCTTCTTCGATTTCAATTTTTGCTTTCTCGTGGGCCACAGACGGGCGGATTTTCTAGAATCCGGCGTCTTTCTCGCTTCTTTCCTTCTTCTTCTTTCTTTTTCACGAAACAACATACCCCATTTCACCGATTTTCTCTTTTTCCTTATCTTTTTCTAAAATTTGCTCATGAAACATGTAAGATGACTCTCTCTCTCTCTCTCTCATGCAAGAAATTAAATGCAAATGTAAATGTACAATATTATACAAAGTAAAGGGGTTCAAGAAATATCTTACAAATGGTGGCTTTGAGGTAGGACTCCACCAAACTAGTTCAATTTGTAGAGACTCTTATCCATAGAGCTCAAAGCTCTTAATAAAAGATCAAAAGCTTGTGAACAAGCTCCAAATAAGCATAAGTATGGGTTGCTCAATTTGAATATGAAACTTGGCCAAGGAGGCTTGTAGAATGCTCTTTTTCTTGGCTTCTCCTTAGCGTTAGAGCTTTCCCGATGCTTCAAATATATACACCCATGATTCTTGTTAAGACTAAGCATGAAGTGTGGTTCATTTTCATCCGTGGACTTCCACTTACCAACTTCTTCTTCAATTTTGGTGATGACGATAGCATTTGATTTTATCAATCCTTCATGAGTAGAAGGAGAATTTTCATGACTTTGATGATCGGATACCATAGGAGTTGAAATCATGGGCGCCAAATCTTCACAAGTAGCCTCACGAGCAATTTTCTCTTTAAGCTTTTTTACCAAATAGCTCTTGTAAGAAACTTTGGCCTTTTGAAGAAGGTCTAACATATCCTCTTCAATGATCATTGGCTCCATGATAGGTGCCAAGTGGTCTTCATGAATGATAAAGGAAGGACGTTCTTCTTCATGATAGGGTATCTCAAATGCCTCAAGGATAGGCTCCTCAAGCAAGGTGATATTGTGAGTCCCTCCTCTAGACTCATCATCATTGTTGCTATCCTCACGTGAATCATAAATGGGGGCTTCATTTAGCTCTTTTTCCAACACCTCAATGTTCACATCAAAAGACACACCCTCATACTCACAAAGGTTAAGAGTATTTGGTTTGCTCAACCTCATGTCTTCTTCATCGAACACAACACTTTCATAGTCACAAGAGCTCAAGGAACTTGGCTCTTCCCACTTTTCATCTTCCATGTCAAATGTTACTACTTCAAACTCGCATTTATGCTCAATATCCAAAGAACGGTGGTGAGTGTTTGCTTGGAATTCTTTTAATTGGGCAATTTGAATCCTCAACTCCTCTCTTTGGATAACAATGTCTTTAAGAACATTATCTTCTTTTCGGCTCTCTTCTAGCATTTGGTTGAAGAAGTTTTGTTGGTCTCCCATCATTTGGAGAATCATGTTTTGAATGGGTTCATCTTTTTGTTGTGGGTGTGTGTGAAAGTGGTTGTATTGTGGCAATTGAAGTTCATTGTGAAATGGGTATCGGGTGAGTGGTTGTTGTTGATATTGGGTGTGGTAATTTTGGTGGGAAAAATTGGGGTAGTGGTTAGGATTTTCGTTGTACAAATAATAAGGTAGGTTTGTGTTGACTTGCTCCTCAAACTCCCCATACCCATAGTCATACTCAAAAGATCCACCACATACTCCATGTACCAAGTCCTGGGTCATCATAGTTAAGACAAGGAAACAACTACAACATGGAAACTACACAAAAATGGTAAGAACAATCCTTGAGGAACAAGTTCCTCAAGGTGAAAGCAAAATCAAAATAGACAAACAAGTAAGAACTTAATCACATAGCACCGTCCCCGGCAACGGCGCCATTTTGATCCGAATGATGTCGTCACTCATCCAATCAAACACATTTATAATACTCAACAAACAACTAGTTAGCGGTAAGTCGAGGTCGATCCATGGGACGGTGTGCTTTGGGTTCTAAGTCTATCTATCTCAATTTATGCTAGTGTCACAATATGTTTGGGTTTGTAGTTGTATTTAGACTATTGAAAGTGATAAGGTAGAACAAGCAATAAACTAAGAAAAAAATGTAAACAAATGATTAAAAGTGCTAGGATATCATGGGGTTATGGGGGAATTCATGGTGTTGATCATACAAACATGTTTACAAGGTTGCAAGCAATTAATGTTGTGGAGGAACCGAGTTGGGTTATATCTTACGGTTCTTAGGAAGAGTTGGGTCCCGGAGCCGAATCGATTAGATTTTACAACACCTACAAGTCGACTTACTTTCCTCCTAATCAACTTCTATGCATGGTCTAACAAGACTCGAGTTGGGTTATATCTTACGAGTCAAGTTGAGTAGATAAGAGATGGTAAAAATGCAAGGATTCATAGGCTTAGCATTTCATCAAACATAACATGTGCATAAAGTTGACATCACAACAAGCAAGCAATTTAATCATGTGAACATATTAGATTAAGCATGAATCAATCCCATGTTGGTTTCCCTTAATTACCCACTTATCCTAGCTAAGTAACTACTCACTCATCATCATGGGAAACATGTCATTAATGGTGTCAATCATCACAACAAGTATAAACATGATAATAGAATGAAGAAATGAACAATAAAGATTAAAGAGTAAAGGAATTATACCAAACTTGAGATGATCCAAATAATAAAGCAAAGAATAATAGAAGAAACTTGATGATTGATGGAAGGTTGTCAATCTCCCAATAATAACCCAATAATCTTCAATTACCCAATAATAAACTTGAATGATAAACTTGAACAATAATTAAGGAGAGATTAATGTGTAATTTGTGGAAAGATTAAAGAGCAATCTATTCTAATCTACTCCTAATCTAATCTAAAGAAGGATTTTTCTAGCTAAAAAGATGTGTCAAAGGATTATTACAAATGGGATATTTATAGTGGAAATTAGGTGGATGCATTTAGGGTTAACTAAGGCTAATTTAGTAATTACACTTTTGATATTTGAGCAGGGAGAAGCCGGTATTTCTTGAAGGAAGGGCTTCTTTCTTTGTAGCTTGGAGAAGACGAAATTGTGCTGTGGAAGAATCCGTGCGTATTGTGGTCGGGACGGGCGGATTCTGGTGGGGCAATACGAGCGGATTTGATGGATTCCGGGCGGATTCTGGTGGGGCAATCCGAGCGGATTCAAAGCAAGACGCTCGGATTGTGTAGTGAGGAGACGGGCGGATTGGAGACAATCCGCTCGGATTGTTCTTCAAAGCGATGATTCTCCTTCTTTTCTTCCCTTTTGCTCATTCCCATTTTATTCTTGCGGGATTGGACTTTAGTCTTTGCTTCCTCTTCATACTAGTCCATCTAGTATCGTCAAGTAGCTCCCAAATATGCACGAAAGACGGGAATTTCCGCCTTATTATCTCCTTTTCTACAAAACATATGAAATGCGATAGAAAAGCAAATAGGAAGGTTTTGACGGATAAAATGGCCAAAGAATGTTATAATAGTATGCAAAATAGGCTCAATTAGGGGACTAAATGTGCGCAAATAATGTTCACATCACTACCTATGGGCCAAGGGATTACTTTGAGCAAGTCACAGTCTCCCTCCACCCCTAAGGAAATTAAACACATGAAGACCGTCCCTTATGCTTCCGATGTTGGGTCTATCATGTATGCTATGATTTGCGCTCACTCCGACGTTGCGTATGCCTTGAGCATGACAAGTCGTTATCAAGCCAAGCCTGGTGAGAGTCACTGGATAGCCGTAAAGAACATCCTTAAGTACTTGAGAAGGACTAAGGATTCGTTCTTAGTGTTTGGAGGAGAAACTGAGTTACGTATAAGAGGTTACACGGACGCAAGTTTCCAAACCGATCAGGATGACATGAAATCCCAATCCGGTTATGTGTTTATGCTAAATGAAGGAGCTGTTTGCTGGAAGAGCTTCAAGCAAAGCGTTACTGCGGATTCTACAACAGAGACTGAGTACCTTGCAACATCTGAGGCTGCGAAGGAAGCTGTTTGGATTAGGCAATTCATGGAGGGGCAAGGAGTAGTCCATTCCGCCAAAGATCCTATCACACTATATTGTGATAACAGTGGAGCTATTTTTCAAGCCAAAGAGCCTAAGTCTAGTAACAAATCTAGACACATTGAAAAGAAATACCATGTAATTAGAGATTATGTGGAAAGGAAGGAAATTAACATTTGTAAGGTTGGGACAGATGATAATATTGCTGATCCTTTAACCAAGCCTTTATCAAAGGCTAAGCATGATGGTCATGACGTCGCTATGGGATTGAGACGAGTACCAGATTTTCTTTAGATTATGGATATGTAATAATTGGATAGTGTATCTTTTATTATATATATGATAATCACATTCATTGTTTTCGCATTCATTCTTTTATGAATCTTTTATTTAGTGTGACTAAATTTTAAATACCTTGTTTATCTGAATAAGTTGTGGAGACAATGTTGAACACTATTCAAGTGAATAAGATGAACATTGTATTTTGTCCCTAGTCACTTAATGAGGTGACGTCTCGAAGTGACTAGATTGTAAGTCGATTGATGGTTGTTCAACACCATAAGGTCATATGTGATGACTGGTCGATTACATAGGCAGAGTGTGTGACACTTTGCCGGACATTGACCATTTAGAGAGTCCATAAGTTCTATTATAGACGCCTGGTCGTGGCGGGGATCTCTAAGATGTTCTAATGAGTCGATTCTTTTGACTGGAGACTATTATCTGAGCAAGTGCAGTTTCCGAGTGACTTTGGTTTTTGTCCTAGGTCGTGCCGTGAAAGGAGGCCAAAAGGGCATTTAGTAGGTCATGGTGAGCTGTATTGTGCAATAGGATAGATAGGGCATACAGGAATTGTCCACCCCCGTTGGGTAACTATATCTCAAGGCCACTCGAGGAGTTAATGACTACAAATGCGTGGCCACGCTCGGAAGTAAGCTGTGAGAGATTTTTCCGGTCAGGTAGTCACACTCCCGATCGATAAAACCACTCGCGATGTGTTCATGTGCAAGTGCGACCTGAAAGACACCTTGCATTGAGTGGGAGATTAAAACGGACAAGAGAATTGGTAGCGCACACCTTGTGTCGGACAAGTGGGAGATTGTTGGAGTTAGTGTCCTCCACAATAGTGCGTTAACATAATAAATCTCATTAATGGAATATCATCAGATATTTAATTATTTGATCCTCGTCAGTTGATTAACGTAAATCGATAACGGTTGGCTGACTAGAGTTTGACGTTATTGTCGTGAGACGGCGGTGATCAACTGACCCCTTTCGATCACACCTATAGGAATGAACCCTAATAGACAACTAATTAATTGTATGAGATACAATTTATTTAGTCCCTTGATTTGTAGACTAAAAGGTTAGTCAATTATTTTAAGAGAGAATTCGAGTTGCGAACTCGAGGAACGGCAGTTATTATTTAATTATGTGATAATTGAATAATAAATTTTGGGAGACGGGTTTTAGTTAATTAACTGTTAATTTACTAAAATTGTACTAATTGATTAATGTGATTAATATTAGTACGTAAATAATATGTGTAGTGGTACACGTATATTTACGGAGTGAATTGGACGAATTAATTATGGAAGTATTTAAACATGAAACGATGTTTAAAATAAAAATTACACGGATTTGTGCGACAAATATAAGAACCAACATGGACCCGTAAATGGGCAAGTGGACCGTGTAAAATAAGAGTAGTGGATGATTACTCACATAATCATTTCACCTTATTTTGTATACTACCATAATTCATCTTATATAAGATTTTGCATGTGATGTAAGATGAAAAAATATAAGACAAAATTTGTCCACTACCACACTCCATCTCACCCGCCACTTCTCCCTTCCTTATACTCCATCTATTGTTCATTTTTCTACACTGCATCATTGTGTATCATTTTGCATGTGAACAATATCATTCATCTCTCTAAAAATAATTATCCATCTCTACTAAGATTGTTAGTATACATAAATTTTATTACTAAGAGAGTTAGTAATATTACAAATAATATCAAGGGTATAATATTAACAAGTTCTAGTAAAATACTTGTTATTATTTTTGGCTAAGTTCTTGGGTGCAACAAGAAGGAGATCTTCTCTTTGAAGATTAGTAAGGAGGATCATCCATTTGGAATAAGCTCAAGAACAAGCTAGTAAGGTGAACTAGTTTGTGCCCTTTTTACCACAAAATCAATGTAAGGAAATTGTTTTTCCTTATACTTTCATTTTTATGCTTTCATATTAGCATGCATGTTACATAGATCACCTAAATGACAAATTATGAGATAATTTAATTTTTATTAGAGAGTCTAATATGGATCTATGATCTTTCACTAAGCTCTGGAAGTTGTCTATCTCTAACAAACTAAAGGTTTTTTTTATGGAAATTTATGGCTAATGCCCTACCAGTGGGCTCTGAATTCCTCAAACGAAAAATGAATTGGCGCTCCTTCTGTTCTCTTTGTGATGGCTCATCTCCTTGTGTGGAATCTATTTCTCACCTGTTTAGAGATTGTAGCTTTGCAAAGGCTCTATGGTTTGGCTGTCCTTTAGGACTTAGAATCACAGGAGGGGTGGACATTAATGTTAGGGTTCGGGTCATAAACTGGGTTTCTTATTTCCTAATTGGCCCAGATCCTAACTCCCTCCTTTTCCCCTAATCGCTACCCTCTGGAGAATTTGGTGTTGCAGGAATGATATGGTCTTCAAGAATCGCCGCCCTAGGCCTATGAGTGCTTTACATTCTATTCTTGGTGATATTCAGTGTATGAAGGAGATTGTGTGCAATAAGGATACTAGCCTTGTTCGAGAGCCTTTGTTGGACTCATCCCCTGGTTTTGGTTTAGCTAAGAGGATTTGAAACTCCTTCCCCTTTTGGATCGTTGGGGGACCTAGGTGCGGAAATGTTTGTACTGTCAAGTGTGATGCTGCTTGGAGGGCTGATAGAAGCGCTGGCATGGGGTGGTGCTTATTGGATGGTAATGGGACCTTAAGGAATACTGCTAACGCTCGCTCGTTTGCCTCTTCTGCCCTGCATGTCGAAGGACATGCAGCTTTCAGGGCGCTCAAATGGGCCTTGGACGAAGGGTACCTTCATGTTAGACTTGTTACGGATTGTCTTAACTTGGTTTTGCAGGCTGCGGGAGCGGAGAAGCCGATTGCATCTGTCAACTGCATTATCCAAGATATTAAGTCTATTGCGTCTCATTTTCATTGTTGCTCTCTTAGTTTCTGTCCTAGGGGAGTGAATAGGATAGCTCATAATCTTGCTCAGAGAGCTCTTGTGCAAGCTATGTTATTTGTTGCTGTCAAAAAAAAAAAAAAAAAATTAGAACAACTTGTAGGTGTAAATTACGAAGCACCTTTCCTGGTTGTTCATCATCACTTATTGGTTTAATAATATGGACCTCCTCTTCTTGGTGAATACTTTAAAAGACTCAATCTTTACCTCTTCTTTCTTTGTTTCATAAGATTGAGCAAGTCCACTTTCATGATTGTCTAAACAGTTGGAAGCACGATCAAGCCCTTGTGCTAACTCCCTGAATAATATGGAAAGCTAAAATTCTTCCAATTTTTTGAAGGCACGATTAATCTTCCTTGAACCCAGGTTTCCGTCTACCCCAAGATAAATTTGTTAAGAAACAAACTAAAACGCGGCTCTGATAACCAATTTGATGTAGAACTATATTGATTTGTTTGTTAATTGTAACGTGTAGAAATATGCAGCAGAATTGTTTTGTGAATATCGTGTAAATAGAACAAAAAACAAGGGATAATATTGTGAATCTTGCTCTAACCTCGCAAGGAAATCACTCGAATCATTCAAACTCAGCCTCGCAAGGATGAAGCCTAAACTAGTCTCAAGATTAATTGCAATTGTTCACAAACTGTAAACTTTTATCAACTCTGAATATAACATGTAAAATAAGGCTACAAATGATCCCTATTTATACTACTTCGACATCCTACTCTTACTTGAATAATAAGAACCTTCCTAAGTTCCTAAACTAACTAAAAAACATTATTTAATAATTAAGCTAATAAAACCAGATCTGTAGAAACCTAATAACGCTAGAATTAGGAAATAACAGAGTTTTCCTGAACTTATTCGAAAAAAACAAGAATCTAAGTTCTACACGGTTTAGAAAATCGTGTCTTCTACACGGTTATAGCAACCGTGTTTCCAACTACTTTTTGCTCGTTGCATTTTATGACCTTCTGTGCTCCCGCATCAATTTCATTGCATTTTGTTTCATAAAATCAAAAACTCATAAAAAATTGCGTATTTCAAAAATCAAAAAAGCTTTGAAAAAACCTAAAATATATTAGTTTAGAATTGGTAGTTTATAATTGTAGATACTTGTGTATGTTTGTTACTCTTCTCATATAGGTACAACACTTCATTAAAGACATGTAAAAAGGAAATTCAGAAAACCTAGGAAATTGATTGTCGTTTTCCATGGTTGTTAATAAGCCTACTGGTAACTTTCCTTTTTCTTCGACGAGAAAAAATATGATGAAAATTGCAACAAAAATTAAGTTTTCTTACTTAGATCTATCAATTACTAAGAAACTAAGCAATTGGTAATTTTGGATGCTTAGACAGTTAGACTTCCAAAACTCGGAGTGTGAACGAGATTATAGGGTTAGCTCCTTAAGATCTTGCTGCACTGAATATTGATGTGGACGATGGTGTCTGGCAACAGTATACCAAGCGGAAAGGGCTCGAAGTTATAAATGAGGAGCCAAAGCACTTGTTACAATTTACTGATAAGGACGTCAAGGAAGAGGTGGACTACTGGAAAAACTCGGTCTATTGCTTTATCTCGGGTGCAAATCCTCCCCTGGATGTTGTTGAAGGCTTCCCCGGGAGACTCTGAGCAAAGCATAGCATCGACAAGTGTAGACACCTCAAAGTTGTCTACTGGCCTTATGGGTACTCGATGATGAGGCTAAAATTAAATGACTAAATGAAAATTGACTTTGTTATAATTAAAAACTTTTTACGCTTATTTCTCGAGAAACCCGTTAAAATTGCCTAAAACCACCTAGCAACCTTCACCTATATATACAACCCATATTTATTAGTTTTGTAATATATTACGTAGATTAAGACACTACCATCAAATCAAACCGACCAAACGCACCGAAGGGAGAGAGAGGAAAAAACCCCAAAAAAACCTAATTTTCCAACCGCCTCTCCACTACACCCTCTCTTCTCTCGCCGGCGACCTCACCGTACCTTTGTAGGTCGCCGGCGAGAGCCTCCTCGCACCTTTACCTCTTCGATCGGAGTATTTCCTTTTTCTTTTGCAGTCATATGCTATATTCAGGTGGCCGAGTTTTGTTCTGGTGTGGTTGCTGGATCTGTCTTTTCTCTGCTTCTATATTCCACCGTCGGCTTCATTTGGGTTAGTGGGTTTGAAATCTCTGTGCTTTCTTTCTCTTTCTCTAATCAATCAGTCACATCTTTAGTCTTTTGTGACTTGATTTCTGTCGAGACTGGTTCTAGGTGCGTCTTTCCGTCTCTGGTTCTTTTTAAGCTCTTTTTCAATGGATTATATGTCTCTTCTCTTTAATCTTGCTGAATTGTCGATCTTGGATGATAATGGTTTGGATGATGATGATTTAGTTAAGTGGATTATGAGTATGGGAGCGCCTTCTTTTTACTCTATTCACATGATAAAGGATCGAGGTAATTCTCTTTTCAAAGATGGTAATTTCTCCCTTGCTATTAGTCTTTATAAGTTGGCTCTTGATTTTCTGTGCTGTCTTGCCATTCCGCCCTCTCATAATCAGTCAGAGGCCTCTTCCCTTACCATATCTCTTGTGCTCAACTTGGCTTCTTGTGAGTTAAAGCTGTCTCGGTTTATTGAGGCCCGCTGTTTGTGTAATCTTGTCCTAAACATTGATCCGTGTAATGTGAAAACCTTATACCGCCGTGGCTCCGCCTTAAAGAAATTGAATTTACTTGCGGAGGCCCTAGATGATTTTGAACATGCCTTCAATCTTGACCCGAAAAACAAGGATGTTGCTCGTGAGTTGAGCTCTGTTTCTGAATGCTTGCTTTTGAATCCCAATGGTAAACGTGTCGCTTATCCTTTTGATCCCTTAGATAGGGACAAAAAAGGTAAGAAACCTCTTCTAAATGCTGAGATGGACAATAAGATTCCTGGTGTTGTGAGTGAAGCTACTAGTAGTAGTAGTAGTAATATGGAGTTGTTGGATAATTCGGTTTGCTGTGAGCAAGTCGTAAGTAGTGGGAGTTCAGACTTGGTTTTGGACTCGAATCATCTCGTCTCTCGAGAGTCTAACTCACCCTTGCCAGTTCAGAATGATAGTAATTCGTCCCTTTCCTTTACCCCGGAACCTTCAAAATGCACCTTCTCTAACAAAAAGCAATCCCACAGAAAATTGTATCTCTCTGCTAAAGATTACAAAAACTTGATGCTTGGAAGGAATTTGCAATTTTTCCATCCCGAATCGGGGGCTTACATGAAGGTTCGCCCCCTCTTCACACAATCTTCTACTTTGGCGGGAACTCCCCTTGAAGGTCCTTCACGGGAAGCAGTAGTTCCCTCTTTTTCTCATTCGCCTATGAATCATTTTACTACTGTGGACATTGGTCCACCTAGTAATTTGGTTACTTTTGATGAAGAAGTTGAATCTCATGAGGTTAAGCGACCTCGTTTGTCACATGATAAGTTTTCCGATCACTTTAGGGAGGTTGGCCAAGTTTATTTGACTGATAGCGCCTTTTTGGAACAACCTGTCAAAATGGTTCCTAATTCCTTGCCAAGTCAAAGTGAGTTTGTTTTCTCAGCTGTGAAGAAGAATTCAATCAGAGCATGTAGCCGAGCATGTAGCCGAGTTGTGGGAAAGTCTTCTTGCCAACATTGTTCGAGTCATGTTCGAGCTAAGGTAAAGAAAAAGTCTCTGTTAATGGTTAGGCGTTTATCTATTTTTTGCAGATTTACGGAAACAAAAGCTTTGTGTTAGAAATGTGCGTACCTTAATAGCGGAATAGGTACGATGATCGACGTGCCACTTTCTGTCCACAATACCGAAACCGAGACCAATATCGGTGGCTACAAGAGTCACGGATATATTCACACCCCAAGTCCAAAGCTCCAATTTGATGGAGAGCTTAACCGTAGCGATAGTATATCTTTCTATTTGTTGTGTATTGTCATTGTGTATCGATTCACATATAGAATCAATCCAATTTATAATGCTCTAAAAGAGCAGTTACAAGAGGATGAATTAAGAGAAATAATGACCATTAATATCTGATTTAATGACTCATTACTCACCTCTTAATCTCACCTTATTATCACATAGATAATGTAGTAACAACCACAACTAATGTGGCCGTTTATTACTTGAATTTCAATACTCCCACTCGGCCACACATCCAAGTAAGAAGCTCCCACTTGGCCACCCAACCAAGCACATAAAAAAAAACACAACTCAATAAGAACTATCAACCACGTCTCATACAGGAAAATGGGGCGTGCGACCAATATGTAACAAGTAGTGTTGTATTAAGCCTCCATCAAACTAACATAACACTTTCACAATAACGATTCCCCAGATCATTCAAACAACACCGCAGCATACACTATCCCTTTATGCTATGACATGTCACGTAGTTATATACACAATATAACCGCCGGCCTGGCTTAACATGGTGTAGTTGAATTGACCATTCCTTAAGACACTAATGAAAAATCCATCTCAACTCGATTGCTTTCCTAACATGACCCGTTGAACCAACGACTTTATGATTCTCCGAAATCACGCTAAAGTAGCAACATCAAATCTCAATTTCATCTCACAGCTCCAAGTCAAAGGGCTTCGTACCAAAATAGGAGACACAAGTCCAAAAGGGTTCACACAACAACAGATTAAGGAATCATCTGTCACTCCTTACGGTCGACAAAACACACATAGTATGATATATGTGTCACAACATAGCTCCCACTACGATGGGCATATCACGCTTCTATGTCGTGCGAATCATAAGTCTAGATACTACAGAAATATCTAACCCAAGCCACTAGATTGATATACTCAATATTCAATCTGACACTTGTGATTCGGTTCAAAACTTTAGTATGAAAATAGGGTGTCTTCTCATACTTCGACTACAAAAGTCTCATCTTAGACTTACTAAGGCGACTATATAACGAGTCAATATCTTTTCCATACAACTTATGTACAAAGATATAATCTAAACACTTACTAGTTAGTGTTAAGCGACTCAGTCTCATCTTGCCCACTACACAAGTGTCAAGGTAATTACCTGTGTGACTAGGTAATCTAAAAGCTTGGTGATATCTTATGGGCCTTATCATGCAACAAATGCATATGAACATTTTCCAAAAGATGCAAAATCTTAATCCAAAAATGTCCATTATCAAACACATCCACAACTCAACAAGATTAAAACTTAAGTTGACTATTTCACATAATTATCTCAACACATGAACTAATTAAGAACACATCTTAAAAAAACGCCAACTATCTTGTTAGTTCAACTGACTTGTTGACAACTCTTAGTCCCACACAAGAACTATTATACTCTTACCACAAAGGCAAAAGTTAAAAACACTTGATTACATATCATTGTGCATGTAGAGGATCGATTGCGTAGCTAATTACTTATCAATCACAAGATTGACGTTCAACCATGTACTAAACAAGGTACACATCAAAATAACAACTGCACTAGAACAAGAAATAATACTCTAATCATTTCTTGCGCTTGATCGCAGGTTTAGACATAACCAAAATATTATTTTCTTCTAAATATATACCAATATGTCACCAATTTACAAAGAGAACTTATTCTCCTTTATAATTTTGACATAACCATATTAATTCCACTACCATCCAATTAATTCATCACACAAATGATTTATGGAATTTGAAATATATATGGAAGATCATTCAACACATGAATAAGCTTGAAGGACACAAAGATTTATTATCTTAATCATTTGAGACAAACTCAATTGATCGATCCATGTATATAAGTTCCTCGAGAACCTTACTACTTGAATTTCAATACTTTGAAGATGGTTGCGAGTTCTAAGAGAAAGGAGGAAGGCTCGATCCTATTTGACCATCATCCTCCGTTTAAAAAGCGTTGTCTCTCTGTTGTTAATTCTGTTTGTAATTCTGTTTGTAATATTAGTTACGTTAGTTGTGTTTCTAGTTTAGGGGTTTGTAGTGGCCCTCGGTTTTCTTTGTAACTGGTTTGTATGTACTCGGTTTTTATGCTATCTATAAAAATAGTACACCTTTGTCTAAAAAAATACGTAGATTAAGACATTTCGGATGACATTCTATTCCCGGAACCCACGTGAGAATATGCAAATTTGGGCCTAACACCCTCGTTAAGTCAGTTGCATGTTTCATAGCGGGAGGAAATACTAAAGGCAACTCACATCAAATGCACGATTAATAACGATAAAATACGTACACAACTACTTAAATTGCCTAATGTCTCGAGAATTTTATAATTGGTGTACATCCAAGTATGAAAAGATAAGGAAAAACAATGAGAAGATAGAAAACCAAGTGGTTACATCATGTTGAACAAGTTGTACACAATGGAAAGGATCATGATTTTATATTTACACTAGCAGCTATCATTATCCTAGTAAAATTCAACCACGAAAGAGTATAAATGCATACCATATGACACAGACGGGGAGGGATGTGAAACATATAGGACGAAAATATACGAGAGAAACATCCGAAATCCAAAGACCGGGCCATAAAATCTATACTCTCAGATCATCCGTGGCAAATATACTATCCCAGATTGAAAATCAAACCACATATAAAAATTGTCTCAGTTTCATATAAGCGCATAAAAGTAGTTAATTTACGACAAAGTCGAAATTCATTAATAGTCAACATCCAGATAGACCTGAGGGTACCAATATCAAATACTCTTTTTATTCATCTACTTCCTCATATTCTGGATAATAGTACGTCTCATTGTTGACATGGCACGAGAATTAAGGAAAGAAGTTAAATAATGTAAAGTATTGTGGTGGGGTGAAGTAATTGGAAAGAGGGAAGGTATTGTGGGTATTATTGTGAGTGAATGATTAAAATAAGTATTGTTTTGGGTTGAGGTGGGGTATTGTTGTGGGGTTGAAGTGACTAAAATAAGTATAAAAGTTTACCAAAAATAGACAATGAGACATTATTGTGAATAGACGGAAATGAACAATGAGACACTTATGTAGAATAGGAGGGAGTATTATTTATTATTTTCTATACTTATCGTATTATCTGCATAATTGTATATAAACTGACCTCGTAACTTGTACTTCTAAATAATTGTATAGAGTTTGTTTCTCTTTCTTTTTTTTTTTGTCTTAATTTCGTTAAATATATAATATTTTAAATAAATAGTAGAAGCCGTCAGTTTGACGGGCAATCCGGGTGCGTAATACCTGTACCTTTACCCCCGAGTCCGCAATCTTCGGTTTAGACCGGAGTGACGGAACAGTCCCCATACCAGGATCAAAAGTGGTCTTTTCCGTTAAACTTGTTTTTGTATGTTTTTTTTTTATAAAACCTATTGGCGACTCCCCATACTATTATTTATTTCAAAAAAAAGATTTTTTCAGGGATCTCACAGTGGCGACTCTGCTGGGACTTATTAAGAGGGTAAGACTTGAAATTTGTTTAAATCTTATGTATCTGACGAAGTTAATTTTTTTAAAGTACTTGTTACATAAGTGAAATTGCACACTATTGTCCAAATTTTAGCACGCTAAATTGGAGGTTAAATTGCCCATTGAGAATCAGATCGTATGCATGTGCATTGACAATTACGTGTGATAATGCTACCAACTACAGGTATGAGTTTGGTTTCTGATTTTTAACTTCTTGGCATTAATGCAGATGTATCAAAGTTAGATAAAGTGTTCATAGGTATTACATTCTTACTGCTACTTTTTATTTTAATATCTTGTCTATTGTCTATTCACCGAATTATATTTCTTACTAGGTAGTATCCCGCGTTTCGCGCGGCCTGTTTTATAATTTTATTTTTATAATTGATGAAAAATAATGTAAGCTTTAATATTTTTACTTATAAATAAAAATAAATTATTTTTTCTCAAATTAATTCTTTTAGATTTAACTTCAATGTTTTAAAATAAAATACATAAAATTTTAATTAAAACTAATAAGTGATAATTAATTATGCATGATCCAACGTTTTATAAATAAATTTGTGACTTATCAAATATCATATTAATTAAAATAAAATTTATTCGAATAATGCAACAATCAAGACTAAGTTCTCAAATTATGTCATGATACGTTATGTTCAAAATCAATTAAAATTGTTCAAAATTATGTGAATAAAATTTTATATAATTTGAAGATTTTTTATGTATAAAGTGTATGTGATATTTATGTTTGATTGTGTCTTGTATGTGTTATGTGTCAAATGTTTGATTGTGTCTTGTATGTGTTATGTGTCAAACATATCTGTAAGAAATTTACACCTTTTATTTATTTAAACAACTATATATAATGATGTTTAAGATTTTACCTATAACTAAAATAGATTGAACTTTCTCAAATATTACTTTTTGAGGTTTAATTTCAAAGTATTTAAAAGATAACATATAAAATATTTAACTAAAAGTAATATTTTAGTTAGTCATAATAAATATTTTATACTTGACGTATACATATTTAATTGAAAATATTAAAGAAAATTGTAAAGTGTTTTCTACCTTTTCATGTCGTTTATAATACTATATTATTTAATAATTACTATTTTTGTTTTGATTATTCAAATGCAATCGCGATCACTGTGTACATACATACTCGAACACATACACGTTATCACATTATATAAACTTACCAAAATCTCGATCATATGTATTTAATTTCTCGCAATATAATTTTTTTCTTAATGGATTTAATGGTCTAAGTTTATAACTTTCTCAATTTTTTTTAACGTAAATGTAAAACATTGTGAGACACTCAGTTTAATCATCTCTAGATATCAAAATATTTCAATAAATGTAATGAAAATTATACTCATATGAAAGCATTTTTCGGAATGAACGTATTTATTTACATTTTAGAATTTTTATGAAAAACGTTTTTATATAAATTTAAAATCAAATCACCGTAATTGTTATATCTAATTTTATAATATATTTATTAAACTCTAATTAATACTTTGCTGAGATTTATTTAGTATTTATTATGTTTATATTTAATGTTGAGCTGTAATTAATACCTGTATTTAATGCTGTGTTGACACGTGGCGCATCCACAGCGCTTCAACCCGATTTTATATATATATATATATATATATATATATATATATATATATATATATATATATATATATATATATATATATATATATATATATAGATTGTCTATTGTAATATCTTGTCTCGAATGTATAATAAAAAGGTGTAGGTTTTCCGTAAGTCAATATTACGCCATTTAAGTTACCGTCATTCACCCTTGGTAAATTACGTTGTATACTTAGAAGGTCCATTTGACCAACTAGGTCTTACCCGTATTTTCCACCTCATGATGTCGTGTTTTGGCAACTCGGCTGGTCCATATGACTGGGTGAGCACAAAAGCGAAAGATACCCTCGTCTCATCGCGCGCTCGCACCGTGGATGTAATGGTATTTTAATGTTATGAGTAGCCAATTTCCAACCCGCAAACCTAACCATAGAACCCGTAGAACCTTTGATTAGGGCGATTCGTGTATGCTTGTTTGCAACTACGTTGACTTTTTTTTCTTATTGTTTGACATTTTTTTTAACTCGTCATTATTATTATTTTCTACCGTCGTATCGTATGTAGTTCAGAGTCATCTTGTATTTTAGCTTAAATGTCAGTAGGTATAGTATACTAAAATGGCTACTTTAGTTAATAACTTAGTCAAATGTTAGGTATTAGAATTTGGATATTAGCTATACAGCTACTTTGATAGCCACGTAGCTTCACTTCATGCATATGTAAATAACTAGATTTCATGTCCGTGCGTTTCACGGTTACTAAATTGTTTTCTACTTTTAGTTGATCAGGTGAAATGGGTATTATAAAAGTTTATACTGACTTTAAAAATAAATGTAATAGTTTTTGTGAGAAATTTAATTTAATAAATTCAGTTAGTCATACCACATACTCCGTATATGTCTTCTATAAAATATGGCTAAAAGATATTGATAATATATACTTCCTCCGTCTCAATCGTTTGTATACCTTTAATTAAAAAACCCCTCACAAAGAATAGAAAAGGTAAATAAATAAATGAGACGGAGTGAGTACTCTGTACTACAAAAATAGAGTAAATACATATTTGCTATAGTCAAATTCTTGTTAATAGCTTTTGATAATTGTAAAGTTCTTACTCCATTGTATGCTAATCAAACTCACAAACTGAGTAACATTGACGTGACAAAAAGTAATGCATACATACACCTGTAATATTTAAGTAATGCATCCATACACCTGTAATATTTTACTCCATACATCACAATAAGAAACATAAGCCCCTATAATTTAATGTCTGTCGTTTCTCTAATCACAAAAGCATACTCGTATACAATGCAATAATTCAACAAAAGAAGGCCGATAACTGGGAAAAATCTTATAAAATTTTAATGAAGAAAACACTTTGTCACGGATCGGACGGAGTGCCTCTTTGAATATAAGTGGCGTTTAAAGAAAGCATACTCCGTATGTTTTACTGAAATTGATCTTTACTTAATTTACTACTAAAAAAGACATGTGTTTTGATATTACCCTAATTTTCATATGAGAGACTGAGTGTAATGATAATGTGAGATGTAATGCTAATGCGAGACCTTTTATATGAATATATGATGGATAATTACTATTTTATTCCTTATTTTTCATTTTTATTCTTATTCGATCAATTTGTTGTCGTTCGTTAATTAACGGATGCTATTATTCTTGTAGTGATCAAAATCGGGCTATATAAAGTGATGAAAAATGAGATGGTTTAAATCATTTTGTGCTTATTATTTATATAGCTTTATAAATTATTTAAGTAGACTCCTATTGAAATTGAAACTATATGGTTCACTGCATTTAGAAGTTGCCTCACATTGAAATTTGCGAATCCTAACGTCTAGGATTCAAGTTTACTTATCTTATTTCTGATAGGCTATCGCACACCTATGCAAAGATAATATTTATACCCTAGACAACAAATGAATGTAGTACTTAGGGGTCGAACCCAAAGGAGACGGGAGTTATTAATTAATTGTTATGGATTGAATTTTACCTTGGTAGATTAACGTTTGCTTTGGTTGATTGGTTTGATGTAATAAAACAATAATAAATAAAATGTCTAGGGAGGTCGGGTCACACATGCCAATTATGTAAATATATGATTATGTTAAACTTAGTAATAATAATATTGTCAATTGTTTAGGCTTAAAGACACCCACCTTACGATATTAGTATCAACCATAGACCGGGTCCTAGAGAAACTCTCGTCCATGACTAGGTCGTCGTACTACACATGCTTAGTCTAATTCAATTCCATGCCTCTCGACTTTTAGAACGAATGAACAAACTTAATCAATGAATAAGGCCTTTAAACAAAGATTAAACGTGATGTTGCAAACATGTGATAGAAACAATTTATCAATATTAACTTAACCTCATTTTGACATTTATATATTACTTAATCATGCATAGTTTCCCTTACTCCTTAGACAAATGCAACTACTCTAACATTGTGAAAATATAAACTAAACTAATGCTAAATGAAATGATAAATAGCATAATTAAAATAAAGATAGAATTACCTTGAATGTAAATAGAAGAGCAATTGCAAATGGAAATAACTTGGAAATAACTTGGAATAAATCTTGAACTTGATAATAGAAATGTTGTAACAAACTAATATAAGCTAAACTAAACTAAACTAAACTACTAATATTTAGAGAGAATTTTGGAATAAAAATATATGTAAGAATGGTATCTAAAAGTGTGTGATTAACACCCCTTATATAGGAAATAAGGGAGTGAAATTTGTAGAGAAATCCAAAATGGCATCCTAAGCACACTCTTAATTTTCTCTTCAATTCTTGGTTTAATGCTCAAGGTATCCAAAGTTGGTGCTTTAATGCCTTGTTTATGAGTGCGATTAAGAGCATTAAGGAGGGCATCTTAAGTATTTTGGCATCCTAAGCTCTTCTTTAGCATCCAAATTTTCCACCACATTTTGGACTTGAATTCTTGGGCTTTGACTTGCACAATGACTTTGCTTGCATTTTCATTTTGATCCAACACTTTCTTCATGCAAAATCCATGCACTTCCAACACTTAGTCCAATCTTGCTCTCATACTTAGCCTTGCTTCTAGTGTTAGCACATTTTATAGTACTTTAGCTCATTTAGCTCATTTTCCTACAAAACACACTTGAACACACAATTGCACTAGAAACACAATATTAGCTTAGAAACACTTTGATAAGTGCTAAATGATATATAAAATCAAACTAATATAAGGGGTTAAAATGTATAAAATATGCACTTATCAATTTCTCATGCACATCTTAAATTCCGGTAGATATTGGTGCGTGTTAGCAATTTTAAGAATGGTAGGAGTATAATTGTTTATCTATTATTTTCATTTTATAAAAAATTATAAATAAATTACTTGTTTTTACAATGATAAAAATCATCAAATACCAACATCAATATCAAAATAAAATAGTTGTTTAACAACCTCTTCATGTACAAACTAATGAAACTAATAATAAAACACAAATAAAACCACTAATTCACAATGATTAAGTTGCGTGTTTGTTGGCTCATATGGCTATCAATTCGGCTCATTGTAGACGGACATTATTCGTCTAAAAGTGTAGACGGGTAGTGGCCCTCTCGCAAAATGCAATTGAGAGGACAAGTGGGGTATCCATTTCTCATCCACTTGCACTATCCACTTTCATTTTGTGAGAAGGAAACTATCCGTCTATAGTTTTAAACGGATAGTGTCCGTCTAAAATGAGAATTTATATATGGGTATATATATTGATGGACTTAATGTGAAAGTAGGACATAAATAAATTTAAGGGGTCTTATTAACCAATAATATTAGCAAAACTCCATCTTAAAAAGAAGTCTCAAACGTCTATAATACGAAAAAACTTGAACTCTCTCATTGCTCAAGAAATGCTTCTTTTATCGTATAAATGTAATCGTTCCGTCTCCATTTAGTTTTGCCGTTACATGTGAAATGTCAATTTATGTACCTCAAAAGATTTGAAACTGCAAAAAATGAAAAAGAGTTGACAAACTACTATAAGTTCGTAAAATATTACTCGGTAAAGGCAAATAAAGCGAAAAATACAAATTGAGCCATGACCTCATACAATTTTCATTTACACGAAGGGGAAGATACAAATATGAACTAATTAATTTAATATTGACTCGATTGTAACCTGAATCAATCTCAAAGTAGGAGTATGCTAAAAAAAAACATCTAAAATTGATCTCATATCAAAGTGGACTAAAAAATTTAAGTATTTCATGCTCGATAGAATCACTCACATTAGCCGAAACTGTTACACGACTTCCTGAACTAATAGTTCTTAGAATAGCCACCTGATCATCAAAAGAGAAAAGAAAATTATAATCATATTCAAAATAACATAATATAAAATTTTATTTAAATAAACAATAACAAATAATATTAACAAATATGTCTAATGCATGCGTAATAATAATAAGCACAAGCAATATACTATACTATATATCCAATGGTTGCCGAGCTGAGCTTTCACATATTTTGCTTTATATAGTCTATGCTCATCATCAAAATAATGTAGTTGATTGTTGTAAGGAGTCCTATTCGAGAATAAAATATCACGCCCTTCAAAATTTTATCTGAACTATAATAATAAAATCCTACTAAAATTATGATCTCTTCCTTTTAAACAGTTTGTTACGTACTATTTAAAAAGAATAAAATGTAGATTTAATTTAATTGAAAAAATAATTAAAATTGAAAAAATAATTAAAATTTATTTAGGTGTTTTACAAAAATTGGAGACTCTAGAATTGCCTGAAAAAAGCCTCTTTTATATATATACTAGATTTAATGCCCGGGCGATGCCCGGGCCATTTGGTAGAATATTTATGAACTAAACTGAACTGAGCTGAACTAAATGAAGGTGATATGTACTTAATGTAGTTGAACTAAGAGTTAATTTGTGAAGAGATAAATTGAACTGAATTGAATATAGCTGAAATAAGAGCTAGGTAGGCCCTGTTCTTTTCGGTTGAAAAAAGTTGAGCTAAACAGAATGAAACTGAGCTGAACTAAATGAAACTGAGCTCAACTGAACAAAACTAAATGAAATTGAGTTAAACGTAATTTAGCTGAGATAAGAGTTAATTTGTGAAGTGATGAGTTGAAATGAGATGAACTGAATAGAGCCGAGCTGAACTGGAATGAACTAAAATTAAACCAGAAAGACACAAGTTTTAATTTATGAAAAGATGAGATGAACTGTATTGAATGAAGCGGCCCACTGTGCATGCTATCTCGTATATAAATAGTACATAATGATAATAATACATATAGTTAGTGATAGATAAGGAGCATAAATATACAACGAAACCCAATCATATAAATCAATATATATATATATATATATATATATATATATATATATATATATATATATATATATATATATATATATATATATATATATAAAAGCGAAAACTTTTCGAGCGATCTTAGAGAGTCCAATTTTTTTGGAAATCCTATAATTTAAAGAAAAAATTAATAAATTATTCTAATAAGAGTAGATTTCTAAAAAAAATATTAAATTTATAAAATTATCCAAATAAGACTAGATTTCTTAAAAAAAAAACAAATTTTATTTAATTTTATATCCTAATATAAGTAGATTGAATTTATTAAATCACACACATATATGTAGATTTTAGTGATTATAAATTTATATGTAATTGTGAGTAACAACTTATCATTTTATCTTAAGTTGAATGAACTAAAATGTCATTCAATGTATCCTAATAAAAGTAGATTAAAAAAAGTTATCCTTATAAAAGTAAATTTCTTAAGAACAAAGCAAATTTTATTTAATTTTATCCTAATATAAGTAGAAAATAAATTTCATTTAATTTTATCCTTATATAAGTAGATTAAATTTATTAAATCGCACGCATATATATAGAGTTTAGTGAGTATAAAGTTATAAGTAATGGTAACTTTAACTTCTTTTTCTATGTTAAGTTGAAAATGAACTAAAGTGTTATAGGCAGCAGTTTAGTACTTTATATTCCACGAGTATTTTGTGATATTGGCATAGTGCTTTTTCAGTGGATTTCTTTTGTAGGAGAAAATAATATATGGAGAGGATTTGTATGATTAACAATATTGAAAACACCTTTAAATTTTGAGTTTCTAAAACGTTTATTTGATTACTTTACGTTGTTTTATGTTAAGACTGGTTCATAATAAATGTTAAACATTTATCGTAAATATAAGAATAGTTAGCACTACAATAAGAAAATCACTTTTATTAGAAAGCAAACTCTATTAAAAGTGTTCAATTATATCAGTGCATTTGTTTTGGTTGGAGTGAATGTAAATGACGATTTATTAGGCCGGTATTAAATTGTACATCGTGTCAACTATGGGCGTTAAGACATACATGAAGCTAATATTTACATCTTCATAACTCTTGAGGCAGTTATGGTTTCCACCATCGTTCATGCCCCTTCTCCATATGACATCCTTGCTTTTAAATGAGTCATTTTTTACTTTCATTATGCGCGACTTTGACTAGATATTTGAGTTGGATCGGCAAGACGAAATTTGCTCTTGAAAATTTCACAATAAAGTGCATACACAATGAAGTTAATATAAATCATATTGTCAGTTAACTAATCCTATAATCAAATTTTTTAATAAAACTAATATAGATCTAATCGAATTTACAAGTAATACCTACTATCTATCCTAAACTCTAAAAAATTAAACATTTACTCCCTCCCTGGTCCATAATTTACACTATCCCTTTTTGAGTGTTTCAGTCAATAGTTTACGTTTCTGTTTGGGTATGTTTTATACTCTCTACTTTATCTTTTAAAAATATAAAATCAATTCCCCTCTCTTTGTACCTTGGTCTTTATGTATATATTTCCTCCGTCCCGATCAATAGCTATCTATTACTTTTGGCACAAAGATTAAAGAAATAAATATGAGTGAATTTGGACCACATGCACATGAGCCACAAAAGGTTGCCAAAAATGGAAATAGATAACTATTCAATGATACACCCAAAAATGGAAATAGATAACTATTGACCGGGACGGAGAGAGTATATAGAGCATATGTAACCATTTTATTGAGACAGATGGAGTATTTAGTTATTGGAGTAGTTAGTTATTCTCTAAGATATAAAGATACATCTATATAATAGACATGCAACTTTAATGACTCATATCTTCATAGATGTACACGGGGATAATGATGGGTTCTCAGATACAAAAATATATTTCGTGTTTAACCGGAGACAATATCCATTGAGGTCATGCTACGCCATGACGATAAATAGAGGCAAGGGGCAGTCACTTAATCATGTTGAAATTTATATGAACTCAGATTTTAGTCATGGTTAGTTTTAAGTAACAACGTAAAAAAAACAACATCACCAAGGGATGAATGCTCTACATTGATGATAGGGAACAAGTATACCAATGCCACACGAAAGATATTGTTTACATGAAGTTCATATGAAATAATCAGTCTTAATTGTAAATTATGAAAACAAATTCTATTGGTTAAAGATATAACAAATTTTCCAAACATGCTACATATATGATCGAGATACCTGTTGTTTTGCGTACCCTCATTCAGCTTTTACACCATCTTATGCTTACATAGTCGAATATATGGGTAGATATTGTAGGTTAATCTAATTTGCGAAGCACATAAAGGTTAGCTTCAATTATCACATGTTTATTTTGGTAGAATTAAGCCACATTTGACAATACCGTTTTATGTTAACTAAAAACTGATGGTGCCTACAACAATAAATATAGGTAACTACATAACTGAATAATACAATTGTCTCTTTGGATGTTATACAACTGATATAATTAATACCAAAGAGAGTAACTTTTACATTACAGGGACTGCAGATCCAGCAGTAATCAACTAAATCCACCAGAAGTTTTGTGCGTTCTAATTTTTAACATATTTGGACTTTTTTTTATATTTAGTTTAGTTGACTTCTGCTACCAAACATGACAATGTAAACCAACGTTTACAATATGTTGTTCAACAAATTCTTGGAACATTCAACATGCACATTGTTAAAGATAATCCTAATTGGAGCCCCGTGCATCGCACGAGCTTTCCAACTAGTAAAGTAATATAGTTGATAATAGTAAGACGGTGAATTAATGATCTACTCATTTGTAAATCTCCTACGGTTGATATGAAAATAGTGGTTTCACAACTCATCATGGGTAAAATTGTTCCAAATAAATTAAAAAAAATCAAGATAAGTATCCCTATACTTTTAAAAAAATTAGAATGATTCCACAACTTAGTTGACTTATAACTTGTTTAAAGAAAACAGAGAGAATTTACGTTCAAAGTCCTAAAAAAATACTTGAAACTTGTCTACTTTGTCCATCGTCAATGTTTCCTTTGTGAAATTGCTGATTTGTCATAATCTTATACACTAAATAATGTACTACAATTTCATATTCTCTTAATCTATATATTAAAGTTGTACACATTAACACTGACTGTACATATTTCACTATTAATAAATCACGTCTAGTCAACATTTCAAAATTTTATTTACTTATTTTTGTACTGCCTCTAATACAATAAATTGAAAGGATACGTTATAAGAACATCGTCAATTTAATATATATTGGATACCGGTTTCAATGTGGTATTATACCAATCTAACATAACATCCTTCAATCAATGTAGATAGCCAATTTACTCGTAATTTCTTTGCTCTTCTTAGTTCTTTATTTTATCTTATAAGACAACTTCTATGCTTATAAATTACTCTATTTGGCTTAGTCGATAACTTACATTAACTTAATTTCACTTCCCAAAATAAAGCAAATGTCAATTACTTGACAGAGGGAGTAGATAGCTAAGTGGACAAATCTAATACTCTCTAATACTCGTCCTATTCATGATAAGTTGATTCATGAAAAATAAAATAATGTTTACACAAAGTCCTTATTCTTTTGGACTTAATTATACTGAACTGAATTGAATCCATAGAAATTTAGCTTTTCTGAGCTGGGTAAAAAGAAGAAAATCAATGTTACTATGTATTATTCTTGCAAATCATTAGCAACGAAAACAAAAAAACATCAAATTGGTAAAGCAGTGCTCGGGATAAACTAATATAGGCATAGATTGAGAATCGCATAAAGTCATCATGTATTATTCTTGTAAATCATTAGCAACGAAAACAAAAAAACACCAAATTATGTGCATGCTTGATAGTTTATGGGGATGAGGTGCATGAATTGAGCTTAATTTTTATGAATTAAACTTATAAAAGGTGTACTAAACTATTCATGAATTGAAGTAATATATCCTCTTTAACCGTAGTAAAAAAAAGTGTGTGTATTAAGTTAACAAATCAATCAAGAGCATCATGTACTCATGAATTGAAGCAATATCCTCTTTAATCAAATACTTCGTATGTACCAAAAAAAATCAAATACTTCGTATTTTGTCAGCTTATATCAACTTTAATAATTGATTCACTGATTATATTATAAGACCGTCAACTGGTGTAATCACTTAAAAAAGACTATATAATTGTAAAATGTGATCATTTTATGAACTTCTCAATTTTTAATTTAAGTTGGTCATTTTTTATTATAAGAATGATTTAACCCGTTGTTACTCGATTTCATATCGGAATGATCTCATAGGGAGTATAAATTATGCAATGATAGTAGACAATGTTGACCAAAATATACAAAACGCTCATGAAACACTCCTTATTTTTTGTTTTCGAAGGAGCAGGTTGAGCAAAACAATACTTAATACACTAAAAGCAAGCGAGCTTATTAGTATCTGGTTGGCCTATGAGTCTAGGACTGATTTGTGATGCAATAACATAATATCTTGGTTTCCAAAACTAACTTGGTACCGAGTATAAGTTGGCTCATAATAAAATATTATCATCTCCAAATTGTAATCAATGAACATATCTGATTATTATTTCTAAAAATAATGTTTACTAAAAATTGATTTTAGGTAGCTTGTTTGAAGGTATTTCGTGAAACTCGGACTCTCTATAATTGATTGAAAAAAATCATAAAAATAAATCAGTGCTAGTATTGTATCATATTTACTATAAAAATTCTCTTATCATTAATTTCATAATGTCCCTAAATAACAATTTTGAACTAATGATCAAATATTGTAGAATACAAATTTAGAATAAAGATTCTTAAAGAGGAATACTCTGATCATGTAGCTATAATGAAGAAAAGAAATCGTGATGAAACTTATTTCATGAGTACCCATGATTAAGGTGGGTGATGAAATACATTATACGCTTCTATTCACAAAAAGTAAAATTAGACGTAAATATGAATGCCTTATGGCGCTTCAAGTCCACTTAACCTGTTACATGACTTAAGATATTGCACTTATCCTAGATGATTGGCAAATTCAACTACGTAGTATTATTATAAGGGGATTAATCAACCAAATTACAGAGATAATGAAAATTAAGATTATGAATCGGTTGATAACGTACCATAAACATGAGATTTGTAGGAGATTAACTGCATGAACCTGTAGATATAAAAGAAGAGTATTAATAGTTGGAGTTATTAAATTGATGATGATACGCACGGAAGTTGCACTCCTTATTCTAGAAAAAGTTTTCATCTAATTAGGTTCCTTTAAGTTCCATCTCATCTAATACTATCTAATACCATAGAAATAACAAATAACATAGCATGCATGCATGAATCACATAAGAAATGATAGAGAAAGAATGAGTTGAACACGTACAAATTTTCCTTTTATACATGTAGCAATTCTTCTATTCCTACCCAAACTGTATGTGCTCCCGATTAGAGTCAAACTCAAACTCTTAATTTTGAGTTCACCAACTACTCGTTGACTTGCGTGCATGATAATTGATAAACATGAAATTAAATAACTTGACTCAAACTCTTAATATTCTATCATATTACCAGTCAGTAGCAGCTTAAGTTTTATTTATCCATTTAATTTAAATCAATTAAAAAAATTTAGGTAGTTAAAAAGAATTGGAGTCTCTGTAATCACTCGAAAAAAGCTTCCTTTATTAATATAGATAGATATTGATGTAAATCCATGCATTAAATCTCTCACAAGCATGCATCCTAATCTAGTATGAGTAATCATTAATTACATACCTACATTCGTCAAAGCCGCATCGAGCATATCATTTTCGAGTTCTCTTCTTTTTTTATTCCTTACAAAAATAGGGGTCTTATTTTCTCTACCGTACCGTCATGTCACAAAATTTCAGATTGATTATCTCACCCAAAATTCCAGTTATTCCAGTCATTATACGAAAGAACAATCAATAAGAAAACCATGTCATAACAATTAAAAAAAATACTCATCCATGTTCTAACAAAAGACGTAATTCACATCTAGTGTTAGTTAGGACCATCTTAATCCTTTTTTAGTTGCATAAATAAAAAATAGAAGAGCGTATGTCATTTTTATTAGTCACTTGTTCTACTTTTTACCCTTAATTAGTAGAATAGACTTGAAATACTTCAGGGCGTATCTCTTTAGTTTAGATCACTCGACCTCTTAGAGTCAGCGTGAACGAGAGCATGCATTTGACCATCTTCTCCATCTCCTGTGGTGTGATAATTCCTTAATCGTCGTGTCTCTAGCTAGGTGACCTCTAGGTTTGGAGATTCCATCTTTCTACCTGAATCGTTCATTTTCCATATTTCAAATGACTACCAGATTCGTCAATTTCCCAAATGAGCACAAATTGCTTTCTACCAGATTCGTCAATTTCTCATATTCCATATGACTACCAGATGAACACAAACTCATATGATCGATCATTTTAGCAAATATTGTCATCCATTCCCATTGATGCTAGAAAACTAGCTCGCTCGAGGATCAAACGATATTCTTAGTACACTCATGCCCAAACATAACAAATAAGATACGGGGGCATTCCACTCTGTTAAAACAGATGAGGTGGCCTTTCGTCCCTTAATAACATGAACTTGAGACGTAAATTCAAGTACCAATACAAGCTCAAACATATTCAAATCAAAAGTTAATCTTAAACATATTCAAATCCAGTAACAAAAGTCTCAAAAAAACAAAGACAAAAAAATATGATTTTTAATAGATACAAATCTAGTGGCAAAAGTCTCAAAAAGTCAAAGACAAAAACATGTGATCTCAAGTAGATACAAATACAGTCTCAAAAATTCAGAACACAAAAATTTTCAGTCCAAGTTGGAATTAAAATTGCAGGGTAGTCATTTTTCATTTCTCAGAAATTTGCAATCAAATTGCATTATAGTCATTTTTCAATTCTCAGACGAGTCAAATCCACAGTTACATTGTCTCCATTCCTCTTGGGACGATCCTTTCATTCATTTAAGTGAGAGTGAGAGAGATGCACAGATTTTCAACGTCTTGTAACACCATAGAACGTTCTATTACATTCCATTTATCACCCCCGTTTAGCATCTAAGAATTCGGGGAAAGTACACTAAGTTTATACGGTCACAAAAGTATTTTGTTTCTATGTTATTAGTTTTGCGTAATTAGCAGAGCTTGTTACTGTAAAGAGGGCAGAATTCATCAAAAATATAACTCAAATTAGCAAGTCAGGCAAAAATGTTACAATCATTCTCCAAACCAGAGAAATTGTTAGAAGCTACTTCCAGAGTAAAAAATTTCAGTCAGTGTCCAGTCCTTCTACTTAAATCACATTTGGGTCCGACCCCAACTTTTTCAAAATATTTTTAAAAAATAAAAATAAAAACTTTTTCAATACTCATTTCAAATGTTTTCAAAACTCCTATTTTTGCATTCGTACTTGCATCATATCTAGGACATGCATGTGCATTTTAGATGTCATATATTTATCACTAACTATTCCAGATCTCCAGTCAACTACGTTGTCATTCATCTTCCAGATTCATCCAAAGTGGGGCTTTCTCATAAAGTCTCATCTTCTCGTAAAATAAAATTTTGCCAGTTTCCAAATCAATAAAAAATATTGAACTTCTCTTTTTGTTAAATAAAATTTTGCAATTCTCCAGCCCATTTCATGAAATAAAATTTCTTGATTCCAAATATAGCTTTTTTTTGAAATAAAATTTTCAAATTAAACTTGGTCGGCAAGCCCTGACATGCATTTGAGTTATTAAAATAACATTTTCTGAACTTTCCTTTTTGCGAAATAAAATTTTGCAATTTTCAAATCAATTGGTCGGTAAGCCCTGACATACATTTGAGTTCTTAAAATAAAATTTTTCGAACTTCCTTTTTTTTTTTTTGGGAAAATGTAAGCATTTCTCATTAGAATGAAAAAGTGTCCCAATACAAGCACATTACAAGGCATAGTCTAACAATAAACTATCTTTTACACATCCTAACTTCATCCATCCATCTTAAGACATTAACATTTTTACATTTAAACTTAATCTGATCAATTCTAATACCAACCTCCTGCTTAACAAGCTTCACCAAATACTCTGGCCTGCTCACCACGCCTTCCCACCTGCACTTGTTCCTCATTTGCCATATATGATACGCCAAACAAGAAAGGATCATAGCAATAACCTGTTTCCTGCTAGCAAATCTCTGCCTCCAATTGATCCACCAAGCCACCCAATCATGCTCTGGTAGCCTAGTTTTGCACCAGTCAGAAACCAAGCCCAAACACTTATGACTATAAGTACACTGAAAAAACAAGTGATAATGGTCCTCTGCCATAGCTCCACATAAAAAGCACCTGTTATGCTGAATGATATGCATCCTAACCAGACGGTCCTGAGTCAACAGTCTATTGTGAGTTATCAGCCAAAGACAAAAACCATGCTTAGGGATAATACATCTTGTCAACATCCACGGGTACCACCTAACCTGCTCCATATCAAGGACAAGCAGGGAGTAGCCATTACTGCTAGAGTAAGGAGTAGCAACAGGATCCCCCATACTGTCAAAAATAAGCCCTTTAAGGATGTTTTTAACCTGACATATCTTGCGCCATGACCAACTAGATGTGATACTAGGCTCAAAGTCCAATCAGCTCTTCCGTTTTATATAAACAGCATGCATCCACCTAACCCACAGAATATCAGCCTTACTTGCAATCCACCACACATACTTCCCCATCAAGGCAACATTCCAAGCATACTGTTGTTTAAGACCTAGCCCCCTTGTTTCCTTGGTTTACATATGTCATTCCATGATACAAGAGATGGACTATCCTTATTATCAGAGCCATGCCACAGAAATGTCCTACAAATGGCCTCAATTTTCCTAGTAACAGTTTTTGGAATGATAAATATACGAGACCAGTAGCTGTGTAAACTGCTAAGCACAGATTGTATAAGCACAACCCTACCAGCATACGACAGTTTCCTAGCCCTAAGCCCTCGAATCATGTCCACAACTTTATCAACCAGGCAAGTGTAATCCTGTACAGACAGTCTCTTTAGTGAAACATTAACTCCAAGATACTTGAATGACACAGTTCCTTTTTTCATCCCAGTCAAGTTAACCACCTCATCAATGAGTTGAGCATCAACCCCATTACAATAGAAATTAGATTTTCCTTTATTCATTGTCAACCCAGAAGCCTTAGAGAAATAATTGAAAGCATTTAACATCAGCTCAATAGACTTTCTCTCCCCCTTGCAGAACATCACCAAGTCATCAGCAAAGCATAAGTGATTCAGTTTTATCCTCTGGCATAAAGGATGAAACCTAAACTTCTTGCTTTCTTGAATAACCATTAATACTCTACTCAAATACTCCAAACAAAGGGTAAACAACAGGGGGGACAAAGGAGCCAAAGATCTCCCCATTAAGAGAAAGAGAAAAGGAGGGAGTGCTTACACACTGCATAATGATCTTACTAAACTCTTCAGGGAAACCAACAGCTAAGAGCATGTCCTTCACAAAAGACCACTCCACAGAATCATAAGCTTTTTGCAAGTCAAGCTTCATCATGATTCTAGGAGAGCAAGACTTCCTATTGTACAACTTTATCAAATCCTGACATATTAAAATATTCCTAACTATATCCCTCCCTTTTATGAAAGCACTCTGAGAAGGAGAAATAATATCAGGTAGAATCTTGCTTACTCTATTGCAGAGGACTTTAGAGAGACACATGTAAATAGTGTTACAATAGGCAATTGGCCTAAATTGTAACACAGAGTCAGGTACCTCCACTTTTGGCACTAAAGTAAGAATAGTGTTGTTACATTGTTTGAGAAGCTTCCCAGACAAGAAAACACTCTGAATAGCCCTGACAACATCATAGCCAACTAGGGACCAAACATCCTTAAAAAACTTACTAGTGTACCCATCCGGGCCAGGGGCTTTATCCCCTTCAATACTGAACATAGCTTGCTTAATCTCCTCTACAGTATCAGGTGCATTTAGAATAGCACAATGATTAGCATCCAAACACCTACCAGCCTTCACCACCTTCACATTGACAGGCATGACATGTTTTGAAGTACCCAGCAGAGACTGATAAAACCGAACAAAAGCTAGTTGAATCTCATCCTCAGTGCAGCAAATCTTATTGTTCAGATCCTTCACTTGGTAAATCCTATTCCTACTTCTCCTGCTCTTCAGTCTAGCATGGAAGTAACTTGTATTGTCAACCCCCAGTTTTAACCACTCACACTTAGCTTTCTGCCTAAGGAACTGATCCCTAGCCATTTTGAGCTCCCTCAATTCCTGAGCACACATAAATTCAGCATCACACAAATCTTTATTTAAAAGATCCTGAGCTAAACTAGTTTGGAGCTGGTGCAAAGCTAACTCAGTAATGTGAGTGAGATTCTCAATATCCTCAAATTGTTCATGATTAAGTTTTTTCAGCTCACCCTTTAAACCCTTCAACTTTCTCACCACCTGGAACATAGGAGTACCTTTAACTTCCTGAGCCCAGCCAGTACCAACCACAGTCTCAAAGTCAGGGGAGAGAGACCACATATTGAAATACTTAAAAGAATGCCCCCTCCTTTGTCTGACTGCCTCCAAATGAATCAAACATGGGCAATGATCAAACATACCCTCAGGCAAAAAATGAGCATAGCTATCAGGGAACTCATCAAGCCAAAACTCATTGCATAAAACTCTATCAATTCTGCTATACACCTTGGACCCATGTTCATGCTTATTAGTCCAGGTATAAAAAGCACATCGAGCCTTTAAGTCACTCAAATTGCAATCATGAACCAACCTTCTCAAGGGTTGAATCTCTGCATTAGTGACCATAGCCCCACCGATTCTCTCATCCTAATTCAGGATAGCATTAAGATCACCACAGATAAGCCAAGGTTCAGATATACTGCAATTATACATCCTAATACTCCTCCATAACGCTTCCCTCTCAGCAAGCTTATTCAAACCATAAACCACAGTATACCAGAAGGACTTCTTACTAGACTTATCAGCTACCTGAGCATGAATACTCTGGATAGTAATGTCATGGACACACACCTCATAGGAATTAGAGTCCCAGATGAGCCATATTCTACCTCCAGGATGAAGACTAGAATTGGTGCAAATGGACCAGTTCTCCCAGAGAGCAGCTCCAACATTATTCCTACTACTACTTTTTATTCTAGTTTCAACTAAACCAAATAATCCCACCTTATTCTGGTTTAAAAACCGTTTTATTTCATATTGTTTGGTAGGATTATTCATACCTCTAACGTTCCAAGCTCCACAACTACCCATGATCAGTGGTGCTGCAACTGGCCTCCCCTTTCTCAACAAGCCTATTGTCAACAATCCCCTTCCTAGTTTTTTGCAGAGAATTAGAGAAAACTTCCATAAAGGCTATCCCTTCAGTAGAAAAACTTCTTTTCTCCCCACTCTCAGTTCTCATCATCCTAGTGAGAAACCTCCTAGGCAAAGAAGATTCCGCCACTGGGATCCTTGGTGTAACCACAGGAGTCACAATTCCCACAGGAACAGTAGGTTTCTGCACAGGGACCCTCTTAGGTGGATGCACCTGTGCCTTCTGTTTAGGAACTGCCTGTTTGGGACCATTGTTGACCCGAGGCTTCCACACTTTCTTCACAACAGGCTTAGGATCCCCTTTTCTACAGGACTCAGCTAGATGACCCATCCCCTTACAAGCAGTACATGATATAGGAAGCCAATCATATACCACCCGAATGGATTGAGGATTCCCATGTTCATCTAGAAAAGCTATCTCAGCAGGGAATTTTCGCCCAACCTCCACTTCAATCAAAATTCGTGCAAACCCTAAGAAATTCTTGTTAGCCGTAGCATCATCACATTTGATATATTGACCTACTACCCCACTCAATTTATTTAGGGTTTCCACTCCCCAATATTTCACATCCAGGTCAAATAATTTCATCCAAATAGGAACTCGAACTTGCCTTTTTGCGAAATAAAATTTTACAATTTTCAAATCAATTGGTCGGCAGGCCCCGACATGCATTTGAGTTCTTAAAATAAAATTTTCTGAACTTTCGTTTTTGCGAAATAAAATTTTGCAGTTTTCAAATCAATTTTGCAGTTTATTAAAAAAATATTTTGGTAAAAATTATAAAACGTAAATAATTACGGTCATTGCGAAAAATGCTTTCAATTGAAAATAATTTTCATTATATTTATTGAAATATTTTATATGTAGAGATGATTAAAGTGAGTTTCTCACAATGTTTTACATTTACGTAAAAAATACATGTTGAGAAAGTGATAAAACATAGACCATTAAATCCATTAAGAAAAATATGTTTGGAAGAGTCATTGTATTTATTAAAAATAGAACATAAAGAAAACTATTAAGAGATAAGTTTTTATAGTGTGGGAATGAAAAAAATCATATTGCGAGAAATTGAATACATATGAGATTTTGATAGGTTCAAATAAGGTGATAATGAGTATGTGTACGAGTATGTTGTACACAGTGATCGCGAGTGCATTTGAATAATCAAAACAAAAGTAATGATTATTAAGTAATATCCGTAATATCTTCAATTAAATATGTATACGTTAAGCATAAAATATTGATTATGACTAACTAAATATTATTTTTAGTTAAATATTTTATATGTTATGTATATTTTAAATACTTTGAAGTTAAACCTCAAAAAATAATATTTGAGAAAGTTCAACCTATTTTATTTTATTTACACGTAAACTCTTAAACATCATTATATATAGTTGTTTAACGAACAAAAAGTGCAAATTTTGTATACATATGTTTGACACATAGCACATGTAGACACAATCAAAACATTTTAAAAAGTTGAGTTTGAAACCTATATGTTTAATACATAAATATTACACGTTATACATAAAAACAATAAAAATTACATAAAATTATATTCATATTATTTTGAACAAATATTAGTTTATTTGGAACATAACGTATAATGAAATGATATTGTTCCGGGTGTAATTCCGAAGCAGGATTATGACCACTTAAGCTTGTAGATGATGTCGTTGCTCGTCTCTTCCTTTCACTCTTTCCTGTAAAAGATGAACAAACTGAGGGCTCGGCTTGGGGCCGAACGTACTCACTCCGACGCTCAAGTCAGTAAACTTAGAGAGATAAGTTGTATGTTAACTTGGCAAAGTATATTGTAGAGAGATAAGGGAGTTTATACCAGATTATTGGATTTCTAGTTGGTTTTCTCAATGAGAGATGATGAGTATTTATAGACTTTCACCTTTTGTCACGTAGTGGCCAAGTGGCATAGCAGGTGGAAATACTGTCTTACCCTCGGCCGAGGGACCCATGACAGGCCGGCAAGCCTGGTTGACTCCATGCCGAGGGGACTGGATGTGAGTACGCGGATATGCTTCTCGGCCGGCTAGTTGCCTAGCCGAGACCCAAGTGACAGGCCGACAGGCTTCGTCGGTTAGGTCGCTTTTCCTTTGACTTGTCGTCTTTTGGCTTTGACCTTGGTCAATATGTTGACTCGGTCAGCGGGTGCAGAATATGCCCCATCAATTTGCCCCCAGCGTAGTCTATGCCGTGGTATGGACCTTCGATGCGTGTTGAGCGTATTCTGCACATGTCGAACTTCTTCCTCGGCTTGGTTCTGTTCAGGCCGTACCATATCCCCCCTCCACATTGTTGTGTAATGGACATCGAATGTGGAAAAGGAAATGGCGCTGGCCGAGACCAAGGGTGAGAGTGCCGTGTGCTTTTGATTGCCCCCGGCCGGTGCTGTCAAGCTTGGTTGATCAGCTGGCCGTTGGCAAGTAGATACCAAGAAGCGTGTCAAAGAAGATTGGTTACTGTATGTCGATTGACATTTCGTGGCTGCATGCTTGACACGTGGTCTGGTGTTGATTGGTGGACGCTTCATGGGCTTTGCTCTGATTGGTCCACTGAATGGGCTTTGCTCTATAAATAGAGCAGTGTGACCCTCATTTTGACCTGCAAACTTCTTTTTCTTAAAAAATTTCCTCTCTCTAATTTTCGAAGCGTTTTCTCTCTAATTTTCGAAGCGTTACTCGGCGTAACACTTTCTTTCAAGATAAACAAACAAATTCTTCCCCAACTTTTATTTGTTAATTAATTGTTGCAACCATGTCTGCTGTTGATGCTCTGCCTAGTACCTCAACTCCGGGGGGCGAACCGCCGCATCCTGATGAACAGGAGCCACTGGTTGTCACCCCGGTAGGGTTCGGGGGTCGCAAGTCGCCTTCTCCTGAAATTGATGAGAAATTTTTGGAGGATTTTGATGATGATGAGGAGGAAAAGACCCATTCTGATGCAGAGAGGCCGCATTACTTGTGGCACGGCGAAGCCTGCTCGATTAAACCCGATCGTGTTTGGACGGACAAGTTCGCTAGTGTCTCCGGGCCTGAACTTTTTGAAGACCATTACTCCTTCAGCAGGGGGTATAGAATTATTGTCCCTGAGGGTGATCAGGCAGTCTGTTGCCCTCCCGAAGGTTGTATCGGCGTGTATATTAGACATCTGGAGTATGGGCTCCGATTTCCTCTTAATGAACACGTCGTGGCCATAATCAAAGCCATGAATGTCGCCGTGGCACAACTGCATCCGTTGGCCATCAGGACGATTATTGGCTTCGTATGGTTCTGTCTCTTTAAGGGGGAGGCCCCAACGGTGAACCTTTTCCGCCGGCTCCACCATCTTCGGCAGTCTACCCTAGTCGGCACGGGGTGGTACAGCGTGCAGACCGAGCCGGGTTACGTGACCGTCTCCAAGCTGACATCTTGCAAGGACTGGAAGGGACGGTGGGTATACGTCGAGGTTCCAGAGGACTATCCACTGCCCCGGTCCTTCCAGCGCCGCGTCAATTTGCGTTGTGAGAGTCAGGGGGAGCATGAAAGATATGTCTCCCGTAATAAGATTAAGATGGACATGTTCGAGGCTGAGAGGGATGGCACGCCGAAGGGATGGATGCCTCCGACGCAGATCGTCCTTCAAGACGAGCCGCTTTGTCATGTCGGCCTCATACCGGCCCTCAGCCAAGGTGAGTGGGGTCGGTATGAGGCCCACCTTTGCTTTTTATGCTTCTGTATTTGAGCCTCGGTTTACCTCTTTTGCTTAACTCCTGCTTTGTTTCTTGCAGATCGATTTGGCCGAGATCTGTCTGTCTCCATCCTAAACAAGTTGGGACTTGACCAGGACGGGAGAGTTGTTGAGCTGCACCCTAAGGCCACGCCGCGTGATCGCAAGCAGGCCCCGCACGAACTCATGGAGCAGGCGTTGAAAGCAATGGATGTGGGGGCGACTCAGGCAGAGATTGGCGGTAACGTGCCGCGCCGAAAACCAAAAGCAATGTCTTCGGCGGCTACGACGTCAACCCCGACCCGATCTCCAGTCCCCGTAGTCAAAAAGGAGAAGGTGGTCGTCAATGTTGATGAGGACGTCACCGTTCTGGAGGGTCCTCCTCCTTCAAATAAGAGGAAGGAAGCAACGTCTGCTGCTGCTGCTGTTACCGAGGCAGGGAAAGAGGAGGGGTCAGCCGGCCCTCAATCCAAGAAGGCCAGGACTGGTACTGATCTAACCCATGGCTCGGATTTAGCAGGTTCCTTATGCATTCCTGATGACAAAGCTTTACGATATGTCGATGAATGTTGACATGGACGCTTTGTCTGGGTTTTTTATAGATCAGCCGTCGCCAGCTGTTGTTCTCACCGAACGGCAATTGGAGAAGCAGCCTGTGCAGACGGGCGACAAAAATGCCGCCTCCGACTCCTCGTCCGAGAAGGCTTCCTCCGTTCAGCTCAGGGCGGACGGTATAAGGTTGGCCAAAAGGCTGGTGAAGTGGGCTGAAGCTGCCGACACTCATATTATCGAGCAAGAAAAGCTCGTGGCTCAAACTGCCCCTACGCTCGAACGGCTTATGCTTGAGCTTGCCGCTGCTAGGAAGGAGGCCGAGAGGACGAAGAAGGACTTCCTGGCCACCATGAAGGACTTCCTCGCTAAGCGGAAGCTTAAGGAGGACGCTGAGAAGGTGGTCCTTGCTGAGAGAGCTAAGGTTGAGTCTGCGTTGGCTGATGCCGCTAAGCTGCGGGAGGAGAAAGACAAATTTGAGGGCGGTTATAAGGCCATGGTTGAGCAGAGGGAAAAATGGAAGTCCCTGCATTTGGCCGAGGCGAAGGAGCATAAGGGCACAAAGGCTATCCTTGCTCAGAGGGAGAAGGATATTGAGATGCTGAAAACCGTCATCATCCCTGAGATGTGTGCCCGGTACCGGGACCAAGCTAAAGATGCTACCAGGGATGCGATTAAGGAGCTCCTTCCTGAAGGCACCTTTCCGTGGCAGGATTTTGACAGGATTCTGGATGAGAAGGCGGCTGCTGCGGAGGCCAAGGCCGCGGCCGAGGCGAAGGCGGCGAAGGCTGCTCAGGAAGTTGCGGCCAAGGCGGCCCATGCTGCTAAGGTGAAGGAGGCTAGGGAGGAGGCTGAGAGGGCAAAGGCAAGTGAAGCTGCCAAGTCGTCCTCTGGGCCGCCCACCGTTGGTGATGCTGCTACTGCTGCCGGTGGCGAGCAGCAACAAGCATAGGGAGACGGGCGGTCGTCACCAGACTCACCTGGCCTTTCGGACAGCTTCAGCTGTTCGGGGGCCAACTTTTGAGCCTTTCCTCCCTGCCATCCTTTTGGCGCTTCAATTCTGAATGTTGTAATTTTTGTTGTTCCTTCTCTTTTTTTGTTTAAACTTTGGTAGGTTGAGCTTAGGCTACCCCTATGGGGACGACCGTCGACTTGATTTTGTCTCACTTGTAAACATTTTTCAATAAAGTTTGTTTATTTGCCTTCGGCTTGGCCGAGGCTTTGATCTCATCCTCCATTAAGTTGTCTTCTTACGTTTTTAAACATATTGAGCGCTTTTTCGTTTTACCTTCGGCTTGGCCGAGGTAGTTAGATTGCGTATCTCAACTGTACTTAAACGTTTTTAGCATATTGGTCGTGCCAATCTGCTTAGCAACATGTCGGCATGTCGGTCGCTTCCTCCTCCACTCTCGGACTGGCCGAGGCGGTCAGATTTGCGCTTCCCAACTGCTGTTGTAAACATGTTAGCATATCGGTCGTTTTTCCCCGTCACTCCCGGCTTTGGCCGGGGCAATCGGGGTTACGGCTCGACTGCATTCGTATCTATAGACATATTGATCGCTTCCTCTGCCACTCCCGGATTGGCCGAGGCAGTCAGATTTGCGTTCTCAACTGTACTTATACGTTCTTAAGCATGTTGGTCGCTTTCACGAGTATCAACTGCATTTGTAGTGACTGCCCGGCTTTGGCCGTGGCATCTACTAGGCATGTTGGTCGCTTTCGCGAGTATCAACTGCATTTGTAGTGACTGCCCGGCTTTGGCCGTGGCGTCTACTTTGGTATGACTACGGAGGGGACAAGCATTTTGATGGAAAACTTGGATCATTCTTCATAAGATATAATCACGCGTTGGGGTGCCCACAACAGTCTCGGACACCTCCGCCGCTATACGAAGTATTTCCTAAGGTTGTCTGTGTTCCAGTGGCTCATTAGAGGCACACCCTCCATGTCTGTCAGTCGGTATGTCCCCGGCCTCATTTCTTCAACCACCTTGTAGGGTCCCTCCCAGTTGGCCGTCATTTTACCATGGATGTTTCCTTTGTTGGTTGCGGCCGACTTTCTCAGGACTAGATCTCCTACTCTTAAGTCCCTTTTGTGGACCCTACGGTTGTAGGCTCTTCTCATTCGGTTTTGATATACTGGCAAGTTGAGCCGTGCCGTATCTCGACTTTCTTCGACTAGGTCTAGGGAGGCTCTCAGGCCTTCTTCATTTTCGACTGGGTTAAAGGTTTGCGTTCTGAATGTCGGCACCGCTGCTTCAATTGGCAGGACGGCCTCAGACCCATAGACTAGGTGGAATGGACTGTACCCTGTTGCTTCTTTCTCTGTGGTTCGAAGGGACCACAGGACGCCGGGTAGTTCATCAGCCCATCTTCCCTTTAGATATTCAACCTTCTTCTTCAACCCGTTCAGTATTGTTTTGTTAGCTGCCTCCGCCTGCCCGTTGCTCTGAGGGTGGCAGACAGAGGAGTATGCGAATTTGATACCGAGTTCTTCTAACCAATTCATCACCATGTCGCTCCAAAACTCTCGGCCGTGGTCAAATACAATGACTTGGGGTAACCCAAAACGAGTTATGATGTTCTCCCAAATCACCTTTCTTACGGCCGCCGTGGTCTTGGCAGGTACCGCGACAGCCTCGACCCATTTGGTGAAGTAGTCAACGGCGACAATCAGGTACTTCCTTCCTCCGGAGGCCGTCGGAAATGGTCCTAATAAATCCATCCCCCACTGTGCAAATGGTAGGGGACTAAGTACCGGTTGCAGGTCTCGGGAAGGTGCATGTATTACCGGAGCATGCATCTGACAATTCTTGCACTTCTTGGTTTTTGCCCTGGAATCTTTCAGCATGGTAGGCCAGAAGTAGCCGGCTCGGAGAGCTTTGTGGGCTAGCGTTCTCGCCCCCATGTGATGTCCGCAGATGCCTTCGTGAATCTCTGTCAGTATAAGCTCCGCGTCGGCTGGGCCGACACATTTCAAGAGTGGTCTTATTACGGACCTTCTGTACAATTCTCCTTCGAACACTGAGTACCTTGCGGCGATCCTTCTTATCTTCTGAGACAGACTGCGGTCCTCCGGCAACTCATTTGTCAGCTTGTATTTCATTATCGGAGTCATCCACGTCGTCTCGGCTTCGATGTCGCCCACCATGCCGACGGTCTCAGTGATGCTTTTAGCATTTCTGATATCCACCAAGATGCGGTTCGACCGACATTTTTATGCTTGAACGGCAAGTTTTGAGAGAGCGTCGGCTCGGTTGTTCTCGGACACAGGGATGCACTTTGTATTTGGAAAGATTTCAATTTTGAGGTGTCAGCTTTTACCCTCTCCAGGTACCTTACCATCCCGTCGTCTCGAGTCTCATACTCTCCTCGGATTTGATTAGTCACTAAGAGTGAGTCTGTTTTCAACACAATATGCTCCGCCCCGGCAGCTCTAGCTAACTCGACTCCAGTTATCACCGCCTCATATTCGGATTCGTTATTTGAGGCCGAGAAGGTAAACTTCAAGGCGTACTCAAACTCGTCTCCGTTAGGGCTGATGATAAGGATGCCGGATCCTGAGCTGTTCGCCGTGGATGACCCGTCGGTATACACTTCCCACACGCCGGGGTGTGATTCCTCTTGATATGTGCACTCGGCCAGGAAGTCTGCAAGCGCTTTCCCCTTTATCGAAGGCCTCGGCTTGTATTGAATGCCGAAGCCGGAGAGCTCCACTGCCCATTTGATAAGTCTGCCGGATTTTTCGAATTTCTCTAATGCTTTTTCCAATGGCTGGTCGGTTAAGACCATCACGGGATGTGCGTCGAAGTAGGGTTTCAGCTTCCTTGCGGCAACGACGACGGCGAGGGCTGCCTTTTCGATTAGTGGGTAATTTCTTTCGGCGACCAGCAGTGTATGGCTGATAAAGTAAATTGGGTATTGCTTTTATTTTCTTCCCGACGATTACGACAGACGACCGTGGCCGAGGTAACTGCTGCTAAGTACGGATATAGCGTCTCTCCCCCAGGCGTCGGCACCGGACAGGGTCGGTAGTGTCAGAAGGTGGGCTTTCAGTTGCCTGAAAGCCGTGCTCTGTTCCTCCCCCCAGCTAAAGTCTTTATTCCCCTTCAACACTTTAAAGAACGGAGTGCTCTTATCGGCCGACCGAGAGATGAAGCGGGCGAGAGCCGCCATCCTTCCGGTCAGCATCATAACCTCTTTTTGATTTCTCGGCTCCGGTAAGTCTAGTATTGCTTTGACTTTCTCTGGATTGGCATCAATTCCCCTGGCGCTGACAAGCACGCCGAGGAACTTGCCGGCCCGGACACCGAAGTTGCATTTCTTTGGGTTGAGCTTCATTTTATATTTCCTTAGTGAACAAAATGTTTCGCTTAAATCGGCCAAGTGCTCGCTGTCAGACTTGCTTTTCACAATAGCGTCGTCGACGTAAGCCTCGATGTTTCGCCCTTTTGATTTTGGAACACTTTGTCCACCAGCCTAGTGTAAGTTGCGCCAGCGTTCTTCAAACCGAACGGCATCATTTTATACATGAATGTGCCGTGAATGGTGATGAATGCGCATTTAGGCATGTCTTCCTCGGCCATGAATACCTGATGATACCCTGAGAAGGCGTCTATCAGGCTCAGCATAGTGTAGCCTGCTGTGGCGTCAATTAAACTATCTATTCGAGGCAAGGGATAGCAATCTTTAGGGCACGCTTTATTAACATTGGTAAAATCAACACACATCCTCCACGCCCCTGACGATTTCCTCTCCATTACAACATTTGCTAGCCACTCAGGGTAAGTACAAGGCATGATAAAGCCCGCCGCTAACAATTTGTCTACTTCAGCTTTGATGGCCTCATCCTTCTCGGCCGAGGAGTTCCTCATCTTCTGCTTGACAGGCCGAGCGGTGGAGGATACGTTCAGCTTGTGAACGATCACCTCCCGGCTCACGCCTGGCATCTCGGCAGCTGAGTATGCGAAGACATCTTTGTTATTCCTCAGTAGGTCTAGGAGATCAGCTCAGAATTTTGGCTCCAAGTCGACATCGACAGTTACGGTGCGCTCCGGGTCAATTTCCACTTCCTCGGTCTCGGCTCCTTCGACCATACCGACGTTAGTATTCATCGGGTCACCCTCATGCTGCAAGGATGGGCTCTTCCCTTTCTCTGACTTCTTCGCCACTTTGAGGGATTGCATGTTGCACCCCCTGGCAGACACTTGGATATTGACGATTTCATCTCTCTCTTCCTTTGAGACGAGCTTTTGTGCTTCCCCCCGGTCCGAGACGTACATCAATGTCAGGGCCCGGATGGACATCACTGCATCGGCCTCGCTCAAAGTGACCCGGCCTATGAGGACATTGTAGGCAGACGAACCATCGATAACCACGAACTCAGATAGAACATTTTTAGCCGCGTCCGCTTGGCCGAACATCACCGGCAGTCTAATTGACCCCAGGGGTACCAGGCCGGCCCCAGAGAAGCTGTATAGCGGGTTAGTGCAGGGGCTCAGGTCTCCTATCTTCAGACCGAGATTAAGAAAACACTCCCTAAACATGATGTTCGTGTAGGCGCCTGTGTCAATCAGGCACCTTTTGACCAAGTGGTTGGCTATATTAAGGTGGACTACAAGCGGGTCGCTGTGCGGGGCGACGACTTCCTCGTAGTCCTTCTTTCCAACGGTTATATCGGGGATGGTGGAAGCGGGGATCGCTGTTTTGGGCACAAAGTTGATGGCTTGGTACAACTCATTTAGGTGCCGTTTGTGCCCATTAGCTGATCCACCGTTCTCGTTTCCCCCGATGACAACCTGGATTACTCCCATCCGTTGAAAAACGGATTTTCTATTCGCCCCGTCGGAGCTTGCTCCTGGGCCTCCAGCTACATACTTGCTGAGGCTCCCCTTTCGGATTAGCTCTTCGATGGCGTTCCTTAGGTGCCGACAGTTGTCAGTTTTGTGGCCGGTGTGGCCGTGGTACTCGCAAAACTGGCTTGCGTCACCGTCCCCCCTCGCCTTGGGGGGCCTTGCCCACTTCTGTCCCTCATTCTTGCTTAGGGTAAAGACCTCGGCTGGAGAGGCGACCAGGGGGGTGAGACTACTGTACCGCTTCTGGTTGTACGGTCCCGAACTCCCCCCGGCGCCCGCCGAGTGCTGTTTCCTATTAAATCTCTCAGGCCGTGACCTATTCATGTCACGGCGACCTTCATCTATGTTGTCCCGGCGGCTCTTCCTCTCTGGGTGCCCAACTTCACTGTGGCCTACCCAGGTCTTGTGATAGTCTTCCACCTTTACGGCTCGGTCGGCCATCTTTCTGGCGGAGTCTAAGTTGAGGTCTTCGCACTTGATCAGCTCGTTTTTGAACTCGCCTTTCGGGAGGCCTTTCATCAGCGCGAAGGCCGCCAGTTCGGTGTTCAGCTCACGGATCTGCTGAACCTTAGCGTCGAATCTTTTGACGTAGCTTCGGAGGGACTCGCCCTCCCCCTGTCGGATAGTTAGGAGATCTGATGTTTCCACGGCCCTTCTCTTGTTGCAAGCATCTTTGGCTATGAAATTGTCTCTCGGTCGGCATAACAAAGATATCGAGCCATTAGGTAGCCCCTTGTACCAATTCTGAGCCATCCCATGCAGGGTCGTTGGGAAGACTCGGCACCATACCTCATCAGGCTGCTCCCATACCGACATGTACGACTCGAAAGCCTCGGCATGGTCGGTTGGGTCGCTATCCCCTTTGTATGATAAGGGCGGCAGCTTCAGCTTAGTCGGCACAGGGACTTCGAGGACATAGGCACTGAGGGGCTGTCTGACCACGTGTCGAATGACACGCGGCGATCGGCTCCTCGCAACCTTAGTCCGACTTCTCTCCCTCTGGCGGGAAGGGCTTCTTGTTGTCCGACTTTGGTGACTCGGACTTCTTTCATTCCTTCGGGGCAGGCCTCGTTGTTGCCGCGGCGACGCTGTCCTCCTGCGAGTGGGGGAAGGACTTAGGTCTGCCACTGGCACCACGGGCTCCGCCGGCGTCCTAGCATGCCCAGCTCCTTGTATCGCTCCGGTCAAGTTGTTCGGAGTCACTTTATGGGCCCTGGTCACCTGTGGATGCGCTGCCGTCACCGTCGTCGTGACAGGGGTGATCGGCGTACTACCCATTAGGTCCAGGAATAGCTTCAATTTGGCCGCATCGACCACATGTCCCATGACGGTGACTTGGTCGGTAGGCAGCGGTGCTTCTGGCTCTTTCGGCATCCCGAACTTCACCGGCTCAGTGACTCGGCCAGTGGGGGACTGTCTGATCTCAGAATTATGGAATGTGTCATCGTGGGAGAATGCAGTTCCTTCAATCACAGTTTCTTGTTGCTTTGACATCTTCTTAGCTCGCTAAATGGTTTTTTTTTTTTTTTTTTTTGTAAGGTAGGTGACTAGCTTTTAGTATCTCTCCCCACAGACGGCGCCAATTGTTCCGGGTGTAATTCCGAAGCAGGATTATGACCACTTAAGCTTGTAGAATGATGTCGTTGCTCGTCTCTTCCTTTCACTCTTTCTTGTAAAAGATGAACAAACTGAGGGCTCGGCTTGGGGCCGAACGTACTCACTCCGACGCTCAAGTCAGTAAACTTAGAGAGATAAGTCAGTAAACTTAGAGAGATAAGTTGTATGTTAACTTGGCAAAGTATATTGTAGAGAGATAAGGGAGTTTATACCAGATTATTGGATTTCTAGTTGGTTTTCTCAATGAGAGATGATGAGTATTTATAGACTTTCACCTTTTGTCACGTAGTGGCCAAGTGGCATAGCAGGTGGAAATACTGTCTTACCCTCGGCCGAGGGACCCATGACAGGCCGGCAGGCCTGGTTGACTCCATGCCGAGGGGACTGGATGTGAGTACGCGGATATGCTTCTCGGCCGGCTATTTGCCTAGCCGAGACCCAAGTGACAGGCCGACAGGCTTCGTCGGTTAGGTCGCTTTTCCTTTGACTTGTCGTCTTTTGGCTTTGACCTTGGTCAATATGTTGACTCGGTCAGCGGGTGCAGAATATGCCCCATCACATATAATTTGAGAACATAATGTTGACCGTTGCATTATTCAAATAAATTTTATTTTAATTAATATAATATTCGATCAATTACAAATTTATTTATAAAATGTTGATTATGCATAATTAATTATCACTTATTAGTTTTAATTTAAACTATATGTATTTTTTTTAAAACATTGATGTTAAACCTAAAAAATTAAATTTGAGAAAATTATTTTATTTTTATTTATAAGTCAAAATATTAAAGGTCATATATGAACTATATTATTTTTCTTCAATTATAATAATAAAATTTTCAAACAGGCCGCACGAAGCGCGGGATACTACCTAGTAATTGTATAAAGTTTGTTTCCAACTTTCTTTTCTTTATCTTAATTTCGTCAAATATATAATCTTTTAAATAAATAGTAGAGGCCGTGAGTTTGACAGGCAGTCTGGGTGCCTAACACCTTCCCTGACCATACCTTTACCCCCGAATCCGCAATATTTGGTTTAGACCGGAGTGACGGATCAGTCCCCGTACAAGGCATTAAAATGGGCCTTTTCCGTTAAATTTGTTTTTTATCTTTTTTATAAAACCTACTGGTGACTCCCCATGCTATATACGCAACACTTGTTCGGGTGGTGAAACAATCCAAGGAGATGGATGCTGACTCTAGTGTTGTGGTGGAATATGTACGTACTGCACATGAACGTAGTCTTGAATCTTGATAGATATGTTATAGGAAAACTCGTTTGAAACTTGTGTAAGAGACTTGTAGTATGAGAAATGATAAATCTTTAGGGAGATTTCGATATTATTACACATGAAGTGCAAAATTAATTATCTTAGTTTTTTTTTTTTTTAAATATTAACTAATTTAGTTGATAAAATACTAGTATAGATCCGCTCATACATGCGCGGTATATAGAGCTTGTACTTTAATGCATGATTTATAGAACTTAAATTAATGCGTTATTAATTCAATATTTAACCCTTTTTATTTTTATATGTAAAAAAGTGGATTTTTTTGTTAGTAATAAAATGTGTATTTAGTGATTTTTATTTTACCACAAAATTAATGATTTCAATTTATAACTCTTCTCAAATAATTTTGATGAATTTTTTGTTTGTAATTTATAATTTTTAGATTTACACTAGTTTTTTTTTTTAATTAGACAAATATAATTTAGAGTTTATGGAAGATTATAGTGTAATAAAGATAAAGAATATAATTAGATTTCAACTGTAAGCTTAGCCGGCAAATAGAAAGAAACGGTGTCAGCCGCGGTTCTTAACAAGAAAGCCCGAGCATATCATATAAGCAACATACATCCGGATAGGGCCTAAAGAGAGCTTGTAGAAAGTAGTAACGATTAAATGATTAATGAATTATATATTAATAAAAAAAATAATAACTTAGTAAAATGTAGTCTTGTTTCCTTATTTAAGGAGATTCCTTTTAGAGGGAAAAGTTATCAGAAGTTTTAGGGCATGTTTGGCCTCGCTTTAGGAAAATTGTTTTTGCTTTTAGAAATGAGTTTTTTAGTAAGTTATTTCTTGATAAAACTGTTGGTGTTTAGCCTAGCATTTTAGAAAAAAACGACTTCTCAACAAGACTTTTTACATAAGCGGATAAAAAATGAAAATTTTTGTTGAAATGTATATTAAGATGGATCTCGATTTGTAGAGAATGAAAAAATATGAATTAATAAGTATTTATTTTATTTTATTTTGGCATGTTTACAACATATAATTTGTCATTTATACATTAAAAATCTTTAAAATAAAAGTAAAAGCTAGAAGGACCAAATTGATGCTTCTACTTCTGGCTCTCAAAATTGGCATTTGGGCTTAAAAGAAGTTGTTTTAACTTCTTCAAAATTGATTGTTAGGCCTAGCTTTTGCTTATTCAGTGAAAAAACACTTCTAAAAGTCGGGCTAAACAACACCTTATTCTCTTAGTATATAGGAGATGAAGCATGATACTCATAAGTTGTCTGAAATCCGTCTATAGATATTAAAATTGGGTTATTTAATAACAATACTCTAACATATGAAGATGCTTCTCAAAGTACTCTAAATTATGTTTTAACTAACAATACAATCAACAATTACACATCTTATCTATGAACAAAATTGGTGTTTTCTTAACTTGTTGCAGCAGGTAATACAGTCTTCATCTTCCTCCTTAATTAATCCACTATTTCCCCTTTTATCAGTCTTCATCTCTTTTCCTTCTCTTCCTGTCTCTCATTTTTTGGATCTGCAGTTCCTTCCCTCAAATCTCTCCTCCACATTTAAAAATCGTCTCTTTTCAAAATTCCAGTTAATTTAATTAGTCAATTTCCTCAATTTACTTCACTTGTTTTATAATTAATTTTCCCAAATTAAGGCAATGTGTGGTAGCAAGTGCAAAGCAAGATGCTCGAGGATCGATGCTTGAAGTACTGCAACATATGTTGTTTCACGTGCAAGTGTATTCCTTCCCGTACTTATGGCAACAAGCACCCGTGCCCTTGCTACAATGACATGAAGAACAACAAGGGCAAGCCCAAGTGCCCTTAATTTCAACACACTTACCTAATATTACCTATGTAGTTCTTCATTGTTGGGCAAAATAAGGGGTCTCTGTGTATTCATTCTTGTATTTCGTCATTGTTTTTGTTTCGAGTGTAATTCCGGAGCAGAATTTGTTACCACGTAAGCTCGTAGAATGATGACTTTGCTTGACTCTTCCTTTCGGCCTCTCCTGAAACAATGAACAAACTGAGGGCTCGGCTTGGTACCGAGCGTACTCACTCCGACGCTCAAGTCAGTAAACTTAAAGGGATTAAGTTGTGTGTTACTTGGCAAAGTATATTGTAGAGAGATAAGGGAGTTTATACTAGATTTATAGTGAGTATTAGGAATGAATTGTGGATTATTCGGATCGTTTTCTCAATGAGGATTGAAGAGTATTTATAGACTTTCACCTTTTGTCACGTAGTGGCCAAGTGGCCAAGTGGCAGAGCAGGTGGAAAGACTGTTCTACCCTCAGCCGCGGGACCCATGGCAGGCCGGCTGGCCTGGTTGACTCCATGCCGAGGGGACTTGGATGTGAGTACGCGGATATGTCTCCCGGCTGGCTAGTTGCCTAGCCGAGATCCAAGTGACAGGCCGACAGGCTTCGTCGGTTAGGCTGTCTGATACGTTGACTTGCTGTGGATATCTTTGACCTTGCCCAATATGTTGACTCGGTCAGCGGGTGCAGAATATGCCCCATCAATTTGCCCCCAGCGTAGTCTATGCCGTGGTATGGACCTTCGATGAGTGTTGAGCGCAAGTTGAATTTCTTCCCCGGCTACTTCTTCCTCGGCTTGGTTCTGCTCAGGCCGTATCATATCCCCCCTCCACATGGATGTGTAATGGACATCAAATGTGGAAAAGAAAATGGCGCTGGCTGAGACCGAGGTTGAGAGTGCCGTGTGATTTTGATTGCCCCCGACCGGTGCTGCCAAGCTTGGTTGAACAGCGGGCCGTTTGGCAAGTAGATACCAAGGAGCGTGTTGAAGAAGATACGTCGATTGGCATTCTGTGGCTGCATGCTTGACACGTGGCTCGGTGTTGATTGGTTGACGCTTCATGGGCTTTGCCCTGATTGGTCCATTTCATGGGCTTTGCTATATAAATAGAGCAGTTATCCCCTGATTTTGGCCACCAAAAATTCATTTTCTCAAAAAAAAAATTTCCCTCTCTAGCTTTCTTCGAAGAAACTTCTCTCTAGTCTTCAAAGCGTTACTCGGCGTAACACTTTTCCAAGGTAAACAAACAAATTTTTCAACTTTTATTTGTTAAGTATTTGTTGTCATGTCTTCTCGATCTTTGGACCCGACCCTTTCGCGCACGGGGCGAACCGTCGCATCCTGATGAGCAGGAGCCACTTGCCGTTACCCCGCTAAGGTTTGGGGGCCCCAGGTCTCCTTCTCCTGAAATTGATGAGAGATATTTGGAGGGTATTGATGATGACGATGATGAGGCGACCCCTTCTGCCGTAGAGAGGCCGCTTGTTTTGGGTCACGGTGATGCCTGCTCGATCAGTCCTGATCGTGCCTGGACGAATAAGTTCGCTAGCTGCTCCGGCTCTGAACTTTTTGAACACCATTACTCCTTCGGCAGGGGGTATAGAATTTTTATCCCTGAGGAGGGTCAGGCGGTCTCTTGCCCTCCCGAGGGTTGTATCGGCGTATACATCAGACACCTGAAGTATGGGCTCCGGTTTCCTCTGAATGAATATGTTGCTGCCATTATTAAAGCCATGAATGTCGCCGTGGCCCAACTGCATCCCTTGGCCATCAGGACGATTGTTGGTTTTGTATGGTTGTGCCTTTTCAAAGGGGAGGCCCCAACGGTGAACCTCTTTCGCCGGCTTCACCACCTTCGACAGAATGTCCTAGGTGGCACGGGCTGGTACAGTATACAGACTGAGTCGGGTTATATCACCGTCTCTAAGCTTACTTCTTGCAAGGACTGGAAGGGGCGGTGGGTATACGTTGAGGTTCCGGAGGACTATCTGCTGCCCCGGTCCTTTCAGAGCCGCGTCAATTTGCGGTGTGAGAACCAAGGGGAGTATGACAAATATATCTCCCGGAGTAAGCTTAAGATGGACGCCAGCAGGGTCTATCTTAATGAGGACGAAAAACGGGCAATGAAGTCATTTTAAGGCCGAGAAGGATGGGACGCCGAAGGGATGGATGCCCCCGACGCAGATCGTTCTTCAGGATGAGCTGCTCTGCCACGTCGGCCTCATACCGGCCCTCGAACAGGGTGAGTGGGGTCGGTGTGAGGCCCATCTTTGCTTTTTATGTTTCTGTTTTTGAACTTTGGTTTATTTCTTTTACTTAACTCCTGCTTCGCTTCTTCTGCAGACCGATTTGGCCCGGAACTGTCTGTCTCCGTCCTCGAACGGTTGGGTCTTGACGAGAACGGGAGAGTTGTTGAGCCGCATCCTAAGGCCGCGGCACGTGATCGCAGACCGGCCCCTCACGAACTTATGGAGCAGCAGTTGAAGACACTGGATGTGACGGCGGCTCAGGCGCGGATCGCCGGTAACGTGCCGCGCCGGAGATCAAAGACAATGTCTGCGGCGGCAACGGCGTCAACCCCAGCTCAATCTTCAGTTCCTGTGGTCCAAAAGGAGCAGGTGGTGGTGGTCGTCGATGTTGAAGAGGAGGTCACCGTTGCGGAGGCTCCTCCTCTTTCAAATAAGAGAAAAGAGACAGCGTCTGCTGCTGCCGCTGTTACCGAGGCCGGTAAAGAAAAGTGTCCTCCAACCAAGAAGGCCAAGGCTGGTACGGATCTAACCTATGGCTCATATTTAGCTGGTTCATTAGGCATTCCTGATGACAGACTTTCTGACATGTCAATGAATGTTGACATGGATGCTCTGTCTGAATTTTTTATAGATCAACCGCTGCCGGCTGTCCCTCTCACTGAACGGCAATTGGAGAAGCGGCATGTGCAGACGGGCAATCAAAATGTCACCGTCAACTCCTCATCCCTGAAGCCTTCCCCCGCCCAGATTAGGGCGGAAGGCATAAGGTTGTCCAAGATGCTGGCGAAGTGGACTGAACTAGCCGGCGCTCACATTATGGAGCAAGAAAAGACCATGGCCGAAGCTGCCCCTGTGCTTGAACGGCTTAGGCTTGAGCTTGCTGCCTCTAAGCAAGAGGCCGAGAAGGCGAAGAAGGACTTCCAGGCCGCCGAAAATGATTTCCTCGCTGAGCGAAAGCTCAGGGAGGACGCTGAGAAGGCGGTCCTAGCCGAGAGGGCCAAGGTTGAGGTCATCTTGGGCCGATGGCGCTAAGCTGCGGGAGGAGTGGGACAAACTGGAGGGCGGCTATAACGCCGTGGTTGGGCAAAAGGATAGGTGGAAGACTCTTCATTCGGCTGAGGCGAAGGATCACAAGAACACAAAGGCTATCCTCGCCCAGAGGGAGAAGGACATTGAGACGCTCCAAACTGTCATCATCCCTAACATGTGTGCCCAGTACCGGGACCAGGCCGAAGATGCCACCAGGGAAGTAATCAAAGAGCTCTTTCCTAAAGACCCCTTCCCGTGGCAAGATTTTGACCGGCTTCTTGATGAGAAGGCGGCTGCTGCGGAGGCAAAGGCTGCGGAGAAGGCAGAGGCGGCAAAGGCCGCTGAGGAGGCTGTGGAGAGGGCGGCCCGGGATGCCAAGGTGAAGGAGGCCAGAGAGGAGGCTGAAAGGGCAAGGGCACGTGAAGCTGCCAAGCCTTCTTCTGGACCGGCCACCAAAGATGAAGCTGCTGCTGCCGGTGGCGAGCAGCAACAAGCATAGGGAGACGGGCGGTCATCACCAGACTCACCTGGCCCTTCGGATAGCTTCAGCTGTTCGGAGGCCAACTTTTGAGCCTTATCTCCCTGCCATCCTTTTGGCGCTTCATTGTCTCAATGTGATACTTTTTGTTGTTCCTTCTTCTTTTTTTTTTGTAAAACTTTGGTAGGTTGAGTTTAGGCTATCCTTATTGGAACGGCCGTCGACTTCGTTTTGTATCACCTGTAAACATGTTTAATAAAGTTTGTTTATTTGCCCTCGGCTTGGCCGGGGCTTTGATCACAATCCTTCATTCAGTTGTCTTCGTTCGTTATTAATTGAGCGCTTTTTTTCGTTTTTACCTTCGGCTTGGCCGAGGCAGTTAGAATGCGTATCTCAACTGTACTTCACGTTTTTAAACATGTTGGCATGTCGGTCGCTTCCTCCTTCACTCTCGGTCTGGCCGAGGCGTCATATTTGCGCTTCCCAACCGCCGTTGTGAACATGTTAGCGTATCGGTCGTTGTGTCCCCGTCACTCCCGGCTTTGGCCGAGGCAATCGAGGTTACGGCTCGACAGCGTTCGTATCTGTAGACATGTTGATCGCTTCCTCTTTCACTCTCGGTCTGGCCGAGGCGTCCGATTTGCGTTTCTCAACCGTACTTATACGTTCCTAAGCATGTTGGTCGCTTTCGCGAGTATCAACTGCTGTTGGCAAATCGCGTTTCCCTCGTCACTCCCGGCTTTGGCCGAGGCAACCGAGTTTACGTTTCGACTGCTTTCCGTATCTATAGACATATTGATCGCTTCCTCTGCCACTCCCGGATTAGCCGGGGCAGTCAGATTTGGGTCTCAACAGTGCTTATACGCTTTTATACTTCGGTAGTGACTGCCCGGCTTTGGCCGCGGCGTCTATTCTGGCATGACTATGGAGGGGACTAGTATTTTGATGAAAAACTTGGATTATTCTTCATAAGGTGTAATCATGCGTTGGGGTGTCCACAACGGTCTCGGACACCTCCGCCGTTATACAAAATATTTCCTTAAGTTGTCCGTGTTCCAGTGGCTCATCAAAGGAACACCCTCCATGTCCGTCAGCCGGTATGTACCCGGCCTCATTTCTTCAACCACCTTGTAGGGTCCTTCCCAGTTGGCCGTCATTTTTCCATGGACGTTTCCTTTGTTTGTGGCGGCCGACTTTCTTAGGACTAGATCTCCTACTCTTAAGTCCCTTTTGTGGACCCTACGGTTGTATGCTCTTCTCATCCGGTTTTGATACACTGCCAAGTTGAGCCGTGCCGTGTCTCGACTTTCTTCGACCAGGTCTAGGGAGGCTTTCAGGCCTTCCTCGTTTTCGACTGGGTTAAAAGTTTGCGTTCTGAATGTTGGCATCGTTGCTTCAATTGGCAGGACGGCCTCAGACCCATAGACTAGGTGGAATGGACTGTACCCCGTTGCTTCTTTCTTCGTAGTTCTAAGGGACCACAGGACGCCGGGTAGTTCATCAGCCCACCTTCCCTTTAGATCTTCAACCTTCTTTTTCAGTCCGTTTAGGATTGTTTTATTAGCTGTTTCCGCCTGCCCGTTGCTCTGAGGGTGGCAGACGGAGGAGTATGCAAACTTGATACCGAGCTCTTCTAGCCAGTTCATCACCATGTCACTCCAAAACTCTCGGCCGTGGTCAAATACCATGACCTGGGGTAACCCAAAACGAGTTATGATGTTCTCCCAAATCACCTTTCTTACGGCCGCCGTGGTCTTGGCAGGTACCGCGACAGCTTCGACCCATTTGGTGAAGTAGTCAACGGCGACGATCAGGTACTTCCTTCCTCCGGAGGCCGTCGGAAATGGCCCTAATAAATCCATCCCCCACTGTGCAAATGGTAGAGGGCTAAGTACTGGTTGCAAGTCTCGGGAAGGTGCGTGTATCACCGGAGCATGCATCTGACAATTCTTGCACTTCTTGGTCTTAGCTCTGGAATCCTCAAGCATGGTAGGCCAGAAGTATCCGGCTCGGAGAGCTTTGTGGGCTAGCGTTCTTGCCCCCATGTGATGTCCACAGATGCCTTCGTGAATCTCTGTCAGTATGAGCTCCGCGTCGGCTGGGCCGACACATTTCAAAAGTGGTCTTATCACGGACCTTCTGTATAGTTCTCCTTCGAACACCAAGTACCTTGCGGCGATCCTTCTTATCTTCTGAGAGAGACTGCGGTTCTCCGGTAACTCTTTTGTTAGTTTGTATTTCATTATCGGAGTCATCCACGTTGTCTCGGCTTCTATGTCGCCCACCATGCCGACGGTCTCAGTGATGCTTTTAGCATTCCTGATATCCACCAGCACGGTTCGGCTGACATTCTTGATGGTTGAACTGGCAAGTTTTGAGAGAGCGTCGGCTCGGTTGTTCTCAGACCTAGGGATGCATTGGATTTGGAAAGATTTCAATTTAGCGGTGTCAGCTTTTACCCTTTCCAGGTATCTTACCATCTCGTCGTCTCGAGCCTCATACTCTCCTCTGATTTGATTAGTGACTAAGAGTGAATCTGTTTTCACCACGACATGCTCCGCCCCGGCAGCTCTAGCTAGCTCGACTCCAGTTATCACCGCCTCGTATTCGGATTCATTGTTTGAGGCCGAGAAGGTACACTTCAAGGCGTACTCAAACTCGTCCCCGTTTGGGCTGATGATAAGGATGCCGGCTCCTGAGCTGTTCGCCGTGGAGGACCCGTCGGTGTATACTTCCCACACTCCGGGATTTGGTTCTTCTTGATATGTGCACTCGGCCAGGAAGTCTGCAAGTGCCTGCCCCTTTATCGAGGGCCTCGGCTTGTATTGAATGCCGAAGCCGGATAGCTCTACTGCCCATTTGATGAGCCTGCCGGATTTTTCGAATTTTTCCAATGCTTTCTCCAATGGCTGGTCGGTTAGGACCGTCACGGGATGTGCGTCGAAGTAAGGTTTCAGTTTCCTTGCGGCAACAACGACAAAGAAAGGCTGCTTTTTCTATCGATGGGTAATTTCTTTCAGGCGGCCAGCGATGTATGGTGATAAAGTAGATTGGGTGTTCTTTGCTTGTCTTCTTCTCGATGATTACGACACCGACCGCGCCGAGGTAATCTGCTATGTATAGATATAGCGTCTCCCCCGATCGGCACAGACGGGGTCGGGAGAGTTAGAAGATGAGCTTTCGGTTGCACGAAAGCCGTGCTCTGTTCCTCCCCCACCAAGTCTTTATTCCCCTTCAACACTTTGAAGAATGGGGTGCTCTTGTCGGTTGACCGAGAGATGAAACGGGCGAGAGCCGCCATCCTCCCGGCCAACATCATAACCTCTTTTCGATTCCTCGGCTCCGGTAGGTCCAAAGATTGCTTGGACTTTTTCGGATTGGCATCAATTCCCCCCGCGCCGACAAGCACGCCGAGGAACTTACCTGCCCGGACACCGAAGTTGCATTTCATTGGGTTAAGTTTCATCTTGTATTTACTTAGTGAACAAAATGTTTCGCTCAAGTCGGCCAAGTGCTCGTTGCCAGACTTGCTTTTTACAATAGCATCGTCGACGTAAGCCTCGATGTTTCGCCCTTTTTTATCTTGAAACACTTTGTCCACCAGCCTAGTGTAAGTTGCGCCAGCGTTTTTCAAACCGAACGGCATCATTTTATACATGTATGTGCCGTGTATGGTGATAAATGCGCACTTAGGCATGTCTTCTTCGGCCATGAATACCTGATGGTATCCTGAGAAAGCGTCTAGCAGGCTTAGCATAGTGTAGCCTGCCGTTGCGTCAATTAAGCTATCTATTCGAGGCAAGGGATAGCAATCTTTAGGGCATGCTTTATTAAGATTTGTAAAATCAACACACATCCTCCACCCCCTGATGACTTCTTCACCATTACAACATTTGCTAGCCACTCAGGGTAAGTACAAGGCATGATAAAGCCCGCCTCTAACAATTTGTCTACCTCGGCCTTGATGGCCTCGTCTTTCTCGGCCGAGGAGTTCCTCATCTTCTCGCTTGACAGGCGGCGGTGGAGAGTACGTTCAGCTTGTGAACGATCACCTCCCGGCTCACGCCTGGCATCTCGGCGGCTGAGTACGCGAAGACGTCTTTGTTCTTCCTCAGCAGGTCTAGGAGATCGGCTCTGAATTTTGGCTCCAGGCCGACACCGACAGTTACGGTGCGTCCTGGGTCAATTTCCACTTGCTCGGTCTCGGCTCCTTCGACCATGCCGACGGTGTTCATCGGATCACCCTCCTGTTGTAAGGATGGGCTCTTCCCTTTCTCTGATTTCTTCGATACTTTGAGGGATTGCATGTTACACCCTCTGGCAGATATTTGGACATTGACAATTTCGTCTCTCTCGTCCTTTGAGACGAGCTTTTGTGCCTCCCCCCGGTCCGAGACATACATCAATGTCGGGGCCCGGATGGACATTACAAAGATCGGCCTCGCTCAAAGTAACCCGGCCTATCAGAACATTGTAGGCGGACGAACCATCAATGACCACGAACTCGGATAAAACATTCTTGGCCGCATCCGCTTTGGCCGAACATCACCGGAACTGATTGACCCTAGGGGTACCAGGCCGGCCCCAGAGAAGCTGTATAGTGGGTTGGTGCAGGGTCTCAGGTCCTCAATCTTCAGACCGAGATTGAGGAAGCATTCCCTGAACATGATGTTCGTGTAGGCGCCTGTATCAATTAGGCACCTCTTAACCAAGTGGTTGGCTATGTCCAGGTGGACTACCAGCGGGTCGCTATGCGGGACTACGACTCCTTCGTAGTCTTTCTTTCCGATGGTTATATCGGGGACGGTGGAAGCAGGGATCGCTGTGATGGGCACAAAGTTGATGGCTTAGTAAAGCTCATTTAGGTGCCGTTTGTGCCCATTAGCTGACCCTCCGTTCTCGTTTCCTCCGATAACAACCTGGATCACTCCCATCCTCTGGAATACTGATTTCCTATTCGCCCCGTCGGAGCTCGTTTCCGGGGCTCCAGCTACGTACTTGCTGAGGGCCCCCTTTCGGATCAGCTCCTCGATGGTGTTCTTCAGATGCCGACAGTTGTCGGTCTTATAGCCGGTCTGGCCGTGGTAATCGCAGGTGGTGGCGTCGCCTTCCCCCTCGTCTTGGGGGTCTTGCCCACTTCGCCCTTCATTCTTGCTCGGGGCAAAGACCTCGGCCGAAGATTTGACCGGAGGGGTGAGACCGTTGTACCGCTTCCGGGTGTATGGTCCCGAACTCCCCGCGCCCGCCGAGTTCTCGCTTCTGTTAAATCTCTCGGTAGCCGTGACCGATTCATGTCACGGCGACCTTCATCGCATTCTCCCGGCGGCTCCTCCTTTCGGGTGCCCGGCTTCACCGTGGCCCACCCGGGTCTTGTGGTAGTCCTCCACCTTTACGGCTCGGTCGGCCATCTTTCTCGGCGGAGTCGAGGTTGAGGTCCTCGCACTTGATCGGCTCATTTTTGAGCTCGCCTTTCGGGAGGCCTTTCATCAGTGCGAAGGCCGCCAGTTCGGTGTTCAGCTCACGGATCTGCTGAGATTTCGCGTCGAACCTCTTCATATAGCTTCGTAGAGACTCGTCCTCCTCCTGTCGGATAGTGAGGAGATCCGACGTCTTCACGGCCCTTCTCTTGTTGCAGGCGTACTGGGCTATGAAGTTATCCCTTAGGTCGGCGTAGCAGTATACCGAACCATTAGGCAGCCCCTTGTACCAACTATGGGCCATCCCATGCAGGGTTGTTGGGAAGACTCGGCACCATATCTCATCAGGCTGCTCCCATACCGACATGTAAGACTCGAAAGCCTCGGCGTGGTCGGTTGGGTCACTGTCCCCTTTGTATGATAGGGACGGCAGCTTCAGTTTGGTCGGCACGGAGACGTCGAGGACATAGGCACTGAGGGGTTGTCTGACCACGTGTCTAATGACACGTGGCGATCGGCTCCTCGCAACCCTAGTCCGGCTTCTCTCCCCGTGGCGGGAAGGGCTTCTTGTTGTCCGACTTTGGAGAGTCGGACTTCTTTCTTCATTTCTTCGGGGGTGGCCTCGTTGTTTGCCGCGCGACGCTGTCCTCCCGCGAGTGGGGGAAGGACTTTGGTCTCGCCATTGCGCACGGGCTCCGCCGGCGTCCTAGTATGCATGGCTCCTTGTATCGCCCCGGACAAGTTGTTCGGGGTCACTTTATGGGCCCTGGTCACCTGTGGGTGCGCTGCCGTCACCGTCGTTGCGGCGGGGGTGATCGGCGTACTACCCATCGTGTCCGGGAATAGTTTCGGTTTGGTTTGCATCGACCACATGTCCCATGACGGTGACTTGGCCGATGGGCGGCGGTGTTTACGCTCTCTCTTGGCATCCCGTACTTCACCGCTCAATCACTCGGCCGGTGGGGGGCTGCCCGATCTCAGAATTAGGGAATGTCTCATCCTGGTAGAATTCAGTTTCTACACTCACAAGTTCTGGCTGTTTTGACATTTTCTTAGCTTGTTGGGTGGGTTTTGTTTTTTTTTTTTTTTTGTAAGGGAGGTGACTAGCTTTTAGTATCCAAGTCCCCACAGACGGCGCCAATTGTTCCGAGTGTAATTCCGGAGCAGGATTTGTTACCACGTAAGCTCGTAGAATGATGACTTTGCTTGACTCTTCCTTTCGGCCTCTCCTGAAACAATGAACAAACTGAGGGCTCGGCTTGGTACCGAGCGTACTCACTCCGACGCTCAAGTCAGTAAACTTAAAGGGATTAAGTTGTGTGTTACTTGGCAAAGTATATTGTAGAGAGATAAGGGAGTTTATACTAGATTTATAGTGAGTATTAGGGATGAATTGTGGATTATTCGGATCGTTTTCTCAATGAGGATTGAGGAGTATTTATAGACTTTCACCTTTTGTCACGTAGTGGCCAAGTGGCAGAGCAGGTGGAAAGACTGTTCTACCCTCGGCCGCGGGACCCATGGCAGGCCGGCTGACCTGGTTGACTCCATGCCGAGGGGACTTGGATGTGAGTACGCGGATATGTCTCCCGGCTGGCTAGTTGCCTAGCCGAGATCCAAGTGACAGGCCGACAGGCTTCGTCGGTTAGGCTGTCTGATACGTTGACTTGCTGTGGATATCTTTGACCTTGCCCAATATGTTGACTCGGTCAGCGGGTGCAGAATATGCCCCATCAGTTTTGTTGTGCCCAACTTTCTTTAAGCACTATTGAGATTAGTTTTTGTGTTTCGAGTTTGTTAATTTATCTATCGTTTTTATTGCTTAGGGTTGCCGCTATGTTACTTCACTTGTCTAATCACTGAGATTGGTTCATCAATTTGTCTTCTAAATCATTATCCTCTTCTCAGTCAAGATGGTCTCTTTATTTCTTTGTTTCTTTAAACATCATATTTTCGTCTTTTCTGTTAATTTTGTGGCTTTGTTCATATTTGCTGCACATTTTTGTCGAACTTTCATTAACATTGTTGATCACATAAGCTACATTGGGTGGAAACAGTAGGTAGTTTGGTTTGGTATATTTAAGACGATACCGACAAAGCTGTCATTTAGCCCTCCTCATCTTCTCCTTGCCGCTGACATGGGTGATTATCAATGGTGTTTAAGTGTGTGGAAAAGAGGGGAGCTTTAACGGTGAATTGGGAGAAGAGGTAAGGGAAGGGTTAAAACAAGGGTTGGGTTAATAGGGAAGAAAAAGAGGGGTTACGATGTGTAAAAATATTATTAGTAGGTAGCCGGTCAACCAATTTTAGTATAGGAAGAGGGGTATAATTGTTGATATTATTGGTAGTTAAAACAGAGTTTGGAGTATTTTGAGAAGCACCCATATAGTTCAGAGTATTTTCGTTAAATAACCCTATTAAAATTACCTGCATTTACACTTAAACGACTAAATGCCCCTAGCTAATTGGCTCATTTAGTCTAGACTCGATTCACTTGAAACAATACATCAAATGACTCCCTTTACACTTATAAAAAGGTTAAAAATGGCACTATTGGGCTAGTTGGCACTATCCTTCGTTACACCTAGAACAATTTTTTTGGGGATATTTTACATGGTACCCTTCAATTTTTCGACTTTCTACATGATATCCCTACACTTTTTAAAACATACATGGTACCCCCTAATTGTTGTCATTATCACTAAGTGTACCCCTAAACTTTATTTTTCGTCAATTAAACTTAGTTTTAGGCGTTAAGTGATTACTTAGACGCGTAACCAAGCTTGTCATTTATCATTTCCATGACATAAAAACTCATTCCCATGACATAAGGACTCTATTAGGCTCAATATCCATCTTTAGACGTGATAATTTGGTAGGGAATCAATAAATTTTCCGTCAAATTTTTTTTAGCCCATATATATCAATAAATATTAGAATCGAGATGGATATTGAGCATAATAGAGTCCTTATGTCATGGGATAATAAATGACATTCTTGGTTACGCATCCAAGTCATCACTTTACGCCTAAAACTGAGTTTAATTGACGAACAATAAAGTTTAAGGATACACTTAGTGATAATAACAACAATTAGGGGTACCATATATGTTTTAAAAAGTATAGGGACACCATGTAGAAAGTCGAAAAATTAAGGAGTACCATGTAGAATATCCCATTTTTTTTTTACCGTACGAAATAGTTTTACATTCCACTAATATGGCTCTCAAAGCCATAAAGCCATACTGAAGTACTACAATGTAAAACCGAATAAGATACAACATGACTAGAAGTTTTATGCACAATAAGTACCACAAAGTGGATACATTTTTTTGACACTTTCCAATCTGCTAGAAAGTTCATGTGTCAAACATTAAAGTTTGGCTATTTTTTCCAATACGCTGCAAGGTTCAAATATACTACACAAACTTGGGAAGATAAGAAAATAAATGGGGGAGAGGGGGTATCCGGTATCCCTACATAATGTTTTTGCATCAGGTGTGAACGACAGCTGCAGAATCACAAAACTCCCTCGTACATACAATTGCTGATACTCACTTGTCAGCATAATGTGAAGTCTTTAGCCAAAGACAGCAACTAATTCTCACCCTGCTTCAACATGCGCAGGATGGTCAGGAAGAGGTTCAAGATATCCAGGTAGAGTGTCACTGATGCCCAGATATACTCATCGTAGCTGAACCTTTTGATCAGGTTATCAGTGTCATAAACAATGTAGCCCGAGAAGACAATGGCGCTAAATCCACCATAGATTAGAACTGATGTGGACCCAAGTGGGAAGAACGCCTGTTACACATTGTTCTAAGTCAGCTTTTGGCGATAAACCCTAGATATTGATATTATTAAGTAAAGGAAAACAAAGAATAGGACCTGTAGGAATCCGGCAACAACGATGCCGACAAGGCTACCAAACAGAACAGGTCCAAGGAAGCTGAAGTCCTTCCCCTTCTTAGCGGCCCAAAACGTGTAACCCGTGAGTGAGCAGACAACTGCCGCAGTTAAAATCAATGCTTCGAGCACAATTTTTCCTGCATGTTACAAACATGAAAAAAGATTTAATTAAATAAGTGAAGAAGTGGCGAAGATATGACAAAAATGGTGAAAATTTCGGTTGATCCTAGGAAGACTTGCACCTCTTAATTGATTACAGAAACCTTTTGAAGAACATTTATAGTTAAGTTTATAGATTCGGCTTTGCTAAAGGTAAAAAAAAGTTGCAAACATACCATCAGTGTTAGCACAAGACACTCCAACTGTGAGACTCAAACAAATTGTGAACAGTCCCAGAATTATCAAGTTGTGTGGATGCCTTTGCTGGTAGACATATAGTGGCCATAACACTGCACATAAAGGAAATGGTAACTGGTAAAAAATCACAAGCATTCACAACTATTAATGGGACATGGCAGAAATTTTATAGACCGACCCCTACTGTAATATTACGTGCAGATGTAGTATTATAAGAAATTAAAAACAATGTTTTCTCACCCAAAATAATCGTGCCATGAAAGAGGATGAAAACTAGACGTTTCCTACTTTAAAGCAACTCTTAATTGATTAGCACATGGACATACATAACGGCTTGTTCAGAAGCAGCCCAATTGCTAACAAAATACTAGCACTAACACAACAGTTACAAAAGGAGAACAAGTCTCGACTATAAAGGGTTTATATTATCCCACTTAATTGTTTAAGAATGACTAACAGCAATTAATGGTGAGAATATTTCTTCTTTGGCAAAACAAATAATTTCTAAAAAATAGATCAAAGCAGGTTAAAAGGGAAGGAATACTATAAACACAACAACACTATCGCAATGCTTCAAATGCTCCTGCATATGATGAGTACAGGAGGTATCAAATGTACAATGCGTCTAGTAGTCATCAAACACACTTAACAGCACTACGTCCCAATATTTAGAACATCGATAAACTCCAAACAAAGGTATCAATCATGCAAGTAAGCACGGATCAGTAGTTCTACCTCCATGTTTAAAAGTAAAGTACGGAGTAACATTTGCAGGCGGACAGAATTATTCTGAAGCTGTGTAATGTGTATCCCTCCATCCACTCGATATGTAATCTAACAACTACGTTAGTAGTTGTCAGTTTTTGGCATCTCACTTTCCGAAACATGGTTGTTGGTCACCATTTCAACTTCCTCATACCTTAATATACTTATTTGGGTCATCTCGGTGAATCCAATGCGCTTAAAACCAAATTAACTACAAAAGGGCATTCAAAACATACAATAGGAGGCTCCATCCTCTCTATTGTGTATGCTCCCATAGAATTTCAATTCTTACTCAAATCAATGCCAAACACATACGACAAACATCCCAAGCACAGAGAATTTCACGCAAGTTAGTGAGATCCTCTTGAGTTATTACAATACAATTATACGCTACGTGATTGAAGTCAACCTAATCAAGGCAACACCCCCAAAAATTTTAAATCAAAAACAAACCCACAAGTCAACCTCAGCAAATACTAAAGCGAGACAGAAATTAAACGATCTGATGGCAAGATCAATTGAAAGCAAACAAACTCGAGGTAAACGGTAAACCTAATCAAGAAAAATATAAATTATGGTAGACATATAGCGGCCATAACACTGCACATAAAGGAAATGGTACGAAGTAAGTGGTAAAAAATCACAAGCATTCACAACTAATAGGACATGGCAGAAAATTGTATAGACTAACTCACTGACCCCTACTGTATAATATTACGTGTAGTATTATAAGAAATTAAAAAGAATGTTTTCTCAGGCAAAAAAAACGTGCCATGAAAGAAGATGAAAATTAGACAAGACGTTTCCTACTTTAAAGGCACTCTTAATTGATTAGCACATGAACATACATAACGGCTGGTTCAGAAGCAGTCCAATTGCTGAACAAAATACTCCCACTAACACAGCAGTTACAAAAGGAGAACTAGTTACTAGTCTCAACCATAAAAGGATTTATATCCCCACTTAATTATTTAAGAATGACTAACAGCAATTAATGGTGAGAATATTTCTTCTTTCGCAATACAAATAATTTGTAAAAATAGATCAATGCAGCGCTAAAAGGGAAGGAATACTATAAAAGGAACAAGACTATCACAATGCTTCAAATGCTCCTGTGTATGATGAGTTCAGGGGGTATCAAATGTACAATGCATCTAGTAGTCATCAAATACATTTAACAGCACTACGCCCCAATATTTAGAACAACGATAAACTCCAAACAAATGTCTCAACTCTCAATCATGCAAGTAAGCATGGGGCAATAGTTCTACCTCCATGTTTAGAAGCAAACTAACATTTACAGGCGGACATCAAGCTTTATTCTTAAGCTGTATAATGTGTATCCCTCAATCCATTCACTCAACAAATACGGAGTATTTTGCTTATAAACAAGAGTAGTCAGTTTTTGGCCTCACACTTTCCGAAAAATGGTTGTTGGTCACCATTTCAACCTCATCATACCTTAATATATACCTATTTGGGTCGTCTCGATGAATCAAATACCCTTAACTCCAAATTAACTACAAAAGGGCATTCAAAACATACAGTAGGTCGCTCCATCCTCTCTATTGTGTATGCTCTAACCCATCAATATCAATATATATACTTAAAAGAGGAACTTTTGAAGCGATTTCATTGGCTATTGCTTTTGTAAACTACTTAATTAGTTTTCTATTAATTATATTTATTTAAAAACAACTATTTGATTGAGATTAAAAAACGATTTGTTTTAAACTACTCATATTGAATTTTAATTGAATTTTAAAATAGATAATAACGAGATAGAGTTTTGGGTGGAAATAAAAATCTAATTATTAATTAACCAAAATTTTACTAATGCTTTTCGGGGAATAGGTACATATATAAAGCATATATACTCCATATAAGAATCCAGCAATCGTTTGTTAAATATGATGTAATTTTATCTTAAGTTTACAGAATTTAGATTGTTAATTTCTATTTGTATTAGGTTTAATGTGCATTAAGTACTCCTTCTGTGCTTTTTTAGTGCCCGGCGATTATTTCAAATTGTCATTATATATATATACTCATTATTGTTACTAATGCATGATATTTTTTTTGTTCAGGTAATCAAAGTAATGAGATTTTCAACCCAAGTCATATTAGCACGGTCCGTATGTTGTCGATAAACAGATATGGTAAGTTATACTCGCTCGCTCCATCTCATTTTATTGTCTCCTCTTTTTATATTTTGGTAGGATTTTTTAAAAAAGTAATGATATAATTATAATTTGTGTAAATATTGGCTTCGATTTTATCAAGAACTACGCATACACTAATTCCATTATCCATGGCAATTTGCCTTGCAGTGGAGTACCAGAAAACGATTAAATTAGGTGTAATGTCTTCTACATCTCCACGAGCAATGTGATACTAACATAAACCTTGGGGATGTCAAGGCTGCAAATATTCAGCTAATGATTGTTGTGAGGCTGTAGTAGGAGATTTAGCTTAATCGTTTCAATTTTCAAGATTACTCAGCACTGAACTATTATATACTACGACATAGAAACGAAGATATACATGACGTATATATTGCATAATACAAAAGTATTGTAACACCCCTGATTTTCGGCTAAATTAAAATCCTTTTGAACAGCAGCGGAAGACCTGAAAGCAAAACCAGAAGACAGAAAGGAACTACGCCCATGACGAGTAGCCCAGAAGGGAGAAAACACGTCAGCCGAAAAGCTGAGTAACAGATAATACCTCAATATAAGCAGAATAGTTTTTGGTCATGGCGTGGAAACATACACACATAAAAATAAAAATAAACAGAGAGAATAATAAAAACACTCCCCATAAACTAATCTCGAACTCAAAGGTACTCCACAATATAATAGACACTCTCGTCCCAATAATTAATCCAATTTCAACTCTCTACTCCATCTCACTCATTACTCCGTCTCATAATAATATTTCCAAATAACCAGGTATCGTATTCTCATCGTCGAACCTAAGTCAATGACAAGGGGTGAGTGAACTGGCGGTAAGACCGCGAAACAATATTTCCATCTCAATATCGATTTCAAACTCATAATAATATAACTCAATAACCATGGTCACTCCGGACCGTAAACATAACTCGGCACATAGGCCCTATAACTCAATACTAGTAACCAATTTCCATCTCAATTTCAATATCGATATTGTCAAATATTCCATTAAAGGAACTGCTTAACACTTAGAGTAAATACTCTAAGCTACTCACCCACTAGCCCGGGTCAAAGAAGGCAACAATTTGAACACGATACTGGTTTACACCCATAATCACAAAATAATTCACTTCAAACTTAACAACGGGCCAAATCATTAACATTATCTACATAGCACAAACTTTGTATTTGGCAAATTCACTTTAAGAGCTAACCATGAAAATCATCATTCGCACGCTTGATCTCTTATTATAACCATTCATAATGAACCAATTTCTCGCTTTCTCGCTTGTAAGTGACAATGCCAATCACGCCCTATTCCGACAGACCTAAATTTAGTACCACTATACAATCTCATATCTTTCACTTGCCTAAAGTTTACACCCTTAATAATCCAACCCATCTCACAAACAATATAATTAAGAGTAGAAAAACATAGAATTACTAGTATACATAATATTGCACCACACAATTAATCACTATTATCATCCAATGACAAATAAATGCAGACATACAACCCCGAACAATAATAATATTATTAGGATCGGTAAAATCGTGTAACCTTGAGACGGAAATAATTAGTCTGAACTATACATAAAACACTTTCGTGACTTGCCCGAAATAATTCACACAGAATGACCTTGAAGTGCAGCCCAAAGTCCAAAGAAATCAAGAAGGAAAAAGAACGGCAAAGTTGCACACTTGCACTTGGTGATCATAAACAACAACAATTTTGAAATCCATGTTCACGTATAATGCACAGAGAGACAAAAGATGAAGGGAGGTAGATGCTATTTGAAAAGTGATGATGTGTTAGTGTTTTGACGGCTATAAAAGAAGGAATAAGAGTTTTCCTGGTACTAGAATAAGGGTTTGATATAAAATTAGGAAGTCAGTGATTATTAATAAGACGAACTAAGTTGGGATCCAAAATTGAATTAAGGATTCGGTCCAATAAAACATAAGCATAAGTAGTCATAAAAAGATATTCGTAGTTAATAATCAAAGTATATATTAAAATAAGGTGATCATATAAATTTAAAAAAACTAGAAAGTATTTTATGATCAAAATATTTGAGGTATTACAAGTATCTTATTATTAACCATCCCTATACATACTACGGAATACAAGATACACAAAAATTCGCCGATGTGAACAGCTTCAGATCATCTGCCTCATAGAATCATTGCCATGATCTACAAAGATATTGGAGGTTTCCAATTCATTGTTGCCGGATTTATTTTTCTATATTGTGTAGACAATTTCGTAATAAGGTAAGCATATATTGTAGACTCAAAAGAGCTATCCACTAATCAACAACAAACTTAAGCGCCTCAAACTCACACAAAGACTAGAGTTAGTCTAGCGATAACATTTCACTACAAATCTGATTTTCGAGCAACATTATAGCAGTAAACTTTTATGCTTCGAGAGATATTAGAGAGTTAATGGTTTATAAACTACATTAATGTGAAAATTAAATATTTAAGTGATATTAAAATCAGATAAGATAAAAGATAAATTTTAGTTATGTTGGTCAAAATAAACTTCTATGTATTGTCGTAGACATGTTATCAATGAAAATAAGGTTTTTATGTTAAAATTTCCAAGCAACTGACATCTTCATGGTAAATTATACGGAATAGTACCATGCACACAATTATCCTTCTAAATTTTCCAAGAGATTCCCATTACTTTGGTATTATAATTCAGAAATTTAACAACTTAAATTATACCAATGATTGACAATTGGTTTATTATGAAACAAACTATATATACACACTGATCCATTGGTAAAAATAATAGATCAAAACTGTTTAATAATGAGAGAATTTTATTTTTTGCTTAGTTGTTAGGAAACTCTACTTATAGCACATGGTTAAACATAAAACAGGTAAAATATATACCAATCACATGGCAAATTGCTTAAGAAATGCTAAAAATTATCCGTCTTAAGCAAAACTTGCTCATTATAGTTTTGGAACTTTTTATTACTTCTATTTTATGAAGTTGACAATAAATTTATCTTCACTGAATAATTGATTTTTTGTGCTCGAGTTTCCAACATAGCGTTAATTAAATATCAAAGCAACGACAGCGATTAAAATTACAGCTCCACTATTCCATCACAAAGTTTTATGCGATGTTTATAAGATTATTAGTGTGACATCAAAACAAAGAGTAGCCATCAAAATAGTAATTTTGTATGTATTTCTTGGAATGGAAAATGATTATTATCGAAGTAGTCATCATGTGTACTTCTTCAGCGAATAATTGAATTTTTGCTGGTATATTTCTCTACTCAAATTTTGAGAATCCTATTATATTGGAAATTTAGGTGTCGTTTAGTTACCTTTGTAAATCATGGGAATTGCAAAATCACATGAATTACAAAAATTGAGGAGTGTTTGGTTGTCAATTTTTCGTAAAATGTAGGCATTTACTCTGTAATATTCTTTGGAGTTTTGAATGCCTACATAATAGGGGAATTGGATTACCCACACCCCCTATCTAGATAGTTGACAACTCCTGTGGAATTCAACTCCAACATCCGTAACCAAACGAATTTTCCGAATTCATCTGAATTTGTCTATAGGAAAACAATTCACATGAATTGTAATTACTGGATCAACCAAACAATGCCTTAGATTATACGAGTATATACTATCGTAGATGGAAATTTAGCACTTTTTATAGACTTAGAAATTGAGGAATGACGAGCTAGATGAGTGACAAATGGTAAGAGATGAAAATTGTGGAAAAGATTTGCTCATTGTTGAAGATGGTCTTATAAGAACAAAAGAGTTTCAAAATGTCTTTTATTTACACATGTTTTAGCATAACATTGATTCTTTCAAGGAAAAACACAATTTTAAATGATGTTCAATGTCACAACACTACCTCCAATTCGCAATTTCACGTCAATGACTTTAACAGTTCATAACTATACCTTCCTTAAAACTTAAAAGCAATTCATTTTAAACAGCAATCGCACAATAAACATTTCGAAATCATTGTTTAGAAATTACCCGGCCAACGGCCGGGCATGAAATCTAGTAGAATTTCAATTATAGGCTACGTAATTGAAGTCAACCTAATCAAGCCAATATCGCACAAAACCCCCAAAATTCTTGCATCAAAAACAAACCCGCAAGTCAACCGCAGCAAATACTAAAGCGAGACGGAAATGAAACGATCCGATGGCAAGATCGAATGAAACCAAACAAACCGGAGGTAAACCTAATCAAGAAAAACGTAAATTATGGAGGGAAAGGGAGTATTATTTTTCATAATCATAGAAAAGACAAACAAATTAACACAAAAAAAAAAAAAAAAAAAAAAAAGCAATTGCGGAAACATACAGACAAGGGGTAAGATGGCGAAAAGGAGGAGAAGGCCAGAATTGTTGCGAAGGGTTTCGTTAATTGGAGTATAAAGGACGGTAGCGAGAGAGACGATGGTGGTTAAGATGAGTTGAGCAGATAGAATTCCGTAAACTTTGCGAATGAAACCCCAACGAAGTTGGTTTTCGCCATAGCCTAAACCAGGATAAAGCACTTCTCCTTCTTCAATGTCTCCCTTCATCATCTTCGCGTTCTCCATCCCTATTGTTGTCGATGATGATGATGATGATGCTGTATACATTTTTGCCCAATGGATCTTTGAAAGTGGGTGACGTATTTCAGTATTTGATTTTGATCGGGATTGTAGAAGGAATTGTGAGGATAAAGTAGAGATCTAGGAGAATTGGAGTACTTTATTTTGGGTTGAATCTAGGTGGCTTGTTGACTTCTCGGTTTGCCCCGGGTTCGAGTAGACTATGCATGCCTAAACGGTCTTTTTTTTAGGACAAATACTATTGGTGTCCGGCTATATTCGGGCTACCTCTATTTATCTTTATTAATATTTTACTTAAATTGATTAGTTAGTTAATTGTTCATATATGCTTTCTTTTGTTAGTATTTTTACTTTTATTACATTCGTTATTACTACGGTTACTTTCACTACACCGCCGTAATTATTGTTACTTTCGCTAGTGCAGCATGAATATTAATAATTTCACTACTCCCGTTGTTGCTTCTTTCACTACTCAACCTTGCTAATATAGTTACTTTAACTATTCAAATGAGTGACTACTAACATATTATTATATCCAATATTAGTACAATTATTTTCACTACTAACATAATTACTTTTACTATTTAGCCATACAATTTTAAGAGGTTGTATAAATATATTACATATATGCATTAAATTAAATTGAAATAATTATAAAATATTATATCTTTTGGAAATCTAGCTTGATTAATTTACCTTTTAATAGTTTCCAAAATATAACCTACTTATATTATATTTGTGTATGTTAAATAATTGTATAATTATATGATGATACTAATTAATAACATAAGTGGGGCATGTTTATTTTAAGGAAAATCATCATATTTTGATATTCTCTAGATTTATATTTCAACCAAAATTATATAATATTTACATTGAAGTCCCGTGGTCAGGTCCATCACACGGTGTCATCGATTAAAAACTATATAGTATAATTAAATTGTATAGATTTATTTAATTACATTGAAGTCCCTTGATTTCTGGAATATATATATACTAGTATTGGTGCCCGGTTTCGCCCGGACTACCTCTACTTACCATTAAATTTTTTTTTCATTAAATCAAATTATTTAAAGTTGCATAACCCATAAATTTATCATTAACATATTTTTCTATGACATATTCTAAAATTACGATGAAATAAATTTTGAGACAAATTCACTACTCCCGCTATTAATATTTTACTCTTATTAATGAAACAATAGTAATAATATTTCATTACTTGCCCGTAATCAATGTTACTTTCACTACTCCCGCCGTAATTATTGTTACTGTTACTACTGTGGCATTAATATTGATAATTTCACTACTCCCGCCGTAATTATTGTTACTTTCACTATTGCCGCATTAATATTAATTATTTCACTACTCCCGTTGTTGTTTCTACCACTTTCACTAATCTCGCTGATAATATTGTTACTTTTACTATTCAAATGAGTAATTACTATCATATAACTATATACAATGTTACTACAATTATTTTCTTTACTGACGGAATTACTTTTACTACTTAGGCATGCAATTTTAATTAAGAGGATTATATATTTATATAAATATATTACATATATTCATTAAATCAAATCGAAAGAATTATGCAATATTATATATTATGGAATCTAACTTGAATTATTTTTAACCTACTTATTATATTTTTGTATGTTAAATAATTAACATCTATATACATCTAATAAACTATAAAGTTTAATAAAATTGCATAGATTTTAAATTTAATATATAATTTTATGATGATAATAATTAATACCATAAGTGTGCATGTTTATACTAATTAATTATTTTATTTTAAGGAAATTGACCATCTTCTAGTGTTCTATAATTATTTAGGAAAATTACCAAGCATCTTCTTTCTTTTAATCTCCTTGAAATTGACCATCTTAATTAATTATTTTATTTTAAGTAAAGTGACCATCTTAATTAATTATTTTATTTTAGGGAAATTGACCATGTTTTAGTCTCTTACAAATGTTTAGGAAAATTACCAAGCTTCTATATAATTTAATTTTAACTCAAACTATATAATATTTGCATTGAGATCCCTTAATCGGGTCCATCACACGGTGTTATTGATTTAAAACTATATAGTATAATTAATTTGTATAACTTTCTTTAATTACATTGAAGTCCCTTGGTTTCTGGATTTAATATATAGTATTGATTGATAGTACTAATATTGGTGTCCGGCTTTGTCCGAGCTACCTCTACTTACCATTAAAATTTTTTTTTCATTAAATAAAATTACTTAAAGTTGCATAACCCATAAATTTATCATTAATATTTTTTTTATGACATATCCTAAAATTACGATGAAATAAATTTTGAGACAAATTCACTACTCCCGTTATTGATATTTTACTCTTATTAACGAAACAATAATAGTAACATTTCACTACTTGCCTGTTATCATTATTACTTTCACTACTCCCCCGTAATTATTGTTACTGTCACTACTGTCGCATTAATATTGAAAATTTCACTACTCCCGCCGTAATTATTGTTACTTTCACTATTGCCGCATTAATATTGATTATTTCACTACTCCCGTTGTTGTTTCGACCACTTTCACTAATCTCGCTGATAATATTGTTACTTTTACTATTCAAATGAGTGATTACTATCATATAACTATATCCAATGTTACTACAACTCTTTTCTTTACTGACGAAATTACTTTTACTACTTGGGCATGCAATTTTAAGAGGATTATATATTTATATAAATATATTACATATATGAATTAAATAAAATCGAAAGAATTATGTAATATTATATATTATGGAATCTAACTTGAATTATTTATAACCTACTTATTATATTTTTGTATGTTAAATAATTAACATCTCTATACATCTAATAAACTATAAAGTTTAATAAAATTGCATAGATTTTAAATTTCATATATAATTTTATGATGATAATAATTAATACCATAAATGTGCATGTTTATACTAATTAATTATTTTATTTTAAGGAAATTGACCATCTTCTAGTCTTTTATAAATATTTAGGAAAATTACCAAACATCTTCTTTCTTTTAGTCTCCTTGAAATTAACCATCTTAATTAATTATTTTATTTTAAGGAAATTGACCATCTTAATTAATTATTTTATTTTAAGGAAATTGACCATGTTTTAGTCTCTTACAAATGTTTAGGAAAATTACCAAGCTTCTATATAATTTAATTTTAACCCAAACTATATAATATTTGCATTGAGATCCTTTAATCAGGTCTATCACATGGTGCTATTGATTTAAAACTATATAATATAATTAATTTGTATAACTTTGTTTAACTATATTGAAATTCCTTGGTTTCTGGATTTAATATATAGTATTGATTGACGTACTATCTGATAGAAAACTTAAAGATAATTTACAGGATAACACTAATATACCAAGAAGTGCGATTGTAACTAAGATAAAACCTAATACAACTTAATACTATGAGATACAACTACAGGAACTCTTGGCGAATCTGATTTAAGTAGCAATTGGAGAAGTTGTACGTTCTTGAATCTAAGAATCGCATTCTGAACTTAAAAAGACGAGGGGTGAGACAGTACATACCCCGATTAAAGCGATGGTAGTAGCTTGAAGACGAGAGTGACTGAAACGGCGATGAACATCGCGAAGGATATGATCATTGTGGTAGTTTCGAAAAGAACCCGCCCCATTCTTCTTGTTGAAAGCAACATAAATCTTAAAGTAATGATGTATTAGGTCGGGTGGAGATAACGAAGACATGAATCATCAGGTGGGCAGGTTGGCTGTGCATTTCCATTTAAGTTGGCAATAATAACATGTTAATTAGAAAGAATATCAATTTCTCGAATAATGGCAGTGGGGTTAACCATGCCATCGAAAGATCACATTATTTCGATGTTTCCAAATCGCAAAAAGGAGAAGAAGAAATTGTAGATGATGCAAGTACTATCCTTTGCAGAGCGATATAAATAACACAAAAAGTTCTGAAACGAAGAATGAAAGGGGATGAAGGAGCTCGAATTAGACCGAATTCCAAGGTGGTTGGCCGACCACACTCACTTAATATATCACAGTATCAGAAAAGATGAGACAAGGTTTCAACTTCAATGTGACAAAAACAACAAGTATGATTAACAGATAATCCCTATGATGAGCAATGTTCCAGATAAATAACTTGATGTTATATTGACATGGAAGCTGCCATATCATATTCCAAAGGAAATTAGGAGCATTAGACGATGAATAAGAATTTGATGAAAAGTAATTGTTATGCAAAAGGAAGGAATAATCAGAACTAATCGAATACATTCTATCATCCGTACACTTCCAATAAATATAATCGTCCATAGAGTGATAAGGAAGCTTCAAGGCACAAATTTTGCTTGCTGAAGTTGTATTAAAGCAATCGATTTATTGTGATTGCATGCGAGACTTAAAGATAAGAATATTACCAAGAACTCATGCATCGTTTCTGAGATCAATCGATTTGCCATCCTGGGGACATCATTTCATGCGATGTTTGGGCGAGCTACACGCGTAATTTAGTTTCGTTTTTAAATCGGAATAGAACGTTGAAGAGTCACCACCAAGGTTTATGGAAATTTGGAACCATGCAAATCCATTTTACACTCTCCATCGAAGAGCACACGGAAGTTCGATTTTGAGTGACTAAAGCTTAAGGACTTGTTCCCATAAATGTCACTCAAAGAATTACCCTCGCAATCAAAGGAATCGGACATCCAGAAACTATAGACTTTGAGTTCGGGGTGAAGGTACATGTTAGGAAGCCTATAAAGACACCTAACCCTGCCCGTTTCATAACAGCCTTTACCCCAGTAAGTGGTGGTGATTAAATAAGGTCGTAACTATCTCGATGATAAAATGTAGACATTAAATTAAACCTATCATGTGAGTTAGTTGCTAAGTCGATTTAAATGCACAAATAAATACTTCGTCAAAACTTGAGTTAGCATGCGAGGTTTCGAAATAGGAATAAGAAATATAGCAAAACATGGCTTGGGGGAGGGGGAGCCGCTGAGAAACTAGATTGTTACAAACCAGGCATTTCATGCCGACCACTAACAAAAACAATAAATAAATTACAACTCGATCGAAAATACAAATTAGACTAGACCATGACCCCTAAACGACAATAGAAAAACGTGCCTAAGGGAAGACTCACGGCTCACATACCCTTTGCGTTGGGTCCTTCCTCGTTTTGTGCACTCGCTTTATTTTAACTAATTAAACATTGATTATCTAACCAATTAAAACAAAGTTTTTTCATAAAACAAATTTTAAGTCAAATTAAAACATAAATAATGACCCATGAATTATATACATGGACCGAAAATTACAACCGCAACAATTACAATAACTATATTACAACAATTGAATTAATCGCATAAATCGAAATTAATTTAAAAACAACTATAATACGCAAAATTAAAAAAATGAAACCAATAAATTAAAAAAAAACAACCGAATGAAAATAAAAATAATACTAAAAAACACATTCATGAAATAAATAGGTTAAATTAATTTACATGTTAGGTCGGTTTATTAACTAATAAACTTAGAAATCTAATTAGAAACAAACTAAGTACAAAGGATGCTAAAACAGAATTTAGCTTAGTGTCTAAGTAAAGAATTTTTTTTTTTTTTGATGAGAAAGTATAGGAATTTTCTAAATTTTAGCAATGACAAAAGTTAAGAAAATTAATTCTAAGATCTCTAATAATTCACCTAATAAAAATACCAAAATAATGCTAATAGATATCAACAAAACAAAAATATTAATACATTGAATAATAATTCTCCACAAAATAATACTCCCTCCTATTCTAAATAACTGTCCCATTTGCCATTTTCGTCTATTCACATAACTATCCCATTTGCCATATTTGGACATTGTTTTTTACTTTCCTACCCTTAGCTCTTTTCTTTATTTACCACCCATAACCCATCATATTCAATACTTTTCATTATTTAACTCATATATTCTTACCCCTATACAATAATTTCCATTATTTTAACTATATTCCTTAATTTTCGTGTCATTGTCCAAATGGGACACTTATTCGGAATATGAGGGAGTAGTAATATGCCTATTAGTAATAATAATGGATTCATAAATTTGGAGCTTGGATCATCAAGCAGATCTAATGCTCGTGAGTATGATCTTGTCCCTAACTCAACCATTCATGCTTTTGATCTCCATCATGAGATGAATACCATTTTCGAAGAACAAGATAAAGATGAGGAAGACAGGGAGGTGGTCAATTCTCGTAAAAAATATTCTTCTTCATCTTTTAAGGATAAGGTATCATTTAAACTTAAACAGGACTTAGATGATGTCAAACCTGAGCTTGCCTACTGGTTAACTGTTATCTTCCGTTATCTTTTTGGTGCTAATTCACCTAGTCACGTGTTAGGGGATTTTTGCAAAAATTTTTGGAAGTTTCATGATATTGAGAAGGTAGCAACTATGGCTAATGGCATCTGTGTTGTGCATTATATGAATGAAACTAACAAAAAAGTTATCTTAAGATTAGGACCAATCTCCTTTGACAATAAACCCCCGGTTGTCAAAGAATAGATCCCTGATACTAAGATGGTTATGTCTGAAATTGATGTGGTTCCCATATGGATAAGATTTTATGGACTTGATCTTAAGTTTTGGGGCTTATCATGAACAAAATTTCCAGTCTGGGTGGGAAACCTGTTAGAAGTGATGTGGCTACTCAGGCTAAAACATTCCTAGGGTATGCTCGTATCCTTGTGGAGGTCAAGATGGGACATGAATTTCCTGACACCATTGAATTTATGGATGAACTAGACATTCTCCATAGACAAATTGTGCATTATAAGTGGAAACCCGTCAAATGCATAGAATGTTCAAGAATGGGTCATGTTGCTGTAGTGTGCAGGAAGAAATAGGAGATGACACAGGCTAAAGGAAAAATCACGATGGAATGGAGACCTAAACCTACTATTCCCGTGCTTAAACATTATATTGGAGGAGGTAGCTCCCTTACCAACTATTGATCCTACTGCTGTGGTCACTCCAATGCCATTTAATGGAAGAATTTTAAATACTCCCACCAATGCTACGATAATCACCATGATGATTAGGCAAGGGGCTGATAGGTCTATAGTGAGGGTAGGTCTTTCATGGATCATGTGATGCTGTATTTCGGGAGGAGTAATAGACTTGGAACTGGGGCCAGGAGAAGCAGAGTTTTTTTATTGAAAATGACTAATATAGCATTTTGGAATCTTATGGGTATAAACAGGCCTAATAAGCAAGGAGATGTTAGAAGGCTTTTGCATATGGATTTTATAGGTCTATGTGGTTTGTTAGAAACTAGAGTTAAGTCTAATGCTATTAATAAATTTAAGGAAGGATTAGAGAATAAATGGCAACTTATTTCTAATAATTACATTAGAGAAGGAGGTAGGATTTGGCTCATATGAGATGCGGATTATTATAAGGTAGAATTAATAATTAGTAAGGAGGCTCAAGTCATGCATGTGAGTGTGTCGTATTTACCTAAATATTTCACATGGATTCTGTGTTTAGTCTATGGTTTTAACAAATTGTAAGAGAGAAATGATCCGTGTCAAACCTTAATCTCTGTGGGTACTATTATGAGAAGACCATGGATTCTAATGGGCAACTTTAACAATATTTTATTCGTGCATGAGAGGACTGGCACTGATGTTTTTTTGGTAAAATGTAAGAATTCTCATTAAGTTCAAAGACTATTACAACTTACACGATTTTAAATAAGCATTAAGAGTACTAAATGTCTACACAAGTGATTCAATCCAAACTCTATCTCTACCACTAACTACATCAAATTTCTAAATTTTTAATTTACATCGTACTATAGCTTGAACTTGAGTAGCAGTAGCCTAGGTCTCTTCAACACTCCTTCAATCCTAGATGTATTCCGTTCCTGCCATACAAAATAGTAAACAGGCATAATGGCAGCTATACATATACTCCTCTTCAGATATGTCCATTTTCTTCTACCAACCCATATGATACCATTGCCAGTTGGTGCATCAATATGTAACCATGATCTAATCAATAAAAATTGAGGGGGTAAAAGGACCTTAAAGAAAAAAGAAAAAGATAAAGGATAAATTATAAGTTAACACACAAATTCTTGTTTAAGATGGAAGTATCTTTCTTTAACTTTAACACGAGGCAAATAAATAATAAAAAAAATTTCATATTATCCGGAAGGACCGTACTCCTTACACTTAAGCCTTTATAATATTTAATTTGGTGGATTGTCTTTGGGTGTTAGGAGGACGATATTCTCGGAAGACCGTTCTCTCAGAGGACACGAGAATTTCAAATAGCAAATCACATGAGAAATTATCTAAAAAATGTCAAAAGATTTGACTTATATTAGTAATACTCCGCGTGTGATACTATTTGAATCCGTTTTACAGATAAATGAATACTCGGTCCTAGGCTACCTTACTCGTTCCAAGTTAGAAATAAAATCGAAAAGGTTCCACTAGTGACTGCTCAAGAACAGTGAACTAGTGCAGGTAGGCTCCCCCTCTAAATATAGGGGCACCATAATACCAGCGGCATTTCTTTTAGCGCCACGACACTTGTGATCAGGAATTACTCAGTACTCCCTCCCATCCAAACCAAAGGCAACATGGGAGGGAGTACAAGTTTTAAGAAAATAGAGAAAATGTAAGGGTAGTATTGGAATTAAAGTAGGACCACTTTAGCTTGATTAAAAGCGCAAATTCTCATTATAGATGGGAGATATCCGTTAATAGTTATACACGGGAAAAATATCCACTCACTTTAAGTGTAAGACAAGCAACAAGTTGCATATTGGGGCCCAAAAATGTCACCATTTTAAGCATATTTGACCCGTCTTTCACTTTAGACGGATATATCCGTCTATAGTGAGACTAATTGGATTAAAAGAGAGCCACAAATATGATGGCATTTTATGTAAATAATAAGGGTGTATGAGGGGTCTTTAGTAATGTTTTTTAGCAAAAAAAAAAGGAATGCGTAGTTTGGTTTGGATGGTCCAAATAAGGTAAGTGTTACCTTTGGTTTGGATGGGAGAGAGTGTTTTATTAGCATATGTATTTGAATGTGGGAGATTTTCGTGGCATTATTAATTAATATCGTGACATTATCAATCCCCTAAATCATAAGAGGTCCTGCAATGCAACAGAACAGAGGCCCAAAGAAAAAGAATCTTAAAGAAACAACTAGTAACTCTCGTAATGGCCAAGGATGGATCTTACAAGAAATATTTTCAAAACATAATTTGGTACTCCATATTTCAAGAATTATTTGCTCCATAAGGCGGATATTTCACCAGTTGTATTATTTACGGGTGTTCATTGGGTCATATGCGATTCGGTTCGGCTAAACTTCAAACCTAAACCGCACCATCAAAGGTTAAAACTGGTTCGATTAACCGCTTTAAATGGTTATAAGCGGTTTGGTTAATGGTTAACCGATAATCCTACATATATTTTTTTCAGTTTTCGTTTATTTTTTTGGGTAATTTAATTAAAAGTTTTAATATATATCATATTCAACAATAAAGTTAATTAGATAAACATTAATATTAATCAATTTAAGAAATTTTGAGTATGGATGCACTAGGAAAATAAAACAACAGAACACTCTTTTTATATAATACTAGTTGGTTGCACCGCGCGCTTTGCGCACGGTCCCCCAAGATATTTTGATCGTTGATGTTTCATGTGCATGTTAGCGGATTCTTATTTGGCTCGGGTGTTTGTACATGTTGGCCGATCACAATGAAGCTCTTGTTGTTATATTGTTTTGATGGTTGAATCGATTGCATACAAAATTACAACCATTCGTTAATGATTCCTATTTACGTTTGCTAAGAGCATGTATATCCGAATATACTACGCCTTTTTCTTAGATAGTTAATTGTTAAAGAACACAATTATATGGAATACATAAGACATTAGAAACACATATACCATACTTTCTCCAACTACGTATAGATATTCTTAAATATCGTTTTTTCATAAAATTGTTCGTTAGAGAATAGCCTACTTTACTATTGAACTTTTTCTTCATAGAATATTTCAGATAATACATAGCCTGCTTTGCTGCAGAACGGAACAATGAGCGATACAAAAAATATGGAGTATATTTTAGAAAACTGAAAGAAAATGGGGTATAATTCTAGAACTCATACTAATTATCCTTTTTTCTTAGATTTTTTTATGAACTTTATTATTTTTAATCTTAATCACTTTCCTTCCTATTCCTCCCCCTTTTCCCTTTTTTCGTCGTAATACTCCTCAATATCTTCCCCTTCCTTCCTCTTCACCTTTTCGCTTATCGTTCGCATCCTTTCATTTGTCTCTCTTTACCCCCTCTTCTTTCTCTTTATTCTCTTTCTCAACCTTTATTCATTTTCCCTTCCCCTCATCCACATTCCCCTCCTACTACTTGCCCCCCCTTCGCCTTCCCCTTCCCCTTCCCCTTCATGCTTCTTTTCCCCTCATTTCTCTCCCTCTCTCCCTCGTTTTCCTCTTTTTATCTTTTTTTTTCTCTTTAACGTTGCCGCCTCTTCCCTTGTCGCATCCTCCTTGTCCTGTTTCCTTTTCTTCCTTCCCTTCTATTACCTTGTCTCTCCACCTTCTCTTGGGTCTCCTCCGACAGTTCCACATGCTTCTTCCAAGAAATTGACATCGTGTTTAAGATTGTCTTCATTAACTGATACATTAATGAAGAGGAAGTTCGAAAAGTTCAATGAATTCTATTTTTTAGTCGAGTTTTCTTATTATTTCTAAAAAAATTCATTATAATCACTTCTCTTCATATTACTACTCTTCCCTTTTCTTCTGATACTACTCGGCCTTCTCCCCTTACCTCATCCTACTCTTCATCCTCTTTCTCTCTTCTTCTCCCTCTCTTTATACCTCCTCTTTCTTTCTCCATTTTCTCTTAAACGTTCTCGCGTTTGTGGCTTGTTTTGGGATTAATTTAAGCTTGAAGTTTGAAAACTACTCCGTATCTTTTACTTGAGCCCGTGGCCAAGCTTTGAAAACTTTCCTGCTCAGCCTATCTGGTCTTACTTGATGACATTCTATGGTTTCTTGTGCATTGAGTCCTGACTCCCGAGAATAACCCAATGTCACCTATATAGATATATCTCATAACTTGGTTATGAGTACTGTAGATACCCAGTATCCGCACCTTCCAAAAACCACCTGATGATGATCGGACTCTAACGTGTTTTTGATATGCGTGCGTGGATTGGCTATACATAAGACGGTTTAATGCATTACTCAGATATAAAAAATGATTTCAAAAATGGTTTTCTAACTTCATTTGCATTAAAACAACACTATTTAGAGTTAAAACCGTCTTCGGACCCAAAACCGATTCAGAAACCCGTAACTCGAGTCAACCTGAATCTTGAATGTCTAAAATAATGCCATAAATGGTTTTATCATGCCATTTGCATTAAAATGACACTAACTAAAGTCAAAACTGACACCGGGCCAAAAACCGACTCAAAATTCAAATCCCGACTCAACACGGATCAAACCCGAGTCAAGCACAAAATACCTACCTCAAGTAACACCTAAATACATCTTATTAGATGACCATATTATTACACGACATCTTATTGTGGACATGGGCCACCCACGGCGCGCGCGGAAGCGCTTGAAACAAGCGTGCATTTGTGGAGTCACCACCAATTTTTATAGAAAATTCGAACCGTTCGAATACCTCGTGCCATGTCAAGACACAAAGTAGTGACATGAACACTAAGAAATCGTTACCCTTAGTATTCTATGTCTAGAATGACTCTCGTGGATGCCAATGAACACGGATGTTCGCAGAGATCTGGAGTAAGGGGTGAGGGTACGTATTAGGAAGTCTTTTTACTGAACCCCTAATCCCGCCCGCCTCGATAGCCGCCTCTACTAATGATTAAGGAAATCGTTCATAGTTGATATGTCATCGATTATATGCATGCAATGCAACATCCACAAATTAATCCTAACATGTGAAGTTAAACTATGTCGGTTAACACATATTTAGCAAACAATTTAGGTCGAAGTCGAGAGTTAGATCGATTACATGTGAAAGACAAGAAAATAAATCATACAAAAGTGATAAACAAACTGTAAATAAATTATAATAATTAAAATTACAATAATTACAATGGTTTAACTAATTTACGTCAAAAATACACTTGAGACGGAATTTTAAAGATGAAAATAAAGGAAGAAAATCAAAGGTTAGAAATTAGAATAATAAAATAGGTCAGATTAGAGGCGATATTACGATTAATAGTTAACTAAACACGTAATTAGAAGCTACGTCAAGGCGAAAACGAGTTCAGGGACATAATTCACCTCAGAACATGCGCAGCATATGCTGCGTCCCTTGGAAGAGGGGCAGCTCCTCCTGCGTCTGTTCTGGAGTTGAGCTCTGTCTGTGAAGTCAGAACCGCAATCCGTTAATGTTCGTTGGTAAGTTTAAGATCGATTATTGATTGGGAACTCGAATAAAAGTGATTTAGCAGGTTAAATACATATGGAACCGTCATAAAAGCGATAAAAAACGGATTAAAACGAATTAAAACGAGTTAGATTTTATTTACGGCGTCGGAATTAATTTATTTACTACACTTGGATTTAAGACGGTTGGAAAACAAAACAAACAAAATAGAAAAAAGGTATGTACCAAATACGAATTCCAGAAACTTGATATGGACAAATCGAGTTCCTAAAATCCGGGTTTGATTTAGTGACGAAAACCCGCGAATATCGAATTATAAGGGATTTAGGTCTAAACAAAGTGTCGTGATTAAAAGAAAATTATTGAAGGAAGGTTATGTACTGAAGGACAAAAAGGAATAAGAAAATAAAACGAAAAAAGGCAAAACAATAGAAACCCGAGGAAGAAGAAGAAGAGCAGGAGTAGCAAGCAGCCTCTGAAAGAGGCTGAAAGAGGCGCAGCATACACTGCGACTCTTCGAAGAGGCGCAGCTACTGCTGCGTTTCTTCTCGACGTTTGATATCCACTGCTGTGTAAAAACAGTTTTACAAAAGGGGTTTTAAAGATTGGTTTTGATTATACTTTTGACGTAAATCTTACATTAATTGGTACAAAAATAAAAACATAAATTAAAAGTGGGATTTACACCCTCAGACTTACATGTTTGACGGAACGAGATTAACTAAGTTAACGTTAGTGATTGCTCGACTCGAATGTATGTAGAAAGTGCCCTCGTTAGAGGATTTTAGATTAATTGATTGATGTGTAGTGGTCAAATTGGTCGGTCATGCAACGTGACTGGTACTCAAAATGATCTGAGCTTACGTGGTCGAATGATCAAGCACGTAGGCGTCAAAAGCTTAGAGCAAGGTCTAGAATGCAAAGGGAGAAGAAAAGGGCGGACACTCGTGTGAAAAATATGGAGACCAGAGGTCTCTATTTATACCAAAAAATGTGGAAGAGTTTTGGAATAACACAAACTTTGGAAAGAAATCACGGAAATATTCCATAAACAGCCAAAGAGGGCTGGGGAAGAGGCGCAGGTGCTGCCGCGGTCTTTCCAAGAGGCGCAGCATCTGCTGCGTTATTTCCCCAGAGGTTTCCTCCTCCGGAAGAAAGATTTCCGCGTTTCTGTTATGGAATTGCGGTAGATCTATACTTCCTTATACCGTAAAATATGATATATGGAAGATATTTTACCAAAAGATATAAAATTTGATTGGGAATAAATATCTAGATTATTCTAGAACATTCCGACTCGGCATTTTAAACGGTTTCTTAGAAAATGAAGCGGTTTTTGACCCGGACTCCGAATGAACTCTAATTACTGTCAAAACGACCATATCGGCATGTAGATGATGACAAAGGGGTAGACTCGAGTGTTTGAGCTATCACATGACGATAAACTTACGAACTGTCATAAATCGTTCCGCGTACCAAACATGCGGCCCAATCATCACTGGGTGGTTGGCGGGAGGTGTAGAAATGAGGTATCTATAAAGCCCCCACTTTGACTGAGGCTTGGACAAGGCGAAAGTCAAAGTATAGCCATCAGGTCAATCGAAGATTACAACCTGACGACTATGGCGACGCAAGGCGGCTCAAGGGGTCTGAATCAAGGACCTGTCGTCGGGAACATTTTAGAGTCTGTCGACTATCGGGGAGGGTTGTTTAAAGTCCATTAGACTACGTAAGGAAGCTCGTCAGCCATAAGAAGAGACCATACCTGAGATACTCCTGGGCGAAACGGGACTGAAGGCATTTCGGCGAAACTTTTGGTCTAAAGATAACTTGGGGGCTGAAGAAATTCCTTGACATTTCTGAAGGCTAAGTCTGAAGGCAGCATGACGTTGGGAGAAACTGCTGGAGAATCTACTTGTGTCGGTCTCAAGCGAACTCTACTTCTGAGAAATTCATGGGCTGTGAATGGCAACGAAATCTCGCTTGGGGAACATATAAAGTCTTGATTGTCAACAGCAACACTGTAAAATATCGCTGGAGGAGTATATACTGACGACTAGGAACATCTTGATCGTCATGAGCAACACTGCGAAATATTGCTAGGGAAATATATGGATGACTCTGTTTGGGTTGAATCATTCCTGGGGGAAATCTGCTTGTGTCTGCTTCCAAACAAACCCCGCTTCTCGAGAAGTACACTGGCTATAATGAACTCTCGCTGGGCATATAAAGGTATTGATAAAGGTGTGTTCTAAACATCGCTGGAAATCTGCTCGGTTGTTGCAAGCAAAATCCTGATGATAAAAAGGAATGAGCTCGTGAACTGTGTTCAAAGGATCCTCGCTGGGAATATAAAAATATTGTGTCGGTTTTGCAGTCTGTTAAAAACGCGGGCCTGGACAGAAAGAATGCTCAAGAGAGCCAAATATATGATATAAGATGTCGGAGAAGAGGCGCACAAAACTTGGGCCCACAATTAACAAACTTATAACGAACTTTCAAATTTGAGCTGAGGATTCGTTGGGGAATAGGCGCAGAAAAAGCTGTGGCTTTTGGAAGAGGCGCAGCAAGTGCTGCGTCTTTTCTTGGGCTTGTCCCTGTCTGAGTAAAAACACGACTTAAGTCGTGTTTATGTTTTCATTTCAAAACACAAACACTTCTTCTTTCTCACAAAAATCCGACCAAATTCCGCCAAAAACTTGATCAAATCTCGCCATTAGCCATGACTAATCGAGGTATGTATCTTATTCTTGCTTTAATTCGTGTTTTTGCTTGAATTTAGGCCGAAAAAATTAGGGTTTTTATACCCAATGTGTAGAAAATTTGGGGCTTTTGCCTCAAATGGATCTGTCTTGCAAAATTGATATTAGAAATGGATAATTAGCAATGTTAGGAATATAACCATGTATTCTTTTCAAGTTTTCGTCAAGTATTGAGCATGTGGGCGAAAAATGAGACGGCTTCTTGCTGTTTCAAAAAATGCTTCGAAAATGACCTTAGGATTGTCCATTTTTGATGAAATTTGGTGTTTTGAAACCCTTGTGTAATGTGTAAACTTTATATCATGTCGAATTTTCGATTTACGACAACTCTTTTAGGACACTTTTTAGGGCATAATCGCTATTATAGCGAAATGCTGCCAAAATTACGACTCAAACCTGCAACTAGGCTTGAACTTAGACTTCTCTTGACCCATCGTACCACATGTGTGGTTGGGTTTTGAAAGAAATGGCCAAAGATGGCGCAAAAAAATCATTTTTTATAGTTTAAAAATGCTTGAAACGGCTTCAAAGAGGCTTGTCATAGCTTGACGTGGCATTGTTTGCCTTGACTTTGCAGGTGACGTAGCTTCTACGTCGGGGAGTGTCCCCATGGACGTGGACTTCGACCCTTCTCGTGCTCTCGTGGTGGGAGGAGAGAGGCAGGAGGAGGAGCTCGAGGAGGAGGTTGACGAGGTCCCGCGGAGGGCCAACGTGGGGCGAGGTGGTCGCCAACTCGTGGGTGTGCCCAAGTGGGCCGAGAAATGGGATGGTAGACATCTCATTTGGGCGGCAGAGAGCCACTTATCTTACACTACGACGAGGAGTTTGGTAAGTTTTGAGCTTGTCATTTCTTGTTACCTTTCCTATTAACTTGCCATTTCATTTCTCACTTGTCTTACGCTTATGCTAAAGATAGCTTTTGCTTTGAATTGATACATGATGCTGGGAACTTGAGGTCCTTTTCCGGCTACATGACGATGATGGATGCCTTCGAGAGACTGTCGGAGGAGGAGAAGGCCATCATCGAGCTGGGAGCCTTCGGGGCTTTGGTGGAAGCTTGGAGGGCGATCAGGGAAAGGAAGATTCGGGCTAACCTTTGTCTGATTCGAGCTTTCCTTGATCGGTACTGGGACACGACCTCGACCTTCCATATGCCTTTTGGAGAGGTCGGGGTCACTTTGGAGGACTACGCGGCATGATCTCGGGTCTGCCGTGTGGAGAGAAGCCCTTGGTGTGGCCGTTGACGGCCATGTGAGTAGACTCGGCCGAGGTGAGAGAGCTGATCGGCTGGAACCTAGCGGCGAGTGCTGCTAGCGTTCCCGGGTTTGGTGCCGAGTTCCTACGTCAGGGACTACTTTGCAGGTAGGGTCCCGACGAGGGTGAGGATGGATGGGTGGATGGTGCCTCCACCTCCTTGCACTGCTGAGCAAAGGGCTCGTCTGTGGTTGTGGTGGTTCTTGTCTTTGATTTACCTCGGAGATAAGGAGGAGAGGCTGTCGACAAAGCTTCTTCCCTTTCTTGCTAACTTGAGTAGCCTGGGTCGTTGGGACTGGGTTACTCCCGGCTCTACGGTCTTCACTCGTTACATGAGGGCCATGGTACGTCTGGAGCTGATGGAGAAGGGGACTTCTCCTGCCACTATTGGTCTTGGACTCTTGTTGGAGGTATGAGCCTTTCCTTTGAATCATGAAAGATCATTATTTTCTTCATTTCTTTATTGCCATTATTTTTGGTAGAAAATAATCATTATACTATCTGCAGGCGTGGGTGTACTCCTACTTTCCTAGCTTCGCGCCCAAGAGGACAGAGCCCGAGCCGAGGGCGTACTCTTTTGTGAGGGACTGGGTGGTGTGTCGTAAGAAGAGCCAGCGTTCTTCTTATGACGTTTGTCGGAGGGGCGTGAATGCCCTGAAGTTGGAGAGTGTAAGTACCTTTGATCCTCATTTGATTACTTTTCCTTTTTTGTCTTTCTATTTAGAAATGATCATATGAATAACCCCTTTCCCTTTTAGCGTCGGTCATAGGAATGACCCCTCGTCTTCTTTTTTTAGTGGGTGCCTAGACCTTGGGATGACTACCCTGAGGCTGCTGCTTTTGTGGCTGAGGTCCTTCGTCATCGGAGCTTGAGTCGGCTACTGCTGATGACGCCCATGGGACCTGTGTGGTACTTGGGTGAGCGTTTGACTCGGCAGTGCTCTCGCGACACCTTCACGGTCCCCATCGATCCTCCACAGACGATGTTTAGGGAGCCTTCTGCAGCTGAGAGAGAGGCTGACTTGGCTGACGCGGGTGGTGACTCACTCCTTCTTCCTGGCGAGGAGTACTCTGAGTTCGTCCATCGGAGGTTGGCGTACTGGCCGATCGTGGTAAGCATCTTTACCTTTTTACTTGTTTTTGAATTGACAAATGACGAACGATCGTCAAATAAAGAATCATTCGATCCTTGTAGGAGATCAAGGTGGCGGGCGTCGAGCCCCCAGCTTACCCAGAGACGCTGGAGTACACTGACGCGGCGGGCATGACGACGATCTCGGAGATCCGCGACTTCGGCGAGGAGGTGACAGACGCTGGTTTGGAGGAGTGGCAGCACCTTGTGAGGAGGGTAAGCCTCCACCTTTGGTGGTCTTTGTCATTTTTATGTTGCATAAGAATGCATTTGTTCCTTTTTTGAGCCTCCTTTGTATTTGAATGCAAGTGGCACCGTCCAGGTATGTAGAGCTGTGGAGGCTGGCCAATCGGCTGTGAGCTACGACCATCGAGGCACTCTTAGGTGGCCCGGGACGACAAGTATGAACCTCCCTTTCCCTCTCTTATTTATTTTTAACATTTCGAATTTTGTTGCAACGAAATGTTACTTCATTTTATTGAAATGAGGCATTTCTCCATTTTTACGCAGAGAGAGTGACCTGGAGGGCGGCCTGGCGCAGTCCCGGGAGGAGACGGCTCCTTTGTTGAGAGAGCTTGAGGCCAGGGACGCCGATATTGTCGCTCTCGAGGCGACCGTAACTGAGCTGAGGGGTCACCAGGACTAGCTATTGTTGCATTTTTGTTTTGTTGTTTGGTAAACATGCATATTTTGGACTTTTTTGGACTTTGTTTTAGGCGAGAGCCCCCAGTTTGATGTATATACTGTCTTTTGGTTGTGTATATAGTGGCTTGAGTGCCTTTGCTGCTGGGTGTTTGCTGTTTCTGCAGGTAACCTTAGAAAACAGGTTTGGCAGGTGACGGTTTGTGCCGTCATGCTGCCGAAATTTACATAGAAATTACAAGTAAAACACACGGTCATATAGGTGGCCTGAATTAGCGCAAAATGAAAAAAAAAAAGCAAAAAAGTGCCCGAAAATGAGCAAAAGTGACAAAAATGCCTAGAAATGATCAAAATGACCGGATGGTAAGGAAAAAAAGTGCCCGAATGACCGGACGGTAGGGAGGACTACCCCCTAAAAAAGAAAAACTAAAAGAAATGTATAAGTGTGAAGTGTAGTAAAAAAAAGAGAATGAACAAAAAAATGCCCAGAAATAGCAAAATGACCGGACGGTAGAGAGGGCTACCCCCAAAAAAAGAAAATTAAAAGAAATGTATAAGTGTGAAATGTATTGAAAAGAGGAGTGAAATGATTCCCCTGAAAAAAAAAGAAATGAAAATGAGTATGTGTGCGCGTTTCGGCGATGATGTCGATTTTGCCTCGAAAAGCGAACCCGGAAAGGACTAGGAAACATAAAACTTCGAAATTTAGTCGAAATTACCAAATTGAGTTCCTATAGGAATAGGAAACTATGCTAAAAGCAAAATAGGAAAGATCCGTGGCTGAAAACACGGAAAGAGGACCTGGGGAAGAGGCGCAGCATGAGCTGCGACTCTTTGAAGAGGCGCAACAAATGCTGCGTCATTTCCCCAAGTTGTCACTCCTCGACAGAATTTAGAAAACAGCGAATAGTATAAATAGAGGCTTCGGTTTAACTTTTATTCACACAATTCCTTCTTCTTTTCTTCCGTCTATTACATAAAACTCACATATCCTCTCAAAAATTTCCAAAAATTATGGATGCCTTTGAAAACCGTCTGAGGGAATGGTCGAATGAGTATACAAATGGTCAGAAACACGACATGGGTGCTTTTAATTTAGGATCGATCATAAATCTCAAGTTACTGAAAGTAGTGAAGCCATTTTTGGATGCTTGTCTTGAGTATTAGGACTCAAATTTTCACGTATTCGCCTTTCCGGGAGGCGAAATTTGTCCTTTTCCTGAAGAAATAGCTGCTATTGGAGGATGGGACCCAGAAATTGTACCGGCTATACCCCCTAGCCCTCAAGGCTATAAAAATAAACCTTTTTGCAGGTTTGGCTGATGGAACGGCTGCAGCTGATCGAGCCCCCAGTTAATGTGCAAGGATATCATGCTCGATCCATTGCAATGAGTGTTGGAGCTGTGTCCTCCAGTTAGTGCGGATAACGTCATTGCACATACACTTATACGGACAAGTGGGAGCTTGTTGGGGCTGGTGTCCTTTACAGTTAGTGCAAGGACTTATAAATCTCTAAAAGGATCAAAGGGTATACTTTTGTATTATAATCAGTTGGTCCACGTTTATCAATAACGGTTGGCTTGCTAGATAAGTTTGACGTTATTGTCATACAGATGGCGGTGATCAACTGGTCCCTAAAAGTCACACCTATAGGATACGTTTGAGAGATGTGACGGTATGAAAATACAATCATGTTGATGCCGAAAAAATTGACTAAGCGATTAGTCCGAGTTATTTGACTAGTAATTAGTCAAAATGCGATGTTGAGATATTTTATTTAATACGGATTAAATAAAATGGGCTAAGGCGAATTAAACAGTTAATTCGTAAATTAAATATAAACGATTATATTTAATTAATGTATATTGAATTAATTATACAATATTGTCTTTGTCGGACATGTATTAATATTTCAACTAATCCGAGTTATTAGTTGATGTTTTAATAACCGATAACCGATGACGATTTATAATAAAACCGCGTCATATACATTTAGCATCTTTCGAACCGGACCACGAGGTAAAATTAAGAGGAAGTGGAAGCCCACTTCCCCATGTAGGGCTCGGCTGGCCGAATGAAAGGAACAAAAAGGAGAGCTTCTCCTCTTGGTAACCTAATCATTCATTTGCAAAAATTTTTAGGGTTTTGAAGAGCTTTTTCCTCTGAAAAACCTAGATCTCACATCTAGTAAAAACTCACACAACTATTCTCTCAATATTGCAAGGCAATTAGAGAATACATTTCTAGCACAAGGGCATAGTCTCAGACGGTCTTGGGTGTATCGATTAGGAGGAAATCTACTTTGATTTCTGTTCTTAGGCCACATCTCAAAGGACCCGAGGTTATTTCTTTACCTTTATCGTTTCTATTGCATTTTCGTTTTATGACAATAACTACATATAAAATTTGCGTTATAGTCCTATAATTTAAGGGTATTATACGGATATTACCCGGGAAGTGGTATCAGAGCGAGGCCACGTAAATTTTTCTATGTGATTTTCATCAAACGAATTTGAATCGATAATTTTGTTTGCATAAAATTTCGTGCGGCACAATTTTTTTTGTCTCGGCAATTTTTTTTTGAAACCGTGCGGCCTTTGTTCATCACGGCCTGTTTTCTATTTTTTTTTGCCTTGAATTGCGTGCCTCACGGTTCTTGCTAGATCAGACGATCTTTTGTTTTTCGATTTGTTCTTTGCATATTGTTATTTTAATCGATAATTATAACAATGTGTTAAGATCATGTCAATTGTAATTTTGTTTTGATACGGATTATGTTCAAATTGCAATTGGTTTTTGTCAAATCGATTTGGTGATTGAATGTTGTTGCTCACGGTTTGAGCAGCTTAATTTTTTTTGTTTTTTTTGTTTTTGCTCACGTTTTGAGCTGCTATAATAAAAAAAAAAAAATTTTTATGGCTGTCACGGTTCAGCCGTGAATAGAAAAGAAAAAAAAATTTGTTTTGTTTTTTTTTCGGCCAATTTTTGCATAATACGGATTTATGCATTCGCTTGATAGTGAAACGGTTCACCCATGTACAATTTAGTTACTTTAAAACGATTTAAAGTAACGGATTATCACGGATTAAAATTAACTTGACTAAAGCGGTTTTGTCACATAATTTTAATCATGAAAGGTGGTTTGGATAAATTTAACATAATTACGGAATTATGTCACGAATAATTTTTGTTTTAGTTGATGCATTTTATTTATCGTTATTTTGAATGTTTTGAATGCTTACATTACGTATTTATTTTATTTTATAAACGGTTGTAACTTAGTGTGGCCTTAGTAGAACGTGTTACCGTAATGATGGAACACGGTCTTGGTTGTATTTTGAGATCTCGTATCTCCATTTTTATTTTTCCCTTGTAATTACAGTTTTTATTTAGAATGTAAATAGGTTTATTTTTGTAAATTTTAATTGTAAATTTTGAGAAGACCAAAGATGGAGACCGGATGCTCACTCCCGCTGAATGAAAAAGATGGAACATCAAGACAAGCTTCTCGGGTCCAACGGTGGATTCCAAAGTTGTATTATGTTCTTTTTACTAGGATAGGCCACACTAGGAATTTTTATTTACGTTTTGCATTCTTTTATTTATTTTATCGTAACGATAGATTGCATCATTTTCCGCCTAAAAACCAAACCACCTAATAATTGCATGAAAACTGTCTCATATAGAGGTCACGCGTTAGTTTTCTATGACATTCTTATGTCACACGATCAAGTTTAAGCCATCACCTAAGTTAATTCATTCACGTAATGCTAGTTATTCGTTCACTTAAAATGAATTAAAGCTAAGTTGATGGGATCTTCCTCGTATAACCAAAAAATTGAGAATAGTCTTTATAGGTCAAACTCCAATGAATCCCTTCTTCGTCGGTAGGCATAATATGACCCCTTCTACGTCGGGTAAGTTGGAACTGATTGACTTATTTTATCTCAACACTATGGTCACTCGTACGATCCTGTGATTATGGTGGACTATAGATAGGATTTACGGAAATCTATCGACCAAGAGTTCTTACGGAAGAACTAGCTAAACAGTTGGCTTATCAATTTACGGAAATTGAGTCTTGGGATCACTTGTATTATTCTTGAGGGAGATCAATTATGCAAGTGCAATGAGTCTACACGATTAAAATGAATTTTAAATAGACTTAAATCACCTCGATGAGTTGCTTATTTCGTTTTTGTTTTTCTTTCTTTTTCAGCGTAGATCACGTTTTTTAAACTGCTAATAACTTAATGGCTGGCATCCTCGATGACCCAATGCCAAGTGCCACATTGGACCGTGAGTCCTGGCTTCGGATCTTTATGAATCGGATGAATCGCTACTAGATCAAGAATGATGGATCAAACTTCGCGGAATGGGAGGCGGATTACGGAATGCGACCACTGCTGGCGACGGGAAGCTCAAATATCTGACTGAGCCCCTCCCGCCAGCCCCAGGTCCCACGGCTCGAGTTAACGAGGTCTCCACGTATAGCGACTTCGTCATGGAAGCGGGTGCGATTAAAAACGTACTCATTTTTGCAATGGAATCCAATTTGTAGAAACGCTTCATAGCCCAAGGTGCAAACAAGATTTTCACCACGCTCACTAAGGAATTCTCGAAAGCACCGAGAATCGTGACCTATGAGCATACCACTCGCTTCTTTGATGCGAGACTCCGAAAGGGCCAACCGTTAGCCCACACATTCTCGGCATGATTGAGAATGTCGAGAGACTGGAGGCGCTTGATTGTAAAATCAGCGAGAACATTGTTATTGACCGCATGCTTCATTCACTCCACGATGGTTTTGCGCTCTTTAGAGCGAATTACTATATGAATGATTTGAAGAAAAGTCCCCATGAATCGCACTCCTTCTCGTACGCACCGAGAAGGACATGAAGTTCAGGGGGAGCTCGAAACAGGATGTTCTCGTTGTGTCAAACAAGGGCAAGGGTAAGGGCAAAGCTCAAGCAGACCTAGCTGTAGGTAAACCGAAGTTTAAGAAGTCGGGATCAGGTAAGAGTGGGCCTGGTGAGGCAAGTAACTCATCAGGCGCACATGTCCTGTTTATCATGAGGACATAAAAGCAGGTCGCGTTAAACCTGTTGGTATGTCTTCTTCCTCTTCTACTTTTATTCATATGATTGAGATTAACCACGCAAGTTACGGAACTTGGGTACTAGATACTGGTTGTGGTTCTCATCTGTGTAATCATGTGCAGGGGCTCCGAAACATCGAACCCCTCGTAAAGGGTGAGGTGGACCTGCGTGTCGGGAATGGAGCACGAGTGGCTGCCGTCTCGAGGGGAACATACGTGATCCAGCTTCCTAGCGGATTAGAGTTATTTTTATATAATCGCTATTATGTACCCATCTTTCGAAAAACATTATTTCGGTTTACGCACTTGACAAACTTGGTTTTTCATTTGTAATAGAGAATAATTCTTGCATTTTCTCATTACACGATATGATTTATGGCAAGGCAGTCTCCATGAACGGAATTTATGTTTTAGATCAGACCACCGAAATATTACACGTAATGAATAAAAAGTTAAAGGTTGGTGACAAAGATCAAACGTATCTATGGCACGGCCGTATGGGACACATTAATGAGAAACGCGTAAAACAGCTCATAAAGAATGGAGCTATCTCGGCCTTTGATTTTCAATCATTTGGCACGTGTGAATCATGTCTCATTGGTAAGATGACTCGAATTTCCTTCAAAGGTGTTGGAATGCGCGCTGCTGACCTATTAGGACTCATACATACGGATGTATGTGGGCCTATGTCAATCACCGCACGAGAAGGCTATAGGTATTTCATCACTTTCACGGATGATTTAAGTAGATATGGCTATGTCTACTTAATGAAGCACAAAAGTGAATCCTTTGAGAAATTCAAGGAATACCAGAATCGGGTACAGAACCTATTGGGCAGAAAGATTAAAACACTGCGCTCGGGGCCGTGGTGGCGAGTATCTTTCTCACGAGTTTGATCAACACCTTAAGGACCGTGGGATTGCCCTACGATTAACTCCACCCGAACACCTCGGTTGAATGGTGTGTCCGAACGGAGAAATCGAACACTACTTGATATGGTTCGATCCATGATGAGTCACACCGTGTTGCCGACTCATTGTGGGGTTATGCTCTTCTGTCACCGCTCTAATACTTAACCGAAGTCCGTCTAAAGTCATTGACAAGACTCCATATGAACTATGGAAGGGAACGGTCCCTAACTTGTCCTTTATACGGGTTTGGGGCTGCGAGGCTTATGTCAAGTGGAGACACGAGGATAAGCTCGGCCCGCGATCGGTCAAGACATACTTTATAGGTTATCCTAAAGGAACACTAGGTCATTACTTTTATTCGCCAACCGAACAACGTGTTTTTGTTGCGGCTAGTGCGACATTCTTAGAGAAGGAATTTCTCGAGAATGGAAAGAGTGATAGAACCTTCGAGTCATCGGAGGTTCCAAACCAAATACCGAGCAACCATTGGAGGAACCAATTCCTTCAATCCCTACTGCGGTAAATATTCCCGAGGAACCTAGGAGGTCGGGAAGAGTCTCTATTCCTCCGGACCGATACATTGGTATGGTCGAGGAACATGACATAGATGACATTCTACTCTTAACGAGTAGTGAACCCGCAACCTATAAAGGTGCCATGACTAGTTCTGACTCAAAGCTATGGCTTGAGGCCATGCAATCCGAGATGGACTCTATGTATGAGAACAACGTATGGGATCTTGTTGACTTACCTGCTAAGGTTCGTCCCCTTCAATGCAAATGGCTTTACAAGATAAAGCATTCTGTGGAAGGTCAACAAGATATCTATAAAGCACGACTAGTTGCTAAAGGTTTCACCCAAGTGCCAGGTTTGCACTACGATGAAATTTTTGCACCCGTAGTCATGCTGCGTTCCATTCGGATTATCTTAGCGATTGCCGCTTTTCATGACTATGAAATTTGGCAGATGGATGTGAAAACCGCCTTCTTAAACGGTTATTTGGAGGAAGAGTTGTACATGGTACAACCCGAAGGTTTCATCGATCCTGAACATCCTAAGAAAGTCTGCAAGCTTAAGCGTTCCATTTATGGACTTAAGCAAGCATCTCGGAGTTGGAATCATCGCTTCGACCAAGTGATTAAAGAAAATGGATTTACTCGATCGGTCGAGGAACCATGTCTTTATATCAAGTCGAGTGGGAGCAAGATTGTCTTCCTAATATTGTATGTCGATGACATACTCCTGATTGGGAATGATATACCTCTCTTAACTTCGGTGAAAGTATGGTTGAAAAACCATTTCCAGATGAAAGATCTGGGTGAGGCACAAAGAATTCTGGGCATCCGTATCTATCGAGATAGATCACGACGGATGTTATCTCTCAGTCAGGAGTCTTACATAGACAAAATCCTAGAGAGATTCAAAGATGACTAACTCCAAAAGGGGTTTCTTCCTATGGCTCCGGGGGTGCATTTGAGCAAGTCTCGAGCACCGGAGACACCGGAAGAGAAAGAGCGCATGACACGGATTCCTTATGCCTCGGCTATAGGATCAATCATGTATGCCATGATATGCACACGTCCGGACGTGGCATATGCATTGAGTATGACAAGTCGATTCCAACAAAGATCCAGTGAATCACATTGGATGGCTGTCAAGAACATTCATAAGTACCTACGGAGGACTAAAGATTGGGCATTGACTTATGGAGGCGAACAAAAGCTATGCGCAACCGGTTACGCAGATGCTAGCTTCCAAACGGATCGAGATGACTCGAAATCTCGGTCTGGATTCGTTTTTACTCTTAATGGCGCTGCATCACCGGAAGAGTTCCAAACAAAGTGTTACAAAGAGATTCTACGACGAGTCCGAGCACTATGCCGCGTCTGAAGCCGCAAAGGAAGCGATATGGATGCGTCAATTCTTACAAGGACTATTCGTAGTGCCTAGTTCGAATGACCCGATCACCATCTATTGCGACAATAGAGGTGCCATCTTCCAAGCTAAGGAGCCAAAGTCTAGCAACAAGTCTAGACATGTACAACGGAAAGCTCATCTAATCCGAGATTACGTGGAGCAAAAGGAAGTAGTGATAGAAAAGATTGCTACAGATGATAACATAGCAGATCCTCTCACTAAACCATTACGACAAGATAAGCATGAAGGGCATGTTAATTCCATGGGAATTAAACGTGTTCCTAAGTTGTAGTACTCTTTTATGGATTAGATTCATTCCCTTATGTACTCTATACGACATCATCGTTTTGATATTTATATATTTTGTTTTTCATGAGGATTTGTACGACAATTTTGAACACCACAAAGTGAACTGAACAAACATTATATTTTTGGTCCTTAATTGCCCACGTGAGCTGATAACTCAAGGTAATTATTTTGTGACGTTGGTTGATGGTGGGTTCAACGAGCCATAAGTCAAAAGGTTGACTGACCAATCACAGAGGCGATTTATACGGATATTTCGTAGGACACAATTGTGACATCGACGTGGAGTCCTAATTGTTTTACAACATTCGGTGCCCGGTCGTGGATAGGACCTCCATGGTGATCCTAAGAGTCGATTCTTTTGACTATCGACTGTCTCTTGAGACTAAGGCAGATTTTGGGTGACTTTGGTTTCTTTCTCACGGTCATCCGTAACAGGAGGCCAAGTAGATTCTTTCTGGGTCATTTCATGCTGTGCTTAGATCGGAAGGAGTTGAGTTGAAGGAAATATTCAGCCTTTATCAGGTACTCGATATTTCTTAGGGCCACTCGAGGAGTCAGAATCGAAATGCATGGCCATGCTCGGATACGGATTCGTTTTATCAGTTGAGTTACTCTCTAGTCGGGGAAACCACTCTAGATACAGATCGATTGTAAAATACGACCTTTGCGGATCCGGATCTGCAAATTGTTTTACATTGAGTGGGAGAAATTTTAAATGAATATGAGAATCGGTTATCGCACATACACTTGTACGGACAAGTGGGAGTTTGTTGAGCCGTGTCCTCCGATTAGTGCGGATAACGTCATTGCACATACACTTGTACGGACAAGTGGGAGCTTGTTGGGGCTGGTGTCCTTTACAGTTAGTGCAAGGACTTATAAATCTCTAAAAGGATCAAATGGTATACTTTTGTATTATAATCAGTTGGTCCACGTTTATCAATAACGGTTGGCTTGCTAGATAAGTTTGACGTTATTGTCATACAGATGGCGGTGATCAACTGGTCCCTAAAAGTCACACCTATAGGATACGTTTGAGAGATGTGACGGTATGAAAATACAGTCATGTTGATGCCAGAAAATTGACTAAGCAGTTAGTCCGAGTTATTTGACTAGTAATTAGTCAAAATGCGATGTTGAGATATTTTATTTAATACGGATTAAATAAAATGGGCTAAGGCGAATTAAATGATTAATTCGTAAATTAAATATAAACGATTATATTTAATTAATGTATATTGAATTAATTATACAATATTGTCTTTGTCGGACATGTATTAATATTTCAACTAATCCGAGTTATTAGTTGATGTTTTAATAACCGATAACCGATGACGATTTATAATAAAACCGCGTCATATACATTTAGCATTTTTCGAACTGGACCACGAGGTAAAATTAAGAGGAAGTGGAAGCCCACTTCCCCATGTAGGGCTCGGCTGGCCGAATGAAAGGAACAAAAAGGAGAGCTTCTCCTCTTGGTAACCTAATCATTCATTTGCAAAATTTTTTAGGGTTTTGAAGAGCTTTTTCCTCTGAAAAACCTAGATCTCACATCTAGTAAAAACTCACACAACTATTCTCTCAATATTGCAAGGCAATTAGAGAATACATTTCTAGCACAAGGGCATAGTCTCAGACGGTCTTGGGTGTATCGATTAGGAGGAAATCTACTTTGATTTCTGTTCTTAGGCCACATCTCAAAGGACCCGAGGTTATTTCTTTACCTTTATCGTTTCTATTGCATTTTCGTTTTATGACAATAATTACATATAAAATTTGCGTTATAGTCCTATAATTTAAGGGTATTATACGGATATTACCCGGCAATGAGAACTAGGCTATACATGGTGGACTTTACTCGAGTATGCAACTACTGGGAAAATAAGTTGAAGAGTGAAGGTGTCCCCTTGATCCGATGGATTGTGCCATGGTGGCACACAGTGGCGGATCTTGAACAAATTTTCAAGGGGGGCCAAGTCGGTTTTAAGCTTTCAAAACGAAAGTTTCTTTCAATTTTTCTAATATGCTTCAAAAGAAAATTGGTTGATTTTCCGTATTAAACAAGTCATTTTTTCATCCAATGGTCTATATGGTCAATATTTCAGTAACTATTGAACAAAAATATTTCAATTAATGACCTTTTCTTTAGTATTAATGGACATTTGACGGCTATAGAAACTCTTATGAATGGAATTGATGGGAATGAGAAACCATAGGAATATGGGGTTCTAATTCCATACCTACCAAAACATGTTTGGTTCATTAGAAAAATAAACATGAAAGAATGGAGTTTGAATCCATGGGGAGGAGGTGGGTATGAGATACCAAAGGGTTGGGATAGAATGAGAACCCTTTAGGATTTTAACTGCATTCCAAAATACCCCAACTAAACACTAGAATGACTAGAATTCATTTCATTTTATTCCAAACCTCCCAACCAAACGCCCCTTAAATATCAAGAGTTTTTAAATGAAACATACTTAAATAGCTATAATGGCTCTAAAATGTGTAGATCAGAGTATAATCAAGGCAACTATTATATTATACAATAAAACAACTATTAATTTAAAAAACTTGGAATAAAAAAAATAGAGTATATATACTTAATATTTCAAGTGTTACATGATTATGGGTAAAAAAATTATTTAACATTTTCTTCCTCGCGATAAATAGCTAATAAAGAGCAAGGAAACACATTAAACGGTGTTTCTTTATATTAACAAACCCTTTTATATTATTAGTGATTGTTTTACTACTCCTCCCCTCTCAGTCAATAATTTACATTTACTTTATTTTTCCCTCATAAAATAAAGCAAATATAATTATTCACTTGATAGAGTGACTACTATTTTAATATTTTTTTGATTGTGAAAGACCAAATTTAATTGAGGGCTTAAAGAAGATAGAGAAATTTAAACACAAAAACAAAATACAAGACAAAAGACTGAGCACTTGCCACATATTAATGGTTTTAAGTTTTTAACACCATGATAATCAACCTAATGAAAAAAGAAAAGAAAAACAAAAACAAAATCAAAAAGTGATAACGCATTTCTTAGTGGGCCTACTTTCATTTTTAAGAGGGCATATTCCATTACTCTGTACTCTGTAGTATGCTACGAGCCTACGAGTAATTGCTTTTGGGCTGCACTACCCATTACTCCTCATTTTCTTGCGGAGCTCAATAGCCAGCAGGGGCCAGCCCTTGTTTTGGGCCAATGTCAGAGGGGGCCTGGCCCTGGCCCACTGATACCAAGATCCGCCGCTGGTGGCACATCAGGCCAGTTACTGGAGTCTCATCGTTGGATTTGACACGGTCAGTTCGTGTCCCTGGCCTGGAATTCATGGTTTGCATTTTTCCTGAGAGATTGATTAGGCAAGTGGGCCTTAAGCAGAAAATTCCAAAGCTAGATACCGTTCCTCAAACTGCCTTGGCACATACTTCGGAGTCTTGTAGAGAGTGGGTACATCGGTGGGCCCAGAGGAACATGTGGTTCATACCAGTTCCTGTTGGCTCCTTATGGGTATCTGACTCATATTTGCAATGGAGAAAGGCTGGTACTCCTGAAGAGCGTGAGAAGTTGAGGAAGCACGAGCCCGTGGATTATAAGATACGCGAAGTAGCAAAGGAGAACCAAAAGTACTTGACTGAAGAGGAAGAAGAGGCCGAATTCTGAGTCGTTCGTCCATTGAAGAAACCGAAAACCGCCTCTACCGAGAAGATGGTGATAGATAGAAATGGTAAGGCTAGGCCCCGAGAATAACCGTTGGTGATTAGGTCGGAGATAACTCAAGAGCGTCCGGATCGTGGTCGAGACAAGAAGTATGATAAGGGTGACAAAGGCAAAGGGAAAATGGAAGAATAGCCTTAGTCATTTATTATAGTATTATTTATTATTATTATTTAAATTGTAATAAACAGCGGGGTTTTTAGAATCCTAGCCTAGCATTTATTTTCAGCATTTTTATTTTATATGTATTTGGCATATTAATACTATTTATGGAACAAAAATGAATAAAAGATTTATCAGTTAAGAAACTGTTATGATTCTTCTTTTACTTATTCTTGTCGAATTTCAAATGCAAATGCAAATGTCCTTCTATTTACATTTTAAAATAATGGGTTGTATCCTGTGAAGGATTGCCTACGTATTCATTAAAAAAATGAAATCAAACCCTGTGCGTAGTTCGAGTAAATGTAAAAGAATAATTGTTCGAAGCAAGAGCTTTTAATGAACGTTATAAAACAATAAGCATGTGCTTTACTTACCCCTAAGGAAAGTACAATTTAATTTTGATGATGTGAGGATGACGAAATGTCGAAACGCAAGAGCAGGATGGCATAAGCTTTTATTTCAGCGGGCCAAGGGCCATTTTTATTTCGTGTCGCAAGAGCGACACATGAATGTTACACGAGGCGTGTTTTTTGTCCTATGCTAAGGGTAATATCATTTCAGTTGGTCTAGGTTGGTTGGGTTAGCAAATTCATTCCCATCTAGGTCTGTAATCCTAACCGCACCCCCTGAGAGTATGGACTTGACTAAGAAAGGTCCGGCCCAGTTAGGTTTAAACTTTCCTCGTGGATCGACAGGTAGGAGAGCTCTTACTGATTTGAGCACCAAATCTCCTTCCTTGATGTTCCTGGGCTTAACCTGTTTATTAAAGGCTCGTTTGATACGCGCCTGATATGTCTGCACATTATGTAATGCATGCAACCTTCGTTCGTCCAAGAGGACAAGTTCATCATATCTATCTCTCTTCCAATTAGCTTCTGGAATTTGACTTTCTAATAGAATGCGTAGAGACGGGATCTCTAGCTCCACTGGCTGTACAGCTTCCATGCCGTAAGTCAAATAGAAAGGAGTAGCCCTAGTGGGCGTCCTAACTGATGTGCGATATCCCCACAACGCAAAGGGTATTTTGCTAGGCCAGTCACGATAACTGTCGATCATTTTCTTGAGGATCATGACGACGTTTTTGTTAGCTGCTTCTACTGCGCCATTAGTTTGAGGTCTATACGGCGAGGAATGGTGATGCTTGATCTTATATTTGGCTAGCAATTGCTCAGTCTCGGCCTGGAAATGTGATCCATTATCACTGATGATTTCATGTGGGCAACCATATCGACAGATGATATTAGTTTGTATGAACTTTGCCACATTTTTAGCCGTAAGGCTAGTGTAAGATGCTGCTTCGACCCATTTGGTAAAATAGTCGATAGCTAACAAAATGAAACAATGACCTCCTGTTCTAGCGGGAGTGATTTTCCCAATGATGTCTATTCCCCAAGCGGAAAATGGCCAAGGAGATGTCATGGTGTAGATCATTGAGAGAGTAACATGTTGTACATTTCCGAAAATCTGGCAATTGTGGCAATGCCTGACGTATTTAATACAATCTGACTCCATTGTCGTCCAGTAATACTCTAGACGTGTGATTTTCTTTGCCATCATGGGTCCACTCATGTGAGGGCCGCATTCTCCATCGTGAACTTCTTCCATTACTTTATGTGCCTGTGAATGATCAAGGCAACGCAAGACGACACCAAGAGGTGTTCTTTTGTATAAATCTCCTTGCATAAGGAGGTACTGAGAGGCGAGTAGGCGCATGGTGCGTTGTCCCTCTTGTCTATATCTAGAGGGTATGTACCATTAAGTTTGAAGTTTAGAATGGCTTGGAACCAAGGTTCCTCTGGGCTTTCTTCTTCATCTATAAGGAGGTGTACGTAGGCCGAATCTGATCGTCGTTAGATGCATAAAGGCATTTCAACCACATTGTCTGGCATATTAAACAAAGATGCAAGTTTTGCAAGAGCGTCTGCAAATTGATTCTCTTCACGAGATAGGTGTAGATAACTGACCTGATTGAAGAATTGGGCGACTTGATCTATCCTAGCCTGATAGGGTGCTAGACTTTCACTTTGGATTTTCCAAGATCCTATAACTTGGTTAATGATCAAGGATGAGTCTCCGTGAACTCGAAGATTCTTAATGCCTAAACTTACTGCTGCTTGTAGACCAATGAGGCAAGCTTCATATTATGCTGCATTATTTGTCATCTCGAAGTCGAGTTTGACAGAAAGTGGTGTATGCTCGCCTTCAGGAGAAATGAGCAACACTCCTATTCCAAATCCTCTTAAATTCAATGCCCCATGAAAATAAAGATCCCAAGAGTCTACACTGGCCTGTAGGATGTCCTCGTCTGGAAATGACCATGTGTCTATTTCTTGGGTGTCGTTGATAGGATTATCTGCGAAGAACTCAGCAACGGCGCACCCCTTGATGACTTTTAAAGCTACGTACTTGAGATCAAACTCTGAGAGCATTAAGTTCCATTTTGCCAAATGTTCGTTCAGGACGGGTTTCTCGAAGAGGTATTTGACGGGATCCATTTTAGAATACACCTTGACAGAGTAGCTAAGCATGTAGTAGCGTAGCTTCTTGGTTGCCCACACAAGAGCGATGCATGTCTTTTCGAGAGGTGTATACTTATACTCGTACTCCAAGAACTTCTTACTAAGGTAGTAGATAGCTCTTTCTTCTTTTCCAATGGTCTGTGCGAGCATAGCCCCCATGGCTGTTTCGGTGACTGTGAGATATAAACCAAGAGGTTGACGTCGTTGGGGAGGCATTAGCACTGGTGGTTTGGCCAATATCTCCTTAATCTTGTCAAACGCCTTTTGACAGTCGTTGTCCCAATAGGTTCGCAGATTATAGTGAGCTTCGATATGAATCGGCTTATGTACTGTACTTTGCCTAGAAATCCTCTAACCTCCTTTTCTGTTTGAGGTTGTGGTATTTCGATTAAAGATTTGATCTTGGATGGATCAATTTTTATCCCTCTCTGGCTGACTACATATCCTAGAAGCTTGCCTGATGTGACTCCGAATGCACATTTCTGAGGATTGAGCCTTATGTTGTACTTACGCAGTCTTAGGAAGAAATTGCGAAGGTTATCGATGTGCCCCTTTCTATCCTTGGATTTGACAATCATATCATCTACATATACTTCCACTTCTTTATGCATCATGTCATGTAGTAGAGTGGTCGCAGTGCGTTGGTATGTAGCTTCGACATTGATTAGCCCAAACGACATAACAGTATAATGATACGTGCCTAATGTATAGTCTTTTTAGCCTATTTCAGCACGTATTTCTATGCATTTCTATACTATTTTTATGGTATTTTGCCCCGAATGGGCTACTTTGGTGTATTTTGTCCTTTTTGTAGGAATAATCGCGAAAGTAGTGGAACCATACTCCTTTTCGTCCTTTTTGCATGCATTTAGAGGAGACGGGATTGTCCCAGAGTGAGGTACTGCATTTGGATGCGTCGTGGCACGCATTACAAGGCAATTTGGACGCAGACGTGAGCTGAAATGAAGTCTAGTCACTCGATCGAGTGGCTTTCACACCCTCTGACACTCGATCGAGTGGTTTTCATATGCCTTGATGGTCGATCGAGTAACATTTCACTCGATCACTAAGCTGCACAAGGACCATCTACTCGATCGAGTGACTTCTTGGTCGATCGAGTAACTTTTGCTGGAGAGTTGGTCGATCGAGTGGTTTTAATCCACTGGATCGACTGGTTTCGTCATTATGGGCTTTTAATCAGTCCGTGTGATGTTTTATTTCGCAAGCCTTAGTTACTTTTTCTATTTAAACCTATGTTAATTAGGTTAATAATCATCTTTTTATCTACCTTTTACTCTAGCTTTCACAGTAGAACTTTACTACGTAACCTTTATTCCTCTTCACTGTTACTTTACTTTGGGGTTATTATTGCTCGGATTCAGTTGTTCTTTACGCCGGATTCGCACTGATTGTAATCCCTTCTCTCCCTTTATTAATAATAATCATTTGTTGCTTTAATTTCTCATTTGTGTTCTTATTTTCCTTTGCCCTAATTTTAATTATTGCGAGTTTTAGTTGAGTGCACGCTTCTATGTCACCCTTTAATCTGGCTAAAATTAATCCTGGATCGAAAGATTGGACTAAATAGGCCTGCTATAAACAGTAGACTGCCCTAATGAGGACGAAAGTTAAGTTAGTGGTATTTTAGGATAGAAAGTGGACCGAAAGGACCTTTTAACATCCGTCTCACATTAGTTCATCTGAATCATTTACAGCTGAGTTATTGGACTACCGTAGTGAACAGAAATCCCGACATGTCCCTCTCTTCTTGATAGTTTCAACCGTTTTTATTGTTTTTACTGCTCTTACTTTTATTTCTCTTCCTTTCAACTTCGTAGTTTAGAACCAATTTCAAACAAACCCCCAATTGTTACCATAGGATTAGAAATATAAAGCTATAATTACATTACCTCCCTGTGGATTCGATACTCGACTGCCTCTGCTACATTTTAGTTGAGACCGTTAGGTTTTATCTTTGATAGGGTTGCGATAGCCGTGTCAAATTTTGGCGCCGTTGCCGGGGAGGCAATTGTTCAATTTATTAGTTGCTTTATTTTTAGTCCTTTCCAGTCTAAGAGACACCCGTTCCTTAGACTATTCTTATTTTCTGTTGTAGTTTCTTCTTATGCGCAGGTCGCAGGGCGGTCCACTACTACCATTCAATCCTGAGATTGAAAGATCCTTGCACGTAAAGAGGAGACTGTTTCAAGATCAATAGTTAGAGGAAGAGTCTAGTTCTCATTCCAACTATTACGAGAACGAACTGTTCGAGGACAATCCACCGTCTTCTCCAGTTTCCAATTCATCAGTTGAAACCGTTATTTTTCCAGACTTTCCCGAAATGGCCGAAGAAGCGACCATTGCCAATCATTCTGAACCCACAGCTGAGGATCTCTACAAGGGGTTCGAGCTACCAGGGGAGGCAAGAAAATTCGAACCGAAACCTGCTTATATCAGCTTGATCGAGAGAAATCAGTTCGGGGGAGCTGCAATTGAAGATGCAGCTCAGCATATGGAGACCTTTATTGATTACTGCTGCTCCATACCCCCTCCCACTGGTGTGACATCGGACCAGATAAAAGAAACCATGTTTATCTTCTCACTCCGCGATGCTGCGAGGGAGTGGTATAGGGATTTAGACCGAGCTGCTCACGGTATAACTGACTGGAATTCACTGGCTTTAGCGTTCTATAAGAAGTACTTTTCTGCATCGAGGACTATTGCCATTAGAGCTCAGATAACGAGTTTTAAACAAGGGCCTGACGAGAACTTTCACGAGGCATGGGTTCGATTTAAGAAGCTAGTGCGTACCATACCGCACCATGGTTTCGAAAAATGGAGCTTGTGCAATCATTTCTATAATGGTCTGTATGACGATCGAGGGCTATTTTGGATCTTTGCAGACCAATGGCCGATTTGCTGAAAACTTGGGAGCAACCAAGGGGTGAAATATCATAGATGATTTGGCCATCCATAAGGCTGAATATGGGAACTCGAGAGGAAATCAAAGAAGAGCTGCCGAATCTTCTTCTGTCGCTGCACTTGAAGCTCTTACTGCAAGGTTTGACAAGTATGAGTTAGGAGGAGCCTCCAAGGGGGGAATGTACCAGGTTAATGCTATGACAGACGACCCTTTCGTCTGTAGAAGATGTGGGGGAGAGGGACATGTCTCAGATCATTGTCCCAACTCCTATGAGTCTTGCGCTGCCTTCCAACACTACAGGCAGAACAACAGTTACTACGAGCCGAATGTCCACCCCAATTTGAGGTGGAGTAGTCAGAATGTACTCAATCCCACTGCCCCTCCGCATCAGCCGTATATTCCTCCACACAAGAATCAACAGGGCTATCAGAAGCCTCCTTCTTTCAACCCTCCTAACCAAGGTGCATCATCTTCTAGTGGGGTGAGTGAAATGGGTGAGCTTAAGTCCATGTTGCAGACCATTACAAAGCACTTGCAGCTAAACGATCAACAAAATCAACAGAAGGACGCGTCGTTTAAGGCACTTCAGACTCAAGTTGCCCAACTTGCTGCAAATCAATCCTCGAGAAAGCCGGGTCAATTACCGACTCAAAATGAGAAGAATCCACATGAGACGGTAAATCTGATAGAATTGAGAATCGGTCTTTCTTATGAGGGACCAGAAGTTCAAAAACCAGACCCTAGGGAAGCCATTACTGATGGCGAGCGATTATCTTGTCGAGAAAAAAAGGGCTCACGACAAAGGAACTACTCGATCGATGAAAACTGGCCATCGATCGAGTGGAAATGGTGAAGAAACAGGTCGATCGAGCGGTTTTCCTGCTCGATCAAGTGAACAGGAAAGTGCAGTTGGTCGATCGAGTGGAAATGTTACTCGATCGACTGACAATGAAGAAGAAACTGCTCGATCAAGTAAGGAACTTGGTCGATCGAGCAGTATTGATGACGGGAAGCTTATACGAGAGCCTGCTAGTGCTCGTTTAAGCGAGAAATCACCGGAAAGACCTCGTTCGAGAGGTAAGAAGCGCCCAAAGGATACTGAACTTGCTCCGGAAGACACTTTGGAAGAGAGAAACAAGGGACTCGAGATACCAATCACGGTTCCCTTCCCGAGGCGGCTACAGAATACCAAAGTTAATCAACAGTTTGGCAAATTTGTCAAACTTTTGAAGAGCTTGGAAGTCTCCGTGCCGTTCACTGAATTGCTGACTAAGGTACCCTCTTATTTAAAGTTTATGAAAGAAATTTTAGCACGTAAGAGGACTATTAATGACAATGAGATCGTAGCTTTGACTGAGGTGGGGTCAGCCCTATTTCAAAATAAGTTACCCCCTAAGCAATCAGACCCGGGTAGTTTTTCGATTCCGTGTCATATCGGTATGCAATTGATTGATAATGCGCTATGCGATTTAGGCGCTAGCGTAAGTGTCTTACCTTTGTCTCTGGCTAAGAGACTTGGTTTGACAAAATTGAGTTGCACCAACATGACTGTCTAGATGGCCGACCGTAGTCTATCACGGCCATTAGGTATAGTAGAAGACGTACCTGTTCAGATCGGGAAGTTCTTTATTCCCGTTGATTTTATCGTCTTAGACATCCCCGAAGATGCACACACCCCTATCATTTTAGGGAGACCATTTTTGTCCACTGCCCGTGCAGTAATAGACGTCAGGGGGAAGACTTTGACCTTTCAGGTAGGGGATGAGGAGCTGATTTTTCATCAGTCCAAGTTCCGGAGAGCTCCCATGCAAGCCCAGCCTTGCAATGCTCTCTCTTCTATTGTTCCTATTATTGACACTCCAAATGAAAATTTGGAGAATTGTGCCGCTATTGTTAACCCTCCGCCTTAGATTGAGAGCAAAAAGGAGAAAAGTTCGTCTGTTTTCCTTACTGCAGGTACAGATGAAAGCAAGGATGGGGCTGTCAAGGGACATGGTGTAGCCATTATCAATCAAATTGGAAGCAAGAATGCCAAAGAAGATGACAGAGGAGCAAGGACGAAGAACGTTCGAACCTACATAGATTGGAATTACATTCCTCCTACTGTTTCAAAGGATAATTCAAGCTCATGGAAGATGAAGAGGACAGTCAGCGTTCTTTGGGTGACGTCCTCCATCGGAAGCCCACGAAGGGGCTACTGAAATTTGATGGGAATTAAACGGGGAAATGCCCCGTGTAACACCTTGTAATAGACAATTTTTGAATTTCTTTTGACTTTGTTTTATTGCGTTTTAATTAGGACAATTAGTTTTAGACAATTTTTAGCATAGACGTAAGACTATTGATACTGTCGTTTTGTACCAAAAATAAAATACCTAAGTTACTACTAACAGAAGTCAGCGGTAAGTAGGGTCGATCTCCACAGGGAGGCAAGGTTGCTATCTATCTGTTTAATTCGGTCTGTCAGGGTGTCACAGAAATGGGGGTTTTGATTGTATTGACTAAAACTATTAAGAGGTTAAGGAAGGAGAGGTAAAAATAGAAGGATTTAACAATGAAGAGAAAGGAATATGCTAGGAGTCGGTCCACCGTGGCAGCTATACTATCGGAAATACTAAGGCGATTAGACTATTGATAAGAAGAGATATGGTCGTCACCTTTCGGTCCTTAAACCGCCCTAGAGCGTAAATAGCTTAGCTTTCACCCTCACTACAATACCCTATTGTAATTAAGCAAGCCTAATCTCCTGCATGCATTCATTCAACCAGATAACAATTAAATTGCCTAATACAATTCCTATCGCAAGGCTAATCTAAGAAAGTCAATTAAAACATCGCTACCACGGCTTCCCTAATCCTAACATACTAAGGGGAATTAGCTACGCATAATTAAATGGAGAACAAGAAATAAAGAAGAAATAAACATTAAATAAAAGTAAAGAGAAGAAATGAATTACTGAATTATTGATCCGGAAAAGAAAGAGCAAAGTAACAGTGTAAAAGTAGCAGTGACCGAGTAAGGGGAGAGGAAAAGAGAGTCTCCGGATTGTCCCCCTAAAACTGGCGTGCAAGCCTTATTTATAGCAAAAACATAACATAATAAAACCTAATTAACGAAACAGGCCAAGCCCGTCAAAGATTGTTGCTCGATCGAGCACTTAAGGCTCTCGATCGAGTGATATTCCTTAGCATTCCTCTCGATCGAGAACAATTCCTCTCGATCGAAAACTTCTTTCCCTTTAATCACTCGATCGAGAAGAAGTAGCTCTCGATCGAGCAAATGGGCTTTCGATCGAATAGAAATAGTTCTCGATCGAGCACTTCTCAGCGCGTAATTCCTGCTTCGTGCACTGAACTTCAAACGGCTGCCATTTCTTCGTTACTTGGGAAAATAGGGCGATTCCGGTTGCGTTGGAAAGCTAAGAGGACAAAATTTCATCTCCAATTGGAATCACCTGAATATCTGTTGTAGAACTCGAGATATGGCTCTCCAAAGTAGGCACTAGCAATTTGAAGTTCTTCCTTTGCTCGCCTAGCTATCTTTCTTCTTTGCGCATCCCAAAATAGCTACATTCCCGCTCCAAATTCACTCTTCCTCCAAATGCATGCTAAACGGACGGTAAAAGGCTTGATTTCACTACTTCCTGGTTCATTCCTGCAAATAAGACAAAACAAACCAAAGTAGCATATTCGGGGCATTTCGTAGCATAAACTACGATAAAAGCATGGAAATACGTGCGGAAAATAGGCTAAAAAGACTATACATTAGGCACGTATCAAATCTCCCCAAACCAAACCTTTGCTTGTCCCCAAGCAAATATGAATGCAACTAAGAAACAACAGTGGACATCAGCTACAAATCACCCACTAAAACCAATTTAATGCAATAACTGACAAAGTGGCAAATGAGAAGTGCAAACGAGTTAAATCAATGTTTCGAACTTACTGAACCGTCGACCTTGCAAGATTCAAAAGATATCAGACTCTCACGGGTCGCTCGTCACTCAAAATTAGGCACAAGGTGAGTATATATGTGAAAGATAGAAAGAAGTAAGACACTCACCTAACTCGACCTATAAGAACATGCATGCAGTTAACATGAATAAAGTCTCTACAACCGTACATATGCATTCCAACCATACTAATGACCAAGACACATGCCGAGGACTTACATTTGGGTAAGTGAGGTAATGGGTAAGAAGGGGCTAAAATGAATTTGGATATGTGGGGTTAGTAGCCAGGCTAGCAACAACGAATCCAAATATAAACTACATCCCAACTTCGTACTCAATATAGCAAGATGAAACGGTGCAAAACTATGCACTAAACTCACAAAACACCAGGAATCGTCAACTCCCCATAAGATATAAATAAGACTTGGGAGTGAAAATCTTTGTACAATTCTCATTTCTTTTTCACATGATTTTTTTCTTTCTTTTTCTTCTTTTCTTGTTTCGTTTTTTTTTTCATTTTTCGTTTCATTTTTTTCAACAATTATTTTATTTCATTCCCTTTGATTCTTCCACCATCCTCTGAAATCAGATAAAATAACCATATTGCAATAGCACATTCCAACAACTACTCGTCACTAGCTCGACTAGGGTAGGAAGTATTATAGAAAGTAGTTAATAGGACAAAAAGGCAATTTGGCTATGTGGGGTTCATGGGTAGAATGAAATAAGGGAACTGACTCTCCTAACATGTGTCACCATCCACAGACCGAATGCATACAGGTATTAAGAAGACTAGACTCATGCTTATGCAAATTGATGTTACATGCCTTAAAGAGAGCACTACTCACATCCTAAATGAAACCGGTCATGAATGTCACCAGTTTATAAAGCTCTAACCTCAGAATGTAATGTAGCTTGCCGACATATTGAATCAAGTTTATTCGTTCAGATAAGAAAGAAACAAAAACTCGTAGATTATGCACATAATCATGCCAACTAAATGTCAAGAATAAGCAAGGCTCAAGTAAAGATTCAAAGTAGCGTCAATGTTCAAACGTTCCGACTCAATTTAAACATGAAATTTTTGAAATTTTTTGAATTTTATGATTTTTATATGATTTTTTGAATTAATTAAAACAACAATGCATGCAAGAATAAATAAACGTGCAAGCAGAAATGCAAGAAACATGCAGACACAGATATGGATGCATACCTCCCCAAACCAAACCGTACAATGCCCTCATTGTACCAAAAATAGGGAAAGAAATGCAAACTGAAAAGAAAAGGAGAAGTGGAGTCGGAAAACTTACAAAACATCATATAGAGGGACCTCCCCAAACCGACCATGAACATGGGAGGTCAAAGAAAGTCAAAAAGTAGCTCCATAGACGGAAAACATCAGCTGGGAGTCAAAACTACTCGGTCGAGCACTTGGAACAGCTCGATCGAGTAAACTGGCAATGAGATGGATTCGATCGAACAGAAAACCGGTCGATCGAGTAAACTTGCATTTGCTTTTGGCCGATCGAGGACAATTATCACTCGATCGAGTGAAAACTGCCCCAAAAAGTGCTCGATCGAGGACAAAACCACTCGATCGAGTACTTGGTCCTTTAAAACACGCATGCCAAAGCTAGAAAAGCATAAGGAGTTCGTAATACAGCGTCTAAAGTTCAACAAAAAGCTAAAGAGAAATAAATAGTTCAACAAAAGTTCAATAAAACATCCGTGCCTCCCCGAGAGCGGTTTTATGAGGTCCCGCACGACCTTTTCCGATCATCCAAAAGCACAAATCATCGGCCTACTACTAGGCCTCTCGATCGACGCGGTAGCTTCAAAAATCGTCAAGCGGACATCCGGCCTCCACACTTGGAAATGTAAGAACAAAGACTTCCCACAAAGATCCGGTCCCAATCTATCACCTCATCACGCAGCTTTTTCCTAGACGGTGTGGCTTTATCAACACCTCCTCCTGGGTCGTCTATCCAGGCAGTTACGGACTTCATGCTAAGAGCACCCATCTCACCTCCCTGGTCTTTGAACTTGTCGTGACCTGTAGAAAGAGAAACAAATAAATGTTCCTCCAATTTGCTCCCAGAATGGGGCGGAGGTGTCATAACAGCAACGACAATATGTGACTCAGAAGGACTATCAGACGGTATATCAAAGGACTCTTCATGAGGGACATCCTCACATGGCGTGATGTGCATGGGTTCCCTAGGGTCATCAGACTTAGTAAAAACCAAGTCCTCCCCTCCGACCTGAAAGGTAAGTGTCCCAACCCCGACATCGATAATTGCGCCAAAGAAGACAAAAAATGGTCTTCCCAAAATAACGGGAATGTTACGGTCCTCGAGTATATTTAAGACAATAAAATCTACGGGAATAAAGAAATTCCCGATCCTAACAGGTACATCATGTAGAGCTCCTTTGACCCGAACATAAGAATGGTCAGCTAGCTGAACAGTCGTTCTAGCGCGTGTAAACTTAGTCAAACCCAATTTCAGGGCAAGAGATAAAGGTAAAACGCTAATACTAGCTCCTAGGTCACATAAAGCATTATCAATTGAATGAGTCCCTATTGAACATGGTATAGAAAAACGACCTGGGTCAGACAATTTGGGAGGGGTCCCATTTCGAAGAAGTGCGCTGCACTCTTCAGTCATAGCAACATTCATTACCGTCTTAACATCACTAATATCCCTCTTAGACCAATTAATTTGACCGATAAATACAGAATACGAGGGTACCTGGGCAATCATCGCTTTGTAGTGATCAGCGACATTGAGATCTCGGATACGGTCCCAGGGAATGCACGGTGTGGTAGCAATTGTTGTGGATAAGGAACTTGAACAGAATAGGAGTTGACTATATGTTCCTTTTTATCGTCATTAGAAATAGGCATTATTGACGTATCGATCTTTGTCCATAGCAAGGCAATTCGATTGAGGTATCACGCGACTCTCAATCGAGCTTTCTTCACTCATATTGCTCGATCGAACGATCCACGAGACCGTCGATCCAGATCTTGTTCTTGACCTTGCTCGATCGAACAGACTTTGTGACTGTTCGATCGAGGTTCTCCTTCCCAGCGGTGATCGATCGAACGATATCGAGTCTGTTCGATTGTGGTGATCCCTTCCGGCTTCGTTCGATCGAGTGATGGGATGAAGAAGTTCACTCGATCGAGTTGATTTTTCACTCGATCGAGTGTCTGCATTGCACGCAGCAAGTATTAATTCCAAAAACTCGTCTAAATCATCCTCCGGGGTATCTTCATGAAACGGAATGGTGTCGGTGTTGATAGCATACACCGTCTCACATTGCTCTTGCTCGGTAATTAATTGATCACACCGAGCCTCTAGCTTCTTCATACGTCTATCAAATTCCGCACTAGAATTATGACACTGTAGTGCAAGTGTCAATATCAGTGACTTAACTTCTTCAGCCTCATCATTCCTAGCAAGTGGGGGAATTGGTTGCGGTGAGAAAGAATAACAAGGTGGTGGGTAGCCTTGTTGCAGCAACGGTTGTGGTCTAGGCCTCGGTGGAGGAGCAGCATCGTAGTGATTACCACAACCCCAAGAATCTTTCCTCTCCCAATTGGCATATTTTTCAGTTTGAGCTTCAAACTGAGCAATAAGTCGGGAAACGGACGTCATCTTGGCAAAGAATCGAAGGTACTCAAGCCTTCCCTTCGATAATCTTTCTCTAAAAACTGACTAATAGACCTGTAGACCTATCAAAACAGCACTGAAGAAAAAGATTAGAACGGCCCCAAGGTACTCAGTCTTCCCTTGAGGCGAAAAACAGACAAAATTAAAATAGACAAAAGCGTCGCCTCCCCGGCAACGGCGCCAAAATTTGATACTGTCGTTTTGTACCAAAAATAAAATACCTAAGTTACTACTAACAGAAGTCAGCGGTAAGTAGGGTCGATCTCCACAGGGAGGCAAGGTTGCTATCTATCTGTTTAATTCGGTCTGTCAGGGTGTCACAGAAATGGGGGTTTTGATTGTATTGACTAAAACTATTAAGAGGTTAAGGAAGGAGAGGTAAAAATAGAAGGATTTAACAATGAAGAGAAAGGAATATGCTAGGAGTCGGTCCACCGTGGCAGCTATACTATCGGAAATACTAAGGCGATTAGACTATTGATAAGAAGAGATATGGTCGTCACCTTTCGGTCCTTAAACCGCCCTAGAGCGTAAATAGCTTAGCTTTCACCCTCACTACAATACCCTATTGTAATTAAGCAAGCCTTCCCTTCCAATCTTTCGATCCAGGTCGGGGTTAACTAGATAAATTGGTCTCCTGCATGCATTCATTCAACCAGATAACAATTAAATTGCCTAATACAATTCCTATCGCAAGGCTAATCTAAGAAAGTCAATTAAAACATCGCTACCACGGCTTCCCTAATCCTAACATACTAAGGGGAATTAGCTACGCATAATTAAATGGAGAACAAGAAATAAAGAAGAAATAAACATTAAATAAAAGTAAAGAGAAGAAATGAATTACTGAATTATTGATCCGGAAAAGAAAGAGCAAAGTAACAGTGTAAAAGTAGCAGTGACCGAGTAAGGGGAGAGGAAAAGAGAGTCTCCGGATTGTCCCCCTAAAACTGGCGTGCAAGCCTTATTTATAGCAAAAACATAACATAATAAAACCTAATTAACGAAACAGGCCAAGCCCGTCAAAGATTGTTGCTCGATCGAGCACTTAAGGCTCTCGATCGAGTGATATTCCTTAGCATTCCTCTCGATCGAGAACAATTCCTCTCGATCGAAAACTTCTTTCCCTTTAATCACTCGATCAAGAAGAAGTAGCTCTCGATCGAGCAAATGGGCTTCGATCGAATAGAAATAGTTCTCGATCGAGCACTTCTCAGCGCGTAATTCCTGCTTCGCGCACTGAACTTCAAACGGCTGCCATTTCTTCGTTACTTGGGCAAATAGGGCTATTCCATTTGAGTTGGAAAGCTAAGAGGACAAACTTTCATCTCCAATTGGAATCACCTGAATATCTGTTGTAGAACTCGAGATATGGCTCTCCAAAGTAGGCACTAGCAATTTGAAGTTCTTCCTTTGCTCGCCTAGCTATCTTTCTTCTTTGCGCATCCCAAAATAGCTACATTCCCGCTCCAAATTCACTCTTCCTCCAAATGCATGCTAAACGGACGGTAAAAGGCTTGATTTCACTACTTCCTGGTTCATTCCTGCAAATAAGACAAAACAAACCAAAGTAGCATAATCGGGGCATTTCGTAGCATAAACTACGATAAAAGCATGGAAATACGTGCGGAAAATAGGCTAAAAAGACTATACATTAGGCACGTATCAACTATAGACTGTGTTTTTGCGTATTTGGTATTTGGGAAACTCTTGGATGTGTTTTTATGCAGGTTTGGGGAAGTCTCACGCAATTCAAGGAAGAAAAGACGAAAATTCAAGAGCCTACGAAAGAAAAGTCCTCGATCGAGTACTTTTTGTACTCGATCGAGTGGAAATATGGTCGATCGAGTAGTTTATCTACTCGATCGAGTGAAGCAAAAAGGAGGATTGGTCGATCGAGTAACATTTTACTCAACAGACAGCTGGAGCAACAACAGAGCTCGATCGAGTAGTTTAAAACCACTCGATCGAGTGGAAATGGACAGGACACGGGAGTTTTCTAACTTTAACTCTTTATTTCCCTTTCTATTTCATTTCATCCCTAAATTTCGACTAACACTCCCTTTTTGTGCGATTGATTTCTTCCCCAAATCCCCATTTTCTTGCCCAAATCACCAAATCCGTCACCTACATTTCACTGCTTGCATTTTAATCTTCAAAAGCCCCTTAATTTCATCCCTATTTGTGTCCATTTTCGCGGTTTTAAAAAGGGATTTAGGGTTGCGGTTTTTCGACTGAAAAATCATTTGTTTTTGCTTAATTCTTGAAGATTATTTGCATTTATAGGTCGTCTATCATCAAGTAAGTGTTTCTTCATTCCTCTTGCATTTTAATTTCAATTATTTCGAATTTTATGAGGTAATTTAGGGTTTCGAAAATCCATGTTCAGTCGAATTTTTCGACTTAATTGCTTTTATATGCCCTTATTTAGCTGCTTGATGATCTTATCCCAATTCCTTGCTGTTGTTGCTTGCTTAATTCGAAATTTGCGCGAGAATTCCGCGATTAGGGCTCCTAAGTCGAATTTTTTTTTCGACTGTCTGACGGTCTTTATGCTGCCTTGTTTTGTTTAACCTCAATCCTTTCTTACTTGCTGCTGTTGTTAACTGCATTTTCCGTCCCCTATCGCCATTACTTGCTGTAAATTGCTGGGAAATCTTGTACTGTGAGTCGGAATTTTCGACTGCTAGGAGTCTTCCATGATTCCATTTGCGGTTTTCACGCTGTTTTAGCCTCCATTAGCAGTCACTACGTTGTCACATTATCACCATTCACGTACTGCTATTTCGATTTTTTTCAGAGGAATTGTTGGATTTTATCTGCTGAAAGTCGAATTTCTCGACTGATAGGGCCTTTACGTGCTGTCACATGCTGGTTAACGTGTTGTTTTAGCCACGGTTAGCAGTCGTTTTTCTTATCATGCTCTTTACCATGTTGCAGGATGGAGTCTAGTACTTTACCCTCCACCAGTACTTCCTCCAGCCGTCTCTTTGAGCGAGTCGTGGCCCCTGCTTTGTTGCCACTAGCTCCACTCTAGTCACCACTGCAGCCCCAGTCTTCCTTGTTTCAACTGCGGGGACGGTTTACGCTCCAGCCAGCTCGGTGGGAGCTCGATTCGAGCTACTCAACCACCACTTCGCCACCACTTCTACACCCGTGGCACACTCACCGATAGCCTCAACGCCTTCGTAGCGCTTTAGTTCCTTACACAGGTCCGAGAGCGGGCTGCCGCTGCGTTCCGAGAGACGGAGACCGGGGTCGTAGACTAGTCAAAGCTACACCAGCTCCAGCTACTTCTACCTCCACCACAGCTAGCCCTTCCACAGCTGCTGCCCCCGCTTCTGCTTCTACTTCAGCTGCCGACCCGCCTACTTCAGAGACAGTTACTGTCCGAGGGGACACTTCCCTCGACTCTCACCCGGACTACCCGCAGGTATTATTCGTCAATGCTTTACATCGCGATAAATTTTATAACTTTCTTTGAAGTGTGAACATATGCCTTCCCGATTTTTAGACAAATCGGCATTAGAGAAACTTGGCCTTTACGAGTCGGTGTGTGATTTATTACGGGTCACGGGGATGCCTGGCCTCATTACCATGAGGGGCCACACCTTCTTAGAGCCGAGTCTCGAGTTTCTCGGCTCTTTTACCTTCTCCTCGGGGGCATACGCTCGACCCCGATCGCTCGTCGATCTCTTTCCTAGATTATTTAACCGGACCTTTCGATGCCCCCCTGGGCCGAGTTTGGTAGGTTGCTAGACCTTACCTCCTCGGGTGTGACGTCAGACTCGAGGAAGGTTTACAAACAGGTTTAGCGGTGCTTGGCCCGGACCCGCTTTCGAGCGAAAGCTCCACCAGTCCACCATCCCCCGTCTGTTGTTTTCTCAGACTCATGGGGAGCTCTATTTTCGGCCGAAAGGAGCCGAATAACATCACGAACCGTGAGCTCTCCATCTGGCGGTTACACCCGAATGTCGACCGTGAGGGTCCTTTCACCTTCAACATTGCCTACCTCACCGCCCGATACCTCCACGACCGGGGAAGAAGGAGACGGGAACCATTGCCTGCGGTGGCATAGCCACCATTCTTGCCCATTGCCTTTTCTCCCCTTGGCCTCGTGACTTGCAGTACCTCCCGGGAGAGAGGTCACTGAGTCTGCCTGCCATGCTTGCTCAGCATTGGCTTACCCCAGGACTACCGGACTTGGAAGATTGACGGCTCCTTGTCTGTGACTTACCTTGCGACGTCTCCCCGTCCCGAGCCCTTACCTCTTGTGCCAAAGGGCCACCGTCTGCCTGCCTTGCCCTTACTTCACCTTCCGCCTCGTCCATCCCCCGATGAGCCCGCCGCTAAAAAGCGGCGCGTTGAGACTGGAGAGGGGTCTACACCTGCAGGGAGTACCCAACCTTCTACGGCTACTCCCGATCCGACCCCTACTCCCGCTGTTACTACTACTCCTACTCCTGCCCCACCTCCCACTGACCAGACCCAGACTCAGACTGAGCCGGTCTTTCCGGCTACTTTTAGACTACCTCCTCCCTTTGTAGCGCCCCCGCGTCCCGGGACCAAGGGGCGCAGTTTACGATCCGTTGATTGAGCTTGCGGCGCCAGGCTCGTATGGAGAGGGACTTAGCTTTGACCCTACACCCTCTGTACGAGTACCACTTGAGGAGACACAGACCGATCCCCGAGGGTTGGCCACACCCTTCCTTCTTCCGGTTCCCAGCTGAGGGGTACCCGGTGTCAGAGGACGAGGAGGAGAGCGAGGACCCAGAGGTGGCGGTGGAGAGAGCTCGCGCTGAGGAGCGGGCGAGGAGAGAGAAGGAGAGAGACCCGTTGTACCGGGGGGAGGGAGATGGAGATGGCGACGACGACGACGACGAGTAGCTACTGGTCTACTCACTTCCCCAGTTTTCTGGCTGGTTTGGGGAAGTTCGTTTTTTGTATGTACCTCTTTTTCTTTTTATTTTGTCTCCTTTATTTTTATTTTATTGGTTGTATATTCCCGTTCCCCCATATTTCTGCTGGTGTATGCTGGAGGACAACGAGGGCGTTGTCCGTTTTGGTTTGGGGAGGGTATTGCATCCTTTTGAGTCTGCATCTGCATTTGTTTTGCATTCACGTTTACTTTTTAGCTTGCATTGTTCTTTATTTTCCATCAAAAAAATAAAAAAAAATTAGAAAATTTCAAAAATTCAAAAAATTTCACGTTTATTTTTGCATATAGGTCGAGTCGGAACGGTAGATTTCCGTGATGAAATTGCACTATAACTTATCAATTCACTTGAGCCTTGCACCTTATTGATAGTTTTTAGCCTTGTCATGCGCATAATCTACGAATTTCTGTTCAAATATAAGCTGACTGTTTAGACTTGACCTATAAATTGGCAAACTACTTAAAAATTCTGAGTTTTTAGAGCCATAACTGGTGCCATTCATGACCGGTTCATTAGGAATTTTGAGAGTAGTACTCCTTGCATAGCATGTTCATCTCATTTGCACAATTATGACATTCAATTTCTTGTCAAATGCACATATTCGGGTTTGTGGTTGGTGTCACATGCAGGGAGGGTCTTGCAATTTCCCCTTCTTATCACTTTACACCCATTTAGCTCCACATAAGCCAAAATTGCCTTTTGACCTATTAGCTACATTCCAAACTGAGCTTACCTAGTCAAGCTAGTTAGTATGTTCTTCTGCGGTATTTCTTCCCCTTGCATTTTGGTCCGTGTCTTTTGTATGGAGTTGGTGTAAGTATAGAGGAAGGAGGAAGAAAGAGAAAAAAAAAGAGTATTGAAAAGAAAAAAAAGAAAGAAAAAAAAAGGCTGCTGAAGTTCACGTGGAAAAGAAAAAAAAAAAATGAAAAACAGAAAAAAAAGGGCTGAAACGTAAGAAAAAGAAAAAAGGAAAAGAAGAATGTGAAAACAGTTGTGCCCTCTTGTCAGAGTTGAGAAGATGTTCGAAGACGTACAATCGAAAAGGATTGTTTGTTTCAGTTAGTTGTTTCAGACGGTGTTTTTAAAAGGGAAGTTTGTGACCGTCTGACTCCTCCGTTCTATCCCATATTTTTTTTTTGAGGAAATTGTGCTTTGAGTCTAGTGAGTTTTGTGCCAAGTGAAGGGCACTTGTACTTAGTTTTTCAGTCAGTTGAGATCCGGATGGTTTCATTATGGTCTTGTTAGGAACTAGCTTGACGCTTTTACCTCCACATTTCCATAACTTGTTTTGCCTTTTCTCACCTGAACCTCACTATTCCCATATTATTTGCAAACCCTCGGCTGTAACGGACATTATCGGTTGGAATTTGTGCATTAGTACTTGAATTGTCTTTCATTTTTGTTGCATGCATGTTATGTAGGTCGCAGTTAGGTGAGTGACTGTCTTTTCTTCTCTCTTTTACATACAACATTTGCCCTTTGCTTCATGAGAGAAGAGTGACCACGAGAGAGTCCCGGTTTTATTGGTCTTGCAAGGTCGATAGGTCGACTTTATTTACGAATGACTTATAATTCGTTTGCGTATTGACTGCTTGGCTTAAACTATTGATTTTTGTTGCATTAAATTGGTTCAAGTAGACAAGTTAAGCTAGCTCTGAGTTATCATTTCCGTTCCATTAGTTTAGTTTTGAGTTTACTCGAGGGCGAGTAAAGGTTTGGTTTGGGGAGATTTGATACGTGCCTAATGTATAGTCTTTTTAGCCTATTTCAAAGACGTATTTCTATGCATTTCTATCTTTGTTTTTATGGTATTTTGCCCCGAATTGGCTACTTTGGTGTATTTTGTCCTTTTTGTAGGAATAATCGCGAAAGTAGTGGAACCATACTCCTTTTCGTCCTTTTTGCATGCATTTAGAGGAGACGGGATTGTCCCAGAGTGAGGTACTGCATTTGGATGCGTCGTGGCACGCATTACGAGGCATTTGGACGCAGACGTGAGCTGAAATGAAGTCTAGTCACTCGATCGAGTGGCTTCACACCCTCTGACACTCGATCGAGTGGTTTTCACATGCCTTGATGGTCAATCGAGTAACATTTCACTCGATCACTAAGCTGCACAAGGACCATCTACTCGATCGAGTGACTTCTTGGTCGATCGAGTAACTTTTGTTGGAGAGTTGGTCGATCGAGTGGTTTTAATCCACTCGATTGACTGGTTTCGTCATTATGGGCTTTTAATCAGTCCGTGTGATGTTTTATTTCGCAAGCCTTAGTTACTTTTTCTATTTAAACCTATGTTAATTAGGTTAATAATCATCTTTTTATCTACCTTTTACTCTAGCTTTCACAGTAGAACTTTACTACGTAACCTTTATTCCTCTTCACTGTTACTTTACTTTGGGGTTATTATTGCTCGGTTTCAGTTGTTCTTTACGCCGGATTCGCACTGATTGTAATCCCTTCTCTCCCTTTATTAATAATAATCATTTGTTGCTTTAATTTCTCATTTGTGTTCTTATTTTCCTTTGCCCTAATTTTCATTATTGCGAGTTTTAGTTTATTTATAATGTTCACTACTGGGAAATTGTCTGCTGTTAGTTTAATCACTGATATGAGTAGCTAAATTCCCTTCATGTTGGGATTAGGGAATCTACGGTAGAAAGATGACGATTTAGTAGATGAATCAGACGAATTAATTACGAGACTCTGTCACTATAGCAATTTAACTGTAATTCCCGACCTAGTTGAGTGCACGCTTCTATGTCACCCATTAATCTGGCTAAAATTAATCCTGGATCGAAAGATTGGACTAAATAGGCCTGCTATAAACAGTAGACTGCCCTAATGAGGACGAAAGTTAAGTTAGTGGTATTTTAGGATAGAAAGTGGACCGAAAGGACCTTTTAACATCCGTCTCACATTAGTTCATCTGAATCATTTACAGCTGAGTTATTGGACTACCGTAGTGAACCGAAATCCCGACATGTCCCTCTCTTCTTGATAGTTTCAACCGTTTTTATTGTTTTTACTGCTCTTACTTTTATTTCTCTTCCTTTCAACTTCGTAGTTTAGAACCAATTTCAAACAAACCCCCAATTGTTACCATAGGATTAGAAATAGACAGCTATAATTACATTACCTCCCTGTGGATTCGATACTCGACTGCCTCTGCTACATTTTAGTTGAGACCGTTAGGTTTTATCTTTGATAGGGTTGCGATAGCCGTGTCATATAACAATATGTGCCCCACTGAGTGACGAAGGCTGTCTTATGCATATCTTCTATGGCCATTTTGATCTGGTTCTACCCTGCATACCCGTCCATGAAGGATAACAACGCGTGATCTGCGGTATTATCTACCAGTATGTCGATGTGTGGCAGAGGGAAGTCGTCCTTGAGACTCGCTTTGTTCAAGTCTTTGAAATCAACACAAACCCGGATCCGCCCATCCTTTTTGGGTACAGGGACTATGTTAGCCACCCAGTCTGAATACTCAGAAAATTTGATGAACCCGGCTTTGAATTGCTTATCGACTTCTTATTTGATCTTAAGAGCCCACTCGGTCCTCATCCGACGGAGCTTTTGTTTTGCAGGTTTGAAACCCGGTTTGATTGGAATGCGATGTTCTGCAATATCTCTGTCGATCCCTGGCATATCCTTGTAAGACCAAGCGAAAACGTCCTTGAACTCGTGTAGGAGGTCGATGAAATTGGCCCTTTCAGTTGGGTCTAAGGTCATCCCTATCCTAAGTTCTTGGGGTTCTAGTTCGGTCCCTACGTTGATGGGTTCGGTGTTTTCTATAACTGGTGCCCCTTCCCCCTCTTGTAGTATCTCTTTGATTATATAGGGAGGTAATTCGACTGAGTCTGGGTCAGGGTCATCCTCGTTATCATCGTAAATAGAATTGCATTCAGAAAAACACAAGGAGTAAGTAGAATCAGATTTATTCATATTAAATTTTGAAAAGAGCTGAAACAAGGAAGCCATCTGTTCAGTAGTCAGTGCGGTAAAGGGACAGCTGCTGGGACATTTCCAAGACTGTTGCTATTATGTGATGCTATGCTAGGAGAAACAACGGGGTGGGGAGTTGTAACACCCCAGTTATTGAGAGTAAGGTTGTCCCACATCGGGGAATTGAGGAGGTTGTGATATGTTTATAAGGGATTCCACCCACCACTTAGTAACAAGGCCTTGTGCTTTTGGGCTTAAGTGATGACAAGTAATGGGCCCAAAGGTACGTATCCCATCTTATTGGGTTGTGTTACGACCATGGTGGGTCGGGTTGTTATAAATGGTATCAGAGCGACCCTGCGACCGTGTGGTGAGCCCGTGGTCGGGAGTACCCGGGCCACACACCTAGCGGGGGAGGATTCTGGGCTTGGCTGCGGTCAAGTTGGAGGCACAACGAGGACGTTGTGTTCTTTAAGTGGGGGAGATTGTAACACCCCAGTTATTGAGAGTAAGGTTGTCCCACATCGGGGAATTGAGGAGGTTGTGATATGTTTATAAGAGATTCCACCCACCACTTAGTAACAAGGCGTTGTGCTTTTGGGCTTAAGTGAGGACAAGTAATGGGCCCAAAGGTACGTATCCCATCTTATTGGGTTGTGTTACGACCATGGTGGGTCGGGTTGTTATAGGAGTGACGATAGAGGAAGACTCTCTAGCGACTTCTCTAGACTCATACTCTGACTCCGACTCTGACTCCGATTCTGACTCGAATTCATCGTCTTCGGGTTCTCTTTTAAACATCTCTCCGTCTCCAATAGTGACCTTGAAGAGCTTTCCTTGGTTGTTGGTCCATTTGATCGACTTTCTCCATCCTTTTTGCTGATTTGAGCTAGTGTCAGTGATCAATGTTGTGGGGTTGAAATGGTCATCTTGAAGTATCATGGTAATGATCTCATCCTGCGCAGCTCTGACGAATCGGTCTTCTCCAAATAGAAGGCTAACAGCCTGTTCGTCGAGACAAGGTGTCTGACGAGTTTTGACGGTAGGAACCGTTTCTGAAGGGATGAAGTAGCTGTCTTGGAAGACCTCGATTCCAGCTAGTTTTGTTCCCCTATAATGCCAAGGTTCGGGAAACCCGTGAAAGTATTCACGACTCCCCTCCCCGACGAAGTATCCGTTTAGGGTAGGAAGATAGGGTCGCATCTGGATTCCTTTGTCTTTACGGCTTTGGAATTGAGTAAGCATTTCTAAGGCTTCTACTTTCGTGGGCTTGTATCCCAAACCTAATGGTATCCTTTGAGAATTTCCTTCCTTATAAGGTGCAAAGGTGTTCTTCTTGGCAGGGTTTAGTGGAACCCCTTGGAAGTATCCCTGGGACTTGAGTATGTGGTTGACCACTAAATTGGAGTACGGGTTGAAGTATAAAGGCGCCAACTCGCTCTCTATGAGATTTATGCTTTGAAATCCCCCAAGCTCGTATACTGGATCTGTGACTACTTGGCTACTTGACATTTTCTCTATCACGGCTTTGATAGGTGACGAAGTGATCGTCACTACTTTGCCATCTAGAGGAATCTTGATCTTCTGGTGTAAAGTGGATGTTACTGCTTTAGAAGCGTGAATCCAGGGCCTTCCTAGAAGTATATTGAAAGACGCCTCGATGTCCACTATCTGAAAATTAACCTTTCGTTCGATTGGCCCTGTGGCTATAGTAAGGTTAATTAGCCCTAATACATTACATCGTGTTCCATCGTATGCTCGAACACCTTGGTTGGTAAGAGTCCAATCTGATTCTTTCTGTGGGAAATAATCTGTATACTTCCCTTAATATAGAAGGATTATAACGAATTTAACAGTGATGATCAATAGTCATAAACAAAATACATAAACAAAGTATAAAGGATTCAGAATTAACCTTCGGTCCTAGCAAAATTGGCCTAAGAACAATATCAAAATTGATATTCGCCTATCAGTTGCACCCAAGACGATATGAGATATGCCCTATTGATTGTGCTAGAATCGATCTAAAATTTTCTGTAAAATTTAGTTGTTTTGTGTTTTTTCTGATGACAGAGGAGGCTAGGTCAAGAAAAAGAATTAGGGTAGAATAATCATCTACCTTTCTTTCTTATACTGACCGAGATATGGAGTCAATTAGGAAAGAATAAATCTTTCCTAATTTCGGCCCATCTGACCGAAATAAGGAGTATAATCTCCTTATTTTTGGTCTTTCCAAAAATATATAAAATGTGTTGAATTGTCATCTAGTGAGGATCGAACCCAAGACCTCTTGGTATGTGTACCCTCACTATTACCACTATGACACATTCATCTTGTTGATATTAAATATAACTGATTATATTTAATTACGAATTAACAGATTAATTCGTCCAAGCTAACATTACATACATTTAATTAGATATAACTTATTATATTTAATTTACGAATTGACAGTTAATCCGTCTCAACTAATATTATTTAATTTTCATTAAATAATTATCTCATCAATACATTGACTAACTATTTAGTCATATTGGGCATCAATGTGATTATATTTCTATAACCACATTTCTCAAACACATCCTATAGGTGTGACCTTTAGGGACCAGTTGATCAACGCCATCTGTATGATAATAACGTCAAACTTTCTAGCAAGCCAACCGTTATTAGGTAAACGTTAATCAACTGATTAAATATACGAAGTATACCCTTGTGAACCTGTAAGAGATTTACAAATGTTATCACACTAATTTGTGGAGGACACAAGCTCCAACAAACTCCCACTTGTCCTCACAAGTGTATGTACGATAACCGATTCTCATATCCTAAAATTTCTCCCACTCAATGTAAAACAATTTGCAAATCCGTATTCACAAAGGTCGTATTTTACAAGCGATCAATATCAAGAGTGGTTTCCCCGACTAGAGAGTAACTTAACTGATAAACGAATCAACATTCGAGCATGGCCATGCATTTCAGTTACAACTCCTCGAGTGGCCCTGAGAAATAACTATACCTGATAAGGGTTGGATATTTTCCTCAACTCGAATCCTGCAGATGTAAGCACAAAGATGAAATGACCCGGAAAAAATCTACTTAGCCTCCGATTCACGGCAGACCGTGAGAAAGAAACCAAAGTCACCCAAAAACTGCCTTAATCTCAAGAGACAGTCGATAGTCAAAAGAATCGACTCTAGGAACATAATGGATGTCCTATCCACGACCTGGCACCGAATGTTATTAAACATTTAGGACTCCATTACGTTGTCACAAAAAGTTGTCCTACGAGGTATCGTCATAATCTCGTATCTGTGATCGATCAGTCAACCGTTTGACTTATGGCTCGTTGAACCCACCATCAATCGACTGCACAATATAATAGCCGGAATTATCAGCTCACATTGGCGATTACGGACCAAAACAAATATAATGTAATTCAGTTCACTTTGTGGCGTTCAATGTTGTCAGTACAATCCACATGAAAAACAAAATATTATATATAAAACGATGAAGTTATAAATAGTATATGAAAAAGATAATGTATCAAATCCATAATAAAGTACTACAACTCAGGAACATGTTTAATTCCCATGGAATTAACATGCCCTACATGCTTATCATAATTCAACGGTTTGGTGAGAGGATCTGCGATGTTATCATCCGTCGCAATCTTGTCAATCACTATCTCTTCTTGCTCCACGTATTCACGGATCAGGTGAGCTTTCCGAAGTACATGTCTAGATTTGTTGCTAGACTTTGGCTCCTTAGCCTGGAAGATGGCACCTCTATTGTCACAATAGATGGTGATCGGGTCATTCGAAATAGGAACTACCGAAAGCCCTTGTAAGAATTGACGCATCCATATCGCTTCCTTTGCTGCCTCCGAAGCGGCATAGTACTCGGATTCAGTAGTAGAATCTGCTACAACACTCTTTTGGAACTCTTCCACTGACCGCAAAGCACCATTAAGAGTGAAGACGAACCCGGACCGAGATTTTGAATCATCTCGATCCGTTTGGAAGCTAGCATCTGCGTAACCGGTTTCGCATAGCTTAGTATCGCCTCCATAAGTCAATACCCAATCCTTAGTCCTCCGTAGGTACTTGAGGATATTTTTGACTGCTATCCATGTGTTTCACCTGAGTCTTTTGGTACCGACTCGTCATACTCAATGCATATGCCACGCCTGGACGTGTGCATATCATGGCATACATGATCGATCCTATTGCGGATGCATAAGGAACACGACTCATGTGCTCAATCCCTTCAGGGCGTCGTGGGTGATCGAGACTTGCTCAACCGCATCCCAGTCGTCATAGGAAGGTTCCCCTTCTTGGAGTTGGTCATCTTTGAACCTCTCAAGAACCTTATCCAAATAAGACTCTTGACTAAGTGATAACGTCCGTCGTGATCTATCTCGGTAGATACGGATTCCCAAAATGCGCTGTGCCTCACTCAGATCTTTCATCTGGAAATGGTTCTTCAACCATTCTTTAACCGAAGATAGGAGAGGAATGTCATTCCCAATCAAGAGTATGTCATCGACATACAATATCAAGAATACAATCTTGCTCCCACTCGACTTGATATATAAGCATGGTTCTTCGACCGATCGAGTGAAACCATACTCTTTTATCACTTGGTCGAAACGATGATTCCAACTCCGAGAAGCTTGCTTAAGTCCATAAATGGAACGCTTAAGCTTGCATACTTTCTTAGGATGCTCAGGATCTATGAAACCTTCGAGTTGCACCATGTACAACTCTTCCTCCAAATAACCGTTTAAGAAGGCGGTTTTCACATCCATTTGCCAAATCTCATAATCATGAAATGCGGCAATCGCTAAGATTATCCGAATGGAACGTAGCATGACTACAGGTGCAAAAATCTCATCATAATGCAATCCGTGCACTTGAGTGAAACCTTTTGCCACAAGTCGTGCCTTATAGGTATCTGGTTGCGCGTCTACAGAATGCTTTATTTTGTAAAGCCATTTGCACTGTAGAGGTTTTACCTTATTAGGTAAATCAACTAGATCCCATACGTTATTCTCATACATGGAGTCCATCTCGGATTGCATGGCTTCAAGCCATAGCTTTGAGTCGAAACAGGCCATAGCACCTTTATAGGTTGCGGGTTCATTACTTTCTAGAAGTAAAACGTCATTCTCCTCGACCATACCAATGTATCTGTCCGGAGGATGAGAGTCTCTACCCGACCTCCTAGGTTCCTCAGGAATATTAACCGTATCATCAGTTGGAGAAACCACTTCCTCCATCCGTTCCTCGGTCGTTGGTTCTGGAATCTCCGACAGCTCGAAGGTTCTATTACTCGTCTTGTTCTCGAGAAATTCTTTCTCTAAGAACGTCGCACTAGCCGCAACAAAAACTCGATGTTCGGTAGGCGAATAGAAGTAATGACCAAATGTTCCTTTTGGATAACCTATAAAGTATGTCTTGACCGATCGCGGGCCGAGCTTATCCTCGTGTCTCCACTTGACATAAGCCTCGCAGCCCCAAACCTGAATAAAGGACAAGTTAGGGACCGTTCCCTTCCATATTTCATATGGAGTCTTGTCGACAGCTTTAGACGGACTTCGGTTAAGTATAAGAGCGGCTGACAAAAGAGCATAACCCCATAATGAATCAGGCACTACCGTGTGACTCATCATGGATCGAACCATATCAAGTAAGGTTCGATTTCTCCGTTCGGACACACCATTCAATTGAGGTGTTCCGGTGGAGTTAATCGCAAAACGATTCCACGATCTTTCGGTGTTGATCAAACTCATTTGAAAGATATTCGCCACCCCGATCTGAACGGAGTGCTTTAACCTTTCTACCCAGTTGGTTCTGTACCCTATTCTGGTATTCCTTGAATTTCTCAAAGGACTCACTTTTATGCTTCATTAAGTAGACATATCCGTATCTACTCAAATCGTCCGTGAAAGTGATAAAATATCTATAGCCATCTCTAGCAGTAATTGACATAGGTCCACATACGTCCGTATGTATGAGTCCTAATAGGCCACTAGCGCGCATTCCAACCCCTTTGAAGGAAATTCGAGTCATCTTGCCAATGAGACATGATTCACACGTGCCATATGTAGAAAAATCGAATGCGGGAATAGTCCCATTATCGACGAGTTTCTTCACGCGTTTCTCATTTATGTGTCCCATTCGACAATGCCATAGATAGGTTTGATCTTTGTCACCAACCTTTAATTTCTTATTATTCATGTGTAATACTTCCGTGGTTTGATCTAAGATGTAAATTCCATTCATGGAAACTGCTTTCCCATAAATCATTTCATTAAAAGAAAAAATACAGCTATTATCCTTTACTGAAAATGCAAAACCGTCTTTAGCAAGTACGGAAACAGAAATAATGTTCTTAGGTAAACTGGGTACATAGTAACAGTTATTTAAAGATAACTCAAAACCACTAGGGAGTTGGATTACATATGTTCCCTTCGAGGCAGCAGCAACTCGTGCTCCATTCCCGACTCGCAGGTCCACATCACCTTTTTCGAAAGGTATGATGTTCTTTAGGCCCTGCAAATGATTACACAGATGAGAACCACAACCAGTATCTAGTACCCAAGTTCCGAAACTTGCATGGTTAATCTCAATCATATGAATATAAGATGACATACCAACAGGAACGACGCGGCCTGCCTTAATGTCCTCACAGTAGACGGGACAGTTCCTCCTCCAATGTCCAGTCTTGTGACAATGGTGGCACTCTATGTCACCGCCCTTGCTCTTTGCCTTGCCCTGTGAGCCACTAGTCTCACCAGGCGCACTCTTACCGTTTCCTGGCTTCTTAAACTTTGGCTTACCTACAGCTAGGTCGCCATGAGCCTTGCCCTTACCTTTACCTTTGTTGTAAATCGTGAGAACATCCTGCTTCACGCTCCCACTCAATTTCATATCCTTCTTGGTCTGTACGAGAAGGGAGTGTAGCTCATGAGGACTCTTTTTTAAGTCATTTATGTAGTAGTTCGCCCTGAAAAGGGCAAAACCATCGTGAAGAGAATGAAGCATTCGGTCAATAATAATGCTCTCACTGATTCTACAATTCAGTGTCTCCAGCTTCTCGACATTCTCAATCATGTGAAGAATGTGTGGGCTAACTGGTTGGCCCTTATGGAGTTTCGCATCAAAGAAGCGACAGGTATGCTCATATGTAACGATTCTCGGTGCCTTTGAGAACTCGTTAGTGAGCGTGGTGAAAATCTTGTTTGCACCTTGGGCAATGAAGCGTCTCTGCAAATTGGTTTCCATTGCAAAGATGAGTACGTTCTTTATCGCACCCGCTTCCATAACGAAATCACTATAAGCGAGTGACTCGTTGGCTCCTGCATTGGGGCCTGGTTGACCGGTATTGGCTCGATTAAGTACACGAGCTTACCGTCGGCAATGGCAAAGCATTCCGTAGTGCCGCCTCCCAGTCCGCAAAGTTGGACCCATCATTCTTCAGTCGCGTGGACTGATTCATTTGGTCCATGAATACTTTTAGCCAGGATGAACGATCTAGTGTGGCACTAGGCATTGGGATTGCGTTATTTCCAGCCATTTGTTGTAACATTATTATCGAAAATAATCGTGTTCTACACTGCGAAAGAAGAATAAAAATAATAAGCATGTGCATCGTTTTGATTTTAAGTCTAATGAATTAATGTCATAACGCGAAGACTCAAAACATTTATACAATTGACCTCCCTCAAGAATTATCTAAATGATCCCAAGACTCAATTCTCTGTAAATTGATAAGCTAACCTTTTAGCTAATTCTACCGTTAGAATTCTTGGTCGATAAATTTCTGTAAATACTATCTTAAGTCCATCATAATCACGAGAAACTCTTCGGACTATGATGTTGAGGTAAACTAAGTCAACACAACTACTTACCCAACGTAGAAGGGGTCATATTAGGCCTACCGACGAAGAAGGGATTCATAGATGTTTGCCCTTATAAAGACTAATCTCAATTTCCGTTTTAGAGGAAGATCCCATCGACTTTATTTTAATTCATTTTAAGTGAACTATAATCTAGCATGCGAGAATGAATAAACTAAGGTGATGGCTTAAAGACCGTGACATCTGCATGTCCATGAAAACTAACATACAACCTATATGAGTCAATTTTCATGCATTTTAGTAGTAGTAGGTGGTTTGGTTTTAGGCGGAATATGATGCATAAAACTAACATGTGAATGAAAGGCAATAAGAAAGAAAAAAACGTAAAAACAGTAAAAGTCCTAGTGTGGCCTATCCTATCAAAATGAACAATAAATACAAGTTTGGAATCCATCCTTGGACCCGAGAAGCTTGTCTTGATGTTCCATCTTGATCCATGTAGCGGGAGTGAGCTCCAATCTCCATCTTTAGTCTTCTTTGAAATTACAATAAATAAAATTACATAATTGACCTATTTATTACATTCTAATTTCAAAACCCAAAACTAAAATAAAAGGAGATTCGAGATCTCATAATTACATAAAAAATCATGTCTCCTTCATTACGAAAACATAATTTGACTAAGGCCACACTAAGTATTACAATTTACAACCGATTGCAAAATTAAATACGTAAATAAAAATTCATCCAATCGATTCATTCAACAAAATTAAAAGCATCAACTAAAAATAAATTAAACATACATGACACAATTCCTTAATTATGTTGATTAATTTATCCAAACCACCTATTTAAATTAAATTAAGTGACAATTCCGCAATTAATCACATTAATTTCATTCTTAATCCATATTAAACTTGTAATATGAATTCTATCCGTCAAAATTTTAAACTGCTTTAAAAATAACTCGGTATCTTTAAATTGTGAACCGTTTCACAATATCTAATTGGCCAAAAACAAAACAAAACAAAATCCTTTTTTTTTATTTGGTCTCGGCTGGAAAAATAAACAACAATTTTTTTTTTTTTTTTTTTTTTTAAATTCCAGCTGCTCACGGCTGAAAATAAAAACAACCCCTTTTGTTTTTTTTTATTCGGCAATTAGGCAAAACAAAAGAAAAAAAACTTTCCAAATTTTTTTTCTTTCGGCAATTCAAAGAAAAAACAAAAAAACAGAAAACCTATTTTTTTTTATCCCACGGTAAACCCTAAAAAAATTAAGCCGCCTTTTTTTTTCTCTGCGGCAATAAGCCCTTGAACAAAACCGATGAAGAAAATGTTTACAGTTGCTACTTAGAACATGATTTAGCAAATGAATTAATGAACATGATTAATCTTATATGCTAAAACTATATAGCAAAAACAAGTTCTTGTATCATCGTCATGACAATTTATATTTGAATTTTAACGTAAATCTGCATTAAATCAAAATATACCAATTCTTCATATGATAATTTTAACTGATTAAAACAATGATACGAAAACCGAAATTGGAAATAAATCATCAAACAAAGAAAAAAAACAGGCCGAAAAAAAGGAATCTCTCGGCAAAAAAAATTCAGCCGAAAACCCTAAATTTTTTTTTTCGAAAAACCCATTGTTTACATACTAATTTACGGAAATCATCAAAATCAAAATTCGTGGCCTTAGCTCTGATACCACTTGTGGGAAATAATCTGTATACTTCCCTTAATATAGAAGGATTATAACGAATTTAACAGTGATGATCAATAGTCATAAACAAAATACATAAACAAAGTATAAAGGATTCAGAATTAACCTTCGGTCCTAGCAAAATTGGCCTAAGAACAATATCAAAATTGATATTCGCCTATCAGTTGCACCTAAGACGATATGAGATATGCCCTATTGATTGTGCTAGAATCGATCTAAAATTTTCTGTAAAATTTAGTTGTTTTGTGTTTTTTCTGATGAGAGAGGAGGCTAGGTCAAGAAAAAGAATTAGGGTAGAATAATCATCTACCTTTCTTTCTTATACTGACCGAGATATGGAGTCAATTAGGAAAGAATAAATTATAAAATGTGTTGAATTGTCATCTAGTGAGGATCGAACCCAAGACCTCTTGGTATGTGTACCCTCACTATTACCACTATGACACATTCATCTTGTTGATATTAAATATAACTGATTATATTTAATTACGAATTAACAGATTAATTCGTCCAAGCTAACATTACATACATTTAATTAGATATAACTTATTATATTTAATTTACGAATTGACAGTTAATCCGTCTCAACTAATATTATTTAATTTTCATTAAATAATTATCTCATCAATACATTGACTAACTATTTAGTCATATTGGGCATCAATGTGATTATATTTCTATAACCACATTTCTCAAACACATCCTATAGGTGTGACCTTTAGGGACCAGTTGATCACCGCCATCTGTATGATAATAACGTCAAACTTTCTAGCAAGCCAACCGTTATTAGGTAAACGTTAATCAACTGATTAAATATACGAAGTATACCCTTGTGAACTTGTAAGTGATTTACAAATGTTATCACACTAATTTGTGGAGGACACAAGCTCCAACACTTTCATGCCCAACTTGTATGCTGTCTTCTATGGTATGACGTTGACTGCAGAGCCATCATCCACCAAAGTCATTGGTACATTTTTCTTCAAGCATGTGACTGTAATATATAGAGCGAGGTTATAACTGGCGCCAAAAGGAGGCAAATCCTCATCTGAAAAAGTAACTAGGTTACTTAGCTTGATTGAGTCTTGGAAGATTAGATTGACTACGTCATCAGGTGTAGAATCGTGCGCTACATTCAGTTTAGCCAATGCTTGCAGTAAAGTTTGACGATGGGGAAATGAACTCGCAACTAGTTGCCAAACTGAAAGATCAGCCTTTCTCTTTTGTAGTTGTTTTAGTAAATGGTCAGCAGATGTATCTTCACCATCATTTGGTGTGATGACATCGGTGTTGACAGTAGCTGGACCATTAACAATAGGACCGTTTTGAGAGACATTTTGATATGGACGCCCTGAGCGAGTAAGGTGATCTATATCTTGACCTTCGCTGGCCTTGGCTATATCCTCACTGACCTTGACTAGATAGTGTTCCGTGAGGTATTCGTCTTCATCGTCGTCTGCCCATACTCCGTTGACGATACTGAGCTCTCTCAACCTGATGATTTCGGTTTCCAGACTAGTTATTTGCTCGACTAGACTGTCGACCACTGCGATTACCTCTTGCATCGTAGACTCTTGAGATAGAGTTGAGGCCAGTGGCGCGTTTTCCTGAGGTAGGGTGCTTGGATTGCGTAGGGATGCCACTACAGCTTCCAGCTCTGAAACTTGCTTACTCACACTCTTTGCGCATGCGATAAAATCAACAATGGTAGGAGAGATGGTGGAATAACCTCCCCCATTTTTTAGTGCATGAATCTCGTCTTTGATTGGAGAAATGAGGTGTGAACAATCCAAGGTGGATTCTTCATCTGTGATCATCAGAACTCCAAGAGGATTCTGAGTATTGTTACACTTGCTTGCAGGAGGTATGGGTAAACGACCATCTTCAATCAAATCCTGAATGACATGTTTCAATTTGAAGCATTTCTCCGTATCGTGTCCCTTGCCTCTGTGATATTCGCAGTATGCGTTCTCATCCCAGAATTTAGACTTCTTCTCTGGGTCAGGTGTAGGTCCTATGGGTTGGAGCTTACCTTGTTTCATCAATCTTTGTTGAAAAACATATTTTGAATATCACATATTTTAGTTTAAAGGTTTAGTCATAGAAATTTAAGAATCTTATGCATGCAAAACATATAAATAAGTGTAGAGGAAAACGGGTTCCTTACATTGAATATTTCGGTTTATGGGCACAAGTAAGGTCTCCTACCTTCACTTGTTCTTGAGCTATGATGAGTAATAGGATGATCCTCCAAAGACTTCAAGTATAGAAGCCACTCCTCTTGATTGCACCCAAGATTATCCCTTATCTCTACTAAATAATATGTGCTAGATATTTGTTTAGTAGTTTACCTTAAAATTGATTACTAACACTCATATATTACACTAATAATATTAGTAATCTTTTATGAACAATTTGGATCATCATTTCTCAAGTTTTTAGAGAAAGATAAACAATAATGTGAGAGAGAGGAAAGTTATGCATGTGTATGAATGAACATGCATGAGTAGAATAGGTAGAGAACGAAATCTCTAGTGTATTGAAGGGGGTCACGGTTTTGGGAGGTTCGGAGACCAATATATGGTCCTTCCCTTTTCCCTTTTGTTCTTATCAAAACCTTAGGCATGTAAGGCTAGGTAAGTAGTGTTATGATGATGTTTGTTTTAGCTTATTAAAATAAATCACCACCATCCACTAAACCCACTTCATTTCGGTCCATTTACTTAAAATGGACTACCATTTTATTTTTGTCAATTTGTCACTTGTCACACAATATGTCACATGTAGTATGATACATGTTATTAATTAATTTAATGCATATTTATCACATAAATATCATTTTATGAATTAATTAAATTACATACAACAAATTGACTAGTAATACTTGATCACATAAATAAAATGGGTCATTTAATTATAATTCACAACATCTTGTAATTATAATTAACCATTCATTCTCATCTCTATTGTTTCACAAACAATTAATAATTTTAGTAATAAAATATTTCAATTACTAAAATAAATCTTATTTAATCCCATTATAATAAGATATCAATATTCTCTCTCACAAATTGAATTATTCAATTTTAAGGAATTGATTAACTTGTATCGTCATACAATTAATCAACTTTACAGATTAGGGCATTATCCTTTAGGTGTGACCTTAAGGGATCAACTGACCACCACCGTCCCACGACAGTAACGTCAAACTCTAGCAAGCCAATCGTTACCGATTAATGTTGATCAGTTGACTATAAAATGAATCATCAATTACGTATTCTTAAAAAAAATGAGATTTAAACATGTGATCATCATGATCGACAATTGTGATCGCATTATTGTCGGGGACACTCCAACAATCTCCCACTTGTCCTCGACAAGTGTGCGTCACCAATTCTCTTGTCCTATTACTATCTCCCACTCAATGCAAGGTGTCTTTCAGGTCGTACTTGCAAGTGATCATATCGAGAGTGGTTTCCTCGATCTGGAGAATAACTGATTGACCGGAGTTATCTACCATAGATACCTTCCGAGCGTGGCCACGCATTTCCAGTTCATTACTCCTCGAGTGGCCCTGAGATATTGTTTTAACCCTGACAAAGGGGTGGACAATTCCTATCGCACTATTCCCTTCGACTAGCCACAGCCATCATAACCCAAAATATGCCCATTTGACCCCATTTACGAAGGTCGTAGTAACATAAATCAAAGTTAATCTGAAACTGTGCCACCTTAGGCGAACAGTCTTTAGTCAAAAGAATCGACTCATTAGAATACTATAGTAGCTCTCGCCACGACCAGGCTATATAAATTTGCCAGAACTCTATAAGCGGTCACTGCCCGACAAAGTGTTCCTAACAGTCTGCCTATGTGATCGACTAGTCATCTCACATGACTGTATGGCACTGAACTTCCCATCAATCGCATCACACTCTAGTCACTTCGAGACGTCACCTCATACTAGTGACTATGGGCGAATACTATGTTAATCCGGGTTCACTTTAACGGGGTTCAATATCGTCATACAACCCGTTTGGATGTAACAAAGTATAATAAAAGAGTTTTAAAGTAAAACTCGAACGACAAATGCGATTATCACATATGAATAATCAATGCCTGATTATTATTTCATATTCTATAATCTAATTTGATCTTGTATGTAGTTGTTCATCTCAATCCAATTGAAATGACATGACTCATCATGTTAAGCCTATGAATAGGCATTGTAAGTAGGTCTTAGCAACACCCTGCTCAACCTTGCTACATACTTGTTTTCCTTTCGTAATGTATATATTTGCATTACAAAACTTTCTGAGTACGTGTCTAGATCCAATCTAGACATATGCTTTCTTGCCTTAAAATAGCTCCCACTGTTTTCACAGTGTGCGGGACTCATCCCTCTTGCACATCCCATGATTGCAAGTGTACTCAATTTCTGTTGTAAATATTTCTCATTGTTCTTTATTGCCTAGAACGATTCTAGAAAATCTATTTCTTAAATAACATAGCTACTATGGTATCTTAACCATCCTGATGTGTTTTGATTATGGTTTTGTCGGAAACCATGCGCAATCTCAATTGTCAATTGTCATTTGTGTAACACCCTTACACAAAATTGCATCAAAAACACTTTGCTTTACATCCTTAATGCTTCTGCAAGCACTTAAGGGTAATCTTTATGGCTTACTTGGTAACTATTACTTAAATTCGATTTCAAACAATTCATCATACTCAAAGTATATGAAGTGTTATACATCATTTCCTATTTAATTGATTCGGCAGCGGAAGCAAATGGAATCAATCAAATATGTTCAATTCGATTGAACTAGTCATGAATCTTATCAACATAAGACTCCTTATTTGACATTAATATCATGTAGATTTATCTCCACAAATCCGGATATTAAAGATGTATTATATTTCTCCAAGTCTTAAATCATTCCCAATGATCAATATGTCATCCACATATTTGACTAATTAAAATTACCGTAACTCCCACTAAACTTTATGTATAAACACAACTTCTCGACATATCGAGAAAAGTTTTATAACATGATCAAAACATTGATTCCAACTCATTGATGTCCTACTTAAGACCCTCTCTTAAGTTTCACATTATCTTAGGATGGCAAGAATCTACAAAACTCAAGACATGTATTGAATACATTCCTTCTAATTGAAGAAGTGGGTTTTAGATTCACTCGCTATATATATCTCATAATGAAACATAATCCCTAAGAAGATCCAAATAGACTTAAGCATTTCAACTAGTGCAAAACCCTTTGCTACCAATCAAGCTTTGATATCTAACAATTCACTTGGAATTTATTTCGGATTTTCATGGCTCTAAGCCTTGTATTGAGTTGTGACTTAAACACTCTCATGTAAGTCATATGTTCATTACTTTCCAGAAGTAATCAACTTGAATCAAACAATTTCTTTGTAAGTTGCAAGCTCTTTACTTTCTAAAAGTAACACTAATTCATCATGTTCAACAAGTGATGACTTTAACCTCCTAGGTTTTGAAGAAACAACGTCTTACACAAAATGTCTCATGTAGTCAAGAAAGACCAGTTTCTTGCGACATAACATTCTTTGTGGCTCTTTGAATAATTTCTCCCACTCTGTCTTCTAGAAATAAACTTGTATTCTAGAAAGACAGCTTCACGAGCCACAAACCCGTTGTACTCTTGATTATAGTAAGGAAAAATGAGCATTTGTTTCTTTTGAAAACTTACAAGCATAGTACTCTACCATTTCATATCTCATATGATTCGTTTTAGATTTAGTGGAAAAAAAATTTAGAAAAAAAAGATAAAATCCCCAAAAGGATCAAGTAACTCAAAGTAACTTGATTGAAGTCCAAACCATATCGAATAGCGTTTGATTTCTTTATCCAACCATACATTATCCCATAATGCGTGCTAAGAGAGATTAATTTGTGATACTATATCACATTTCCTTTGGCTTATAACAAAGTCTTCACTTTGATAATCCCATCACGACTAAATCGTGATTCTTTGAACTCTTTGAACTCTTTGAACTTCTTCAAAGATTTCTCTATTTACCTTATTAAGTGAACACATTAGCGTCAACTTAAATCGTTGGTAAAAGAAAATGATCAACCTATTTTGGATCAATGATTTACTACCTCGATCTCCTTTTCAACCAAAAGGCATGAGACATCTTGCTTTGAATACAAGATACACATATACCATAAGATCTAATGGTTTCAAGAGTACTCGATAACTCTTTGCGTTCATCATTCCAGAATCTAAGGTTTAATCTTGGGTTACCAATTTGAGTCTTGCATCATCTTCATGATATATCATTCTAGTTTGGTTTAGAATATAATCACCTTGATAATGGGCTAGCCATACATCAAATCATGGTGTATAGGGTCACAAAAGTGAAACCTCTTTTGTATCTTAACAAGTTTATATTCTTATTTAGAGTTTATGCACTTAATAGTCATAATCAAGTACAACTATAAACCCAAAACTAGATTGATTACACAATGACTCTATCTCTCGACATTATTTGATGCTAGTCGTCATATTATAATCATCTTATGTATCTAATACAATGATGAAAACCTCCACTGGTTTCTAATATTGACGAAGTAGTACTAGCAAAATTTATGTTAATCAAATAAACATTTAAAGAAGAAGGTCCCATTAGATGTCCCACAACTAACTTGTTGATTCTTCAATAATTTGGGGTAGTTTCCTTTCTAGCGTCCAACAATTAAGACAATGGAAACTTTATCGGTCGGGATTGATAGGTTTAGTATCGTTATTCTCAACAACTTTACTTTTCACATTACCTTGTATCAATTCCATTCTAATTTTACTTCTTTAAAACTCACCCTTTTCTTAACGGTTTAATAGAATGCTCCCACTCATTTCAATGAGTCTTTGCTAAGAGAAGCAAAATTGAAATTCATGAAGACTACTCTTCATTCGTTTGTTTAGTCTTAAAACTTTCATTGAAGTGGTTGCGGTTTTTTGGTCAATTTAGATTTCCAACAAATCTAGTTACCAAAATGATGTAACGTTTCAAAGTACTTAACTCAATTAAGCATATGAGAAACAATTCATTGTAAGTAGATATGTTAGTCAGGAATCAAAAACCCTTTTGATCACAAATAACTTTTATCTATACTCTTCACAAGAGATCCTTACAATGGATAATACGAGGTTTTTTAGAAGAAAATTTAAATTTTGTCTTTAGTTACGATGTTTTAATGGAGATTTGAACTAAAATCGAAATGATATCGTATATAAATTGAGGTAAGGAAATAGAACAATATGATAACGGAATAATGAAAACAAAACATTCATCGTTATAATAATACTTGTAAATTTTAATTTAAACAAGTTTTTATAGCATTTATCTAGTGACCTCTACCCAACTTGATAAATGATTCCAAGATCCAAATTCATATTAACTTGGGCACGGGGTAGCCGATTCATCCCTCATCAATATAACTCGGTGGATTAACTCTTTAATCGATTCTACTTTTAGAATTCTCGGTCGATAAAATTACTCTAATATTTATCTATAGCCCGGAACACATGCGACTACGGTCACGAATACTTCCGTTGAGCTCAATCCAAATTTCAAATAAATGTGTCCATGATCCAAATTCACATTAACTTGGGCACGGGGTAGCCGATTCATTCCTTATCAACATGAATTCGGTGGATAGACATTTATCACCCACTTCCCCTACGTAACAAGGTTTGTACCCCGGTGTGGCCGAGCGCACTCCCTCACGAAATAGGTTTTCATGGTTTCTACTTTTTCGTAAGGCTAAGTCTCAATTGTTTATTTTAGCGAGAGGTCATGTCAATTTATTATCTATCACGTTTTAAGTGAACTAAAGCGGTGAACTACGATAATTGTAATTGACACGGTCGATAAACTCGATTAAAATGCATGTTTAGTTATGGCGATTTAGCGATGCATGCAACATATAAATAAAATGCAAAGCATAAAAATAAAATCCTAGTATGGCCTTCCTAAAATAGTAAATCTTATAAACTATTACATATTCGGAAACCAACTCCTTTGGTCCCTTGAACTTCGGTCTTGGCACGCATATCAAGGCAACACTTTCTTTGATTGATCGCCTTCTCGAGTGGCACCGTCTTCAAGGAACTCCGGAATAAATAAATTACATAATAAATTACATAATTTCCTATTATACATTTGTAATTAAAATAAAATAAATCTATTAAATTACAAAACGGTGATACGAGATCACAATAATTATAACCGAATCGATATTCCCATACATTTCGGGTAATATCAATTAAAACTAAGGCCATACTAAGTAAAATTACATAATTCAAAAATTACATAAAATTAAAATATGACAATCATAAATAAAATGCAGCATTATAATATGTATGAACATGCCAAATTTTATGCTAAATCGCCTTAAGAGCCAATATCGTATATTATTCAGTTTTTACGGATTTGCGTGATTTAACTTATTAAAATGACAATAACTACATAAATTCATATTTATGTACAAGTTAATTACCCTAACTATCTTAGGACTCAAAATTAGTCTCCACTAACATTTTGATAATAATTAAACTTGTTTTCTTAATATTGTTCATAAATGGACCTAAAAAACAAAATTATGCTATAAACTTCAAATTAAATTATAAAAAATTCAAATAATTTCAAAATTTGAAATTTAAACTCATGAACATTCTGGAAAAATACCATGACACTCATAATGTTCAAAACTTAGTTTAAAATTTTTGAAAATTTATCGAGAAAAACAATGTTGCGGTTTATCGATTTTAACAATTATGACCCTAAAAATATGAGAAAAATTATTTTTATCAACTTTTCACTTTTAGATCTGAAATATATGATAAAATGCAACATGTGACGTTTTTCCTTAGTCATGAAGTATGTTTTAGCATTTTTACTAATTAAAGTCACTATTTATGTGATTTTTTATCAAAAATTCATAAATCATGCATAAAGACTTCATTATAGCCAAATATTTTACACACATCTTGTAAAATTGCATGTGACAACATACTAAATTTCCATGACCAGATTCGAAATATAACTCATATTAACCTATTTACCCATTTAAATACGATTTTAACTTGAAAAATCAATATTTCGAGCATAACAACTCATTTTATCATGACACTTTACAGGCCATTAGTAGATAATATATGTGAAAACATATCCAAAAACCACTAAAAAATTCTAAGTTTAGCTATTTTTAGTTCAAAAATGACATTTTTATCATAAAAATCACATTTTAATGCCATTATTATATAAAATGAACAATAAAATCCATAAATAAACCAAAATGTCCTAAAAATAACTTAGGACCAGAAACTTTTAACATGCAAAATTATTTCATGATTTATCTTCATAAGTCCTAAATAACAAGTTTTATATGTTAATTAAATTTACTCGGAAAAACTAACCCGATTTTGCATGCAACAACCGTGATGCTCTGATACCACTTGTTGAAAAACATATTTTGAATATCACATATTTTAGTTTAAAGGTTTAGTCATAAAAATTTAAGAATCTTATGCATGCAAAACATATAAATAAGTGTAGAGGAAAACGGGTTCCTTACATTGAATATTTCGGTTTATGGGCACAAGTAAGGTCTCCTACCTTCACTTGTTCTTGAGCTATGATGAGTAATAGGATGATCCTCCAAAGACTTCAAGTATAGAAGCCACTCCTCTTGATTGCACCCAAGATTATCCCTTATCTCTACTAAATAATATGTGCTAGATATTTGTTTAGTAGTTTACCTTAAAATTGATTACTAACACTCATATATTACACTAATAATATTAGTAATCTTTTATGAATAATTTGGATCATCATTTCTCAAGTTTTTAGAGAAAGATAAACAATAATGTGAGAGAGAGGAAAGTTATGCATGTGTATGAATGAACATGCATGAGTAGAATAGGTAGAGAACGAAATCTCTAGTGTATTGAAGGGGGTCACGGTTTTGGGAGGTTCGGAGACCAATATATGGTCCTTCCCTTTTCCCTTTTGTTCTTATCAAAACCTTAGGCATGTAAGGCTAGGTAAGTAGTGTTATGATGATGTTTGTTTTAGCTTATTAAAATAAATCACCACCATCCACTAAACCCACTTCATTTCGGTCCATTTACTTAAAATGGACTACCATTTTATTTTTGTCAATTTGTCACTTGTCACACAATATGTCACATGTAGTATGATACATGTTATTAATTAATTTAATGCATATTTATCACATAAATATCATTTTATGAATTAATTAAATTACATACAACAAATTGACTAGTAATACTTGATCACATAAATAAAATGGGTCATTTAATTATAATTCACAATATCTTGTAATTATAATTAACCATTCATTCTCATCTCTATTGTTTCACAAACAATAAATAATTTTAGTAATAAAATATTTCAATTACTAAAATAAATCTTATTTAATCCCATTATAATAAGATATCAATATTCTCTCTCACAAATTGAATTATTCAATTTTAAGGAATTGATTAACTTATATCGTCATACAATTAATCAACTTTACAGATTAGGGCATCATCCTTTAGGTGTGACCTTAAGGGATCAACTGACCACCACCGTCCCACGACAGTAACGTCAAACTCTAGCAAGCCAATCGTTACCGATTAATGTTGATCAGTTGACTATAAAATGAATCATCAATTACGTATTCTTAAAAAAATGAGATTTAAACATGTGATCATCATGATCGACAATTGTGATCGCATTATTGTCGGGGACACTCCAACAATCTTTTCAGAGCGTTGGAATATGAATCACCAACATAGGTAAGTTTCCTCTGCCGGTTATTCTTCTTAGATGATTCGACGAGGTTGAATCCATCGGTCTTGCTAGTGGAGCCATAAGAACGACTCGTCGAACCCTGATATCCGCGACCTACCGTTTTGGACAAGAGTCCCTTACGGATGTCGTCTTCAATTCTCGTTCCTAGCACAGTCAAGTCTTTGAAAGTCATTATATTTTGGTACCTCAAATGTTTTGTTGGATTCATCAATCTCAAAAGTTCACATATTGAATATGTGAATAATTAATTTAGTCATAAAATTAATTCTAGATCTTATGCATGCAATACTTTCGAAATTAGTAAGAAGAAATCGTCTCCTTACCATATATTATTTCGGTTTCAAGGGCACAAGATAGGACTACTTCCTAGTCTTGTTCTTGAGCTACCCATAATAGGATGATCTTCCAAGAGTGCTCCAAATCTTCAAGCTCCATAGTAGGAACTTCTCCTTAAGGATTTGTACCAAGGAAATCCTTCTTAATACAAATATTAATTTTGTTACTAGAAATTAATATTTGTCCCCTTAAAATTACTAATATTATATGTATACTACTTCTAGTATTGATTGAATAATATTAGAGATTTATGTGAGATTTTATGAATTTTGTTCAACAACAAAACTAGTGAGATAATAATTTTCCCAAGTTCAAAACTAATTAGAATGAATTGATGTATTGTAGAAAAAACACTACTTGAGTGTATAGGGGAGGAGGCCACGGTTTTTTATGGCATGGGTAGAGTGCCCAATACTTTTCCTTGTTGCTCTTCACAAGAGTTTAGGTTAGCATGCCTATTATTTGAAGGTTATGATTATACTTCCCACTAATTAGAATAATAAAGCACAACACCTCATATCCCTTCCATTTACACGGTTCAAGTGTGTAATATGGATCCATTTTAACTTTGTCAATTTGTCAATTTGTATTGTGTGACATATTGGACATGTTACTAGACATGTAATTTAAATAATGCATTTTTAACAAATTAAAAATCATTATATAAATGAAATAAATTACACACACAAATTAACTAGTAATTCTCAATTACAATTACTTAAAATGGGTCATCCAATTATAAATCACAACTAATTGTATTTATAATAATCAATTCATTCTTATTTCAATTGTTTTATAAACAATAAATAATCTTTAAGTAATAAAACAATTTAATTACTTAGCACGAATCTTATTTAATCAAATTACAATAAGATACGTATAATCACTCACAAAAATCATATGTTCAAATTTAAGGAATTAATTAACTTGTATCGTCATACAATTAATTAATTAGTCAATTAAGCATGTTTCCCTAGAGGTATGACCTTAAGGGATCAACTAATCACCACCGTCACACGACAGTAATGTCAAACTCTAGTCAGCCAATCATTACCGATTAATGTGGATCAGTTGATAATAAAATGTTACAATCCCTTGTGTATTCTTAATATGAGATTTAAAAATGTAATCGCATTATTGTCGAGGACACATACTCCAACAATCTCCCACCTGTCCGCGACAAGTGTGCGTCACCAATTCTCTTGTCCTATTACAATCTCCCACTCAATGCAAGGTGTCTTGCAGGTCGTACTTGCATTTGATCATATCGTGAGTGGTTTTCTCGATTTGGAGAATAACTGTTTGACCGGAATTTATCTACCATAGATACCTTCTGAGCGTGGCCACGCATTTCCAGTTCATTGCTCCTCGAGATATAAAATAACCCTGACGGGGATGGACAATTCCTATTGCACTCTTCCCTTCGATTAGCCACAGCTCATCATGACCCAAAACATGCCCATTATACCCCAATTACGAAGGTTGCCGGACATAAATCAAAGTCGCTCTGAAACTGTGCCATCTTAGGCGAATAGTCATTAGTCAAAGAATCGACTCATAAGAATACCATAGCAGCTCTCGCCACGACCAGGCTATAAAAATTGCCAGAACTCTATAAGCGGTCATAAGCCCGACAGAGTGTCCCTCACAGTCTGCCTATGTGATCGACTAGTCATCTCTTATGACTCTATGGCACTTGAACTTGCCATCAATCGCATCACACTCTAGTCACTTCGAGACGTCACCTCATACAAGTGACTATGGGCGAATACTATGTTAATCCTCGTTCACTTTAATGGGGTTCAATCATTGTCTCTACAACCCATTTGGATGTAACAAAGTAATAAAAGAGTTTTTAAAGTAAAAACTCGAACGACAAATGTGATTCACATATGAATAGTTAATACCTGATTACTACCTCATATTCTTATAATCCAATTTGATCATGTATGTAGTTGTTCATCTCAATCCAATTGAAATTACATGACTCATCATGTTAAGCCTATGAGAAGGCTTTGGTTAGTAGGTTTTATCAACTTCTTGTACCTTAGTTAACCTTACTACATACTCGTTTTCCTTTGTAATGTATACATTTCCATTACAAAACTTTCTGAGTACGTGTCTAGATCCAATCTAGACATAAGATCTCTAGTCATAGAATAGCTCCCACTGTTTTCACAGTGTGCGGGACCTATCCCTCTCGCACATCTCATGATTGCAAGTGTACTCAATTTCCGTTGTAAGCATCTCTTATTGTTCTTTATTGCCTAGAATGATTCTAACAAATCCATTTCTTAAATAACATAGCCACAATGGTTCCTTAACCATCTTTAGGTGTTTTGAATACGGTTTTTCTCCGAAACCTTATACAATCTCAACAGTCATTAGTGTAAGTCCTTACACAAATTAGTGAATTGCATCAAAACACTTAACTTTACACTCTTAATGCTTCTACAAGCACTTAAGGATAATCTATATGGTTACTAGGCAACTATTACTAAAATTCGATTTTGAAACAATTCATCATACTCAAAGTATATGAAGTGTTATACATCATAGCTCATTTAATTGATTTGGCAGCGGATGGAATCAATCAAATATGTTCAACTTGATTGAACTAGTCATGAATCTTATCAACATAAGACTTCTTATTTGGCGCTAATATCATGTGGATTTATCTCCATAAATCTGGATATTAAAGATTTATTATATTACTCCAAAAGTCTTAAATCATTCCCAATGATCAATATGTCATCCACATATAAGACTAATTAAATTTTCCGTAACTCCCACTAAACTTCATGTATAAACACAACTTCTCAACCTATCGAGAAAAGTTTTATAACATGATCAAAATGTTGACTCCAACTCATTGATGTCCTACTTAAGACTATCTCTTAAGTTGCACATTGTCTTAGGATTGTAAGAATCTACAAAACTCATGACATGTATGAAATACATTCCTTCTTTTCGAATCTAATCCAAGAAGCGGGTTTTAGATTCACTCGATATATATATCATCATAATGAAATACAATCCCTAAGAAGATCCGAATAGACTTAAGCATTTTAACTAGTGCAAAAACCCTTTGCCACCAATCAAGCTTTGATATCTCTCTTTGATATCCAGCAATTCCATTTGGAATTTATTTCGGATTTTCATGGCTCTAAGCCTTGTATTGAGTTGTGACTTAAACACTCTCATGTAAGTCATATGTTCATTACTTTCCAGAAGTAATCAACTTGAATCAAACAATTTCTTTGTAAGTTGTAAGCTCTTTACTTTCTAAAAGTAACACGAATTCATTATCTTCAAAAAGTGATGAGTTCAACCTCCTAGGTTTCGAAGAAACAACGTCACGTAGCCAAGAAAGACCAGTTTCTTGCGACATACAATTTTTTGACACAATTCTTTTGTGGCTCTTGAATATTTTCTCCCACTCTATCTTCTAGAAATAAACTTGTAATCTAGAAAGACAGCTTCATGAGCCACAATCCCGTTATACTCGTGATTATTGTAAGGAAAAATGAGCATTTGTTTCTTGTGAAAACTTACAAGCGTGGTACCCTACCATTTCATATCTCATATGAATAGTTTTAGATTTAGTGGAAAAATAATTTAGATAATATGCTAAAATCCCCAAAAGGATCAAGTAACTCAAAGTAACTTGATTAAAGTCCAAACCATATCGAATAGCGTTTGATTTCTTTATCCAACCACACATTATCCCATAATGTGTGCTAAGAGAGATTAACTTGTGATACTATATCACATTTCATTTGGCTTATATCAAAGTCTTCACTTAGATAATCCCATCACGACTAAATCGCGATTCCTGGAACTCTTTGAACTTCTTCAAAGATTTCTCTTTTTACCTTATTAAGTGAACACATTAGTGTCAACTTAAATCGTTGGTAAAAGAAAATGATCAACCTATTCTGGATCAATGATTTACATCCTCGATCTCCTTTTCAACCAAAACGCACGAGACATCTTGCTTTGAATACAAGATACGCATATACCATAAGATTAACAATCTAATGGTTTCAAGAGTACTCGCTAACTCTTTGCGTTCATCATTCCAGAATTTAAAGTTTAATCTTGGGTTACCAATTTGAGTCTTGCATCATCTTCATGATATATCATTCTAGTTTGGTTTAAAATATAATCACCTTGATAATGGGCTAGCTATACATCAAATCATGGTGTATAGGGTCACAAAAGTGAAACCTCGTTTGTATCTTAACAAGTTTATATTCTTATTTAGAGTTTATGCACTTAATAGTCATAATTAAGGTACAATGATAAACCCAAAACTAGATTGAGTACACAATGACTCTATCTCTCGACATCATTTGATGCTAGTCGTCATATTCTAATCATCTTATGTATCGAATACAATGATGAAAACCACCACCGGTTTCTAATATTGACGAAGTAGTACTAGCAAAATTTATGTCAATCAAATAAACATTTATAGAAGAAAGTCTCATTAGATGTCCCACAACTAATTTGCTGATTCTTCAATAATTTGGGGTAGTTTCCTTTCAGTGTCCAACACTTCCAAAATGGAAACTTTATCGGTTGGGATTGATAGGTTTAGTATCTTTATTCTCAATAACTTAACTTTTATCATTACCTTGTATCAATTCCATTTTAATTTTATTTCTTTAAACCTTATCCTTTTCTTAACGGTTTAAGAGAATGCTCCCACTCATTTCATTGAGTCTTTGCTAAGAGAAGCAAAATTGAAATTCATGAAGACTACTCTTCAATTTATTCGTAAGTCTTAAAACTTTTATTGAAGTGGTTGCGGTATTTTGGTCAATTACGATTTCTAACAAATCTAGTCATCAAAATGATTTAACGTTTCAAAGTACGTAACTCAATTAAGCACATGAGAAACAATTTATTGTAAGTAGATATGTTAATCAAAAATCAAAAACCCTTTTGATCACGAATAACTTTTATCTATACTCTTCACAAGAGATCCTTGCAATGGATAATACGAGGTTTTTAGAAGAAAATTCTAATTTGTCATTAGTTACGTGGTTTTAATGGAGATTTGAACTACAATCGAAATGATGTCGTATGTAATTTGAGGTAAAGAATTAGAACAATATGATTAACAGAACAATGAAAACAAAACATTTATCGTTATAATAATACTTGTAAGTAATTTAACAAGTAAAGCATTTACATAGTGACCTCTACCCAACTATGATAAATGATCCCGAGATCCAAATTCATATTAACTCGGGCACGGTGAGCCGATTCATCCCTTATCAATATAACTCGGTAGATTAACTCTTTAATCGATTCTACTTCTAGAACTCTCGGTTGATAAAATTACTCTAATATTTATCTTTAGCCCGGAACACATGCGACTATGGTCACGAATACTTCCGTTAAGCTCAATCCAAATTTCGATGTAATAACTTTTTACTACCCCACTTCGCCAATGTAACAAGGTTTGTATTACGGTGAAGCCGGCTCAACTCCCTTATGAAATTGGTACTTCATGGGTTCTACTATTTGGTAAGGCTATATCTCAATTGTTAATTTAGCGAGAGGTCATGTCAATTTATTATCTATCACGTTTTAAGTGAACTAAAGCGGTGAACTACGATAATTATAATTGACACGGTCGATGACTCGATTAAGTAAAATGCATATTTAGTTATGGCGATTTAGCAATGCATGCAAACATATAAATAAAATGCAAAGCATAAATATAAAGTCCTAGTATGGCCTTCCTAAAAATAAAATTTAATTAACTATTACAAATTCGGAAACCAACTCCATTGATCCCTTGAACTTCACTTGGCACGCATTCCAAGGCAACACCGTCTTGTCGGAACGCCTTTCCTAATGGCACCGTCTTCAAGGATCTCCGGAATTACAAGTAATAATTAAAAATTACATAATTTCCTATTATACATTTGTAATAAAAATTAAATCTATTAAATTAAAAACGGTGATACGAGATCACAATAATTACAACCGAATCGATATTCCCATACATTCCGGGTAATACCAATTAAAAAAACTAAGGCCATACTAAGTAAAATTACATAATTCAAAAATTATATAAATCAAAATTATGACAATCATAAATAAAATGCAGCATTATAATATATATGAACATGCTTAATTTTATGCTAAATCGCCTTTTTGAGAGCCAATATCGTATATTACATCGGTTTTTATGGATTTGCGTGATTTAACTTATTAAAATCACAATATGTTACATAAATTCATATTTATGTTCAAGTTAATTACCCTAACCATCTTAGGACTCAAAACTTAGTCTTCACTAATATTTTGAAAATAATTCAACTTGATTTCTTAATATTGTTCATAATGGACCCAAAAATACATTTTTATATTATAAACTCCAAATTAAATTATAATAATTTTAAAATTTGAAATTCAAACTCATGAACATTCTGGAAAAATACCATGACACTCATAATGTTGAAAACTTAAGTTAAAAATTTCGAAAAATTTTTTCGAGAAAAACATCGTTGCGGTTTATCGATTTCATCAAATATGACCATAAAAATATGAGCAAATTAACTTTAACCAACTTTTCACTTTTAGATCTGAAATATGAGATAAAATGCAATATATGACGTTTTTCTTTAGTCATGAAATATGTTTTAGCATTATATACTAAATTAAGTCCCTATTTATTGAATTTTTACTCAAAAATTCATAAATCATGCAAAAGGAGTTCAATCCGTCTAATATTTTTACACATACTGAGTAAAAATGCATGTGACAACATATTAAATTTCCATGACCAGATTCGAAATATAACTCATATAAACCTAATAAACCCTTTAAATTTGATTTAAACTTATAAAATCCATATTTTATGCAAAATAACTTATTATTTCACGAAACTTAACATACAACCAGTAGATTATATATGTGAAAACATATCCAAAAATCACTGAAAAATTCGAAGTTTAGCTATTTTTCGTCCAAAAATGACATTTTTCTCATAGAAATCACATTTTAATGCCAATAATATATATAATGAACAATAAAATCCATAAATCATCCCATATGACCTAAAATCCATTTAGGACCAGAAACTTTTAACATGTAAAATTATTTCATGATTTATCTTCATAAATCCTAAATAACAAGTTTTATTTGTTAACAAATTAACTCGGAAAAACTAACCCGATTTTGCATGCAACAACCGTGTTGCTCTGATACCACTTGTTGGATTCATCAATCTCAAAAGTTTACATATTGAATATGTGAATAATTAATTTAGTCATAAAATTAATTGCATGCAAAACTTTCGAAATTAGTAAGAAGAAATAGTCTCCTTACCATATATTATTTCGGTTTCAAGGGCATAAGATAGGACTCCTTCCTAGTCTTGTTCTTGAGCTACCCATAATAGGATGATCTTCCAAGAGTGCTCCAAATCTTCAAGCTCCATAGTAGGAACTTCTCCTTAAGGATTTGTACCAAGGAAATCCTTCTTAATACAAATATTAATTTTGTTACTAGAAATTAATATTTGTCCCCTTAAAATTACTAATATTATATGTATACTACTTCTAGTATTGATTGAATAATATTAGAGATTTATGTGAGATTTTATGAATTTTGTTCAACAACAAAACTAGTGAGATAATAATTTTCCCAAGTTCAAAACTAATTAGAATGAATTGATGTATTGTAGAAAAAACACTACTTGAATGTATAGGGGAGGAGGCCACGGTTTTTTATGGCATGGGTAGAGTGCCCAATACTTTTCCTTGTTGCTCTTCACAAGAGTTTAGGTTAGCATGCCTATTATTTGAAGGTTATGATTATACTTCCCACTAATTAGAATAATAAAGCACAACACCTCATATCCCTTCCATTTACACGGTTCAAGTGTGTAATATGGATCCATTTTAACTTTGTCAATTTGTCAATTTGTATTGTGTGACATATTGGACATGTTACTAGACATGTAATTTAAATAATGCATTTTTAACAAATTAAAATTCATTATATAAATGAAATAAATTACACACAAAAATTAACTAGTAATTCTCAATTACAATTACTTAAAATGGGTCATCCAATTATAAATCACAACTACTTGTATTTATAATAATCAATTAATTCTTATTTCAATTGTTTTATAAACAATAAATAATCTTTAAGTAATAAAACAATTTAATTACTTAGCACGAATCTTATTTAATCAAATTACAATAAGATACGTATAATCACTCACAAAAATCATATGTTCAAATTTAAGGAATTAATTAACTTATATCGTCATACAATTAATTAATTAGTCAATTAAGAATGTTTCCCTAGAGGTATGACCTTAAGGGATCAACTGATCACCGCCGTCACACGAAAGTAATGTCAAACTCTAGTCAGCCAATCATTACCGATTAATGTGGATCAGTTGACGATAAAATGTTACAATCCCTTGTGTATTCTTAATATGAGATTTAAAAATGTGATCGCATTATTGTCGAGGACACATACTCTAACATGTTTTGCATAAACGGGTCTCAAATTATCCACGAACTTTTCCCCAAGAGTGGCTTCATCTGGGCGTTCAACCAGTTGTGTACTAGTCTTTCTCCACCTACTTAGGAAGTCGGTGGAGCCTTGTTTCTCATTTTGGGTAAGAACCTCTAAAGTGCGTATATTGAGTTGAATTTCAGCAGTATCTGCGTACTGTTTGGTGAACTCAATTGCAGCATCATCCCAGGTAGCAATTTTCTTGTGTTCCAAGGTGTAGAACCACTGTTTAGGGATAGTATCGAGAGATGAAGGAAAGATCCTTAAGAACATCTCTGGTTTAATGCCTTTGATATACATCCTTAAGAGCTTTCATGTTGAAGTTAGTTGGTAACTGAGCATTTACTGCCTCATACTTGCGATTATTTTCCCTGTAGATGTCATCTCCCTTGAGGTACATTAGTTGCTCCTCCAAGTATTGGAGTCGCTTTTCAGCTTGAGTGAGACCCGGAGTGGTTTCTGGTTGTCCAACAAAGGGTGGAAGGTTATCACGCACGAGCATGTCGGGAATGTCGTTCTCTGCACGAGGAAGTCTAGTTTCTATAGCAATGATCCGACTTTCAATAGCATTAAGGCGAGCATAAGCTTCCTTGACTAGTTCTCACCATTTTGGATCAGCTAGGATTTGATCATTACCATTCACGGGTTGTTCAGATCAACCATTAACGCTTCCTTGACTAGTTCTCACCATTTTGGAACTGGGAATAAGAAATCGACCACGAATCAAAACACGATCGCCATTTTCGCACACTTACTTATGAAAAGACTTGACTCGTGAAGTGGACGTGTGCCACTATGTCAAGTGAGATTTGAAAATGACAACTTTTGAAATGTTGATCCTAGACAACTATAGTGTAGTTGTAGGAGTGCTGACTCGAAGTGAAGTTTTAAATGGGTTTGAGGCCCGAATTTTGACTCGACATTTGGACAGAGTTTTGGCTTATTTTGCGCTATTTTAGGCCATCTCGAAAATGTTTACATTTTGAAAGGATTTTTATTTTACAAAATTTTGTCATAGTTTTACTTATAAATGGTGATCACGTATATACATACATACAGGCATTATAACGACATGCTGAGTGCATTTAAAGGGTTTTGGCTTAAAAGGTGGGTCGCCATACCAAGCAATCAAACCCTGGTCTGTGGAGAGGTCCGTGCCAAACATGAGTAAGGTCGGTTCCTAGTCCATTTCCTCGAGTAGTGAAAGCTCTTGGTACAAACATGAGTAAGCATCACGGTATGGTTGGCGTCAATCGCTATCCATCTTTAGGCCCAGATAGGAATTTGGACCGTCCAGACGGGACGATTGGTTGAATGGGTTAGGTTGGGCCTATGAAGGCCGAATAAAACGACCTAAGAAGGTCGAGTAATGAAAACCGACAACTGTCTCGTATAAACTATTCCCTAACCTTGTTCAAGTTTCACCCTGGGTAACACGTAAGTGTATAATCCTCAGCGGAGTCGCCAAACTGTGGACATGGGCCACCCGCGGCGTGCGCGGAAGCGCTTGAAACAAGCGTGCATTTGTGGAGTCGCCACCAATTTTTATGGAAAATTGGAACCGTTTGAATACCTCGTGCCATGTCAAGACACAAAGTAGTGACATGAACAATAAGAACTCGTTATCCTTAGCATTCTATGTCTAGAATGACTCTCGTAGATGCCAATGAACAGGAATGTTCACAGAGATATGGAGTAAGGGGTGAGGGTACGTATTAGGAAGTCCTTTTACTGAACAGCTAATCCCGCCCGCCTCGATATCGCCCTCTACTAATGATTAAAGAAATCGTTCATAGTTGATATGTCATCGTTTATATGCATGCAATGCAACATCCACAGATTAATTCTAACATGTGAAGTTAAACTATGTCGGTTAACACATAATTTAGCAAACAATTTAGGTCGAAGTCGAGAGTTAGATCGATTACATGTGAAAGACAAGAAAATAAATCATACAAAAGCGATAAACAAAATGTAAATAAATTATAATAATTAAAATTACAATGATTACAATGGTTTAACTGATTTACGTCAAAAATACACTTGAGACGGAATTTTGAAGATGAAAATATAGGAAGAAAATCAAAGGTTAGAAATTAGAATAATAAAATAGGTCAGATTAGAGGCGATATTACGATTAATAGTTAATTAAACACGTAATTAGAAGCTACGTCAAGGCGAAAACGAGTTCAGGGACAGAATTCACCTCAGAACAGGCGCAACATATGTTGCTTCCCTTGGAAGAGGCGCATCTCCTCCTGCGTCTGTTCTGGAGTTGAGCTTTGTCTGTGAACTCAGAACCGCAATCCGTTAATGTTCGTTGGTAAGTTTAAGATCGATTATTGATTGGGAACTCGAGTAAAAGTGATTTAGCAGGTTATATACATATGGAACCGTCATAAAAGCGATAAAAACGGATTAAAACGAGTTAGATTTTATTTACGGCGTCGGAATTAATTTATTTACTACACTTGGATTTAAGACGGTTGGAAAACAAAACAAACAAAATATAAAAAAGGTATGTACCAAATACGAATTCCAGAAACTTGATATGGACAAATCGAGTTCCTAAAATCTGGGTTTGATTTAGTGACGAAAACCCGCGAATATCGAATTATAAGGGATTTAGGTCTAAACAAAGTGTCGTGATTAAAAGAAAATTATTGAAGGAAGTTTATGTACTGAAGGACAAAAGGAAATAAGAAAATAAAACGAAAAAAGGCAAAACAATAGAAACCCGAGGAAGAGGAAGAAGAGCAGGAGCAGCAAGCAGCCTCTGGAAGAGGCGCAGCATAAGCTGCGACTCTTCGAAAAGGCGCAGCTACTGCTGCGTTTCTTCTCGACGTCTGATATCCACTGCTGTGTAAAAACAGTTTTACAAAAGGGGTTTTAAAGATTGGTTTTGAGTATACTTTTGACGTAAATCTTACATTAATTGGTACAAAAATAAAAACATAAATTAAAAGTGGGATTTACACCCTCAGACTTACATGTTTGACGGAACGAGATTAACTAAGTTAACGTAAGTGAATGCTCTACTCGAATGTATGTATAAAGTGCCCTCGTTAGAGAATTTTAGATTAATTGATTGATGTGTAGTGGTCAAATTGGTCGGTCATGCAACGTGACTGGTACTCAGAATGATCTGAGCTTACGTGGTCGACTGATCAAGCACGTAGGTGTCAAAAGCTTAAAGCAAGGTCTAGAATGCAAAGGGAGAAGAGAAGGGCGGATACTCGCGCGAAAAATATGGAGACCGGAGGTCTATATTTATACCAAAAAATGTGGAAGAGTTTTGGAATAACACAAACTTTGGAAAGAAATCACGGAAATATTCCGTAAACAGCCAAAGAGGCCTGGGGAAGAGGCGCAGCAGCTGCTGCGGTCTTTCCTAGAGGCGCAACATCTGCTGCGTCATTTCCCCAGAGGTTTCCTCCTCCGAAAGAAAGAATTCCACGTTTCTGTTATGGAATTGCATCCAAGAGGCGCAGCATCTGCTGCGTCATTTTCCGAGAGGTTTCCTCCTCCGGAAGAAAGATTTCCGCGTTTCTGTTATGGAATTGCGGTAGACCTATACTTCCTTATTCTATAAAATATGATATACGGAAGATATTTTACCAAAAGATATAAAATTTGATTGGGAATAAATATCTAGAATATTCTAGAACATTCCGACTCGGCATTTTAAACGGTTTCTTAGAAAATGAAGCGGTTTTTGATCCGGACTCCAAATGAACTCTAATTACTGTTTAAACGACCGTATCGGTGCATTGATGATGACCAAGGGGTAGACCCGAGTGTTTAAGCTATCATCTGACGATAAACTTACAAACTGTCATAAATCGTTCCGCGTACCAAACATGTGTCCCAATCATCACTGGTGGTTGGCGGGAGGTGTAGAAATGAGGTATCTACACTTATTTGAATACCACAAATCAAACCAACCAAACAATAGATAGAACATAGGCCACATCCAAATTGAAAAGGACAAGACACCCCTTTGTATCACTAGGTGGCTCGCGCCTCTTTAGGCCTCCTCCGTAGCCTCCAAGCAAACTCAACTGACATACCACCCCACATTTATCTATAAATACCCACCTTCACACACCATAATACTCACGCGAGCATCTGCCCCCTCACATCTCCCTTAAACTTCTAGACCTCGACTTCTTAAGTCAAAAAATCTACACGTGTTTTCGACCTACTGATAGAAAACACAAGCCTTACACATTTTGTTTTGTACCGTCGCCGTGCATTCGACCGAGCCATTTGACCAACTCAACATTAATCAATATGTTTTTCAACAACATATTTTCAACATCTTTTCAAAACAAAATCCTTTCTTAAGGCACTTGACGTGAGCGTGTCGTTGTACACCCAATCAAAACATATTTATATTCTCAACAGACAACTAGTTAGTGGTTAAGTTGAGGTCGATCCATGGGACGGTGTGCTTTGGGTTCTAAGTCTATCTATCTCAATTTATGCTAGTGTCACAATTGATGGGTTTGTAGCTGTGTTCTAAACTAATGAAAGTAATAAAGTAAAACAAACAATAAAATAAGAGATTTAAACAATTGATTAAAAGTGCTAGGATATCATGGGTTCATAGGGGATTCATGGGAGTTGATCATACAAACATGTTCACAAAGTTGCAAGAAATTTATGTTGTAGAGGAACCGAGTTGGTTTATGTCTTACGGTTCTTAGAAAGAGTTGGTCCCGGAGTCGAATCGATTAGATTGTACAACACCTACAAGTCGACTTACTTTCCTCCTAATCACTTCTATGCATGGTCTAACAAGACTCAAGTTGGTTTATATCTTACAAGTCAAGTTGAGTAGATAAGAGATGGTTTTAAACGCAAGGATTCATAGGCTTAGCATTTCATCAAACATAACATGTGCATAGGCTGACATTACAACAAACAAGCAATCTTAATTGTGAGAACATACTAGATTAAGCATGAATCAATCCCATGTTTGTTTCCCCTAATTACCCACTAATCCTAGTTTAGAGACTACTCACTTATTATCATGGTAAACATGTGATTAATGGTGTCAATCATCACAACAAGTGTAAACATGATAAGAGAATGAGGAAAATAAACAATAAAGAGTAAAGGGTAAAAGAATTATACCAAACTTGAGATGATTCCAAATAATAAAGCAAAGAATAAAAGAAGAGAACTTGATTGATTGATGAAGAGTTGTCAATTCTCCAATAATAACCCAATAATCTTCAATTACCCAATAATAAACTTGAATTACCCAATAATAAACTTGAACAATAATTAAGGAAAGATTAATGTGTAATTTTGTGGAAATATTGAGATTAATCTATTCTAATCTACTCCTAATCTAATCTAAGAGAATTTCCTTCTAAGAAGGCTTGATTTAATCTAAGGAAACTTGATGGTGGTTTGATTATTACAAGTGGGGTATATATAGTAGTACATCATTAGGTTAAGCAAGGGTAAATTAGTAAATAACAATGCTAATTGTTGAGTAGGGAAATGCTCCTCTCAAAGAAAGATGCTAGTCTCCTTTTTGCTAGTCTTTCAGAAATATGCGCATCTCGAGTGGGCTGGAGGAGAGACGGTTGCACTGGAAAGGAATCCGAGCGGAGTGGTCTCGGGACGCTCGGATCACAAGGCCTCAAGACGAGCGTCGTGAGCACGGGACGCTCGGATCACATGGCTTCAAGACGAGCGTCCTGGAGGGGGGGACGAGCGTCTTATCTCAGGGGACGAGCGTCTTGGGTCTCGGGACGAGCGGATTGGCGGAAAACTTCTTTGTTTGAGCTCGGATTGTAAAACGAACGTCATTTTCTCATCCGGACTCCTATTGGAATGATTCAAAAGCCTAGATCACTTGATTTTTCGACGCTGTTTCATCTAGCATACTTTCAGAGCCAAAGGAGCAACCCTTGGTTTGGTTTTCGAGCAATTTCTTCTTGCAATGTCTTCCTTCTCGTCATCCTTGCTTTTTAGCCTATGATCCTTCTATATACTCTTTATTCCTACATCCTTAGCCAACATTCTTGCCTCCTCTTCATACTAGTCCATCAAATATCGTCAACAAGCTTTCAAATATGCACGAAAGACGGGAATTTCCGCCTTATTATCTCCTTTCCTACAAAACATACGAAATGTACTAGGAAAGCACAATAGGAAGCATTTGACGGATAAAATGGCTATGGAATGTTATATTAGTATGCAAAATGGGCTCAATTAGGGGACTAAATGTGCGCAATTATGAGTAAAGAGGTGACAAAAACTAGGACCCTTATTCAAACTAACCTACTAATATAGCCGATGTGAGATAATTAGCGGGTCTCACTCCGCCCCTTCAACTCACAACAAGACAACCGTGAGGTAGGATGCTTTCTTGCAAGGCAAGGTGGGGCTTGCCAAAATGGCGATACATCCAAGCATTAAGCACACAAAATAAGTAATGGATGCATCTACAAAAGAATAGCCACTTTCCTCATCTAAGTGGCGGAAATTATCTATAAGGGAAACAATCTAAGGGTACACATTCCATCATAGATATGGTTTCTTCAAACTACTAAGGCTAGAAGGATAGCAATAAATCACCTCCAAGTTGTGTCAAGCTAGGATACCTAGTCCTCAATCGTTAAATGCTTTTGTCAAGAGTAGACTCCCTATGGTGTTAGAAACACTGGAGGATCGCGGAATTCCCCTTCTTGCCTAGACAAGAAGAAGGGTCGTCCCCTCTCTACCATGCACAAAAGTGGATTCGATGGAAAAGGGATCGATAGTATTTGAGTTTCGTTTTGGGAGTTTGCTTTTGTTTTTGTTTTTCCCCCCAATTTCTTGTGGCATATAACATTTGAGAACACTTTCTTTTTGACATTTATTTTAATGTTTGGCATTTCAATACTTGAAAACTTTCAACTTTTGCATTTTCTTTTGAACATTTTCAAAGTCACCCCATTTGTAGGGAGGGTGCTTGTTTGGGCTAAAAATCACTCAAAAGGGAAAGGCCCACTTGATAAATAAATGGATTATAAGAGAAGGGATAAGAGAAGGTGAGCCCACAGTTGTAGGAAGCACGGGATAGGATGAATGGCCCGGCACGTGCGCGAAAGGAAGACCGGAGCCCATTGAAGGAAGCGTCTGGATTTAGGAAAGAGGACTCAGGGAGAAGTTAGGGAGAAGTCAGGGAGATCAGGGAGAATTGAGGGAGACGGCCAAACATGGAAAAAGTTATTATGGAAATTATATTCCCTTTCCATAATCAAAGTAGGATACATCTAGGGTTCTTACCCTATAAATAGCCAATGAAGCAATCAAAGAAGGACATTCATTCATTCATCCACATGCGCATACATACATTCATTCGGATCTCATCAACACGGGACCTCGTGTTAGCAAGACTAGCATTACGTTACAATTGTAATCATCCTCCTACTCAAAACTAGTGCAATATTTGGCAGGGTACCGTCCCTCCCGCGGTTGTTTCCACATTGGGTTTTTCGCGTCACCAAATCTTACGTGTTAATTTATATTTCGTACTTTATTTCCTTATTCAAATACCATCGTACAAACAAACAATCAAATATCTGACGAGTAAGACCGCATTGACCCGAATCAACCAATTCGGTAAAAATACCTAAACAGTATGGCGCCCACCATGAGGCATTGTGGTCGTCAATCGTTGATAATCTAAATACGCAATGGATAAGCAAGCATCGGAATCCGTGTCAGGGAGCAGACAACCATCACCACCGCCGACCTCTACTCAAAATCCAGCATCGACAGTGGTAACGCAGGCTCCCGGACATACCTCAAGAACCGCACCATTAGCAAAAACCTCTTTGCCTCCGAAAACTCCTGCTGTCACAACCCAAGCCAGATCGAATAAGGGAGCAGCGAGCTCAGGCCTCACCCCGCCACCCAGTCCCACACAAATCTTGCTCGCTGGCGTAGAAAGTCTGCAGAAGACCATGGAAAACATGAGAGAAGACCAGAAGAAAGCTGAAGCTGAAGCAAGGAAGAGGGACAGAGAGCTCCGGGCACAGATAGATATCCTAAAATAGCAGTCTGTCACCCCAGTAAGCAGGGCAGGGGAAGGAAGGCCCCAGCTAGTAGATCTAACACAAGGGGCATCAGGCGGTAGGAATCCACTTCGGCAGATACCAGCTGAACTGGTAACAAGGTTGGATCTAGCTACAATACCATCAGATGAAAGAGTAACTCCACAAGGACTAGGATACCTCACACCGGATAACTGGCCGCCAGCCAGCCGTGTGGAAGCACGAACAGGTGGCACCCCTGTCAGCAATTCCGCAGCAATTGACCAGACACCTGGAGCAGGATCCGAGTGGAACCAGTAAGTAAACTGGCAGCAGGAAATGATCGTTACTTCAACCCCCTAGCTGCTGGGACACTTCAGAACCTTCAAGAGTTTGGCTCAGGAGGCAGCATGTTGAATCAGCAAGTAGATGACAGGCAGACCCCGGATTCAGGTAGCATAACAAATTAGCAGTACTTAGAGTTGAGAGAGATGCTAAGTAGGGTTCCAGGACTGCCTCCCCCACTTGAGAAAGCAACACCTGACAGTTATGCCGACTCACCATTCGTGGACGCCATATCCATCACAGCTATGCCAAAGGGATTCACAAGTCCAAATATGCCTCTCTTTGACGGCACAACAGATCCCTTTGACCATATAAGCCAGTACAAGCAGAAGATGATGACAGTAACAGCCGTAGGGCAGGTAAATGAGGCCTGCATGTGCAAAGGATTTGGATCCACCTTAACAGGGCCGGCACTTCGATGGTTTGTGAGTCTACCCAATAGGTCGATATCCACATTTGCTGAATTGGTGAACGCATTCACCCAGCAGTTTGCAAGCAGCAGGAAGCCACAAAAGCATGCAGAGGACCTATACAGAATCGTCCAGGGGGCATGAGAAACCATCGGAGAATACAACACCATATTCAACAATGAAAAGGTGGCAGTACGGGAATGTGATGTTTCGACAGTAGTAGAAGCCTTCAGGAGGGGTCTCCACCACGAGTCTGACTTGTATAAGCAGCTAACTATGCATCCTTGCCATAGGTTCGAAGCAGTGCAAGAAAAGGCTGTTGCCGCAATCAGACTAGAGGAAGACATCCTAGCCAGAGCCAGCCTTCCTAATACACCGAGTGTTTCCAGTACCTCAGCCGTAGAGAAATCAGGAAGAAAGCAACCTACCAGTAAGAGGGATGAAAGATATAGGCCATATGGAAGGGGAGTCAACAAAATCGAAGAAAATCAGTTACTCCCTACTCTGGCCGAATACGGATTCACTACAGGTATCGAGGGAATCCTGAAAGCACTCAGGGAGATGGGAGACAGGGTAAGGTGGCCCAAACCACCGGTAGAAGAACAGGCATGGCGAAAAGATAGAAAGAAGAAGTGTGAATTCCATCGTGATATTGGGCATAACACTGAAGACTGTTACACACTACGAAGAGAGATCAAGCGCCTGTACGAACAAGGAGAACTGAGCCACCTATTACCACGTGGGGGCAAGCAGCAGGATAAGGTAGGCTCTGCGAAGCCTGCAAATCCACCCACATGCACCAAAATCATAAACGTGATAACAGGCGGCTCAGATATATAAGTGGACTAACATACTCGGCAGCCAAGAGGCATGCCACCGGTACTAAAGGAGATAGACTAGAAAATTCTTGCAGAATTTCTCACAGTGATTTACCAGCCGTCACCTTTGATGAAGGAGACACATATGACGAACGGGAACATCATGATGCACTCATTATCACCCTGTCAATGGCTAACTGCACAGTTAGAAAGGTCTTGGTAGATACAAGCAGCTCGGTCAATCTGATTATGCTAAAAACCATAGAAAATATGGGATTCAGCGAGAAGGATTTACAGAAGAAGACTATCCCGCTAGTAGGCTTCAGCAGGAAGACAGCTAACTCACTAGGTGAGATAGTCATCCCAACCTACGTGGGAGGAGTTAATAAGCAGATCAGATACCTGGTCATAGACGGACCCTCTACCTACAATGTTATCCTGGGAAGGCCGTGGCTGCACCAGATGAAGGCAGTCCCTTCAACGTATCACCAATGCATAAAATTCCCCACACCATGGGGAGTAGAGACAATAAGAGGAGATCAGAAGGAAGCTAGAGGCTGCTACAAGAAGGCACTAAAGTGCACTGCCAGCCCTCCCGCATAGCAATTACAGAAACAGCCTGTCCAGGACGAATACATCGAGCCCCCAGCAGAAGAGCTGGATCAAATTAACCTGGACAAGCTGCACCCAGAAAGAACTGTGCTAATTGGAGCCAGATGCACATGAAGCTTAAGACAGCAATTAATCAAATTTCTGTAAGACAACATGGATTGTTTCGCATTATCACACGACGACATGATAGGGATAGATCCGTCCATCATAACGCATAAGCTCAGCGTGGACCCAAAGTGTAAGCCCGTCCAACAGATAAGAAGAAAATTTGCAGCAGAAAGAAATAAGGTAATCAACCAAGAGGTAGATAGCCTCCTGGCAGCAAAGAAAATAAGAGAAGTAAAATATCCAGAGTGGTTGTCTAACGTAGTAGTGGTGCCTAAGAAGAATGGAAAGTGGAGAGTATGTGTGGACTTCATCGACCTCAACAAACCATGCCCTAAAGATCTCTTCCCCCTGCCTCATATCGATGCAATGGTGGATGCAACAGCTGGGCATGAAATGCTGACATTTCTAGACGCATGGAGTGGCTACAATCAGATCAAGATGGATCCTGCAGATCAAGAGAAGACGGCATTCATGTCTGAAAGAGGAATATATTGTTACAACGTTATGCCCTTCGGCCTAAAGAATGCAGGCTCCACATACCAGAGGCTGGTCAACCGCATGTTTAAAGAGCAAATAGGAAGAACTATGGAGGTATATATTGATGACATGGTGGTAAAGTCAGAAAAAGCCAAAGATCATATGCGGCATCTGGCAGAGACATTCAGCACCCTGAGGCAGTATAAAATGAAGTTAAATCCATCTAAGTGTACCTTCGGGGTATCCTCTGGCAAATTCTTAGGCTATATTGTAACTCAAAGAGGGATAGAAGCCAGCATTGAGCAGATTAAAGCCGTGTTACAATTAAAGTCACCTGAAAAGCCTAAAGACGTTCAAAGGCTAGATGGTAAGGTAGCAGCCCTGAGCAGGTTCATCTCAAGATCATCCGACAAGGGGATCTGATAGCACAAGCAGTAAGATGTGAATTCAAGGCAACTAATAACGAGACAGAATACGAGGCCTTGATATTAGGAATGTAACTAGCTCTGGAATTAGGGGTCAGGCAGCTACACATATCCAGTGACTCTCTACTAATAGTCAACCACGTGAATGATGAGTTTATAGCCAGAGATTCAAAGATGATTGCATACTTAAAAATAGCAAAAGAGCTAAAACAGAAATTCAAAACTTGCAAGCTCAAGCAGATTCCCAGGGATCAGAATGTGGAAGCAGATGCCTTAGCAACTCTGGGGGCAACATTTAAGCCAACAGAACTATCCAACATTCCTATCGCACATATGCTAGAACCTTCTATCCAGAAGACAGATGAAGTAGACAAAGGAGAACTGGAGGATAAGCAGGACGAAGTGGGAGTTCAGACAGCAACGAAAGCCGGGGAAGGCTCTCAGCCAGTTGACCAACCGCCTGATAAACCATCTGCAGAGGCAGACGACTGGGATTGGCGCACAACCTACCTAGACTGGCTGCATCATAATAAGCTGCCAGATGACAAGAAGGAAGTGAGGGCTTTCAGAATAAAAGCCTCCAGGTTTATACTTATTGACGATATACTATTCAGGAAGTCACTGGCAGGTCCCTACTTACGGTGTCTGGACAAGGAGGAAGCACAGACTGTATTACATGCTCTCCACAGTGGCGAATGTAGAAACCATGCAGGGGGCAGGAGTCTGGCAAATAAAGCTCTCAGACAAGGATACTTCTGGCCCACAATGAAGGCAGATGCAGCAGAATACGCATGTAAGTGTGACGCCTGCCAGCGCTCAGCACCAATGATCCACCAGCCGGCAGAACCCTTGCATCCTATCATTTCCCCCTGGCCGTTCATGACGTGGGGCATGGACATAGTAGGCCCCTTACCAAGAGTCACAGGAAACAGAATATGGATGCTAGCAATGACAGATTACTTCTCCAAGTGGATAGAGGCAGAAGCATTCACAGAAGTAAAAGACAAGCAAGTCATTTCTTTCATAAAACGAAATATCATCTGCTGGTTTGGTATCCCATCAGAAATCATATGTGACAATGGTTCACAATTCATCTCCAACGATGCCGAAGGATACTGTGCCAGGTGGAATATTACCCTGAAGAAATCAGCACCCAGGACTCCAAAATCTAACAGACAAGCTGAGTCCAGCAACAAAATTATCATGGACAATCTGAGAAGGAGGTTACAAGAGTTAGGAGGAAAGTGGGCAGATGAATTGCCACTAGTGTTATGGTCAGATAGAACGACGCCGAAGGTTGCAACAGGACAAACGCCCTTCAGCCTGGTGTTTGGCGCGAAAGCGGTCATTCCATCAGAAGTTTTGGTTCCCACTCACAGGTATGGATGTATGACAGGGGAACTGAACAGTGCAGAGTTGGTCAGGAGCCTGGACACAGTAGACGAGCTGTGTGCAAGTGCAAAAATACGTCTAGCTGCCTACAAGCAGTCGGTGGCCAGAAGTTACAACAAGAATGTGAAGGTCAGGCTCCTGGAGGTAGGAGACCTGGTTCTCCGTGAAGTGTTTCAAAACACCAAAAACCGAAAGGCAGGTAAATTCGCCTACAAATGGGAAGGACCATACCAGGTAGAAGGAGTTGTTGGCCATGGTGCATACAGACTGATGACTATGGACGGTCAAATCATACAACGCCCATGGAACATACTTCACCTGAAGAGATATTACTTTTGATAATAAGTAGATTTTAGCCTACAAAGTCATGTACTATGAGAAGCCAAATTATTTTAAGTAAAGAAATAAAAATTCGGTAGTAGGCATACTACCAATTCCATATCCCTTTTTGGTACCTTTGTTTTCTTTTAATTTTTAAACTACTATTGAGCGATATGGTCTGACAGCGTCCTGGGACCACAATTGCTCTGGTACCCCATGAGATGGCGTCAGGTACTTCATATCACTCTAATAGACTTTTCTGTTTTCAGGCTTCCCTAAATACATCACTTTGAATCCTAATGTCTATGGTGCTTTGGAAGTATATTTAGCAGGACTGTCAACTGCCAACGCGGGGTGACAAGGCACACGACACTCCAACATGCCTAACCTACTTTATCCACAAGGAGCACCCTCACCAGGCGGACTGTGGAACATACGAAAGGGCGCCTGGTTGACAGCTAAACACGCTTACCCAACTACCCCTGATACCACCCCCTGGATGTAGCTCGCACTAATCGCAATTAATCAGGGCCCCAGCATGCATGCATACGAATATGGAACGTAGGGATCTCTGAGCTACCATAATCCTGCAGCGTCCCATTGGTCCTAGAACGACGATAAACTTGCCTAAATTATGCCCCTGTTGGCTTTAAACGTGATGAACACACCTTGCGTCATGAACAAGGTTAAGTAGTCCAAAATTGCGGCATACGCCTAAATCAGTCATTAGACTGACACGGCAGCTACCTGAGTCTAGTTCAGCCTCTTCAGGCTGACTCGACTGGTCTAAATCAGCTTTTAAGGTTGACACGGCCACCCCTCCTTACATTGTGGCACATGCCTAAATCAGTCAACGGACTGACACGGCAGCTAGCTGAGTCTGAGTCAGCCTCCTCAGGATGACGTGACTCGCTTAAATCAGCCAGCAGGCTGACACGGCAACCTCCTAAACTAAGGAAACCTAAGAAACAAGCACACATGATATAAGCTAAAACTTGCCTAACTACGGCAAGGAGCATTCCAAAACATGACCAATACGGCCCCAAATTTAATCGCCACCCGGGCGAAGCTACCAGAAAGAGTTTTAAAACTTACAAGTCTGCCACCACTGGGCCAGACTACCAAAATGTTCATTGATAAAAAAACTTAATTATCGGTCACATTAATGACCTCCACTTCTGGCATCTCCTCTGCCTGCTGACCTTCAGTTTCAGGTACCAGATCGGCTTGCGCACCCTCAGCTGCCATAGCCTCCTAAGCTCCGTCAGCAGCGTCTTGGGGCAATCCAGCATCTCCACCAGCAGCCTGCTCAGCCAGTGCAGGAGAATTCATCTCCCCAATTTCAGGCATCAGCGCACTCAGATCAGGTGGGGTGGGGTACAGCATCTCCAGCTGCCTCTCCTCTTCTTTTACAGCTTGCTGGGTTGGAGCCTCCTCAAGAGCAGCACGCATCCCGCTGATTTTTCCCCGCCAGGTAGCATAAGCAACGACATTGGTGGCCAGGGAGATCAGCTCGCTGATCTTCTCGTCAGAGCGCTTAAGGGAATCAGAGAAGGTGCTGCACACATCTTGAGTGCGTGCCAGCTGATCAGCCCCTTCCTTCAACTTCTTCTTGGCACCAGCAAGTTCAGCCTTCAGCTCCACCACGCGTTCCTTCTGATCAGATCGCTGCTGCGCCAAATCGGCAACTGTCCCCTTCAGCTCTTGGTTTTTGGCGTTGGTGGCACGGCTGGTGGTCTGCACTATGTTGATCATCTTTCTGTTGAAAAGAGCAGACTCGAGGGTCTGGGGTAGAGAGGAAAAAAAAAAATTTAAAAGTCAGCAAGAAGTATTCGAAAAAAAAAAATATATATAATATTTTGGAACAGGTAGAAGACGAAGATCACTTACCATAAAGGCATTGTGCACATTGTTCTCAGCCATCTCCTCTGGAGAAAATTATGAGAAAGCCTCTTTTAGAGGAGGGAAGAGCAGTTGGTCGATCTCTGGCTAATAGGGCACCTTATCAACATTCCCAAAACCCTCTGGGAAGTCAGCAATGGTGCCTCTGCTAGATGAGGCACGAGGACTGGTAGGAGGAGTAGGGGGATGGCGAGACAATGGATCAACCTCCAAAGATCAGGCATAGCAGAACTGGAATGAGTAGGAGGAGTCTGGAAAGAGGTAGCAGGAGCACTCCTCTTGGAGGCAGATTCCACGTCAGGACTGGCAGTGGATCTCTTTCTTTTTGCGCTCTGGAGGATAACTTCCAGAGGATCAACTTTTGAACCTGCAAGCAGACATCATCTCAGGCGTCAGAAAAGTTAAAGCTGTCAGTAAAGTTGCATGCAAACTGAAACAACTCTAAGAGGCTTACCAGAAGACATGCTGTGAGCTGATTGAAGGGGGTTGGAGGAGGAAGCAGGTGAGAAACCAGGAAGCAGGTCAGGAAATTTTCTCTCAGATTCAGGGATACAGAACAACTTGCTGCGGGCAGGGATCTGGGCGTCAATACCAGTCAGGTAGCAGGGACCTGCACGAGGGCGATGAAGTAAGCTAGTAAGCAGCAGGATAAAATAAATCAGGTAACAGGAAGGCCACTTACTCGAAGTTTTGACCCATTTCTCGAAGATGTAGTCGGCAGGCGGCTAGATAGAGTCCTTCCTCACAAAGAAGAAATCTTCAAACCACTTCTCATCCCGAGATTTGGACACATGCCTGAAGGGAGCCTCTCCAGAGCCCCGGAGTGAGAACTGGCCCCTACCCAGGGACCTGATATTATACATGTGGGCCAGATCGCCCAGAGAGATAGAGTTGCCAGTATTTTGACAAGCGGCTAAGGATTAAAGAAGAACCCTCCAGACATTGGCGAAAATTTGTGCCATGGCGAAGTTGTTTGTAAAGATGAAGTCTTGGACGAGTTTAGGAAAAGGGAAGCGAAGACCATATTTAAATGGGTATAAATAAAAGCAAAATCATCCTGGATGAAGGGCATCAGCTTTTTGACCCGGTTCAGGGTTGGCGATATCCACCCCGTCACCAAGACCAAGCAAACCCTTGATCATATGGATGTCAGCAGGGGTCAAGGCGGAATCACAGTCGTGGGGGTGAGTGAAGAGCCCCCGGGAAAGAAAGACCGGATCAGGATTGCGGTCAGTAGGTGTGGAAGTTTACACTACAGTGTCGGGTTTTGCCCATGATGAAGAAAGAGAAAATGGGAATTAAAGAAGAAAAAGAGGAAGAAATACCTGGGAACAACGGGAGTAGAACAGTGAAGCCGGCAAAGGAATGAGGGAAGGAAGATTAAGGATTTGAGAAAGAGAGAGGGAGAGTTTTAATGAAATGATTTTGTAATTAATGGAGTGAAGAAAGGAGGTTGGGGTTATAAAGGAAAAGAGAGGGAGTAGGGTGCGAGAAAAGAGGAGGTGGGCGGCTGAAGTGATGGATATGCATGAAAAGGGGTGCAAATGACGGCTTAGGGTTTTAGCAGTCGACTACGTAAATTCCTTGCTCGACACCTCGAAGCGTACTTCACAAGAAATTTGGGGCAAACTGTTTGGGCTAAAAATCACTCAAATGGGAAAGGCCCACTTGATAAATAAATGGATCATAAGAGAAGGGATAAGAGAAGGTGAGCCCACAGTTGTAGGAAGCACGGGATATGACGAATGGCCCGGCACGTGCGCGAAAGGAAGACCGGAGCCCATTGAAGGAAGCGTCTGGATTTAGGAAAGAGGACTCAGGGAGAAGTTAGGGAGAAGTCAGGGAGATCAGGGAGAATTGAGGGAGACGGCCAAACATAAAAAGAGTTATTATGGAAATTATATTCCCTTTCCATAATCAAAGTAGGATACATCTAGGGTTCTTACCCTATAAATAGCCAAGGAAGCAATCAAAGAAGGACATTCATTCATTCATCCACATGCGCATACATACATTCATTCGGATCTCATCAACACGGGACCTCGTGTTAGCAAGACTAGCATTACGTTACAATTATAATCATCCTCCTACTCAAAACTAGTGCAATATTTGGCAGGGTACCATCCCTCCCGCGGTTGTTCCCACATTGGGTTTTCCGCGTCACCAAATCTTAGGTGTTAATTTATATTTCGTACTTTATTTCCTTATTCAAATACCATCGTACAAACAAACAATCAATTATCCGACGAGTAAGACCGCATTGACCCGAATCAACCAATTCGGTAAAAATACCTAAACAGTGCTTATATTTGAAGCTTTAGGAGTCTATTTTTGCTCCTCTTTTCATTTGATGCAATTTGCAAACTTTTTGACTTTTCATTTCATTTCTTGAACTCAAATTTTGAACAATTTTTTTGCCCATTCCCTTTGATGACAAAATGTGGTAGAACATGGATGATGGTTGTATGGTTTCAAGGGTCACCTTGGAATAAACGGTAGCCAAGGAGTTATCACACCACAAGGTAATCTTGACTAGGCCTTAATCCATGGGTCAAAGGATACTAGTATGACACATCCTAGGGTGTTTTATAAGTATTCTAACAAACAAAGTCTTAAGAAGAGAAAGTATCTATAAGGGCGTTATATACACTTGTCAAGTTTCCCAAATAGATGCTTTCACAAAATTTTCTAACCATGCAAACTACATGCCATGATGCAAATATCATATATACAACCTAATGCATATGCTTCTACCAACTAGTATGCGAAATAATCTAAATGCAATCCTATAATCACATTGTTTATACCGCATCAATCAAAATAAAGCCACATAGTCATTAACATAAAGAGGAAAAAGGAGATTGGAAAGATCATACCATGCGGTTTTCAATATCCTCATGTCTCGGGTGTGGCGTAGTTGATCAATGTGAAAAAGGATGGACAACACACAATATATACAAGACTACACTATAAAGGAAATGAACATGTTTTTGAATTTTTGCATTTTTCAAATTTTTATGGTTTTTATGATGATGAAATAAAAAGACATGTTTTTGTATTTTTCAAATTTTTCAATTTTTATCATTTTGGAATATAAATTCCCATCCCCCACTTTATTTTGGACATTGTCCTCAATGTACATGTAGGAGTAGGAATGAAAAAGGAATACATGTTTTTGGATTTTTGAATTTATGGAAATAAATGCAGTGATATGAATGAATGCATGCTCTAACTAAATGCAATTCTATATGACATATATAACAAATGAATGCAATCTAAACTATACTATATGATGCATGATTTCTATTAAACTATGGTCACTTATGATCAAACCTCCCCAAGCCGATTTAAGCACTATTGCTAGTGTAGAAAGGAAATAGGATTGATCATTAGTGACTATGCATGAATTCTAGTCTATATGCAACTATCTACATGAATCATGTGAGAAATATTACAATGCAACTATACTATATGAACTAACTAATGTAAATGCAATATGAAATATAATACAAATGCAAGCTAAATGTATATGTATATAACTAAATGCAAGTGTAAATGTAATGCAAAGTGAAAGGAAAGGATATCTTACAAATGGTGGTTTGAGATAGGACTCCACCAAACTAGTTTGAATTGTTGAAGTTCTTTTGCTTTGTCCATAGAGCTCAAGGCTCTTAGAAGAAGATCAAAAGCTTGTGAACAAGCTCCAAATAAGCAAAAGTATGGGTTGCTCCATTTGAACGTGAAATTTGGCCAAGGAAGTTTGTCATATATCCTTTCTTTCACCTTGTCCTTGGCACTAGAGCTTTCCCAATGCTTCAAACCAATAAGCCTATGATTCTTGTCAACACTAGGTATATAGTATGGTTCATATTCGTCCGAAGACTTCCACTCACCACCTTCTCCTTCAATTTCGGTGATGATGATAGCGTTTGAATTTGTCAATCCTTCAAGAGTAGAAGGAGAATTCTCATGGCATTGATGACGGGTACCTTTGGAGTTGAAATTGTGGGTGCCAAATCTCCACAAGTAAGTTCATTTGCAAGTTTTTTCTTGAGCTTTCCCACCAAGTACCCTTTATATGATGATGTGGCTTTTTGGAGAAGGTCTTCCACATCATCTCCAACAATCATAGGTTCCATGGTGGGTGCGAAAAGGTCTTCATGGTTAATAGGAAAGAGGCATTCATCTTCCTCATGGAAGCATACCTCAAACTTCTCAAGGATGGGTTCCTCAAGTGAGGCAATCTCACAACTCCCTTCATTCCATAAGCCCTTGCAAGACACATATTCCGCATAAGCTCCTTCCTTAGGCTTGTCATCATCGCTATCTTCATATGAATCATAAATGGGGGCTTCACTCCTCATCAACTATTTCTCCAACACCTCAACATCCACATCAAAAGACACACCCTCATACTCACAAAGGCTAAGAGTATTTGGCTTACTCAACCTCATATCTTCCTCATCAAAAACCACACTTTCATACTCACAAGAGCTCAAGGAAATTGGCTCTTCCCACTTTTCATCAAAGGCAACTCCTTCAAACTCGCATTTATTATCTAAGGAATGGTGAGGGATAGTTATTTGGGCTTTCTTCATTTGAGCAATTTGAATCTCCAACTCCTCACCTTGGGTAACAATGCCTTGAAGAACATTGTCCCTTTTTTGGCTCTCTTCTAGCATTTGTTTGAAGAAGTTTTGTTGATCTCCCATCATTTGGAGAATTACATTTTGAATGGGCTCATCTTCTTGTTGTGGGTGGGTGTGAAAGTGGTTGTATTGTTGTGTTTGGAATTGGTTGCAAAGTGGGTATTGGGAGGGTGGTTGTTGTGGATATTGGATGTGGTGATTTTGGTGGGAAAATTTGGGGTAGTAGTTTGGATTTTCATTGTATGAATAATAAGGTAGGTTTGTGTTGACTTGCTCCTCAAACTCCTCATACCCATAGTCATACTCAAAAGATCTACCACATACTCCATATGTCAAGTCTTGGGTCATCATCACTAAGACAAGGAAACAACTACAACCAAGGAACCTACACAAAAATGGTAAGAACAATCCTTGAGGAACAAGTTCCTCAAGATTAAGGCACAAATAAAAATAGACAAACAAGCAAGAACTTAATCACATAACACCGTCCCCGGCAACGGCGCCATTTTGGTCGGACAAGAGTTGGTCGTCACACATCCAATCAAACACATTTATAATACTCAACAAACAAGTAGTTAGTGGTAAGTCGAGGTCGATCCATGGGACGGTGTGCTTTGGGTTCTAAGTCTATCTATCTCAATTTATGCTAGTGTCACAATTTGTTTGGGTTTGTAGTTGTGTTCTAGACTAATGCAAGCAATAAAGTATAACAAGTAATAAAATGAAGGATGTAAACAAATGATTAAAAGTGCTAGGATATCATGGGTTCATGGGGGATTCATGGGAGTTGATCATACAAACATGTTCACAAAGTTGCAAGCAATTAATGTTGTAGAGGAACCGAGTTGGTTTATGTCATACGGTTCTTAGGAAGAGTTGGGTCCCGGAGCCGAATCGATTAGATTGTACAACACCTACAAGTCGACTTACTTTCCTCCTAATCACTTCTATGCATGGTCTAACAAGACTCGAGTTGGTTTATATCTTACAAGTCAAGTTGAATAGATAAGAGATGGTTATAAATGCAAGGATTCATAGGCTTAGCATTTCATCAAACATAACATGTGCATAGGTTGACATCACAACAAGCAAGCAAATTAATTATGAAAACATATTAAATTAAGCATGATTAATCCCCATGTTTGTTTCCCTTAATTACGCATTAATCCTAGCTAAAGGAAACTACTCACTCATTATCATAGAAAACATGTCATTAATGGTGTCAATCATTACAACAAGTATAAACATGATAAGAGCTTAAGGAAATAAACAATAAAGGGTAAAGAGCAAAGGAATTATACCAAACTTGAGATGATCCAAATAATAAAGCAAAGAATAAAAGAAGAGAACTTGATTGATTGATGAAAAGTTGTCAATTCTCCAATAATAACCCAATAATCTTCAATTACCCAATAATAATAATCTTGAACAATAATTAAGGAAAGATTAATGTGTAATTTTGTGGAAAGATTGGGATTAATCTAATCTAATCTACTCCTAATCTAATCTAAGAGGATTTTCTAATGTGGAAGCCCCCTTTGATTATTATCAAAATGGGGTATATATAGTAGTGCCTCATTAGGTTAACTAAGGCTAAATTAGTAATTAATAATGCTAATTGTTGAGTAGGGAAATGCTCCTCTCAAAGAGAGATGCTGGTCTCCTTTTTGCTAGTCTTTCAGAAATATGCGCAGCTCGAGTAACACAAGGAAGAGGACGTTTTGCACTGTGAAGGAATCCGAGCGGATTATGGGTCGGGACGCTCGGACTGTAGCAGGGGGAGACGAGCGGCTGGACAGTCGGGACGCTCGGATTGTTGGAGCAGGGGACAAGCGGCTTGGAGCTTTGGACGCTCGGATTGTTCTTCAGAGTATTTAGCTTCTTCCTCTCGCATACTTCTTATTCTTGCAATGTTGGTCTTAGTTCTTGCCTCTCCTTCTATATTCGTTCAGCCAAATTTATCAATATCCTCCAAAGAAGCTCAAGAGACGGGAATTTCCGCCTAATTACCTTCTTTCCTACAAAACATACGAAATGCACTAGGAAAGCAAAATAGGAAGCATTTGACGGATAAAATGGCTATGGAATGTTATAATAGTATGCAAAATAGGCTCAATTAGGGGACTAAATATGCGCAATTATGAGTCACATCAAATATCCCCAAACCGAACCTTTACTCGTCCCGAGTAAAGAGGTGACTAAAACTAGACCTTTATTTAAACTATCCTACTAATATAGCCGATGTGAGACAATTAGCGGATCTCACTCCGCCCCTTCAACTCACAACAAGACAACCATGAGGTAGGATGCCTTCTTGCAAGGGAAGGTGGGGCTTGCCAAAATGGCGACACGTCCAAGCATTAAAGCACACAAAACAAGTAATGAATGCATCTACAAAAACGAATAGCCACTTTCCTCATCTAAGTGGCGGAAATTATCTATAGGGGAAACAATCTAAGGGTACACATTCCATCATAGATACAGTTTCTTCAAACTACTAAGCCTAGAGGGATACCAATAAATCACCTCCAAGTTGTGTCAAGCTAGGGTACCTTTGTCCTCAATTGTTAAATGCTTTCGTCAAGAGTATGCTCCCTATGGTGTTAGAAACACTGGAGGATCGCGGAATTCCCCTTCTTGCCTAGACAAGAAGAAGGGTCGTCCCCTCTCTACCATGCACAAAAGTGGATTCGATGGATAAAGGGATCATTTGAATTTGAGTTTCATGTGGGAGTTTGCTTTTTGTTGTTTTTTTTTTTCGAATTTGTTGTGGCAATTGACATTTGAGAACACTTTCTTTTTGCCATTTCTTTTGATGTGTGGCATTTCAATACTTGACAATTTTCAACTTTTTGCATTTTCTTTTGAACATTTTCAAAGTCACCCCATTTGTAGGGAGGGTGCTTATATTTGAAGCATAGGAGTTCTTATTTTGTTACTCCTCTTTTCTTTTGATGCAATTACAAACTTTTTGACTTTTCATTTCAATTCTTGAACTCAAATTTTTGAACAATTTTTGTGCCCATTCCCTTTGATGACAAAATGTGGTAGAATATGGATGATGGTTGCATGGTTTCAAGGGTCACCTTGGAATAAACGGTAGCCAAGGAGTTATCACACCACAAGGTACTCTTGACTAGGCCATAATCCACGGGTCAAATGATACTAGCATGACACATCCTAGGGTGTTTTACAAGTATTCTAACAAGCAAAGTCTTAAGAAGAAAAAGTATCTACAAGGGCCTATATACACTTGTCAAGTTTCCCAAATAGACGGTTTCACAAAATTTTCCTAAATGCAACTACATGCCATGATGCAACTAACATTTATACATCCTAATGCATATGCTTCTATCAACTAGTATGTCATATAAACTAAATGCAACTCCTAACAACACATAGATACACAAACCGCAACAACAAAATACACCACATTCTCCTTGACATGTAAGCCCATCCTCCTTATATGAAAAATGAAAAAGAAATGGAAGGGAAATAGAGATTAGAGTGATCATACCAAGCGGTCTTCATTTTCCCTTGCTAATGCCTCAAATGTAGTGTTGTATCTATGTGAGAAGAGAACAAAAACACAAGTATATACAATTCTACACTATTAAATTAAAGAACATGTTTTTGGTTTTTGAAATTTTCAAATTTTTATGGGCTTTGTTTTTATGAAATTAAAAGACATATTTTTGGGATTTTTCGAAATTTTTCAATTTTTTATCATTTTTGGAATATAAATTCCCATCCCCCACTTTATTTTGGACATTGTCCTCAATGTACATGTAGGAGTAGGAATGAAAAAGAGATACATGTTTTTGGATTTTTGATTTTTATGGATATTAAAGTACAAATGCAATGGTATGATATGAATGCATGCTCTAACTAAATGCAATTCTATATGGCATATATAACAAATGAATGCAATCTACACTATACTAGATGATGCATGCTAAATGCTTAAGTCACCTATGATCAAACCTCCCCAAACCGATTTAAACACTATTTCTAGTGTAGAAAAGATTAGGATTGGTCATTAGTGACTATGCATGAATTCTAGTCTATATACAACTATCTACATGAATCATGTGAGATATATTACAACGCAACTATACTATATGAACTAACTAATGTAAATGCAATATGAAATATAATACAAATGCAAGTGAAGACTAAACTAAATGCAATGCACTATACAAAAAGGGGGAGGGAGAGAAGAGTATCATACAATGGAGGTGGTGAGGTAGGAATCTCTCACTCGTCATCATCATCATGGTGGTAGCCATACCTGCTAGAACTTCCTCCTTGGTCATACCCCCCAACTTGACCAAAGTATCCTCCACCTTGACCATAAAAGTTCCCGACTTGGTTCCCTTGATTAGGGAACAAAAGGTGTGGTTGAGCCCAAGATGGTCGAGGGCCATTAGGGTCGATATACCCTTGTTGTGCCATTTGGTAGTATTGAGGATAGAGGGCCAAGTAGTTATCGACCCGCCCATCGTTTACTCAAATATCAACCTTCTTCATAAGATCCATCAAATCATTCATATCCGGAGCATCGGGGACTTGCGGTGAGAATGGCCTATGAGGAGTGGGGTATGGTGGGATAGGCACATAGGACGGCAGGGCAATGGGCCTTGCCGGTATCCCACGAGGCGGTGGAGGGTGGCGGGGTACTTCTTCTCTTTGAGGGGGGTTAGGGTGGATTTAAATGTCGAGGAGGTAACTCGGCCTAGGTGAATATGGGCTCAACCTTGGGTCGGTACCGGGTATATTCCACCCCGAAAGAATAATAGAAGAACACCCTTTTGTGAACCATTCTACACTCCCATCTTGAGTGTAGGCACACCACCGGTGGTGGTTGAAGACGGCGTCCTCATCAATCAAAGTACTACCCTCAAGAGGTGCATAAGTCCCATGGGTGTTGAACCCGGGACAAAGGTAGTTAGCCAAGATAGTAATTAGACCTCCCATCACGAAGGTCTTAAGTTGGGAGTTCCCTTGAGAGAAATCGTAGAATCTCGTAAGCATCTCAAGGGGGGTATTGAATTTGTATCGCCTTGTCCCCCGAACATTTAGATAGGATTAAAGGAATGTCAAATCGAGGAGAGTGCACCTATCTTGTTCGAATCTCCCATTAATGGTGCCGGCTACGAAACGTTCGGTGATCCGAATCACCGGGTGTTGAATAGCAAAGGTATAGCATTGTTTTTGGTGAATGAAGTCCCGAAAATAGCCTTCCAAACTAGGTCCACATCAAAGTCGGAGGGTTTGTTGATGTTGCTTGTTGGTACAACAACACCAAAAATATGAGCAAATTGGTCAAGTGATAGTCTATGGTCGAGGTTGCACAACCGGAACTCCATACCAACGGTGCTTAGTATGTTCGAAACAATGCGGAGGCTACTCAAAAATTCCAAGGTAAGGCTAAGGTATGTCTGTTCATGGGCATGGAATAATTTCCCAATCCCCAAACCATCAAAGAACATTTCGGTTTGATACCTTATACCTAGGATTTCTAACACCCTAGTGTCAATAAATTGAGTTGGTTCGTAATGCTTACCTAGCAACTTGACGAACTTAGCGCGGTGGTCATCGGATGTGAAGAGTACCTTCGGAAACTACTCAAGTTGCTCCACCCCTCCTGTTATCACGGGATGGAAGTTTCTTGGCAGCATCCTTTCTTGAGGGGATGAAGAAGATGAGCCCTTGCGTTTTTTGGTGGCGGCTTCAACGAGCTTCTTGGCTTTTCCCTTGAGATTCATCATTTTTGATTTGGGAAAGTTATGATTTGGTTGATTTTTGTTGTGATGGGAGTGTTTGGAGGTGAAGATGAGTGGATTAGGTTTAGATAAGATGAGGAAATGTGGGATGGGGGGGGGGGGGGGGGTGATTTTATAGAAAAGTGGTGTGGGACGAGCGGCTGAGGGTCGGGCTCAGGCGGATTGTTGGAGCAGGGGACGAGCAGCTTGGAGCTTTGGATGCTCGGTTTGTTCTTCAGAGTATTTAGCTTCTTCCTCTCGCATACTTCTTATTCTTGTAATGTTGATCTTAGTTCTTGCCTATCCTTCCATATTCGTTCAGCCAAATTTATCAATATCCTTCCAAATAAGCTCAAGAGACGGGAATTTCCACCTAATTAGACAAACAAGCAATTTGCAATGGTAAGAGTTGACATGAGCGTGTCGTTGTACATCCAATCAAAACACATTTATAATCTCAACAAACAACTAGTTAGTGGTTAAGTCGAGGTCGATCCATGGGACGGTGTGCTTTGGGTTCTAAGTCTATCTATCTCAAATTATGCTAGTGTCACAATTGGTTTGGGTTTGTAGTTGTGTTCTAGACTAATGCAAGCAATAAAGTAAAACAAGCAATAATAGGAAGGATGTAAACAAATGACTAAAAATGTTAGGATATCATGGGTTCATAGGGGAATCATGGGAGTTGATCATACAAACATGTTCTCAATTACAAGCAAGCAATTATTGTTGTGATGGGATCGAGTTAGTGTATATCTTACAATCCCTAAGAAGGTTTGGGTCCCGGAGCCGAATCGATTAGATTGTACAACGCCGAAAAATCGACTTAATCCTTCCTATTCAACTATAAGCATGGTCTAATGAGGCTCGAGTTGGTTTATGTTTTAGAAGCTTCATTGAAAAGATAAGTGATGGGTAAAAAATGCAAGGATTCATAGGCTCGCATTTCATCAAACATAACATGTGCATAAGTTGAAATCACAACAAGCAAGCAAATAAATTATGTGAACATATTAGATTAAGCATGAATCATTCCCCATGTTGGTTTCCCTTAATTACCCATTAATCCTAGCTAGAAGATTACTCACTCATAGTCAAGTTTAACATGTTAATAAGGTTGTCAATCATACTAACAAAGCCAAACATGATAAATAAATGATGTGATTAACAATAATTAAACAAGAGTAAAAGAGATTATACCTATGAAGATGATTCCAAATAATAAAGCAAAGAATAAAAGAAGAGAACTTGATTGATTGATGAAGAGTTGTCAATTCTCCAATAATAACCCAATAATCTTCAATTACCCAATAATGAACTTGAATTACCCAATAATAAACTTGAACAATAATTAAAGGAAAGATTAATGTGTGATTTGTGGAAAGATTAAAGAGTAATCTATTCTAATCTACTCCTAATCTAATCTAAGAGAGTTTCCTACTAAGAGAGCTTGATTTAATCTAAGGAAACTTGATGGTGGTTTGATTATTACAAGTGGGGTATATATAGTAGTACATCATTAGGTTAAGCAAGAGTAAATTACTAAATAACATTGCTAATTTTTGAGTAGGGAAATGCTCCTCTCAAAGAAAGATGCTAGTCTCCTTTTTGCTAGTCTTTCAGAAATATGAGCATCTCGAGTGGGCTGGAGGAGAGACGGTTGCACTGGAAAGGAATCCGAGCGGATTGGTCTCGGGACGCTCGGATCACAAGGCCTCAAGACGAGCGTCGTGAGCACGAGACGCTCGGATCACAAGGCTTCAAGACGAGCGTCCTGGAGGGGGGGGGGGGACGAGTGTCTTGTCTCAGGGGACGAGCGTCTTGGGTCTCGGGACGAGCGGATTGGCGGACAGCTTCTTTGTTTGAGCCCGGATTGTAAAACGGACGTCATTTTCTTGTCCGGACTCCTATTGGAATGATTCAAAAGCCTAGATCACTTGATTTTTCGACGCCGTTTTATCTAGCATACTTTCAGAGCCAAAGGAGCAACCTTTGGTTTGGTTTTCTAGCAATTTATTCTTGTAATGTCTTCCTTCTCGTCATCCTTGCTTTTAAGCCTATGATCCTTCTATATACTCTTTATTCCTACATCCTTAGCCATCATTCTTGCCTCCTCTTCATACTAGTCCATCTAATATCATCAACATGCTTTCAAATATGCATGAAAGACGGGAATTTCCGCCTTATTATCTCCTTTCCTACAAAACATACGAAATGTACTAGGAAAGCAAAATAGGAAGCATTTGACGGATAAAATGACTATGGAATGTTATATTAGTATGAAAAATGGGCTCAATTAGGGGACTAAATGTGCACAATTATGAGTCACATCAAATATCCCCAAACCGAACCTTTACTCGTCCCGAGTAAAGAGGTGACAAAAACTAGGACCCTTATTCAAACTAACCTACTAATATAGCCGATGTGAGACAATTAGTGGGTCTCATTCCTCCCCTTCAACTCACAACAAGACAACCGTGAGGTAGGATGCCTTCTTGCAAGGCAAGGTGGTGCTTGCCAAAATGGCGATACATCCAAGCATTAAGCACACAAAATAAGTAATGGATGCATCTACAAAAGAATATCCACTTTCCTCATCTAAGTGGCGGAAATTATCTATAAGGGAAACAATCTAAGGGTACACATTCCATCATAGATATGGTTTATTCAAACTACTAAGCCTAGAAGGATACCAATAAATCACCTCCAAGTTGTGTCAAGCTAGGATACCTTTATCCTCAATCGTTAAATGCTTTTGTCAAGAGTAGACTCCCTATGGTGTTAGAAACACTGGAGGATCGCGGAATTCCCTTCTTGCCTAGACAAGAAGAAGGGTCGTCCCCTCTCTACCATGCACAAAAGTGGATTTGATGGAAAAGGGATCGATAGTATTTGAGTTTCTTTTTGGGAGTTTGCTTTTGTTGTTGTTTTTCCCCCCAATTTCTTGTGGCATATAACATTTGAGAATACTTTCTTTTTGCCATTTCTTTTGATGTTTGGCATTTGAAAACTTTCAACTTTTGCATTTTCTTTTGAACATTTTCAAAGTCACCCCATTTTTAGGGAGGGTGCTTATATTTGAAGCTTTAAGAGTCTATTTTTGCCCCTCTTTTCATTTGATGCAATTTGCAAACTTTTTGACTTTTCATTTCATTTCTTGAGCTCAAATTTTGAACAATTTTTGTGCCCATTCCCTTTGATGACAAAATGTGGTAGAACATGGATGATGGTTGCATGGTTTCAAGGGTCACCTTGGAATAAACGGTAGCCAAGGAGTTATCACACCACAAGGTAATCTTGACTAGGCCTTAATCCATGGGTCAAAGGATACTAGTATGACACATCCTAGGGTGTTTTATAAGCATTCTAACAAGCAAAGTCTTAAGAAGAGAAAGTATCTATAAGGGCCTTATATACACTTGTCAAGTTTCCCAAATATATGCTTTCACAAAATTTTCTAACCATGCAAACTACATGCCATGATGCAACTATCATATATACAACCTAATGCATATGCTTCTACCAACTAGTATGCCAAATAATCTAAATGCAATCCTATAATCACATTGTTTATACCACATCAATCAAAATAAAGCCACATAGTCATTAACATAAAGAGGAAAAAGGAGATTGGAAAGATCATACCATGCGGTTTTCAATATCCTCATATCTCGGGTGTGGCGTAGTCGATCAATGTGAAAAAGGATGGACAAACACAGTATATACAAGACTACACTATAAAGGAAATAAACATGTTTTGAATTTTTGCATTTTTCAAATTTTTATGGTTTTTATGATTATGAAATAAAAAGACATGTTTTTGTATTTTTCAAATTTTTCAATTTTTATCATTTTGGAATATAAATTCCGATCCCCCACTTTATTTTAGACATTGTCCTCAATGTACATGTAGGAGTAGGAATGAAAAAGGAATACATGTTTTTGGATTTTTGAATTTATGGAAATAAATGCAGTGATATGAATGAATGCATGCTCTAACTAAATGCAATTCTATATGACATATATAACAAATGAATGCAATCTAAACTATACTATATGATGCATGCTTAGTGCTTAAGTCACCTATGATCAAACCTCCCCAAACCAATTTAAACACTATTTCTAGTGTAGAAAAGAATAGGATTGGTCAGTAGTGACTATGCATGAATTCTAGTCTATATGCAACTAACTATATGAGATATATTACAATGCAAATTATACTATATGAACTAACTAATTTAAATGCAATATGAAATATTTCACAAATGCAAGCTAAATGTATATGTATATAGCTAAATGCAAGTGTAAATGTAATGCAAAGTCAAAGGAAAGGATATCTTACAAATGGTGGTTTGAGGGAGGACTCCACCAAACTATGTTAAATGGCAAATTTCTTTATCCATGGAGCTTAATGCTCTTAAAAGTTGGTCAAAAACTTGTGAATGGTCCTCAAGTAAGCATGAATAAGTCTTGAACCATTGCAAAATAGAGTAGGGCCAATCCATGAGGGACCTCCCTTTGAACTCCTTCCCCTTCTCCTTTGCTTTGTTATGATGGCCTTCCCGGCTCTTAAAACTAGCAAACTTGAGATTCTTGTCATAGGGGGTTTTCCGGTTGCTCCTATTTTTTCCAAAGTTGATGACGAAAATATTTGGACTAGGTGATCTTCCAAGAATAGAAGGTGAAATTTCATGGCCTTGATGATGGGGTGTCTTTGGAGTTGGGATAGTGGGTGCCAAATTTCCACATGTAGGCTCCTTCTTAGCCCTTTCTTTGAGCTTCTCCACTAAGTAATTCTTGTATGATGATTTGACTTTCGTGATAAGGTCCATAATGTCATCTCCAAGTATCATGGGCTCCATAGTGGGTTTGAAAAGGTTCTCATGAAGGCATTCCTCCTCTTCATCGAAGCAATCTTCAAACTTCTCAAGGATGGATTCCTCAAGAAAGCTAATCCCATAACTCCATTCATCATTTGAGTCCATCTTTCCCTCATCATCTTCTTCCATAGATGCGTCATCATCGCTTTCTCCATATGAATCATAAATAGGGGCTTCACTCCTCTTCATTAACTCTTTCTCCAACACCTTAAAGTCCACATCAAAAGTGTAATACTCCGTATTTATAAGTCTTGGGATACTCTAGAGTAGGCCTTACTCTGTCGAGTAAGGGTAAGTTGCGTTTTAGAAAAGTTTCTGACCTGTTGGGTACTCGATCGAGTAGCTGGGGCACTCGATCGAGTAAGGGGGTACTCGATCGAGTACCTCGGGTACTCGATCGAGTAGCCGATTTTACGGGGAGTTTTCTCGGGTTTTGTTAATTATGCGATTAAGGTATATAAGCTTTGTCGTCATTATTCTAAATCACTTTTGCAAAACCTAAATTACTGTTTAAGAGAGAAAGCAAGCAAGTTCTTCATCCTAATCGCATTATTAGCAATACCCGGAGTTTGGAAGGTCAGTTCTTAGCGTTGATTATACCGTTGAGTTCCTTGCGTCGAGGGTAAGATCTATGTACCCTTTTTATTGTCTTTCCTTTGATTTGGTTAAACCCTAATTTAGAGATTTGGGGGTTTATGTGTAGTATGTGATTTGGTAGCCTTTATGTGTTGTATGATAGGAGGAGGGTTCATAGAGGAAGCTTTTGATTCAAAGAAGAGAGACCGTCGATTGTGTGCTTACCGGGTAGGATTTCCTACTCAGTATTAGTCCCATAATGGGATATTGGTTGATGTATTGTGTTTGGATGTTTGATATAGTAATTGTATTGTGATTGTGGTTGTGATCGTTGTTGATGGTTCGCGAGGCGTGGCCTCGGGCCGAGTGGGGTCACTTGCGGGAGTGGCTTCACGCCCTAGTTTCGCCTTCTGTGGAACCCGCCACCGAAGGGATGTGCACATTAATGGACAGGGTTATCGCTCACTATGTGGAGCGGGGATTTGGTGGGTACGGTGCGGTCCCCCATCGGGGTGGTCCAAAGTGGACGATCAATGATTGAGATGATTGGATTTGGCGTGATTGTGTGTGTGTAACGATTAAGTCATCTGTTTATCTTATTGTTAATATATATTGAATTGTGTGATTAGTACCGACCCCGGTGTTATTTTTTAAACTGCGGTGATCCATTCGGGGATGGTGAGCGAGATATTGAGCAGGTATTGAGATGAGTACAAGGATAGGCGGGATTGCCACGACATGATGATAGGAGTCTTCCGCCGTAGCTTATTAGTTATTTACATTTCGATTAGAACATCGGTTTGGGAACATGTATCGTACTTTTGGTTTGGTTTTGAGAATTGTAACTCTTCGCTAAGTATTTATAATAAACGTTGTTTCTTCATTGTTATTTGATTATCATTGCCTCGGGCAACCGAGATGGTAATGTCTTCATACCCGAGTGGTCCTGGTAAGGCACTTGGAGTATGGGGTGTTACAAATGGTATCGGAGAAAGATCCTGAAACCTGTAACCAATGAACCTAATGAACATAGGGAGTCAATTAAAATAAACCCGGGGTAAAGGTTGTAGGAGCTAATGCAAAGGCTTGGGAGACGTCCTAAAGTCGCGAACTTGCCCTACAATTTTGAACCGGTCACATGGGGTAGTGTCTGTCAAGTTGTATGTGTTGTTTGGTTAACTTGCGAGTGAATGTGAGGAAGTGTGTGTGATTGTTGGGTGTTGAAGTAGAAAGTTGAGAATGTGAAAGAAAAGTGATGATATATGGAAACTTGTTGATGGAATGATAACATGTTGGATGTTTTACAATGTGGCGTTTAATAACATGATGAAATGATCTCGTAGATCGTATGAAAAGATGCGTAGCATGTTTAGTTATGATATAATATGTGGTTTTATAAAGTTTAGCATGTTAGCATATGATATAGCATGCGGGTAGCGTTTCTGAGTTAGCATGACTCGATCGAGTGGGACTGACTTGATCGGGTGGGTTTTTGATGATTTTGAGTCCATAATCGTGTTTTTGGGTACTCGATCGAGTAACTAGGGGTACTCGACCGAGTAGGGGGTCACTCGATAGAGTAGCCTAGCTACTCGGTCGAGTATGTAAGAGATCAGAAGGTCTGTTTGGGGTCTGATGTTTGGGTACTCGATCGAGTATGTTGGGCACTCGATCGAGTAGCCCGTTACTTGATCGAGTGTGTGTGGGAACTCAATCGAGTAGGTTCTGGGCAGCGTGTTTTCATGTTTTGAGGTTTAGTACGTGTGTTTATGTCTACCCTTTCTTATATATAGTTTCAAGATGCCGCCCAAGAAGACTGCTTTGTATGCGAGAGCTGAGCTTATGAACATAGATGACATCGTTAAGATGTTGGAGCATCAGGATGCTCTCACTGAGGCTTTAAAGACTGTGGGGAAAGATAAGGATAAGGAGAAGGAGAAGGAGGTTGATCATTCTAAAATCAGCCTCTATATTGCGAGGTTTAACCCGAAAGAGTACAAGGGAGTTGGGGAGCCTAATCTTCTTGATAGTTGGCTGAGAGAGATGGAGAACATATTAGATTTGGTTCACTGTCCTGATGAGATGAGAGTGGAACAGTGCGTTCTATCCGAGGGAGGCAAACAAGTGGTGGGATACAGTGAAAGTGAGTGCTAAGGAGATATATACAAACCAAGGGTTACCCGCTACACCTTGGGAGGAGTTCCGTAGGTCTGTGAGGAAGGAGTTTGTACCGGAACATGTGAGGAGTAAGTTGAGGGAAGAGTTTGACAGTTTAAGATGATCGCCGAGATGTCGTGGCCGAGTACTACAGCGGTTCAATGAGAAGTCTAGGTATCTTTGAGGACATGGGTTTGAGTGAGGAGAATCTGGCATTGAGGTTTGAGAGGGGGTTGACCCCTAAGATTATGGATAAGTTACCCGTGGGGATCCTTACTGATGTTAAGGAAGCTTATGAGAGGGCTGGGAGAGCTGAGAGGTTGGTGGAGATGGCTCAGGAGAGGTTAGGTGGCGAGAAGAGGAAGTCTGAGGGCGAGGGTGGTGGCCAATCTAATCACAAGAAAGGCAACCACAATCGATCTAAGGGTTTTCTTACGGGTCGTGGGTTCGATCTTTGGGGCTTCCTTTGGGCGCGGCCGTGGAAGTGTGAGTAATAGTTGGGGAGTGACCTGCTATAGCTGTGGTGGTGTAGGCCACAAGAGACATGAGTGCACAAGTGCATCGAGATCTTTCCGAGAGACTCGCACGAGCTTCGCGAGCAAATGACCGGGGATCATGGCCAAACCGGGAAGTCGAGTTACTGAGTGGAGGCAACCGCAACGGCGGTAATTCTTATCGAAACCACCACCGAACAACAACAACAATCAATCAAGGGTCGGTGCTAAGCCGACCTCATCAGCCAGTACTGTCCAGGGAGGTGGGCAGAAGACCAGTGGCAAGTTATTCATGATGGAGAAGAAAGCAGCTGAGGAAGATGCACACGTTATCACCGGTACTTTTCTTGTAAATGGTATTCCTACCTTTGTTTTGTTTGATTCGGGGGCTTCTCAGTCGTTTGTGTCTTCGAGTCATGTTAAACAGTTGGATTTGAGGGTATATGAGCCTGTTAGTGAGCGAGTTTTTATACCTTCGGGTGAGTCTGTCTCATGTGGGAGATTGTTTAGAGATGTATCTATGATAGTTGGGCAAGTTGATCTACCTGTAGACTTGCTAGAGTTTCCTTTTGACGGTTTTGAGATGATAGTCGGGATGGATTGGTTAGGAAAGTATAAAGCTAAGATAGACTGTCATCAAAAGAAAGTGTCTTTAAGAGGTCCTAAGGGTGTTAGTGTGTCTTATCGTGGGTTTCTAGTCAAACCCAAAGTTAAGTTGATTGCAGCTGTCACCTTGAAGTCTTATCTGAGGAAGGGATGTCCTTTGATCTTGTGCCATGTGAGAGATGACCGGATAGAGAGTCCGACAGTTGATGCGATACCAGTGGTGGGGGAGTATGCTGATGTTTTTCCTGACGAGATTCCGGGGTTGCCACCAAAGAGGGAGATAGATTTCACCGTTGAGTTGAAACCAGGGACGGGGCCAATCTCTAAGGCACCGTACCGTATGGGTCCTAAGGAGATGGAGGAGCTTAGGAAGCAGTTGGATGATTTGATAGAGAAGGGATACATTAGACCAAGTGTATCGCCGTGGGCAGCACCAGTTCTTTTCGTGAAGAAGAAAGATGGGAGTTTGAGGTTATGCATAGATTACAGGGAGCTGAACCGAGTGACAATAAAGAACAAGTATCCTTTGCCAAGGATAGATGACCTGTTTGATCAGTTGAGTGGTGCATCAGTCTTTTCTAAGATTGATTTGAGGTCGGGGTACCATCAGGTGAAGATTAGAGAGGTGGACATACCAAAGACAGCTTTCACGTCGAGGTATGGCCATTATGAGTATGTGGTGATGCCGTTTGGGTTGTCTAATGCACCGACAGTATTTATGGATTTGATGAATAGAATCTTCAGACAGTTCTTGGACCAGTTTGTAGTGGTATTTATCGATGACATCTTAGCCTACTCTAAGACTAAGGAGGAGCATGAGGAGCATCTGAGGATCGTGTTGCAAACTATGAGGGATCATGAGTTGTATGCTAAGCTATCCAAGTGTGAGTTGTGGTTAGAGAAAGTTGCTTTTCTGGGGCATGTGATCTCTAAAGATGGGGTAGCTGTGGATCCGGCGAAGATAGAAGCAGTGACAAAGTGGGAAGCACCAAAGAATGTTGCCGAGGTTAGGAGTTTCTTGGGTTTAGCTGGATACTACAGACGGTTCGTGAAGGATTTCTCCAAGATAGCTAGACCTATGACAGCGTTGATGAGGAAAGAGAACAGGTTTCGTTGGGATGAGAGTTGTGAGACGGCGTTCCAAACATTAAAGGAGCGTTTGACCACAGCTCCTGTCTTAGCATTGCCTGAAGGGACCGAGAACTTTGAGGTTTATACAGATGCCTCGAAGAATGGGCTGGGATGTGTGTTGATTCAGAATGGTAAAGTGATTGCCTACGCTTCTAGGCAATTGAAGCCTTATGAGGAAAACTACCCTACTCATGATCTGGAGTTGGGGGCTGTGGTGTTTGCTCTCAAGATTTGGAGACATTACCTTTATGGAGCAATCTTTAAGGTATTTTCTGATCACAAGAGTCTCAAGTACATCTTCACTCAGAAGGAGTTGAACATGAGACAGAGGAGGTGGATGGAGCTGATTGGCGATTATGACATGGAAATCATCTACCATGAAGGGAAGGCCAATGTTGTAGCTGATGCTTTGAGTAGGAAGAGTGTACATTCTCTGTGTACAGCTCTATCTTTGATGAGGCTGAGAGATGAGGTAGCGAGCTTTGGGATACATATGATGCGAAAAGGAGATGCCATGGGTGATATGACAAAGATGTCGACTTGAGTTTTATGATGATATTCGAGGTAAGCAGGCGTTGGACCCTAAGATAGTGGAGTGGAGAGCTGGAGTAGAAAAAGGGACAGTGTCCCGGTTTTCTATTCATACAGATGGTAGTTTGAGGTTTGATGGTAGGTGGTAGGTGGTGTGTTCCTAATGACGAGGAGTTGAAAAAGACTATCATGACAGAGGCACATTGCACACCATATTCAGTACATCCGGGTGGAGACAAGCTATACAAGGATTTGAAGAAAACGTTTTGGTGGCACTGGATGAAGAAAGAGACAAAGTTTCAGAGTTTGTGTCCGTTATTTGACATGCCGAGAGAGTTAAAGGGGAACAATGACGACCACAAGGTAAGATTCAGTCTTTAGAGGTACCTGAGTGGAAGTGGGCATCCATTTCCATGGATTTCATTGTGGGTTTGCCAAGAGTCAACAAGGTAACAACATGATTTGGGTAATCTGGGATCGACCGACCAAGTCGGCTCACTTTGTTCCAATGAAAGATACATGGACTAAGGCACAATTGGCTATGGCCTATCGAAAGAACGTGCTTAAGTTACATGGAGTCCCTAAGGACATAGTGTCCGACAGAGATGCGAGGTTTATATCGAGGTTTTGGAAGGAGTTGCAGGAATCGTTAGGAACAACTTTGAAGATGAGTACAACATTTCATCCTCGCGACAGACGGGCGACGAGAGAACAATCAAGACTCTTGAGGATATGTTGCGAGCTTGTGTGATGGATTTTGGTGGTAGGCTGGGAGCGAGAGGTTGGACTTGATAGAATTTTCTTACAATAACAACTATCACACTAGTATTGGTATGGCACCGTTTGAGGCTTTGTATGGGAGAAGATGTAGGAGCCCAATCTGTTGGGACGATAGTCTTTGAGGCAAAGTGGTTTTAGGACCAGAGATGGTGCATGGGATGGTGGAAAGTTAAGATGATCGGGGAAAGGATGAGAGCGGCTCGGGATCGACAAAAGAGTTATGCGAGATCTACATCGCGGGATATAGAGTTTCGGGTTGGGGATAAGGTTCTTCTGAAAGTGTCTCCTATGCGTGGGGTTATGAGATTTGGGAAGAAAGGCAAACTAAGTCGAAGTTTATAGGGCCGTATGAGATCTTAGAGCGGGTGGGGAAGTTGCACATCGTCCGGCTTTACCAAATGCATTAGAGAGAGTGCATAATGTGTTTCATGTATCGCAGCTGCGGAAGTATGTGAGTGACCCGTCACATGTGTTAGAGGCCGAGACCTTAGAGCTAGATGAGTCCTTATCATATCTTGAGGTGCCTAAACAGATTCTAGACCGAAAGGTTAGAAAGACTAGGAGTGGTGAGACAGTTCTGCTCAAGATCCTTTGGTCTAACCACGAGACCGAGGAAGCTACATGGGAGCCAGAGGAGGCTATGAAAGAGCGTTACCCTTTTCTTTTTGATCTGGTATGTATGGTTACGGGGACGTAACCTTGTTTCTTTTAGGGGGTAGGAGATGATCGCGAACAGTTTTTAAGAGTTTTATACCCCTTTTATATGTTGTGTCGGGATGTTTGTCGGGATGAGTTGGGTTAGTAACATGTTTTATGTTGAATTTTGTATGGTTGTTGAGTCGGGAATGTTATGGGAGTACCTTTGTTTAGTAGTGGTTTGAACTTCGGGGACGAAGTTCCTTTTAAGGAGGGAAGACTGTAATACTCCGTATTTATAAGTCTTGGGATACTCTATCGAGTAGGCCTTACTCGTCGAGTAAGGGTAAGTTGCGTTTTAGAAAAGTTTCGACTGTTGGTACTCGATCGAGTAGTTGGGGCACTCGATCGAGTAAGGGGGTACTCGATCGAGTACCTCGGGTACTCGATCGAGTAGCCGGTTTTACGGGGAGTTTTCTCGGGTTTTGTTAATTATGCGATTAAGGTATATAAGCTTTGTCGTCATTATTCTAAATCACTTTTGCAAAACCTAAATTACTGTTTAAGAGAGAAAGCAAGCAAGTTCTTCATCCTAATCGCATTATTAGCAATACCCGGAGTTTGGAAGGTCAGTTCTTAGCGTTGATTATACCGTTGAGTTCCTTGCGTCGAGGGTAAGATCTATGTACCCTTTTTATTGTCTTTCCTTTGATTTGGTTAAACCCTAAATTTTAGATTTGGGGGTTTATGTGTAGTATGTGATTTGGTAGCCTTTATGTGTTGTATGATAGGAGGAGGGTTCATAGAGGAAGCTTTTGATTCAAAGAAGCAGAGACCGTCGATTGTGTGCTTACTGGTAGGATTTCCTACTCAGCATTAGTCCCATAATGGGATATTGGTTGATGTATTGTGTTTGGATGTTTGATATAGTAATTGTATTGTGATTGTGGTTGTGATCGTTGTTGATGGTTCGCGAGGCGTGGCCTCGGGCCGAGTGGGGTCACTTGTGGGAGTGGCTTCACGCCCTAGTTTCGCCTCATGTGGAACCCGCCACAGAAGGGATGTGCACATTAATGGACAGGGGTTATCGCTCACTATGTGGAGCGGGGATTTGGTGGGTACGGCTGCGGTCCCCCATCGGCGTAATGGGTCCAAAGGGACGATCGATGATTGAGATGATTGGATTTGGCGTGAGTGTGTGTGTGTGACAGTTAAGCTGTCTTATTTATCTTATTGTTAGTATATATTGAATTGTGTGATTAGTACTGACCCCGGTGTTGTTTTGTAAACCTGCGGTGATCCATTCGGGGATGGTGAGCAGATATTGAGCAGGTATTGAGATGAGTACTGGGATAGCTGGGATTGCCACGACATGATGATAGGAGTCTTCCGCTGTAGCTTATTAGTTATTTACGTTTCGATTAGAAATAATCGGTTTGAGAACATGTATCGTACTTTTGGTTTGGTTTTGAGAATTGTAACTCTTCGCTAAGTATTTATAATAAACGTTGTTTCTTCATTGTTATTTGATTATCATTGCCTCGGGTAACCAAGATGGTAATGTCTTCATACCTGAGTGGTCCTGGTAAGGCACTTGGAGTATGGGGGTGTTACAAAAAGTCACACCCTCTTACTCACAAAGGTTAAGAGTATTTGGCTTACTCAACCTCATATCTTCCTCATCAAATACCATACTTTCATACTCACAAGAGCTCAAGGAGATTGGCTCTTCCCACTTCTCATCTTCCACATCAAAGGTTACTCCTTCAAACTCATATTCATGGTCAATGCTCAAGGATTGGTGGGGAGTAGTTGGTTGGGTGGTTTCTTGGGTTGCCTCCATTTGGGCAATTCGAATTGCCAACTCCTCACCATAGGTAACAATGCTTTGGAGAACATTGTTTCTATTTTGGCTCTCCTCTAGCACTTGTTTGAAGAAGTTTTCTTGGTCTCCCATCATTTGGAGAACCATGTTTTGAATGTCAAAGTTGGGCTCATCTTTTTGTTGTGGGTGGGTGTGAAAGTGCTCATATTGTGGCATTTGGAATTGGTTGTAAAGTGAGTTTTGGGTGGATAGTTGTTGTTGATATTAGGTGTGGTGATTTTGGTGGGAAAAATTGGGGTAGTAATTATGATTTTCATTGTATGAGTAATAAGGTAGGTTTGTGTTGACTTGCTCCTCAAACTCCCCATACCCATATGTGGGATAATATCCGTATAAAACCCTTAAATTATAGGACTATAACGTAAATTTAATATGCGATTTATTGTCATAAACGAAAAACAACAAAGAAACGATAAAGCATAAGAAATAACCTCGGGTCCTTTGAGATGCGGCCTAAGAACAGAAATCAAAGTAGATTTCTTCCTAATCGATACACCCAAGACCGTCTGAGACTATGCCCTTGTGCTAGAAATGTATTCTCTAATTGCCTTACAATATTGAGAGAATTGTTGTGAATTTTTACGATGTGAGATCTAGAAATTTCAGAGGAAAAATGCCTCCAAAACCCTAATATTTTTGCAAATGAAAAATGATTAGGTTACAAATGAGGAGAGGCTCTCCTTTTGTTCCTTCATTCGGCCAAACCGTGAGCCTAGAGGGGAAATGGGCTTTCATTTCCTCTTAATTTTAACTCGAGGCCCGACTCGAAATTGCTAAATGTATATGACGCGGTTTTATTATAAATCGTCATCGGTTATCGGTTATTAAAACATCGTCTAGTAACAACGATTAGCCGATATATTAATACATGTCCGACAAAGACAATATTGTATAATTAATTCAATATACATTAATTAAATATAACCGTTTATATTTAATTTACGAATTAATCTTGTTTAATTCGCTTAGCCAATTTTATTTAATCCGTATTAAATAAAATATCTCAACATCGCGTTTTGACTAATTATTAGTCAATAACTCCGACTAACTACTTAGTCAACTTTGGCATCAACATGACTGTATTTTCATACCGTCACATCTCTCAAACGTATCCTATAGGTGTGACTTTTAGGGACCAGTTGATCACCGCCATCTGTATGACAATAACGTCAAACTTATCTAGCAAGCCAACCGTTATTGATAAACGTGGACCAACTGATAATAATACAAAAGTATACCCTTTGATCCTTTTAGAGATTTATAAGTCCTTGCACTAACTGTAGAGGACACCAGCCCCAACAAGCTCCCACTTGTCCGTACAAGTGTACGTGCAATGACGTTATCCGCACTCACTGGAGGACACAAGCTCCAACAAACTCCCACTTGTCCGTACAAGTGTATGTGCGATAACCGATTCTCATATTCATTTAAAATTTCTCCCACTCAATGTAAAACAATTTGCAGATAAAACGAATTCGTATTCGAGCATGGCCATGCATTTCAGTTACAGCTCCTCGAGTGGCCATGAGAAATATCGAGTACCTGATAAAGGCTGAATATTTCCTTTAACTCGACTCCTTCCGAACTAAGCACAGCATGAAATGACCCAGAAAAAATCTACTTGGCCCCCTGTTACGGATGACCGTGAGAAAGAAACCAAAGTCACCCAAAATTTGCCTTAATCTCAAGAGACAATTGATAGTCAAAAGAATCGACTCTTAGGATCACCATGGAGGTCCTATCCACGACCTGGCACCGAATGTTATAAAACATTTAGGACTCCACGTCGATGTCACAATTGTGTCCTACGAGATATCCGTATAAATCGCCTCTGTGATTGGTCAGTCAACCTTTTGACTTATGGCTCGTTGAACCCACCATCAACCAACGTCACAAAATAATTACCTTGATTTATCAGCTCACGTAGGCAATTAAGGACCAAAAATATAATGTTTGTTCAGTTCACTTTGTGGTATTCAAAATTGTCGTACAAAACCACATGAAAAACAAAATATATAAATATCAAAACGATGATGTCGTATAGAGTACATAAGAGAATGAATCTAATCCATAAAAGAGCACTACAACTTAGGAACACGTTTAATTCCCATGGAATTAACATGCCCTTCATGCTTATCTTGTCGTAATGGTTTAGTGAGAGGATATGCTATGTTATCATCTGTAGCAATCTTTTCTATCACTACTTCCTTTTGCTCCACGTAATCTCGGATTAGATGAGCTTTCCGTTGTACATGTCTAGACTTGTTGCTAGACTTTAGCTCCTTAGCTTGGAAGATGGCACCTCTATGGTCGCAATAGATGGTGATCGGGTCATTCGAACTAGGCACTACAGATAGTCCTTGTAAGAATTGACGCATCCATATCGCTTCCTTTGCAGCTTCAGACGCGGCATAGTACTCGGACTCGGTCGTAGAATCTGCTTTGTAACACTTTGTTTGGAACTCTTCCACTGATCATAGCGCCATTAAGAGTAAAAACGAATCCAGACCGAGATTTCGAGTCATCTCGATCCGTTTGGAAGCTAGCATCTCATGCAGAATCGGTTGCGCATAGCTTTTGATCGCCTCCATAAGTCAATGCCCAATCTTTAGTCCTCCGTAGGTACTTAAGAATGTTCTTGACAGCCATCCAATGTGATTCACCTGGATGCTGTTGGAATCAACTTGTCATACTCAATGCATATGCCACGTCCGGACGTGTGCATATCATGGCATACATGATTGATCCTATAGCCGAGGCATAAGGAATCCGTGTCATGCGCTCTTTCTCTTCCTGTCTCGGTGCCCGAGACTTACTCAAATGCACCCCTGGAGCCATAGGAAGAAACCCTTTTTGGAGTTAGTCATGCTGAATCTCTCTAGGATCTTGTCTATGTAAGACTCCTGACTGAGAGATAACATCCGACGTGATCTATCTCGATAGATACGGATGCCTAAGATTCTTTGTGCCTCACCCAGATCTTTCATCCGGAAATGGTTTTTCAACCATACTTTCACCGAAGTTAAGAGAGGTATGTCATTCCCAATCGGGAGTATGTCATCGACATACAATATTAGGAAGACAATCTTGCTCCCACTCGACTTGATATATAGACATGGTTCCTCGACCGATCGAGTAAATCCATTTTCTTTTATCACTTGGTCGAAACGATGATTCCAACTCCTAGAAGCTTGCTTAAGTCCATAAATGGAACGCTTAAGCTTGCACACTTTCTTAGGATGTTCAGGATCGATGAAACCTTCGGGTTGTACCATGTACAACTCTTCCTCCAAATAACCGTTTAAGAAGCCGGTTTTCACATCCATCTGCCAAATTTCATAGTCATGAAAAGCGGCAATCGCTAAGATAATCCGAATGGAACGCAAAGATGACTACGGGTGCAAAAATTTCATCGTAGTGCAAACCTGGCACTTGGGTGAAACCTTTAGCAACTAGTCGTGCTTTATAGATATCTTGTTGACCTTCCACAGAATGCTTTATCTTGTAAAGCCATTTGCATTGAAGGGGACGAACCTTAGCAGGTAAGTCAACAAGATCCCATACGTTGTTCTCATACATAGAGTCCATCTCGGATTGCATGGCCTCAAGCCATAGCTTTGAGTCAGAACTAGTCATGGCACCTTTATAGGTTGCGGGTTCACTACTCGTTAAGAGTAGAATGTCATCTATGTCATGTTCCTCGACCATACCAATGTATCTGTCCGGAGGAATAGAGACTCTTCCCGACCTCCTAGGTTCCTCAGGAATTTTCACCGCAGCCGGGATTGAAGGAATTGGTTCCTCCAATGGTTGCTCGGTATTTGGTTCTGGAACCTCCGACAGCTCGAAGGTTCTATCACTCTTTGCATTCTCGAAAAATTCATTCTCTAAGAATGTCGCACTAGCCGCAACAAATACACGTTGTTCGGTTGGCGAATAGAAGTAATGACCAAGTGTTCCTTTAGGATAACCTATAAAGTATGTCTTGACCGATCGCGGGCCGAGCTTATCCTCGTGTCTCCACTTGACATAAGCCTCGCAGCCCCAAACCCGTATAAAGGACAAGTTAGGGACCGTTCCCTTCCATAATTCATATGGAGTCTTGTCAACAGCTTTAGACGGACTTCGGTTAAGTATTAGAGCAGCTGACAGAAGAGCATAACCCCACAATGAGTCAGGCAACACGGTGTGACTCATCATGGATCGAACCATATTAAGTAGTGTTCGATTTCTCCGTTCGGACACACCATTCAACTGAGGTGTTCCAGGTGGAGTTAACTGTAGGGCAATCCCACAGTTCTTAAGGTGTTGATCAAACTCTTGAGAAAGATACTCGCCACCACGGTCTGAGCGCAGTGTTTTAATCTTTCTACCCAGTAGGTTCTGTACCCGATTCTGGTATTCCTTGAATTTCTCAAAGGATTCACTTTTGTGCTTCATTAAGTAGACATAGCCATATCTACTTAAATCGTCCGTGAAAGTGATGAAATACCTATAGCCTTCTCGTGCGGTGATTGACAAAGGCCCACACACATCCGTATGTATGAGTCCTAATAGGTCAGCAGCGCGCATTCCAACACCTTTGAAGGAAATTCGAGTCATCTTACCGATGAGACATGATTCACACGTGCCAAATGATTGAAAATCAAAGGCCGAGATAGCTCCATTCTTTATGAGCCGTTTTTACGCGCGTTTCTCATTAATGTGTCCCATACGGCAGTGCCATAGGTATGTTTGATCTTTGTCACCGACCTTTAACTTCTTATTCATTACGTGTAATATTTCGATGGTCTGATCTAAAACATAAATTCCGTTCATGGAGACTGCCTTGCCATAAATCATATCGTGTAATGAGAAAATGCAAGAATTATTCTCTATTACAAATGAAAAACCAAGTTTGTCAAGTGCAGAAACTGAAATAATGTTTTTAGAAAGACTGGGTACATAATAGCAGTTATATAAAAATAACTCAAATCCGCTAGGAAGCTGGATCACATATGTTCCCCTTGAGACGGCAGCCACTCGTGCTCCATTCCCGACACGCAGTCCACCTCACCCTTTACGAGGGGTTCGATGTTTCGGAGCCCCCGCACATGATTACACGATGAGAACCACAACCAAGATCCGACCCAAGTTCCGTAACTTGCGTGGTTAATCTCAATCATATGAATAAAAGTAGAAGAGGAAGAAAACATACCAACGGGTTTAACACGACCTGCTTTTATGTCCTCATGGTAAACAGACATGTACGCCTCCAATGCCCAGATCTTGTGGCGGTGATGGCATTCCATGTTTTCGGTTTTGCTCTTTGTCGCGCCTGATGAGTTACTTGCCTCACCAGGCCCACTCTTACCTGATCCCGACTTCTTAAACTTCGGTTTACCTACCGCTAGGTCTGCTTGAGCTTTGCCCTTACCCTTGCCCTTGTTTGACAAAACGAGAACATCCTGTTCAAGCTCCCACTTTGAACTTCATGTCCTTCTCGGTGCATGCGAGAAGGGAGTATAGTTCATGAGGACTTTTCTTCAAATCATTCATATAGTAATTCGCTCTAAAGAGCGCAAAACCATCGTGGAGTGAATGAAGCATGCGGTCAATCACGATGTTCTCACTGATTTTACAATCAAGCGCCTCCAGTCTCTCGACATTCTCAATCATGCTGAGAATGTGTGGGCTAACCGGTTGGCCCTTCTGGAGTCTCGCATCAAAGAAGCGAGTGGTATGCTCATAGGTCACGATTCTCGGTGCTTTCGAGAATTCCTTAGTGAGCGTGGTGAAAATCTTGTTTGCACCTTGGGCTATGAAGCGTTTCTGCAAATTGGATTCCATTGCAAAAATGAGTACGTTTTTAATCGCACTCGCTTCCATGACGAAGTCGCTATACTGTGAGACCTCGTTAACTCGAGCGGTGGGGCCTGGGGTTGGCGGGAGGGGCTCAGTCAGATACTTGAGCTTCCCGTCAGCAGTGGCAGCATTCCGTAATGCCGCCTCCCATTCCGCGAAGTTTGATCCATCATTCTTCAGTCTAGAAGACTGATTCATCTGATTCATAAAGATCCGAAGCCAGGACTCACGGTCCAATGTGGCACTTGGCATTGGGTCATCGAGGATGCCAGCCATTATGTTATTAGCAGTTTAAAAATCGTGATCTACGCTGAAAAAGAAAGAAAAGCAAAAACGAAATAAGCAACTCATCGAGGTGATTTAAGTCTATTTAAAATTCATTTTAATCGTGTAGACTCATTGCACTTGCATAATTGATCTCCCTCAAGAATAATACAAGTGATCCCAAGACTCAATTTCCGTAAATTGATAAGCCAACTGTTTAGCTAGTTCTTCCGTAAGAACTCTTGGTCGATAGATTTCCGTAAATCCTATCTATAGTCCACCATAATCACAGGATCGTACGAGTGATCATAGTGTTGAGATAAAATAAGTCAATCAGTTCCAACTTATCCGACGTAGAAGGGGTCATATTATGCCTACCGACGAAGAAGGGATTCATTGGAGTTTGACCTATAAAGACTATTCTCAATTTTTTGGTTATACGAGGAAGATCCCATCAACTTAGTTTTAATTCATTTTAAGTGAACGAATAACTAGCATTACGTGAATGAATTAACTTAGGTGATGGCTTAAAATTGATCGTGTGACATAAGAATGTCAAAGAAAACTAACGCGTGACCTCTATATGAGTCAGTTTTCATGCAATTATTAGGTGGTTTGGTTTTAGGCGGAATATGATGCAATCTATCGTTACGATAAAAAAAATAAAAGAATGCAAAACGTAAGTAAAAATTCCTAGTGTGGCCTATCCTAGTAAAAAGAACATAATACAACTTTGGAATCCACCGTTGGACCCGAAAAGCTTGTCTTGATGTTCCATCTTTTTCATACAGCGGGAGTGAGCATCCGGTCTCCATCTTTGGGCTTCTCAAAATTACAATTAAAACTTACAAAATATAAACCTATTTACATTCTAAATAAAAACTGTAATAAAGAAAAACAAAATGGAGATGCGAGATCTCAAAATACAACCAAGACCGTGTTCCATCATTACGGTAACACGTTCTACTAAGGCCACACTAAGTTACAACCGTTTGTAAAAATTAAATACGTAATTTAAACATTCAAGGCATTCAAAATAACGATAAATAAAATGCATCAACTAAAATAAAATTTATTCGTGACATAATTCCGTAATTATGTTAAATTTATCCAAACCACCTTTAATAATTAAAATTATGTGACAAAACCGCTTTAATCAACTAAATTTTAATTCATTACAATCCGTTACTTTAAATCGCTTTAAAATAACTAAATGGTACGTGGGTGAACCGTTTCACTATCAAGCGAATGCATAAAATCCGTATTATGCATATGATATGGCCAAAAACCGAAATTTTTTTTTTTTTTTTTTTTAGCTGCAAATTCCGAGAGCAGCAAAAAGGAACAAAACAAAAAATTTTCTTTCTTCCCACGGCATGACCGAGAGCAACCCAAAATTTTTTTTTTTTTATTTGAAGCTGATTGCCGAGAGCTCAAAAGGCAAAAAAAAAATTCCAGCGGAAAAAAAAAACGAGAGCCTCAACAAACAAAAACAAGATCGATTTGTTAAAACCAATTGCAATTTAATCTAATCCGTATAGAATTGAAACTACAATTGATACAACTTTAACATATTGCAATAATTATCGATTAAAATTACAATATGCAAAGAACAAAATGAAAACAAAACATCGTCTGATCAGACGGAAGCCAAAAGGCACGATTTCCAAAGCATAAAAAAACAGGCCGTGACAAAAAAAATTTTGCCGAGACAAAACAGCCACACGGTTTATAATTTTATGCAAAAATTTATCGATTCAAATTCGTTTGATGAAAATCACATAGAAAAATTTATGTGGCCTCGCTCTGATACCACTTGTGGGGTAATATCCGTATAAAACCCTTAAATTATAGGACTATAACGTAAATTTAATATGCGATTTATTGTCATAAACGAAAAACAACAAAGAAACGATAAAGCATAAGAAATAACCTCGGGTCCTTTGAGATGCGGCCTAAGAACAGAAATCAAAGTAGATTTCCTCCTAATCGATACACCCAAGACCGTCTGAGACTATGCCCTTGTGCTAGAAATGTATTCTCTAATTGCCTTGCAATATTGAGAGAATTGTTGTGAATTTTTACGATGTGAGATCTAGAAATTTCAGAGGAAAAATGCCTCCAAAACCCTAATATTTTTGCAAATGAAAAATGATTAGGTTACAAATGAGGAGAGGCTCTCCTTTTGTTCCTTCATTCGGCCAAACCGTGAGCCTAGAGGGGAAATGGGCTTTCATTTCCTCTTAATTTTAACTCGAGGTCCGACTCGAAATTGCTAAATGTATATGACGCGGTTTTATTATAAATCGTCATCGGTTATCGGTTATTAAAACATCGTCTAGTAACAAGGATTAGCCGATATATTAATACATGTCCGACAAAGACAATATTGTATAATTAATTCAATATACATTAATTAAATATAACCGTTTATATTTAATTTACGAATTAACTGTTTAAGTCGCCTTAGCCAATTTTATTTAATCCGTATTAAATAAAATATCTCAACATCGCGTTTTGACTAATTATTAGTCAATAACTCCGACTAACTGCTTAGTCAACTTTGGCATCAACATGACTGTATTTTCATACCGTCACATCTCTCAAACGTATCCTATAGGTGTGACTTTTAGGGACCAGTTGATCACCGCCATCTGTATGACAATAACGTCAAACTTATCTAGCAAGCCAACCGTTATTGATAAATGTGGACCAACTGATAATAATACAAAAGTATACCCTTTGATCCTTTTAGAGATTTATAAGTCCTTGCACTAACTGTAGAGGACACCAGCCCCAACACCATAGTCATACTTAAAAGATCCACCACATACTCCATATGTTAAGTCTTGAGCCATCATAGCTAAGACAAGGAAACAACTACAAGCATGGAAACTACACAAAAATGGTAAGAACAATCCTTGAGGAACAAGTTCCTCAAGGTTAAAGCAAAATTAAAATAGACAAACAAGTAAGAACTTAATCACAAAACACCGTCCCCGACAACGGCGCCATTTTGGTCGGACACGAGTTGGTCATCACACATCCAATCAAACACATTTATAATACTCAACAAACAACTAGTTAGTGGTTAAGTCGAGGTCGATCCTTGGGACGGTGTGCTTTGGGTTCTAAGTCTATCTATCTCAATTTATGCTAGTGTCACAATTGGTTTGGGTTTGTAATTGTGTTCTAGACTAATGCAAGCAATAAAGTAAAACAAGCAATAATAGGAAGGATGTAAACAAATGACTAAAAATGCTAGGATATCATGGGTTCATAGGGGAATCATGGGAGTTGATCATACAAACATGTTCTCATTTACAAGCAAGCAATTATTGTTGTGATGGGATCGAGTTAGTGTATATCTTACAATCCCTAAGAAGGTTTGGGTCCTGGAGCCGAATCGATTAGATTGTACAACACCTACAAGTCGACTTAATCCTTCCTATTCAACTATAAGCATGGTCTAATGAGGCTCGAGTTGGTTTATGTCTTAGAAGCTTCATTGAAAAGATAAGTGATGGGTAAAAAATGCAAGGATTCATAGGCTCGCATTTCATCAAATATAACATGTGCATAAGTTGAAATCACAACAAGCAAGCAAATAAATTATGTGAACATATTAGATTAAGCATGAATCATTCCCCATGATGGTTTCCCTTAATTACCCATTAATCCTAGCTAGAAGATTACTCACTTATAGTTAAGCTTAACATGTTAATAAGGTTGTCAATCATACTAACAAAGCCAAACATGATGAATAAATGATGTGATTAATAATAATTAAACAAGAGTAAAAGAGATTATACCTATGAAGATTATTCCAAATAATAAAGCAAAGAATAAAAGAAGAGAACTTGATTGATTGATGAAGAGTTGTCAATTCTCTAATAATAACCCAATAATCTTCAATTACCCAATAATAAACTTGAATTACCCAATAATAAACTTGAACAATAATTAAAGGAAAGATTAATGTGTGATTTGTGGAAAGATTAAAGAGTAATCTATTCTAATCTACTCCTAATCTAATCTAAGAGAGTTTCCTACTAAGAGAGCTTGATTTAATATAAGGAAACTTGATGGTGGTTTGATTATTACAAGTGGGGTATATATAGTAGTACATCATTAGGTTAAGAAAGGGTAAATTAGTAAATAACAATGCTAATTTTTGAGTAGGGAAATGCTCCTCTCAAAGAAAGATGCTAGTCTCCTTTTTGCTAGTCTTTCAGAAATATGCGCATCTCGAGTGGGCTGGAGGAGAGACGGTTGCACTGGAAAGGAATCCGAGCGGATTGGTCTCGGGACGCTCGGATCACAAGGCCTCAAGACGAGCGTCGTGAGCACGGGATGCTCGGATCACAAGGCTTCAAGACGAGCGTCCTGGAGGGGGGGGGGGGGGGACATGAAGGAAATGTAGATCTATATACACTCTAACATACTCATATATGTCGAAATTAATTTGTCATAAAATTAAATACGGATTTTATGCATGCAAACAATATAATAAAATAGAGAAGAAATCATATCCTTACATTGATATTTCGGTTCAAATGGGCACAAAAGAAATCTCCTTTTCTTTTGTTCTTGAGCTTTCCTTTAATGGAAGAACAAGATCCAAGTGTAGGATCTCTCCTTAGGAATAATACCCAAAACTAACTCTTAATCTAATTAATATTATTTGAGCTAGTATAATATTAATCTAGTGAAAAATTGAACCAAAATTGTTTGGTTTTTTTTGCTCCTAAAACCGGGTAGGAGAAGAGGTAAGGAAGAATGTAATTTTTATCTCTCTAAAATTATCATATGAAGTGAATGAATAATATTATTATCAACCCATGCATATAGTGAATGATAATAATTTAAGCAAAAAGCACCCTTGTTCTTTCCAAGGGAAAACCGGTTGGGAGGAAGAGGAAGGCCAATGCATGGGCTAGTTGCTCTTCCACAAGAAGCACTAGGTATGCAAGCCTAGTGTAAAAAGAATGATTACATCTTCCACTACACTTAATTAACATTATAAGAATATGTTAATTAAGTCCAATATTTCGGTCCAAATGGATAATATGAAATCCATTTTATTTTTTTGTCAATTGTCAATATGTCACATGTCATATTTAACATAAATTTTTTATGTATTTTTAACATATTAAAAATCAACGTATTAATAAAAATACGTCATATGCAAAAATCGACTTAGTAATTCATAATTACTTGTACCAAAATATTTTACCGTTTATAAATCGCATTTATAATAATTCATTCAAATCCAATTGTTTCTTTAAACAATAATTTCATCCGAGTAATGATACAATTCGATTACTCAGACCGTATCTCATTTAATCACATTTCAATTTGATACGTAAATTTTACTTCCAAAATCGTCCGTCAATTTTTTTTTTCGTAATTTAATTAACTCGTAACATTATACGATTAATTAAATGATCAATTAAGAGTGTTGCCCTATAGGTATGACCTAGGGGTCAATCGATCACCACCGTCACACGACAAAGAATGTCAAACTCTAGTCACCAATCATTACCGATATATGTTGACCATTGACAAGAAACAAAATTACTTCCCAATTGTATTCTTTAAAATGAGATTTAATAATGATATTTAAATCATGTGATCGCACTATTGTTGAGGACACATTTCCCAACAATCTCCCACTTGTCCTCGACAAGTGTGCATCACCAATTCTCTTATCCTATTACTATCTCCCACTCAATGCAAAGTGTCTTTCAGGTCGTACTTGCAAGTGATCATATCGAGAGTGGTTTCCTCGATCTGGAGAATAACTGATTGACCGGACTTATCTATCATAGATACTTTCCGAGCGTGGCCACGCATTTCCAGTTCATTACTCCTCGAGTGGCCCTGAGATATTGTTATAACCCTGACTAGGGGTGGACAATTCCTATCGCACTCATTCCCTTCGACTAGCCACAGCCATCGTAACCCAAAATATGCCCATTTGACCCCATTTACGAAGGTCGTAGTAACACAAATCAAAGTTAATCTGAAACTGTGCCATCTTAGGCGAATAGTCTTTAGTCAAAAGAATCGACTCATTAGAATACTATAGTAGCTCTCGCCACGACCAGGCTATATAAATTTGCCAGAACTCTATAAGCGGTCATAAGGCCCGACAAAATGTTCCTAACAGTCTGCCTATGTGATCGACTAGTCATCTCACATGACTCTATGGCACTTGAACTTGCCATCAATCACCTCACACTCTAGTCACTTCGAGACGTCACCTCATACAAGTGACTATGGGCAAATACTATGTTAATCCGTGTTCACTTTAACGGGGTTCAATTGTCTCTACAACCCGTTTGGATGTAACAATGTATAAATTAAAGATAAAAGACAAATGTGATTGTGAACATGAACAAAAACAACACTTTTATTTCATTTCAAAATCTAACAAAAACTTGGTACACGTTTAAGTCCCATGGACGTAACATGTCCATCATGCTTAGCTGCGATAAAGGCTTGGTGAGCGGATCGGCTATGTTGTCATCCGTCCCAACCTTACAAATCGCAATTTCCTTTCTTTCAATGAAATCTCTTATTACATGATACTTTCTAAGTACATGTCTAGATCTATTACTAGACTTTGGCTCCTTAGCTTGGAAGATCGTCCCACTATTATCACAATAGAGAGTGATGGGATCATTGGCGGTAGGTACTACTTTTAGACCTTCCGTGAATTGCCTGATCCAAACAGCTTCCTTAGCAGCTTCTGATGCTGCGATGTACTCAGCCTCCGTTGTAGAATCCGCGGTTCTGACTTCCTTGAAGCTTCTCCACTACGGCACCACCATTGAGCATAAACACGAAACCAGCTTGTGATTTCAAGTCGTCTCTATCTGTTTGAAAACTTGAGTCCGTGTATCCATTAACACGCAACTCAGTGTCTCCTCCAAACACAAGGATAGAATCCTTAGTTCTTCTCAAGTACTTAAGGATGTTCTTGACAGCAATCCAGTGACTCTCATCTGGATTTCCTTGATATCTACTCGTCATGCTCAAGGCATACGAGACATCAGGACGTGTGCATATCATGGCATACATGATTGATCCAACAACTGAAGCATAAGGGATCAACTTCATGCGTTCAACATCATGGGGTTCGGAGGGACATTGAGTCTTGCTCAATATCGTCCCGGTTACCATAGGTACCAAACCCCTTTTGGATTTGTCCATGCTGAACCGTCGAAGAATCTTATCGACATAAGACTCTTGACTTAGTGCCAATATCCTCTTGGATCTATCTCTATAGATCCGGATACCTAATATGCGTTGTGCCTCTCCTAAATCCTTCATTTGGAAGTGGTTACCTAACCACTTCTTAACCAAAGACAACATTGGAATATCATTTCCAATGAGTAGTATGTCATCGACATACAAGATTACGAACACAACATTGCTCCCACTGAATTTCATGTATAAACATGGTTCCTCAACACTTCGAGTGAAACCATTTTCCTTTATAACATGATTGAATCGATGATTCCAACTTCTAGATGCTTGCTTAAGACCATAAATGGATCTCTTAAGTTTGCACACTTTGTTAGGATTTTTAGAATCAACAAAACCTTCGGGTTGTATCATGTACACCTCCTCTTCTAAATGCCCATTTAGAAAAGCGGTTTTGACATCCATTTGCCATATTTCATAATCATGAAATGCGGCGATCGCTAACAAAATCCGTATGGATCTTAGCATGGCTACGGGGGCGAAGGTCTCATCATAATGTAGACCTTGGACTTGGGTAAATCCCTTTGCCACTAGCCTAGCTTTGTAGACATCGTCATGTCCTTCTATGCCATTCTTGACCTTGAATATCCATTTGCATTGGAGGGGTCTTGCCCCTTTAGGCAAATCTACCAAGTCCCAAACTTGGTTTTCATGCATAGAATCCATTTCGGACTTTATGGCTTCAAGCCATAAGGAGGAATTTGGACTAGAGATTGCGGCCTTGTAGGTGGCGGGCTCGTCACTTTCCATAAGTAACACATCGAGTGTTCCATCTTCCTCGATAAGTCCCACATATCGATCGGGATGGCTAATTACTCGGCCCGTCCTTCTTAGTGGAGGAGGTACAACCGCGTTAGACGACGAAGGAACATCTTCTTGCGTCTCTATCTCGGTTTGTGGCTCTTGAACTTCATCAAGTTCAAAATTTCTCCCACTCTGTCTCTTAGAAATAAATTCTCTTTCTAAGAAGACAGCCTCGCAAGACACAAACACTTTATGATCTTGAGGTTTGTAGAAGTAATATCCTCGAGAGGTCGAGGGGTAACCTACAAAGATGCATTTTTCGGATCTTGGGGCAAGCTTGTTGTCGTTCTTAGTTTTGACGTAAGCATCACATCCCCAAATCTTCATATAGGATATATTGGGAATTTTTCCCGTCCACATCTCATATGGAGTCTTTTCGGTGGACTTAGTGGGACTATTATTCAAAGATCGAATTGCGGTTTGAATCGCAAATCCCCAAAACGAGTTCGGTAACTTGGTTTGACTCATCATGGATCGAACCATATCAAGTAAGGTTCGATTCCTCCTTTCGGCAACACCATTAAGTTGTGGTGTTCCGGGTGGAGTAAGTTGTGATATAATACCACAACCTTTCAAGTGTGAATCAAATTCAAGGCTAAGGTATTCACCACCACGATCGGATCGTAGTGCCTTAATCCTTTTGTTCAATTGGTTCTCTACTTCGTTTTGAAATTCCTTGAATTTCTCAAACGCTTCACTTTTGTGTTTCATTAAATAGATATACCCATATCTACTCAAGTCATCGGTGAAGGTTATAAAGTAGTCATAATTACCACGAGCGGTGATACTCATTGGTCCGCATACATCGGTGTGTATGAGTCCCAATAGCTCACTAGCTCGTGTCCCTTTACCACTAAAAGGATTACGAGTCATTTTGCCAAGTAGGCAATATTCGCATGTACCAAATGATTGATAATCAAATGGTGTAATCACATTAGTTGAAATTAATCTTTTGATGCGATTCTCGTTTATGTGACCTAATCGACAATGCCAAATGAACGCTTCACTTGGGTCACTTGATTTGAGTTTCTTTGATTGAATGTTATAAATATCATTCGTTGGATTTGAGGTCTCTAAAATGTAAATGCCATTAATGGAAGAAGCTTGGCCAATAACCAAATCATTCCTAGCTTAAAAATAGTACAATTATTGTTCTTAATGACAAAACAAAAACCGTCCATGTCTAGAATGGCGATTGAAATAATGTTTTTAGAGAGCGTAGGCACATAAAAACAATTATGCAAATACAACTCAAATCCATTTGGCAAAGCTAAAACATAAGTTCCCTTGGATTCGGCCGCTACCCGAGCTCCATTTCCAAGGCGTAGATCCACATCTCCCTTGCTAAGCCTCTCCACATCTCTTAAACCCTGTAAATGATTACAAAGGTGAGAACCACAACCGGTATCTAGTACCCATGTTGTAGTGGAAGTATAATTTATATCAATAACATAAATTTCTTTAGGAATTGTACCTTTTGGAGTAATGAGTCCTTCCCTTATATTTCGCAAATACATGGGACAATTCCTAAGCCAATGTCCCATGCCATAGCAATAATGGCACTCATCATTAACTTGCTTGAAGTTTTTGATTTTCTTTCCTTTCTTCTTGAACCTCTTGCCCTTTGAAGCAAGAACTTGATTGCTAGAGCTCCCACTAGCTTTGGCATCTTTATCTTCCAGAGACAAAGACCCTATAGATCGCATGAGGTAGTCTTCCTGAGACGGACTCACACGAGGTCTAGTAGAAGTGGGTGGTTTAGAAGAGGTGATGAAGTTAAGGTTTCCCTCCGAACCTATCCCGAAATGAAGTTCTCTAGTTGTATCGAAATTATTGTTGGAGCATACGTCGTCAAGAACATTGTGATATGACTCAATAGTTATCGGTGCGGTAGCATTTGATGGATTCATTGCAAAAAACTACAAATATGGAGGAAAAGGAAATATTAACATTTGTCTTTTTAAATCATACTTGCAAATTAACAAGATATGAACATTTATATAGTGACCTCTACCCAACTATAATAAATGATTCCAAGACCCAAATTCATATTGACTTAGGCACGGTGGGGCCGATACATCCTTTATCAATATAACTCGGTGGATTAACGTTTAATCGATTCTACTTTTAGAACTCTTGGTCGATAATATTACATTAACAATTATCTTTAGCCCAAAACACATTCGACAAGGGCACGGTGGGGCCGATACATCCCTTATCAAAAACTTTTGTTGAGTTCAATCCAAATTTCGAATAAATGTGTCCATGATCCAAACCCACATTAACTTGGGCACGGTGTGGCCGATACATCCCTTATCAACATGAATTCGGTGGATTAACATTCATCACCCACTTCCCCTACGTAACAAGGTTTGTACCCCGGTGGGGCCGAGCGCACTCCCTCGCGAAATAGGTTTTCATGGTTTCTACTATTTGGTAAGGCTATGTCTCAATTAATTGTTTTAGCGAGAGGTCATGTCAATTTATTATCTATCACGTTTTATGTGAACTAAAGCGGTGAACTAAGATAATTCGAATTGACACGGTCGATAAACTCAATAAAATGACAATGCATGTTTAGTTATGGCGATTTAGCGATGCATGTGACATAAAATAAAATGCAAGCATAAAGATAAATAAATCCTAGTATGGCCTTTCCTAAAATAGAAAAACTATTTAACTATTACATATTCGGAAACCAACTCCATTGGTCCCTTGAACTTCGGTTGTGGCACGCATCTCGAGGTAACACCGTCTTTATGTATCGCCATTCTTGAAGGAATCCGTCTTTGGGAACTCCGGAATGAATAAAATTACATAATAAATTACATAATTTCCTATTATACATTTGTAACTTAAAATAAAATAAATCTATTAAATTACAAAACGGTGATACGAGATCACAATAAAATTACAACCGAATCGATATTCCCATACATTTCGGGAAATACCAATTAAAATCTAAGGCCATACTAAGTAAAATTACATAATTCAAAATTACATAAATAAAAATTATGACAATCATAAAGAAAATGCAGCATTATAATATGTATGAACATGCCCAATTTTATGCTAAATCGCCTTTAATTAGCCAATATCGTATATTACTCGGTTTTTACGGATTTGCGTGATTTCAACATTTTATAATCACAAAAATACATAAACTCATATTTATGCATAAGTTAATTACCCTAACCTCTTAGGACTCAAAATTTAGTCTTCACTAATAATTTGACCATAATTAACCCATATTTTATAAAATTGTTCATAAATGGACCAAAAATTACAAAAATAAGCTATTAAACTTCAAATAAATCACAAAATTTCAAATAAATTCAAAATTCAAAATTTAAATTCATGAACATTCTGGAAAAATACCATGACACTCATAATGTTCAAAATCTTAGGTTAAAAATTTCGAAATTTTTCCGGAAAAACAATGTTGCGGTTTATCGATTTTAATAAAATAATCATAAAAATATGGAAAAATTATTTTCACTAAATTTTCAATTTTAGTTCTGAAAAAGATAATAAAATGCAACATTAGACGTTTTTCCTAAGTCATAGATTATGTTTTATTAATTTTCCACTAATAATGTCACTATTTATACTATTTTTCTTCAAAAATTCATAAATCATGCAAAAAGACTTCTTTATAGCCAATTATTTTACACACATCTTGTAAAATTGCATGTGACAACATATTAATTTTCTATGACCAGATTCGAAATTTAATTCATATTAACCTATTTTTCACTTAAATCCGAATTTAATAATGAAAAATTCATTTTTCGAGCATATCAAGTCCAAAAATTATGAAAATTTACAGGTTATCTCAAAATAATATATGTGACAACATATCCAAAAATCAATGGAAAACTCGAAGTATAGCTAATTTTAGACCAAAAATGACATTTTTACTCATAAAATCACATTTAAATGCCATTATTGTAAAATATGAACAATAAAAATCCGAAAAATTAACCAAAATATCCTAAAACATTTTAGGACCAGAAATATTAACATGCATGGATTAATTTCGTGATATATCATAATAACACAAATTTTACAAGTTTTATATGTTATTCTTATAACTCGGAAAAACTTTTAACCGATTTGCATGCAAACAACCATGTCTCTGATACCAATTGAAGGAAATGTAGATCTATATACACTCTAACATACTCATATATGTCGAAATTAATTTGTCATAAAATTAAATACGGATTTTATGCATGCAAACAATATAATAAAATAGAGAAGAAATCATATCCTTACATTGAAATTTCGGTTCAAATGGGCACAAAAGAAATCTCCTTTTCTTTTGTTCTTGAGTTTTCCTTTAATGGAAGAACAAGATCCAAGTGTAGGATCTCTCCTTAGGAATAATACCCAAAGCTAACTCTTAATCTAATTAATATTATTTGAGCTAGTATAATATTAATCTAGTGAAAAATTGAACCAAAATTGTTTGGTTTTTTTTTGCTCCTAAAACCGGGTAGGAGAAGAGGTAAGGAAGAATGTAATTTTTATCTCTCTAAAATTATCATATGAAGTGAATGAATAATATTATTATCAACCCATGCATATAGTGAATGATAATAATTTAAGCAAAAAGCACCCTTGTTCTTTCCAAGGGAAAACCGGTTGGGAGGAAGAGGAAGGCCAATGCATGGGCTAGTTGCTCTTCCACAAGAAGCACTAGGTATGCAAGCCTAGTGTAAAAAGAATGATTACATCTTCCACTACACTTAATAAACATTATAAGAATATGTTAATTAAGTCCAATATTTCGGTCCAAATGGATAATATGAAATCCATTTTATTTTTTTGTCAATTGTCAATATGTCACATGTCATATGTAACATAAATTTGTTATGTATTTTTAACATATTAAAAATCAACGTATTAATAAAAATACGTCATATGCAAAAATCGACTTAGTAATTCATAATTACTTGTACCAAAATATTTTACCGTTTATAAATCGCATTTATAATAATTCATTCAAATCCAATTGTTTCTTTAAACAATAATTTCATCCGAGTAATGATACAATTCGATTACTCAGACCGTATCTCATTTAATCACATTTCAATTTGATACGTAAATTTTACTTCCAAAATCGTCCGTCAATTTTTTTCGTAATTTAATTAACTCGTAACGTTATACGATTAATTAAATGATCAATTAAGAGTGTTGCCCTATAGGTATGATCTAGGGGTCAACTGATCACCACCGTCACACGACGAATAATGTCAAACTCTAGTCGGCCAATCATTACCGATATATGTTGACCAGTTGACAGTAACAAAATTACTTCCCAATTGTATTCTTTAAAATGAGATTTAATAATGATATTTAAATCATGTGATCGCACTATTGTTGAGGACACATTTCCCAACAGGACAAGCGTCTTGTCTCAGGAGACGAGCGTCTTGGGTCTCGGGACGAGCGGATTGGCGGACAGCTTCTTTGTTTGAGCTCGGATTGTAAAACGGACGTCATTTTCTCATCCGGACTCCTATTGGAATGATTCAAAATCCTAGATCACTTGATTTTTCGACGCCGTTTCATCTAGCATACTTTCAGAGCCAAAGGAGCAACCCTTGGTTTGGTTTTCGAGCAATTTATTCTTGTAATGTCTTCCTTCTCGTCATCCTTGCTTTTAAGCCTATGATCCTTCTATATACTCTTTATTCCTACTTCCTTGGCCATCATTCTTGCCTCCTCTTCATACTAGTCCATCTAATATCGTCAAAAAGCTTTCAAATATGCACGAAAGACGGGAATTTCCGCCTTATTATCTCCTTTCCTACAAAACATACGAAATGTACTAGGAAAGCAAAATAGGAAGCATTTGACGGATAAAATGGCTATGGAATGTTATATTAGTATGCAAAATGGGCTCAATTAGGGGACTAAATGTGCGCAATTATGAGTCACATCAAATATCCCCAAACCGAACCTTTACTAGTCCCGAGTAAAGAGGTGACAAAAACTAGGACCCTTATTCAAACTAACCTACTAATATAGCCGATGTGAGACAATTAGTGGGTCTCACTCCGCCCCTTCAACTCACAACAAGACAATCGTGAGGTAGGATGCCTTCTTGCAAGGCAAGGTGGTGCTTGCCAAAATGGTGATACATCCAAGCATTAAGCACACAAAATAAGTAATGGATGCATCTACAAAAGAATAGCCACTTTCCTCATCTAAGTGGCGGAAATTATCTATAAGGGAAACAATCTAAGGGTACACATTCCATCATAGATACAGTTTCTTCAAACTACGAAGCCTAGAGGGATACCAATAAATCACCTCCAAGTTGTGTCAAGCTAGGGTACCTTTGTCCTCAATTGTTAAATGCTTTCGTCAAGAGTATGCTCCCTATGGTGTTAGAAACACTGGAGGATCGCGGAATTCCCCTTCTTGCCTAGACAAGAAGAAGGGTCGTCCCCTCTCTACCATGCACAAAAGTGGATTCGATGGATAAAGGGATCATTTGAATTTGAGTTTCATGTGGGAGTTTGCTTTTTGTTGTTTGTTTTTTTTTCGAATTTCTTTTGGCATTTGACATTTGAGAACACTTTCTTTTTGCCATTTCTTTTGATGTTTGACATTTCAATACTTGACAATTTTTAACTTTTTGCATTTTCTTTTGAACATTTTCAAGGTCACCCCATTTGTAGGGAGGGTGCTTATATTTGAAGCATAGGAGTTCTTATTTTGTTACTCCTCTTTTCTTTTGATGCAATTAAAAACTTTTTGACTTTTCATATCAATTCTTGAACTCAAATTTTTGAACAATTTTTGTGCCCATTACCTTTGATGACAAAATGTGGTAGAATATGGATGATGGTTGCAAGGTTTCAAGGGTCACCTTGGAATAAACGGTAGCCAAAGAGTTATCACACCACAAGGTACTCTTGACTAGGCCTTAATCCACGGGTCAAATGATACTAGCATGACACATCCTAAGGTGTTTTACAAGTATTCTAACAAGCAAAGTCTTAAGAAGAAAAAGTATCTACAAGGGCCTATATACACTTGTCAAGTTTCCCAAATAGACGTTTTCACAAAATTTTCCTAAATGCAACTACATGCCATGATGCAACTAACATTTATACATCCTAATGCATATGCTTCTATCAACTAGTATGTCATATAAACTAAATGCAACTCCTAACAACACATAGATACACAAACCGCAATAACAAAATACACCACATTCTCCCTGACATCTAAGCCCATCCTCCTTATATGAACAATGAAAAAGAAATGGAAGGGAAATAGAGATTAGAGCGATCATACCAAGCGGTCTTCATTTTCCCTTGCTAATGCCTCAAATGTAGTGTTGTATCTATGTGAGAAGAGAACAAAAACACAAGTATATACAATTCTACACTATTAAATTAAAGAACATGTTTTTGGTTTTTAAAATTTTCAAATTTTTATGGGCTTTGTTTTTATGAAATTAAAAGACATATTTTTGAGATTTTTCGAAATTTTTCAATTTTTATCATTTTTGAAATATAAATTCCCATCCCCCACTTTATTTTGGACATTGTCCTCAATGTACATGTAGGAGTAGGAATGTACATGTAGGAGTATAAATTAAAAGACATATGCATGCTCTAACTAAATGCAATTCTATATGGTATATATAACAAATGAATGCAATCTACACTATACTAGATGATGCATGCTAAATGCTGAAGTCACCTATGATCAAACCTCCCCAAACGATTTAAACACTATTTCTATTGTAGAAAAGATTAGGATTGGTCATTAGTGACTATGCATGAATTCTAGTCTATATGCAACTATCTACATGAATCATGTGAGATATATTACAATGCAACTATACTATATGAACTAACTAATGTAAATGCAATATGAACTATAATACAAATGCAAGTGAAGACTAAACTAAATGCAATGCACTATACAAAAAGGGGGAGAGAGAGAAGAGTATCATACAAGTGGAGGTGGTGAGGTAGGCACCTCTCACTCGTCATCATCATCATGGGGGTAGCCATACCTGCTAGAACTTCCTCCTTGGTCATACCCCCCTCCTTGACCAAAGTATCCTCCACCTTGACCATCAAAGTTCCCGGCTTGGTTCCCTTGATTAGGAAACAAAAGGTGTGGTTGAGCCCAAGATGGTCGAGGGCCATTAAGGTCGATATACCCTTGTTGTGCCATTTGGTAGTATTGAGGATAGAGGGCCAAGTAGTTATCGACCCGCCCATCGTTTACTCAAAGATCAACCTTCTTCATAAGATCCATCAAATCATTCTTATCCGGAGCATCGGGGACTTGCGGTGCGAATGGCCTATGAGGAGTGTGGTATGGTAGGATAGGCACATAGGACGGCGGGGCAATGGGCCTTGCCGGTATCCCGCGAGGTGGTGGAGGGTGGCGGGGTACTTCTTCTCTTTGAGGGGGGTTAGGGTGGATTTCAATGTCGAGGAGGTAACTCAGCCTAGGTGAATATGGGCTCAACCTTGGGTCGGTACCGGGTATATTCCACCCCGAAAGAATAATAGAAGAACACCCTTTTGTGAACCATTCTACACTCCCATCTTGAGTGTAGGCACACCACCGGTGGTGGTTGAAGACGGCGTCCTCATCAATCAAAGTACTACCCTCAAGAGGTGCATAAGTCCCATGGGTGTTGAACCCGGGACAAAGGTAGTTAGCCAAGATAATAATTAGACCTCCCATCACGAAGGACTTAAGTTGGGAGTTCCCTTGAGAGAAATCGTAGAATCTTGTAAGCATCTCAAGGGGGGTATTGAAGTTGTATCGCCTTATCCCCCGAACATTTAGATAGGACTCAAGGAATGTCAAATCGAGGAGAGTGCACCTATCTTGTTCGAATCTCCCATTAATGGTGCCGGCTACAAAACGTTCGGTAATCCGAATCACCGGGTGTTGAATAGCAAAGGTATAGAATTGTTTTTGGTGAATGAAATCCCGGAAATAGCCTTCCAAACTAGGTCCACATCAAAGTCGGAGGGTTTGTTGATGTTGCTTGTTGGTACAACAAGAACAAAAATATGAGCAAATTGGTCAAGTGATAGGCTATGGTCGAGGTTGCACAACCGGAACTCCATACCAACGGTGCTTCGTATGTTCGAAACAATGCGGAGGCTACTCAAAAATTCCAAGGTAAGGCTAAGGTATGTCTCTTCATGGGCATGGAATAATTTCCCAATCCCCAAACCATCAAAGAACATTTCGGTTTGATACCTTATACCTAGGATTTCTAACACCCTAGTGTCAATAAATTGAGTTGGTTCGTAATGCTTACCTAGCAACTTGACGAACTTAGCGCGGTGGTCATCGGATGTGAAGAGTACCTCCGGAAAGTACTCAAGTTGCTCCACCCCTCCTCTTATCACGGGATGGAAGTTTCTTGGCGGCATCTTTTCTTGAGGGGATGAAGAAGATGAGCCCTTGCGTTTCTTGGTGGCGGCTTTGTAGATACCTCATTTCTGCACCTCCCGCAAATCACCCGGTGATGATTGGGCCGCATGTTTGGTACGCGGAACGATTTGTGATAGTTCGTAAGTTTATCGTCAAGTGATCGCTCAAACATTTATGTCTACCTCTTAATTGTCATCTACGTGCTGATACGGTCGTTTTGGCAGTAATTAGAGTACATTTGGAGTCCGGGCCTAAAACCGCCTTCATTTTCTGATAACCGTTAAAATGCCGAGTCAGAATGTTCTGGAATGTTCCGGATATTTCTATTCCATATTTTATAAATCTTTTAGTCTTTGGTAAACAATTTCCCGTAATATTCACACATAATATTAAGGAAACAAAATTCCGTTATTCCATAAATTAAACACGGAAATCTCTCTTCCGCAGGGGGAAACCACTTGGGAAAGGACGCAGCAGGTGCTGCGCCTCTTCCAAGAGACACAGTGCCTGCTGCGCCTCTTCCCAAGTCCTTTTCTGCGTATTTTTTCGTATCTTTTCATATCTTTTCGAGATTCACTTCCAAAGTTTCTCCGAAAACACTACTTCCTCCGTGTGATTAGTATAAATAGAGACCTTCGGTCTCACATATTTCTCACGCGAGTGTCCGCCCTTCTCTTCTCCCTTTGCATTCTAGACCACGTTCTTACTTTTTGGCGCCTACGTGCTTGAAAATTCGACCACGTAAGCTCGGATCCTTCTTAGTACCAGCCTCGTTTTGCATGACCGACCAATTTGACCAACTCCACAATAATCAACTTAATCAATCTTAGTCGTTTTCCTCTTACGAGGGCACTTTCGTCTACATTCGAGTCGAGCATCACTAAACGTTAACATAGTTCATCTCGTTTCGTCAAACATGTAAGTCTGAGGGTGTAAATCCTCTTTTATTTATTGTCCTTTATTTTTTGTAATCATCATGTAAGATTTATGTCGAAAATACGATTAAAACCGATTTCTAAAACCCTTTGTTTAAACCCTTTTTACGGATTAACAGGAGACAGACGTCGAGAAGGGACGCAACAACTGCTGCGCCTCTTGGAAAGGACGCAGCACTTGCTACGCCTCTTCCTGAGGTTGCCGCCGTTCTTGCTTCTCTTCTTCTTCCTTCGTCTTCTGTTGGTTTCGTCCTTTTGTTTCCTTTCGTCTTTGTTCCTTCTTATTTCATTCACGTGATAATTTAACATATTGTTCATCATCATTAACATATAATTTATCATTAATTTCCGACTTAAATCCCAAGTAATTCATATTTGCGGGTTTTCGTCATTAAAATCAAATTCGGGTTCTTAGAGGTTCGATTCATCAATATTGAGTCTCTGGAATTCGTCATTGATATATTTTTCATCTGTTGTTTGTCATATCCATCATTAATTCGTCATTAATAACTTGTTTAGTCTAATTAATTTGTTTAGTTTGTTAATTTGTTAATTAATCCATTAATCTTGTATAATTGATCATCCTAGTCGGTTTCATCCATGTTTATTGCTTTTATGACCATTAATCACATGTAAATAATCTGTTAATCACTTTCATCCGAGTCAATTATTCATAATCGATTATTAAAATAACCAACGGACATTAACGATTTGCAATTCCGGCTTCACAGCCAGAACTGAGCCAAGGAACAGACGCAGCAACTGGTGCGCCTCTTCCAGAGGGCGCAGCTCTGCTGCGCATGTTCCTGGTTGATTTCTGTCTCTGAACTCCTGTCTTGCTTTGACCTAGTTTTAACGCACGTATTTAATTAACTATTATTCGTATTATCACCCTTAATTCCTATTCGTTAATTTATTTGTTTATTCTTTCTCAAATTATCCGTTTTGAAAGTATTTTCGACATAAATCATTAATCCAATGTAATTATTGTATTTTCTTTATTGTAATTTCATTATTGTATTTCTTGTATCACTTGTATGCCTTCACATGTAATTAACTTAAATCCCGACTTTGACATCAATTGTATGATTAAATTACGTGATAACCGACTTAGTATTAATTCTTCACATGTTAGGATTAAAACGTTGGATGTTGCATTGCATGCATATAATCGACAATATATCGAGTATAGATAACTTCACTAATCATTAGTAGAGGCCGCTATCGAGGCGGGCGGGATTAGGTGTTCGATCAAAAGAGCTTCCTAATACGTACCCTCACCCCTTACTCCAGATCTCTGTGAACATCCGTGTTCATTGGCATCCATGAGAGTCATTCTAGACATAGAATGCTAAGGATAACGAGTTCTTGGTGTTCATGTCACTACTTTGTGTCTTGACATGGCACGAGGTATTCGAACGGTTTCCAATTTTCCACAATAAATTGGTGGCGACTCCACAAATGCAAACGCTTGTTCTTCCCAAGCGCCCCCGTGGGCCCATTGTCCACAGTTTGGCGACTCCGCTAGGGATAATACACTTACGTGTAGCCAAAAGGGTGAAACTTGAACAAGGTTAGGGAATAGTTTGTACAAGACAATTGTCGGTTTTCATAACTCGGTCTTCCTAGATCGTTTCATTCGGCCTTCCTAGGCCCAACCCAACCAATTCGACCAATCGTCCCGTCTAAACGGTCCTAATTCTTATTCGGGCCTAAGGATGGATAGCGAATGACGTCATCCATACCATGGTACTTACTCTTGTTTGTATCAAGGACTTTCACTACTTGAGGAAATGGACTAGGAATCGGCCTTACTCTTGTTTGGTACGAGCCTCTCCACAGACTTCGGGTTTGATTGTTCGGTATGGCAACCCACCCTTTAAACCAAAACCCTTCTAAATGCACTCAGCATCCCTTATAATGCTTGTATATTGTTTGTACCATACGTGATCACCATTTCCTAAACGAAACCATGACGATTTTTGTAAAATCAAAATCCTTCTTTAAAATGTAAAATTTCTAAACTTGGGCCTACTATTAGCGCAAAACAAGTCGAAATTCTGTCCAATTGTCGAGCCAAAATTCGGGCCTTAAAACCCATTTCAAAACCTCACTTCGAGTCCACTCCTACAACTACACTAAAGTTGACTAGGACCAACATTTTTCAAACTTTGTCATTTCCTCAAAACTCACTGACACAAGTGACACACTCTCACTTCACAAGTCAAAGCATTTCTTTTCAAGTAAGTGTGGTAGAGTGGTCGATCGTGTTTTGATTCGTCGTCGATCTCTTATTCAGTTTCCAAGATGCCTGAAACAAGCGACGCGAACTTCAACCAACTCTAGAATGGTAATGATCAAATCCTAGCCGCGCTAGCTCGTCTCCAAGTTACTCAAGACCAAGTGTATGATAGCCTTGACACCATTGACGACCGAATATATGCCGTAGAAACGAGGATGCCTCCTCGAGATAGTGAAATAGCCGATGACTTCGTGAACAACTTCAGTGACGAAAACCCTCCCATAGGTATGACTGCAGCTGAGAAACGACTCCAATGCTTGGAGGAACAATTGATGTATCTCAAAGGGGATGACATTTATAGGGAGAACAATCGCAAATATGAGGCTGTGAGTTCCAAGTTGCCAACCAACTTCAACATGACGGATATCCCGAAATTCAAGGGGCACGAAAACCCTTTGAACCATATCCGTGCCTTTAAGGATTACATGTCTATCAAAGGCATTAAACCCGAGATGTTCTTAAGGATCTTTCCTTCATCTCTGGACACCATCCCGAAACAATGGTTCTATTCGCTAGAACACAAGAAAATCGCTACTTGGGACGATGCCGCAATCGAGTTTGCTAAACAATATGCGGATAATGCTGAAATCCAAATCAACATGCGCACTTTGGAGGTTCTTACCCAAAATGACAAGGAAGGTTTCACCGATTTCCTAAGTCGGTGGAGGAAGACTAGTACTCAACTTGTTGAACGCCCGGATGAAGCCACCCTCGTGGAGAAATTCGTGGACAACCTAAAGCCCATCTATGCAAATCATTTGAGGTATCAAAACATCAAAACTTTCAAAGACTTGACCGTATTAGGGACAAGGATCGAAGATGACATTCGTAAAGGGCTCTTGTCCAAAACGATAGGTCGTGGATATCAAGGCTCAACAAGTCGTTCTTACGGCTCTACTAGCAAGATTGATGAAGTTAACCTCCTCGAGCCATCTAAGAAGAGCACCCCTCCAAGGAAATTCACAAATCTAGGGGACACATATTCCAACGCTCTGAAAAGGTTGATGAAGCTAGGCAAACTTCAACCCATAGGCCCTACACCCGAACCAGAAAAGAAATCCAAATTCTGGGATGAGAATTCGTACTGCGAATACCATAGAGGTAAGGGACATGATACAGAGAAATGCTACAAACTGAAAAATGTACTTCAAGATATGATTGAAGACGGTTGCCTACCAATACCACCTAGGGGTAAGCCTAACAACACTCAAAATCCTCTTGGAGTTCTGATGATCACTAGTGACGAATCTATCTTAGATTGCTCACATCTTATCTCCCCAAAAGAAGAGGTGATCAACGGGATATGGACGGATAACGAGGAGGATGTCTACCTCCAGGATCTTCCCTTAATCAAGAGCGCCGAAAGCATCATAGATGAGATCATTGCCACACTGGACACATAAATCAACACCAAACAGCAGAAAGGATGGAGAAAATCGATCAAGTGGACAAACAATCAAGGAAGACTCTTCAAGCTCACTACTGGAGAAGGAGAGATATTCAAAGGAGAACCAGAAGACGATGAATTCGAGTCAGAGTCAGAGTCGGAGTCTAGAGAAGTTCCTAGAGAGTCTCCTCCTGTCGTCATTCCCACTCCCCTCGTTTCTCCTAGCCTAGTGTCTAATAGCAACAGTAGTTCGGGAAATGTCCCAACCGCTGTCCCTTTACCGACACTGACCACAGATCAGATGGCTTCTTTGTTTCAACTTTTCTCAAATCTTAATATGAATAAATCAGGTTCTGCTTACTCTTCATGTTATCTTGAATGCAATTCTGTTTACGATGATAATGAGAATGACCCAGACCCTGACTCAATCGAAATACCTCCCTACATAGCCAAAGAAATACTACAAGAGGGGGAAGGGGGACCAGTGATAGAAAATACTGAACCCATCAACGTAGGAACTGACCTAGAACCCCAAGAACTTAGGATAAGGACAACCTTAAACCCAACCGAAAGGGCCAATTTCATAGACCTCCTACACGAGTTCAAAGACGTTTTTGCTTGGTCCTACAAAGATATGCCAGGGATCGACAGGGACATTGCAGAGCATAGAATTCCAATCAAACCAGGTTTCAAACCCGTGAAACAGAAGCTTCGACGAATGAGGACAGAATGGGCTCTCAAGATCAAAGAAGAAGTCGATAAACAATTCAAAGTCGGGTTCATCAAAGTTTCCGAGTACTCAGACTGGGTAGCTAACATAGTACCCGTACCCAAAAAGGATGGGAGAATCCATGTTTGTGTTGATTTTAGAGACTTAAACAAAGCAAGTCCTAAGGATGACTTTCCTCTACCACATATCGACATATTAGTGGATAATACGGCGGATCACGCGTTACTATCCTTCATGGATGGATACGCAGGATATAACCAGATTAAGATGGCCTTAGAAGACATGCATAAGACCGCCTTCGTCACTCAATGGGGAACCTGTTGCTACACGGTCATGCCGTTTGGGTTAATCAACGCCGGAGCTACATACCAACGCACCGCAACTACACTCTTACATGACATGATGCATAAAGAAGCTGAGGTATACGTAGACGACATGATTGTCAAGTCCAAGGAAAGAGAGGGACATATTGTGAACCTTCGCAAATTCTTCTCAAGGCTACGGAAGTACAACATGAGGCTCAATCCTCAGAAATGCGCATTCGGAGTGACATCTGGCAAACTCCTGGGATACGTGGTTAGCCAACGAGGTATAGAAATAGACCCTTCAAAGATCAAAGCTCTGATCGAAATGCCGCAACCTCAAACAGAGAAAGAAGTCAGGGGATTCCTAGGCAAGGTACAATACATAAGCCGATTCATATCAAAGCTCACCATGATCTGCGAACCCATATTCAAGAAGTTAAAGAAAACAGATCACACCGTGTGGGATGATGACTGTCAGAAGGCGTTCGACCGAATCAAGGAAATACTAGCCAAACCGTCTGTGCTCATGCCACCCCAACGAGATCAACCTCTTGGTTTATATCTCACGGTAACTGAAACGGCCATGGGCGCCATGCTAGCTCAAACTGTAGGAAAAGAAGAAAGAGCCATCTACTACCTTAGTAAGAAGTTCTTGGAGTACGAGTGCAAATACACGCCACTCGAGAAGACATGCCTCGCTCTTGTGTGGGCAACGAAGAAGCTACGCCACTACATGCTTAGCTACTCCGTCAAGATATTCTCCAAAATGGATCCTGTCAAATACCTCTTCGAGAAACCCGTTCTAAATGGACGTCTAGCGAGATGGACCTTGATGCTCTCAGAGTTCGATCTCAAGTATGTACCTTTGAAAGTCATAAAAGGGCGCACCGTTGCTGAATTCTTCGCAGAAAATCCCATCGATGATACACAAACGATAGACATCTGGTCATTTCCGGATGAGGATACTTCAAACAGATGTAGACTCTTGGGACCTCTATTTTAATGGAGCATCGAACTTAAGAGGATTTGGAATAGGAGTGTTGCCCATTTCTCCTGAAGGCGAGCATACGCCAATCTCTGTCAAACTCGACTTCGAGGTGACAAATAACGCTGCAGAATACGAAGCCTGCCTCATCGGATTGCAAGCGGCAGTAAGTTTAGGCATCAAGAATCTTCGAGTACATGGGAATTCCTCTTTGATCATCAATCAAATCACGGGATCTTGGAAAATCCGAAGTGAAAGCTTGGCACCATATCAAGCCAGAATAGACCAAGTCGCCTAATTCTTCGATCAAGTAACCTACTTACATCTACCTCGAGAAGAAAATCAATTTGCGGATGTTCTTGCAAAACTCGTATCTTTGATTAATATGCCGGATAGCATGGTAGAAATGCCTTTATGCATCGAACGACAATCAGAGCCAGCTTATGTGCACCAAATCACCGATGAAGAGGAAATTACAGAGGAACCTTGGTTCCAAGCGATCCTAAACTTCAAACTCAGCGGCACCTATCCACCAGAAATGGACAAAAGGGGACAACGCGCCATCCGTTTGCTAGCGTCCCAATACGTCCTCATGCAAGGAGAGCTATACAAAAGAAAACCTCTTGGTGTAATCCTACGTTGTCTTGATCATTCACAGGCACGGAAAGTGATGGAAGAAGTCCATGATGGAGAATGTGGCCCTCACATGAGTGGACCCATGATGGCAACGAAAATCACACGTTTAGGATATTATTGGACCACGATGGAATCTGATTGCATCAAATATGTGAGACATTGCCATAATTATGTTGGAGTTAGTGTCCTCCACAATAGTGCGTTAACATAATAAATCTCATTAATGGAATATCATCAGATATTTAATTATTTGATCCTCGTCAGTTGATTAACGTAAATCGATAACGGTTGGCTGACTAGAGTTTGACGTTATTGTCGTGAGACGGCGGTGATCAACTGACCCCTTTCGGTCACACCTATAGGAACGAACCCCAATAGACAACTAATTAATTGTATGAGATAAAATATATTTAGTCCGTTGATTTGTAGACTAAAAGGTTAGTCAATTATTTTAAGAGAGAATTCGAGTTGCGAACTCGATGAACGGCAGTTATTAGTTAATTATGTGATAATTGAATAATAAATTTTGGGAGACGGGTTTTAGTTAATTAACTGTTAATTTACTAAAATTGTACTAATTGATTAATGTGATTAATATTAGTACGTATATAATATGTGTAGTGGTACACGTATATATTTACGGAGTGATTTGGACGAATTAATTATGGAAGTATTTAAACATGAAACGATGTTTAAAATAAAATTACACGTATTTGTGCGATAAATATAAGAACCAACATGAACCCGTAAATGGGCAAGTGGACCGTGTAATATTGAGTAGTGGATGATTAGGAACATAATCATTTCACCTTACTTTGTATACTACCATAAGTTATCTTATATAAGATTTTGCATGTGATGTAAGATAAAAAATATAAGATAAATTTTAGACTCTTCCTCACCTAACACTCCACCCACCCGGTTTTCCCTTCCCATATAGACCAAATTGTTGTTCTTTTTATCACTTACTTCTTCACTTTGCATGTGAATCATTTTTAGTCTTCCTCTCTCTAAACTAATACACATACTCTACTAAAATTGTTAGTATTTATATTTTATTACTAAGACTTGTTAGTAATATTATAAAAAATATCAAGGGTATAATATTAACAAGTTCTAGTTCAATACTTGTTATTATTTTTGGGTAAGTTCTTGGGTGAAACAAGAAGGAGATCTTCTCTTTGAAGATTAGTAAGGAGGATCATCCATTTGGTATTAGCTCAAGAACAAGCTAGTTAGGTGAACTAGTTTGTGCCCTTTTTACCACAAAATCAATGTAAGGAAATTGTTTTTCCTTATACTTTCATTTTTATGCTTTCATATTAGCATGCATGTTACATAGATCACCTAAATGACAAATTATGAGATAATTTAATTTTTATTAGAGAGTCTAATATGGATCTATGATCTTTCAAGTGGTATCAGAGCATTAGGCTTGTAATTTGCATGTTGATATTAATCATTTTAATGAATTATGAGATAATTTATAAAAACTCAAAAATGGTGTTAGAAGAGGTTTTAGCAAGAAATTTTTGGGACATGCATACCTACTGATCTTAAAAGGTTTGTGGTTGCGTTTGGTGATTTTTGAAGTTATTTTGCTATTTTTAATGATTTTTGGTGGAAAACCGAGTCAAAATGCCGTATTTTAGTTAAAATTTAACTAAAAATAGTTAAAAGTTGATTCGGTGCATGGATTTTTTATGGTAGTTCATGCATGTTTTCTACTGATTGTATGCAAAAAGTTGAAGGTTGGTTCGAATTTTTTGCATGTTTATTGATTTTATGAGATAAAAGTCGATAAAAGTGAATTAAATAATCATAATTTCGAAACATTTGATTCTGTCAATGATAAATTTATGTACATTTGAAAATATTATTTAAATGTTAAAAGGAATTTGCATGTGTGTTTTCACTTTGTTTTGATGTTTATTGGTTTTAGTGGTTAAAAACCGATAAATATCGATCTTTTTCTTCATAAATTTTATCCGGATTTTTTGGGCATTTTTTATGACATTTTGGTGTTCTTGGGAGTGTTTCAGAATATTAAAAATTTTTGCTTCAATTTGTTTTGGGTAATTTTTCAATTATTTTGGATTTTTACTTATATATTATGATTTTATCGATTAAATTAGTAAAATATCACCAAATCAAACTAATTATTTATCATAAAATTAGTGAGGACTAATTTTGAGGTTCAAAACAGTTTGGACAGTTAGTTTGGACTTAAATGAGATTTAAGAGTTGATTATTGATTTTTACATGTTAAAAATCGATTAAATCCACAAAAACCGAGATGGATACCAAGGAATGATAGATAAGGCGATTTTGGCATCATTTTACAGCATTTTAAGCATATTTATTTAAGCTGAATGAATTATTGTCATTTATTTAAAGTATTTATCTTGTTGTACCTAGTATGGCCTAGTTAATTTTAATCGTTATTACCCGAAACGAATGGGAATATCGATTTGTTTGTAATTAAATACGATCTCGTATCGTCGGTTTGTAATTAATTAATAGTTTTATTCATTTTATTAATTAATGTATAATAGGAATAGCTATGTAATTCATTTGTAATAGTTATTTTTTACCGGCGTTTTCAAAAGACGGATTACATCGAGACGGAGTCTATTTTTGGAAGGTGTTCCAAATCCCACAAGAAGGAGCCACTTATGGAATGAAGAGGCAAGGGACCAAGGAGTTGGTTTCCGAAATGTAATAGACTAGTTTTTATTAACTAGGTGGCCATACTAGGATATACTCATATGCTTACTTGTTTGCTTGTTTTATTTTCGCGCATGCCAAAATCGCCATTCACATGCATTTTATCTTCACGATTGTCAATTCACGTCATTTACATTCACCGACTTAGTTCACTTATAGGGAATTTATGACTAAATTGACAAGATCTCTCACATAACTAAAATTGAGATTAGCCTTACCAATTAGTAACACCTATGAATCTCTTGTTCATTAGAGCCACGCTCGCCCAAGCGGGGTGTTCTCTTTTTACCTTGAGTAGGTAGGGTGGTAAACGGTTATCACGCGCCAAAGTTGGTTAGACTTAACGGGATATAAGACAGTCTTGTGTTCCGGGGCTAGTAGATGAATTTAAGGAAATTCGTCAACCAAGAGTTCTAGAGGTAGAATTAGTCAACGTGACTTACCGAATTTACACAATTATGGGATGTTTCGCCCAAGCGATGCTCATTTTTGTTTAATATTTGGGTCTTGGAATCATTTATATAATTTAGTGGGAGATCATTATATAAATGTTAAAACTTGTTAAAGATGTTTCACAAGTAAAATTAAAACACTGAATGTTAATTTTTCCTTTTTTTCGTTCATTCTCATAAATGTATGACATCGCGCACTTCATTCCACTTTTCTCTATTTATTATTATACTCGTTTCGTTCTTCCATAGAAAGCGGTTTCTTTGAAAAAATTCGGTAGCAATGATTGGTAACATGATTTACTAATTCACCTATATAAGCTTACAACAATTATTGCGATTATTGTACAACTTAACATCCATACATATTTAAAAAGGGGTTTTCATGTTGCAAACTCATATTACGAGTTTAAATGGGAGTCAAATTTTATCAAGAGAGTCTTGATTTCGAAAGTGACACCTCCGTCATGATGATGACATATTAATTTAAATGTTTGCGAAAAGAGTTTTCAAAAACACAAAGAATACTCCAATATAATACCGTCAAATGGCTCAATTCGAGAAAAGCCAAATCGATTATTTATGCGCTAAAGAATTTAGGCATATGATAACAATTGAACGGTTAGGTAGTCCAATTTCGCAAGAAATTGAGATTTTGCCACATGTTTCACTCACTTTATAGTAATTCACTCTTACTAAGTGTATAAAATATCAAGAATGACATGAAGAGAGGTCTTCATGAGATTCATTTGTGCTTGATTGAAGCAAAGAGGAATGTGAAAGTGAGTGGGAGTTAAGAAGAATCAACTCTAGATGTATGCGATAGAACAAAGTTGAAAGAGACATCTACTCAATGGATAGGCTAGTTCCACTATCTTAATATAAGATACCAAGTACGGGTCATTTCTTTGTAAAGAAGTTTACATAAATTGATAAAACGTAAGACGTCTAGCATAGGACATTTTGTATCGAAATGGTGCTAGATTAGCAATGATTTCGATGGGGATAAATGTACCTAAATTTGGTTTTAGAAGAATGTAATTATCTATGTTTATATATAGAAGGCATCACTCATGTAATTTAAAACAAAATGTTGTACCTACTCCTATGATAACTTGGTGGTTGGTTTAGACCACTTAAGTTAGAGGAATTTTACATTCTTCACGAAAACTAAATGTTATACTATCTTGTAGATTTTAAAGTCTCTAATTCGGTGAACCCATATTGATCAAACCTCAAGTAAATTCGTTTCAAACGAGTAAACGAAAAGCACATTGAACAACCATTTGATTGTGAGTCTTATGGTAAGTGTGCATGTATTATGTTTTCTTTTGCAGAAAAGAAACACAATAGTGAGGTGATTGACCATATACATATGGATGCTTAAGGCCGATAGTTGGTTATATATATATACTTCGTTACTTTTACCGTAATGTTAAGTAGATATGAAAACCTCATATCTATTTAATAAGACATAAAAGTGATTTTTGAAACGTGGAATATTTTCAATATGAAGTAGTAAACCAAAAGCACGTCAAGATCAAGATGTTGATCGGAAGTTTCAAAGTAATGACTTTGAAAATCAAATGGGTAATATCAAGTAATGACCTTGATAATCACTAAGAAGATTGTGAACCAGTTCACATAATACCTTCTTCTTGGGACACCATAAAGTATGGTGTAGTCAAGTATATAAACCGAACTTTATGAGATATAGTTTGAGGTTTTTCGCAATTTTTGTAAGCTATTTTCTCACTAAAAGTTTAAAACCCGACTATAATAGCCTAAATGACTCCATATGAGATGTGGATAGGGAGAGTCCCTAACTTGTCTTTTTATACATTTGGGATCATAAATGTTTATGTTCAGAACCAATTTGTGTATTTGTGAGGGTTATCAAAAATTGAACCACTTGGTTTTTACTCCTCCAAAACGAGAACAAAGAGTTTGTGGCTCATAATACTGTCTTTCCAGAAAGATTTCCATTTTCTGGAAGACAGAGTGGGAGAAATTTTGAACTTACGGAAGTCCAAGACCCACAAACTGAGTACAATGCAAGAAGACATTCTTTATTAAGGCTCAGTGGTGAGTATAATGCAAGAAGACGTTCTTTATTGTGGCTCAGTGGTTATAAGGCGATAATTTTGCGATAATATTGCGTTACTTTAGTGACGAATCTTAAACCCTCATCAAAAGCTTTTCTATAGTATGAACTCTATGTGATGGCGTGTCACCAAGCAATTCGAATAGATCTCCTTGCACACGATGCGATAAGGAAGGAAACACGAGATGTTTTCGAGACTTGATTTAAGGTGAATACTTTGGTTGGTTACCTTGATCTTGTCTTAAAGGTTACATAAGATGTTTAAAATTTGGGCTTGTTATAGAGAGTTTGTGACAACCCAAATGCCTTTATCAATTCGTATGGTCTTAGCAATATATAGCCTCTCATGAGGATGAGTTTAGGCAAAAGGATAACGAAACTTTCTCCTTGAATGTATCTTATGAAGGGAGAAGTTTTGATGATGTTGTCAATGCTGAGAAGCCTAGCATGCTTGGAAGATCCCTTTTGTGATCTATATACGTCAAAGAGTTAGAACTTTGGGTTCAATCATGTAGTATATCAAAAGGTATTACTCGAGTGTCGAGGTACCATGATGATACATGGAGTTTAGTGGGAGCTAAAGTGTGTTTCTTAGTCTAAATATGTGCTTGACATATTAGTGACTAGAAATGTAGCTAAGGTGATATTTCTTAGTCTAAAATATGTGTTTGACATATTAGTGACTAGAAATATTATCGGGTGAATACTTGAGAGTAGCATGGCGCATATTAAATATTCGGATCTAAAGAGATAGATCTCTATGGATATTAGCATTATAGTCAAGAGACTTATGTGATAAGATTCTTGACTCGTTCAAGTTATTGAACAATTAATATGATCTCTTGTGCTTCCGCTGCAGGATCTATTAAATATGCTAAAAGCTTCTCTCGTCGGGACTTATCATGTTGAGAATATGAGAAGTCATTACCAATCATTTTCTAGTGAGTGTCACTAGATGATTATCAAGAGCATCCTTGAGTACTTGAGAAGCACTGAGGATTTACTCTTGATTGGAGGAATTAATGAATTTCGTGTACAAGTATTACACGGAAACATTCCTATGCTTATAAGATGTTATGGGCCTCGTTAAGGAATGGTTAGCATGTAACAGTGCTATAAGAATAATATGTATAAGAAGTTATACATATGCGTATAAGAAGTTATACATGTATAAAACAAACATGTATGAGGAGTCATACATGAAAGATGTCATATGAAGGATGTGTATGTATAAGTGTTATACGTACAAATCATTAACGAAAGCTAAGTACATTACAACATCCGATGTTGTAAGAGAGATAGTTGATAACCGAATTTTAATGGGACTAGAGTAGTTCCGTTAGCCGAATATCGTCTTCCGAGAGTCTGTGAAAACAGTGGGAGTGTTTGACTGGCTTTAGAACCAGATTCTAAAAACTTGTTTAGACGTGTACTTAGAAATGCTCTATGTGATGAAAAGATTGCATAGAACAAAGGAAAATAGCAATGGAAATTAGAGTGATGCAACTGTTGCTTATCCTCTAACCAAAGCCGTAGACATGATGGTTATGTCATCTCAATGTGAATTGAGGAGTATACCTTAATTGCTAAAGATCGTTATGTAAATATTGGATAGAGTATTGATATTTACATAAGTGATGATCGCATTCATTGTTCGAGTTTCTTTAAGAACTCAATTATTCAGTTTGACTGAAAACATTGAATACCTTGTTTATCTGAATAAGTTGTGGAGACAATGTTGAACACTATTCAAGTGAATAAGATGAACATTGTATTTTGTCCCTAGTCACTTAATGAGGTGACGTCTCGGAGTGACTAGATTGTAAGTCGATTGATGGTTGTTCAACACCATAAGGTCATATGTGATGACTGGTCGATTACATAGGCAGAGTGTGTGACACTTTGCTTGGACAAAGACCATTTAGAGAGTCCCTAAGTTCTATTATAGACGCCTGGTCGTGGCGGGGATCTCTAAGATGTTCTAATGAGTCGATTCTTTTGACTGGAGACTATTATTTGAGCAAATGCAGTTTTCGAGTGACTTTGGTTTTTGTCCTAGGTCGTGCCGTGAAAGGAGGCCAAAAGGGCATTTACTAGGTCATGGTGAGCTGTATTGTGCAATAGGATATATAGGGCATACAGGAATTGTCCACCCACGTTGGGTAACTATATCTCAAGGCCACTCGAGGAGTTAATGACTACAAATGCGTGGCCACGCTCGGAAGTAATCTGTGAGAGATTTTTCCGGTCAGGTAGTCACACTCCCGATCGAGAAAACCACTCGCGATGTGTTCATGTGCAAGTGCGACCTGAAAGACACCATGCATTGAGTGGGAGATTAAAACGGACAAGAGAATTGGTAGCGCACACCTTGTGTCGGACAAGTGGGATATTGTTGGAGTTAGTGTCCTCCACAATAGTGCGTTAACATAATAAATCTCATTAATGGAATATCATCAGATATTTAATTATTTAATCCTCGTCAGTTGATTAACGTAAATCGATAACGGTTGGCTGACTAGAGTTTGACGTTATTGTCGTGAGACGGCGGTGATCAACTCGACCCCTTCGGTCACACCTATAGGAACGAACCCCAATAGACAACTAATTAATTGTATGAGATACAATTTATTTAGTCCCTTGATTTGTAGAGTAAAAGGTTAGTCAATTATTTTAAGAGAGAATTCGAGTTGCGAACTCGATGAACGACAGTTATTATTTAATTATGTGATAATTGAATATTAAATTTTGGGAGACGGGTTTTAGTTAATTAACTGTTAATTTACTAAAATTGTACTAATTGATTAATGTGATTAATATTAGTACGTATATAATATGTGTAGTGGTACACGTATATATTTACGGAGTGATTTGGACGAATTAATTATGGAAGTATTTAAACATGAAACGATGTTTAAAATAAAATTACACGTATTTGTGCGACAAATATAAGAACCAACATGAACCCGTAAATGGGCAAGTGGACCGTGTAATATTGAGTAGTGGATGATTAGGAACATAATCATTTCACCTTACTTTGTATACTACCATAAGTTATCTTATATAAGATTTTGCATGTGATGTAAGATAAAAAATATAAGATAAATTTTACACTCTTCCTCACCTAACACTCCACCCACCCGGTTTTCCCTTCCCATATAGACCAAATTGTTGTTCTTTTTATCACTTACTTCTTCACTTTGCATGTGAATCATTTTTGGTCTTCCTCTCTCTAAACTAATACACATACTCTACTAAAATTGTTAGTATTTATATTTTATTACTAAGACTTGTTAGTAATATTATAAAAAATATCAAGGGTATAATATTAACAAGTTCTAGTTCAATACTTGTTATTATTTTTGGGTAAGTTCTTGGGTGAAACAAGAAGGAGATCTTCTCTTTGAAGATTAGTAAGGAGGATCATCCATTTGGTATTAGCTCAAGAACAAGCTAGTTAGGTGAACTAGTTTGTGCCCTTTTTACCACAAAATCAATGTAAGGAAATTGTTTTTCCTTATACTTTCATTTTTATGCTTTCATATTAGCATGCATGTTACATAGATCACCTAAATGACAAATTATGAGATAATTTAATTTTTATTAGAGAGTCTAATATGGATCTATGATCTTTCAAATTGTCAAATCTTCGGGAATGTGCAACATGTTCCTCCTTCATTGCTTTACACCATGACATCTCCCTGGCCATTTTCTGCTTGGGTAATTGACATCATCGATAAAATCACTCCAGCCGGAACAAGAGGTCACTGTTTCATCCTAGTAGCAATCGATTATTTCACCAAATGGGTAGAAGTGGCTTCCTACACCAGTCTTACAGCCAAGAACGTGGCAAAGTTCATACAAACCAATATCATCTATCGATATGGTTGCCCACATGAGATCATCAGTGACAATGGATCACATTTCCGAGCTGAGACTGAACAATTGCTAGCCAAGTACAAAATCAAGCATCACCACTCCTCGCCATATAGACCACAAACCAATGGCGCAGTAGAGGCAACAAACAAAAACGTTGTCACAATTCTCAAGAAAATGATCGACAACTATAGAGATTGGCCAAGCAAGATACCCTTTGCTTTATGGGGATACCGTACATCCGTTAGGATGCCCACTGGGGCTACTCCTTTCTATTTGACCTACGGCATGGAAGCCGTACAACCAGTCGAGCTAGAAATACCATCCTTGCGTATTTTACTCGAAAGCCAAATCCCAGAAGCCGAGTGGAAGAGGGATAGATATGAAGAACTCATTCTCCTGGATGAACGAAGGTTACGCGCATTACATAATGTGCAAACATATCTAGCGCGTATCAAACGAGCCTTCAACAAAAGGGTTAAGCCAAGGAACATCAAGGAAGGAGACTTGGTCCTCAAATCCATTAGGGCTCTCTTACCTGTCGATCCACGAGGAAAATTCAAACCCAATTGGGCCGGGCCTTTCCTAGTCAAGTCCATACTACCAGGGGGTGCGGTTAGGATCACAGACCTAGACGGGAACGAATTTGCCAACCCAACAAACCTTGATCAATTAAAACGTTATTATGCCTAGAGTAAAAAAAAATGCGCCTCGCGTGACCTCACGTGTCGCTCTTGTGGCACGAAATAAACGGCCCCTGGCCAAGCTGAATCAAGCTAATGTCATCTTGCTCTTGCACTTTGACAATTTGTCATTTTCATATCATCAAATAAACTAAATTGCATTTTAGGAGTAAGTAAAGCACATGCTTATTTTCTAAAGTTCATTACAAGCTCCTGCTTAGAACAATTATTCTTTTACATTTACTCGAACTACGCGCAAGGGTTTGATTTAATTTTTTTAAATGAATACGTAGGCAATCCTTAACGGGATACAACCCATTTCATCATTTTAAATGTAAATAGAAGGACATTTGCGAATGCATTTGAAATTCGACAAGAATAATGAAAAGAAAATCGCAACGGTTTCATAACCAATTAACCTTTTTTATTTCATTAATAATAATAGTACGTTACATAATAAAATCGTAATAAAAATAAATAGGCTAGGATTCTAAAAACCCCACCTTCTTATTGAAATGATAATAATAATAAATAATAATAAAGACTTAGGCTACTCTTCCATTTTCCCTTTGCCTTTGTCATTTTTATCATACTTCTTGTCCCGACCTCGAGCCGGACGCTCTTGCGTCACTTCAGACCTAATCACCAATGGTCTCTCTCGTGGTCTCGCTTTGCCATTATTGTCAACCACCATCTCGAATGCAGGAGAAGTCTTCGGTTTCTTCGAAGGATGAACAACTCGAAACCCGGCTTCTTCCTCTCCCTCAGTCAGATGCTTCTCCTTCTCCTTTTCCACCTCGCGAACCTTATAGTCGACGGGTTCATGCTTCCTCAATCTCTCGCGCTCCTCTGGAGTAACAGCTTTCCTCCACCGCAGATAGGAATCTGACACCCATAGAGCACTGACAGAAGAATTCAAGAACCAAATGTTCCTCTGAGCCCATTTGATGGCCCATTCTCTTCGACTCTAAGTAGTAAGCGCCACGACAGTCTGCAGGATAGTGTCAAGCTTCGGAATCATCTGCTTCAATCCAACCTGCCTCATCAGCCTCTACGAAAAGATGCATACCACAAACTCCAAGCCGGGAATGCGAACAGATCGGGTAGGATCCAGGGAAGATACTCTAGTGACAGATTTAAGATGCCACCATGGTACGATCCATCTAATTGAGGGGCCATCTTCACTTTTCAATTTGTTTTCCCAGTAATTACACACTCGAGTGAAGTCCATCATATAAAGTGATCGGAGCCATTTGGTGTTCACAATTAAGCATATGTGGTCGTTGGTCAATGGTCGATACAAAACACAATTTATACTTCACAAACAACTCTACAATTAGTAAAGAGGCAAGTAAAGGTCGGATCCCAAGGGACGGGTATTGAAATGAAGATTCTATTGTAACTAGCGGTGTCTAGGGGTGTCACAAATTGGGTTGATGTAGAAGGTTACTAAACTAAAATAGCAATGAAAATAAACTATCAAGGTAAGTGAAATAAGGGTGTAAACAATTGATTAAAAGCACTAGGGTGTCATGGGTTCATAGGGGAATCATGGGATATGATCATACAAACATGTTCTCAAATTATAAGCAAGCAATTATTGTTGTGATGGATTGAGTTGGGTTATATCTTACAATCCTAGGAAAGTTTGGGTCCCGGAGCCGAATCTCTTGGATTGTACAACACCTACAAGTCGACTTAATCTTCCCTACTTAACACATGCATGGTCTAACAAGACTCGAGTTGGGTTATGTCTTACAAGTCAAGTTGAAAGGATAGAAGATGATAGTAAATGCAAGGATTCATAGGCTTAGCATTTCATCAAATATAACATGTGCATGTATTAAGATCAAAACAAGCAAGCAAATAAGATATGAAAGCATATTAATTTAAGCATGAATCATTCCCCATGTTGGTTTCCCCTAATCACCCATTAAACCCTAGCTAAGAGACTACTCACTCATTATCATATTGATCATGCTAGAAAGGTTGTCAATCATACTAACATAATGAAACATGATGAATAAATGAAAGTAATTAGCAATAATTAAAAAGGGATTAAGAGATTATACCTACTAATGATTCCAATAATAAAGCAAGAATAATAGAAGTACTTGAATCCTAGATTGAGAGGTTGTCAATCTCCCAATAATAACCCAAATAATCTACTAATGATTCCAATAATAAAGCAAGAATAATAGAAGTACTTGAATCCTAGATTGAGAGGTTGTCAATCTCCCAATAATAACCCAAATAATCTTCAATTACCCAAAATAAAGTAAGAACAAGAGAGAGATTTAAGGAACTAAAACTTGGATTAAAACTTGATTAATATTCGATTACAATATTGAAGAGAGATTTGATTGATATTAACTACACTAATTATTGATAAGAAGAACATGCTCCTCTAATTAGACTAATGGGGTATTTATAGTGAGAATTAGGGAGGATGCATTAGGGTTAACTAAGGGCTAAACTAGTAATTACACTTTTAAGTTGAGCAAGGAGCCTCCGGGATTGTCCGAGAGAAGGGCTTCTTCATTTCGTAGCTTGAAGAACGAAATCACATGTGTCTTGTGATCCGTGCGGCTGGGAGTCGGGACGGCCGGATCTGGGATGAACAATCCGAGCGGATCAAGGGACAAGACGCACGGATCGGGCATGGGCAATCCGAGCGGATTCCCGGAGAGGACGCTCGGATCGGCGGGGACGGACGGATTCTCTACAATCCGTTCGGATTGTAGCTCAAGCCTTTCTTTCCTTCTTCTTTTTCTTCCCTTTTCTTCATGAATTCCTTGGGGATTTCCTTGGGGACTCAAGGATCCTTTTCTCAACAATGCTCTTCTACTATGCTATGTACAAAGGCCTTCTAGTCTTGTCTCTCCTTGATGCTTGGTCATTGAATATGATCAATTTAGCCTTGTTTTGCCATGAAAATGCAAGATTCTTACTCCTTTCCTACCAAGGGATCAAAATCTCAAAGAATATGCAAAACAAAGATCTAAAGATAAGAAATGACCCAAATAGGCACTAAAAAGCATAGAAACAATGGTAATTCGGGGGCTAAATATGCGCCAATTATGGTCGCATCAAATATCCCCAAACCGAACCTTTGCTCGTCCCGAGTAAAGAGGTGACAAAGACTAGGACCAATACTATCCTAACCTAATAATAATAACCGATATGAGACAATTAGCGGGTCTCACTCCGCCCCTTCAACTCACAACAAGACAACCATGAGGTAGGATGCCTTCTTGCAAGGCAAGGTGGGTCTTGCCAAAATGGCGACACATCCAAACATTAAGCACACAAAATCACATAATGGATGCATCTACAAAAAGAATAGCCACTTTCCTCATCTAAGTGGCGGAAATTATCTACAAGGGAAGCAATTCAAGGGTGCACAATCCTTCATAGATGCAATTTGTTCAAACTACTAAGCCTAGAAGGATACCAATAAATCACCTCCAAAAGGTGTCAAGCTAGGGTACCTTTGTCCTCAATCGTTAAATGTTTTTGTCAAGAGTAGACTCCCTATGGTGTTAGAAACACTGGAGGATCGCGGAATTCCCCCTCTTGCCTAGACAAGAAGAAGGGTCGTCCCCTCTCTACCATGCACAAAAATGGATACGATGGATAAAGGGATCGATAGATATTTGAGTTTCATTTTGGGAGTTTGCTTTTGTTTTTGTTTTCCCCCCAAATTTCTTTGGCATTTGACTTTTTGAGAACACTTTCTTTGCCATTTCTTTTTGATTTTTTGGCATTTCAATACTTGACAACTTTTTGCATTTTCTTTTGAACATTTTCAAAGTCACCCCAATTAGTAACGAGGGTGCCTTATTTTTGAAGCTTTAGGAGTTCTATTTTTGCTCCTCTTTTCTTTTGATGCATTTTTGCAAACTTTCTTTCACTTTTCATTTCATTGAACTCAAATTGACTTTCTTTTTGTGCCCATTCCCTTTGATGACAAAAATGTATGGTAGAATATGGATGAATGATGGAAGTATGCATGGTTTCAAGGGTCACCTTGGAATAAACGGTAGCCAAGGAGTTATCACACCACAAGGTACTCTTGACTAGGCCTTAAACCATGGGTCAAAGGATACTAGCATGACACATCCTAGGGTGTTTTACAAGCATTCTAACAAGCAAAGTCTTAAGAATAAAAAGCATCTACTAGGGCCTATATACACTTGTCAAGCTTCCCAAGTAGACGGTTTCGCAAAATTTTTCTAACATGCAAACTACATGCCATGATGCAACTAACATATAAACATCCTAATGCAAATGATTCTACCAACTAATATGACATATAAACTAAGTGCAAGTCCTAAGTTCACATTGTTTTTACCGCATCAATCAAAATAAAGCCACATAGTCATTAACATAAAGAGGAGAAAGGAGATTGGAAAGATCATACCATGCGGTCTTCAATATCCTCATGTCTCGGATGTGGCGTAGTCAATCAATGTGAACAAGGATGAAACAAACATAATATATACAAGACAATATATACAAAGGAAATGAACTTGTTTTTGGTTTTTTCAATTTTTCAAATTTTTATGATTTTTGAAATTTTTCAATTTTTATGGTTTTTGAATAAAAGTTAAGAGTTAGAATTCCCATCCCCACACTAATATGGGCATTGTCCTCAATGGCCAAAATGATGGAAATTATGCAAAGAATGATGCATGATTTCTATGCTAAATGCAATTCTACACTAAGCTATGCTACATGATGCATGGTTTTTGTTATGACGGAGAGGATAATTTAAATTACCTCCCGTTGCGTATGCATTAACTTCCCCAAACCAAGCAAGACACTATTGCTAATGTCAAAGCATGGGGGAGTTCATGCACATGCAATGCTATGCATGAGACTAGATTGTCATTTTGGATTTTACAAAAGTGGGAACAATAAAGAACACCTCAAAGGAACCGAGGTGTGAGTCCTTTGATGTTGCTAGGACTAAACCAACAATGAGTCAAAGTTAAATAAAATACAAACAAACAAGATGCAAAGTTCTTTTCATGAAAAATAAAGATAAAGAGGAGAGATGAGAAAACTTCACTTGAACTAAAGTGGGTGCCTCTTGCCCGCTCCACCTAGTGATGAAGTAATCTCCTAGATATCGGCATCATCTCCTTCAATATCGGTATCCCAAATATCCCTAGAAGCATCACTCAAGCTTGGATCCATGAATTCATCTTCTTCGCTCTCAATCTTCACCGTATCACCTCCACAAGAGTCCCCACTCTCCTCCCTTTGCTTACCATTTGCCCCTTCATTGGCCTTGTTCGAGTTAGGAAAGAGCAACTCCATTTGAGCCCATGAAGGAAAAGCTCCTTCTTCACTTATCCGTCCCTTTTGAACCATGTCGTGGTATTGGGGGTAGAGAGCATAATAGTTGTCCACCTTGGTTTCATATTGACGGTAGTGCAAGTCTTGCAAGATTCCCGTGACAAAGTCGTCACGGGGAGGATGAAGGGATTCGGATGGTTGTAAGGTTGGTAGGGAAAGGGGTAGGGAGGCACCTTTATCTTTTCACTTTGAGTTTGTTGTTCTTGTTGTTGAGGTGGAGGAGCTTGTGGGGGTGGAGCTTGCTTTTCTTGACTTTGAATGAGGTAAGAGGGTATTGGGGACAAGCTTCCTCTCCTTGGAGAGACTCGAGGTAGGTCGGCCATCGGAAGATAGATAGGATCACTTCCTTTTGTCAACCATTTGATCCTTTTATCAACCCCCTCAAGGGTTATCCAATGGTGTTGGACGACAAGGAGGTCTTCATTAATTCTCATTCCTCCCGAGAGTGGAGTGTACACATTGTCCTCATTGAACCTAGGATTAAAGTGCTTTGCAAGTCTTGTTATGAGTCCACCATTCACTATATGCTTTTTCCCATCATCATCACCATTTCGGAATTTCGCCCACTTTTCTAGCAAGACTAGAGGTGCATTGAGATGATACCCGTCTCTTCCTTGAATGTTTAGATAGGATTCCATGAACATGAGGTCCATTTGATTCACAATAGCCGGGTCTCGGCGGGCGAAGAGGGTACCCGAGAGAAATCGGTATGTGAGCCTCAAGATTGGGTTTTGAATGTGAAAAGCAAGACACTCTTTGGTAAGAATGAAGTCCCGGCCCGTCATGGCCCTCCACAAGGGTGCGACACTATACTTCTTGGGTCTTGTTGTTCGGGTAGGCGAGACATCAAGACCGAACACTCTCGCAAATTCCACAAGGGTCATTGTTCTAGAGACATTTTCCAACCTAAACTCTATGCTAATCTCTTTGTTTGAAGTGATAATCTTTAAGCAACTCAAGAATTCGAGCACAAGAGACCGATAGGTGGGTTCAAACATGCGAAAGAGTGTTGAAAGACCAAAAACCTCAAATAAAGCCTCCACTTGGTGAAAGATTCCAAGTTTTCTCAAAGTATCATGACAAAGGAATTTAGTAGGAAGAATATTCTTACTTAAGAGTCGATGGAAGACCAATCGCTGCACATCATCAAGGAATTCCACATTCGAGAAGTCGTCGAGCCTTGTGAGGTCTACAATTTCCACATGCTCCCTTCTAATGGTGTTGAGATGTGAGGTAGAGGAACTTCCCACCATCCTAGGTCTTCTTGCATTTCTAAAGGAGGATCTTCTAGGTGCCATCCTTGAGTTCTTTTGATTTGGGTTATTTTGTTTGAAGATTTGCTAAGGTTGTTCTTTGTTGATTGAGAATTGGAAACCCTAGAAAATTTGGGGGTTTTTGATTTTGAGGGTGAAGAGAGTGATTTGGAATATGTATGGGGGTTACAAGGGGGTGAGTTTTATAGGGTGAGTGGAAGGAGTAGTGATGTGTCATTATATGGGTGGTGGGGTGTAATTTAATTGAGAAAAGTCGGGTCGAGGAACGGGCGGGAGACGAGCGGATTCGAAGCCGAGACGCTCGGATTCTCCTCTCACGGACGGGCGGATTCTCGGGCAAGACGCCCGGATTCTCGCCACGAGTAAAATCCCAGAATTTTCCTCGCCTTAAGACGAGCGTCCCGAGCATAAGACGCTCGGATTTATCAGGGTCAGGACGGGCGGATTCTTGAGAAGACGGGCGGATTCTTCGACAGAGATTTTTCTTTGAAATGCTTAGGGGAAAAGACGGGCGTCTTTCCACTAATCCGGCCGGATTCTCTCAGACGGGCGTCTTCTTCCTTAGGACGCTCGGATTCTTCTTCATCCGAGAATCCGTCAATTTCTCAACACAAATGACGCGCGGTTTTTCCCTTGACGTCCGTATTCTCGCCAGACGTCCGGATCTTCAGAGAGACGCACGGATTCTCGCTGCGAGTGTTGACTTTTTCTCCTTTCTTTCAATGCATCCCCACACTTAGGAATTTTCTCCTTCCTTCATTCAAAAACTCATTAGTAACCCTCCCTCACTTGCGCTCATGAAAAGAATTTATGCTTATTAAACAAATGCAATTAAATGATAAATACAAGTTAGAGGGTTAGTATATTTACAAATGGCGGTTTAGGGAGGACTCCACCAAACTCTCATTCTTGATGAGATGTCAAGGAGAAAGAGGACCGAGGTAGGTAGCCTCGACCTCTCCAACAAATGCTCCTTCATAGTATGGCTTCAATCTTTGACCATTTACCTTGAACTTGCTTCCATCTTCCGCCTTGAGTTCGAAATCTCCATACTTCCCAACTTCGGTTATCACATAGGGACCCATCCATCTAGAGTTCAATTTTCCCGGAAAGAGTCGGTAGCGGGAATTGAATAGAAGGACTTTGTCTCCCTTGTGCAAGGCCTTTTGTCGAATTCTCTTATCATGAAGCAATTTTGTTCTTTCTTTGTAAATCTTTGCATTCTCATAAGATTGTAGTCGGAATTCCTCCAACTCTTGGATTTGGATCATCCTCTTTTGACCGCTCAATTTGAGATCAAGATTGAGCGCTCGGATTGCCCAATAAGCTTTGTATTCCAATTCGATTGGCAAATGACATGCTTTTCCATATACAAGCTTGTAGGGAGGCACCTATGGGAGTTTTATAGGCCGTCCTATAAGCCCAAAGAGCATCATCAAGCTTTGTGCTCCAATCTTTCCGAGTCTTGTTCACAACTTTTTCAAGAATTTGCTTGATCTCTCGATTTGAAATTTCCACTTGACCGCTTGTTTGAGGATGATATCCCAAGCCGGTTCGATGTTGAACACCATATTTGGTCAAAAGGGATGCAAGCTTCTTTTCATGGAAATGTGTTCCTCCATCACTAATGATAGCTCTAGGAACTCCAAATCGTGGAAAAATTATCTTCTTAAAAAGCTTGGTGACTGTTTTTGCATCATCATTTGGGGTGGCAATTGCCTCCACCCACTTTGAAACATAATCTACGGCCACAAGGATGTACTTGTTCCCGTTAGATGTCACAAAGGGGCCTTGGTAGTCAATTCCCCAAACATCGAAAATCTCCACCTCTAGAATGCCCCTTTGCGGCATTTCGTTTCTCCAAGATATATTTCCCGTTCTTTGACAAGCATCACAATGAATGATGAATTCTCTTGTATCTTGAAACATTGTGGGCCAATAGAAACCCGATTGGAGGATTTTCGCAACGGTTCTTCTTGCTCCATGGTGCCCACCGTAGGGTGATGAATGACATCCTTCCAAGATTCCTTGGATTTCCCATTGAGGGATGCATCTCCGGTAGAGCCCATCACTACACTCCTTGTAGAGGTTTGGATCATCCCAAAAGTACCTCTTCACTTCGAATAGGAATCTCTTCCTTTGGTTGTGGTTCAAGTTAGGAGGGAGCACTTTTCCAACAATATAGTTAGCATAATCGGCAAACCATGGGGTGATGTGCCTTTCAAGTTGAGTTTGAATAGCCATCAAGATATCGTCGGGGAATGAGTCATTGATCGGTGTTTCTCCATTCTCATCATGAAACCGGATCCTTGACAAATGATCCGCTACTACATTCTCGGCTCCTTTCTTGTCTCTTATTTCTAAGTCAAATTCTTGAAGTAGCAAAATCCATCTTAACAACCTTGGTTTTGCCTCCTTCTTTATCAAGAGATGTCGAAGAGCACGGTGATCCGAAAATACAATCACCTTGGATCCAAGTAAGTAGGAGCGAAATTTATCCAAAGCATATACAATGGCAAGAAGTTCCTTTTCGGTCGTGTCATAATTCACTTGAGAAGGGTCGAGGGTTTTGCTTATGTAATAGATGGCATGAAGAGCTCTTCCTACCCGTTGGCCAAGTACCGCTCCAACGGCGTAGTTGCTAGCGTCGCACATGATCTCAAAAGGTAACTCCCAATTTGGGGGTTGGATGATTGGTGCCGAGATCAATGCTTCTTTGATTCTATTAAAAGCTTCAACACACTCGTCAGTAAATTGGAATTGGGCATCCTTAAGCAAAAGTTGAGTGAGGGGTTTTGCTATTTTAGAAAAATCTTTTATGAAACGACGGTAAAAACCCGCGTGACCGAGAAAGCTTCTCACCCCTCTAACATTCACGGGAGGTGGGAGTTTCTCTATCACCTCAACTTTAGCTTTATCTACCTCGATGCCCTTTTCCGAAATCAAATGACCCAAAACAATTCCTTCATTAACCATGAAATGACACTTTTCCCAATTTAAAACAAGACTAACATCTTCACATTTTTGCAACACAAGGGAAAGATTATGCAAGCATGAGTCAAAGTCCTTTCCATAAACACTAAAATCATCCATAAAAACTTCCATTATGGTCTCTAGATAATCGGAGAAGACACTCATCATGCATCTTTGGAAAGTAGCGGGGGCATTACATAATCCAAAAGGCATTCTTCTATATGCAAAAGTGCCATAAGGGCACGTGAAGGTGGTCTTATGTTGGTCATCCGGGTGTATAGGGATTTGGAAGAATCCCGAATACCCGTCAAGGTAACAAAAGAATTTGTTAGAGGCTAACCTCTCAAGCATTTGGTCAATGAATGGTAAGGGGAAGTGATCTTTCCTTGTTGCGGAGTTCAATTTACGGTAGTCAATGCACATACGCCAACCGGTGATCATTCTTGTGGGTATTAATTCATTCTTTTCATTTGTCACTACCGTAGTACCTCCTTTCTTAGGTACCACTTGGACGGGGCTAACCCGAAAAAGAATCCGATATGGGATATATGATTCCCGCGTCAAGTAATTTCATGACTTCTCCTTTGACAACTTCTTGCATGTGGGGGTTCAATCTTCTTTGGGGTTGAATGGTAGGTCTATGGTCGTCCTCTAGATGAATCCTATGCATGCAAAAGTTGGGACTAATTCCCTTTAGGTCATCTAGACTATAACCTATAGCCTTCTCATGTTGTTTCAACACATTAAGCAATTTACCCAATTGGTCATCATCAAGTCTATCATTAACAATCACGGGTTTGGTCTTTGACTCATCAAGGTAAGCATATTTCAAATTTGGGGGAAGGGGTTTCAAAGTAGGAGTTTGTACCTCACTTTCCTCCTTTGGAGTGTCATTGAGAATTTGCTCCATCTCCATTAGACATTCCATTCTCATGACATATTCTTCTTCACTTTCATTAACCTCATCATATTCAAATTCCATGATGGGTTCCTCTTGCTCTTGAGTTTGTAGAATATCTTCTAGGATAGATTGCTCATCCTCTATGGGTTGACATGCTTCCACTAGAATATTGTGCACCAACTCGGATTGTGCATGAGTGAGTTCCTTGTTAGCTAGAGCGGCCTCAAAGAGATCCACCTCCAATTCCCAATACATGCTCTTAGCCTTACTTGCTTCTAAGGCCTCTAATGCTTGCATGGGATCCTTGAAGTAAGGGATACTCAAATGGTCCTCTACAAAACAATCTATGAAATCCATTCTCGCAAAATATCAAACAACTAGAAAACAATTAGAACAAACCTTGAGGAGTTTTACTTCCCAAGGTGAAAAAGACACAACTAAAAACAATAAAAGAAATCTTAAATCAATTAAACACCGTCCCCAAGAACAACGGCGCCATTTTTGATCGGAGCCATTTGGTGTTCACAATTAAGCATATGTGGTCGTTGGTCAATGGTCGATACAAAACACAATTTATACTTCACAAACAACTCTACAATTAGTAAAGAGGCAAGTAAAGGTCGGATCCCAAGGGACGGGTATTGAAATGAAGATTCTATTGTAACTAGCGGTGTCTAGGGGTGTCACAAATTGGGTTGATGTAGAAGGTTACTAAACTAAAATAGCAATGAAAATAAACTATCAAGGTAAGTGAAATAAGGGTGTAAACAATTGATTAAAAGCACTAGGGTGTCATGGGTTCATAGGGGAATCATGGGATATGATCATACAAACATGTTCTCAAATTATAAGCAAGCAATTATTGTTGTGATGGATTGAGTTGGGTTATATCTTACAATCCTAGGAAAGTTTGGGTCCCTGAGCCGAATCTCTTGGATTGTACAACACCTACAAGTCGACTTAATCTTCCCTACTTAACACATGCATGGTCTAACAAGACTCGAGTTGGGTTATGTCTTACAAGTCAAGTTGAAAGGATAGAAGATGATAGTAAATGCAAGGATTCATAGGCTTAGCATTTCATCAAATATAACATGTGCATGTATTAAGATCAAAACAAGCAAGCAAATAAGATATGAAAGCATATTAATTTAAGCATGAATCATTCCCCATGTTGGTTTCCCCTAATCACCCATTAAACCCTAGCTAAGAGACTACTCACTCATTATCATATTGATCATGCTAGAAAGGTTGTCAATCATACTAACATAATGAAACATGATGAATAAATGAAAGTAATTAGCAATAATTAAAAAGGGATTAAGAGATTATACCTACTAATGATTCCAATAATAAAGCAAGAATAATAGAAGTACTTGAATCCTAGATTGAGAGGTTGTCAATCTCCCAATAATAACCCAAATAATCTACTAATGATTCCAATAATAAAGCAAGAATAATAGAAGTACTTGAATCCTAGATTGAGAGGTTGTCAATCTCCCAATAATAACCCAAATAATCTTCAATTACCCAAAATAAAGTAAGAACAAGAGAGAGATTTAAGGAACTAAAACTTGGATTAAAACTTGATTAATATTCGATTACAATATTGAAGAGAGATTTGATTGATATTAACTACACTAATTATTGATAAGAAGAACATGCTCCTCTAATTAGACTAATGGGGTATTTATAGTGAGAATTAGGGAGGATGCATTAGGGTTAACTAAGGGCTAAACTAGTAATTACACTTTTTAAGTTGAGCAAGGAGCCTCCGGGATTGTCCGAGAGAAGGGCTTCTTCATTTCGTAGCTTGAAGAACGAAATCTACTACTGTCTTTGTGATCCGTGCGGGGCGGGAGTCGGGACGGCCGGATCTGGGATGAACAATCCGAGCGGATCAAGGGACAAGACGCACGGATCGGGCATGGGCAATCCGAGCGGATTCCTGGAGAGGACGCTCGGATCAAGCGGGACGGACGGATTCTCTACAATCCGTTCGGATTGTAGCTCAAACAGCCTTTCCTTCTTCTTTTTCTTCCCTTTTCTTCATGAATTCCTTGGGGATTTCCTTGGGGACTCAAGGATCCTTTTCTCAACAATGCTCTTCTACTATGCTATGTACAAAGGCCTTCTAGTCTTGTCTCTCCTTGATGCTTGGTCATTGAATATGATCAATTTAGCCTTGTTTTGCCATGAAAATGCAAGATTCTTACTCCTTTCCTACCAAGGGATCAAAATCTCAAAGAATATGCAAAACAAAGATCTAAAGATAAGAAATGACCCAAATAGGCACTAAAAAGCATAGAAACAATGGTAATTCGGGGGCTAAATATGCGCCAATTATGGTCGCATCATAAAGCCTGGTCCTCATTGCAATTGAGCGAGCATGATAAGAAGGAACATTAACTGGGGGCTCGATCAATCGAAGACGCTCCATAAGCCAGACCTACCAAAAGCAGGTATTAAAAAAAAAAGAAAAAAAAAAAAAAGTTCTTTTACCTGCAAAATAATGGGACTTCCCAGATAAGGTAGGTCGCGATTAGCTTGTCTGTTATCCAAGCCCAATAGGATCTCTCCTAAACACAGACAAGCTGGGCTCCTGCGCAACTCCATTTGCTCAATCAAGCTCAAGAGACGAGGGTCGCCTCTCATATCCTCATCAACATGCCCTAGGAGGACATACACATGTAATAGGCAAAACCCGAATGCCCTTCGCCTCGCAACATAAGAGACAGTGGGATCAACCCTATTGATAAAGCGATCGATGAAATCCAACATTCGCACTCCTTTAGAAGTCACAAGATGGTCAACATCAACCCTGGCTAATCCAAGCAAGTCTCTAAACTTATTCTTATACCCTTGAGAAGTGGAGGGAATAGCAGGCAAATGTTCCGGATCCCATCCACCAATCGCAGCAATCTCCTCGGGAAATGGACAAATGTCGCCTCCAGGGAAGGCAAATACATGATAATTCGGGTCCCAATAGTCAAGACAAGCATCTAGGAACGGTTTGACTACCTTGATCAACTTCAAGCTCAAAAGTGCTCCAAAATTATAAGCACCCATGTCGTGTGTCTCCACGTTGGAGAACTCATTTGTCCACTCTTCTAGACGAATCTCAAGAGTATTCATGATGTATGCTTATTTTGGGAAATTTGTGTAATAAGACGAAGAAAGACGGAAGAATTATGTGAATAAAACCTCCCTCGACGTCTCTATTTATACTAAAAGCTGTTTCCTAAAATCCGTCAGAACGGATGCACTGGGGAACAGGCGCAGCAGGTGCTGCGCCTCTTCCTCAGCACTTCTTCTGTGATTTTCCGCGTTGGATCTTTCCTAAATTTCTCAACGAATACTTTCCTATTCATACGGGTTATTATTTTGGTAAAGGCGTCAGGTTGCCATATTTCGTGTTTCCTAATTTCGCGGATGCGCATCTCGAGACGACATCGACATTTTCGTCATTTTAACACACTTGTACATTTCTTTTAATTTTCTTTTTGGGGGAACCATTTCACCAATTTAATCTAATTTATTCTTTTTTCAAATCTATACATTTTATTTTCCAACTTTAAATTTCTGTTTTACTTTTTCTTTTTGTGGAATCATTTCACTCTCCATTTCAAACTTATATGTTTTTATTTTTTCTTTTTTTAGTGGGTAACCCTCCCTACCGTCCGGTCATTTCCGACCAAATTTTTGCATTTTCATTTCTGGTCCTTTTTTTCGCTTTTTCGAGACATTGTTTGGCGCTAATTTAGGCCATATGTACAAATATATGTTCTATGTCATTTCTGTGTAAATTTCGGCAGCATGACGGCGTAAACCGTCATCTACCAAACCTGTCCAAAGCTAACTGCGCAGTACAAACAAAGCAACCCAACCCAAAAAGGCACGCAGGCCATCATATATACAACTAAAAAGGGGATATGTACACCAAACTGGGGGCTCGAGCCCCAAAACAAAATCCAAATGTCCGAAAGTGGGTCCTAAAATGTATAAATATACAGAAATACAACCAAAAAACAAGAAGCAACGCGGAAGCTACTGCTGGTCGCCGTCTAGCTCAGCAACTCTCGCCTCGAGAGCAGCAACCTCGGTGTCGCGGACCTCGAGCTCCCTCAACAGGCGAGCCGTCTCCTCTTGGGACTGGGCAAGCTCTCGCTCCAGCTCGCGCTCCCTCTGCAGACGACAAAAAAACTGGCTCACGTCAATCATTTCAAGCATAAAGGAAGATTAGAAAACTCAAAAATGAAGTAAACGCAAGGTTCATACCTGACGTCCTCGGCCACCTGCAAGTGCCTCGACGGCAGTAGCCCGCAGCCGGTTGGCTACCCTCCACAAAGCCACGAACCGGGATGGCGCGACCTGCATTTCAAAAGGAAAATGTTTAGCAATTGAGCAAACTCGAGCAAATGTGTTCTTACACGAAAACTATACAAGCTAGAAGACTCACCCTCCGAATCAGATGCTGCCACTCGTCCAGGCCAGCATCTCTCACCGCCACGTCAAAGTCACGTAGCTCGGAGATCGTCGTCATCCCCGTCGTGTCGGTGTACTCAAGGGTCTCTGGGTACTCTGGGGGCTCGATGCCCGCCGCCTCGACCTCCTGCAAGGTCAAATGACTTCCGTTAACCGATGATCTTTCATCACATGCTCAAACAATCAAAAATAAAAGAGGATAAGGCACTTACCACAACCGGCCAGTACGCCAACCTCCCGTAGAGGAACGCCGAGTAGTCCTCACCAGGAAGAAGGAGGGCGTCGCTACCGACGCCAGCCAGGTCAGTCTCCCTCTCAGCCTCAGAAGGCTCCCTAAACATCATCCGAGGAGGATCGATGGGAACCGTCAAGACGTCCCGAGAGCACTGACGAGCCAAGCGCTTACCCAAGTACCACATCGGACCCATCGACGTCCTCAGCAGCAGCCGGCTCAAGCTCCTAGGTAGAAGGACCTCAGCCACGAAAGGAGGAGCGCCAGCGTACTCCTCCCAAGGCCTAGGCACCCACTAGAAGAAGCGAACGAAGGGTCATTCTTATGATCAGTTCTAAAAGTAAAGGAAGAAACACAGACTAATGTAAGGTGAAATACTCACGCCGTCTAGCTGAAGAGCGTTCACCTCCCGCCGACAAACGTCGTGGGAGGAACGCCGACTCTTCGTGTGACACATCACCCCATCCCTCACAATGGGATAGGCCTTCTACACCGGCTCCGTCCTCTTGGGCGCGAGGCCCGGAAAGTAGGAGTACACCCACGCCTGTAAAGCAGATAATTAATTACGATCTCTCGTGATTTGGCAAGAAAAGGAAATGATCTTTCATGAGAAGAAGCGAAGGTTCATACCTCCAACAGCAGTCCAGGGCCGACAGCAGCAGGAGAAGTCCCCTTCTCCATCAACTCCGGACGAACCATGGCCCTTATGAAGCGGATGAGGACCGCAAAACCAGCAGTGACCCAGTCCCAACGGCCTAGGTCGCTCAGGTCAGAAAGAAAAGGAAGAAGCTTCGTCGAAAGCCTCTCCCCTTGTCTCCGAGGTAAATCGAAGACAAGAACCACCAGATCCACAAGCGGACTCTCTGCTCCGCAGTACAGGGAGGAGGAGCCGTCTCCCTCCCCTCAATCACCACCAACGCCGGGGTCTTCCTCGCGAAGTAGTCCCGCACGTAAGAACTAGGTACCAAGCTAGGTACCGCAGCCGCCTTCGGCGCCAAGTTCCAGCCGATCAGCCTTCTAGCCTCCGCCGAGTCAACCCTCATGGCCGCCTCCGACCACTCCACCACCTCAGTCCCACACGGCAGACCAGAAATCATGCCGTAGTCCTCCAACGTGACCCCCACCTCACCAAAAGGCATGTGAAACGTGGAGGTCGTGTCCCAGAACCGATCTAAGAAAGCTCGGACGAGACTGAGGTTAGCCCGAAGCTTCCTCCTCGCAATATCCCTCCAAGCCTGTACCAAGGCTCCGAATGCTCCCCGCTCGATCATGGCTCGCTCCTCAGCCGACAGCCTCTCGTAGCACCCCATCGCCGTCGTGTAGCCCGAGAACGACCTGATGTTCCTGGCCTCCTATGTTGATTTGAAACAAAAGCTATATTTAGCTCAAATGAAGAAGAAAAGGAATGACAAACAGAAATGAAAGAAGATGAATGAAGAGTCATGAATCCTACTTACCAAGCTCTTCACCGTCCTGTAGGACAGGTGACCCTCCGCAGCCCAAAGCGGTGCCTCTCGTCCCGTGTCTCACCCCGCAGTGCTCCCTCACCGGCGACCACCCCGTCCAACGTTAGCCCGTCGCGGGGCCTCCTCCTCCTCAGCAGCCTCCTCCTCTCGGACCTCGTCCTCAACAGCCATCACCGCAGCGGTGAAAGCCTCCTCCAACGCCTCCTCAAGCACCTGAGAAGGGTCAACAGCAGTGTCCACGTCCATGGGAGCTCTCCCTGACGTAGAAGCCTCGTCACCTGTAAAATTAAAGTAAATTTAGGCCGCGTCAAGTGACGACAAGCCTTGATTAGGGGATTTTCGAGTTTTCGGAGCTCCGAAATCGCTCTTTTCTCGCCATCTTTGGCAATTTTCCCACAAACCCGTCCGCTCCTGTGGTAATTTGGGTCAAGTCAAGCCTAAGTTGAAACCAAGTCATGGGTTCGAGTCGGAATTTCGACAACATTTCATTATAACGGCGATTATGCCCTAGAAAGTGTCCTGAAAAAGCCTTCACAAACCAAAATTCCGAGATTATAGGAAGTTTACCCATAACACAAGGATTCCAAATACCAAGTTTCGTCGCAAATGGGCAATCTTAAGGCTATTTTCGAAGCAATTCACGGTTTAGCTGTGAAACCGTCTCAATTTCACTCAAATGCTCAAAACTCAACGAAAATTCGAAGCAAATACATGGTTATGATCCTTATACTACCAATTGGCTATTTACAAAGTCAATTTCGCAAGGTAAAGTCGTTTGGGGGAAAAGCCCCAAATTTTTGACTAATTGGGGTCGAAAACCCTAATTTTGTCGATCCCATTTGATCAAATACAGAAGATAAATGCAAGATTGATACACATACCTCGAGTAGTCATGGCAAATGCAAGCTTTTGGATCACATTTTGACGGAAATGGTTGGAATTTGAGAGAGAAATTGAGGAATTATGTTTCGAACAAATGAAATGAACCCTCTGTTTCATCGGGTTTTTACGCTGAATTGCCACGCCCAGGAACAGACGCAGCAGGTGCTGCGCCTCTTCCAAGGGACGCAGCTCTTGCTGCGCCTTTTCCTCAGCCTCCCTTCATATGAATTTTCAAAAATTCGTTATGAATTCGTTATTTTGTGGGCCCATCTTTGGTGCGCCTCTTCCTTGATGCTACATCGCATATTTGGTCCATTTGACGTATATTCTTCGCCCGGATTCACCTCTTCCAAGCCAACAACAAATTATCGCCTTATTTTTATCCAAGACCTAGCTTGTCACAACGAGCATTCTTTCTTTGACAGGTGTTTCGACACACCTTTATTCTGTTCCCCAGCGAGAGTACACGGATAGACATTCCCTCTCGAGACATGTAGATCAGTTCCCGATTATGTTCCCCAGCGAGAGTACACGGATAGACATTCCCTCTCGAGACATGGAGATCAGTTCCCGATTATGTTCCCCCAGCGAGAGTTCACGACCGACAGTCATTCCCTCTCGAGACATGGAGATCAACATCGACCCCAAATCCTTCCGAAGTTTGTTTGAAGCTGAACACAAGCATATTTCTCCGAGCAGTTCCAGACTGTGTCCTGCTGTCTTCTCCCAATATCGCCTTTTGTTTCCTCTGAAGTTTCAAGGAATTTCAGGTATGGTCTCTTCTTATGGCTGGCGAGCCTCCTCCCCTAGTCTAATGGACTTTAAACGACCCTCCCCGATAGTCGACAGACTCTAAAATGTTCCCGACGACAGGTCCTTGGCTCAGACCCCTTGAGCCGCCTCGCGTCGCCATAGTCGTCAGGTTGTAATCTTCGATTGACCTGATGGCTATACTTTGACTTTCGCCTTGTCCAAGCCTCAGTCAAAGTGGGGGCTCTGTAGATACCTCATTTCTGCACCTCCCGCAAACCACCCGGTGATGATTGGGCCGCATGTTTGGTATGCGGAATGATTTGTGACAGTTCGTAAGTTTATCGTCAAGTGATCGCTCAAACATTTATGTCTACCTCTTAATTGTCATTTACGTGCCGATACGGTCGTTTTAGCAGTATTTAGAGTACATTTGGAGTCTAGGCCTAAAACCGCCTTCATTTTCTGATAACCGTTAAAATGCCGAGTCAGAATGTTCTGGAATGTTCCGGATATTTCTATTCCATATTTTATAAATCTTTTAGTCTTTGATAAACAATTTCCCGTAATATTCACACAAAATATTAAGGAAAACAAAATTATTCCGTTATTCCATAAATTAAACACGGAAATCTTTCTTCCGCAGGGGGAAACCACTTGGGAAAGGACGCAGCAGGTGCTGCGCCTCTTCCAAGAGACGCAGTGCCTGCTGCGCCTCTTCCCAAGTCCTTTTCTGCGTATTTTTTTCGTATCTTTTCATATCTTTTCGAGATTCACTTCCAAAGTTTCTCCGAAAACCCTACTTCCTCCGTGTGATTAGTATAAATAGAGACCTTCGGTCTCACATATTTCTCACGCGAGTGTCCGCCCTTCTCTTCTCCCTTTGCATTCTAGACCACGTTCTTACTTTTTGGCGCCTACGTGCTTGAACATTCGACCACGTAAGCTCGGATCCTTCTGAGTACCAGCCTCGTTTTGCATGACCGACAAATTTGACCAACTCCACAATAATCAACTTAATCAATCTTAGTCGTTTTCCTCTTACGAGGGCACTTTCGTCTACATTCGAGTCGAGCATCACTAAACGTTAACTTAGTTCATCTCGTTTCGTCAAACATGTAAGTCTGAGGGTGTAAATCCTCTTTTATTTATTGTCCTTTTTTTTTGTAATCATCATGTAAGATTTATGTCGAAAATACGATTAAAACCGATTTCTAAAACCCTTTGTTTAAACCCTTTTTACGGATTAACAGGAGACAGACGTCGAGAAGGGACGTAGCAACTGCTGCGCCTCTTGGAAAGGACGCAGCACTTGCTGCGCCTCTTCCTGAGGTTGTCGCCGTTCTTGCTTCTCTTCTTCTTCCTTCGTCTTCTGTTGGTTTCGTCATTTTGTTTCCTTTCGTCTTTGTTCGTTCTTATTTCATTCACGTGATAATTTAACATATTGTTCATCATCATTAACATATAATTTATCATAAATTCCCGACTTAAATCCCAAGTAATTCATATTTGCGGGTTTTCGTCATTAAAATCAAATTCGGGTACTTAGAGGTTCGATTCATCAATATTGAGTCTCTGGAATTCGTCATTGATATATTTTTCATCTGTTGTTTGTCATATCCATCATTAATTCGTCATTAATAACTTGTTTAGTCTAATTAATTTGTTTAGTTTGTTAATTTGTTAATTAATCCATTAATCTTGTATAATTCATCCTAGTCGGTTTCATCCATGTTTATTGCTTTTATGACCATTAATCACATGTAAATAATCTGTTAATCACTTTCATCCGAGTCAATTATTCATAATCGATTATTAAAATCACCAACGGACATTAATGATTTGCAATTCCGGCTTCACAGCCAGAACTGAGCCAAGGAACAGACGCAGCAACTGCTGCGCCTCCTCCAGAGGGCGCAGCTCTGCTGCGCTTGTTCCTGGTTGATTTCTGTCTCTGAACTCCTGTCTTGCTTTGACCTAGTTTTAACTCACGTATTTAATTAACTATTATTCGTATTATCACCCTTAATTTCCGTTCGTTAATTTATTTGTTTATTCTTTCTCAAATTATAAGTTTTGAAAGTATTTTCGACATAAATCATTAATCCAATGTAATTATTGTATTTTCTTTATTGTAATTTCATTATTGTATTTCTTGTATCACTTGTATGCCTTCACATGTAATTAACTTAAATCCCGACTTTGACATCAATTGTATGATTAAATTACGTGATAACCGACTTAGTATTAATTCTTCACATGTTAGGATTAAAACGTTGGATGTTGCATTTCATGCATATAATCGACAATATATCGAGTATAGATAACTTCCCTAATCATTAGTAGAGGCCTCTATCGAGGCGGGCGGGATTAGGTGTTCGATCAAAAGAGCTTCCTAATACGTACCCTCACCCCTTACTCCAGATCTCTGTGAACATCCGTGTTCATTGGCATCCACGAGAGTCATTCTAGACATAGAATGCTATGGGTAACGAGTTCTTGGTGTTCATGTCACTACTTTGTGTCTTGACATGCCACGAGGTATTCGAACGGTTTCCAATTTTCCACAATAAATTGGTGGCGACTCCACAAATGCAAACGCTTGTTCTTCCCAAGCGCCCCCGTGGGCCCATTGTCCACAGGCTTCAACGAGCTTATTAGCTTTTCCCTTGAGATTCATCATTTTTGATTTGGGAAAGTTATGATTTGGTTGATTTTTGTTGTGATGGGAATGTTTGGAGGTGAAGATGAGTGGATTAGGTTTAGATAAGATGAGGAAATGAGGGATGGTGGGGGTGATTTTATAGAAAAGTGGTGTGGGACGGGCGGCTGAGGGTCGGGCTCGGGCGGATTATTCGAGGTAAGTGCAGGAATCCGAGGGTCTTTAGGGTCGCGACGAGCGTCTGGTGAAAAATCCGCTCGGATTTCATTCCAGGGATTCTGCTTCAGCTGGGGTGGACAAAAGACGAGAAAATCGAGCTTGAGATGAGCGGCTTAAATTGAGACGAGCGTCCTCTTCAGAATCCGTTCGGATTCTAGTTCAGTGCGAAATTTTTCTTCAGATGTCTTATAGGACGAGCGTCCAATAGATAATACGAGCATCTTTTTCAGGACGAGCGTCTTGTCCCATAATCCGCTTGGATTTCAAGTCAGTGCTAAACAGTACCTTCAGGGAGGCTGAGGACGAGCGTCCTGCCCCCGGGACGAGCGTCTTCTGCTGTTTTTCATTCTTTTCTCTCTTTTCTTTGTAAGATCGTACCCTTGCACCCTTTTGCAATTCCTCCCTATCTTTTTCTGAAATTTTGCTCAATAAGAATGTAAGAAAACTCTCCCTCACTACTCTCATGCAAGAAATTGTAAATAAAAGTGCGAAAATGTACAATATTATACAAGGTAAAGGTTCGAGAAACGTCTTACAAATGGTGGTTTGAGATAGGACTCCACCAAACTAGTTCACATTGTAAAATTTCTTTGTCCATAGAGCTCAATTGTAAAATGGTAAGAAAGATCCTTGAGGAACAAGTTCCTCAAGATTAAGGCACAAATAAAAATAGAAAAACAAGCAAGAACTTAATCACATAACACCGTCCCCGGCAACAGCGCCATTTTTGACGTGAGCGTGTCGTTGTACACCCAATCAAAACACATTATATTTTCAACAAACAACTAGTTAGTGGTTAAGTCGAGGTCGATCCATGGGATGGTGTGCTTTGGGTTCTAAGTCTATCTATCTCAATTTATGCTAGTGTCACAATTGATGGGGTTTGTAGTTGTATTCTAAACTAATGAAAGTAATAAAGTAAAACAAACAATAAAATAAGAGATGTAAACAATTGATTAAAAGTTCTAGGATATCATGGGTTCATAGGGGATTCATGGGAGTTGATCATACAAACATGTTCACAAAGTTGCAAGCAATTTATGTTGTAGAGGTATCGAGTTGGTTTATGTCTTACGGTTCTTAGGAAGAGTTGGGTCCCGGAGCCGAATCGATTAGATAGTACAACACCTACAAGTCGACTTACTTTCCTCCTAATCACTTCTATGTATGGTGTAACAAGACTCGAGTTGGTTTATATCTTACAAGTCAAGTTGAGTAGATAAGAGATGGTTGTAAATGCAAGGATTCATAGGCTTAGCATTTCATCAAACATAACATGTGCATAGGTTGACATTACAACAAACAAGCAATCTTAATTGTGAGAACATATTAGATTAAGCATGAATCAATCCCATGTTTGTTTCCCCTAATTACCCACTAATCCTAGTTTAGAGACTACTCACTTATTATCATGGTAAACATGTCATTAATGGTGTCAATCATCACAACAAGTGTAAACATGATAAGAGAATGAGGAAAATAAACAATAAAGAGTAAAAGGTAAAAGAATTATACCAAACTTGAGATGATTCCAAATAATAAAGCAAAGAATAAAAGAAGAGAACTTGATTGATTGATGAAGAGTTGTCAATTCTCCAATAATAACCCAATAATCTTCAATTACCCAATAATAAACTTGAATTACTCAATAATAAACTTGAACAATAATTAAGGAAAGATTAATGTGTAATTTTGTGGAAATATTGAGATTAATCTATTCTAATCTACTCCTAATCTAATCTAAGAGAATTTCCTACTAAGAAGGCTTGATTTAATCTAAGGAAACTTGATGGTGGTTTGATTATTACAAGTGGGGTATATATAGTAGTATATCATTAGGTTAAGCAAGGATAAATTAGTAAATAACAATGCTAATTGTTGAGTAGGGAAATGCTCCTCTCAAATAAAGATGCTAGTCTCCTTTTTGCTAGTCTTTCAGAAATATGCGCATCCCGAGTGGGCCGGAGGAGAGACGGTTGCACTGGAAAGGAATCCGAGCGGATTGGTCTCGGGACGCTCGGATCACAAGGCCTCAAGACGAGCGTCGTGAGCACGGGACGCTCGGATCACAAGGCTTCAAGATGAGCGTCCTTGAGGGGGGGGGGACGAGCGTCTTGTCTCAGGGGACGAGCGTCTTGGGTCTCGGGACGAGCGGATTGGCGGACAACTTCTTTGTTTGAGCTCGGATTGTAAAACGGACGTCATTTTCTCATCCGGGCTCCTATTGGAATGATTCAAAAGCCTATATCACTTGATTTTTCGACGCTGTTTCATCTAGAATACTTTCAGAGCCAAAGAGCAACTCTTGGTTTGGTTTTCGAGCAATTTCTTCTTGCAATGTCTTCCTTCTCGTCATCCTTGCTTTTAAGCCTATGATCCTTCTATATACTCTTTATTCCTACATCCTTGGCCATCATTCTTGCCTCCTCTTCATACTAGTCCATCAAATATCATCAACAAGCTTTCAAATATGCACGAAAGACGGGAATTTCCGCCTTATTATCTCCTTTCCTACAAAACATACGAAATGTACTAGGAAAGCAAATAGGAAGTATTTGACGGATAAAATGGCTATGGAATGTTATATTAGTATGCAAAATGGGCTCAATTAGGGGACTAAATGTGCGCAATTATGAGTCACATCAGCACTCTTTTAAACTTCTTTGATCGCGAGTAGTCGCATACGAGAAAACCGTCTCTAAAGCTGTCTACCTCGCAAACATCATAACACGTAAGTTTGAGGGTGTAAATATCTCACTTATTTCATGTCTTTACTATTTTTATGAATTTATAATCATGAACAATGCATAACACGATTCAAATATAGGTTAGACGAGCCAAAACCGACTTTTGGCCTGAGACAGAAGCTCTTTGCTATTCAAAGAGACTCGCGCCTCTTGTGACTTCTCGGGTCAGACTCAAATGTGTTTGAGTTCGTCTTTCCTTCAACACTTTTTTTTATTTTCTCTCTTTCCTTTTACGGTTTTTACCATTTTAATTCCTCCTTTTTTAAGGTACTCTTTTAAACTTCTTTGATCGTGAGTAGTCGCTACGAGAAAACCGTCTCTAAAGTCGTCTACGTCGCAAACATCAATACACGTAAGTTTGAGGGTGTAAAAAACTCATTTATTTCATGTCTTTATCATTTTTATGAGTTTATAAGCATGAATGATGCATAACACGATTCAAATATAGGTTAGACGAGCCAAAACCGAGTTTTGGCCTGAGACAGAAGCTCCTTGCTATGCAGGGAGGCTCGCGCCTCTTGTGGGTGTCCAGGTCAGACTCAAATGTGTTTGAGTTCGTCTTTCCTTCAACACTTTCTTTTATTTTTACTTCTTTCCTTTTTATGGTTTTTACCATTTTAATTCATTTTTATGACAAATATTTTGACCATTACAAAAATCATCCTTGGTTCCTTATACCATGACGGTTTATTCCGTGACTCGATGATATTATGGTTAATTACATTTTAATGGGTATTTTAACACTCTTTTCTTTTATTTACCATTTTTCTCATTTATTTACACTTGTAAACATATTAGTCATAATTCATAATCATCCTTGGTTCCTTATACCATGTCGGTTTAATGCGAGTACGATGACAAACTTGACTAATTAAAAAATAAATGAACTTAACATTATTAGTTCAAATCAAACATTTTCCTTTCACTTTTATTTCATTTTATTTTCATCTTTGTCTTGGCCATATTGTATGCCACCCTTGGTTAAAATAAATACCATGTCAATTTAAATCGAGTACGGTAATAAAATGGTTAAGCACACATATTTTACATTTTTATTTGTAAACTATGCATTTCAAACTTGCAAATCCGACAACGAATATTACTAACATAATAGTAATTATTTCGAGTCATGCAATTCATACTTGCAAATCATTTAAACACAAAAGCGGTTTTAAACAACCTTTTAAACAACCAGAAGGCACCTCTTGGCTCGTCCCATGGCTCGCGCCCCAAGAGCCTGCCTATTTCCACCTTTCAAAACTTGGGCAGAGCCCCTTCCTTCGCCATTAGGCTCGCAACCTAATGGGGCTGCCTGGCACTGTTCTGTCTCATTTTGGTACTTGTCTAGGACGATCCCGATTACGGTTATTCCGAATACATGACGGATCAGATAGACAAGTTTGCGTTTTTACACTTTGTCATTTGACACCCCATTTCAGACAAATGGATCGTGTGAAGCATCATAACCCGAATTTGGTAAATGGATGTTTAATTTCCGTTTCACATGTAAATCAATCTAAATCCAACTCGACATCATTTTCTTGATATTTGGATAAACAAACCGACTTAGGAAATTCTCACATGTTAGGTTAAACTTTTGGATGCGCATTCATGCATTTAAACCGTTTTATCAACTTTTGCACTTAAACAACCATGATCGATCAGTAGAGGCCGCTAACGCGAGCGGGATTGGGTGTCTGATTAAAGGGCTTCCCAATACGTACCCTCACCCTTTACTTAGAACCTTTGGATAGTGGATGGCCTTATACAGGGCGCACGAGAGTCATTTTAGGCATAGAATGCTAAAAGGAGGACGATTCCTAATCTTTAGTACCTATGTCAAACACCGCTTTTTGCCTTGGTTGACCTAGGTATAAAGTTTATTCGAACGGGTTCCAAGCATCCCACAAATGCTTGGTGGCGACTCCGAGCATTTCTGCCTCGTTTCGAGACCTTTACCGAGACAAAACAGACAGATCTAAAGCGATCCGGTCGAAAGCATTTTTACGTCACCGAGCGTGGCTTTCAAAAGACCGCTGCATGTCCACAGTTTGGCTTGGCGTGCAGGTGACCCGTGACTACGGACCGGTAGGCGGCTCTCGCCCAGAGACCGGCCTGTGGCCCATGTCCACAGATTGGCGACTCCGTTGGGGAGAACTAGGACACTTGTGTCTTTGTGATCCTTAGGGGTGAAACTCGAACGAGGTCGTGGTTAAAGTGCATTAATTGATATTACGGTCATAAGTCAGGTTCCTTGTCCGGGCCCACAACCTAACCCTTTTCGACCAATTGTCTCATCTCATCAGCTTGAGTTTTCTCATCCCCGCGTTTCGAATCCCGATTGAGTCAAGCATACCGTTGACGTTAAATATTTTTTTTCGTCAAAGAGCTTTCATTTCCTTCGTGCACGAGGCTAGGGCACCCTCATTACACATTTTGTTTGGATTGCTATCCCTCTCGAAAATCGGGGTTTGATTGCTTGGTGTGTAACCCACCCTTTTAAGCCAAAACCCGTGTCAGCATTATGCATAATATAATGAACTGCGAGTGCTTATGTGTTATGTGATCATAAGTCCTTCCATGTCATTTCTAAACTTTTAAAACACCTTTTTGCGTCGTTATAATTGCCGTTTCAAACCTCGGACTTTCACTGACCGTTGCATTTCAAACAACACGCCTTTCTAGGCCATCGTAATGACGATTTTCAAATCCGGTTTTCTACAACCATTTCAATAGGCCTTTCTAGGCTGTCGAAATGACGATTTTCAAATCCGGTTTTCTACAACCATTTTAACACACCTTTTTAGGCCGTCGTAATGGCGATTTTAAAACCCGATTTTTATAACCGTTTCAAATACACCTTTTTCATACCGTCGTAATGGCGATTTTTTTCAAACTGAGTTTTTACAACCGTTTCAAAGCACCTTTTTACGCCGTTATAATGGCCATTTCAAAACCCGATTTTTATAACCATTTCAAATACACCTTTTTATGCCGTCATAATGGCCATTTCAAACCTCGGTCTTTCGCCCGACCGTTGTGCACCTTTTTATGCCGTCATAATGACGATTTCAAATCTTGGTTTTTCACAATCATTTCAAATCACTTTTTACGCCGTCGTAATGACGAGTTCTACCCTCGAGTTTTCAAAACTCGAAATCAATTTTCAAACAAAAACGTTTTGACTATTTCAACATGTGCAACTTTCCAAATTTCAAATGATTTGAAAAAAAATTTAACCGTTTTCAAATTTCAATTCAAAATCAAACCATTTGAAAACAAGTTAAACCGTTTTCAAATTTCAATTCAAAATCAAATCTTTGAAAACAAATTTAACCGTTTTCAAATTCCAATTCAAAATCAAATCTTTGAAAAAAAATTTGACCGTTTTTAGATTTCAAATCAAAATTCAAATATTTGAAATCAAATTTAACCGTATTCAAATTTCAATTCAAAATCAAACCATTTGAAAACAAATTAAACCGTTTTCAAATTGCAATTCAAAATCAAATCTTTGAAAACAAATTTAACCGTTTTCAAATTGCAATTCAAAATCAAATCTTTTAAAACAAATTTAACCGTTTTCAAATTTCAATTCAAAATTAAATCTTTGAAAACAAATTTAACCGTCTTCAGATTTCAAATCAAAATTCAAATCTTTAACCGTTTTCAAATTTCAATTCAAAATCAAATCTTTGAAGACCAATTTAACCGTTTTCAAATTTCAAATCCAATTTCAAATCATTTGAAAACAAATTTAACCGTTTTCAAATTTCAATTCAAAATCAAATCTTTGAAAACAAATTTAACCGTTTTCAAATTCCAATTCAAAATCAAATCTTTGAAAAAAAATTTGACCGTTTTTAGATTTCAAATCAAAATTCAAATATTTGAAATCAAATTTAACCGTATTCAAATTTCAATTCAAAATCAAACCATTTGAAAACAAATTAAACCGTTTTCAAATTGCAATTCAAAATCAAATCTTTGAAAACAAATTTAACCGTTTTCAAATTGCAATTCAAAATCAAATCTTTTAAAACAAATTTAACCGTTTTCAAATTTCAATTCAAAATTAAATCTTTGAAAACAAATTTAACCGTCTTCAGATTTCAAATCAAAATTCAAATCTTTAACCGTTTTCAAATTTCAATTCAAAATCAAATCTTTGAAGACCAATTTAACCGTTTTCAAATTTCAAATCCAATTTCAAATCATTTGAAAACAAATTTAACCGTTTTCAAATTTCAATTCAAAATCAAATCTTTGAAAATAAACTTAACCGTTTTCAAATTTTCAACCCAATTTCAAACCATTTGAAAACAAATTTAACCGTTTTCATGGCCATTGTGATGAGGATTCCAGATTCTTCAATTCTAGATTTTCAAATCTGTGATTCGGAATTTAAAAAGCCGTCTTCGGAAACAACACATTGTTTTCGGAGCCGCCGCAATCTCAACTCAAGCCGTCTTTTTGAAAACAAACCTAAGACAACCCTTTCAACTGGCCGACCTTCTAAAGATTTCTACTCTTCGGAAGCCGTCCATAAAACGACAAATGAATCTTTTTGAAAAATTCTTTTTTTCAAAAAACTTCAGTCCACCTTTCTGATTCAGCTTCGAATTGATTAGAGTCCAGCCGATTTCAAGTTAAGTCGTCTAGATAACGTCAGAACTCCCCCCGAAGTTAGTACCTACCTTCTGGTCTAGGTCGTGTCGCCTATTTATCGAGACATCTTCAACGGCGTTAGCAGAGTCAAAACCTGTCGGGTATTAAACCCGTCTTTCCACTACATTACGGGTCAAAGGTCAACACTACTACAAATACAGGCTATAACAACGGTCAAAAACCGTTGTTATATAAAAAAGCGGACGTTGTTAAAGCATCCGTTGTAAAAGGTTTTAACAACGGTTGGTTTTCTTAAGGAAACCGTTGTTAAAAATATTAACAACGGTTTTAAGTATAAAAACCCGTTGTGGAAAGTGTGACTCAATTTTGGGGGGAAAGTTATAACAACGGTTGTAATATACAAAACCGTTGTTATAACTAAAGACAACGGGTTGTTTGTAAATAACCGTTGTTGTTCGTTCTTAAAAAATAAAAAAAAATTAAATTAAATATTACTAGATGCATGCATAATTACGGCCCGTTATAATTCGGATGCATGCATTATTACTGCCATCACTGTGCATATGAACGGACAATATGGAATGAGAAGGGTTAGTAATAAGATTTGAAGCAGCATTGAGAGAAATGATGATGATTATGGCACAACTTCCTAACATATATATTAATTAAAAAATAACTCAACCCACACATTGCTTAGTATAAATACATTGCATTATCTCAACTAACATTTCCATTATCTCAATATATACATACATCTCCAACCCCTAACTGCTAAAACAAACTCCAAATAAATTAACCCTACTTAATCTTTCAAAACAAACTCCAAACTCCAACAAAATGAATGATATCATCCTTAAGACTCTTACTATGATCGAGAACAACAACAGTTTCATCCGCCGGTTGCTCCATATTGAGGAAAGTTTCAGGATCTACCTTGTGGATGCTCGATCCGTACTGAAGGACGCCAAAGAAGATGGCTTGACGGAGCAACAGCAGTTGCAACTATATGACGATATAGCAACTGCTGAACGGAACCTCCAAATAGCCAAGGAGGAGAGGACGGATATGATAGAGGAGAATAAGATCCTCTATGAAAATATAAGAATTGCATTTTTATTAATGTAATTTTTTTTTTAATTTATGTATTTATAAATATATATATATATATTAATTATGTTTATCTTGCTTCATCTTTGTTTTACTAACTAATTATGCGAACAATACTTAAACAAATAACATAATGGTCGATAAAAACACATACATGCAAAAGAAATAATTAGAAAAATAAAATAATGACGATAAAACTAACAGTGACGGCGAGATTAACCTGATAATTACAGAACGTAAGAGACGATGAAATCAACAGTGACGGCGAGAAGATAAAGCGACGATGAGAAAGAGAGAAAGAGACGATGAGAAAGTGTGTGTTTTGTGTTTGTGTTTGTCTGCTGTGTTTGTGTTTGTGTATTAAGGTTTGTGTTTTGTGGCTGCAGCAGACTTGTGTTTGTGTGGTTTATAGTATGGAAGGTATTGACAACGGTTATTAAACAACAACCGTTGTCAAATATGTTTTAACAACGGTTGTAAATCAACAACCGTTGTCAAATATGTTTTAACAACGGTTGTAAAAAACACCCGTTGTCAAATATGTTTTAACAACGGGTTACAAAAGCAACCGTTGTGATTACTTTTCACTAACTTTGCGCCAATTTTGCGCCAAATTATTAACAACGATTGTGCATGTGTGACCCGTTGTTAAAACTAATAACAACGGTTTTTATAACCATACCCGTTGTAATTAATTTTAGTAAAATTCGCGCCATACATTCTACAACGTCTATTGTGATTTTCGTGAATAATCGTTGTTAAAGGGGCGTTGTAGTTGCCTGGATTTGTAGTAGTGCAAGTTTGTGTACATGTCTTGTCCAACGGCGTCGTGCAAGCAATGCACATCCAAACTGAGTCAGAAGTCGTCTGTGTAGGCATCCTTATGCCAAAGTTGACACTCGAGACTAAGTTAAAAGTCATGCACCAAGAGTTCAAACACAAGAGGTCATTCACGATCTTTAATGAACCCATAACCTAGTCACACCGTCGCTTCTCCACAACAAAATTGCCTTTTGTACATATGTGTCGTACTTGCCTTTGTTTGTGCAATACCTTGCTAAGACAAGTTATAACGCCTATCGTTATGTCAATTAGGAATCCCGTGGGTGCCATCGATCGCCAACCAGGAACTCAAGAAGCCGATCAATCTGCATCCGTCATGACTTCTGCCAAAATTAGCAACGTGGTCCTTCGACTCCTAGCTACCGTGGAAGACTTGAGCACTCGTCTCTCCCAAATTGAGGACAAAATGATAACCGGGAATTTGCCCTCTTCTGATATTGAGCAAAGGGTTAAGCTCCTTGAAAGCCGACTGCTTGCCAGTGGCAAAACCAACCCTACTTGGAAGGCTACCAAAACCACTGAAGCCAATTCCTTAGGGGCTCCACCGACCAAAACCAGACGACATCATAGGTCCTTCCCTGATTTGGGTATGCCTTATGCCACAGCCTTGGAAAGGCTAATCTCCAAAGGAAAGCTTAAACCGATTGGTCCAACTCTGGAACCTCTACCGAACAAGCGAGGACGTAGATGGGATGGAAAACTGTTTTGTCAATATCACCAAGGTTGCGGCCATGACACTGAAATGTGTCTCCCCTTAAAAGGTGTCATCAATGATATGATTGAAAAGGGCGAATTACCACAACCTCCCTCAGCAAACGACAAAAACAACCCTCCAGAAAACCCTACTGGACAGAGTCAGGAATCTTCCCTAGACTGCTCTCATCTCATTTCTCCTGAGGATGAGAAAATTTATGCAACTGACGAAGATGGCCTATAGAGCGCTATAATGATTCTCCCCATCTCTATCAACAACATATTCTCAAAGCTGCAAGTGGCTATCGATGATTTGAACACTTGCGTAGCTAATTTGGAGAAAAGGTTGGGTAGTACCAAAAATGAACCTGACCACCAAGGAGAAAACCAACCCTCCATTCACCAACCAACAGCTGCTGAAAATGAGGAGTCATCCGATGGTTCCGACATCCACGAACCTACCAACAAAGAAATTGCCCCGCCAAATACCCTTTCAAAATGCCAAGCAACATCCCAAAAGCTGTCCATTGACAATGACCAAATCCTATTTCCGCCAAGGATTGACAAAAACAAAAACAAAACTCACAAAAACATCCCAAAAAATAACAATGTTGGAACCATGGGAAAACATCAAAGGGTATTCACAGATCTGGGAATAACATATGGCACCGCTCTGGGGATACCTGCTTCAGAAGGAATGCTGCAACCCATTGGTCCCTTCGCCACTCTGGACCCACCAGAACACAGGAGAAACCGATTCTGGGATGAAAATGCCTATTGCCAATACCATCAAGGCAAGGGCCATGACACAGAAACCTGTTTCAAACTCAAGCATGTCATTCAAGATATGATTAAAGCTGGCAAAATCATAGTCGCACCTCTCAGTCAAAACAATCCTCCTGGATGTCTCAAGTCAAACAGCAGGGTTGAGCGTTCTCAAAGGGCATTCACCAAACTCAACACAACCTACGCCACAGCTCTTGAAAAGCTCATGGCTGAAGGGAAACTATAACCAATCGGGCCCACTCCGGACCCGTCTGAATGCAGGAAAACCCGTTTCTGGGATGGCAGTGCCTATTGCCAATATCATCAAGAAAAAGGTCATGATACTAAAACATGCTTCAAACTGAAACATGTTATTCAAATATGATCGACAACCATGAACTGATAGCTTCATCCCTAGGCCAACCAAGTGATGAAAACAACCCTAATGAACATCTCATTCTGCAAGGAGATGAAAGCCTCATCGACTATTGTCCTCATATCATTCCCAACAACGAGAGTAAAGTGCTCAAGTGGGTCAATGCTCAAGACCAGACATTCGAGCCACTGGATGCTGCAAAGGAGACCTTCGGGGAGGAAGTGATGATTAGGAGTCCGTTTCTACGATTGAGTCCGAGTTTGACCCGAGTCTTAGTCTTTCTCATATCTATCTTAGTGTATGTCCTTTTATTTCTAAGTGACAAACCTTTTATTTCTAAGTGACAAACTGGGGGCTGTCCCCATGAGTCACACTTATTCATCGAGTCTGTGCTAACATCTTATTTATCTAAATAAAAGCACGATTTTCAACTATCATATATTCTCCCCTTTACCATTTCCCGTTGACAACGAGAATTGATTTGAGAATTGATTTAAAACAAACAACATGTTCCAATTCAATGTGAGTACACTCGAGTGATGTTCTGTACCGAGTAAGCAAAGGACCCAAAACTCCGTGTCCATCTCTTTACCTATTCCATGTCTGGCAATAGAAACCTTTCATTAGCACCCAATCTAGAACGAGCTTTTATCAAAGGGATTCTACGATGAACCTATATAACAAACCAGATCATCTCCTTGTTCACGATCAATGACAGAAGGCAAGCCCACTCCCCACAAAAACATCCCATCACCAAGTATCAACCTCTCACCAACGGGCACATCCTCGTCTGCACCTTTACCTTCCTCGAACGAAGGACGACAAAGGACCAATAGATCCAAGCCAAAACAAAGGCGAAAACCAAAGGCAAAACGAAAGCCAAGGCTGAAGCCGAAACAAAAAACAAGATAGTGAAATTCAAATTCGCTATTTCCACAAATTTGAAATGACGGAATTAAAAACTGTCACTTTTCAAGAAAATGAAATAACAGAATTCAAAATTCGCTATTTTCACAAATTTCAAATGACGGAAATAAAAACCGTCATCTTCAAATCAAAAACAAGATAGTGAAATTCAAATTCGCTATTTCCACAAATTTCAAATGACGGAATTAAAAACCGTCACTTTTCAAGAAAATGAAATAAGAGAATTCAAAAATTCGTTATTTTCTCACAATTCCAGACGACGAAATTAAAAACAGTCCTTTTCCAACAAAAACCGAGATAGTGAAATTCAAATTCGTTATTTCCACAATTTTCAAATGACGGAATTAAAAACCGTCACTTTTCAAGAAAACAAAATAACAGAATTCAAAAATTCGTTATTTTTTCACCATTCCAAATGACGGAATTAAAAACCGTCCTTTATCAAACAAAAAACGAAATAGCGAAATTCAAATTCGTTATTCTCCCACAATTTCAAATGACGGAATTAAAAAACCGTCACTTTTCAAGAAAATGAAATAACGGAATTCAAAATTCGTTATTTCTCACAATTCCAAATGACTGAATTAAAAACCGTCCTTTTTCAAACAAAAAACGAAATAGCGAAATTCAAATTCGTTATTTTCCCACAGTTTCAAATGACGGAATTAAAAACCGTCATTTTTCAAGAAATTAAATGATATAGGGAAATTCAAATTCTTTATCTTCACAAAGACTCAAACGACGGAATTAAAAACCGTCACTTTTCGATCCTCGGACCAATGAGTCGAACATCAAAATCCCGGACCAACGAGTCTAAAACACCAAGTCCAGGACCAACAAGTCCAAAGCCCATGACCAATAAGTCCAAAAAACCAAGTCCAGGACCAGCAAGTCCAAAGCCCAGGACCAATATGTCCCAAACACCAATTCCAGGACCAACAAGTCCAAAGCCCAGGACCAATATGTCCAACACACCAAATCCCGGACCGACAAGTCCAAAACACCAAACACCAAAACCTCAACCAACACTGCTTCACCCCTAAGTCCTTCTAGAGACTGCTACTGGGAGACCTATCTAGGCTTCTGAGGATTCCCCTCAAGCTCATAATATCACACCTTAAACTTTAAGGTCCAGACATGGGATTCTGATCCCACATTTGTTTACCAACCATTTCGTGCTCAGGCCACATGAAGCCGGAGACCCCTTTCCGCACCACATTACAAGCCGTAACCCATCGGCCCAAACACCACAAATATAAGCTCCAGATCTTTATCTGTCGAACAAACCACTTGTTACCAGACTCCACATTCCATGATGTCGAGGCCACTTTCACCCTGACCCAGATACGGAGTCTTCAAAAACATTGTTCTCCGGAAATGGAACATGTACATTTCATTATTAGAGTCCACTTTTTAGTATGCTCACGTAACAAGAAAGATTTTCACAAACTATGGCTCTTCGATTCATGATCAAGAAGGATTTCTCTCCAATCAACCTTCGAGTCACCAAACGGAATTTACTGTCGTGACCCTCAACTCCATATTTTTATATGTCAAACAAACCTATAATTACCAAGCTCCACATTCCCTAATGTCGAAGCCTTTTTCACCCTGACCCAGATACAGAGTCCTCGAATGCTTTGCTACCGAGAATGGGACATACCTAATTTACCCTTAGGGTGCACTTTTTAGTGTGCTCATATGATAAGGAACATTTTCACAAATTAGACCTCTTCGATTCATGATCGAGGGGAATTCTCTCAAATCAATTTTTTGAGTCACCAAACGGAATTTACCGTCGTGACCCTCACACTTTAAGGTCCTAACAACTCGCTTAGGCACACACATTCAGAACTACGATCTGGTTTGATTTCACTTTATGTGAATACGTAGGCAGTCCTTCAAGGACACAACCACACAACCACACACATTCAATTTTCACACCTTCAATTTGCAACCCATTGCACATACACGCAGAACTACGATCTGGTTTGATTTCGCACACACGCGAATACGTAGGCAGTCCTATTACTAGGGGGCTTCTCTTCCGAGAAGCAGCGCACTCAGCCGCACGCTCAATGCTATACCTCATTACTAGGGGGCTTCTTCCTTAAGACGTCACCCATTCCACTTTCTCACTCTGGGGGCTTCTCTTCCGAGAAGCTACTAATCCTACATCTTTTGAGTCTCAACTACAGTCCAAAATAAAACCGCCCATAGCCTAGTGCTCGGTTCGGACGATGACAAGGTCTTGGTTCTGCTCTCCGAATCATCATACCTCAGGGAGGGATCTCCAACAAGAAAACGGGGGCAAAGATGTCTGGAGAACATAATCAATTCGTGTTCCCCAGCCGAGCGGACCTTCTACCTCAGGGATCTGATGCGCGTTGTCACCCATTCTTGGCTAGGAGTTGCACTTACATGTGCAAAGTCTGTCAGAGTCACCCCCGTGTCGTGCCGATACTGAGTTTGCATCACGTTCACGACTGCCTATTTCTCAGTCTGTCAGTATGCATCCGTGTGAGTCAATGTCGTAATGGTCACGCGTCTCCAATCTATCAAATCATAGATCTACAAGCAACAAGATTCAATATTAAGCTTCAAAACTTTCAAAACTCCTATCTCCCCTCACGCGAGATATTACGTGCTAATTGCACACATGCTTATGTGCTTACGTGCTTATATGGTTGCATGCTATGTGCTTGTCCATGCTACTGCGGATTTGTGTGGTCACTAACCATGCAGATAATCTTGAGAAGAAAAAGGGACTCCAACTGAGTACTGGGCTCTTCCCAACAAACGTCGACCCGTCAAGCCCAAGGGCCTTAACCGTGTCGATTACATGGCATACGTTACCTTCCAACGAGCAACAACTCATATCCTCGACGAGTCCTGAGAAGTTTCTAACTCCCCAGCGAGAGCCGATTTTCAAATGGAAGTCACACAAGTCTTTGAATGATCCTCTCAACATCATTCATGATCCCGACGCAGAGCTCTCCCTAAATGGTTTTCCAGAGAGCCTTGTGTAGATGATTTATCCCCACGGAGTTCATTTAGGACCCCAGCAAGTCTGAGTTTGTTGCTTCCTAGCCGAACCCATCAACGTCAACCTGGTGGGAAGTCATTACCAGACAATACCTTGAAATAAGCCCGATGTTTCAGGCTATTTCCCATAGTCGATCTTTTGACCATCGATGGCTGGCGAGCCTCACAACGCACATTCAACAAGGCTGGCGAGCCTCGTAACGCATATTCAACATGGCTGGTGAGCCGCACAACGCACATTCAACATGGCTGGCGAGCCTCAAAACGTACCTTCAACATGGCTGGCGAGCCTCAAAACACACCTTCAACACGGCTGCTGAGCCTTTGCCCACAAACAAGAAATTCAAGGACATATCCCGAAGATGCCTCAGGTATGACTCCTTCTTATGGCTGGCGAGCCTTTATACGTAGTCTAATGGACTTTAAACGACCCGAATCGGAAGTCGACAGACTCTAAAATGTTTCCAACGGTAGGTCCTTGACTCGTATCCCCGAGTCGCCTCGACGTCGCCCTTACTGACGGCAGGTCCTTGGCTCAAACCCTTTTGAGTCGCCTCGACGTCGCAATGGTCTTCAGGTTGTAATCTTCGATTGACCTGGAGGCCATACTTTGACTTTCGCCCCGTCCAAGCCTCAGTCAAAGTGGGGGCTCTGTAGATACCCAGTATCTGCACCTTCCAAAAACCACCCGATGATGATCGGACAATAACGTGTTTTTGATATGCGTCGTGGATTGGCTATACATGAGACGGTATAATGCATTACTCGGATATGGAAAATGATTTTAAAAATGGTTTTCTTAACTTCATTTGCATTAAAATAACACTATTTAGAGTTAAAACGGTCTTCGGACCTAAAACCGACTGATAGGACAAGAGTTGGTCGTCACACATCCAATCAAACACATTTATAATACTCAACAAACAACTAGTTAGCGGTAAGTCGAGGTCGATCCATGGGACGGTGTGCTTTGGGTTCTAAGTCTATCTATCTCAATTTATGCTAGTGTCACAATTGATGGGGTTTGTAGTTGTATTCTTAATAGATGAAAGTAACAAAGTAAAGCAAACAATGAACTAGGGAGGATGTAAACAAATGATAAAAAGTGCTAGGATATCATGGGGTCATAGGGGATTCATGTTGTTGATCATACAAACATGTTTACAAAGTTGCAAGCAATTAATGTTGTGGAGGAACCGAGTTGGTTTATGTCTTACGGTTCATAGGAAGGGTTGGGTCCCGGAGCCGAATCGATTAGATTGTACGACACCTACAAGTCGACTTACTTTCCTCCTATTCAACTTCTATGCATGGTCTAACAAGACTCGAGTTGGTTTATATCTTACAAGTCAAATTGAGTAGATAAGAGATGGTTGTAAATGCAAGGATTCATAGGCTTAGCATTTCATCAAACATAACAAGTGCATAAAGTTGACATCACAACAAGTAAGCAATTTAATCATGTGAACATATTAGATTAAGCATGAATCAGTCCCATGTTGGTTTCCCTTAATTACCCACTAATCCTAGCTAAGAGACTACTCACTTATTATCAAGTTTAGCATGTTAATAAGGTTGTCAATCATATTAACAAGGTAAAACATGATGAACAAGGAAGAAAGATTAACAATAATTAAAACAAGGATTAAGAGGATTATACCTATGGAGATTCCAAAACAATAATGCAAAGAATAATAGAAGAAACTTGATGATTGATGGAAGGTTGTCAATCTCCCAATAATAACCCAATAATCTTCAATTACCCAATAATAAACTTGAATAATAAACTTGAAGAATAATTAAAGAGAGAGATTAATGTGAGATTTGTGGAAATATTGAGATTAATCTATTCTAATCTACTCCTAATCTAATCTAAGAGAATTTCCTACTAAGAGAGCTTGATTCTCTAATAAAACTTGATAAAAGGATCCCCCTTGATTTTTTACAAGTGGGGTATTTATAGTAGAAATTAGGTGGATGCATTAGGGTTAACTAAGGGCTAAACTAGTAATTACACTTTTGAGATTTGAGCAGGGAGACGCCGGTATTTTTCGAAGGAAGGGCTTCTTTCTTTGAAGCTTGAAGAAACGAATTTTGACTGGACTGAAATCCGTGCGTATTGGTGTCGGGATGAGCAGATTGTAGCAGGGGAAGACGGGCGGATTTGGGTGAAGACGCACGTCTTCTGTAGTTTGGGGACGGCCGGATTCTAGAGAAGCCGCACGGATTGGAGTGCTATCTCATTTTCTCTTCTATTCTTCCCTTTTCTTCACTTCCATTTTATTCTTGTGGGATTGGTCTTTAGTTCTCGCTTCCTCTTTAATCTTAGCTCATCAAATATCGTCAAATAGCTTTCGAATACGCACGAAAGACAGGAATTTCCGCCTTATTCTCTTCTTTCCTACAAAATACAAGAGATGCACTAGGAAAACAAAATAGAAAGCATTTGACGGACAAAACGGCTATGGAATGTTATAATAGTATGCAAAATAGGCTCAATTAGGGGACTAAAAATGCTCAAATAATGGTCACATCAAATATCCCCAAACCGAACCTTTACTCGTCCCGAGTAAAGAGGTGACAAAAACTAGACCTTTATTTAAACTTCCTAATAATATAACCGATATGAGACAATTAGCGGGTCTCACTCCGCCCCTTCAACTCACAACAAGACAACCATGAGGTACGATGCCTTCTTGCAAGGCAAGGTGGGTCTTGCCAAAATGGCGACACATCCAAACATTAAGCACACAAAACAAATAATGGATGCATCTACAAAAGGAATAGCCACTTCCTCATCAAGTGGCGGAGGCACTAAAGAGGAACAAATTTAAGAGCATATAATCCTTCACAAATACTAGTTCAACAAATTACTAAGGCTAAGAGGATGGCACTAAATCACCTCCAAATGGTGTTAAACTAGACTACTTTCGTCCTCAATTTCCAAATGCTTTCGTCAAGAGCGATCAGATGGTGGTGGAATGATGATCCCTATGATGCTAGTAGCATATGACATGACAAGTCTCGAATTCTCTACAAAAGTAAAGGTCATGGATCGTCCCAAGCTTGATAAAGTGGCTTGACAAAAGGCTTTTTGGGAATGAAATGCTCAAATCGTTATAAACAAAGGGTGGATATGACTAGTATTCAAAAATTGACCTCATTTAACTTTCACATTTCAAAAATTTAAGATGGGGTTTGTCCCTTCCGGGCTAGTGTCCTTTGCTTTCGCCAATCGCTTATTAGGCAACCGGTTAACCTCTAGACAATAGCTTTTCGGGGTGATAGTCACTCTGTCTCTGGGCGGTTGAATTCACAACCGTGTGGGGGCCCAATTCAATGGATCCCTCTCCAAAGCACATCGAAGTGGTACGCCTCCATCAAAACAACTAAAATTCTTAATATTCCAACAATTCATAACATTTGAGGTTTCCTTGGCAATAAATTACTTCCACATAACAAAATTTTCGAAATGAGCACTTCAAACTTATTGATAGAAAGTATTTTTGGGTTGCCTTACCACAAGGTCAATCAAGGTCACCTAGACAAGTTAACCAAGTCCACATCGCATCACGGGGTTGGATAGGTGACTCACATGCAAACCCTTGACTAGGCTTTGGGTCATGGGTCAAAAGACACTAGTATGACACAATCTAGGGTGTTTTACAACCATTCTAGTAGGAAACGTCTTAAGTTGAAAAAGTATTTGTAATGGCTTAGTTGCTCTTGTCAAAGTTCTCAATTAGGCACTGTTCAAAATATTACGTCTAAATGCAACTATATGCCATGATGCAGCTATTATATACATCCTAATGCAAGTGATTCTATCAACTAATATGACATATAAACTAAATGCAAGTCCTAAATTCATATTGTTATACCGCATCAATCAAAATAAAGCCACATAGTCATTAACATAAAGAGGAAAAAGGAGATTGGAAAGATCATACCATGCGGTTTTCAATATCCTCATGTCTCGGATGTGGCGTAGTCGATCAATGTGAACAAGGATAAAACAAACAAAATATATACAACAATATATACATGACTACACTACAAAGGAAATGAACTTGTTTTTGGTTTTTCAATTTTTCAAATTTTTATGGTTTTTTCGAAATTATGAAATTAAAAGACATATTTTTGTGATTTTTCGAAATTTTTCAATTTTTATGCATTTTTGGAATATAAATTCCCATCCCCCACTTTATTTTGGACATTTTCCTCAATGTACATGTAGGAGTAGGAATAAAAAGGAAATACATGTTTTTGGATTTTTGATTTTTTGAAATAAAGTACAAATGCAATGATATGATATGAATGAATGCATGCTCTAACTAAATGCAATTCTATATGACATATATAACAAATGAATGCAATTTAAACTATATTATATAATGCATGTTTTCTAGTAAACTATGGTCACCTATGATCAAACCTCCCCAAACCGATTTAAACACTATTTCTAGTGTAGAAATGAATAGGTTTGGCCATTAGTAACTATGCATGAATTCTAATCTATATGCAACTATCTACATGAATTATATTACAATGCAACTATATTATATGAACTAACTAATGCAACTGAAATATGATACAAATGCATGCGAAAACTACACTAAATGCAATGTATATACAAAAGAGAGAGGGAGAGATGGGTATCATACAAATGGAGGTGGTGAGGTAGGCCTCTTTCACTCGTCATCCTCATCTTGATCATAGCCATAACGATGAGAACTCTCGGCTTGGTCATACCCGCTTGCTTGACCCCAATACCCTCCTTGGTCAAATTCTCCCCCTTGACCCGAGTACCCTCCACCTTGGCTAGAATGCCCTCCGCCGTCGCGATCCCAAGCTTGGTTCCCTTGATTAGGGAACAAGAGCTCCGGTTGTGCCCAAGAGGGCTTAGGACCATTGGGGTCGACATACCCTTGTTGAGCCATGTTATAGTATTGGGGGTAAAGGGCCAAGTAGTTGTCGACCCTCCCTTCATGTACCCCGAGGTCCACTCTATTCATGAGTGCCATCAAATCATTAATACCCGGGGTATTGGGGATTGCCGGCCTAAATTCGGTATATGGGGTAGGGTATGGTGGGATAGGTACATAGGAGGGTGGGCGAATAGGCCTTCCCGGTGCTCCACGAGGTATTTGGCGGTGCGGCTCTTCCCTTTGAGAGGGATTGTCAAGAATTTGGATATCAAGGAGGTAGCTTGGTGGAGGCGAATATGGGCTCAATCTTGGGTCAATGCCCGGTATCTTCCAACCTTCAAGGATCATTGGAGTGCATCCTTTGGTGTACCACTCTACACTCCCGTCTTGAGTGTAGTTACACCACCGGTGATGGTTGAAGATGGTGTGCTCATCAATCAAAGTCCTCCCCTCAAGAGGAGTATAGGTCCCTCGGGCATTGAACCCGGGACAAAGGTGGTGGGCCAAAATAGTAATTAGACCTCCCATCACGAAGGTCTTGAGTTGGGTGGTCCCTTGAGAAAAATCATGAAACCTAGTAAGTATCTCAAGTGGCGTATTGAAGTTATAACGCCTCACCGCTCGAACATTCAAATAGGATTCAAGAAAAGTTAAATCGATGAGAGTACACCTATCTTGTTCGTACCTCCCATTGATGGTACCGGCCACAAAGCGCTCGGTGAATCGAATCACCGGATGTTGGATGGCGAAGGTATAGCATTGCTTTGGATGGGTAAAATCCCTCCCGGAGATAGCCTTCCAAAGAAGGTCCACACCGAAATTATCGGGTTTTTCGGTATAGTTGGCGGGCACTTCAAGACCGAAAATGTAGGCGAATTCCTTAAGTGAAAGATGATGGTCTAGGTTGCACAACCTAAACTCCATGCCCACATTGGTGTGGGTATTCGTCACAATGCGAAGGCTACTCAAGAATTCAAGGGTGAGACTAAGGTATGTCTCCTCATGGGCATGGAAAAGTTTCCCAATGCCAAGACCATCAAAGAACCTCTCGGTAGGGTACCTTATCTTAAGGATTTCCAACACCCTAGTATCTACAAATTGAGTGGGTTCGTAGTTCTTACCTAGTAATTTGACGAAGTTCTTGCGGTGGTCATCGGATTCAAATAGCACCTCTTGGAAGTAGTCAAGTTGTTCAATTCCTCCCCTTATTATGGGTTGGGATTTCCTTGGTAGCACTACCTCCCGTGGAATTGAAGAGGATGATCCCGTGTGTTTCTTTCCGGTGGATTCAACCAATTTCTTAGCCTTTCCCTTGAGGTTCATTAATGGCGCCATTTTGAGCGTCTTGGGTTGAATCCGGGCGGATTCTAATGCAGGGATTTTTCTCAATTGAGAGCAGGAAAAAGACGGGCGTCTTGGGCTTTGGGACGGGCGTCTTGGTCAGGACGGGCGTCTTGGATTAAATCCGCCCGTCTTCTGGTGCAGCGCAAGATTTTGTTTTAGATGACATACTGGACGGGCGTCCCGTGAAGAATACGGACAGCTTTCCGAGGACGGGCGTCTTGGCTTGAATCCGCCCGTCTTCTGCTACAGCTCCAACCATTCTTCTGACGTGGGTCCTGGACGGGCGTCTTCCTCTAAATCCGGGCGTCTTTAGCTCCTTTCCTTCTTTTTCTTTCTTTTTCGTGCAATAACATACCCTTTCACCGATTTTCTATTCCTCCTTATCTTTTTCTGAAATTTGCTTCATTAAACATGTACGATGACTCTCTCTCTCAACACTCTCATGCAAGAAATTAAATGCAAATGCAATAATTTACAATATTATACAAGGTAAAAGGGTCCAAGAAATATCTTACAAATGGTTGTTTGAGATAGGACTCCACCAAACTAGTTCAAATCGTAGAAGTTCTTATCCATAGAGCTCAAGGCTCTTAATAAGAGATCAAAAGCTTGTGAACAAGCTCCAAATAAGCATGAATATGGGTTGCTCAACTTGAATATGAAATTTGACCAAGGAAGCTTGTAGAATGTTCTTTTTCTTGCTTTGTCCTTGGCATTAGAGCTTTCCCGATGCCTCAAACCAATAAGCCCATGATTCTCGTCAACACTAGGTATGAAGTATGGTTCATATTTGCCCGGAGACTTCAACTCACCACCTTCTTTTTCAATTTTGGTGACGGTGATAGCATTTTGATTTTTCAATCCTTCCAAGGTGGAAGGAGAATTGTCATGGCTTTGATGATCGAGTTCCCTAGAAGTTGACATTGTGGATGCCAAATTCCCATAAGTAGCTTCACTAGCAATCTTCTCTTTGAGCTTTTTCACCAAGTAGCTCTTGTATGAAACTTTGGCCTTTTGGAGAAGGTCTACCATATCCTCTTCAATGATCATTGGCTCCATAATTGGTGTCAAGTGGTCTTCATGAGGAATAAGGGAAGGACGTTCTTCTTCATGATAGGGTATCTCAAATGTCTCAAGGATAGGTTCCTCAAGCAAGGTGATATTACGAGTCCATCCATTAGGCTCATCATCATTGTTGCTATCTTCATACGAATCATAGATGGGGGATTCATTTAACTCTTTATCCAACACCTCAATGTTCACATCAAAGGTCACACCCTCATACTCACAAAGGTTAAGAGTACTTGGCTTACTCAACCTCATGTCTTCCTCATCGAACACAACACTTACATAGTCACAAGAGCTCAAGGAGGTTGGCTCTTCCCATTTCTCATTCTCCATATCAAAAGTTACTACTTCAAATTCGCATTCATGCTCAATGTCCAAAGGGTGGTAAGGAGTGGTTAGTTGGGTTCCTTTTATTTGGGAAATTTGAATTTCCAACTCCTCACCTTGGGCAATAATGCCTTGGAGAACATTATCCCTCTTTTGACTCTCCTCTAGCATTTGTTTGAAGAAGTTTTGTTGATCCCCCATCATTTGGAGAATCACGTTTTGAATGGGTTCATCTTCTTGTTGTGGGTAGGTGTGAAAGTGGTCGTATTGTGGCAATCGAAACTCATTATGAAGTGGGTATTGGGTGGGTGGATGTTGTGGATATTGGGTGTGATGATTTTGGTGGGAAAAGTTGGGGTAGTGGTTAGGATTTTCATTGTACAAATAGTAAGGTAGGTTTGTGTTGACTTGCTCCTCAAACTCCCCATACCCATAGTCATACTCAAAAGATCCACCACATACTCCATATGTAAAGTCTTGAGCCATTATAGCTAAGACAAGGAAACAACTACAAGCATGGAAACTACACAAAAACGGTAAGAACAATCCTTGAGGAACAAGTTCCTCAAGGTGAAAGCAAAATTAAAATAGACAAACAAACAAGAACTTAATCACATAGCGCCATCCCCGGCAACGGCGCCATTTTGATAGGACAAGAGTTGGTCGTCACACATCCAATCAAACACATTTATAATACTCAACAAACAACTAGTTAGCGGTAAGTCGAGGTCGATCCATGGGACGGTGTGCTTTGGGTTCTAAGTCTATCTATCTCAATTTATGCTAGTGTCACAATTGATGGGGTTTGTAGTTGTATTCTTAATAGATGAAAGTAACAAAGTAAAGCAAACAATGAACTAGGGAGGATGTAAACAAATGATAAAAAGTGCTAGGATATCATGGGGTCATAGGGGATTCATGGTGTTGATCATACAAACATGTTTACAAAGTTGCAAGCAATTAATGTTGTGGAGGAACCGAGTTGGTTTATGTCTTACGGTTCATAGGAAGGGTTGGGTCCCGGAGCCCAATCGATTAGATTGTACGCCACCTACAAGTCGACTTACTTTTCTCATATTCAACTTCTATGCATGGTCTAACAAGACTCGAGTTGGTTTATATCTTACAAGTCAAGTTGAGTAGATAAGAGATGGTTGTAAATGCAAGGATTCATAGGCTTAGCATTTCATCAAACATAACAAGTGCATAAAGTTGACATCACAACAAGCAAGCAATTTAATCATGTGAACATATTAGATTAAGCATGAATCAATCCCATGTTGGTTGATGCGTGTCTTTTATATGATGTTTTACATCCCATTTTACACGCATTTCAGAGCTCATTCTTGTAGTTTATGCTACATTTCTCCCTATTTCCATCTACTTCCGTATTTTGTACATTATTGCAGAAATGTGGAGAATTCAACGGGAAATCAAGCTGAATCCGTCCCCGAGTAATCTGCATTGCAAATGACGTAAAGGAATTGCTTAAGGAACGAGCTTGGTGCGCAATCCAAGGCCCAAAAGACAAGTCCACGAGTTAAAAGAAGTCAAGTAGCAGCTCCATTAGTCGATCGACCATAATCCTCAGTCGATCAACCAATGTTCGGGTTCCAGAAGCTATTGTTTGCTGAGGAGCAGTCGATCGACCAGCCTTATCAGTCGATCGACCAGATTGCTATTCCAGACTAGAATTAGAAGGCCGAGAAAGCGCAAGCCCATGATGCTAGGTTTAGGAAATAAGATGTTACGTTATTTGCTATATAACGTAACATGAAACACTCAGTTTATCATCAAGCTTTTATCTCAGTTTTAGATCCAAGTTTTTATCACAATTTCATACAGTAACTTTCAGTTTTGGTATATCCGAGTAATTAGGGTTTGGAACATCGTTTTTAGCATTGGATTTCTGTTCTTGTTCTTAATCTTCCCTCTGAAACCTCGGTATTCCTTCTGCCCTAATTTCCGTTTATTGTTTTACTTTCGTTATTAGTATAGATTTGCTAGTTAGTATCCCTATAGCCAATTATCGTATTATCGCTATTTGCTATCTACTTTAAGCATGAATTCAGTAATCATTATTAGTTTTATTGTTGTTTTTACCTTTAGCATGAGTAGCTAATTCTTTAGTGCTAGGATGTAGGCGATTTATGGCAAAGGCGGCATTAGATTAGACACGGACTGTCTCGCGTGTTGGTCGATCGACTGTCATTGTCGGTCGATCGACTGACCTCGTAGGGTTTCCTTCGTTTTAATTGAATTTAATCTTGTATTTAGCGAATCGAATGCATGCGACCAGTTAGATACCTATTTTGTGACCGACCCTTTAGATCGAAAGATAGGGAAAGTTACTTGACCATCAATTAAATCGACTAAACTGTGCTAAGATCGAAAGATAGGTATAGTTTAGACCGTTAGTCACTTTTCAGGACGAAAGTTAGTATTAGTGACATTAGGGACCTATAGCGAGATCGAAAGATTCTATTTGTTAAGAGTGGACCGAGAGGACCTCTTTATTTCCTGCCTTACCTGTGTTTGATTCAGACCGACTTAGTTTGCTGCCGCCGAAGCTATAATGACCCGACCATCCTTGTACCCTTCTTTATCTGTTTAAATCATTTATTTAGTTTATTATCTTTGTTCACTTTTAGCTGTAGACCGATTCAATTCAACCCCCACAATAGTTACCTCAGACTGAACAAAAATCAACTAAAATTTACAACTGCCTCCTTGTGGTTCGACCCTGTTACCACTAGCCTAGGTTAGTCTTAATAGGAGATTATAAATTTTATCTTTGGTACTCACAACGACGGGTATCAAATTTTGGCGTCGTTGCCGGGGAGGCAATAGTCCTAATTTTAGTTGTTTTTATGTTTAGTCTTTCTTAGTTTAAGGGACATCTGTTCCTTAAACTTTTCTTATATTCTTTTTGTAGTTTCTTCTTATGCGCATGTCACAGGGTGGAGAATTAGTACCGTTGAACCCTGAGCTTGAAAGATCCTTGCGCGAGTTGAGGCGAACACAAAGAGTATTACCGACAGAGGAAGAGCTGAGTACTCTGTCAAGCTACTACGAGAACGAACTGTTCGAAGATAATCCACCATCTTCGCCCGTTTCCACTTCTTCAGCCGAGACAGTTACTTCTCCGGAAATTCCAGTCATGGCCGAGGAGGTAAGTATAGCTAGTTATTTTGAGCCGACAGCCGACAATTTATACAAGGGGTTCGAACTACCGGGAGATGCCAGGAAGTTCGAACCAAAGCCTGCCTACATTACTATGGTCGAGAGAAATCAGTTCGGGGGAGCTGCAAATGAAGATGCAGCCAAGCACATGGAGACCTTTATTGACTACTGCTGTTCCATACCCCCACCAGCTGGCGTGACCCAGGATCAAATCAAGGAGACCATGTTCATCTTCTCCCTTCGCGATGCTGCAAGGGAGTGGTATAGAGATCTGGACCGAGCCGTTCAAGGGATCTCTGATTGGAATACATTGGCACTGGCATTCTACAAGAAGTACTTTTCTGCTTCAAGGACGATTGCGATTAGAGCTCAAATCACGGGCTTTAAACAAGGGCCAGATGAGAATTTCCACGAGACATGGGTCCGATTCAAGAAGTTGGTGCGAACCATACCGCACCATAGGTTCGAAAAGTGGAGCTTGTGCAACCATTTCTACAATGGGTTGTACGATGATCAGAGGGCCATTTTGGATGCTGCAGCCAACGGGAGATTCGCTGAAAATTTGGGAGCAACCAAGGGGTGGAACATCATTGACGATCTAGCTACCCACAAGGCCGAGTATGGGAATTCTAGAGAGAACCAGAGGAGAGCTGCTGAATCTTCCTCTGTTGCTACACTTGAGGCTCTCACTGCGAGATTTGACAAGTATGAGCTAGGAGGAGCTTCTAAAGGTGGGATGTACCAAGTTAATGCTGTGTCAGACGGTCCTTTCGTCTGTGAAAGGTGTGGAGGTGAGGGCCATGTCTCGAAAAACTGCCCTAGTCCCTTCGAATCTTGTGCTGCCTTTCAACACTATAGGCAGACCAACACCTACTACGAGCCAACCCACCCAAACTTGAGTTGGAGGAGCCAAAATGTCCTTAACCCAACGCAAGCTCCGCCGCAACAGCAACCTTATATACCACCTCATCAAAAGCAACAGCAATATCAAAAACCTTCTTATGTGCCGCAGCAGCAACAATCACAGAATTTTGAATTTTCCGAGCTCACGAATCTGTTGCTAAAGGAGTCCCAAGCAAGAGAGGCCGGGATGAAGCTACTAGAAAGCCAAATTGCTCAATTGGCTAGCAAAAATAACACTCGAGCTCCCAGACACTTACCTACTCAACCGAAACAAAAGGAGACCCTAAATGCCATCACTTTGAGGAGTGGGTCCACTCTTGATGGTCCTGCCATGGTCGAGAACGCTGTTGAAAAAGATGAGCCGGAAACAAGTCAAGAGAAAGCTTCAACGAACAAATCAAAGAAAAATACGTCTGCCAGGTATTTCAGTCGATCGACTGATATACCTAGTCGATCGATGAAGCACGGGTTACGGGAGCTTCGAATCGACATCTCAGTCGATCGACTGAGGACAGTGGTCGATCGACTGAGATCGCTGCTGATGCTGAGGAGTTTCGTCCTTTGATGCCAAATAACCTACGAGACCACTTATTTCGAGGTACCACAGTCCCGAGGGTGTTAGGACCAGACCCGAGTGCTGATGGGTCAGTCCCGGCCCCAAAGTTCGACCCAATGACGGTTAATGGTTCTCATTTGATACGGTCTGAGGAGGGGTCTAGCTTCAACAAAGAGAAGGTGACGGACTTTCAGCCTAAGTCCAAGGACGCCGGCGCGCGTGAGTTGGAGGAGAGGGCTAAGGTACTCCTCACAGCCCCATATCCAGAGAGACTCGTGCCGACGAAGGAACAGGTATCTTTCAGTAAGTTTGAGAAAGTTATCCGTAGTCTGAATGTACAAGTCCCCTTCCTTGAGTTAGTTAACCAAGTGCCCGCTTATACTAAATTTATGAAACAACTGTTGTCCAAAAAGCGGTCACTTGAAACAGTGCACACTGTTGCACTCACCAAGGAGTCTTGCTCCTATTTGTCTCACACTGCGCCCCATAAGTTAGAGGACCCGGGTAGCTTTTCTGTTCCTTGCAAAATAGGTACCTTCTCAATTGAGAAGGCATTGTGTGATCTAGGGGCTAGCATAAGCGTCATGCCCTTGAGTTTAGCTAGGAGGCTTAAGTTGACCCGGTTTGCTATCACAGACATGACAGTTCAGATGGCTGACCGATCTGCGGTCGAGCCTATAGGAGTCCTAGAGGACATACCCGTCCAAATAGGGAAGTTTTTCTTCCCTGTTGACTTTGTTGTCCTTGACATGCCTGAGGATGCCCATATACCGATCATCTTAGGAAGGCCGTTTACGCACACTGTCCGGTGCGATTATTGACGTAGGCTCTGGAACTTTGACCTTCAAAGTGGAAACATTCTATTATTTTTGCTCAACCTGCTAAAAAGAAGGATCCCATGTGGCCTGTTACTTGTAATACGGTCTCTGAAAAGAAATCGTACTTTGTGCTTCCTGAATTACCTGTCTCTATTACTACTGCTGTGTTAACCCCTCCGCCCCAGATTGGGAGCAAAATGGAGGAAGAATCTGTTGTTTTAGACATTGCAGGAGCTGGTTTGGGGAAGGATGAGCTGCAGGTCACTCCAGCCGCGACAAAGCCTATCATTCAAAGAGGAGGTCTTGGATGCCTAAGCTATGGGACCGATGAGGAAGTGGAAGATGAGCCAACCAAGGTGAGACGGTCTGACTTGGATTCCGTTGAACCCAAGGGAGCCTTTGATTGGGGGGATGACGAAGTTGATCCATTGAGCTCTCCGACTGTTGAAGCTAAGAAGGGTGCAGCTGATGAGATGAGCACCATTGAGGCTACCTCTAGTAGCCAGAAGCCGACGAAGTGGGCCATACCGTGGTCCTTCTTGATCAACTATTAGTTGATCGATCTCGTCATAAACTTCATTTTATTTGCTTTGTTAAGACAATTTTATTGCTTTTTGTGTGCGCGAAAACTTCGCTTTTATTTTATTTGCTCAGGATTTTTAAGTACTTTAGGCTTTATTCTGGGTTTTGCGCAATTTTTGGGTGCGTTTTATTGTGTACCTGCAGGTATTTAGAGCTTGTTAGCTCAAATTATTGAGCTAATACGAAGAAATTGGAGGTTGCAGCAGTGTTTTCAGTCGATCGACTGGTCTTTATGGTCGATCGACTGATTTGCAGGTTTACAGGAGCTACTGTTCACGCCCACCTGGTCGATCGACTGATCTCAGTGGTCGATCGACCAGATCTTCTTTGCTATATTCGTTCACGACCTCTCCCCTGCTGTGTTTGGTCGATATGCGGACCTAAGGGAGTTTTCTACTCCGCTTTATTTTCCGTCATATTACTTCTTTCTTCAAGTTCTCTTATTTGTGCACAATTTTACCGTTTCAAAATTGTTTTATCAGTCTTATGCGTGGTATTTTCTGTCTTCCAGGCACTCTTATTGGCAGCACTGCTGGTTGCTGAAACCTCCTAGCTCACGCTGGTTTGGGGAGGTTTCCTTTGCTGCGCTTAAAGTCTTGTGAGTTCCATATCTTTCCTTTGTGTCTTGCTTATTTATTTTCTCACAAATTCCCATTTCTCTTTTCTTCACTATATGATTTTGCACAATGGGGACATTGTGCGATTTGGTTTGGGGAAGGGTTTTGCGTCGCATATTTGCTTGCATTCACGTTTATTTTTTTTGTTTTGCATTTTTTTTATTTCATTTCTCTTATATATACAAAATTCAAAAAAATTGATAAAACTTCAAAAATTCCATAAAATGCACGTTTATTTTTAGCATATAGGTCGAGTCGGAACGGTAGTATTTCTATGATGATTTTGCATTTGCACCTGTTTCGCCTGAGCCTTGCTAGATTAACATGTTATTAGTAGAATCGTAAATGCATATCTACGAGTTTTCGTTAATTATCTTGCTGGACTTGAGACTTGACTTTAATAATTGGCAAACTACTTATACTTTCCGAGAACTAGAGCCTATAACTGGTGACAATCTTGACCGGTTTATTTAGGAATGTGAGTAGTACTCCTTATGAGACATGTTTCCTTAATTTGCATGAATATGAATTTGATCTACTTAATACCTGTATGCATTCGGTCTGTGGTTTGTTGACACATGTGGTAGAGGTTTCCTTTTCTCATTATACCCATAAGCTTCACACTGCCAAAAATACCCCTTTTTGTCCCATTACTACATCCTACATTTAACTGTCCCTTGTCAAGCTAGTAGTCTGTGTTTTCGGGATTGTTACTCATTTTTGGTGGCATATGCTCTGTTGAGACGATGGTTGGGAAATGAAATGAAAAAAAAGAAAGAAAGAAACAAAAGAAAAAAAATGAAAATGAAAAAATGATTCAGAAAAAAAAATGGAAAAAAGAGGTTCTGTACTGTTCAAATAGGTCGATCGACTGCCAAATATGGTCGATCGACTGAGATTAGAGAAAAGAAATCAATTCGCATAATTTAATCCTTATCTTTTGGCGATTTTTGCTCCCATGTTTCATTTATATCCTATGGGGAGTTTATTGATTTGATAGTTTGGAGATTGTGAGTTTTGTGCTTGCTATAGCACCGTTTCGCTTGTTTATGAGCAAGAAGCTGGATGTTGCCACTTGGTTCCGTTTTGGTACTAGGTACTAGCTTGATCACCTGTACCTCCACTTTACCATAAAATGTTTTGCCTCTTCTTACCCATACCTCACATATCCCATATATACCTCGGCATGTGTCATTGGTCATCTGTTTGGTTGGAATGCGTATGTACGGTCGTAGAGGTCATTTTCATATTTTATTGCTGGCATGTTTTCATAGGTCGTAGTTAGGTGAGAGTCACTACAAAATTACTTCTTTCTATCTTATACATTATTCACCTGTGCTTTTTTTGAGTGATTTGAGCGACCCGTGAGAGTCCAATTTGATAAGTCTCTACAGTTGACGATTCAGCAATCTTTAACGACTTTATAATTCGTTTGCATGATTCGCATTACTAATTGATTGTTGGTTGTGCATTAAAATCGGTTTAGGCTTAACAGTCTGCATTTCGCTCTGAGATTGAACTCGTTCCATTAGGTCATTAGATCGAGTCTAGTTCTTGCTTGGGGACAAGCAAGGGTTTGGTTTGGGGAAGTTTGATGCGTGTCTTTTATATGATGTTTTACATCCCATTTTACACGCATTTCAGAGCTCATTCTTGTAGGTTATGCTACATTTCTCCCTATTTCCGTCTACTTCCGTATTTTGTACATTATTGCAGAAATGTGGAGAATTCAACGGGAAATCAAGCTGAATCCGTCCCCGAGTAATCTGCATTGCAAATGACGTAAAGGAATTGCTTAAGGAACGAGCTTGGTTCGCAATCCAAGGCCCAAAAGACAAGTCCACGAGTTAAAAGAAGTCAAGTAGCAGCTCCATTAGTCGATCGACCATAATCCTCAGTCGATCGACCAATGTTCGGGTTCCGAAGCTACTTGTTTGTTTGAGGAGCGATCGATCGACCAGCCTTATCAGTCGATCGACCAGATTACTATTCCAGACGAGAATTAGAAGACCGAGAAAGCACAAGCCCATGATGCTAGGTTTAGGAAATAAGATGTTACGTTATTTGCTATATAACGTAACATGAAACATTCAGTTTATCATCAAGCTTTTATCTCAGTTTTAGATCCAAGTTTTTATCACAATTTCATACAGTAACTTTCAGTTTTGGTATATCCGAGTAATTAGGGTTTGGAACATCGTTTTTAGCATTGGATTTCTGTTCTTGTTCTTAATCTTCCCTCTGAAACCTCGGTATTCCTTCTGCCCTAATTTCCGTTTATTGTTTTACTTTCGTTATTAGTATAGATTTGCTAGTTAGTATCCCTATAGCCAATTATCGCATTATCGCTATTTGCTATCTACTTTAAGCATGAATTCAGTAATCATTATTAGTTTTATTGTTGTTTTTACCTTTAGCATGAGTAGCTAATTCTTTAGTGCTAGGATGTAGGCGATTTATGGCAAAGGCGGCATTAGATTAGACACGGACTGTCTCGCGTGTTGGTCGATCGACTGACATTGTCGGTCGATCGACTGACCTCGTAGGGTTTCCTTCGTTTTAATTGAATTTAATCTTGTATTTAGCGAATCGAATGCATGCGACCAGTTAGATACCTATTTTGTGACCGACCCATTAGATCGAAAGATAGCGAAAGTTACTTGACCATCAATTAAATCGACTAAACTGTGCTAAGATCGAAAGATAGGTATAGTTTAGACCGTTAGTCACTTTTCAGGACGAAAGTTAGTATTAGTGACATTAGGGACCTATAGCGAGATCGAAAGATGCTATTTGTTAAGAGTGGACCGAGAGGACCTCTTTATTTCCCGCCTTACCTGTGTTTGATTCAGACCGACTTAGTTTGCTGCCGCCGAAGCTATAATGACCCGACCATCCTAGTACCCTTGTTTATCTGTTTAAATCGTTTATTTAGTTTATTATCTTTGTTCACTTTTAGCTGTAGACCGATTCAATTCAACCCCCACAATAGTTACCTCAGACTGAACAAAAATCAACTAAAATTTACAACTGCCTCCTTGTGGTTCGACCCTGTTACCACTAGCCTAGGTTAGTCTTAATAGGAGATTATAAATTTTATCTTTGGTACTCACAACGACGGGTATCATTGGTTTCCCTTAATTACCCACTAATCCTAGCTAAGAGACTACTCACTTATTATCAAGTTTAGCATGTTAACAAGGTTGTCAATCATATTAACAAGGTAAAACATGATGAACAAGTAAGAAAGTTTAACAATAATTAAAACAAGGATTAAGAGGATTATACCTATGGAGATTCCAAAACAATAATGCAATGAATAATAGAAGAAACTTGATGATTGATGGAAGGTTGTCAATCTCCCAATAATAACCCAATAATCTTCAATTACCCAATAATAAACTTGAATAATAAACTTGAAGAATAATTAAAGAGAGAGATTAATGTGAGATTTGTGGAAAGATTGAGATTAATCTATTCTAATCTACTCCTAATCTAATCTAAGAGAATTTCCTACTAAGAGAGCTTGATTCTCTAATAAAACTTGATAAAAGGATCCCCCTTGATTATTTACAAGTGGGGTATTTATAGTAGAAATTAGGTGGATGCATTAGAGTTAACTAAGGGCTAAACTAGTAATTACACTTTTGAGATTTGAGCAGGGAGACGCCGGTATTTTTCGAAGGAAGGGCTTCTTTCTTTGAAGCTTGAAGAAACGAATTTTGACTGGACTGAAATCCGTGCATATTGGTGTCGGGACGGACGGATTGTAGCAGGGGAAGACGGGCGGATTTGGGTGAAGACGCACGTCTTCTGTAGTTTGGGGATGGCCGGATTCTAGAGAAGCCGCACGGATTGGAGTGCTATCTCGTTTTCTCTTCTATTCTTCCCTTTTCTTCACTTCCATTTTATTCTTGTGGGATTGGTCTTTAGTTCTCGCTTCCTCTTTAATCTTAGCTCATCAAATATCGTCAAATAGCTTCCGAATACGCACGAAAGACAGGAATTTCCGCCTTATTCTCTTCTTTCCTACAAAATACAAGAGATGCACTAGGAAAGCAAAATAGAAAGCATTTGACGGACAAAACGGCTATGGAATGTTATAATAGTATGCAAAATAGGCTCAATTAAGGGACTAAAAATGCTCAAATAATGGTCACATCACCGACTCAGAAACCCGCAACTCGAGTCAACCTCAGTCAACCCGAGTCAACCCAAATCTCGAATTTCAAAAAAAATGCCATGAATGTCTTCATCATGCCATTTTCATTAAAATGATCCTAATTAGAGTCAAAACCGACACCGAGCCAAAAACCGACTCGAAATTCAAATCTCGACTCACACGGGTCAAACCCGAGTCAAGCACACAAAACACCTACCTCAAGTAACACCCAAAATCATCTTATTAGGTGCCCATATTGTTACATGACATCCTATTTTATTACCACAAATCAAACCAACCAAACAATGGATGGAGAATTGGCCACGTCCAAATTGAAAAGGACAGGACACCCCCTTCCATAGCAGGCATGCTCGCGCCTCTTTGGGCTTCCCCTTGGCCAGCAAGCATGTAGGGTAATATCCGTATAAGACCCATTAAATTTAGGACTATAACGTAAATTTAACATGTGAAATATGGTCATAAACGAAATATAATGAAAAACGATTAAGCACAAGAATTAACCTTCGGTCCTAGTGCAATTCGGCAATGAGAGATCAAAGTAGACCTCCTCTTAATTGTTGCACCCAAGATCGTCTAAGAATATGCCCTTGTGCTAGAAATGCGTTCTCTAATTGCCTTGCAATATTGAGAGAACTTGATGTGAGTTTTTCGAGATGTGAGATCTAGGTTTCAGAGAGAAAAATGATCTCCAAAACCCTAATTTTGTTGTCAAAATGAAATTAGGTTTCAAAAGGAGAGAAGGCTCTCCTTTTTTTGCCTCGGTCCGCGGGTCGCTAGAGGAGGGAGTGGGCTTTCCACTTTCTCCTCACTTAACTCGTGATCCGACTCGTCTCGCTAAAATGTATATGACGCGGTTTTTATTATAAATCGTCATCGGTTATCGGCTATTAAATTATCAACTAATAACACGGGTTAGTTGAAGTATTAATACATGTCCGACAAAGACGATATTGTAAAATTAATTTATTCAATATACATTAATCGAATATAAATCGTTTACATTCAATTTACGAATTAACTGCTTAATTCGCCTTAGCCCATTTTATTTAATCCGTATTAAATAAAATATCTCAACATCACGTTTGACTAATTACTAGTCAATAACTCGGACTAACTGGTTAGTCAAAATTGGCATCAACATGATCGTATTTTCATACTTGTCACATCTCTCAAACGTATCCTATAGGTGTGACTTTTAGGGACTAGTTGATCACCGCCATCTGTATGACAATAACGTCAAACTTATCTAGCAAGCCAACCGTTATTGATAAACGTGGATCAACTGATAATAATACCAAAAGTATGCCCTTTGATCCTTTTAGAGATTTATAAGTCCTTGCACTAACTGTTAAGGACACCAGCCCCAACAAGCTCCCACTTGTCCGTACAAGTGTATGTGCAATGGCGTTATCCGCACTAACTGGAGGACACAGCCCCAACAAACTCCCACTTGTCCGTACAAGTGTATGTGCGATAACCGATTCTCATATTCATTGAAAATTTCTCCCACACAATGTAAAACAATTTGCATATCCGGATCCGCAAAGGTCGTATTCTACAATCGATCTGTATCAAGAGTGGTTTCCCCGACTAGAGAGTAACTTAACTGATAAAACGAATCCGTATCCGAGCATGGCCATGCATTTCGATTCTGACTCCTCGAGTGGCCCTGAGAAATATCGAGTACCTGATAAAGGCTGAATATTTCCTTCAACTCGACTCCTTCCGATCTAAGCACAGCATGAAATGACCCAGAAAAAATCTACTTGGCCCCCTGTTACGGATGACCGTGAGAAAGAAACCAAAGTCTCCCAAAATCTGCCGTAGTCTCAAGAGACAGTCGATAGTCAAAAGAATCGACTCTTAGGATCACCATGGAGGTCCTATCCACGACCGGGCACCGAATGTTATAAAACATTTAGGACTCCACGTCGATGTCACAATGGTGTCCTACGAGATATCCGTATAACTCGCCTCCGTGATTGGTCATCAACCGTTTGACTTATGGCTTGTTGAACCCACCATCAACCAACGTCACAAAATAATTGCCAGAGTTATCAGCTCATATGGGCAATTAAGGACCAAAAATATAATGTTTGTTCAGTTCACTTTGTGGTGTTCAAAATTGTCGTACAAATTCCACATGAAAAACAAAATATATAAATATCAAAACGATGATGTCGTATAGAGTACATAAGGGAATGAATCTAATCCATAAAAGAGTACTACAACTTAGGAACACGTTTAATTCCCATGGAATTAACGTGCCCTTCATGCTTATCTTGTCGTAATGGTTTAGTGAAAGGATCTGCTATGTTATCATCGTAGCAATCTTTTCTATCACTACTTCCTTTTGCTCCACGTAATCTCGGATTAGATGAGCTTTCCGTTGTACATGTCTAAACTTGTTGCTAGACTTTGGCTCCTTAGCTTGGAAGATGGCACCACTATTGTCGCAATAGATGGTGATCGGGTCATTCGAACTAGGCACTACAGATAGTCCATGTAAGAATTGACGCATCCATATCGCTTCCTTTGTAGCTTCGACGCGGCATAGTACTCGGACTCGATCGTAGAATCTGCTTAATGTTTGTTTGGAACTCTTCCACCGATCTGCAGCGCCATTAAGAGTAAAAACGAATCCAGACCGAGATTTCGAGTCATCTCGATCCGTTTGGAAGCTAGCATCTCACGAACCGGTTGCGCATAGCTTTTGAGGGCCTCCATAAGTCAATGCCCAATCTTTAGTCCTCCGTAGGTACTTAAGAATGTTCTTGACAGCCAGCCAATGTGATTCACCTGGATGCTTTGTTGGAATCGAAACTTGTCATACTCAATGCATATGCCACGTCCGGACGTGTGCATATCATGGCATACATGATTGATCCTATAGCCGAGGCATAAGGAATCCGTGTCATGCGCTCTTTCTCTTCCAGTGTCTCTGGTGCCTGAGACTTGCTCAAATGCACCCCTGGAGCCATAGGAAGAAACACCTTTTTGGAGTTAGTCATGCTGAATCTCTCTAGGACTTTGTCTATGTAAGACTCCCCGGCCGAGAGATAACATCCGACGTGATCTATCTCGATAGATACGGATGCCCAAAATTCTTTGTGCCTCACCCAGATCTTTCATCTGGAAATGGTTTTTCAACCATACTTTCACCGAAGTTAAGAGAGGTATGTCATTCCCAATCAGGAGTATGTCGTCAACATACAATATTAGAAAGACAATCTTGCTCCCACTCGACTTGATATACAGACATGGTTCCTCGACCGATCGAATGAATCCATTTTCTTTTATCACTTGGTCGAAGCGATGATTCCAACTTCGAGATGCTTGCTTAAGTCCATAAATGGAACGCTTAAGCTTGCACACTTTCTTAGGATTTTCTGGATCAATGAAACCTTCGGGTTGTACCATGTACAACTCTTCCTCCAAAAAACCGTTTAAGAAGGCGGTTTTCACATCCATTTGCCAAATTTCATAGTCATGAAAAGCGGCGATCGCTAAGATAATCCGAATGGAACGTAGCATGACTACGGGTGCAAAGATCTCATCATAGTGCAAACCTGGCACTTGGGTGAAACCTTTAGCAACTAGTCGTGCTTTATAGATATCTTGTTGACCTTCCACAGAATGCTTTATCTTGTAAAGCCATTTGCATTGAAGGGGACGAACCTTAGCAGGTAAGTCAACAAGATCCCACACGTTGTTCTCATACATGGAGTCCATATCGGATTGCATGGCCTCAAGCCATAGCTTTGAGTCAGAACTAGTCATGGTACCTTTATAGGTTGCGGGTTCACTGCTCGTTAAGAGTAGAATGTCATCTATGTCATGTTCCTCGACCATACCAATGTATCTGTCCGGAGGAATAGAGACTCTTCCCGACCTCCTAGGTTCCTCAGGAATATTAACCGCAGCCGGGATTGAAGGAATTGGTTCCTCCAATGGTTGCTCGGTATTTGGTTCTGGAACCTCCAATAGCTCGAAGGTTCTATCACTCTTTGCATTCTCGAGAAATTCCTTCTCTAAGAATGTCGCACTAACCGCAAAAAAAACACGTTGTTCGGTTGGCGAATAGAAGTAATGACCAAGTGTTCCTTTAGGATAACCTATAAAGTATGTCTTGACCGATCGCGGGCCGAGCTTATCCTCGTGTCTCCACTTGACATAAGCCTAGCAGCCCCAAACCCGTATAAAGGACAAGTTAGGGACCGTTCCCTTCCATAGTTCATATGGAGTCTTGTCAACAGCTTTAGACGGACTTGATTAAGTATTAGAGCAAATGACGAAAGAGCATAACCCCATAATGAATCAGGTAATACCGTGTGACTCATCATGGATAGAACCATTTCAAGTAGAGTTCGATTTCTCCGTTCGGACACACCATTCAACCGAGGTGTTCCAGTGGAGTTAATCGTAAGGCAATCACACAAATCCTTAAGGTGTTGATCAAACTCGTGAGAAAGATACTCGCCACCACGATCCGAACGTAGTGTTTTAATCTTTCTACCCAAAAGAGGTTCCGTACCCGATTCTGGTATTCCTTGAATTTCTCAAAGGATTCACTTTTGTGCTTCATTAAGTAGACATAGCCATATCTACTTAAATGGTCCGTGAAAGTGATGAAATACCTATAGCCTTCTCGTGCGGTGATTGACATAGGCCCACACACATCCGTATGTATGAGTCCTAATAGGTCAGCAGCGCGCATTCCAACACCTTTGAAGGAAATACGAGTCATCTTACCGATGAGACATGATTCACACGTGCCAAATGATTGAAAATCAAAGGCCGAGATAGCTCCATTTTTGATGAGCTGTTTTACGCGTTTCTCATTAATGTGTCCCATACGGGAGTGCCATAGATACGTTTGATCTTTGTCACCAACCTTTAACTTTTTATTCATTACGTGTAATATTTCGGTGGTCCGATCTAAAACATAAATTCCATTCATGGAGACTGCCTTGTCAGAATCATATCATGTAATGAGAAAATGCAAGTATTATTCTCTATTACAAATGAAAATCCAAGTTTATCAAGTGCAGAAACTGAAATAATGTTTTTAGAAAGACTGGGTACATAATAGCAGTTATATAAAAATAACTCAAATCCGCTAGGAAGCTGGATCACATATGTTCCCCTCGAGACGGCAGCCACTCGTGCTCCATTCCCGACACGCAGTCCACCTCACCCTTTACGAGGGGTTCGATGTTTTGGAGCCCCCGCACATGATTACACATGAGAACCACAACCAGTATCTAGTACCCAAGTTCCGTAACTTGCGTGGTTAATCTCAATCATATGAATAAAAGTAGAAGAAGAAGACATACCAACAGGTTTAACGCGACCCGCTTTTATGTCCTCATGATAAACAGGACATGTACGCCTCCAATGCCCAGGCTTGTGGCAATGATGGCATTCCATGTTTTCATTCTTGCTCTTTGTCGCGCCCGATGAGGTGCTCGACTCACCAGGCCCACTCTTGCCTCGAACCTCGACTTCTTAAACTTCGCCTTACCTACTCGCTAGGTCTCGCTTTAGCTTTGCCCTTACCCTTGCCCTTGTTTGACACAACGAGAACATCCTGTTTCATGCTCCCACCGAACTTCATGTCCTTCTCGGTCCGTACGAGAAGAGAGTGCGATTCATGGGGACTTTTCTTCAAATCATTCATATAGTAATTCGCTCTAAACAAATGCGAAAACCATCGTGGAGTGAGTGAAGCATGCGGTCAATAACAATGTTCTCGCCGATCTTACAATCAAGCGTCTCCAGCTTCTCGACATTCTCAATCATGCTGAGAATGTGTGGGCTAACTGGTTGGCCCTTCTGGAGTCTCGCATCAAAGAAGCGAGTGGTATGCTCATAGGTCACGATTCTCGGTGCTTTCGAGAATTCCTTAGTGAGCGTGGTGAAAATCTTGTTTGCACCATGGGCTATGAAGCGTTTCTGCAAATTGGGTTCCATTGCAAAAATGAGTACGTTTTTAATCGCACCCGCTTCCATACAGAAATCGTTAAACTTGGCGATCTCATTAGCTCTAGCCGTGGGACCTGGGTTTGGCAGGATGGGCTCTATTAGATATTTGAGCTTCCCGTCAGCAGCGACAGCATTCCGTAATGCCGCCTCCCAGTCCGCGAAGTTTGATCCATCATTCTTCGATCGAGTAGACCGATTCATCCGATTCATGAAGATCCGAAGCCAGGACTCACGGTCCAATGTGGCACTTGGCATTGGGTCGTTAGTTGGACCACCATTTCGTTATAGCGAGTTTAAAAATTCGTGTTCTACACTGAAAAAGAAAGAAAAACAAAAACGAAATAAGCAACTCATCGAGGTGATTTAAGTCTATTTAAAAAGTATTTTAACGTGTAGACTCAAGCACTTGCATAATTGATCTTCCTCAAGAATGATACAAGTGATCCCAAGACTCAATTTCCGTAAATTGATAAGCCAACTGTTTAGCTAATTCTTCCGTAAGAACTCTTGGTCGATAGATTTCTGTAAATCCTATCTATAGTCCACCATGATCACAGGATCGTACGAGTGACCATAGTGTTAGATAAAATAGGTCGATCGGTTCCAACTTACCCGACGTAGAAGGGGTCATATTATGCCTACCGACGAAGAAGGGACTCATTGGAGTTTGACCTATAAAGACCGTTCTCAATTTTGTTTATACGAGGAAGATCCCATCAACTTAATTTTAATTCATTTTAAGTGAACAAATAACTAGCGTTTGCGTGAATGAATTAATTTAGGTGATGGCTTAGCATAGATCGTGTGACATGAGAATGTCAAAGAAAACCAACTCGTGACCTCTATATGTGTCAGTTTTCATGCAATAATTAGGTGGTTTGGTTTTAGGCGGAATATGATGCAAATTATCGTTACGAAAAATCAATAAAAGAATGCAATACGTAAATAAAATTCCTAGTGTGGCCTATCCTAGTAAAAAGAACATTATACAACTTTGGAATCCACCGTTGGACCCGAAAAGCTTGTCTTGATGTTCCATCTTTGACCTTGCAAATGAGGGTGAGCATCCGATCTCCATCTTTGGTCTTCTCAAAAATTACAATTTAAAATTTACAAATATAAACCTATTTACATTCTAAATACGAAAACTGTAATTACAAGTGAAAAATCCAAAATCGGAGATACGAGATCTCAAAATACAACCAAGACCGTGTTCCATCATTACGGTAACACGTTCTACTAAGGCCACACTAAGTTACAACCGTTTGTAAAAATGAATAAATACGTAATAAAAGGCATTCACGGCATTCAAGATAACGATAAATAAAATGCATCAACTAAAACAAATTTATTCGTGACATAATTCCGTAATTATGTTAAATTTATCCAAACCACCTTTTAACGATTAAAATTTATGTGATAAAACCGCTTCTATCAATTTAATTTTAATCTATTACAATCCGTTACTTTAAATACGCTTTAAAATAACTCAATGGTACGTGTGTGAACCGTTTCACAATCATAGCGAGTGTACAATATCCGTATAAAGTACATATTAAGGCCAAAAGAAAATTTAAAACAAAAGGAATAAATTTTCAAAGTCGCCAGATCAACAATCCCTCGATCCAGGGACAAAAGTGCTCGATCGAGGAACAAAGGATCGATCGACCGAATCGCTAGTCGATCGAGAGGTATGCTAATCGAAAAGTACTCGATCGACAAGATCGGAGGTCGATCGAGGGCTTTATCAAGAAATCTGCCGATCGAGTACGAGGACTTCTCGATCGAGCGGTGGGGTTTTAACAGAGGTCGATCGAGTACGAAAATACTCGATCGAGCAAAACAACAAGGAAGGGCTCTCGATCGAGTAGAAACATGCTCGATCGAGGGCAAAAACATTCTGAAAACATGAAACCCTCGTGAAAACAGTTTTGACGAAACAAAACATCTCAATTTTGATCAAAACCGCATCAAAACAATTTTACAATCTGACAAAACTTGACATATTGTTATAATCTCCGTATAAAATAACAATATGCAAAAGAACAAAACGAAAAATGAAACAAAAACAGCCGTGTAACACATGTGACGGCACGGTTTTCGAGACAAAAACAATCGTTTCAAAATCGGTTTTATGAAAAATCACAATGAAAATTTACGTGGCCTCGCTCTGATACCACTTGTAGGGTAATATCCGTATAAGACCCATTAAATTTAGGACTATAACGTAAATTTAACATGTGAAATATGGTCATAAACGAAATATAATGAAAAACGATTAAGCACAAGAATTAACCTTCGGTCCTAGTGCAATTCGGTAATGAGAGATCAAAGTAGACCTCCTCCTAATTGTTGCACCCAAGATCGTCTAAGAATATGCCCTTGTGCTAGAAATGCGTTCTCTAATTGCCTTGCAATATTGAGAGAACTTGATGTGAGTTTTTCGAGATGTGAGATCTAGGTTTCAGAGAGAAAAATGATCTCCAAAACCCTAATTTTGTTGTCAAAATGAAATTAGGTTTCAAAAGGAGAGAAGGCTCTCCTTTTGTTGCCTCGGTCCGCGGGTCGCTAGAGGAGGGAGTGGGCTTTCCACATTCTCCTCACTTAACTCGTGATCCGACTCGTCTCGCTAAAATGTATATGACGCGGTTTTTATTATAAATCGTCATCGGTTATCGGCTATTAAAATATCAACTAATAACACGGGTTAGTTGAAGTATTAATACATGTCCGACAAAGACGATATTGTATAATTAATTTATTCAATATACATTAATCGAATATAAATCGTTTACATTCAATTTACGAATTAATCGCTTAATTCGCTTAGCCCATTTTATTTAATCCGTATTAAATAAAATATCTCAACATCACGTTTGACTAATTACTAGTCAATAACTCGGACTAACTGGTTAGTCAAAATTGGCATCAACATGACTGTATTTTCATATTGTCACATCTCTCAAACGTATCCTATAGGTGTGACTTTTAGGGACCAGTTGATCACCGCCATCTGTATGACAATAACGTCAAACTTATCTAGCAAGCCAACCGTTATTGATAAACGTGGATCAACTGATAATAATACCAAAAGTATGCCATTTGATCCTTTTAGAGATTTATAAGTCCTTGCACTAACTGTTAAGGACACCAGCCCCAACAAAGCAAACTCAACCAACGTACCGTACTACATTTCTCTATAAATACCCACCATCACACAACATAATCTTTACGCGAGAGTCCGGCCCTCCTTCTCCCTTAAACTTCTAGACCCGACTTCCTAAGTCACAAAATCAACACGTGTTTACGACCTACCGATCGTAAACACAAGCCTTACACATTTTGTTTGGTACCGTCGCCGTGCATTCGACTGACCCATTTGACCAACTCAATTCAGCAATCAACATGTTTTAATTAACATATTTTCAAAACAAAATCTTTTTTTAAGTCACTCTTTTAAACTTCTTTGATCGTGAGTAGTCGCTACGAGAAAACCGTCTCTAAAGTCATCTACGTCGCAAACATCAATACACGTAAGTTTGAGGGTGTAAACAACTCATTTATTTCATGTCTTTATCATTTTTATGAGTTTATAAGCATGAATGATGCATAACACGATTCAAATACAGGTTAGACGAGCCAAAACCGAGTTTTGGCCTGAGACAGAAGCTCTTTGCTATGCAGGGAGGCTCGCGCCTCTTGTGGGTGTCCAGGTCAGACTCAAATGTGTTTGAGTTCGTCTTTCCTTCAACACTTTCTTTTATTTTTACTTCTTTCCTTTTTATGGTTTTTACCATTTTAATTCATTTTTATGACAAATATTTTGACCTTTACAAAAATCATCCTTGGTTCCTTATACCATAACGGTTTATTCCGTGACTCGATGATATTATGGTTAATTACATTTTAATGGGTATTTTAACACTCTTTTCTTTTATTTACCATTTTTCTCATTTACTTACACTTGTAAACATATTAGTCATAATTCATAATTATCCTTGGTTCCTTATACCATGTCGGTTTAATCCGAGTATGATGACAAACTTGACTAATTGCAAAATAAATGAACTTAACATAATTAGTTCAAATCAAATATTTTCCTTTCACTTTTATTTCATTTTATTTTCATCTTTGTCTTGGCCATATTGTATGCCGCCCTTGGTTAAAATAAATACCATGTCGATTTAAATTGAGTACGGTGATAAAATGGTTAAGCACACATATTTTACATTTTTATTTGTAAACTATGCTTTTCAAACTTGCAAATCCGACAACGAATATTACTAACATAATAGTAATTATTCCGAGTCATACAAATCATACTTGCAAATCATTTAAACAAAAAGCAGTATTAAACAACCTTTTAAACAACCAGAAGGCACCTCTTGGCTCGCCCCATGGCTCGCGCCCCAAGAGCCTGCCTATTTCTACCTTTCAAAACCTGGGCAGAGCCCCTTCCCTCGCCAATAGGCTCACGCCCCAATGAGGATGACTGGCACTGTTCTGTCTCTTTTTGGTACTTATCTAGGACTATCCCGATTACGGTTAATCCGAATACATGACTGATCAGATTGACAAGTTTGCGTTTTTACACTTTGTCATTTGACACCCCTTTTCAGACAAATGGATCGTGTTAAGCATCATAACCCAAATTTGGTAAATGGATGTTTAATTTCTGTTTCACATGTAAATCAACCTAAATCCAACTCGACATCATTTTATTGATATTTGGATAAACAAACCGACTTAGGAAATTCTCACATGTTAGGTTAAACTTTTGGATGCGCATTCATGCATTTTAACCGTTTTATCAACTTTTGCACGTAAACAACCATGATCGATCAGTAGAGGCCGCTAACGCGGGCGGGATTGGGTGTCCGATTAAAGGGCTTCCCAATACGTACCCTCACCCCTTACTCAGAACCTTTGGATAGTGGATGGCCTTATCCAGGGCACACGAGAGTCATTTTAGGCATAGAATGCTAAAAGGGGGACGATTCCTTATCTTTAGTACCTATGTCAAACACCGCTTTTTGCCTTGGTTGACCTAGGTATAAAGTGGATTCGAACGGGTTCCAAGCTTCCCACAAATGCTTGGTGTCCACTCCGAACATCTCTGCATCGTTTCGAGACCTTTACCGAGACGAAACCGACCGATCTAAAGCGATCCGGTCGAAAGCATTTTTACGTCATCGAGCGTGGATTTCAAAAGACCGCTACACGTCCACAGATTGGCTTGGCATGCAGGTAGCCCGTGAATACGGACCGGTAGGTGGCTCTCGCCCACAGACCGGCTTGTGGCCCATGTCCACAAGTATATGTCGATGACATGATCGTCAAATCAAAACAATGGGACGTCCACATCAAGGCCCTTTGAAAATTCTTCGCTCGTCTGCGGAAATATAACATGAGACTAAATCCTCAGAAATGTGCATTCGGGGTCACCTCCGGAAAGCTCCTAGGACATGTCGTAAGCAAAAGAGGCATTGAGATTGATCCAACCAAAATCAAAGCCCTTCAACAAATGCCTCGGCCTAAGAACGATAAAGAGATTCGGGGATTTCTCGGTCAGGTTCAGTACATCAGCCGCTTCATAGCTAAGCTCACCATGATTTGTGAACCAATCTTCAAGAAGCTTCGCACCTCCGATCACACCGATTGGGACGACGACTGTCAAAATTCCTTCGACAGGATAAAGGAAATCCTATCCAAACCTCCTGTACTCATCCCGCCTCAACAAGGAATTCCCTTGTCCCTGTGCCTGACTGTCACTGACACAGCCATGGGAGCAAAGCTAGCACAAACAGTCGATGGCGAAGAACGAGCCATCTACTACATCAGCAATAAGTTCATCGAGTATGAGACAAGGTACACCCAACTGGAAAAGACATGCCTTGCCCTAGTATGGTCAACAAAGAAGTTGCGGCACTACATGCTCAGCTACACGGTTAACATCTACTCCAAGATGGACCCGGTCAAATACATCTTCGAAAAACCCGTACTAAACGGAAGGCTGTCTAGATGGACACTCATGCTATCCGAATTTGATCTCAAGTTCGTACCTCTCAAGGTTATCAAGGGAAGGGCAGTCGCCGATTTCCTTACAGAAAATCCCGTCAACGAGGATCCCACGACCGACACATGGTCACTTCCTGACGAAGACATCCTTTGTGCCGACACCGACGCATGGGACCTATACTTCGATGGTGCATCTAATCTGAGAGGCTTCGGGGTAGGGATCCTTCTAATATCACCAGAGGGAGAACATGTTCCGATCTCGGTCAGACTAGACTTCGCCGTCACCAACAATGCCGCTGAATATGAAGCATGCCTCATCGGCCTAGAAGCAGACATAGCACTTGGCATCAAGAGATTGAGGGTTTACGGCAATTCCTCGCTCATCATTAATCAGGTGTCCGGATCATGGAATATCCGAAGTTACAGCTTAGCTCCCTACTGAGCAAAAATCAATCAAGAGGCCGAGTTCTTCGACCAAGTCGACTACTTCCACTTGCCACGAGAGGAAAATCAATTTGGTGATGCCCTGGCAAAACATAACGCGCTCGTCAACATACCTGGCGACATGACATCGATGCCCCTATGTGTCGAGAGAAGGAGCGAGCCAGCTCATGTCTGTACCATCAACAACGACGAGGAAAACCATGATGAACCTTGGTACCAAGCTATCCTAAACTACAAAACCAAAAACAAATTCCCTCCTAACTCTGATCCAAGAGGACAAAGAGCCATCCGTTTACTTGCATCAAAATTTTTGATAAACCAAGAACAATTATACAAAAGAACACCCTAAGGGATTCTCCTCCTTTGCATTGACCATCACAAAGCCAAAAAAGTCATGGGAGAGGTCCACGACGGAGAATGTGGCCCTCACATGAGCGCAATGATACTGACCCGAAAAATCATGCGGTTAGGCTACTATTGAACCACCATGAAAGCTAATTTCTGCAACTACGTCAAACATTGCCACAATTGCCAAATCTCCGCCAACATACAACACATACCACCATCCCTTTTATACACCATGACATCACCCTGGCCTTTCTCGACCTGGGGCATCGACATCATCGGGAAAGTCAACCCGATAGGCACCAAAGGGCATTGCTTTGTCCTCGTCGCCATCGACTATTTCACCAAATGGGTGGAAGCACAGTCCTATGCAGTCTTGACCGCCAAACAAGTGGCCAAGTTCATCCAGGACAACATCATCTGCAGATATGAGGTACCCCATGAAATCATCAGCGATCAAGGATCTCACTTCCGGGCGGAAACACAAGCCATGATGGACAAATATAAGATCAAACGACATGGATAATCCCCCTACCGTCCCCAAACCAACGGAGTGGTGGAGGCAGCAAACAAAACTCTTGTCACCATTATTAAGAAAATGCAAGATAACTAACGCGATTGGCTGAGCAAACTCCCATTCGCTCTCTGGGGATACCGAACCTCCATTCGAACACCGACATGCGCCACACCCTTCTACATAGCATACTATATGGAGGCGGTTCAGCCGGTAGAGTTAGAGGTCCCATCTCTACGCATCCTACTGGAAAGTCAAGTCCCTGAGGCGGAATGGACCCGTCGAAGGTTCGAACAACTCACGCTTCTAGACGAACGATGACTCAACGCCTTGCAAAACGTCCAGCTTTACCAACGACGTATACAACGGGCATTCAACAAAAAGGTTTAACCCAGGAACATCAAGGAAGGCGACTTGGTTCTCCAGTCGGTTCGAGCACCATTACCCGTCGATCCGAGGGGGAAATTCAAACCCAATTGGGCCGGGCCATACCTGGTCAAGAAAATACTTTCGGGGGGCGCAGTAAGACTAAGTGACCTAGACGGGGAGGATTTTTACAAACCCGACCAACCTAGACCAACTCAAGAAATACTACCCTTGAAACTTAGCAACCGACAACCTCGCCCTAGTTTTACAACTAGCGACCGCCTTAGCCCTTTAAAGTCAAGTTCCTCAACGCGTTCTGATTTTAAATTGCATGTTTTATCGAGTCTAAGTTGCGGCACCTTGCCCGTTTCAAATGCCCTGCTTCAACCAAAAATCTGGTTTTGGCTCATTCAACCCATGTTTGGACCATGTTATGCATGATTTAGCATGTTATAGTCATGAAACAAATGAAAAACATGATAAAAGAATATTTTTACACCCTCATACTTACATGCTAGGCTTGAGACGAGAAACCGACGAAAGTGTATCAACTTGTTTGGCCGGAAAACTCGGTTTGAAAACAATTTTTGTAAGTAAAAGAGTGTTTTTTTAAGTTTAGTGATGGTGTAGTGGTCGAGATGGTCGGTCAAGTGGTTTAATGCACGATGACGGTACCAAACAATGTGTAAGGCTTGTGTTTACGATCGGTAGGTCATAAACATGTGTCGGTTGGTGGCTTGAGAAGTCGAGTCTAGAATTTAAAAGAAAGATGAGGGGCGGGACACTCGCGTAACTCTCAAATGGTGGCATTTGAGGGGTATTTATAGGAAAATGAGTGGTTGTGTGTGTTTTGAGCGACGTGGCTGCATGGGCTGCTCAAAGAGACGCGAGCCATCTCGTACGTCTTCGAGGTGTCTTGTCGCTATCACATAAGTGTAATCATGATTTTTTCTATCCTAGGATTTGGAAGAACTTGATTTGTACTTGACCATTTAAGATTCCGGGAAACCTTAACATGGAAGTATTTGAAAAGTTTGTTTTTTGTGTTTGAATCGGTTTGACTCGTTGTTGGAGTCGAGATTTGAATTTTGAGTCGGTTTTTGGTACTTTTGAAAAGCTTTGAAATGTTTTATTTTCGAAATCATTTTAAGTTTTCGACGTATAGTTGTACACAAACTGCCGATCAAACGCTGCGATTCCTAAGCATATTGTAGTCCGATAATCATCGGGTGTTTGTTGGAGACTCAACATATACTGGGTATCTACAGAGCCCCTACTTTGACTAAGGCTTGGACCGGGCGAAAGTCAAAGTAGAGCCCCCAGGTCAATCGAGGATTACAACCAGGAGACTGCAGCGACGTCGAGGCGGCTCGAAAGGATTCGGGCAAAGGACCTGCCGTCGGGAAGGGCAACGCCAAGGCGAATCGAGGGTACGAGCCGAGGGCCTGTCGTCGGGAATAGTTTAGAGTCTGTCGACTGTCCGTGCGGGTCGTTTAAAGTCCGTTAGACTACGTACAAAGGCTCTCCAACCATAAGAATGAGTCATACCTGAGGCGTCTTCGGGATATGCCCTTGAATCGTTTCTTGTTTGCGGACAAAGGCTCGCCAGCTGTGTTGCGGATATGAAAGGGCTCACCAGCCGCGGTGCGTATTTGAAAGGGGCTCGCCAGCCGCGGTGCGTATATGAAAGGGGCTCGCCAGCCGCGGTACGTATATGAAAGGGGCTCGCCAGCCGCGGTGCGTATATGAAAGGGGCTTGCCAGCCGCGGTGCGTACATGAAAGGGGCTCGCCATCCGCGGTGCGTATATAAAAGGGGCTCGCCAGCCGCGGCGCGTATATGAAAGGGGCTCGCTAGCCGCGGTGCGGACATGAAAGGGGCTTGCCAGCCGCGGTGCGTATATAAAAGGGGCTCGCCAGCCGCGGTGCGTACATGAAAGGGGCTCGCTAGCCGCGGTGCGTATATGAAAGGGGCTCGCCAACCGCGGTGCGTATATGAAAGGGGCTCGCCAGCCATATTGAATGTGCGTTGTAAGGCTCGCCAGCCATATTGAATGTGCGTTGTAAGGCTTGCCAGCCATATTGGGTGTGTGTTGTAAGGCTCGCCAGCCATATTGAATATGCGTTGTAACGGCTCGCCAGCCATATTGAATGTGCGTTGTAAGGCTCGCCAGCCCTATTGAAGGTCGATTGATCGACCGTGGGGAAATAGCCGTGTTGGATGGGCTTATTTCGGGAAGTTGTTCGAATTAGCGGGCTTCGTGAGGAAGCCTCTGATATCCAGTTGGGGAATCTCGGTGTTTGTATTGAATGTTTGTGGTGCCGGAAAGGGATAGGTTTGTGAGCCTGGCCCCCGTGGTCGGCGGTGATTTTTGAATCTCGAAGAGAGATAGCGGTTTTTATTACCGTTGATTTTGTACGAAAGGGACAGATGCGTATTCTATCGTTTGATGTGTGTTTGGGGAGGATGAATTTAATTTCGTCTTCCCATGATTTGAGATTGATGAATGTTGTTGAAAAATTTGTGAGAATAGCGGGTTTGAATCCCGCTATTAGTTTTGTTTTTGATAAATGGGGCTTTTAATGCTGCCATCAAAATTTTGAAAATAGCGAATTTGAGTTTCCATCATTTCGTGTTTGAACCGACGGTTTTTATGGCCGCCGTTGAAATTTGAAGAAATAGTGAATTTTGAATTTCACTATTATTGTTGTTTTAAATGACGGATTTTATTGCCGTCGTTGAAAATTTGAGGAAATAGCGAATTTTGAATTTCACTATTATTGTTTTTTGAAATGACGGTTTTTATTGCCGTCGTTGAAAATTTGAGGAAATAGTGAATTTTGAATTTCACTATTATTGTTTTTTGAAATGACGGTTTTTATTGCCGTCGTTGAAAATTTGAGGAAATAGTGAATTTTGAATTTCACTATTATTGTTTTTTGAAATGACGGTTTTTATTGCCGTCGTTGAAAATTTGAGGAAATAGTGAATTTTGAATTCTACTATTATTGTTTTTTGAAATGACGGTTTTTATTGCCGTCGTTAAAAATTTGAGGAAATAGTGAATTTTGAATTTCACTATTATTGTTTTCTGAAATGACGGTTTTTATTGCCGTCGTTGAAAATTTGAGGAAATAGCGAATTTTGAATTTCACTATTATTGTTTTTTGAAATAACGGTTTTTATTGCCGTCGTTGAAATTTGAAGTTTGTGTGGGAAATTGGGACTAAGCCGAAGATTTCGCTGAACAAAGCAAAGGCACACCCCATTGAGGCGCGAGTCCTTTGGCGATAGAATGGAGCTTCCCTATTTTTGTAGAAAAGATGCGAGAATAGGCTGCTCGGCATTCTCACTTCATCTTCCTCAAACTCTCGACAAACACAAAGAAATCGCCATTTTTGGGTCTCTTTTCTTGCTTGAGTTCGTGCCATTGCCAACATGTCATCTCAAGGTATGTAAATCCTCTTGGATTCATTTGAATTTGTTGGTCTTTTTGTTGATTGAATTAGGGCGAAACCCTAAACCTTCAAAAATTGAATTGGGCATTTTTGATTAAGCCATTTTCGAGTGAAATTGATGATTGCATTAGGTTAGAAACCTGTTTAGGAGTATAGGAGTGCTTTTAGTTTGCATTTTGGTCCCCGTTCCCGCTCCCTACGTTCGAAAAATGTGAATGAGACGGTAAAACCGTCTTATTTCACAATGTCAAGTTTGTTTGCTTGAGTTGTGTGCCCCACTAGGTTGTATTGTAGTCGAGGAAGACCGCGTTTGCCATATTGAACCCTTGTTGGGGTATTGTGGGCAAAATTGGAATTTTCTCCTTTGAAGCGGTCTTATGTCTGTCAAAAGGAGCGTCAAATTGAGCTCAAATTGAGCCAGCTTGTTTTGAAATGGACCTTATTAGGAAGTTTAGGCCGCTTTGAGATGTGGTAAAATCACATTGTTTTGTTGTGGTCGTATTTTGAAATTTTATCCTGTTTGCGCTCGAATTGGGGCAAAACCGCCTTTTCCGAGCCGTGGAAAATACCCCCATTGTGTCGGGAATATTTTGATTGTTGGAAGACCTTGTGTGGGTCTCGAGGTGCCATTTTTGTTGTTGTTGTTTTGACTCGTCGTTTGCTTGGAAAGAAGGGCGAGTCGTTTTTTTTTTGTGGTTTTTGTGGATTGTTTTGTTGTTTCGTTTTTTTGTTTGGTTGGGTTTGGGCGGGATTGCCCTTGTTTTGTTTTGCAGGTTTCTTTTGGATTTGTCCATTTTGTGCTGTCGTAATGCCGAAATTTCGGTTGACGTTTTCGTTTTGCCTTTGATTGCATGGGAGTGTTCGGGGCCCACCGGGTCCATTGCTGAGACTTTGGAGGACCTGTTCGGGACTGGGCCGGTTAGTACTCCGGCTAGTGCACCTGATGTGGTAGTAGAGGACGCTTCCGAGGAGGAGGAGCCCGCCGAGGAGGTTGGTAGGGCCGAGGGAGCCGCTGAGGTTCGTGAGGGGCCCATTGTTGGGGCTGTTGGTGCTGAGGGAGCCGCTGGGGCTCGGGAGGAGCCCGTTGTTGAGGCTCCTGGTGTTGAGAGAGCTCAGACAGGGTCTGAGGCTGGTACCTCCGGGAGGAGGGTTGTTAGGAGGAGTGGGCCTCAGCCGACCAAACGGGAGTTGCAGAACGTCGTTAGGGTCATTGAGAGGCCTCCTCCCCGTCCTGTGGTGTCTCGGGGGATGAAAAGAGGGAGGGCGGAGACGGTTGAAGACGACGCTCATGTCGCGGGTTGGGAGGCTAGACGGGCTACAGCCCCGCGGGGGCTGAACCTGCGGGCGGCGCCTGCTTGGACTGAGGGTTTTGACGGTAGCCAGCTGTTGCTCCGGCTAGACACTCACCTCTCCTACCGTGCACACGAGGGCCTGGTAAGTTTTACCATTTTGTCGAGTTTTTGCCCTTTTTGACATTTCAGACCTGAATAGGTGTTTTGACGTTGTTTGTTTCCTCATTCCAGGAGATTGGTACCATGAGGACTTTCTCGGGCTTCTCAACTTATCTGGGTTTCTACGACGTTCTCTGGGCCGGTACGAGGGCATTGATAGAGTGGTCGGCTTTGGGGCCATTGGTGGCTCCTTGGTGGGATATTTATAGGGCTTCGATTAGGTTAGACCTGTGTCTTGTCCGCGCCATGTTGGACTGCTACTGGGACACGGCGTCGTCGTTCTACATGGAGTTTGGGGAGGTCGGTGTGACCTTAGAGGACTTTGCCATAATATCGGGCCTCCCCTGTGGCGAGACGCCCGTTGAGTTCCCGAAGACGCCGGAGAGAGTGTCTTCCCCTGCGGTTACGAGTTTGATTGGAAGTGCTTTGCCCGAACCCTCTGACATCACCCCGTACTTTATCGCGAGCTCATATGTGAGGGATCACTTCAGGGGGAGAGCGGTGGGCTACTCTCCGGCGCCGTTTGCGAGTCCGAAGGTTGAGGCTAGAGCTGACGCGCAGGAGGCGCGGTTGTGGTTGTGGTACTTCTTGGGTACCACGTACTTTGGTGACAAGGGTGAGCGCTTGTCAACCAAGGTACTTCCTCTTCGCGCTGACCTCGACACTTTGGGTCAGCTTGACTGGGTTACGCCGGCTCTGGTGAGTTTTACCCTGTACTTGCACGCTGCGGTGCATCCGGAGGCGATGGGGGATGGGAGTTCTCCCGCTTTGGTTGGTCCCGGCCTCATCTTGGAGGTACGAGTGTTTTTGTAGTGTTTTTTTTGTTGAGTTTGATTTTGATTTTGATTTTGATTTATGGTTTTATTTTGGCAATTTTTGGAAAAAATTGGCTGATTTGTGTTTGATGTGTTTTGTTACAGGCTTGGTTGTACGCTTACTTCATCCCTCTGCGCCCGGGGACTACCGGTGGCGTTCCTTCGACCTACCCTACCGTGAGTTGCTGACGTAAGTTGTTGTCTCTTATCCCTTTTGTCTTGTAGAAACAGATAGAGATAGGATGACTAGGTAGCTTAGAAAGCCCCCAGTTAATTGATTGGCACTTTTTCGAGCGCAGTTTGTCGGGTGGCCTTGGGAGCACTGCACAAACGTGCCGGCCGCTGTCAGGGAGCGTTTGCGACCTCGCAACTCCCAGCGTTTGTACCTTGAGACGACGATCGAGCCGGTTAGGTACCTGGGCAAGCGTTTAGCTCGTCAGAGTTTTACTGAGACCTTCGTGGTACCGGTCGACCCGCCTAGGGTGTTGTTCTAGGAGTCGACACCCGAAGAGGTTGAGGAGCACCTTCACGGTCAGGGAGGTGAGGAGTTGTTGTTGCGGGAGGCCGACTACGACACCTTTCGGTTGTCAAGGCTTGCATGGTACCCGATCGAGGCATGTTTGCCCCTGTTCTCTGTTTTCATTGCCTCTTTTTGGATAGGAGGGTTTGTTACCTTCGATGTGGATCCAAATTGTAGGGGGTCAATGCGTTGATGAGGGCCCAGCCCCCAGTTTTCCCAGCAGAGACAACCTTTCGGGGGCCAGGGGGCGAGGAGCTACAGCAGCACCTGCCAAAGCCTGCGGTCGTTGAGGTGACCGACGCTGGCATGGAGTGGAGCTTGACTGTTTTGAGGGTGAGTTTCTGATCTGAATAGTCCTCCTCATTTGTGTTTTGCCTTACGTTATATTGAAGGACCTTTCTGGTTGTAGGTGTCGACCGCTAGTCATCAGGCTTTGTGGCGGATGGCTAACCGGTGGAGGGCACTTGCTAGTGACCTGGCCGCGAGGGAGTCTAGGCTCGCTCAGGTACTTTTTGTAGGTTGTTTTTGTGTATTTTGTGTTGCATTTCACGTTTTTAGATCTCAATGATCTGTTTTGTGTTTTGCAGGGTACTGCGGATCCGACAAAGCTTGCTCGGGTCCGGGCTGAGTTGGACACAGCTAAGTCGACGATCGAGGCCCAGGGGTCGGGGATCACCAGTCGGGACCAGGAGTTGAGACGTCGCGAGGATAGGTTGCGGATCCGAGATGCGTAAATTGCCTCTCTCAGGGCTCAGTTGGCTGTGGCAGAGGAGCTTTGCGTCACGATGGAGTACGAGACGTTGGAGATTTCTCCAGAGAGGGAGCCCGAGCAGGAGGTGGTTTCTGCCTTGCCCGCGACTCCTCGTGAGACCGGGACTGGTCCGACCGGAGGCGCTGAGTAGTTGTAGTTGTTTGCCAGTGTTTTGGACTCTTGTTTGTACATATTTACATTTTGCGTGAGGCGGTTTGTATATATGTGTTTTTGTGTTGTGGTTTATTTGTGATTTTTGGCATTTTTGTGTTGTGTTTCGGAGAAGCGCTGTCGGCTGTCAGTTCCCCTTTGCTTCGCGCTAGTTCCTGCATCGTTAGTGTAGAAAACAGGCAACAGGTAGCACATACGAATAAACGTAAACAAGTAAAAAAGCGTTTGATTGAAAACAAAATTAACCATGATGACTCGAAGTTAAAATTGAAATTTGAAATGATATTTTGAAAATTCCGCGAAAAGTCGTCACGTTTGGATTTCTCAAGAAGAATTGATTTGAAATTTGAGCAATTAACTAGTGTCTTGAATTAAATTGCATCGAAGTTTGTCGGAATTGATTTGTAACTCGAAAAATTAAAACTCAAATCGTCAGGGGTGAATTTTAAAACGGATTTTTGCGAGTGTATTTGATTTGATTTTTGTGAGATCAAGACTCGGATTTGTGAGAGCTTGAAATTTTGAAGAAAAATGACGTCGCGTTATCAATTTTAGATATTTTGTGGAAAATGCGAAAAATCGAAAAATTTTCGGAATTTCGACTGTCATGGAAACGATCCGTCGCGGATCGGGGCGACTAGCCCTTCCCCCTAAAAAAGAAAGGGAACAACTCGTATGTTTAAAGCCGCGTCATGGAAACCGTGTCGGATTTCGTAAAACGCGAAAACAAGGAAATGTGAGTGTGAGAAAACACAAAACATCCTGGATAGGCCCGAAGAGGCGCGTGTCTTGTGGCGGGAGGTTTGAGGTGTCAAGAAGAAACACAACTGTGAATCCTGAGGAATAGCCCAAAGAGGCGTGAGTTTACCGGCAATAGAAGTCGACTTCCCCTTTTTTCGGAAAAAAGCGCTGATTGTTTTGTATAAATAGAGACGTTTCTGCTTCATTGTTTCATCATCCGAAACACGAAAAACATCTCTAAAAAACTCTCTTCTACTTCCAAAAAATTATTCATGGATGCTTTCGAAAATGTGTTGCGACAATGGTGTCGGGATTTGTCGCCTCCCGAGAAGTATCAACTCATTTACATGGGAGTTAGTCAATTATTGGTGCTTCGTCAAGTCAAGGTGCAATCCTCGTTTCTTGAAGCATGCTCTCGGTTTTGGGATTCGAAACATCATGTTTTCGTTTTCCCGAAAGGCGAAATTTGTCCTCTTGCTGAAGAAGTAGGCGCCATTGGGGGGTGGTCGGGTTGTACTCCGGTGCTTCCCCCGACTCGGTTGTGTTAGAAGGAGAAATTCCGTTCAATGTTGGGCTTGTCGACAAGTCAAGTCAACTTTCTCCTTGGTCCTTATGGTGTGGACATGTTGGCTCTTATCAACATTTTCTCCAACCGGTTGGATGTCAAAGTCTCGGAGGTGGCTAGGAGAAGGGCTCTTGCCTTTTGCCTAGTACATGCATACCTCTTTGTTGATGCCTTGAAAAAGGAGGGGTCGAAATGCTATGGTAGCATGACCCTTGTGCATGTGGTTGAGCAAATGGAGTATGGTAGAGATCTATCATGGTTGGTGCTTGGCGAGTTCATTCAAGCTTTGGACAAGAAGGGCTCTTGTGGAGAAGCTCCCTCATTTGGGTCCCCAAGGATCCTCCAAGTGTGGCTATTGGAGAGGCTAAGGTATGTAGAGCCTCCGGCCGATTCTTCTTCTTCCTCCTTCCGTCACCTTACTATGAGGAAGAAGTTGTACTCGGATAGTTTTGCATCCACCGAGGCCTATTGGACCTCAAGATTGGTGGAGGAGGGTGGTCCTCATATCCGTTGGGTGGTGCCATGGTGGCACTTGAGGTCTTTCACGGGGTTGCCCACTCCGGTTTCTAGTTCGTGCTCTTTGATGGGTGGGTTTGAAGGTTTCTTCCTTCATTTATCCCGAAAGGCTCATGAGGCAAATGGGACGTCAACAAAAGGTGCCGCTCAAGATACTCTCGTCCAAGAGAGTGTTTTTCGAAACTCCGAGGTTGTGAAGGTCTTCGAAAGATGGTGGGCCACTCGGCCACTTTGGGAGGTACCAAACCCCGTTGCCACGACATGGGTGACTCCCGCTTATGTCAAGTGGTCAAGAGCTCAAACCTTGGAGGAGAGGTCCAAATCTCGTAAGGACGAGGTTGTTGATTTGAAGTATTGAATGGTTGGCAAGGCCAACCGTGCCTTCTTTGAGGACTTTGTTGATGGAGCTAGCCCGGATGTGATGAGGCCACCAAAGAGGAGAAGCTCGGGTCCCAAAGATGTAGTGGGTCGTGTATGGGCTCGCTTTGGACCGTATATGGGGTCATGTAAGAGACCGGAGGCCGTCGCCGTTGTAGATCCGTTGAGGATCAGCTCTAAAGAGGAAGTTCATGCTAGGCGGGCCAACAAGAAGAACAAGGGGAAGATGTACCCCGAGGGAAAAGGCAAAGGTAGAATGGAAGAATGAAGATCTCCATTACCCATTTTATTATTATGTTGTATTAGTATTGTGAGTTTTTATTATGTTGTACTAGTTATGTATTGTGTGTTTTGTGCTAGTTTTACTATGTGAGGTGTCTTAGTCGACACCTTAGCTTTGACAAGTTGTAGACTTGCCGAGCTTTATTTGTTGTTGAATTTGTAATCCTTCTCATTATTATTTAAATATGAGGATTGCTTGTGCCGAAACTGTGAACGCTTGTTTCTTCTATCCATTTGGTAAAGACAATTCGGCTTGAACCGCCCTAAACATTGCACTTGGGAGGTGGATTTTGTGGAAAGGGAGAAAGGCTTCTTTCTTTGTATTTTTGTGGGAAAGGTAATGTTTTTCCCTTTCTCTTTTTTTTTTGAGTTGACATGGGTGATGATTTTTGATTATGGGGATGTTTGTTTTTAATATGGGGATGGTTTTTTTTTTTTATTTATTTATTATGGGGATGGTTGTATCCTTCTTGTGTAAGAAAAGACTGCCTACGTATCCACCTGAAAAGGTAAAATCAAACCGTGCTCGTAGTTCGAAATGTTTTGTAGATTTATTTGGGTTTTGCGGTTGTATCCCTCTTGTATAAGAAAGGACTGCCTACGTATCCACCTGAAAAGGTGAAATCAAACCGTGCTCGTAGTTTAGGTGTTTTGGTTTGAGTGCAAATGGATGTTGCCTTTGACAGATCAAAGGGCATTCGAAACGGGCAAGGTGCCGTAACTTAGACTCGATAAAACATGCAATTTCAAATCAGAACGCGTCGAGGAACTTGCCTTTAAAGGGCTAAGGTGGTCGCTAGATGTAAGACTAGAATGAGGTTGTTGGTCGCTACGGTTCAAGGGTAGTATTTCTTGAGTTGGTCTAGGTTGGTGAGGTTTGTAAAATCCTCCTCGTCTAGGTCACTCAGTCTCACTGCGCCCCCCGAAAGTATCTTCTTGACCAGGTATGGTCCGGCCCAATTGGGTTTGAATTTCCCCCTCGGATCGACGGGTAATGGTGCTCGAACCGACTTGAGGACGAAGTCGCCTTCTTTGATGTTCCTAGGTTTAACCTTCTTATTGAATGCCCGTTGTATACGTCGTTGGTATAGCTGGACGTTGTACAAGGCATTGAGCCGCCGTTCGCCTAGAAGCGTGAGTTGTTCGAACCTTCGACGGGTCCATTCCGCCTCAGGAACTTGACTCTCCAGTAGGATGCGTAGAGATGGGACCACTAATTCTACCAGCTGAACCGCCTCCTGTGGTCATGGGCCACGTCTCGGTCTGTGGATTTCGGGCCACCTACCGGTCCGTAGTCACGGGCCACCTGCAAGCCCAGTCGATCTGTGGACGTGCAGCGGTCTTTTGAAAGCCACGCTCGGCGGCGTAAAGATGCTTTCGACCGGATCGTTTTAGATCGGTCGGTTTCGTCTCGGTAAGGGTCTCGAAACGATTAGAGATGTTTGGAGTCGCCACCAAGCATTTGTGGGATGCCTGGAACCCGTTCGAATTCCACTTTATACCTCGGTCAAATCGAAGCACAAAGCAGCGTTTTGACATAGGTACTAAAGATAAGGAAATCGTCCCTCTTTAGCATCCTATCTCTATAATGACTCTCGTACGCCCTGGATAAGGTCGTCCACTATCCAAAGTTTCTGAGTAAGAGTTGAAGGTACGTATTGGGAAGCCCTTTAATCAGACACCCAATCCCGCCCGCGTTTAGCGGCCTCTACTGATCGATCTTGGTTGGTTGAATGCAAAGGTTGATAAAACGGTTTAAATGCATGAATGCGCATCCAATGATTTAAACCTAACATGTGAGAGCTTTCTAAGTCGGTTGATTTAATCCAAGTATCAAGTATAAGATGTCGAGTTGGATTAATGATTGATTTGCATGCAAGACGGAAATTAAACATCCATTTACCGTATTAGGTTTAGGGTGCATAACATGATCCATTTGTCTTAGTAAGGCATTTTGCAAATATGGTTTTGAATAATTGAATAGTCATCTGATCCGTCCTATATCCGGGTCAACCAGAGTCGGGATCGTCCTAGACTGATGCTGGAAGGGAACAGGCCCTGTACCAGACGGCTATAAGAGGCGCGAGCCAGCCGGCGGTGTAAGGGGCCTCCCTCTGGTTTTGGAAATGAGAAAAGGGGAGCCTGTTTGAGGCGCGGGTTAGCCAACGGTTGTATGCCGTGTTCTGACTATTTAGAAAACGTTATAAAACGTGTTGAAAATGGGTATTTGAACCCGGTTTGGTTTTGAAAGGGTCGTTTAGACCGCGCTTGTTGATTTGAAGAACTAGACTCGAATAATCATCATTATTTTGATAATATTCGGTGTCGGGTTCGGTTTGACAAACTTGACATGAATAGTTTTGAAAATGATTATGGACTAATTGTCTTAAGTCCATTTTGAATGTAATTAGTCCATATTCGTCATCATACCCGGGTTAAAATCCGGCATGGTATGTAGAACCAAGGATGATTTTGTGTTGGTGACTAATATGTTTGTTTGAAAATATAAAGAAAATGAAATAAAAGGCTTTAAAATACCTTCTAAATGTCATTAACCAAATATTATCACCGAAACAAGGATTTAACCGTCATGGTATGAAGAACCAAGGGTGAAAAATGCTTTATGGTTAAAACATGTGAAATGAAACAAAAAGGTTTCGAAAATACTTGAAATGGTAAAAACCGATTACAAATATGAAAAATGGATTAAGGGAAATGACGAGAACAAACACGGTTGATCTCTGGTCTGAGTACCCCATTTAGGCGCGAGCGTTGGCGACCTAAGGGGCTTCGCCTCAGACCAAAAATCAGTTTTGGCTCGTTTATTCCATGTTTTGGTTCATGTTATGCATGTTTTAGCATGTTAGAGTCATGAAACAAATGAAAACATAATAAAAGAGGATTTTTACACCCTCATACTTACACGTTTGGTTATGGCGAGTGACCGACGTAAGTGTAACAACTCGTTTGATCGGAAAAAACTCGGTTTAAAACCGTTTTGGTAAGTAAAGAGTGTTTTAAAAGTTTAGTGATGGTGTAGTGGTCGAAGTGGTCGGGCAAGTGATTTAATGCACGATGACGGTACCAAACAATGTGTAAGGCTTCTATTTACGATCGGTAGGTCGTAAATACGCGTCGGATTGTGACTTAAAAAGTCGAGTCGAGAATTTTAAGGGAGAAAAGAGGGGGCGGACACTCGCGTAACTCTCAAATGGGTGGCATTTGAGGGGTATTTATAAAAGAATGAGTGGTTGTGTGAGTTTTGAGCGACGTGGCCACCTGGGCTGCTCAAAGAGGCCCGAGCCGAGTCGCGGCACTTCGAGTTGTGTTGTCACTATCACAACAAACGCAATCATGATTTGTTCTATCCTAGGTTTTGTAGTCACATGCTTGGTACTTGACCAACATGAATCCGGGAAAACTTAGTATAGAAGGTTTGAGATATTTTTGGTTTTTGTGTTTGACTCGGTTTGACTCGTTGTTGGAGTCGGGATTTGAATTTTGGAGTCCGTTTTTGGTCCGGTGTCGGTTTTGAGTCTAGTTAGTGTCATCGCGACCCCGTCGCCGTCCATTAAACACTCCATGTATTTTTGAAATGTTTTGAAATGTTTTGTTTTCGAAATCGTTTTAAGTTTTCCGACGTAAAGTTGTACACAAGCTGTCGATCAAACGCTGCGATCCCAAAACATGTTGTAGTCCGATAATCATCGGGTGTTTGTTGGAGTCTCGGCAGATCTTTGGGTATCTACTGAGCCCTCACTTTGACTGAGGCTTGGACAGGGCGAAAGTCAAAGTAGAGTCCCCAGGTCAATCGAAGATTACAACCTGAAGACCCAAGCGACGTCGAGGCGGCTCGAAAGGATTCGGGCCAAGGACCTGCCGTCGGGAAGGGCGACGCCGAGGCGACTCGAGAGTACGAGTCAAGGACCTGTCGTCGGGAACATTTTAGAGTCTGTCGACTGTCTGTGCGGGTCGTTTAAAGTCCGTTAGACTACGTACAAAGGCTCGCCAGCCATATGAAGGAATCATACCTGAGGCATCTTCGGATATGTCCTTGCATAGTTGCGGATAAATGCTCGCCAGCTGCGGTGCGTACGTGAGGAGGGCTCGCCAGCCGCGGTGCGTTGTAAGGCTCGCCAGCCGTGATGCGTTGTAAGGCTCGCCAGCCGTGGTGCGTATGTGAGGAGGGCTCGCCAGCCGCGATGCGTTGTAAGGCTCGCCAGCCGTGGGAAGGAGTCATACCTGAGGCATCTTTTGATATGTCCTTGAAAGGGTGCGGACAAAGGCTCGCCAGCCAAATGATAAGGAAATATACCCGAGGCATCTTCGGGATCTGTTCTTGAAAGGGTGCGGACAAAGGCTCCCCAACCAAATGATAAGGAAATGTACCCAAGGCATCTTTGGGATCTGTCCTTGAAAGGGTGCGGACAAAGGCTCGCTAGCCAAATGATAAGAAAATGTACCCGAGGCATCTTCGGGATCTGTCCTTGAATGGTTGCGGACAAAGGCTCGCCAGCCAAATGATACGGTCGGTTGATGGACCATGGGAGTAGCCGCGTCAAATGGGCTTGCTTTGGAAGTAGCGAACTCATGATGCCGCTGTGGAAATAGTGAGCTTGGATTTTCGCTATCACTATTTTTGTAATGAGCGGGTTCCGCGAGGAAGCCCCCTGCTGGTGTTGGAAGGAAATAGTGAATTTGGAATCTTCACTAGTGACGGTTTATGTGCCGCCATTGACATGTGGTGAAAATAGTGGATTTGGAATCTTCACTATTAATTGAAGTGACGGTTTATGTGCCGCCGTTGACATTTGAAAGAAATAGTGAATTTGGAATCTTCACCATTGATTGAAGTGACGGTTTATGTGCCGTCGTTGACATTTGAAAGAAATAGTGAATTTGGAATCTTCACCATTGATTGAAGTGACGGTTTATGTGCCGCTGTTGACATTTGATGGAAATAGCGAATTCGGAATCTTCACTATTGATTGAAGTGACGGTTTATTTGCCGCCGTTGACATTTGGAGAAATAGCGGTTTTTGAATTTTCGATGTTATTTTGAAGTTGGAGGAAAATAGCGATTTTGAATTTTCGCTATTATTCTTGAAGTTGGCGGTTTTGATCGCCGTTTGCTTGAGATTTTTGAAAATAGCGAATTTGAATTTTCACTATTTGGTTTTGTTTGTTTTTGAGGAAGTGACGACATTCAATATCGTCAACGAAAACTTTGGAGTTTGTTATGGGAAATTGGGCCAAAGCCCTAATTTCGCTGAAAAAGAAAGGGGGAGGCCTGGTTTAGGCCCGAGCCATCTGGCGATATAAGCCGGCTTCCCTATTTTCTGTTAAAAAGACGCGAGGTTGAGCTGCGGATGATTATTCATCTTCAACCTCAAAAATCCCGCAAAATCGCCATTGAAAGACCTTCTAGCTTGCTTTCACTTGTGCCATTGTCAACAAATGTCATCTCAAGGTAAGTATTTCCTCTTGAATCCTTTCAAATTTGTCGATTTTAGCTTGATTGAATTAGGGCGAAATTTTGCCCTAAAAATCGAATTGGGCGTTTTTTTATTGAGCCAATTTCGAGTGAAATTGATGTTTGCATTAGGTTAGAAACCTGTTTAGGAGTATAGGGGTGCTTTTAGTTTGCATTTTGGTCCCCGTTCCCGCTCCCTGTGCTCGAAAAACGTGATTGAGGCGAGAAACCATCTCATTTCACAACGCCAAGATTATTTGCTTGGGTAGTGGGTCCCACTAGGTTGCATTGTAGTTGGGAAAACCCGTATTTGCCATCTAAGGACCTTCGTTGGATGTTTGCGGGCAAAAGCGGATTTTTGCCTTTTGCGACGGTCTTACGTCTGACAAAATAAGCGCCTGTTTGGGCTTGAATTGAGTCAGTTTGCCCTAAAATGGACCTTATTGGTATTTTAGGTCACCTTGGCGCGTGATATAATCACGTTTGCCTTTTTGCGGCCGTTTTTGGATTTTTGACCGGTTTGGGGCTCAAATTAGCGTATGAATTGCCTTTTTGAACCGTAGAAAAATCCCATTGTGTCGGGAATGTATTTTGGGTTGTTGGCAGACCTTGTATGGGTCTTGAAATGCCGTTTTTTTTTTGGGTTTTGACTCGTCTTTTGCTTGAAAAGAGGGGCGAGTCGTTTTTGTGTTTTTTTTTTGTGAATGCCTTGGGGCGGGATTGCCCCTTGTTTTTTGTTTTGCAGGTTGTTGTTGTTGTTGTCTTTGTTTGGATTTATCTATTTCATGCCGTCGTAATGCCGAAATTTCGGCTGACGTTTTTTGTTGTTGCTTTTTTGATCGCAGGGTATCGTCTGGGACCGATGGGGTCCGTTGTCGAGGCTTTGGAGGAGGAAGTCGATCCCGGAGGGAGAGAGTCGACTGTTTTTTTGTTACAGGCTTGGTTGTGTTTCTCCCTGGCGGCCTTTGTCCGGCCAACGATCGGGTATCGATCGTTGGTCGTTGTCTGCAGAGATCCGGATAGGCGGCTAATATGGCCAGTTTGTCCTTTTTGTTGTGGCTCATGGACAGGATGACTGATGATTGGGGGTCAGTACGAGTGTGTTATCCCCTGTTGTTGACCTTGATCGCAGTTGAATTCAGCTGAGTGGGGTCCAACATCGGGGTAGCATGCTAAGCTACGGTCCTCGGTTGTCGTATCGTCCGAAATCTGCAAGACATTGTCTTCTTTTTTGTCATGGAGCAGTAGTGAGGGGTTATCGTCATGGTAACCTCCTCTGCTTTCGCTGTTGCTCCCCTGTTTCCCGTGTTGCTCCCTTTCCTTTCTGTTTGAGAGGATAGAGGTGCTTAGTTCTTAGGTGGCGAATAGCCCCGATTCGTTGTCTTAGGCCAGTGTCTGTATGATAGACGTTTGTTTTAGGCCAGTGTCTGTATGATAGACGTTTGTTTTGGGCCAGTGTCTGTATGATAGACGTTTTTTTTGGGCCAGTGTCTATATGATAGACGTTGTCGATGTTTTTTGCGTAAGGCGGTTTGTATATATGTGTTTTTGGCCTGTGGTTTGTTTTGTGATTTTTGGCTTTTTTTTGTGTTGTGTTTCGGAGGAGCGCTTGTCGGCTGTTGATTCTCCTTTTGATGTTTGCACCAGTTCCTGCATCGTTAGTATAGAAAACAGGCAGCAGATAGCACATGCGCAAAATCGTAAACACGTAGAAGCATTTGATTGAAAACACGTAAAGCATTTGTTTGAAAATCAAAATTAACCAAGATGACTTGAAGTTAAATTTGAAATTTTGAAAATTCCGTGACAAATCGTCACGTTTGGAATTCGAAAAGAATTGATTTGAAAATTTGAGCAATTAACTCGTGTCATGAATTAAATTGCATCGAAGTTATTGAAAATTGACTCGAAAAAATATAAAAACTCAAACCGTCAGGAAAGAATTTTAGGAAAGGATTTTTGCGAGTACATTTGGCTTTTGAGGTCAAGACTCGAATTTGTGAGTGCTTGAATTTTTGAGGAAAATTGATGTCGTGTTATCAATTTTCGAATTTTTGAATTGCGAAAAAGCGAAAAATTTTCGGAATTTCGACTGACATGGAAACGATCCGTCGCGGATCGGGGCGACTAGCCCTTCCCCCTTTAAAAAAGAAAGAAAAATCCGTATGTTTAAAGCTGCGTCATGGAAACCGTATCGGATTTCGTAAAACGCGAAAACTAGGAAATGTGAGTATGAGGAAACACAAAATTTCCCGGATCATCCCGAAGAGGCGCGAGGTTCCTGGCGGGAGATTTGAGGTGTCAGGAGAAAACACATGTTGAAAGGGACAAGTTAACAGTGGGAATCCTGGGGAAGCCTCAAAGAGGCGCGAGCTACTCGGCGATGGAAGCCGGCTCTCCTCTTTTTCTGAAAAACGCGCTGATCATTTTGTATAAATAGGGATGTTTGCGCTTCATTGTTTCATCATCCGAAACAGAAAAACATCTTTACAAAACCTCTTCTTCTTCCACAAAAATATTTCATGGATACTTTTGAGAACGCATTGCGACAATGGTGCCGAGATTTGTCGCCTCCCGAGAAGTATCAACTCGATTGCATGGGAGTTGGTCAATTGTTGGTGCTTCGTCAAGTCAAGGTGCAACCTTCGTTTCTTGAAGCGTGTTCTCGGTTTTGGGATTCGAAACATCATGTTTTCGTTTTCCCGAAAGGTGAAATTTGTCCTCTTGCCGAAGAAGTTGGAGTCATTGGTGGGTGGCCGGGTTGTGCTCCGGTGCTTCCTCCGACTCGGTTGTGCTACAAAGAGAATTCCGTTCCATGTTGGGCTTGTCAACAAGCCAAGTCAACTTTCTTCTTGCTCCACATGGTGTGGATATGTTGGCTCTTATCAACATCTTCTCGAATCGGTTAGATGCTAATGTCTCGGAGGTGGCTAGGAGAAGGGCTCTTGCATTTTGCCTTGTCCATGTATACCTCTTTGTTGTGTCTTGAAGAAGGAGGGGCCAAGATGCCATGGTAGCATGACCCTTATCCATGTGATTGAGGAAATGGAGCATGGTAGAGATCCTTCATGGTTGGTGCTTGGAGAGATTATCCAAGCTTTGGACAAAGAAGGCTCTTGTGGAGAAGCTCCCTCTTTTGTATCGCCAAGGATCCTCCAAGTGTGGCTATTGGGGAGGCTAAGGTATGTAGAGCCTCCGGTTAATCCTTCTTCTTATTCCTTCCGTCACCTTACCATGAGGAAGAAATTGTACCCGGATAGTTTTGCTTCCACCGAGGCTTATTGGGCCGCAAGATTGGCGGAGGAGGGTGGTCCTCATATCGGTTGGGTGGTGCCGTGGTGGCACTTGAGGTCCTTTACGGGGTTGCCCGCTTCGGGTGCTAGTCCTCGTTCTTTGATGGTGGTGGGCTTGAAGGTTGTTTCCTTCATATATCCCGAAAGGCTCATGAGGCAAGTGGGGCGTCAACAAAAGGTGCCCGCTCAAGATACTCTTGTCCAAGAAAATGTTTTCCGAAACTCCGAGCTTGTGGAATTCTTTGAAAGGTGGTGGGCCACTCGGCCACTTTGGGAGGTACCAAACCCCGTTGCCACGACATGGGTGACTCCCGCTTATGTCAAGTGGTCACGAGCTCCGTCCTTGGAAGAGAGATCCAAATTTCGTAAGGACGAGGTCGTCGACTTGAAGTACCGAGAGGTTGGCAAGGCCAACCGTGCCTTCTTTGAGGAGTATGTTGATGGAGCTACTCCCGATGTGATGAGACCACCGAAGAGGAGGAGTTCCGGCCCCAAGAGTATGGTGGGACGTGCATTGGCTCGTCTTGGGTCGAACATGGGGTCTTGTGCTAGACCGGAGGCCGTCGCCGTCTTAGATCTATTGAGGATCCGTTCCGAGGAGGAAGTCCATGCTAGGCGGGCCAACAAGAAGAACAAGGGGAAGATGTACCCCGAAGGAAAAGGCAAGGGTAGAATGGAAGAGTGAAGACCTCCATTACCCACTTTATTATTATGTTGTATTATTGTTGTGAGTTTTTATTATGTTGTACTAGCTAGTTATTGTGTGTTTTGTGCTAGTTTTACTATGTGAGGTGTGTTAGTTGACACCTTAGCTTTGACAAGTTGTAGACTTGTCGAGCTTTATTTATTGTTGAAATTGTAATTCCTCCCATTATTAATTAAATAAGAGGATTGCTCGTGTCGAAAGTTGTGAACGCTTGTTTCTTCCTTCCATTTGGTAAAGGCAATTCGATTTGAATTGTCCTAAACAATTGGACTTGGGAAAGTGGTATTTTGTGGAAAGGGAGAAAGGCTCATTTTTTTGTATGTTGGTGGGAAAGGGAATGGTTTTCCCTTTCTCTTTTTTGGGATGTTTTTTGATTGGGGGGAATGGTTTTTTTTTTTTTGATTGGGGGGGATGGTTGTATCCTCCTTATGTATGAAAGGACTGCCTACGTATCCACCTGAAGAGGTGAATTCAAACCATGATCGTATTTCGAAATGTTTTGTGAATTTGAATTGGGTTTTGTGGTTGTATCCCTCAGGCATAAGAGGGACTGCCTACGTATTCACCTGAAGAGGTGAAATCAAACCATGCTCGTAGTTCAGGGGGTTTGTTTTAGTAGTGCAAATGGACGTTGCCTTTGACGGATCAAAGGACATTCGAAACGGGCAAGGTGCCGCAGCTTAGACTCGATAAAACATGCAATTTCAAATCAGAACATATTGAGGAATTTGACTTGAAAAGGGTTAAGGTCGGTGCTAGTTGCAAAACTAGGCTAGGTTGTTGATTGATAGGGTTCAAGGGTAGTATTTCTTGAGTTGGTCTAGGTTGGTCGGGTTTGTAAAGTCCTCCCCGTCTAGGTCACTTAGTCTCACTGCGCCCCCCGAAAGTATTTTCTTGACCAGGTATGGCCCGGCCCAATTGGGTTTGAATTTTCCCCTCGGATCGACGGGTAATGGTGCTCGAACTGATTTGAGGACCAAGTCGCCCTCCTGGATGTTTCTGGGTTTAACCTTCTTGTTGAATGCCCGTTGTATACGTCGTTGATATAGCTGGACGTTGTGTAAGGCGTTGAGTCGCCGTTCGTCTAGAAGAGTGAGTTGTTCGTACCTTCGACGGGTCCATTCCGCCTCAGGAACTTGACTCTCCAGTAGGATGCGTAGAGATTGGACGTCTAACTCTACCGGTTGAACCGCCTCCATACCGTATGCTAGGTAGAAGGGTGTGGCACCTGTCGGTGTTCGAATGGAGGTTCGGTATCCCCAGAGTGCGAATGGGAGTTTGCTCGGCCAATCGCGGTAGTTGTCTTGCATTTTCTTGATAATGGTAACAAGAGTTTTGTTCGCTGCCTCCACCGCTCCGTTGGTTTGGGGACGGTATGGGGATGATCGATGTCGTTTGATCTTGTATGTGTCCAGCAAGGCTTGAGTTTCCGCCCGGAAGTGAGAGCCTTGATCGCTGATGATCTCATGGGGTACCCCATGTCGGTAGATGATGTTGTTTTGAATGAACTTGGCCACTTGTTTGGCGGTCAAGACTGCATATGATTGTGCTTCCACCCCTTTGGTGAAGTAGTCGATGGCGACGAGGACAAAGCAATGCCCCTTGGTGCCTATTGGGTTGACTTTCCCGATGATGTCGATGCCCCAGGTTGAGAATGGCCAGGGTGATGTCATGGTGTATAAAAGGGATGGTGGTATGTGTTGTATGTTGGCGAAGATTTGGCAATTGTGGCAATGTTTGACGTAGTTACGGCAATCGGCTTCCATGGTTGTCCAGTAGTAACCTAGCCGCATGATTTTCCGTGTAAGCATCATTGCACTCATGTGAGGGCCACATTCTCCGTCATGAACCTCTCCCATGACTTTCTTGTCTTTGTGATGGTCAATGCAAAGGAGGAGAATTCCTTGGGGTGTTCTTTTTTAGAGTTGATTTTGGTTTATCACGAATTGTGATGCAAGTAAACGGATGGCTCTTTGTCCTCTTTGGTCAGAGTTGGGAAGGAATTCGTTTTTGGTTTTATAATTGAGGATGGATTGGTACCAAGGTTCATCGTGGCTTTCCTCGTCGTCGATAATGGCACAAATGTGAGCTGGCTCGCTCCGTCTCTCGACACACAGGGGCATCGATGTCATGTCGTCAGGTATGTTGACGAGCGCGACAAGTTTTGCCAGGGCATCGGCAAATTGATTTTCCTCTCGCTGCAAGTGGAAGTAGTCGACTTGGTCGAAGAACTCGGCCTCTTGATTGATCTTTGCTCGGTAGGTAGCTAAGCTGTCAGATCGGATTTTCCATGATCCGGATACCTGATTGATAATGAGTAAGGAATCGCCATGGACCCTCAATCTTTTGATGCCGAGTGTAATGGCTGCTTGTAGGCCGATGAGACATGCTTCATATTCAGCGGCATTATTGCTGACGGCGAAGTCTAGCTTGACCGAGATCGGAGCGTGTTCTCCCTCTGGTGATATTAGAAGGATTCCTACCCCGAAGCCTCTCAGATTAGATGCACCATCAAAGTATAGGTCCCATGCGTCGGAGTCGGCACAAAGGATGTCTTCGTCAGGAAGTGACCATGTGTCGGTCGTTGGATCCTCGCTGACGGGATTTTCTGCTAGGAAATCGGCAACTGCTCTTCCCTTGATAACCTTGAGAGGTACAAACTTGAGGTCAAACTCGGACAGCATCAGTGTCCACCTAGACAGCCTTCCGTTTAGTACGGGTTTTTCGAAGATGTATTTAACCGGGTCCATCTTGGAGTAGATGTGGACCGAGTAGCCGAGCATGTAATGCCGCAACTTCTTTGTTGACCATACTAGGGCAAGGCATGTCTTTTCCAGTTGGGTATACCTCGTCTCGTACTCAATGAACTTTTTGTTGATGTAGTAGATGGCTCGCTCCTCGTTGCCAACTGTTTGTGCTAGCATTGCTCCCCCATGGTGTGTTGGTTACAATGATCGGTATAGGGATAGAGGAATCCCCGGTTGAGGTGGCATGAGGATAGGAGGTTTGGATAGGATTTCCTTTATCCTGTCGAATGCCTTCTGACAGTCGTCGTCCCAATCGGTGTGATCGGAGGCGCGAAGCTTCGTGAATATCGGTTCACAAATCATAGTGAGCTTGGCAATGAACCGGCTGATGTATTGGACCTGACCGAGAAATCCCCGAATCTCCTTCTCGTTCTTAGGCCGAGGCATTTGTTGAAGGGCTTTGATTTTGGTTGGATTAATCTCAATGCCTCTTTTGCTAACGACATGTCCCAAGAGTTTTCCGGAGGTAACCCCGAATGCACACTTCTGAGGATTTAGTCTCATGTTATATTTCCGCAGACGAGCGAAGAATTTTCGGAAGGCACTGATGTGGCCGTCCCGTTCTTTTGATTTGACGATCATGTCATCGACATATACCTCTACCTCCTTGTGCATCATGTCATGTAGGAGAGTGGTAGCGGTTCTTTGATAGGTTGCTCCGACGTTGATGAGGCCGAAGGGCATGACCGTGTAGCAATATGCACCCCACTGTGTATTGAACGCAGTTTTGTGCATGTCTTCCTCAGCCATTTTAATATGGTTGTACCCGGCATACCCGTCCATGAATGATAGGAGAGCATGTTCTGCAGTGTTGTCTACCAGAATGTCAACATGTGGCAAAGGGAAGTCGTCCTTTGGACTCGCCTTGTTCAGATCCCTGAAGTCGACGCAAACCCGAATTCTCCCGTCTTTCTTCAGTACAGGAACAATGTTGGCCACCCAATCCGAGTATTCAGACACTTTGATGAACCCAGCCTTGAACTGTTTGTTCACTTCTTCCTTGATATTTAAGGCCCACTCAGGACGCATCCGACGTAGCTTCTGCTTTACAGGTTTAGCCCGGGTTTAATGGGTATCCGGTGCTCGCAATTTCTCTGTCAATCCTGCATGTCTCTCAGTAAGACCAGGCGAATACGTCCTTGTATTCGTGGAGGAGGTCAATGAACTGTTGTCTTTCCGAGGGGTCCAGGGTTGTCCCTATCCTAAGTTCTTGAGGTGTATTGTCGGTTCCTACGTTAATATGCTCGGTTTCCTCAATGATGGGGGTTCTGGTTTCTCGTTTGTCAAGTTCTTTGGCTAAGTGAGGTGGGTAGTCACTCAAGTCAAGTTCCTCATAATCAGAATTGCATTGCAGTTAAATTGAGACGAGTCATAATCAAACTTAGCGTTCATTAAGTTGACACGAGCGAAAAGCTCGTAAAGGACAGACATCTCGTGGTCAGTCAGAGGCGACACAACAGAGGAAGTGGCCCCTGGAACAGGCTCCAGGTTGTCACCTTTCATGGGAGTGGGGGTGACCCTAGTAGACTCAGCCTCTGAATCAGCCACGACTTTGTGATAAAACAGTGGGAAGGGGACCTTGACTAGGACATTAGGAGTGTTAGGAGCTCTGACAGACTCTGACTCCGACTCAGACTCGGACTCAGATCTTTCATCACTTCCTCCTTGAACATAGGGCCTTCTCCAGTTGTTATCTTGAGAATGCGGCCTTGGCGATCGGTCCACTTGATGGTTTTCCTCCAGCCCTGGGTGGCTTTCTTCGGGTCTGTATCGGAGATCAAGGCGGTTAGATCAAATTGATTGTCTTTCAGGGCGATGTTGATGATGTCCTCACAGTCGAGGCGTTTGATGTTATCTTCCCCAAAGAGTAGTGTGACAGCTTGTCCGTCGAGGCATGGCGACGGCTTTGACTCAGTTGATGCAGCTTCGATGTTGTCGGGAATAAAGTAGTAGTCCTGGAAGACTTCCACTCCCGGGTACCTAGCCTTAGCCACAGAGTCATATATTGCCTCCGGAAAGCCGTGGTAGAGTTCAGACTCTCCCTCGGGGACAAAGTATCCGTTGAGGGTTAGGTGGTATGGACGGAAGATGACTCCGTGCTTCTTGCGTTTTCGGACTACGAGGTTCATCTCCTGGATATCCTCATTGGTAGGTTCGTATCCCAGCCCAAAGGGAATGTTGGGGACCTTAACCTGTTTCAAGGGAGGCAATGGGTCCTTTAGTGGATTGAGCGGCAAACCCGGGAAATAACCCTGACGCATCATGATACGGTTGATCGTGAGGTTGGCGAACGGGTCACACTCGAGGGTTGTCGGTTCATCGATTATGGCGTTCACGGCTTGGAAACCCCACATTTCATTGTCGTCCTCCTCAATGGCTTGGGAGGCTACCCCTCTTCTCATGACTGCTTTGATTGGGGAAGCGGGGATCGTGATCGTTTTCCCGTTGAAGGGGACCCTGATCTTTTGGTGGAGCGTTGATGTGACCGCCTTGACGGTGTGAATCCAGGGACGTCCCAGGAGCATGTTGAAGGATGCGTCGATGTCGACCACTTGAAAACTGGTTTATCTTTCTAAGGGGCCGGTTGCGATGGTCAAAGTGACTAGCCCAGCGACCTTGCGACGAGTGCCGTCATAGGCGCGCACTCCTTGATTCGTTGGGATCAAATCAGATTCCTTAATACCCAGCCTGTGGGCAGGTTTTGAGAGGAATGACATTCACGGCGGAACCGTCATCCACGAGGACCATTGGTATATTCTTTTGGAGGCATTGCACGGTGATGTACAGGGCCAGGTTATGGTTGGCCCCGAACAGGGGGATATCCTCGTCGGAGAAGACGACCGGGTTACTCAGATCAGGGGCGTCTCTCGTCATGTGTGCCACTATTTCTTCTGGGGAAGAGGTGGAGGGCACGGTTAGTTTTCCCAAGGCCTGCAGCAAGGCCTGTCGATGCTCAAAAGACGTTGCGATCAGTTGCCAGATCGAGATCTCGGCTCTTGCTTTCTGAAGTTGTTTCAGGATTGAGTTCTCGGGAGCCTTTAGCTGAGTGTCCGCTTCCGGGACGATTTGGTCATTCGTTGTTGGAACGACCGCTGGGTTGCTCGGATTCTGATAGAGACATCCGGACCGGGTGAGATGTCCGATTTCCTTGGTCTGCTTTTCCTTCCCTGGAATGACATAGACATCCTCAACATCATCCCGCCATATGCCGTTAATTTCAGGGTCTCGAGGATACCTCGGAGGGGTATTCCTCAGTGAGTAGTTCTTGTGGGGAATATTTTTGTGAGGGCGATTTTTATGGGGGTTTGAGGGTAGTTATTTTGAGGGTGATTTTCATGAGGCCTATGCCAGAATGGTCGTGGGAGCAATCCATCCTGGGGTGGGTAGTTTTGAATGCCTGGGGAAATCTCCCTCGGACGCGGTGTGGGTGGATTGAAGATGAGTCGACGGTAGGCGTCGTCGAGTCGGGTGATTCTCTGAGAAAGGCTGGCAATGGCCTCCTCAACTTGCTGAAACATAGTGAGCATAGTGGCAGCACTAAACACGAACACTCCGTCTGAAGGATCCTTTTCCAGAACATTCACCTCATCGTCAATTGGCAAGATGAGATGAGAGCAGTCTAGGGTCGGCTCATCGTCAGAGATGGCGTGAATTCCCAGGGGATTCGTCTTGTTGTTCGGCTTAGTTGGTGGGGGTATAGGCAAATCTCCCTTCTTAATCATGTCTTGAATGAGGTGCTTGAGTTTGAAGCAATTTTCGGTATCATGCCCTTTCCCTCGATGATACTGGCAGTAGGCGTTGGGGTTCCAAAATCGGGATTTCTTGGCGTCGGCCGGGTTCGGGGTGGGTCCGATCGGTTGTAGCTTCCCTTGGTCCATGAGCCTTCTCAAGGCACTTGCATAAGTCGACCCTATGTTGGTGAACACTCTCTGAGGGCGCTCAGTTTTCTTGGCAGATGGTTCGACGAGGTTAACCTCATCAATCTTGTTTGTCTGACCGTAAGGGCGAGATCCGGTTGAGGTGGATCCTTGATAACCCCTACCTGTGGTCTTTGCTAAGACACCCTTTCGGAGGTCGTCTTCAATACGTGTCCCCAGAATCTGCAGATCTTGAAAAGTTTTGATATTCTGATACCTCAGCAGGTTCGCATAAACCGGGCAGAGGTTGTTGACAAATTTTTCCACTAGAGTTGATTCACTCGGCTTACTGACCAACTGAGTACTCACCCTCCTCCAACGGGTTAGGAACTCAGTGAATCCTTTCTTGTCGTTTTGGGTTAACACCTCGAGAGTACGGGTGTTGGCCTGGATTTCGACGTTGTCGGCATACTGTTTGGCGAACTCAACTGCGATCTCATCCCAAGTGGTAAGGTTTTTCGGGTCCAAGGAGTAGTACCATTGGCGACGAATCGCCTCCAAAGAGGATGGGAAGATCCTGGTAAAGAGCTCCTGTTTGACCCCCTTAATGGCCATGTAGTCTTTGAAAGCACGGATGTGGTTGAGTGGGTCCTCCACTCCCTTGAACTTAGGCACATCAGTCAGGGTGAAGTTGTCAGGTAGCTGGTCCCCAACAGGTTCGAACCTTCGGTTATTCTCAAGGTGGATATTGTTGCCCCGGGCTAAGAGCTGTTCTTCCAGAAGTTTCAGCCTCTTCTCAGGTTCAGTCAGAGGTGGGGTATTATGTTCCCCAATTTCCCTGTTCTCAAGGGCGTCGATACGGGTCTCGACGCGATCCAAGGTGACCTTAAGAGCGGTAAGCAGGCTGGCTAGCTGATCAGTTGTTACATCTCTGTTGTTGTCATTGTTGTTGTAGTTGACAGACAAAGTTGAAGACGGGGCCATGGCTTTGAGGCAGAAAAACGGCTCACATTACAACTCAATCCGACACGGTTCGAAGACTAAACGCAGACAACACAGAGGACGAGACCAAGATCGAATCAACAAGACGAGGTGACCGTGTGTGGTCCCTCGGTGCTGACTCGATTTATGACGTGACGGTGTTTGACCGAACCTTTGACACGAGTCCAACATGACGGCGTGATGCCACTGGACGGGTCTCGTGGTGAGACGACTCATAAGTAAAGACCTATAAGTACGTTTGCTTTGACTTGATAGACACGAGGCGGAATTGGAATGGTGGACTGAAGTTTTCGAAAATAGAAATTTTCAAAAAGATTCCTTTGTCACTTTATTGGGCGGCTTCCGAAGATAGAAATCTCCGCAAGTCGATCAGTTGAAAAGGGGTTGTCTTAAGTTTATTTGCAAAAGACGGTTTGAGTTTGAATCGGCTCGGAAAACAGTGTATTGTTTCCCAAGACGGTTTTGAAATTCAAAATTGTATGTTTTGAAAAGCGAGTTTGAAATGTTGAAAAGGGTCTCGGGGACGGTGTATGGTCCTCGGGATCCGAAAGTGTCTCGGGAAAAGGGTGTGTGCTTTTCTCGGGTTTTGAAAGAGCCATTGTTGGCGCGAAACGGGTTAAAATCCGTGTCTAGACGCGGCGATTATAACGGCGTAAAAAGGTGATTTGAAATGGTTATACAAAACCGGGTTTGAAAAATCGTCATTATGACGGCCTAGAAAGGCGTGTTGAAATGGTTATACAAAACCGGGTTTGAAAATCGTCATTACGACGGCCTAAAAAGGCGTGTTGAAATGGTTATACAAAACCGGGTTTGAAAATCGTCATTACGACGGCCTAGAAAGGCGTGTTGAAATGGTTATACAAAACCGGGTTTGAAAATCGTCATTACGACGGCCTAGAAAGGCGCGCAACGGTCGGCGAAAGACCGAGGTTTTGAAATGGCCATTATAACGGCGCGAAAAGGTGTTTTCGAAAGTTTGAAAAATGACTCGGAAGGACTTATGATCAAGTAGCACATAAGCACTCACAGTTCATTATATTATGCATTATGCTGACACGGGTTTTGGCTTAAAAGGGTGGGTTACACACCAAGCAATCAAACCCCGATTTGCGAGAGGGATACCAATCCAAACAAAATGTGTAAGGAGGGTGCCCTAGCCTCGTGCTCGAAAGTGATAAAAGCTCTTTGACGAAACAAAAATGTGTAACGTCAATGGTATGCTTGACTCAATCGGGATTCGAAACGCGGGGATGAGAAAACTCACGCCGACGAGATGAGCCAATTGGTCGAAAAGGGTTAGGTTGTGGGCCCGGACAAGGAACCCGACCGTGACCGTAATATCAATCAATGCATTCCAACCAAGACCTCGTTCGAGTCTCACCATCTAGGGATCACAAAGACGTAAGTGTCCTAGTTTTCCCCAGCGGAGTCGCCAATCTATGGTCATGGGCCACGTCTCAGTCTGTGGATTTCGGGCCACCTACCGGTCCGTAGTCGCGGGCCACCTGCAAGCCCAGTCGATCTGTGGACGTGCAGCGGTCTTTTGAAAGCCACGCTCGGCGGCGTAAAGATGCTTTCGACCGGATCATTTTAGATCGGTCGGTTTCGTCTCGGTAAGGGTCTCGAAACGATTAGAGATGTTCGGAGTCGCCACCAAGCATTTGTGGGATGCCTGGAACCCGTTCGAATTCCACTTTATACCTCGGTCAAATCGAAGCACAAAGCAGCGTTTTGACATAGGTACTAAAGATAAGGAAATCGTCCCTCTTTAGCATCCTATCTCTAGAATGACTCTCGTACGCCCTGGATAAGGTCGTCCACTATCCAAAGTTTCTGTGTAAGAGGTGAAGGTACGTATTGGGAAGCCCTTTAATCAGACACCCAATCCTGCCCGCGTTTAGCGGCCTCTACTGATCGATCTTGGTTGGTTGAATGCAAAGGTTGATAAAACGGTTTAAATGCATGAATGCGCATCCAATGATTTAAAACTAACATGTGAGAGCTTTCTAAGTCGGTTGATTTAATCCAAGTATCAAGTATAAGATGTCGAGTTGGATTAATGATTGATTTGCATGCAAGACGGAAATTAAACATCCATTTACCGTATTAGGTTTAGGGTGCATAACATGATCCATTTGTCTTAGTGAGGCATTTTGCAAATATGGTTTTGAATAATTGAATAGTCATCTGATCCGTCCTATATCCGGGTCAACCGGAGTCGGGATCGTCCTAGACTGATGCTGGAAGGGAACAGGCCCTGTACCAGACGGCTATAAGAGGCGCGAGCCAGCCGGCGGTGTAAGGGGCCTCCCTCTGGTTTTGGAAATGAGAAAAGGGGAGCCTTTTTGAGGCGCGGGTTAGCCAACGGTTGTATGCCGTGTCCTGAATATTTAGAAAACGTTATAAAACGTGTTGAAAATGGGTATTTGAACCCGGTTTGGTTTTGAAAGGGTCGTTTAGACCGCGCTTGTTGATTTGACGAACTAGACTCGAATAATCATCATTATTTTGATAATATTCGGTGTCGGGTTCGGTTTGACAAACTTGACATGAATAGTTTTGAAAATTATTATGGACTAATTGTCTTAAGTCCATTTTGAATGTAATTAGTCGATATTCGTCATCGTACCCGGGTTAAAATCCGGCATGGTATGTAGAACGAAGGATGATTTTGTGTTGGTGACTAATATGTTTGTTTGAAAATATAAAGAAAATGAAATAAAAGGCTTTAAAATACCTTCTAAATGTCATTAACCAAATATTATCACCGAAACAAGGATTTAACCGTCATGGTATGAAAAACCAAGGGTGAAAAATGCTTTATGGTTAAAACATGTGAAATGAAACAAAAAGGTTTCAAAAATACTTGAAATGGTAAAAACCGATTACAAATATGAAAAATGGATTAAGGGAAATGACAAGAACAAACACGGTTGATCTCTGGTCTGAGTACCCCATTTAGGCGCGAGCCAGTTGGCGACCTAAGGGGCTTCTGCCTCAGACCAAAAATCAGTTTTGGCTCGTTTATTCCATGTTTTGGTTCATGTTATGCATGTTTTAGCATGTTAGAGTCATGAAACAAATGAAAACATAATAAAAGAGGATTTTTACACCCTCATACTTACACGTTTGGTTATGGCGAGTGACCGACGTAAGTGTAACAACTCGTTTGATCGGAAAAAACTCGGTTTAAAACCGTTTTGGTATGTAAAGAGTGTTTTAAAAGATTAGTGATGGTGTAGTAGTCGAAGTGGTCGGGCAAGTGATTTAATGCACGATGACGGTACCAAACAATGTGTAAGGCTTGTATTTACGATCGGTAGGTCGTAAATACGCGTCGGATTTTGACTTAAGAAGTCGAGTCGAGAATTTTAAGGGAGAAAAGAGGGGGCGGACACTCGCGTAACTCTCAAATGGGTGGCATTTGAGGGGTATTTATAGGAGAATGAGTGGTTGTGTGAGTTTTGAGCGACGTGGCCACCTGGGCTGCTCAAAGAGTCGCGAGCCGAGTCGCGGCACTTCGAGTTGTGTTGTCACTATCACAACAAACGCAATCATGATTTGTTCTATCCTAGGTTTTGTAGTCACATGCTTGGTACTTGACCAACATGAATCCGGGAAAACTTAGTATAGAAGGTTGGAGATATTTTTGGTTTTTGTGTTTGACTCGTTGTTGGAGTCGGGATTTGAATTTTCGAGTCGGTTTTTGGTCCGGTGTCGGTTTTGACTCTAGTTAGTGTCATCACGACCCCGTCGCCGTGCATTAAACACTCCAGGTATTTTTTAAATGTTTTGAAATGTTTTGTTTTCGAAATCGTTTTAAGTTTTCCGACGTAAAGTTGTACACAAGCTGTCGAGCAAACGCTGCGATCCCAAAACATGTTGTAGTCCGATAATCATCGGGTGTTTGTTGGAGTCTCAGCAGATACTGGGTATCTACACCTCCATACCATATGCTAGGTAGAAGGGTGTGGCGCCTGTTGGTGTTTGAATGGAGGTTCGGTATCCCCAGAGTGCGAATGGGAGTTTACTCGGCCAATCGCGGTAATTATCTTGCATTTTCTTGATAATGGTGACAAGAGTTTTGTTAGCTGCCTCCACCGCTCCGTTGGTTTGGGGATGGTAGGGGGATGATCGATGTCGTTTGATCTTGTATTTGTCCAGCAAGGCTTGTGTTTCCGCCTGGAAGTGAGAGCCTTGATCGCTGATGATATTGTCCTGGATGAACTTGGCCACTTGTTTGGCGGTCAAGACTTCATAGGACTCTGCTTCCACCCATTTGGTGATATAGTCGATGGCGACGAGGACGAAGCAATGCCCTTTGGAGCCTATCGGGTTGACTTTCCCGATGATGTCGATGCCCCAGGTCGAGAAAGGCCAGGGTTATGTCATGGTGTATAAAAGGGACAGTGGTATGTGTTGTATGTTGGCGAAGATTTGGCAATTATGGCAATGTTTGACGTAGTTGCGGCAATCGACTTCCATGGTGGTCCAGTAGTAGCTTAACCGCGTGATTTTTCGGGTAAGCATCATTGCGCTCATGTGAGGGCCACATTCTCCGTCGTGGACCTCTCCCATGACTTTTTTGGCTTTGTGATGGTCAATGCAAAGGAGGAGAATCCCTTGGGGCATTCTTTTGTATAGTTGTTCTTGGTTTATCACGAATTGTGATGCAAGTAAACGGATGGCTCTTTGTCCTCTTGTATCAGAGTTGGGAGGGAATTCGTTTTTGGTTTTGTAGTTGAGGATGGCTTGGTACCAAGGTTCAGCATGGTTTTCCTCGTCATTGTTAATGGCACAGATGTGAGCAGGATCGCTCCTTCTCTCGACACATAGGGGCATCGATGTCATGTCGTCAGGTATGTTGACGAGGGCGGCAAGTTTTGCCAGGGCATCCGCAAATTGATTTTCCTCTCGTGGCAAGTGGAAGTAGTTGACTTGGTCGAAGAACTCAGCCTCTTGATTGATTTTTGCTCGGTAGGGAGCTAAGCTGTCACTTCGGATTTTCCATGATCCGGGCACCTGATTGATGATGAGTGAGGAGTCGCCGTGGACCCTCAGTCTCTTGATGCCAAGTGTTATGGTTGCTTGTAGGCCGATGAGGCATGCTTCATATTCGGCGGCATTGTTGGTGACGACGAAGTCTAGTTTGACCGAGATCGGAACATGTTCTCCCTCTGGTGATATTAGAAGGATTCCCACACCAAAGCCTCTCAGATTAGATGCACCATCGAAGTATAGGTCCCATGCGTCGGTGTCGGCACAAAGGATGTCCTCGTCAGGAAGTGACCATGTGTCGGTCGTTGGATACTCGTTGACGGGATTTTTTGCTAGGAAATCGGCGACATCCCTTCCCTTAATAACCTTGAGGGGTACGAACTTGAGATCAAATTCGGATAGCATGAGTGTCCATCTAGACAGCCTTCCGTTTAGTACGGGTTTTTCAAAGATGTATTTGACCGGGACCATCTTAGAGTAGATGTGAACCGTGTAGCTGAGCATGTAGTGCCGCAGCTTCTTTGTTGACCATACTAGGGCAAGGCATGTCATTTCAAGTTGAGTGTGCCTTGCCTCATACTCGATGAACGTTTTGCTGACGTATTAGATGGCTCGTTCTTCGCCGTCGACTATTTGCGCTAGCATTGCTCCCATGGCTGTGTCAGTGACAGTCAGGTATAGGGATAAGGGAATACCTTGTTGATGTGGCATAAGGACAGGAGGTTTGGATAGGATTTCCTTTATCCTGTCGTAGACCTTTTGACAGTCCTCGTCCCAATCGGTGTGATCGGAGGCGCGAAGCTTCTTGAAGATTGGTTCACAAATCATTGTGAGTTTGGCTATGAAGCGGCTGATGTATTGAACTTGACCGAGAAATCCCCGAATCTCCTTCTTGTTCTTAGGCCGAGGCATTTGTTGAAGGGGTTTGATTTTGGTTGGATCAATCTCAATGCCTCTTTTGCTTACGACATGTCCCCGGAGCTTTCTGGAGGTGACCCCGAATGCACACTTCTGAGAATTTAGTCTCATGTTGTATTTCCGCAGACGAGCGAAGAATTTCCGAAGGGGGCTGATGTGGCCGTCCCGTTCTTTTGATTTGATGATCATGTCATCGACATATACCTCTACCTCCTTGTGCATCATATCATGTAGGAGAGTGGTAGCGGTTCTTTGATAGGTTGCTCCGACGTTGATGAGGCCTAAAGGCATGACCGTGTAGCAGTATGTACCCCACTGTGTAGTGAATGCAGTCTTGTACATGTCTTCCTCAGCCATTTTGACATGGTTGTACCTAGCATACCCGTCCATGAACGATGTTGGCCACCTAGTTAGAGTATTCAGACACCTTGATGAACCCGGCCTTGAACTGTTTATCCACTTCTTCTTTGATTTTCAGGGCCCATTCAGGGTGCATTCGGCGCAACTTTTGCTTTACGGGTTTAGCTCCGGGCTTAATGGGTATCCTGTGCTCCGCAATCTCCCTATCGATCCTAGGCATGTCTCTATAAGACCAGGCGAATACGTCCTTGTATTCGTGTCGGAGGTCAATGAACTGTTGTCTTTCTGAGGGGTCAAGGGTCGGCCCTATCCTATGTTCTTGAGGTGTGTCGTCGGTCCCTACATTAATAGGTTCGGTCTCCTCAATGATGGGGGTCCTGTTTCCCGTTTGTCAAGTTCTTTGGCTAGGTGAGGTTGGTAGTCACTCAAGTTAAATTCCTCATAGTCGTTAAGAATTGCATTGCAGTTAAATTGAGACGAGTCATAAGCAAACTTAGCGTTCATTAAGTCGACTTGATCAAAAAGCTCGGATAGGACAGACATCTCATGGGCAGTCAGAGGCGATACAGCAGAGGAGGTTGCCCCTGGAACAAGCTCCAAGTTTTCACCTTCCATGGGAGTGGGGATGACCCTAGTTGACTCGGCCTCTGAAGCAGCCACAAGCTTGTGATAAAATAGTGGGAAGGGGACTCTGACTGGGACATCAGGAGTGCTAGGAGCTAAGACAGACTCTGACTCCGACTCAGACTCATATTCTTCTTCACTTCCCTCTTTGGACATAGGGCCTTCTCCAGTTGTAATCTTGAGAATGCGGCCCTGACGATCGGTCCACTTGACGGTTTTCCTCCAACCTTGTGTAGCTTTCTCTGGGTCAGTATCAGAGATTAAGGCGGTGGGGTCAAACTGGTTGTCCTTTAGAGCAATGTTGATGATGTCCTCATAGCCGAGGTGTTTGATGTTGTCTTCCCCGAAGAGGAGAGTGACAGCCTGTCCGTCGAGGCATGGGGTCGACTCAGATTTGGTTAATGTAGCTTTGGCGTTGTCGGGGATGAAATAGCAGTCTTGAAATACTTCTACCCCAGGGTGCCTGACCTTGGCTACGGAATCATAGATCGGCTCCGGAAAGCCGTGGTAGAGCTCAGACTCTCCCTCGGGGACGAAGTATCCATTGAGAGTCAAATGATAGGGATGGAGAATAACTCCGTGCGTCTTGCGCATTAGGAGGTTCATCTCCTGGATGTCTTCGTCGGTAGGTTCATAGCCTAGCCCGAAGGGAATGTTGGGGACCTTATCCTGTTTCAAGGGAGGTAAGGTGTTCTTCAGTGGATTGAGGGGTAGCCCCGGGAAATAACCCTGGCGCATTAGAATGCGGTTGACCGTGAGGTTGGCAAACGGGTCACAATCAAAAGGTGTTGATTCATCGGTTAGGGCATTCACGGTTTGGAATCCCCACATTTCATTTTCGTCCTCCTCAATGGCTTGGGAGGCTATTCCCTTTTTCATGATGGCTTTGATCGGGGAAGCGGGAATTGTGATCGTCTTCCCATTGAAGGGGACCCTGATTTTCTGATGAAGGGTTGAGGTAACTGGCTTGACGGTGTGAATCCAGGGGCGTCCTAGAAGCATGTTGAAAGAGGCGTCGATATCGACTACCTAAAAACTGGTTTGCCTTTCCAAAGGTCCGGTTGTAACGGTTAGGGTGATAAGCCCCGCAACCTTACGACGAGTGCCGTCACAGGCGCGTACTCCTTGATTGGTTGGGACCAAATCTGTTTCTTTGATACCCAGTTTATGAGCCGTTTTGAGGGGAATGACATTAATCGCAGATCCGTCATCCACTAGGACCATAGGCACATTCGTTTTTAGGCACTGCACGGTGATATATAGGGCCAAGTTATGGTTGGCTCCGAATTGAGGGATATCTTCATCAGAGAAGATGATCGGGTTACTCAAGTCGTGGACATCCCTTGTCATGTGTGCTACCACTTCTTCATGTTGGAAATTATTAATCTCATAATACAACATATTCATATATGTGATAATCTATTTAGTCATAAAATAAATTGTTGATCTTATGCATGCAAACATAATTAGAAATAGAGAAGAAATCGTCATTCTTACAATAGAAATTTCGGATTTTGGGCACAAGTAAGATCTCCTTCTTACTTCTTCTTGAGCTTCCTTATATTAGTTGAACAAGTATTCAAGCTTAGAATCCCTCCCAAAGACTTATACCCAAGATAACCTCTTAAAAGATTAATATTACTTGATCTAGAATAATAAAAATCTTTTCTAAAATTGACCCAAAACTATTGTTTTTGTCTCTTGTATTTTCGGTCAAGAGAGGATGATATTGGAATAATTATTTCTCTAGATTTTCATAAGATGTAGAGAGGTTTTTGTATTTCTTACACTACAAATAATATGTCAAGTATGAGTGAATAATTAGAGAGAAAAACTCTCCATAAAGCCTTTGAAAAACCGGTGGGAAGGAGGGATGGAGAGTCAATGCATGGGCAAGTTTTTCTATCCAAGAAAACATAGGCTTGCATGGCTATAAGCTAGGTGTAATAATTTTGTTTCCACTTAAATAATTTACACAAATTAAACATTACACTCCCTCCCTTTTTTCCGGCAGCTATATAAAATGGGAAGTCCATTTTATATTTGTCATTTGTCAATTGTCACATGTTGCTAGTCATGTGAATTTGTCATGTATTTTAACATATTAAAATCAACGTATTAATAAAAATACGTCATGTACAAAATCAACTTAGTAATTCATAATTACTTGTACCAAAACGGTTTACCTATTATAAATCACAACGTCTTGTATTTATAATAAATTATTCATTCAGTTTCAATTGTTTCCGTAAACAATAATTTCATCTAAGCAATAAATCAATTCGATCACTTAGACCGTATCTTATTTTAATCAAATTACAATGAGACACGTAAATATTACTTCCAAAATCGTCCGTCAATTTTAAGTAATTTAATTAACCCGTATCGACATACGATCAATTAAATAATCAATTAAGAGTGTTACCCTTTAGGTATGACCTAAGGGGATCAACTGATCACCACCGTCGCACGACAGTAATGTCAAACTCTAGTCAGCCAATCATTACCGATATGTGTGGACCAGTTGAGTGTAAAAAATTACTTCCCACGTGCATTCTTAAAATGAGATTTAAACATGTGATTATCCTGAGCGACAGTTGTGATCGCGTTATTGTCGGAGGACACATATTCCAACAATCTCCCACTTGTCCTCGACAAGTGTGCGTCACCAATTCTCTTGTCCTATTACTATCTCCCACTCAATGCAAGGTGTCTTTAAGGTCGTACTTGCAAGTGATCATATCGAGAGTGGTTTCCTCGATCTGGAGAATAACTGATTGACCGGAATTATCTACCATAGATAGCTTCCGAGCGTGGCCACGCATTTCCAGTTCATTACTCCTCGAGTGGCCCTGAGATATTGTTATAACCCTGACAAGGGGTGGACAATTCCTATTGCACTTATTCCCTTCGACTAGCCACAGCCATCATAACCCAAAATATGCCCATTTGACCCCATTTACGAAGGTCGTAGTAACATAAATCAAAGTAATCTGAAACTGTGCCATCTTAGGCGAACAGTCTTTAGTCAAAAGAATCGACTCATTAGAATACTATAGTAGCTCTCGCCACGACCAGGCTATATAAAATTGCCAGAACTCTATAAGCGGTCATTAGCCCGACAAAGTGTTCCTAACAGTCTGCCTATGTGATCGACTAGTCATCTCACATGACTTCATGGTACTTGAACTTGCCATCAATCGCATCACATTCTAGTCACTTCGAGACGTCACCTCATACAAGTGACTATGGGCGAATACTATGTTAATCCGTGTTCACTTTAACGGGGTTCAACTGTCACTACAACCCGTTTGGATGTAACAATGTATAAAGAAAAGATAAAAGACAAATGCGATTATGAACATGAACAAAATAACACTTTTATTTCATTTCAAAATCTAACAGAAACTTGGTACACGTTTAAGTCCCATGGACGCAACATGTCCATCATGTTTAGCCTGCGATAAAGGCTTGGTGAGCGGATCAGCTATGTTATCATCCGTCCCAACCTTACAAATCGCAATTTCCTTTCTTTCAATGAAATCTCTAATTACATGATATTTTCTAAGTACATGTCTAGATCTATTACTAGACTTTGGCTCTTTAGCTTGGAAGATTGCCCAACTATTATCACAATAGAGAGTGATGGGATCATTGGCGGTAGGTACTACTCTTAGACCTTCCGTGAATTGCCTGATCCACACAGCTTCCTTGGCAGCTTCTGATGCTGCAATGTACTCAGCCTCCGTCGTTGAATCCGTAGTCACAGCTTCCTTGAAGCTTCTCCAGCTAACGGCACCACCATTGAGCATGAAAACGAAACCAGCTTGTGATTTCATGTCATCTCTATCCGTTTGGAAACTTGAGTCCGTGTATCCATTAACACGAAGCTCGTTGTCTCCTTCAAACACTAAGATAGAATCCTTAGTTCTTCTCAAGTACTTAAGGATGTTCTTGACGGCTATCCAGTGACTCTCACCTGGATTTCCTTGATATCTACTCGTCATGCTCAAGGCATACGAGACATTAGGACGCGTGCATATCATGGCGTACATGATTGATCCAACAGCGGAAGCGTAAGGGATAATCTCCATGCGTTCAACATCATGGGGTTCGGAGGGAGATTGAGACTTGCTGAATATAGTCCCAGTTACCATAGGTACCAATCCCCTTTTTGATTTGTCCATGCTGAAACGTCGAAAAATATTATCAACATAAGATTCTTGACTTAGTGCCAATATCCTCTTGGATCTATCTCTATGGATCCGGATACCTAATATGCGATGTGCCTCTCCTAAATCCTTCATTTGGAAGTGGTTACCTAACCACTTCTTAACGGAAGACAACATCGGAATATCATTTCCAATGAGTAGTATGTCATCGACATACAAGATTAGGAACACAACATTGCTCCCACTAAATTTCATGTATAAACATGGTTCCTCAACACTTCGAGTGAAACCATTCTCTTTTATCACATGATCGAATCGATGATTCCAACTTCTAGATGCTTGCTTAAGACCATAAATGGATCTCTTAAGTTTGCACACTTTTTTAGGATTTTTATAATCGACAAAACCTTTGGGTTGTATCATGTACACCTCCTCTTCTAAATGCCCATTTAGAAAAGCAGTTTCGACATCCATTTGCCATATTTCATAATCATGAAATGCGGCAATCGCTAACAAAATCCGTATGGATCTTAGCATGGCTACTGGGGCGAAGGTTTCATCATAATGGAGACCTTGGACTTGGGTAAATCCTTTTGCCACTAGCCTAGCTTTCACTACTACAAATCCAGGCAACTACAACGCCCCTTTAACAACGTTTATGCACGAAAATCACAATAGACGTTGTAGAATGTATGGCACGATTTTTACTAAACTTAATTACAACGGGTTTGGTTATATAACCGTTGTTATACGTTTTAACAACGGGTTACATTTGCACAACCGTTGTTAATAATTTGGCGCAAAATTGGCGCAAAGTTAGTGAAAGGTAATCACAACGGGTATTTTTAAACCCGTTTTTAAAACTTATTTGACAACGGTTGTTGATTTACAACCGTTGTTAAAACTTATTTAACAACGGTTGTTGTTTAACAACCGTTGTCAATACTTTCCATACTATAAACCACACAAACACAGATCAGCTACAGCCACAAAACACATACATAACCTAACACAAACACAAACACAGACAAACACAAACACAAACACAGCAAACACACTTTCTCATCGTCTCTTTCTCTCTTTCTCATCGCCTCTTTCTCTCTTTCTCGTCGCTTTATCATCTCGCCGTCACTGTTGGTTTCATCGTCTCTTACTTTCTCTAATTATCAGGTAAATCTCGCCGTCACTGTTGGTTTCATCGTCTTTCATCGTCATTGTTTTCTTTTTTTAATTATTTCATTTGCATGTATATATGATGGGTTTTTATCGATCATTATTATGTTATTATTCTCTTAATTAGCTCGTAAAACAAATAAAATTAAATAAAACAAAGAAGAAGCAAGATGATAGAGAGGAATGAATGATAAACTTAATTAATAATTCATTAATATATATATATATATATATATATATATATATATATAAATACATAAATTAAAAAAAGAATTACATTTCTAAACGTGCAATTCTTATATTTTCATAGAGAGTCTTATTCTCTTCTATGATATCCCTCCTCTCCTCCTTAGCTATTTGGAGGTTTCGTTCAGCAGATTGCTATATCGTCATATAGCCGCAACAATCGCTCTTTCTGTGAAGCCATTTCTTTTGGCGTCCTTGAGTGCGGCTTGAGCATCCACAAGATAGCTCCTAAAACTGTCCTCGATGTGGAGCAACCGGCGGATGAAGCTGTTGTTGTTCTCGGTCATAGTAAGAGTTTTAAGGATGTAATCGTTCATTTTGTTGATGAACTTTGGAGTTGTTAGTTTGAAAGATTAATTAGGGGTTGGAGATTGTTTTAGCAGTTAGGGTTTGAAGATAGTGAGATAATGGAATGATGGTTGAGATAATGTATGTATTTATACTAAGTAATGTGTCCTTTGAGTTGTTTTTTAATTAATATAATATATGCATGTTTAGGAAGTTGTGCCATAATCATCATATCTCCCTGCTTCAAATCTTATGTAAACCCTTCTCATTCCATATATTGTCCATTCATATGCATAGTACAGGGATGGCAGTAATAATGCACGCATCGGAATTATAACGGGCTCCGTAATTATGCATGCATCTAGTAATATTTAATTTAATTTTTTTTATTTTGTAAAAACAAACAACAACGGTTATGTAGATACAACCTGTTGTCTTTAGTTATAACGACGGTTCCTTGTAAATTAACCGTTGTTATAACTTTCCCACCAAAATTGAGTCACACTTTCCAAAACGGGTTTTGATACTTAAAACCATTGTTAATAGTTTTAACAAGGAGTTCCTTAAGAAAACCAACCGTTTTTAAAACCTTTTACAACGGACGCTTTAACAACGTCCGCTTTTTTATATAACAACGGTTTTTAACCGTTGTTATAGCCTGTATCTGTAGTAGTGTTTGTAGACATCATCATATCCTTCTATGCCATTCTTGACCTTGAAAATCCATTTGTATTGAAGAGGTCTTGCCCCTTTAGGCAAATCCACCAAGTTCCAAACTTGGTTTTCATGCATAGAATCCATCTCGGACTTCATGGCTTCACGCCATAAGGAGGAATTTGGACTAGAGATTGCGGCCTTGTAGGTGGCGGGCACGTCACTTTCTAAAAGCAACACATCGAGTGTTCCATCTTCTTCGATAAGTCCCACATATCGATCGGGATGGCGAATAACTCGGCCCGTTCTTCTAAGAGGAGGAGGGACAACCGCGCTAGACGACGAAGGAACATCTTCTTGCGTCTCTACCTCGGTTTGTGGCTCTTGAACTTCATCAAGTTCAAAATTTCTCCCACTCTGTCTCTTAGAAATAAATTCTCTTTCTAAGAAGACAGCCTCGCAAGACACAAACACTTTGTTTTCTTGAGACTTGTAGAAGTAATATCCTCGAGAGGTCATGGGGTAACCTACAAAGATGCATTTTTCGGATCTTGGGGTAAGCTTGTTGTCAGTCTTTGCCTTGACGTAAGCATTACATCCCCAAACTTTCATGTAGGATAGACTAGGAACTCTTCCTTTCCATATCTCGAATGGAGTCTTTTCGGTTGTCTTTGTGGGACTAATATTCAAAGATATAATTGCAGTTTGGATTGCAAATCCCCAAAATGAGTTCGGTAACTCGGTTTGACTCATCATGGATCGAACCATATCAAGTAGGGTTCGATTTCTCCTTTCGGCAACACCATTGAGTTGTTGTGTTCCGGGTGGAGTAAGTTGTGATATAATACCACAACCTTTCAAGTGTGAATCGAATTCAAGGCTAAGATATTCTCCACCACGATCGGATCGTAGTGCTATTATCCTTTTGTTCAATTGGTTCTCTACTTCGTTTTGAAATTCCTTGAATTTCTCAAAAGCTTCACTTTTATGCTTCATTAAATAGATATACCCATATCTACTCAAGTCATCGGTGAAGGTTATGAAGTAGTCATAATTACCTCGAGCGGTGATACTCATTGGTCCACATACATCGGTATGTATGAGTCCCAATAGTTCACTTGCTCGTGTCCCTGTACCACTAAAAGGATTTCGAGTCATTTTGCCAAGAAGGAAATATTCGCATGTTCCATATGATTGATAATCAAATGGTGTAATCACATTAGTCAAAATTAATCTTTTGATGCGATTCTCGTTTATGTGACCTAATCGACAATGCCAAATGAACGATTCACTTGGATCACTTGATTTGAGTTTCTTTGATTGAATGTCGTAGATGTCATTAGTCAGATTCGAGGTTTCTAAAATGTAAATGCCATTAATGGAAGGAGCTTGGCCTATAACCAAGTCATTCCTTGAAATAGTACAACGATTGTTCTTAATGATAAAACAAAAACCGTCCATGTCTAACATAGCGATTGAAATAATGTTTTTAGAAAGTGTAGGCACATAAAAACAATTATGTAAATACAACTCAAACCCATTTGGCAAAGCTAGTACATAAGTTCCCTTGGATTCGGCCGCTACTCGAGCTCCATTTCCAAGGCGTAGATCCACATCTCCTTTGCTAAGCCTCTTCACGTCTCTTAACCCCTATAAATGATTACAAAGGTGAGAACCACAACCGGTATCCAGTACCCATGTCGTAGTGGAAGTATAATTTACATCAATAACATAAATTTCCTTAGGAATTTTACCTTTTGGAACGATGATTCCTTCCCTTATATTTCGCAAATATACGGGAAAATTCCTAAGCCAATGTCCCATGCCATAGCAATAATGGCACTCATCTTCAACTTGCTTGAAGTTTTTCCCTTTCTTTCCCTTCTTCTTAAACTTTTTGCCCTTGGAAGCAAGAACTTGATTGCTTGAGCTCCCACTAGTTTTGGCATCTTTCTCTTCCAAAGACAAAGATCCTATAGATTTTATGAGGCGGTCTTCCTGAGACCGGCTCACAAGAGATCTTGTAGTAGTAAGAGGTTTAGAAGAAGTGATGAAGTTTATGTTTCCATCCGAACCTATCCCAAAATGAAGTTCTCTAGTAGTGTTGAAATCATTGTTGAAGCAAACGTCGTCAAAAACATTGTGGCAAGACTCCATAGTTATCGGTGTAGTAGCGTTTGATGGATTCATTGTAATGAACTACAAGTATGGAGGAAAAGAAAATATTAACATTTGTCTTTTTAAATCATACTTGTAAATATTTTAACAAGATATGAGCATTTATATAGCGACCTCTACCCAACTATTATAAATGATTCCGAGATCCAAATTCATATTAACTTGGGCACGGGGTAGCCGATTCATCCCTTACCAATATAACTCGGGTGGATTAACTCTTTAATCGATTCTACTTTTAGAACTCTCGGTCGATAAAATTACTCTAATATTTATCTATAGCCCGGAACACATGCGATTACGGTCACGAATACTTCCGTTGAGGTCAATCCAAACTTGGGCACGGGGTAGCCGATTCATCCCTTATCAACATGAATTCGGTGGATAGACATTTATCACCCACTTCCCCTACGTAACAAAATTTGTACCCCGGGGTGGCCGAGTGCACTCCCTCGCGAAATAGGTTTTCATGGTTTCTACTTTTTGGTAAGGCTATGACTCAATTGTTTATTTTTAGCGAGAGGTCATGTCAATTTATTATCTATCACGTTTTAAGTGAACTAAAGCGGTGAACTACGATAATTGTAATTGACACGGTCGATAAACTCGATTAAAAACATAATGCATGTTTTGGTTATGGCGATTTAGCTATGCATGCAAGATATAAATAAAATGCAAAGCATAAATAAAATCCTAGTATGGCCTTCCTAAAATAGTAAATCTAATAAACTATTACAAATTCGGAAACCAACTTCTTTGGTCCCTTGAACTTCTGTCTTGGCACGCATTTCAAGGCAACACTTTCTTTATTGGATCGCCTTCTCGAGTGGCACCGTCTTCATGGATCTCCGGAATAAATAAATTACATAAAAAATTACATAATTTCCTATTATACATTTGTAATTAAAATAAAATAAATCTATTAAATTACAAAACGGTGATACGAGATCACAATAAATTACAACCAAATCGATATTCCCATACATTTCGGGTAATATCAATTAAAACTAAGGCCATACTAAGTAAAATTACATAATTTCAAAATTACATAAAATTAAAATATGACAATCATAAATAAAATGCAGCATTATAATATGTATGAACATGCCCAATTTTATGCTAAATCGCCTTTAAAGAGCCAATATCGTATATTAATCGGTTTTTACGGATTTGCGTGATTTAACCTTTTAAAAATCACAATAATTACATAAAATCATATTTATGTACTAGTTAATTACCCTAACCATCTTAGGACTCAAAATTAGTCTCCACTAACATTTGACAATAATTAACCTATATTTCTTAATATTGTTCATAAATGGACTTAAAATTCAAAATTATGTCATAAACTTCAAATTAAATCATAAAAATTTCAAATAATTTCAAAAATTTGAAATTTAAACTTATGAACATTCTGGAAAAATACCATGACACTCATAATGCTCAAAAACATAGGTTAAAAATTTCGAAAATTTATTGAGAAAAACAATGTTGCGGTTTATCCGATTTATCAATTATTACCATAAAAATATTAGAAAAAAATATTTTTATTAACTTTTCCCTTTTAGATCTGAAATATATGATAAAATGCAATATGTGACGTTTTTCCTTAGTCATGAAATATGTTTTAGCAATTTTTACTAATTAAAGTCACTATTTATGTGATTTTTCATCAAAAATTCATAAATCATGGATAAAGACTTCATTATATCCAAATATTTTACACACATCTTGTAAATGGCATGTGACAACATACTAAATTTCTATGACCAGATTCGAAATATAACTCATATTAACCTATTTTCTCATTTAAATACAATATTAACTTGAAAAATCCATATTTCGAGCATAACAACTCATTTTATTATGAAACTTTATAGGCCATCAGTAGATAATATATGTGAAAACATATCCAAAAACCACTGACAAAATCGAAGTTTAGCTATTTTTAGTCCAAAAATGACATTTTTATCATAAAATCACATTTTAATGCCATTATTATATAAAATGAACAATAAAAATCCATGCAAACATAATTAGAAATAGAGAAGAAATCGTCATTCTTACAATAGAAATTTTGGATCTTGGGCACAAGTAAGATCTCCTTCTTACTTGTTCTTGAGCTTCCTTCTATTGGATGAACAAGGATTCAAGCTTAGAATCCCTCCCAAAGACTTATACCCAAGATAACCTCTTAAAAGATTAATATTACTTGATCTAGAATAATAAAAATCTTTTCTAAAATTGACCCAAAACTATTGTTTTTGTCTCTTGTATTTTCGGTCAAGAGAGGATGATATTGGAATAATTATTTCTCTAGTTTTTCATAAGATGTAGAGAGGTTTTTGTATTTCTTACACTAGAAATAATATGTCAAGTATGACTGAATAATTAGAGAGAAAAACTCTCCGTAAAGCCTTTGAAAAACCGGTGGGAAGGAGGGATGGAGAGCCAATGCATGGGCAAGTTTTTCTATCCAAGAAAACATAGGCTTGCATGGCTATAAGCTAGGTGTAATCATTTTATTTCCACTTAAATAACTTACACAAATTAAACATTACACTCCCTCCCTCTTTTTCGGCACCTATATAAAATGGGAAGTCCATTTTATATTTGTCAATTTTCACATATTGCTAGTCATGTGAATTTGTCATGTATTTTAACATATTAAAATCAACGTATTAATAAAAATACGTCATGTACAAAATCGACTTAGTAATTCATAATTACTTGTACCAAAACGGTTTACCTATTATAAATAACAACATCTTGTATTTATAATAAATTATTCATTCAGTTTCAATTGTTTCCGTAAAAAATAATTTCATCTAAGCAATAAAACAATTCGATCACTTAGACCGTATCTTATTTTAATCAAATTACAATGAGACACGTAAATATTACTTCCAAAATCGTCCGTCAATTTTAAGTAATTTAATTAACCCGTATCGACATACGATCAATTAAACAATCAATTAAGAATGTTACCCTTTAGGTATGACCTAAGGGGATCAACTGATCACGACCGTAGCATGACAGTAATGTCAAACTCTAGTCAGCCAATCATTACCGATATGTGTGGACCAGTTGACTGTAAAAAATTACTTCCCACGTGCATTCTTAAAATGAGATTTAAACATGTGATTATCCTGATCGACAGTTGTGATCGCATTATTGTCGGAGGACACATATTCCAACACTTCAGGGGAGGAGGTAGAGGGAACAGTCAGTTTTCCCAAGGCTTGCAGTAAAGCTTGCCGATGCTCGAAGGATGTAGCAATCAGTTGCCAAATTGAAATTTCGGCTTTTGCTTTTTGTAATTGTTTGAGGATCGAATTTTCGGGAGCCTTGGGTTGGGTGTCCGTGTCTGGGACGATCTGGTCATTCGTTGTTGAAACGACTGTTGAGTTGTTTGGGTTTTGATAGGGGCGTCCGGACCGGGTAATATAACCGATCTCTTTTGCCTGTTTCCTCTTTCTCGGGACCATATAGACATCCTCAGCGCCGTCTCTCCAGATACCGTTGATCTCGGGATCTCGAGGGTACCTCGGAGGGGTATTCCTTGGTGGGTAGTTTTTGTGAGGGAAATTTTTGTGAGGGTAATTTTTGTGAGGTTGATTATTATGAGGGTAATTTTTGTGAGGTTGATTATTGTGAGGGTGATTATGGTGGGGTGCATGCCAGAATGGTCGCGGGAGAAATCCTTCCTGGTGAGGGTAGTTTTGGGTGTTTGGATGACCCTCCCTCGGGCGCGGTTCTAGTGTTGGTGGGTTGAAAATCAACCGGCAGTAAGCGTCTTCAAGTCGAGTAATCCTTTCGGAAATATTGGCTATAGCCTCCTCAACTTGTTGGAACATGGCAAGCATGGTTGTGGCGCTGAACACAAATACCCCGTCCGTGGCATCCTTCTCCCAGGCATTCACCTCGTCATCAATTGGTAAGATGAGGTGTGAGCAATCCAAGGTTGGCTCATCATCGGAGATGGCATGGATTCCCAAAGAGTTTGTCTTGTTGTTTGGTTTTGTCGGTGGAGGCAAAGGTACTTCCCCCTTCTCGATCATGTCCTGAATGACGTGTTTGAGCATAAAACATGTTTCTGTGTCATGACCTTTCCCTTGGTGGTATTGGTAGTAGGCATTAGGATTCCAGAAACGGGTCTTCTTAGCCTCAGATGGATCCGGAGTGGGTCCGATTGGTTATAATTTCCCTTGGTCCATAAGCCTTTTTAGGGCGCTTGCATAAGTTAATCCTAGGTTGGTGAACACTCTCTGGGGGCGCTTAGCTCTTTTTGCTGTTGGCTCGACGAGGTTAACCTCGTCAATTTTGTTTGTTTGACCATAGGGGTGAGATCCGGTTGATGCAGATCCCTAGTAGCCTCTACCGGTGGTTTTGGCTAGGACACCTTTTCGGAGGTCGTCTTCGATGCGGGTCCCAAGGGTTTTTAGATCCTGGAATGTCTTGATGTTTTGGCATCTCGGTAAGTTGGTATACACCGGGCAGAGATTGTTGACAAATTTCTCCACCAAAGTTGACTCACTTTGCTTGCTGACCGACTGAGTGCTTACTCTCCTCCAACAGGTTAGAAATTCCGTGAATCCCTCCTTGTCATTTTGAGTTAGGACCGCAAGAGTACGGGTGTTGGCCTGGATCTCGACATTGGTGGCATATTGCTTAGCAAATTCAACTGCGACCTCATCCCAGGTAGTGAGGTTTTTCGGGTCGAGGGAGTAGTACCATTGGCGAGGGATTGGTTCCAGGGATGATAGAAAGATCCGGGTGAAGAGTTCCTGCTTGACCCCCTTTATGGCCATGTAGTCTTTGAAGGCTCGAATGTGATTGAGTGGGTCCTCCACACCCTTGAATTTGGGTACATCAGTCAAGGTAAAGTTGTCAGGTAGTTGATCCCCAACGGGTTCGAATCTTCGATTGTTTTCGAGGTGGATGTTGTTACCCCGGGCTACGAGTTATTCTTCCAAGAGTTTGAGCCTTTTCTAAGTTTCAGTCAAGGGCGGAGTGTTGTGTGCTCCAGTTTCCTTGTTTTATGGGGTGTCGATATGGGTCTCGACACGGTCTAGGGTGACCTTGAGAGCACTGAGCAGGCTGGCTAGCTGAGTAGTTATAACATCTCTATTGTCGTTGTTGTTGGACGAGTTGAAGACGGGGCCATGGTTCTGAGGCAGAAAAATAGCTCACATCACATCTCAATCCGACACGGTTCAAAGACTGAACGTAGAGAACACAAAGGACGGAACAAAGATCAGACTCAACAAGATGAGGATGACCGTGCGTGGTACCTCAGTGCTGATTCGATTTATAACGTGACAGTGTTGACCGGACTTTGACCCGCGTCCAACGTAGTGGCGTAACGCCGTTGGACGAGTCTCGTGGTGAGACGACTCATAAGTAAAGACCCATAAGTACGCTTTCTTCGACTCGATAGACACGAGGCGGAATTAGAATGGTGGACTGATGTTTTCGAAAATAGAGATTTTCAAAAATATTCGTTTGTCGCTTTATGGACGGCTTCCGAAGAATAGGGATCTCTAAAAGTCGGTCAGTTGAAGGGTTGTCTTAAGTTTGTTTTCAAAAGATGGTTTACGTTTGATTCGGCTCGAAAAACAATGTACTGTTTCCAGAGACTGTTTTTGAAATTCAAAATTGTATGTTTTAAAAATCGAGTTTTGAAATGTTTGATAAAGGTCTCGGGGACGGTGTATGGTCCCCGGGATCTTGAAAATGTCTCGAAAAAGGGGTGTGTGCGTTTCTCGGGTTTTGAAAGAGCCATTGTCGGCACGAGACGGGTTAAAATCCGTGTCTTGATGCGGCGATTATAGCGGCGTAAAAAAGGTGTTTTGTAATGGTTGTAGAAAACCGAGTTTGACAATCGTCATTACGACGGCCTAGAAAGGCGTGTTAAAGTGATTGTAGAAAACCGGGTTTGAAAATCGTCATTACGACGGCCTAGAAAGGCGTGTTGAAATGGTTGTAGAAAACCGAGTTTGAAAATTGTCATTAGGACGGCCTAGAAAGGCGTGTTGAAATGGTTGTAAAAAACCGGGTTTAAAAATCGTCATTACGACGGCCTAGAAAGGCGTGTTGTTTGAAATGAAACGGTCGGCGAACCATTATAATGGCGCGAAAGGGTGTTTTTGAAAGTTGAAAATGACACGAAAGGACTTATGATCACATAACACATAAGCACTCGCAGTTTCATTATATTATGCATAATGCTGACAGGGGTTTTGGCTTAAAGGGTGGGTTACACACCAAGCAATCAAACCCCGATTTTCAGCAATCCAAACAAAATGTGTAAGGAGGGTGCCCTAGCCTCGTGCTCGAAGGTAATGAAAGCTCTTTGATGATATAGAAATGTGTAACGTCAATGGCATGCTTGACTCAATCGGGATTCGAAACGCGGGGATGAGAAAACTCACGCCGATGAGACGAGCCAATTGGTCGAAACAGTTAGGTTGTGGGCCCGGACAAGGAACCCGACTATGACCGTAATATCAGTTAATGCATTTCAACCAAGACCTCGTTCGAGTCTCACCATCTAGGTATCACAAAGACACAAGTGTCCTAGTTTTCCCCAGCGGAGTCGCCAATCTATGGACATGGCCCACCTGCGTATGCCCAGCCGATCTTTGGACAACGGCAACAGTCTTTTTGAAAGCCACGCTCGGCGGCGTAGAAAATACTTTTGACCGGATCGTTTTAGATCGGTCGGTTTCGTCTCGGCAAGGGTCTCGAAACGATGCAAGAGATGTTCGGAGTCGCCACCAAGCATTTGTGGGATGCTTGGAACCCGTTCGAATGCACTTTATACCTAGGTCAACATGGCAAAAAGCGGTGTTTGACATAGGTACTAACGATAAGGAATCGTCCCTCTTTAGCATCCTATCTCTAGAATGACTCTCGTACGCCCTGGATAAGGTCGTCTACTATCCAAAGTTTCTGAGTAAGAGGTGAAGGTACGTATTGGGAAGCCCTTTAATCGGACACCCAATCCCGCCCGCGGTAGCGGCCTCTATTGATCGATCTTGGTTGGTTAAATGCAAAAATTGATAAAACGGGTAAATTCATGAATGCGCATCCACTAGTTTGAACCTAACATGTGAGCTTTCTATGTCGGTTTATTTAATCCAAGTATCAAGTATTTGTTGTCAAGTTGGATTTAATATTGATTTGCATGAAAGACGAAAATTAAACATCCATTTACCAAATTAGGTTTATGGTGAGTAACGTGATCCATTTGTCTTAGTAAGGCGTTTTGCAAATGTGAGATAAAATGAGCATATTCGTCATCTGATCCATCCTGTATTCGGGTTATCCGAAGTCGGGATCGTCCTGGACAAATGCTGGAAAGGAAACAAATTCTGCATCAGGCAGCCATAAGAGGCGCGAGCCTGTTGACGATACAAATGGGTATGCCCTGGTTTGAAAATTGGAAAGCAAGTGGCCTGTTTAGGCGCGGGTCAACAGACGATGGAAAACGTCTTCTGACCATTGAAAAAGTTCGTAAAATGTATTGAAAGATGGGTGTTTAGACCCGTCTTGATTTGAAAAGGCTGATTAGGCCGCTTTTGTGTTAATTTGAAGAACGAGACTTGAATAATCGTCATTGTTTTGACAATATTCGATGTCGAGTTCGGTTTTTCAAGCTTGACATGAATAGTTTTGAAAATGATTATGAACTAATTGTTTTAAGTTCATTTGTTTATAATTAGTCAACATTCATCATCGTACTCGGGTTAAAATCCGACATGGTATGTAGAACAAAGGATGACTTTGTGTTAGTGACTAATACATTTATTTTGAAAATGAAAAGAAAAGAGAAAGGCTTTAAAATACCCTTCAAAATGTAAAGAAATGAAATAAAAGGCTTTAAAATGCCTTTTAAAATGTAATTAACCAAATATTATCACCGAAACACGGATTAAACCGTCATGGTATTAGGAACCAAGGGTGAAAAATGTTTTATGGTTAAAAACTTGTCATAAACATGATTTGAAATATTTGAATGGTAAAAACCGATTACAAATATGAAATGAAAATAAAGGGAAGAAGAGACCAAACACTGTTGGATTTAGGTTGAGCAGGGGGCTTTAGGCGCGAGCCTGGTTGCTATACAAGCAGCCCCTGCCTCAACCAAAAATCCGGTTTTGGCTCATTCAACCCATGTTTGGACCATGTTATGCATGATTTAGAATGTTATAGTCATGAAACAAATGAAAAACATGATAAAAGAAGATTTTTACACCCTCATACTTACATGCTAGGCTTGAGACGAGAAATCGACGAAAGTGTATCAACTTGTTTTTTCGGAAAACTCGGTTTGAAAACCGTTTTAGTAAGTAAAAGAGTGTTTTTTTAAGTTTAGTGATGGTGTAGTGGTCGATATGGTCGGTCAAGTGGTTTAATGCACGATGACGATATCAAACAATGTGTAAGGCTTGTGTTTATGATCGGTAGGTCGTAAACATGTGTCGGTTGGTGACTTGACAAGTCGAGTCTGGAATTTTAAGAGAGTGATGAGGGAGCGGACACTCGCGTAACTCTCAAATGATGGCATTTGAGGGGTATTTATAGGAAAATGAGTGGTTGTGTGTGTTTTGAGCGACATGGCCGCATGGGCTGCTTAAAGAGGCGCGAGCCATCTCGCACGTCTTCGAGGTGTCTTGTCGCTATCACACAAGTGTAATCATGATTTGTTCTATCCTAGGATTTGGAAGAACTTGATTTGTACTTGAACATTTAAGATTCCGGGAAACCTTAACATGGAAGCATTTGAAAAGTTTATTTTTTGTGTTTGACTCGGTTTGACTGGTTGTTGGAGTCGGGATTTTAATTTCGAGTCGGTTTTTGATCCGGTGTCGGTTTTGACTCTAATTAGTGTCATTGCGACCCCGTCGTCATGCATTAAACACTCCAAGTACTTTTGAAAAGTTTTGAAATGTTTTATTTTTGATATCGTTTTAAGTTTTCCGACGTATAGTTGTACACAAACTGTCAATCAAACGCTACGATTCCTAAGCATGTTGTAGTCTGATAATCATCGGGTGTTTGTTGGAGACTCAACAGATACTGGGTATCTACAGAAAACAGTAAATATATGAAATAAGTGGAATATTTACACCCTCAAACTTACATGTTATGATGTTTGCGAGGTCGGCGACTATTGATACGGTTTTCTCGTTATACGACTACTCGGGATCAAAGAAGTTTAAAAGAGTTCCTTAAAAAAGGATTTTGTTTTGAAAAGATATTGAAAAGATGTTGTTTGAAAACATGTTGATTAATGTTGAGTTGATCGAATGGGTCGATCACATGCATAGCGACGGTACCAAACAAAATGTGTAAGGCTTGTGTTTTCAATCGGTAGGTCGAAAACACGTGTCGATTTTTGGACTTAAGAAGTCAGAGTCTAGAAGTTTAAGGGAGATGTGAGGGGGCGGACTCTCGCGTAAACTAAAGAGGTGCATATGAGGGGGATTTATAGAGGATTGTGGGATGGTAGGTCGGCTGAGTTTGCTTAGAGGCTAAGGAGGAAGCCTAAAGAGGCGCGAGCTACCTAGTGCCTCAATGGGGTGTCATGTCCTTTTCGAAAATTTGGATTTTCCATTTGTTCTAACCAATATTTTGTTGGTTCTGATTTTTGCTTTTATGTGATTCCTTAGCCGTGTGAGATTGCTCTTGGGTGTTATTTGGGGTGGGTATTTTGTGTGTTTGACTCAGGGTTGACCCATGTTGAGTCAGGGTTTGACTTTTGAGTCGGTTTTTGGCCCGATGTCGGTTTTGACTCTAATTAGTGTCATTTTAATGCAAATGACGTGCTAAAGCTATTCATTGAATTATTTTTGACATTCGAGACTCGGGTTGACTCAGATTGACTCGGGTTGCCGGTTTCTGAGTCGGTTTTGGGTCCGAAGACGGTTTTAACTCTAAATAGTGTTGTTTTCATGCAAATGAAGTTAGAAAACCATTTTTGAAATCATTTTTCATATCCGAGTAATGCATTAAATCGTCTCATGTATAGCCAATCCATGCATGCATGTCAAGAACATGTTGTAGTCCGATCATCATCGGGTATTTTTTGGAAGGTGCAGATACTGGGTATCTACACTTTCATTACAATGAAAGATTTGGTTAACCTATTTACAATGACCCATATCATGTTGTTCCCCTTTTAAGTCCTTGGTCAACCAACTATGAAATCCATAGATATTGATTCCCACTTCCATTCCAGCACATCTAGTGGTTGAACTTTCCCTTGTGGTCACTTGTGTTCTCCTTTTACTCTTTGGCAAGTCAAGCATCTTGCCACAAATTCCGCCACTTCCCTCTTCATATTTGACCACCAAAAAGTCTTTTTGTACAACTTATCACTTCCCGGGTGCACCGAGTAGGGTGTGTTATGAGCTTCATTCATGATCTTTTTCTTAAGCTTTTCATCGTTTGGTATGCACCACCTCCCTTTGAATCTAAGGCTTCCATCCCTATGCAACTCAAACCTTGAGGTTTCACCTCTCTCTAACACTCCTTTCCACTCTTGGATCTTGACATCACTTGCTTGCTTCTCCCGAATTTCATCGTACAACTCGGGTTCTAAAGTTAAGTCTCCCATTGCTTACCCTTTTCGTATCATATGGATACCCATCTTGTTCACTTCTTCCTTTAATATTAGCATGGACAAGGCGGTACACAAGGAGTACACCAACTTCCTACTCAAAGCATCGGTCACCATGTTAGCTTTCCCTTCATGGTATACTATTTCCATGTCATAATCCCCAATGAGCTCAATCCATCTTCTTTGCCTCATGTTCAACTCCTTTTGGGTGTAGATGTATTTCAAACTATTATGATCGGAAAACACCATAAAGGTCGAAACATAAAGGTAATGCCTCCAAATCTTCAAAGCAAACACAACGACTCCCAACTCTAGATCATGTGTTTGATAATTCTTTTCATAGGGTTTCGATTGTCGCGATGCATAAGCAATGACCTTACCATTTTGAATAAGTACACACCTCAAACCATTCTTTGAAGCATCGGTGTACACTTCGAAATTTTCACTCCCTTTCGGCAGGGCTAATACCGGGGTCGTGGTTAGGCGCTCCTTTAGGGTCAAGAAGGTCGTTTCACAACTCTCGTCCCACTTGAAACGGTTTTCTTTCCTCATCAAGGATGTCAATGGCTTAGCAATCTTAGATAAGTCTTTCACAAATCGTCGATAATACCCGGCTAGACCCGGGAAACTTCGGATTTCCACCACATTCTTGGGTGCTACCCATTTTAACACGGCTTCAATCTTTGTAGAATCCACGGTAACTCCTTCATTTAATATTACATGGCCTAGGAAAGCCACCTTTTCCAACCAAAACTCACACTTATTAAACTTTGCATAAAGTTGATGCTCCCTTAAGGTTTGTAGCACGATTCTCAAGTGCTCTTCATGCTCCTCCTTGGTCTTTGAGTAGACCAATATATCGTCTATGAACACCACTACGAACTTGTCCAAGTACGGGCTAAACATCCTATTCATGAGGTCCATGAACACGGTCGGGGCATTTGTCAACCCGAACGGCATCACTGCGAACTCATAATGCCCATATCTTGATCTAAAGGCGGTTTTTGGAATGTCCTCTTTCTTAATCTTTAATTCATGGTAACCCGACCTCAAGTCAATCTTTGAAAATACACAGGTTCCACTAAGTTGGTCAAATAGTTCATCAATTCTTGGTAATGGATACGTGTTCCATCCTTCTTCTTCACAAATAGAACCAGTGCTCCCGATGGTGAAATACTAGGTCTAATGTATCCCTTATCCGCCAATTCACAAAGTTGTTTCTTTAATTCTTCTAACTCCTTTGGACCCATCCGGTATGGGGCCTTAGAGATTGGTCCCGTTCTCGGTTTCAAGTCTACCCCGAACTCTATTTCCCTTGAGATTGTGGTCTTTCCATACCAGAGTCCCACATATGACACAAGAGCATAGGACAACCCTTCTTCAAACATGTCTTTAAGATCATTACCGAAATGAGTTTCACTTTGGGCTTGACCAAATAACCCTTGTACGACACCCTTGTACCCTTGGGTCCTTTCAAAGCTATTTTCTTTTGATGACAATCTATATTGGCTTTGTGCTTTGAAGAGTCTATCGATCCGAAATACTCAAGAGGGGGGGTGAATTGAGGATTTAAGAAATTTTGAAAGCTTTTTCGATTGTATGAATATAATTGATTATTTAAAGTTTATTGATTAAACTTTAACTAATCAACTAATGAATGTAAAACAAAATAAACAAACAACGAAAGAGAGGAGACACACGGTTTTTGAAGTGGTTCAGTTTCACAAGTCGAAACCTACGTCCACTATTCTCGATTAATAAATTTAGTACCTTTCTACGGATTACAAATTTACTAACCCAACTCGTACAACTAACTCTAGCTGTAACTCAATGAGTACCGTTAAATACTCGAGTGACTAACTTACGCTAATAAGAAAGCACTAATGATTCTTGCAAAGGTTCACGTTAATGAACAAGTAAGAAATCAAATAAGCACTGTTATCTTATAACGATAACTTAACAAATGAATATACGAGTTTAAAACACACGACCTTTCAAAAATAACAAAACGGTTTTCTGCTTTGAAACACACGATTTTGCTTTGTGAAAATAAGATCAATTTTTATGCTTAAGGTCTCTACATTAAATATTGCAAAGAGCAAAGTATTTATAGGAAAGAAATAAAAAGGCAACTCGGTTTCTAGAAACCCTAATAGCCGAAAATAGGAGATATGTTAACAAATCATATCTTCTATTATTTCTTTCCTAAAAGCCTAAAAGATAATAAAGAATATTCCAAAAGATAGAATATAATATATTCAATTATTATCTTGCTATAAATTATAAGATATGATAAGATTTTCTATACCAAGAATATCTTTTATCATAAACAAATATATTAAGTAAGATATACAAGATATGTAAAGATATAAAATCTTTACCAAATATATCTTAGTCTACACGAGATGTCACGGTTCATATGCCTCGTGACTCGTGCAAACCCTAGCTCAACATATGGGTTAGAATTTAGGTTTTAAGAGAGGCTTTGTTGAAACCCTAATTAATAACATGGTCCAACTCATAAGTTGACCCAAAACGACTACTAGTCAACGTTCAACAAGGAACCAAACTCCGCACTAAACCGGGCTTTATCAAGTAAATACTTTTATCAAAACATTTAAAATAAACTTTAAACAATTTTCAAAACAATTTTAAAACATTATATGTCGTGTATAGTAAACTCAGAATCTCAATGTTATAGTAAGAGAGCTATAACATTGAGCTCTTTTACTAGTAATGTTATAGCTGCAAAGCTATAACTTTACTAATTCAAGAAACTCATTCTTGGTTATCATTACGAGATAATCACCTATACTATTCTAATCTTTAGGGAGATCTTCGAGTATAGGCTACGTCATCATCCAAGTTTGATTAATCTTTAGACGGACTTTGTCTTCACATAAATAGTGAATGAATCTTCACATCATTTGATCTTGAATTGAGGCTTGACTATTGTATACTTCCATCACAACTTCCTTTGTTGCTTGTATTAGATAAATCGAATCTAAAAGACTTAGACAAACGATTACGCGCAACAAGTATATAAATTATAAAGCACCTTGACATCATCAAAACATAAACATATATACTATATGGTTCAACAAATTCCCCCTTTTTGATGATGGCAAGCCTCCTAATTTTGTGACTAAGTAAAGAATTCCCCCTCAATATAATACCGTCATCTTAATAATAAAGATCAACGCAAGATCAAGACGATTAACATAAAATCGAAACTTTAAGGATTTTAAGAGACAATTGGTCTTGACAAGGAGAAAGCTTAGGTATATGTTTACCATAGACGTCCTTTCCCCCTCTTGACATCATCGAAAAGTTAAGAACAAAACTGAAATGACTAGAATAATATAAGACGAGACAAGAGATAAAACGTCATAGAAAATAATATTAGCACGCATAACTATAAGCATCTAGAGAATTAATTAACATACAAACTTAAGAAAACATGTTTGATGCCAAAGGGCCAAATAAACACATGTTTAGAGAAATACTTGGGCCATAATCCACAAGTATATGCCAAAATGGGCCGAATTTAAGTTTGCAAAATACACCATCAAGACAAGGAAAAGATACTAAAAAGAGAAAGTGCTAGATAAGGCAAGGTGAGACAAGGTCAGATGTTTCGGGTTTTGTATGGGTTCACGTAGTCGGGGCGAGTACGATGTTCCAAGGCATCGAGACGATCAAAGGAGCTCCTCATAAGCTGAGAAAGACTTTGAATACTTCGTTCAAAGTTGAGTATCTTCAAGGACAAAGCTTTAGTCGCCTCCAAAGTTAGTGATTGATTGTTTGCCATAGCTTTTCCATGCATAACCAAAGCACCGCCTTGACTCGTGAGAAAGGTAAGACGATCTCCATGTGAGAACACTTCCCCACGGATGGCCTTCAACTCCCTCTCAAAACCCATTAGCCTCTTATCCACCTCATCCATCCAAGAATAAACCCGAGAAGCATCCAAACCCGACTCCAAAGACCGTGATGGTCCAACTTGTGATAAAACCTTAGCCAAGTTGATGGATTGCTCCTCAAACTTCTCCATCAAAGTAGTCATAAAACTTTCCAATTTTGCCTCCATTGGCCCCAAATTCGAATCACTCGGAATCTTCTCAACATCCTTGACATGTAATAACTCGGGTCCATCAACTACATGACCCATAAGCTTAATCAAGCGATCACACATACAATACTTTGCACTTACACCGTAGCTATCTCGTCCCACCACTCATTTCACTTCTAACAATCGAGACACCCACATCCCATATGGAAGGTCGATTGTTGTACTAAATTTCTCCTGGGTAACCTCGAGACTCGTTTGGACTATACGATGTAAAACAAGACTCGCTAAATTCACCTTTTGTCCTTCCAACCATGAGTAAATAATAATAGCCTCATAACTCGAAACCTTGTCTCGTCCTCCTCTTCTCGGCACAACCGTGTTCCAAAGAAAGTTTAAGAGGAACTTAATTTTCGCCGAGAGAGGACGAACAACAATGTTCCCACCATCCGTCCCAACATCCTCAAAATACTTCTTAACCAACAACTCCTTGTCACTAACAACATTGGACCATTCAAGACTCGGATTAATTTCAATTCCGTCATCGGAAACCGAAAAAGCAGAGCAAAAATCCGAAACAAAAACCGTTACATCAACGCCATTAACCAATGCATGCAAGACCCCTTTCTTAATCAACACACTAGCAAAGAATTGAACAACTTCAACCGGATAAATTGGACCCGAAAATTGACTAATGTGACTCAACCCTTGAAAATCAAGAAAATCAATAAAAAACTTAAGGGCGGGAACATTAACCAACCAAGATTTGGGATAATACCTTCCTCTATGTATAGAATACTTCAAGACACGAGAAACAAGGATGCTTTCGTCATGAGTCAACCGGACTCGATTTAACCCTTCTTTTGTTGCGGTTTTCGAAATATCCCGGAGTAAAGTTCGTGCAACACCATTCCTTACAATAACGTCGGGTTCCTCAATATCGTTACCCTCATCAACAACTACCTTATTCTTCCCTTTAAAAAGGCGGCGTCTTTTTCCCTCGGACACCTTGTCGTCCCGACCGTGAAACAGGGGTGTAGATAAGTGTGGTCGAGGTGAAGGAAGGCTAGAAGAATTAAGATCATGAGTTAGTAGTGGTGATGACGGCTTGTGAAAGTGGCGGTTTTGTTGATGTCGAGTTGATAATCTGGTCTTTCCAGGTTGTGAATTCATGGTGATGTTGATGGTTGAGTGAATAAGGTGATGATGAGATTGTGGTAATTTTTTGAGAAGAGAAAAAGTATGCAAGTGGGGTGTGGTAATGATTTACACGGCAAAGGAGAGGGGGTAATTATAAGGCTAGGACTAGGGTTAGGTGATATAAGGCAAGTGGCATCCTAGTTTATGGTAAATAAGAAATAAGGTAAGTGATTAATTTTGGTAAGTGTCAAATAGTGACAAGTATTAAAGTAGTCATAGGAGTTGTTAGGTGATCAAATTTATATGGTAAAAGATAAAATTTGGAACGTAAGACAAATTTTAGGAATTGAATTGTGTGTAGGAAATGTGAGGCGTGAGATATGGAGAGCAATATAGGAGAGTTTGTATGTGATTTGTGATACCCGTCGTTGTGAGTACCAAAAATAAAATTTATAATTTCCTATTAAAACTAACCTAGGCTAGTGGTAACAGAGTCGAACCACAAGGAGGCGAATGTAATTTCTAATTGTCTAATTTAGTCTAAGGTAACGAAAGTGGGGGTTGATTTGATTTGGTCTATACTAATAGCAATAAAAGACAATAAACTAAATAAACAGATAAAACAGATAAAAGAAGGGGTACTAGGATGGTCGGTTCACTATAGTTTCGGCGGCAGCAAAATAAGTCGGTCTAAATCAAACAAATGAGGCGGGAAAAAAAGAGGTCCTCTCGGTCCACTCTTAACAAGTAACATCTCTCGATCTCGCTACAAGTCCCTAATATCACTAATATTGACTCTCGTCCTGAAAAGTGACTTTTAATCTAAACTTTACCTATCTTTCGATCTCAGTATAGTTTAGTCGTTTTAATTGGTGCTCTAACAACTGTCCCTATCTCTCGATCTAACGGGTCAGTCATATATTAAGCATTCAACTAGTCGCATGCATTCGATTCGTCAAATATAACATTTAAAACAATTAAGACGAAGGTAAACCTCACGTGGTTAGTCGATCGACCGGGCAGGGTGGTCGATCGACTGACACGCGATTCAGTCCGTGTTATTCTACGCCGCCTAATCCTACAGTTCCCCTACATCCTAGCACAAGCAATTTAGCTACTCATAACTACAGTGGAAACAACAATAATACTAAGGATTGAAACTACGGAATTCATGCTTAAAACGATTAGGCAAATAAATAACATAAACGAAAAAATTGGCTTTTGGAACCTAACTAGCAATTTCTATACTATCAATGCGATAAAGATAAACTGAAATAGAACAGAAGGAATACCGAAATTGCAGAGAAATTGTAACGGAATGATTAGAAGTACGAACGAAAATCTGATGCAAACCAATATTCCGAACCCTAATTATTTGATATTCTAAAACTTAATGTAAACTTGACAAATTTCTGAATGAATATCTCTGGAAACTAGGTTACGTTATATAGGAAATATACGTAACACTTATTATCAAAACCTAAACATCATGGGCTTCAAGTTCCTTGATCTTTTAATTCTCGTCTGAAGCAGCGACGTGGTCGATCGACCATGATACCTAGTCGATCGACCGAGATGCAGTGTACAGTAGCTTCTGGAACCCGTGGGTTGGTCGATCGACTGAAGGCAGTGGTCGATCGACTGAAGTAGCTGACACTTGACTTCCAATTTCTCGTGTATTTGTCTTTTGGGCCTTGAAATACGCACCATGCTCATTCCTTAAGTGAATACTTCACGTCATATGCAACGCAGGATACCCGGTGACGGATTTAGCTTGATTTCCGCTGAATTCTTCACATTTCTGCAATAATGTACAAAAATACGGAAGTAGACGGAAATAGGGAGAAATGTAGCATAAACTACATGAATGAGCTCTGAAATGCGTGGAAAATAGGATGTAAAACATTATATAAAAGACACGCATCAAACTTCCCCAAACCAAACCCTTGCTTGTCCCCAAGCAAGAACTAGACTCGATCTAATGACCTAATGGAACGAGTTCAATCTCAGAGCGAATCGCAAACTGTAAAGCCTAAACCATTTTAATGCAATAACTAACAATCAATTAGTAATGTGAATCATGCAAACGAGTTATGTAGTCGTTAAAAACTGCTGAACCGTCAACCATAGAGACTTATCAAATTGGACTCTCACGGGTCGCTCATATCACACATAAGCACAAATGAATATATAAGAGGATAGAAAGAATTCAATTTTGTAATGACTCCCACCTAACTACGACCTATAAGAACATGCCTGCAATATAATATGAAAATGATCTCTACAACCGTACATATGCATTCCAACCAAACAAATGACCATGACACATGCCGAGGTATATATATGGATATGTGAGGTATGGGTAAGAAGAGGCAAAACATTTCATGGAAAAGTGGAGGTACAGGTGATCAAGCTAGTACCAATACGGAACCATGCGGCAACATCCACTTCTAGCTCAAACTTCAGTCGAAACGGTGCTAAAGCAAGCACAAAACTCACAATCTCCAAAATAATAGTAATCAACGAACTCCCCATAAGATACTAATGCAACATGGGAGCAAAAATCGCCATAAGATAAAAGCTTGAATTATGCGAATTGATTTTCTTTTTCGGACCCCAGTCGATCGACCAGAATTGGCAGTCAATCGACTGCTTCGAACAGTACATAACTCTTTTTTTTCTTTTTCGAATCATTTTTTCTCTTATTTTTTCCAACATTTCCAATTCTCTTTCTTTCTTTCCTTTCTTTTCATTCTCCCAAAAAACATCTCAATCGAGCAAAAGGCTACCAAAAACGAAGTGACAATCCCAACAACATAGACTACTAGCTTGACAAGGGCAGGCTAAATGTAGGATGTAGTAATGGGACAAAAAGGCTGTTTTTGTCAGTGTGAAGCTTATGGGTAAAATGAGAAAAGGGAAACCTCTACCACATGTGTCAACAAACCACAAACCGAATGCATACAGGTATTAAGCATATTAAGTTCATATTTATGCACATTTATGTAACATGTCTCATAAGGAGTACTACTCACATCCTAAATGAACTGGTCATGGATGACACCAGTTATACGGCTCTAATTCTCAGAATATATAAGTAGCTTGCCAAAATTCTAAGTCAAGTCTCAAGGTCAGCAAGAATGTAACGAAAACTCGTAGACTATGCACTTATACGATTCTACTAATAACATGTCAATTTAGCAAGGCTTAGGCACAAAACATATGCAAATGCAATGTCATCATTGAAATACTACCGTTCCGACTCGAACTATATGCTAAAATAAACGTGCAATTTTTGAAATTTTTGAAAATTTTCAATTTTTTTGAATTTTCTGTAAATATAGGAAATGAAATAAACGATGCAAAACAAAAATGTAAACGTGAATGCAAGCAAA